>NC_080782.1:151902882-153102882 GCF_028018385.1 Neofelis nebulosa | reverse complement strand
TGGCAGGAACAAAGCCTTGGCCACGTGCTCATCTCATCTTACAGTGGTAAGTTTTTATCTAGGACCATGTGTTTATATGTACATGACACCGGGTTTCTCCCACACTCCTGAGCAAGAACAGGCTGTATCTGTATTTTGCACTGTCCTCACACCCATGCTAAATCCACTCATCTACAGCTTGAGAAACAAAGATGTGGTGAGGGCTTTTCAGAAAGTCCTGAGGAAGCATCCAGTCTCTAAACAGAACACATAAATATCAAGGTGGAAAATAGCTATCTAGAGTTAAGGGTAAAGACTCTAGCATCATCCACAGTCACATTTTTTGGCATGAAGAACTTTGCCGTAGCCCTGTTAGCAAATTACTTCATCGATCACTGCAATATTAATTCAATCATAAATACTTTGTTAGAAAGTTTCTCTCAGTTTATGATCATTTGTTTCCAAAATTGATTAACTTAACTGCTGTTCTTCATACCAGTTTATAAGCATAAACAAAGTTCCAATCTTCCCTTTTTGTATCTGCAATATTTAGACATTTCTCAGTGTTCTTGAGTCTTACCTCTGTTTGTTGTTGGTGGTGATGCAGGTCTTCTTAATTCCTGTTGTTAGAAGTACAAACTTCTTAGGAAAAATAAGTGTGACTGATATGTAAAAAGGAATTGATCTTATTAAGAAAAACAATAATAATTCTCTTGAATTCTCTGGCAAACTTGACATGTTGGCTCTATTCCCCCTGCTTGCCTTGTGTATAAATTTTCCCAGTCATTCTCAGATTAGCAAGACTCAGTTTATGTATAGTTCAAAAAGATTCTCCCTTCAGAAACGGATGTACCTAGCTTTGAGTAAAAATAATGCCTACCATTAGCAAATGTAGTGGGTTTTCTCTTTTTTTATTTTTATTTTTTAATATTTATTTGTTTGAGAGAGAGAGAGAGAGAGAGAGAGAGAGAGAGAGAGAATAAGTGGGGGAGGGGCAGAGAGAGAGGGAGACACGAAATCTGAAGCAGGCTCCAGGCTCTAAGCTGTCAGCACAGAGCCAGACACAGTGCTCAAACCCACAAACCCTGAGATCATGACCTAAGCAGAAGTCAGACGCTTAACCAATTGAACCACCCAGGCCCCCCAAGAGTTTTCTTTTGGTTTAAAGTCTTTGAAAGCTCTTCTTAGCTCTAGCTTCAGATCATTCATCCAGTAAGGGCAGTTGAACTCAAGTTAGAGAGTGAAGAAAAATGTCTTAAAAAGCTTTACTTATTTGTCACCTATCTAGAGAAGGTAACCTTTGTCCATGTTATATATTCAACAGACTCTCTGGAATCAGTAAATATTCAGAATTGTCTTTTTCCTTGTGGAATACTTTTAAGCTCTAATGAGACACTGTAATTCATGTATAATAATTGGGTAAGTGGGTCACCTTTGATGCACAGAAATGAAAGCAATTGAAGTATTTTGGGGAATGTAGGTCTATGTAAAGTAATTGTAAGGTTTACCAAAAAATGGAACAGATTGGACCAACAATAAGGTTCAAGTGACCCATAGAGATGAATAAGGTTTTACAGTTGGTTATATGAATATTAGTGGGGAGTTGCATTGGACTTCTCAAGATGAGACCCATGACTGCATGTGGAAACATGCAAACACAGATTGTTGCATATGACTAAAGTGGATGATGCTTCTACTGGATAGAGCATAGAGATGAGCAGGAAAGCTAATCAGCTGCTACTGAGATGATGGGCTGTGAAGGGACCCATGAAAGGCTTGTCTCTGACATTGTGACCATGCAATCTTGGGCAATCCCAACTTTCACATGACAAAAGAGATAAACTTCTGTTAGAATTACGAGTCCCAATAAGGCCCAAGTCAAGATTCTCTTGATGTAGACCAAGTTTTCTTTAGTGTTCTGTGATTAAAGATATGATTCTGATACTAGCCCATATGAATCATAACAAAAGTTTATAAGTGAAATCTATTGCAAAATTCATAATTAACAATAACAAGCCATGGCCCATGGGGAATACAAATTAATTGTAGTAAATATTACTTAACACTGCTCACCTCATCAAAAACCAGAAAGCACTCTAAAATCTATTGATGGATATAATGTATGGAAAAAGGCATCTTTGTGCTGTGCTGGTATAAATATATACTGCTATGCATTTTTTTGGAATACAACTTATTAAAATATATATTTCTTCACATTTTTTCTCAGGAATCACCCTTTGGAGAATTTTCTGAAATAAATGAAATAAAAAAGTATTAATATTTAACATTTGTACATGCGTAATTTTTGTGGTATTGTTTACTCAAAGATTGGCAACAACCAGTCTGATAATGGTTGAATAAATTGTGGAACATCCATATCATGGGGAAATGCACAGCAATTATAAATAAATAATGAATAAAAGCTATTCAAGATAATTAGAAGGATCTTCAGGAAAAAAATTGAGGAAGAGCTCAAGGTTTGAGTGGAGGGGAAAATACATCATAAATTTTGTATTTTGGTGGAATAAAATAAACAATGACCTCAAAGCTGCTACATATGTTTACATTTGTTTGGTTTTTTTGAGGGAAACATAAACTTTGTTGGAAGAAGTTAGTACTAAGAAAGCTAACATTGCTCCTCTCAGAGAGCATCCTCTCTAAGTGACAAAAATAAAGACTTTAATATATTTAGGGAGATAGAATTGCATTACATCTTAGTGGTTTTGTATTTAAAAATTTTAAATTCCCTAAACTTATTTATCAACTAAACACATGTTAGTACCATATAAACATCAGTGGTACAATTTAGCACTCTCAAAGAGATTATGTAATTTAATCCTCAAAATATATTTTTATGATAGGGCAGATGAAGATGTACTCTCAGAGATGATTCATTATGGTTAAGTAATTTTGAGGTCTTTTTCTCTTAGATCTCAACTAGATGGAATTTTCTTTCTTTTTTTTTAATGCTTATTTATTTTTGAGAGAGAAACAAAGTGTGAAAAGGGGAGGAGCAAAGAGAGAGGAGACACAGAATCCAAAGGAGGTTCCAGGCTCTGAGCTGTCAGCATAGAGCCCAATGCCGGGCTCAAACTCCTGAACTGCAAGATCATGACCTGAGCCTAGTCAGATGCTCAACTGACTGAGACACTCAGGCACCCCTAGATGAAATATTCAAATAGAAAATCCTAGAGAGAAAACTTTCCTAAAAATCAAAATCAAATAAGAAAATAGACAACTCATTTTCTTTGGATTTTTATTTCTAAGCATATAAAAATGTTCAGTAAATGTCAGTGATGATGATTTCTAATGTATAGTTATCTAAAAGGAAGTTATTTTTCTTATAGATATTACCACATGTGGCTCCTTGTTTTTTGCAGAAGACCCTTTTTTCTACTCCTTATTTTTTTATTTGATAATGTATATGTTTACATTTGTGTGCAAGTGTATTCAATGAGCTTTACTCTAGTTTTATTGAGATATAATGGATTAATATTGCTGAAGTTTATTTTTTATTTTTGTTTAACATTTATTTATTTTTTAAAAATGATTTTATTATTTATTTTTTGAGAGACAGAGTGTGAGCGGGGAAGGGACAGAGAGAGAAAGACAGAATCTGAAGGGGGCTCCAGGCTCTGAGCTGTCAGCACAGAGCCTGATGCAGGGCTTGAAATCATGGGCTGAGAGATCATGACCTGAGCCAAAGTCAGCACTTAACCAACTGAGCCACCCAGGTGCCCCTAACATTTATTTATTTTTGAGAGAGAGAGGAGAGAGAGAGAGAGAGACAGAGAGAGAGAGAGAGAGAGAGCAGGGGAGGAGGAGAGAGAGTGGGAGACACAGAATTCGAAGCAGACTCCAGGCTCTGAGCTGTCAGCATAGAGTCCAACATGGGGTTCCAACCCATGAACTGTGAGATCATGTCCTAAGCTGAATTTGGATGTTTAACCGACTGAGCCCCACCCCAATGTTGCCTAAGTTTAAAGTGTACAAGATGATTATTTGGTGCCTGTATAAATTGCAAAATATTTACCACAGTAAAGCATATTAACACATATTTAACTTTAAATAATTATTATTTTCTTGTTGGTGATATGGTGAGAACATTAGAAATTTACTTTCTTTTTTAATATGAAAATTATTGTCAAATTAGTTTCTTTTTTTGATATTTTATTTTATTTTTAAATTTGAATTTTATTTAAATTTTTTAATTTATTTTTATTATTTTTTAAATATGAAATTTATTGTCAAATTGTTTTCTATACAACACCCAGTGTGCATCCCAACAGGTGCCATCTCTCAATGCCCATCACCCACTATCCCCTCCCTCATCCCCACATCAACCCTCAGTTTTTTCTCAGTATTTAAGATTCCCTTATGGTTTGTCTCCCTCTCTCTCTGTAACTTATTTTGTTTTCCCCCTTCCCCTCCCTGCTGGTCTTCTGTTGAGTTTCTCAGGATCCACGTATGAGTGAAAACATGTGGTATCTGTCTTTCTCTGCCTGGCTTATTTCACTTAGCATAACTCTCTCCAGTTCCATCCACGTTGCTACAAAAGGCCATATTTCATTCTTTCTCACGGCCACGTAGTATTCCATTGTGTATATAAACCATAATTTCTTTATCCTTTCGTCACTTGATGGACATTGAGGCTCTTTCCATAACTTGGCTATTGTTGAAAGTGCTGCTATAAACAATGGGGTACAAGTGCTCTATGCATCAGCACTCCTGTATCCCTTGGGTAAATTTCTAGCAGTGCTATTGCTGGGTCATAGGGTAGATCTATTTTTAATTTTTTGAGGAACCTCAACACTGTTTTCCAGAGCAGCTTGACCAGTTTGCATTCCCACCAACAGTGCAAGAGGGTTCCCATTTCTCCACATCCTCTCCAGTGTCTATAGCCTCCTAATTTGTTCATTTTAGCCACTCTGACTGGCATGAGGTGGTATCTCAGTGTGGTTTTGATTTGTATTTCCCTGATGAGGAGAGACATTGAGAATCTTTTCATGTGCCTGTTGGCCATCTGGTTGTCTTCTTTACAGAAGGGTCTATTCATGATTTCTGCCCATTTCTTCACTGGATTATTTGTTTTTCAGGTGTGGAGTTCGGTGAGTTCTTTACAAATTTTGGATACTAGCCCTTTGTCCAATATGTCATTTGCAAATATCTTTTCCCATTCCGTTGGTTGCTTTTTAGTTTTGTCAATTGTTTCGTTAGCAGTGCAGAAGCTTTTTATCTTCATGAGGTCCCAATAGTTCATTCTTGCTTTTAATTCCCTTGCCTTTGGGGATGTGTCAAGTAAGAAATTGCTGCGGCTGAGGTCACAGAGGTTTTTTTCCCGCTTTCTCCTCCAGGGTTTTGATGGTTTCCTGTCTCACATTCAGGTCCTTCACCCATTTTGAGTTTATTTTTGTGAATGGTGTAAGAAAGTGGTCTAGTTTCATTTTTCTGCATGTTGCTGTCCAGTTCTCTCAGCACCATTTGTTAAAGAGAGTGTCTTTTTTTCCATTGGATATTCTTTCCTGCTTTGTCAAAGATTAGTTGGCCATCCTTTTGTGAGTCTAGTTCTGGGGTTTCTAATCTATTCCATTGGTCTATGTGTCTGTTTTTGTGCCAATACCATGCTGTCTTGATGATGACAGCTTTGTAGTAGAGGCTAAGTCTGGGATTGTGATGCCTCCCACTTTGGTCTTCTTCTTCAATATTACTTTGGCTATTCGGGGCTTTTTGTGGTTCCATATGAATTTTAGGATTGCTTGTTCTGGCTTTGAGAAGAATGCTGGTGCAATTTTGATTGGGATTTCATTGAATGTGTAGATAGCTTTGGGTAGTATTGACATTTTGACAATATTTATTCTTCCAATCCATGAGCACGGGATGTTTTTTGATTTCTTTGTATCTTCTTTAATTTCCTTCATAAGCTTTCTATAGTTTTCAGCACACAGATCTTTTACATCTTTGGTTAGATTTATTCCTAGGTATTTTATGCTTCTTGGTGCAATTGTGAATGGGATCAGTTTCTTTATTTGTCTTTCTGTTGCTTCATTATTAGTATATAAGAATGCAACTGATTTCTGTACATTAATTTTGTTTCCTGTGACTTTGGTGAAACCATGTGTCAGTTCTAGCAGACTTTTGGTGGAGTCTATTGAGTTTTCCATGTATACTATCATGTCATCTGCAAAAAGTGAAAACTTGACTTCATCTTTGCTGATTTCAACGCCTTTGATTTCATTTTGTTGTCTGACTACTTATGCTAGAACTTCCAACACTATGTTAAACAACAGCGGTGAGAGTGAACATCCCTGTCATGTTCCTGATCTCAGGGGGAAACCTCTCAGTTTTTCCCCATGGAGGATGATACTAGCTGTGGGCTTTTCATAAATGCCTTTTATGATGTTAAATATTTTCCTTTTATCCTAACTTTCTCGAGGGTTTTTACTAAGAAACGATGCTGAATTTTGTCAAATGCTTTTTCTGCATCGATTGATGGGATCATATGGTTCTTTTCTTTTCTTTTATTAATGTGATGTATCACATTGATTAATTTGTGAATGTTGAACCAGCCCTGCAGCCCAGGAATGATTCCCACTTGATCATGGTGAATAATTCTTTTTATAGGCTGTTGAACTCCATTTGCTAGTATCTTGTTGAGAATTTTTGCATCCATATTCATCAGGGATATTGGCCTGTAGTTCTTTTTTTTTTTTTTTTTTTTTTTTTTTTTTTCTGGTCTCTGTCTGGTTTAGGAAGCAAAGTAATGCTGGCTTCATAGAATGAGTATGGAAGTTTTCCTTCCCTTTCTATTTTTTGGAATAGCTTGAGAAGGATAGGTATTATCTCTGCTTTAAATTCTGGTGGAATTCCCCAGGGAAGCCATCTGGTCCTGGACTCTTCTTTGTTTGGAAATTTTTTATAACTGATTCAATTTCTTCATTGGTTATGAGTCTGTTCAATCTTCTATTTCTTTCTGTTTGAGTTTTTTGGAAGTGTGTGGGTGCTTAGGAATTTGCCCGTTTCTTCTAGGTTGTCCAATTTGTTGGCGTATAATTTTTCATAATATTCCCTGATAATTGCTTGTATTTCTGAGGGAGTGGTTGTAATCTTTCCATTTTCATTCATGATTTTATCTATTTGGGTCCCTTCTCTTTTCTTTTTGAGAAGCCTGGCTAGAGGTTTATGAATTTTATTTATTTTTTCCAAAAACCAACTCTTGGTTTCATTGATCTGCTCCACAGTTGTTTTTGTTTGTTTTTTTTTTAGATTCTATATTGTTTATTTTCTCTGATCTTTATTATTTCTCTTCTTCTGCTGGGTTTGGGGTGTCTTTGTTGTTCTGCTTCTATTTCCTTTAGGTGTGCTGTTAGATTTTGTATTTGGGATTTTTCTTGTTTCTTGAGATAGGCCTGGATTGTAATGTATGTTCTTCTCAGGACTGCCTTTGCTGCATCCCAAAGCGTTTGGATTGTTGTATTTTCATTTTTATTTGTTTCTATATATTTTTAATTTCTTCTCTAATTGCCTGGTTGACGCATTCATTCTTTAGTAGGATGTTCTTTAATCTCCATGCTTTTGGAGGTTTTCCAGACTTTTTCCTGTGGTTGATTTCAAATTTCATAGCATTGTGGTCTGAAAGTGTACATAGTATGATCTCATTCCCTTTATACTTATTAAGGGATGTTTTGTGACCCTGACCCAGTATGTGATCTATCATGGAGAATGTTCCATGTGCACTCGAGAAGAAAGTATATTCTGTTGTTTTGGGATGCAGAGTTCTAAATATATCTTCAAGTACATCTGATCCAATATATCATTCAGGGCCCTTGTTTATTTATTCTCTGTCTGGAAGTTCTATCCATTGTTGTAAGTGGAGTATTAAAGTCCCCTGCAATTACCACATTCTTATCAATAAGTTTGCTTTTGTTTGTGATTAATTGTTTTACATATTTGGGTGTTCTCAAATTTGGCACATAGACATTTATAATTGTTAGTTCTTCCTGATGGATAAACCTTGTAATTATTATATAATGCCCTTCTTCATCTCTTGTTACAGCCTTTAATTAAAGTCTAGTTTCTCTGATATAAGTATGGCTACTCCAGCTTTCTTTTGACTTCCAGTAGCATGATAGACAGTTCTCCATCCCCTCACTTTCAATCTGAAGGTGTCCTCAAGTGTAAAATGAGTCTCTTGTAGACAGCAAATAGATGGATCTTGTTTTTTTATTCATTCTGATACCCTATGTCTTTTGGTTGGAGCATTTATTCCACTTACATTCAGTGTTATTATAGAAAGATATGGGTTTAGAGTCATTGTGATATTTGTAGGTTTCATGCTTGAAGTGGTGTCTCTGGTACTTTGGGGTCCTTGAAACATTTCACTCACAGAGTACCCCTTGGATCCCCTTAGGATCCCCTTAGGATCTCCCAAGGATCCCCTTAGGATCTCTTGTAGGGCTGGTTTAGTAGTGATGAATTCCTTCAGTTTTTGTTCGTTTGGGAAGACGTTTATCTCTCCTTCTATTCTGAATGACAGACTTGCTGGGTAAAAGATTCTTGGCTGCATATTTTTCCTGTTCATCACACTGCAGATTTCCTTTCTGGCCTGCCAAGTTTCAGTATATAGGTCTGCTACTACCCTCTTGTGTCTACCTTTGTATGTTAAGACTTGTTTATCTCTAGCTGGTTTCATAATTCTCTCTGTATCTTTATATTTTGCCAGTTTCACTATGATATGTCATGCAGAAGATTCATTCAAGTTATGTCCAAAGGGAGTTCTTCGTGCCTCTTGGATTTCAATGTCTTTTTTCTCCCCCAGATTGGGGAAGTTCTCAGTTGTGATTTCTCTCTTCTTCTTCTGAATTCCTATGATTTGGATATTGTCCTGTTTGATTTTATCACTTAGCTCTCTAATTCTCCCCTCATACTCCTGGATTTTTTTTTTATCTCTCTTTTTCTCAGCTTCCTCTTTTTCCATAGTTTTATCTTCTAACTCACCTATTCTGTCCTCTGCATCTTCAATCCCAACTGTGGCCACTTCCATTTTATTTTGCACCTCATTTATAGCGTTTTTTAATTCATTGTGAATATTTTTTAGTCCCTTGATCTCTGTAGCAATAGATTCTCTGCTGTCCTCTATGCTTTTTGAAACCCCATGATTGATTTTATGACTATTATTCTAAATTCTTGTTCCATTATATTGCTTAAATCGGTTTTGATCAATATGTTACCTGTCGCTACTTCCTGGAATTTCTTTTCAGGAGAATTCTTCTGTTTCATCATTTTGGCTAGTTTTCTGTCCCTTATGTGTTTTAAAACCTTGTTGTGTGCTCTGCAGTTGCAAGCACTGCTATATTAAAGGGAAGTCATACACTGTCCAGGGCCTGGCCCTTCAGGAGGTGCTTTTTAGAGATTGTTACTTGCTCTCTGTCGTTGTGACTTTGGCTATTTTATTACCCTACTCATATTAATTGATTTGTTCCTTGGAGTAGCCCTGTAAAGAAAACAGATAGACAAACAGGAGGCAAAAATGTGCAAACACACACAAAAAAGAAACAAACAAATAAACAAAAACAAAAACGTAAAGACTAAAAAAGCACCCCAAAACACTGACTACAAGTAAAGAAGAGGGTGGAGGCTGTGCTAATGGAAGAGCACATACAAAGAGAAAAATTACGGGAGTGGCATGGGGGGTAGGGGAGAAAAAATAAACATTGATTAGGCAGAGAGACTGAAAGGCTTAATCCAGAGAGACAGAAAGGAAAATAAAGGAGGAGGTGAGGAAAATGAAATGAAGATAAAGTTACCCAGAGAAATTATATGACTTGATTATTCCAGAGAGTGAGAAAGGAGTGTAAAGCAGGAGGTGTAGAACATGTTTCAAGACATTGGGTTAAATATGTCTGTTTAGAGAGACCAATAACCAGAGTAAACAGCTTAGGGGAGGGAAGAGATAAGGAGGAGAAATGGGTTGGGGGAGTATATATCTATATATCCAGAATTAACCTAGAGTTAATCCAGGCAATGCTGCATTGTTTGTCAGGAGGAGCTGTCTGCAGGGTCTGTGCTGCTCAGGTGGATAGGCAGTTACCCAGTGCAAAGGGGCGTGGTTTGATGTGATCTGGACCCACCTCCACTGTGGCCCCCAGGAGTGATCCATGAGGCCCCACCTTGGTCGTGGTGGGGCGGAGGCGGGGGTGGTGGCGGGAAATGGTAATCCCACAGTCTCTTCTCCACGGAGCCAGATCCGGTTGACTCAATTGGAGTCATTCTCACTGTGCTGTGGGTGCATAAGGGGCAGTCCTCTCTCTGCCGTCTTCCCTGACCTTGTGCTTGGCTAGGATTCAAAGTCCCACTCCTTGGGCTCTGGCACACCTCTCAGTGTGGCGATATGTGGTCCAGGCTGGCTTTGTCTGGGCCAAAGCACTTCAGGGAGGACTGCATTCTCCTACTGAAGACTGAGCTGCAGCCCTCACCATCACGAGCCCTGGGGTCCGGATGCAGGCAGACTTTATCTTTTTCCACAGCATTCCAGGAAACGTCGGCCTTTTCCTCCTGCAGACTGCGCCCTTGGCCCAGCCACTGCACCTGGGGGTGGTGGACACAGGCAGGTTCTGTACTATCGCACAGCCCTCTAGGGAGGGAACCGCTTTCTCCAGCTGTGGAATGAGCCCCTGACCTACAACCGCACCCAGGCCTGACTCCCTTCCCCCCCAGGTGGGCGAACTGGCCCCAGTCTGAAGAAAACCCCACAGTTAGAGATCGGATGCCTTTCTGTCTCAGTCCGAGGTCTTTCTCCTGTCCACATAAGGTCCTGCACTTCCCTAGCTGCTCTTTATTTTCCCTTTGTCTCTCCGCAGAAGGAGAGACACTCCCCTCCCCTCCGTGCCCATGAGGCCTTTTTTTTTTTTTTATCTCCCCCAGTTCGCAGTTACCCACCTATCTTTTTTCCAGATTTCCCATTTTATTCCTAGTAGATTCAGTCTCTTTTCCTCCCAGGCTCTGGGGTTCAAAGTCCTTTGGCTTCAGCACTTCTTTGTTTGAGAGACGCTGGAAGTATGGATTCCCCCTACTTCCTTTGCCATGTTGGCCCCCAACTCTAGAGCTTTACTTTCAAAGCAAATTTCAAGTTTATAATACAGTGTTATACTAATTTCCGGTGTACAAAATAATGATTCAACAATTCTATACATTTTTCAGTGCTCATCAATATGAGTATATTCTTCGTCCCTTTTATCTATTTCATTCATTCCCCCCACCAATCTTTCTCTGACATCCCCTAGTTTGTTCACTGTATAAGAGTCTGTCTTTTGTCTCTTTCCCCATTGTTTGTTTTGTTCTGAAATTCCACATATTAGTGAATTTATATAGTATTTGTCTGACTTATTTAACTTAGTACTATACCATTTTGACCTATCCATATTGTTGCAAATAGCAAGATTTTATTCTATCCAATGGCTCATTGTAATATTCCATTGTATATTACTGAGCCATTGGATAAGTGGGTCACCTTTGATGCACAGAAATAAAAGCAATTGGAGTATTTGGGGGAAAGGTGGTCTATGTAAAGTAATTGTAAGGTTTACCAAAGAATGGAAGAGACTGGACTATTAATAAGGTTCAAGTGACTTGATGTGATATATATGTATATATACATCTTTATCCATTATTTTGTGTATGAACATGTGGGTTGCTTCCATATCTTGGCTATGGTAAATAATATTGCAACAAACATAAGGGAAGTTGTATCTTTTTGTATTAGTATTTTCATTTTCTTTGGGTAAATATCCAATAGTAGAAATTCTGGATCATATGGTAATCTGATTTTTAAATTTTGGAAGAAATTCCATACCGTTTTCCACAATGGCTTCACCAATTTACATTCCCACCAAAAGTGCACAACGGTTCTTTTTTCTCCATATTCTCATCAACACTTGTAATTTTTTTGTGTTTGTGACTTTAGCCTTTCTAACACATGTGGGAAGATATCTCCATTTTGCATTTATTTTTGTATAGTGTAATAAAGTGATCAAGTTTTATTCTTTTCTATGTAGCTGTCTAGTTTTCCCAGCACCATATGTTCAAGAGATTGTCTTTTTCCAATTGGATATTCTTTCCTGCTTTGTCAAAGATTAATTGACCATATAATTATGGATTTATTTCTGGGTTTTCTATTCTGTTCCATTGATCTATGTGTCTATTTTTGTGCCAGTACCACAGTGTGTTGATCACTACAGCTTTATAGTATAACATGAAGGCTGGATTTGTGATGCCTCCAACTTTACTTTTCTTTCCAAGTTTGCTTTCTCTATTCAAGGTCTTTTGTGGTTCCACACAAATTTTAAGATTATTTGTTCTAGTTCTGTGAAAAATGCTGTTGGTATTTGATAGGAGTTGCACTGAATCTCTAGATGGCTTTAAGCGGTATGGACATTTTAACAATATTGGTTCTTAACATGAGCATGGGATATCTTTGCATTTTCCATTTGTTTTGTCAATATATTTTTAAACTTATTTAAATTCAAGTTAGTTAACATACAGTATAGTATTGATTTCAGTAGAACCCAGTGATTCATCACTTACATATGACAGCCAGTGCTCACCCCTACAAGTACCCTCCTTAATGCTCATCATCCATTTAGTTCATTTCCCACCCACCTACCCTCCAGAAATCCTCAGTTAGTTCTCTGTCTTTAAGAGTCTCTTATGGTTTGTTTCCCTCTCTGTTTTTATGTTATTTTTCTCTCCCTTCCCCTATGTACATCTGTTGTGTTTCTTAAATTCCACATATAAGTGAAGTCACATGTTTTATAGTTCTCAGAGTATGGGTCTTTCACCTCCTTAAGTTGGTTTTAGTTTGGTTCACTTATAGTTTGCCTCCCTCTCTGTTTCTTTTTTGTTTTGTTTTGTAAAATTAAAAAGAATGTTTATTTATTTTTGAGACAGAGAGAGAGAGAGAGAGAGAGATGGAAAGACAGAGCAGGAGTCGGGGAGGGGCAGAGAGAGAGAGAAACACAGAATCTGAAGCAGGCTCCAGACTCCGAGCTGTCAGCACAGAGCCCGATGTAGGGCTCAAACTCACAAACTGCAAGATCATGACCTGAACCAAAGTTGGTTGCTTAACCAATTGAGACACCCAGGTGCCCCTTCTCCCTCTGTGTTTTAATCTTATATTTCCTTCCCTTCCCCTATGTTCATGTGTTGAGTTTCTCAAATTCCACATATGAGTGAAATAATATGATATCTTTCTCACACTGACTTATTTCACTTAACATAATACTCTCTGGTTCTATTTGTGTTGTTTCAAATGGCAAGATTTCATTCTTTTCCTTACTGAGTAGCATTCCATTGTGTATATATATATATATAACTATATATATATATATTATATATATATATACCACATCTTTTTTATCCATTCATCAGCAGATGGCTTTTTGGGCTCTTTCCATAAATTGGCTATTGTTGATAATGCTACTATAAACATTGGGGTGCACATGCCCCTTCCAATCAGCATTTATTTTTATTTTTATTTATTTGTTTTTAAACTTTATTATTTTAAATTTACATCTAAATTAGTTAACATATAGTGCAACAATGATTTCAGGAGTAAATTCCTTAATGCCCCTTACCCATTTACCCCATCCCCTTTCCCAAAACCCCTTCAGTAACCCTCTGTTTGTTCTCCATATTTATGAGTCTCTTCTGTTTTGTCCCCTTCCCTGTTTTTATATTTTTGTTTCCCTTCCCTTATGTTCATTTGTTTTGTCTCTTAAAGTCCTCATATGAGTGAAGTCATATGATATTTGTCCTTCTCTGACTGACTAATTTCACTTAGCATAATACCCTCCAGTTCCATCCACATAGTTGCAAATGGCAAGATTTCATTCTTTTGGATTGCTGAGTAATACTCCATTGTATATATATATACCAGTTCTTTTTTTGCATTTTATTTATTTTTTGATATGAAATTTATTGTCAAATCGGTTTCCATACAACACCCAGGGCTCATCCCAAAAGGTGCCATCCTCAATACCCATCACCCACCCTCCCCTCCCTCCCACCCCCCATCTACCCTCAGTTTGTTCTCAGTTTTTAAGAATCTCTTAGGCTTTGGCTCACTCCGTCTCTAACCTCTCTTTTTTTTTTTTTTTTTGTCCTCTCCCCCACAGACTTCTGTTAAGTTTCTCAGGATCCACATAAAAGTGAAAACGCGTGGAATCTGTCTTTCTCTGTATGACTTATTTCACTTAGCATAACACTCTCCAGTTCCATCCACGTTGCTACAAAAGGCCATATTTCATTCTTTCTCATGGCCACGTAGTATTCCATTGTGTATATAAACCACAATTTATTTATCCATTCGTCGCTTGATGGACATTGAGGCTCTTTCCATAATGTGGCTATTGTTGAAAGTGCTGCTAAAACATTGGGGTACAAGTGCCCTATGCATAAGCACTCCTGTATCCATTGGGTAAATTCCTAGCAGTGCTATTGCTGGGTCATAGGGTAGATCTATTTTTAATTTTTTGAGGAACCTCAACACTGTTTTCCAGAGCAGCTTGACCAGTTTGCATTCCCACCAACAGTGCAAGAGGGTTCCTGTTTCTCCACATCCTCGCCAGCGTCTATAGCCTCCTGATTTGTTCATTTTAGCCACTCTAACTGGCGTGAGGTGGTATGTGAGTGTGGTTTTGATTTGTATTTCCTGATGAGGAGTGACGTTGAGCATCTTTTCATGTGCCTGTTGGCCATCTGGCTGTCTTCTTTACAGAAGGGTCTATTCATGTCTTCTGCCCATTTCTTCACTGGGTTATTTGTTTTTCAGGTGTGGAGTTTGGTGAGTTCTTTATAGATTTTGGATACTAGCCCTTTGTCCGATATGTCATTTGCAAATATCTTTTCCCATTCCATTGGTTGCCTTTTAGTTTTGTTGGTTGTTTCCTTTGCTGTGCACAAGCTTTTTATCTTCATAAGGCCCCAATAGTTCATTCTTGCTTTTAATTCCCTTGCCTTTGGGGATGTGTCAAGTAAGAAATTGCTGCGGCTGAAGGTCACAGAGGTTTTTTTCCTGCTTTCTCCTCTAGGGTTTTGATGGTTTCCTGTCTCACATTCAGGTCCTTCATCCATTTTGAGTTTGTTTTTGTGAATGGTGTAAGAAAGTGGTCTAGTTTCATTCTTCTGCATGTTGCTGTCCAGTTCTCTCAGCACCATTTGTTAAAGAGACTGTCTTTTTTCCATTGGATATTCTTTCCTGCTTTGTCAAAGATTAGTTGGCCATCTTTTTGTGGGTCTAGTTCTGGGGTTTCTATTCTATCCCATTGGTCTATGTGTCTGTTTTTGTGCCAATACCATGCTGTCTTGATGATGACAGCTTTGTAGTAGAGGCTAAGGTCTGAGATTGTGATGCCTCCTGCTTTGGTCTTCTTCAAAATTACTTTGGCTATTCGGGTCCTTTTGTGGTTCCATATGAATTTTAGGATTGCTTGTTCTAGTTTCAAGAAGAATGCTGGTGCAATTTTGATTGGGATTGCATTGAATGTGTAGATAGCTTTGGGTAGTATTGACATTTTGACAATATTTATTCTTCCAATCCATGAGCATGGAATGTTTTTCCATTTCTTTATATCTTCTTCAATTTCCTTCATAAGCTTTCTATAGTTTTCAACATACAGATCTTTTATATCTTTGGTTAGATTTATTCCTAGGTATTTTATGCTTCTTGGTGCAATTGTGAATGGGATCAGTTTCTTTATTTGTCTTTCTCTTGCTTCATTATTTGTGTATAAGAATGCAACTGATTTCTGTACATTGATTTTGTATCCTGCGACTTTGCTGAATTCATGTATCAGTTCTAGCAGACTTTTGGTGGAGTCTATCAGGTTTTCCATGTATAATATCATGTCATCTGCAAAAAGTGAAAGCTTAACTTCATCTTTGCCAATTTTGATGCCTTTGGTTTCATTTTGTTGTCTGATTGCTTATGCTGGAACCTCCAACACTATGTTAAACAACAGCTGTGAGAGTGAACATCCCTGTCGTGTTCCTGATCTCAGGAAGAAAGCTCTCAGTTTTTCCCCATGGAGGATGATACTAGCTGTGGGCTTTTCATAAATGGCTTTGATGATGTTTAAGTATGTTCCCTCTATCTTGACTTTCTCGAGGGTTTTGATTAAGAAAGGATGCTGAATTTTGTCAAATGTTTTGTCTGCATCAATTGACAGGATCATATGGTTCTCATCTTTTCTTTTATTAATGTGATGTATCACATTGATTGATTTGCAAATGGTGAACCAGCCCTGAGCCCAGGAATGATTCCCACTTGATCATGGTGAATAATTCTTTTTATATGCCATTGAATTCGATTTGTTAGTATCTTGTTGAGAATTTTTGTATCCTTGTTCTTCAGTGATATTGTCCTGTAAATCTCCTTTTTAGTGGGGTCTTTGTCGGGTTTTGGAATCAAGGTAATGCTGGCTTTATGGAATGAGTTTGGAAGCTTTTCTTCCATTTATATATTTTTTGGAACAGTTTGAGGAGAATAGATATTAACTGTTCTGTAAATGTCTGGGATAATTCCCCTGGAAACCCATCTGGCCTGGCAGATTGGGAGATTTTTGATAACTGATTTAATTTCTTTGCTCGTTATGGGCCTGTTCAAATTTTCTGTTTCTTCCCATTTGAGTTTTTGTAGTGTGTGTGTCTAGGACTTTGTCCATTTCTTCCAGATTTTCCAGTTTGTTGGCATATAATTTTTCACAGTGTTCTATTATAATTGTTTGTCTTTCTGTGGTGTTGGTTGTGGTCTCTCCTCTTTCATTCATGATTTTATCTATTTAGGTCTTCTCTCTTATCTTTTTGAGAAGTTTGGCTAAGGGTCTATCAGTTTTGTTTATTCTTTCAAAAAACCAGTTCTTAGATTCATTGATCTCTTCTGAGATTCATTAATGTCTTCTACTGTATTTTCGGATTCTATATGGTTTATTTCTGTTCTAATCTTTTTTATATCTGTTCTTCTGCTGTCTTTGAACTCTCTTTGCTACTACCTTTCTAGTTCCTTTAGATGTGAGATTATGTATTTGAGACCTTTCTTGCTTTTTGAGACAGGCCTGAATTCCAATTTAATTGCCTCTTAGGACTGCCTTGCTGCATCTCAAATGTTTGGACTGTGTGTTTCCATTTGCTTCCATGTATTTTTTAATTTCTTCTTTAATTTACTGGTTAACATATGCATTCATTAGTAAGATATTTTTTAACCTCCGTTGTGGGGAATAAGCTTAGGAATTCCCTGAGCTTGCACCAATGGATTAACAAGGCATAAAGAATTAGAAAGCCATAGGATGTACACACCCAAGTTTTGGTAACCAAGATTAGGTAAGTAAGATTAGGTAAATGGTACAAAGGCCCCAAGAATAGGACAAAGGTATAGGAATAGGGAATCTCAGGATGAAAACATCCAAGATGAGGTAAAAAAGATTAAGTAATCAGGGAGGAAGTGCTCCCAGCTTAGTAATATAGAAGAAAGCTGCTTTCACAGGAAAGAAAGACCAAAGTAGGTAAACAGGTAAATAAAGCTATCACCAAAGCAGGGTCAAGTTGCCCAGAGCATAGCTAATTAGGAAAAGAAAGGTGCCTTGTTGACCCTGAGGTAGCATGCTCTGTCTTTGTTGTCCCCTAGGCCAGTTTAGGTAAAAGGAGGTGGGGCCTCATGTCTATTGTAAACATCCTTCCACCCAAACCCTCTTTTCCCCATGCCCGTGAGTTAATGTTCACAATTTCATTGTCTCTTTGTGCATGCCCATACTTGTAAGGCTTCTGATTTTAATAAAAACGGAGAAAGGACCCTTACTCCAGGCTCTTGTCTCCTCCTGGACAAGAGAGAGACAAGCCTCTCTCAAAATTTAATCCTGCATCCCACCCTCTTGCTGGACAAGGGAGAACTCTAGACCCAGAGTCTATGACACTCCATGTATTTAAAGGCTTTCCAATTTTTTTCTTGTGGTTGATTTCACGTTTAATCGTGTTGTGATCTGAAAATATGCATGGTATATCTTGATATTTATGTACCTTAATGGCTGATTTTTGACCCAATATGTGATTTATTCTGGAGAATATTTCATGTGCACTTGAGAACAATGTGTATTCTGTTGCTTTAGGATGAAATGTTCTAAATGTTCTGTTAAGTGCATCTGGTCCAGTGTGTAATTCAAAGTCATTGTTTCCTTGTTGATTTTCTGTTTAGATGATCTGACCATTGTTGTAAGTGGAGTATCAAAGTCTCTTACCATCGTGGTATTTCTATCAATGAGTTTCTTTTTGTTTGTAATTAATTGGTTTATATATTTGGGTGCTCCAAGTTGAGGGCATAAATATTTACAGTTATTAGATCTTCTTGATGAATAGACCCACAATTATTGTATAATGCCCTTCTTCATCTCTTGTTACAGTCTTTTTTTTAAAAAAATCTAGTTTGTTTGATATAAGTATGGCTATTCCAGCATTTTTTGTTCTCCAGTATCATGATAGATGGTTCTCCATCCCTTCACTTTGAATACCCAGGTGTATTTAGGTCTAAAATAAGTCTCTTGTAGGCAGCATATAGATGGATCTTGTTTTTTAATCCATTCTGATACCCTATGTCTTTTGATTGGAGCAATTTGTCCATTTACATCTAGAATGATTATTGAATAATATGAATTTAATGCCATTGTATTGCTTGTAGTATGGTAATCCTGGTGATGTTCTCTGATCCTTTCTAGTCTTTATTGCTTTGGTATTCTCTCTCTCTCTCTCTCTCTCTCTCTCTCTCTCTCCTCAGAGATTCCCCCTTAAATTTTCTTGTGGGGCTGTTTAGTGGTATGAACTCCTTTAGCTTTTGTTTATCTGGGAAACTCTGTCCTTCTATTCTGAATTCCAGCTTTGCTGGATAAAGGATTCTTGGCTCCATATTTTCCCCACTGAGCACATTGAATATTTCTTGCCACTCTCTCTTGGTTTGCCAAGTTTCAGGGGACAGGTATGCTACTAATCTTATTGCCTGCCGTTTTAGGTTAAGGACATTTTGTCCCTAGCTGTTTTCAGAATTCTCTTTTTATCATTGTATTTTGCAAGTTTAACTCTGATATGACTTGGTGTTGACCTGTTTTTGTTGATTTTCAGGGAAGTTCTCTGTGCCTCTTGGACTTGGATGCCTGTTTCCTTCCCCAGATTGGGGAAGTTCTCAACTATAATTTCTTCAAGTAAACCTTCTGCCCCTTTCTTTCCCTCTTCTTCTGGGACTCCTATGATATGGATAGTGTTTTGTTTAATGTAATCAGTTCCCTAAGTCTTGCCTCATAATCTAATAATTTCCTTTCCCTCTTTTTTCAGCTTCAGTATTTTCCATAATTTTATCTTCTATTTCACTTATTCTTTCCTCTGCTTCTTCAATCATCTATGTCACTGTATCGAGTTTGTTTTGCAACTCAGCTATAGCATTTCTAGTTTCATCATGACTAGTTGTTAGGTCTTTGATATCTGCACCAAGGGTTTCTCTGGCATCTTCTATGCTTTTTTTCAAACCCAGCTTGTAGTCTTATGAACGTTGTTCTAAGCTCTTATTCATGTATATTGTTTATATATCTATTTTGAGCAAGTTCCTGGCTATGATTTCTTCTTGAACTTTACTTTGGGAGAATTCCTTCCATTTGTCGTTTTGACTAAGTTTCTATTTTTTTTTGTATGTTTTGAACACTCATTATGCTTCCTGCACCTGAGAGTTCTACTATGTTAAAAAGGGATCATATGCTGTCCAAAACCTGACACTCCAGGAAGTGTTTCTTATGTATGCTGTTTGGACTCTGCTGTGGCATTTTGGCTGTTTTTTCCTACCAGTCAGTTTTATATAGATCTCCCACTTGCTTGCAGTGGTGTAGTTTTGGACCTTTAGGTGTGCTTTGGTTTGTTTGTTGATATAACCCTGGGAAAAAAAAAGGAGGGGAATCCCAATCCAAAAAGAAAAAGAAGAAAAGAAAAGAAAAGAAAAGAAAAGAAAAGAAAAGAAAAGAGAGAGAAAGGAAAGGACAAAAAAAAACCCTCCAGAAAAGCAAATCTATAATTTTGTTTTCAGAGAAAAAGAAAGGCATAAAAAAGAAAAAAGAAAAAATAGAAGGGGAAAAAAACAACAAAAAAGAAAAGAATACAAAAGTATGAACCAAAAAACGAGAAAGGGAAATGAAAAAAAAAAAAACAACAGAAACTACAAGCCTGATTCTGAAGAAAAAGGGAAGGAGAAAGAAACAAAGAGAAAATAACTGTAGGTTTCATTTTGAAGCCCTGAAATGTCAGTGCAGTTAGTGCATTGAGAATACTGGCTGTGTTAGTCTTCTGGAGGAGATTCTGATTGCTTTGGCTCAGAGTCAGTCTTGCACCAGCAAATAAGCAGTTGCCAGGCAAGGGGGAGAAGGGCTTGGTGTAAGCAGGTCCTGCCTCCACTGAGGGTGACTGCCTTACTCTCTGAAGTTCCACCCTGATAGTGTTGGGCAGAAAATGGTGCCACCCCCATCTCTCATCCCTGGACTGGGGATCTCACACCTCTCACAGTTCAGGCAGCCATCACAGAATGGGAAGGACAGTCAGCTTGCTCTGTGCCACGGCTCTTCTGTGTTTTCTTTCTTTGGCATACTGTTGGGATTCAAAACCCAAAGTCTTAAAGTACCCAGCACCACACACATCCACTCCTTTCTTCTGCAATAGAGCTGCTCCATGCTGTGTGAAGTACTCTGTTCCTGAGAAACAGTCCCAAACCCACACAGTGTGCAGAATCTATGGTGTAGTGCCACTAAAAACAGCTAAAGTTATGTTCCCTTTGGGTGCACATCGTCCCCTGCTGATGAAAGGCCTTTGGCTGGCGCCTGAAGAGATTTTTGTCCTTGGGGAGGCAATATACCCTCTTTCTGAAGTACTCCATCCAAGAAGGGGACTGTTCTCTCCCAGTGTTCCTTAGAGATCCCTACACCAACCTATGCACTCCGGGGCCAGGTCCCTCCTCCCCAGGAGAATGTGCCACAGCTCCACTCTTGAGAAAGTTGTACAAAACCAAGAGTTTGAGGTCTAAACACTTGAAAAAAGAACTGGGACACTGGTCCAGAGAGGTTTCCCTCTTGTGCTAACTCAATGCTGCATTTTATCAACCCCTTTTTCATTCTCTCCCCTTTACCTCTCCACATAAGGAGTTCCCTCCTTTCTACATGACGGCCACTTTTTCTCTACCCCCGTACACCATACCCCGTACACCTCGCACCTGTCAAACTGTGTCCTTCCAATTATGGAGATCTTTCTGAGTCTACAGATTGATTTCCGGGGTATTCCAAGTGATCTGATCTCAGTACAGCTGTGTTTGAGGGACGAAGAAAGTTGAGGGTCACCCTACAGATGGAGGGGTGGTGGAGGGTCCCCCACCATCTTAACTCTTCCTAGACCATTGTGTTTTTATTTTAATTTGTCTCTATATATTTTTAAAATTTATTCTTTGCATTTTGGCTGACCCATTAATTGTTTAGCAGAATGTTACTTAGCCTCTAGGTAGTTGTGTTCTTTTGAATTTTGTTCTTGTGACTGATTACTGGTTTCATACAGTTGTGGTTGGAAAAGATGCTTGATATTATTTTAATTTTTTGAGTATGTTGAGACTTGTTTTGTGCCCTGATATTTGCTCTGTTCTGGACAATGTTTCACGTGCACTTGCATAAAATATTTATTCTGTTTTTTTTTTTTTTCTACGGAATGTTTTCAATATGTTTGTTATGTCCATCTGGTGCAGTGAAAGACACTGTTGAAAAACACTGTTTCTTTGTTGATTTTCCGTCTGGATGATACATACATTGATGTATGCATTAATACTGCAGTATTAAAAGCCCTACTATTATTGTATTACTGTCGGTCTCTTGTTTCACTTGCTTCCCATATTTGGCTGCTCCCTTTTGAGTGCATCAGTATTTATCATTATATCCTCTCGCTCAGCCATTCACTTTATCATTATTTAGTGTTCTTCTTTGTCTCTTGCAACAATGTGTGTTTTAAAGGATGCTTTGTCTGATATAAGTATTCCTCCTCCAGATTTCTTTTAGCTTCCATTCTCCTGGAGCATCTTTTCATATACCTGCTTGCCATGTGGACATTTTCTTTTGAAAAGTATTTATTCATGTTTGTTGCACATTAAAAATATGTTTATTTGTTTACTTGGAGAGAGAGAGAATCCCAAACAGCCTCCCTGAGTCAGTGCAGAGCCAGATGCAGGGCTTGACCTCTTAAATGCTTGATCAACTGAGCCCCAGGTGCCCCATTTGTTGCCCATTTTTAATCATTTTTATATCTATCTATCTATCCATCAACCTTCTGTGTATTATGTGTCTATCTACTGGTCTTTTTGTTTATTTATTTTCTGTTTTGTTTTGTTCTGTTTTTTTATGAAGGGAGCTCTCAGATTTCTAAGCATTCAAGGAAGTCACCTGAATCTGAACAATTCCATCTCTGTCCATGAGGTGGCAATCAGCATTTCTCTCTCAAGCCCATTTCTTTTGTTTTTGTTTTTGTTTTTGTATAAATATTTTAAAATATTTTCTCAAACACTACTTTTTTAAGTTTTTGTCTTAATTCCAGTTAGTTAAAATACAGTGTTATATTACTTTCAGGTGTACAGTATAGTGATTCCACAATTTTATACATCAACCTATGTTCATCACAAGTGCATTTCTAAGTCCTTATCACTTATTTAACAAAATCTCAACCCCCCTTCTGTGAACCATCAGTTTGTTTTGTATCATTAAAAGTCTATTTATGGGTTTGTATCATTCCTTTCCCTTTTTCCTTTGCTTTTTTGTTTTGATTCTTAAATTCCACATATGAGTGAAATCATATGGTATTTGTCTTCCTCTGAGTTACTTATTTTGCTTAGCTTTATACCCTCTACCTCCATCCATGTCATTGCAAATGGCAAGATTTCATTCTTTTTTTAAGGATGAATAATATTCCATTATGTGTGTGTATATACATATAAACATATGGCATATATATGTGTGCATGATGTATAAACACAGATATATATGGCACATCTTTTTTTAAAATTTAGTGATTCATCACTTATACATAATACCCAGTGCACATCATAACAAGGATAACACAGCTTCTTTATCTACTGACCTAACTAATGGATACTTGGGTACCACTGCTTCTTTACCTACTGTTCAACTGATGGATACTTAGGCTTTTCCACATTTTGGGTACATAAAAATGCTGCCATAAAAATAGGAGTGCATGTATCCCTTTGAATGAGTGTTTTTGTATTCTTTTGGTAAATTCCAAGTAGTGTGATTGCTGGATTATAGGGTAGTTCTGTTTTTAACTTTTTAAGGAACCTCCATACTGTTTGCCAAAGTTGCTGCACCACATTGCATTCTCAAAAACAGTGCATGAGGGCTCATTTTTCTATACAACCTCACAACACCTGTTGTTTCTTCTGTTGTTGAATTAAGCCATTCTGAAAGGTGTGAGGTGATATCTCATTGTAGTTTTGATTTGCAGTTCCCAGATGCTAAGTGATGATAAGCATCATTTCATGTGCCTGTTGGCCATCTGCATGTCTTCTTTGGGGAAATATCTATTCATTTCTTCTGCCAATATTTTTTTAACAAAAAAATGTTTATATATTTATTTTGATAGAGATTGAGCAAGTGAATGGGGAGGGCAGAGAGAGGAGAGATAGAGAATCCCAAGCAGCTCTGCACTATCAGCATGGAGATCAATCTTAAAAACAATGAAATCATGACTTGAGCTGAAATCAAGGGTCAGTCACTTAATCAACTGAACCATCTAGATGCCCCAATATTTTTTTTAATTTTTAACTTTAATTCCAGTTAGTTAACATATAGTGTTATATTAGTTTCAAGGGTACAATATAATGATTCAACACTTCTATACCACAACACACCCTTCTATACCACCACACCCAATGCTCATCACAACAAATGAATACCTTAATTACCATCATCTATTTAACCCATCCTCCCACCCATCTCCCCTCCAGTTACCCTCAGTTTGTTCTCTAAAGTTAAGAATCAAGAATCTGTTTATTGGTTTGCCTTCATTTCTCCCCCATCACTTATTTAACCAACTCTCAACACCACTTCTGTGAACCATCGTTTTGTTTTGTATCATTTACAGTCTATTTCTTGGTTTGTGTTTCCTCTTTCACTTTTTCTTTGTTTTTTTTTTTGTTTCTTAAATTTCACATATGAGAGAAATTATATGGTATTTGTCTTTCTCTGACTTATTTTGCTCAGCATAATATACTCTAGGTCCATCCACATCATTGCAAATAGCAAGATTTCATTATTTTTGATGGCTGAGTAATAGTTCATCATATATATATATACACACGTACATACCACATTTTCTTTATCCATTCATCAGTCAATGGACACATCAGCTCTTTGAATAGCTTGGTTATTGTTGATAATATTGTTATGAACATTGGAATTCATGTACCCCTTCAAATCAGATGTGTCATTTGCAAATATCTGCTTCCATTTCATGGGTTGTCTTTTAATTTTGTTGATTGTTTCCTTCACTTTTGAGAACTTTTTATTTTGTTTCCAACAGATTATTTTTGCTTTTGTTTCCCTTACCTCAGGAGACATATCTAATAAGAAGTTGCTATGGCTGATGTAAAAAATGTTACTGCCTGTGTTGTCCTCTATGGTTTTAATGGTTTCCTATATCACATTTAGGTCTTTCATCCATTTTGAGTGTATTTTTTTGTAATTGTATAAGAAAGTGGGACAGTTTCATTCTTTTGCATGTTGCTGCCCAATTTTCCCAACACCATTTGTTGAAGGGACTGCCTTTTTTCCACTGGATATTTTTTCCTTCTTTGTCAAAGATTAATTGACCATGTAGTTGTAGGTGAATTTCTGGGTTTTCCATTCTGTTCCATTGATCTATGTGTCTGTTTTTGTGCCAGTACCATACTGTCTTGATCACTACAATTTTGTAATATAACTTAGTCTGGAATTGTGATGCCTCTAGCTTTGCTTTTCTTTTTAAGGTTGCTTTGGCTATGAAGGGCTGTTTTTGGTTCCATATAAATTTTAGAATTGTTTGTTCTAGCTATGTGAAAAATGCTGGTGGTATTTTGATAAGGATTGCATTAAATGTGTAGATTGCTTTCAGTAATGTAGACATTTAAACAATATTTATTCTTCAAATCAATAAGCATGGAATATTTTCCATTTATTTGTGTCTTCTTCGATTTCTTTCATAAGTATTCTATAGTTTTCAGAGTATAGATTTTTTACCTCTTTGGTGAGGTTTATTCCTTAGTATCTAATACACACACACACACACACACACACCCCACCTCTTCTTTACCCATTTATCAGTTGATGGACATTTGGATTCTCTCCATTCTCCATAGTTGGAGATAATGATGCTATTGTTGATAATAATGCTATAAAAATTGGGGTGAAAGTACCCCTCTGAGTCTGCATTTTTGTATCCTTTGGATAAATATCTAGTATTACAATTGTTAGGTCATATGGTAGTTCTATTTTTAGTTTTTGTGAGGAACCTAGACACTGTTCTCCAGAGTGGCTGCACCAGTTTGTATTCCCACAAACAGTGTAAGATGGTTCCCCTTTCTCTGGATCCTCACCACCACCTGTTATTTCTTATGGTGTTAATTTAGACATTCTGACAGGTATGAGATGGTGTCTCTTTCTGGTTTTGATTTGTGTTTCTCTAATAATGAGTGAGGTAAGTATCTTTTACATGTCTGTTAGCCATCTGGATGTCTTCTTTGGAAAAGTGTCTATTCATGTTTTCTGCCCATTTCTTAACTGTGTTGTTTGGTTTTGAGTGTTAAGATATTTATAGTTTTGGACACTGACCCATTATCTGATGTGTTATTTATAAATATTTTCTCCCATTCTTTAGACTACCTTTTAGTTCCTTCACTGTGCACAAGGTTTTATCTTGAAGTCCCAATATTTCATGTTTGCTTTTGTTTCCCTTGACTCCAGAGATGTGTCTAGTAAGAAGTTGCTCTGGCCAAAGTGAAGGAGGTTGCTACCTGTATTCTCCTCTAGGTTTTTGATGATTTCCTGTCTCACATTTAGGTCTTTCATCCATTTTGAATTTGTTCAAACACCACTTGTTGAACAGACTGTCTTTATCTCGTTGGATAGTCTTTCCTGCTGTGTCAAAGATGAGTTGACCATATAGTTGTGGGTCCATTTCTGGATTTTCTATTCTGTTCCATTGATCTGTGTGTCTGTTTCTATGTCAGTACCATGCTGTCTTGATGATTACAGCTTTGTAATATAGCTTGACATCCAGAATTCTGAAGCCTTTAGTTTTTTTTTTTTTCTTCAGGATTGCTTTAGTTATTTTCTTCCAACCCAGGTGAATTGAATGCTTTTCCATTTCTTTGTGTCCTCTTCAATTTCTTTTCTAAGGTTCTATAGTTTTCAGAATAGAGATATTTCAGTTCTTTATTTAGGTTTATTCCTTAACATCATTGTTTTTGGTACAATTGTAAATTTATCAATTATTTTATTTCTTTTACTGCTGCTTCAGTGTTGATATATAGAAATGCAACAGATTTCTGCACATTGATTTTATATTGTGAGACTTTGATGAATTCATGTATTAGTTCTAGCAATTTTTTGGTGACGTCAGTCTTCTACATACAGTAGTATGTAGTATGTAGAAATCACATCTGCAAAGAGTGAAAGTTTGACTTCTTCATTGTCCATTTGTTGCCCTCTATTTCTTTTTGTCATCTTATTGCTTAGGGTAAGACTTCCAGTACTACGTTACATAGTAATGGTGAGAGTGAGCATCCACATCTTATTCCTGATCATAGGGTAAAGGCTCTCACTTTTCCTCATTGAGATGATATTACCTATGAGTCTTTTTTTTTTAATAGTGTAGTATTGGTTTCAGGAGTAGAAGTTAGTGATTCATGACTTACATATAACATCCAGTGCTCATCCCAACAAGTGTCCTTCTTATTGCCCATCACCCACTTGGCCCACACCCTCACCCACCTCCCAATCCAGCAATTCTCAGTTTGTTCTCTGTCTTTAAAGGTCTCTTATGGATTGTATCCTTCTATTTCATCTTATATTCCCATCTCTTCTTATCTGTTCATCTGTTGTATTTCTTAAATTCTGCATATGAGTGAAATATATGATACTTGTTTCTCTCTGACTTATTTTGCTTCACATAATACACTCTAGTTCTATCCACATAGTTGTAAATGGCAAGATTTTATTTATTGTTTGATTGATCTCTGAGTAGTTTTCCATCTTCTTTACCTCATCTTCTTTATCAATTCATCAGTCAATGGACATTTGGCTCTTTCCATAATTTGGCTATTGTTGATAGTGCTGCTATAAACATTGGGGTGCATATGCCCCTGTGAATAAGCATTTCTTGTCCTTTGGATAAATACCCAGTAGTGCAATTGTTGGGTCATAGGGTAGTTCTATTTTAATTTTTTGAGGGACCTCCATACTGGTTTTCAGAGTGACTACACCTCTTTGCATTCCTCCCAACAGTGCAAACAGATTCTGCTTTCTCTGCTTCCTCTCAAACATCTGTTGTTGCCTGAGTTGTTAATTTTAGCCATTCTTACAGGTGTGAGGTGGTATCTCATTGTGGTTTTGATTTGTATTTCCTTCATGGTGAATGATGTTTGAACATCTTTTCACATCTCTGTTCACCATCTGGATGTCTTCTTTGGAAAAGTGTCTATTCATGTCTTCTGTCCATTTTTTTCACTGGGTTATTTATTTTTTGGCTGTTGAGTTTGGTAAGTTCTTTATAAATTTTGATACTAACCCTTTATCTGATAAGTCATTTGGAAATATCTTCTCCCACTCCGTTGGGTGTCTTTTAGTTTTGTTGGTTGTTTCCATTGCTGTGCAGAAAATTTTATCTTGATGGGGTCCCACGAGTTCATTTTTGCTTTTATTTCCATTGCCTTCAGAGATATGTCTAGTAAGAAGTTGCTGAGGCCGAGGTCAAAGAGGTTGTTGCCTGTGTTCTGCTCTTGAATTTTGATAGTTTCCTGTCTCACATTACATTTTTCACCCATTTTGAATTTATTTTTGTGTATGGTATAAGAAAGTGATCCAGTTTTATTTTGCTTGTTGCTCTCCAGTTTTCCTAGCACCACTTGCTTAAGAGACTGTCTGTTTTCCATTGGATATTCTTTCCTGTTTTGTTGAAGATTGCTTGGCCATACATTTGTGGGTCCATTTTTGGGTTCTTTATTCTGTTCCATTGAACTATGTGTCTGTTTTATGCCAGGACCATACTGCCTTGATGGTTGGAGATTTTTAATACAGCTTGAAGATTAATACAGCCTGAAGTCCAGAATTGTGATGGCTTCAGCTTTGGTTTTCTTTTTCAATATTGCTTTAGGTATTTGAGGACTTTTATGGTTCCATACAAATTTTAGAATCACTTGTTCTAACTCTGTGAGGAATGCTGGTGTTATTTTGAATAGGGACATTGAATATGTAGATTGCTTTGGATAGTACCAACATTTGAACAACATTTCTTCTTCTAATCCATGAGCATGGGATGTTTTTCCATTTCTTTGTGTCTTCGTCAATTTCTTTCACAAGCTTTCTACAGTTTTCAGTGTATAGATCTTTTATCACTTTGGTTAGGTTTATTCCTAGGTATTTTACGGTTTTCGGTGCCATTGTAAATGGAATCAATTCCCTAATTTCTCTTTCTGCTGCTTTGTTATTGGTGTATGGAAATGCAGCCAATTTCTGTACATTGATTTTACATCCTATGACTTTGCCAAATTCATGTATCAGTTCTAGCAATTTTTTTTGTGGAGTCTTTTGAGTTTTCCTCATGGAGAATCATGTCGTCTGCAAAGAATAAAAGTTTGATTCTTCCTTGCCAATTTGTATGCATTTTTTCATTTTTGTTGTATGATTGCTGAAGCTTGGATTTCCAGTATGATGTTGAACAACAGAGGTGAGAATGGACATCCTTGTCATGTTCCTGACCTTAGGGGGAAACCTCTCATTTTTCCTCCATTGAGGTTTATATTAGCTGTGGGCCTTTTGTATATGGCCTTTATGATGTTGAGGTATGTTCCTTCTATTCCTATTTTCTTGAGGGTTGGTATCAAGAAAGAATGCTTTGTTTTGTCAAATGATTTTCCTATATCTGTTGACAGGATCATGTGACTCTTAACATTTCTTCTATTAATGTGGTGTATCACACAGATTGATTTGTGGATATTGAAGCAGACTTGTTCCCAGAAATATATCCCACTTACTCATAGTAAATAATTCTTTTAATGTGCTGTTTGATTAGATATGCTACTATCTTGTTGAGAGATTTTGCTTCCATGTTCTTTAGGGTAATTGGTCTGTAATTATCCTTTTTATTGGGGTCTTTGTCTGGTTTTGGAATCAACGTTATTCTGACTTCATAGAATGAGTTTGGAAGTTCCCTTTCATTTTTTGGAACAGCACCAAAGAATAGGTATTTACTCTTCTTTAAGTATTTGATAGAACTCCCCTGGTGAGACATCAAACCCTGGACTCTCGTTGTTGGGAGATTTTGATTACTGATTCAATTACTTTTTTGATCATAGGTCTGTTCAAATTTTCTGTATCTTCCTGTTTCAGTTTTGGTAGTTTATATGTTTCTAGAAATATATCCATTTCTTCCAGATCATCCAATTTTTTGGTGTATAATAGTTCATAATATTTTCTTATTATTGTTTGTATTTCTGTGGCATTGGTTGTGATATCTCCTCTTTCATTTGTGATTTTATTCCTTTGTTTTTTTCCTTTTTATTTTTGATAAATCTGGATAAGAGTTTAATGATTTTGTTAATTCTTTCAAAGAACCAGGTCCTAGTTTTGTTGATCTATTCTACTGGTTTTTTTTTTTTTTTAATTTCAATATGATCGATTTCCCCTCTAATCTCTTTATTTCATTTATTCTGCTGGTTTGGGGCTTTATTTGGTATTCTTTTTCCAGCTCCTTTAAGTGTAAGGAGAGGTTGTGTATTTGAGACATTTCTTCTTTCTTCTTCTTCCTCTTTCTATTATTAGTTTATTTATTTATATTCAGATTGAGAGAGTAGGAATGAGGGAGGGACAGAGAGGGAGTGAAAGGATCCCAAGCAAGCTCCACCCTATCAGCATGGAGCCTGATGCAGGCCTCAAACTCGTGAACTGTAAAATAATAACTTGAGTGGAAAACAAGAGTTGGATGCTTAACTGACTGAGCCACTCAGGCACCCCAAGATTACATCTTGTTTGTAGCATTTTTAATTTTGGCCTGACTAGATTTTAGTTATTTTCTCTCTGCAGAAAGGTATTCTCTGTTGTCTTCTATGTTTTTTTTTCAACCCCAGCTGGTATTTTTATAATCATGGTTTTAAATTCTTGTTCAGACATCTTACTTATATCTGTGTTGATTAAATCCCTGACTGTCATTTATTCCTATTCTTGCTTTTTGAGTTAATTCCCCCATTTTGTCATTTTGGAGGTAGAAAAAATTAATAAAATAAAATAGTTAATAAAATGAAACAAATCAAATAAAAGAAGGTAGATCCTAGGTATGTTTTGGTCTGCCTGTTGAGAGAAGCTTGATAGAAACTAGCAAAAAAAGAGAAAGGAAATATATAGTTAATTTTTTTTAATCAAAAAAAATAAAATTATGCAAAATAAAATAAAATAGAACAAAAATTTGCTATTTCTGTATCCAAGAAAGAAAAAGATAAGAAACAAAGAAGAAAGAAAACAAGAGTAAAGCAGAAACAAGAGTAAAGAAAACAAAGGAACAAGCAAATGGAATGAAACCTGAATGAAGCTAGATTCAGTCTCACTTTTGCAGCACCCTATGGTCTATAAGTAAGTGGAAGGGACTTGTGCTGGTCTTCTTGGGGATGTTCTTGGAGGGTGCAGGTGGGTGGGGTTTGATGTAATGGCTCCATCTCCACTTGGTGGCACTCATTAGCTCACTGAGGTCATTCTGTGTGTGTGTGTGTGTGTGTGTGTGTGTGTGTGTGTGTGCTAGAGGTGAATATAGCCTCACTCTGCACTCTAGTCTCTGGTGTGGGAATATCGTGCACTTGCAGACACACGATCAATCAGCCTTTCTTTGCTTCAGGCTTCTGTCTGCTCCCCACATTTACCTTGTCTGTGTTCAAGCTGTATACCTGCCAGGTGGCACCTCCTTCCAGAGTTTTATCTCATATGGGGCTCTGTTTCAAAACTCACACTTCATAGACCCCTGAAGCTTGGAGTCACACTGATTCTCTGGGGAGGGGCCTCAGCAAACAATGGCTGGGTATCAACTTTTCCCAGAAAATGTTTGTGCACTTGCATGGTAGCAGAGGCTCAGAGATTATGGTAAATCACAACATACAACTGGCATCAGGTTTTATTGCACTCTGGCAACTTGATTCCAATATCAGTAAACGTAACAACTCTCTGGGTTCTCCTGGGACTTGTGCCTGCAGGGAGGCTGTATGGCCACTACCAAATGCACTCCAAGCAGAGGAACCACTTCCCCCCTTGTGCCACACGGATCCCTCAGACTGCATATCCTGCTCCTGGGGATTCACTATAGTTCCTCACCAGAACACCGGTAAGCACTGTGCTCTGAAATTTCAGACTCTGTGCTCCAATGTATAGAAAAATGGTAATACTGAAACCCTCTCCTTTCTCCTTGTTAATGGCTTTGGGGAACATAATTCTTGTCCACTTCCCTGCGAGTTTGTTCATTCTTTCTCTCTCTCTTTCTCTCCAGCTACTTTCAGGGGGAGTGCATTTCTTATTTGATTCTGATACACTCTCTCTCCCTTTCACTTTCTCCATTTTCTTTCCACAAAAATGGCTCCCTATCTTCTGTGGCACAGAAGTTTTTTCTCTCCCCCAATTCACCTCTCTGCATTGTGTAGCTGCCAAGTTCTCTTGCTCAAGTTATACAGAGTGTTGCATTAATCCTCAGACAAGTTTCCTAGGTGTTCAGAATGGTGCTGATCTGGCTGTGTTTCAGGAACAAGACAAGCTCAGGATCCTCTTACTACTCTGCCATCTTAACTCCTTTCCTAGCTGTATGTCTTTCTTATGTTGCTTTTATGATGTTGAGGTATATTCCATCTATTTCTATTTTGTGAGGTTTCTTATCAGGAATTGTATTTTGTCAAATGCTTTTTCTGCATCTATTGAGAGGATCATATGGTTTCTTTCATTAACATGGTGGATCACATTGATTGATTTGCAGATATTGAGTCATTGCTGCAGCCCAATAATAAATCCCACTTGATCGTGGTGAAGAAATCTTTTAATGTACTGTTTATTTCAATTTGTCAGTATCTTGAAAATATTTGCATCGATGTTCATCAGGGATATTGTCCTGTAATTTCCTTTTTAATGATGTCTTTGATTGGTTTTGGAATCAAGGTAATGCTGGTCTTGAGGAATGAGTTTGGAAGTTTTCCTTTCCTTTCCTTTCCTTTCCTTTCCTTCTATTTTTTTTTGAACAGCTTGAAAAGAATAGGTATTATCTCTTTTTTTCTTAAAAATATTTATTTAAATTCAACTTGGTTAAAATAAAGAGTACTTATGGTTTTAAGGGTAGAGCCCAAAGTGCCCTCCTTAATGCCCATCACTCATTTTGCCCCTTCCTTAGCCACCTCCCTTCCAACAACCCTTAGTTTGCTGTCCGTATCTAAGAGTCTCTTATGGTTTGGGGTGACTGGGTGGCTCAATTGGTTAGGTGACCAACTTCAGCTCAGGTCATGATCTCACAGTTCATGGGTTTGAGCCCCGCATTGGGCTCTGTACTAAACACGTGCTTGGAGCCTGGAGCCTGCTGCAGATTCTGTGTCTTCTTCTCTGCCCCTCCCTCATTTGTGCTGTGTCTCACTCTGTCTCTCAAAAATAAATAAATGTAAAAAAAATTTTTGAAGAGTCTCTTATGGTTTACCTTCCTCTGTTTTTATCTTATTTCTCCTTCCCTTCCCCTATGTTTATCTGTTCTGTTTTTTAAATTCCACATCTGAGTGAAATAGTGAAATCATATGATACTTGTCTTTCTCTAACTTATTTTGCTTAACATAATACAGTCTTGTTCCATCCACATTGTTGCAAATTTCAAGATTTCATTCTTTTTGATTGCGTAGTAATATTCCATTGCATGCGTGCGTGCATGTGTGTGAGCACGTGCACGTGTGTGTGTGCGTGTGTGCACACACATACCACATCTTCTTTATCCATCTATCACTTGATGGAAATTTGGCCTCTTTCCATACTTTGGCTATTGTGTATGGTGCTGCTATAAACATTGAGGTGCATGTGCCCCTTTGAACCAACATATTTGTATCCTTTGGATAAATACCCAGTTGTGCAGTTGCTGGCTTGTAGTGTAGATCTATTTTTTTAATTTTTCGAAGAACTTCCATACTGTTTTCCAGAGTGGCTGCACCAGTTTGCATTCCCTCCAACAGTGTAAAAGTGTTCCATTTTCTAGGCATGCTCATCAACATCTGTTTTTTCCTGAGTTGTTCGTTTCAGCCATTCTGACAGGTGTGAGGTGTTACTCATCATGGTTTTGATTTGTATTTCTCTGAGGATGAGTGATATAGAACATCTTTTCATGTGTCTGTTAGCCATCATCTTCTTTGGAAAAGTGTCTATTCATGTCTTCTGTCCATTTCTTTCTCACTGGGTTATTTGCTTTTTAGGTGTTGAGTTTAGTAAGTTCTTTATAGATTTTGGATACCAACCCTCTATCTGATATATCATTTGCAAATATCTTCTTCCATTCTGTTTGGTGCCTTTTAATTTTGTCTATTGTTTCCTTTTTTGTGCAGAAGCTTTTTATCTTGATGAAGTACCAAGAGGTAGTTGTTACTTCTCTCCTATTTATTTGAGTGATACCAGTTATAAATAAAGTGATACCATTTATTTGAGTCCATCTCTTTTTTTCTTGTTAAGTCTGGGTAGGGTTTTTTCAGTCTCCTTTTTTTTTTTTAAAAAGAACCAGCTGCTGGTTTTGTTCATCTGTTCTACTGTTTTTTGTTTGTTTGTTTCTATACCATTTATTTCTTTTCCAGTCTTTATTATTTCCATTCTTCTGCTGGCTTTAGGCTTTATTTGCTGTTCCTTTTCTATCTCCTTTATGTATAAGGATGGATTGTGTGTTTGGGACCTTTATTGCTTATTGAGATAAGCCTTAATTGCAATGTAATTTCCTCTCAGGACTTTCTTTGCTGTATCCTAAAGATTTTAGGCTGTAATGTTGTTGTTTTTTTCATTTACTTCCATGTGTGTTTTAAAAATTCTTCTTTAGCTTACTGGTTATCCCATTCATCCTTTTATAGGGTGTTCTTTAACCTCCATGTTTTGAGGACTTTCCATATATTTTCTTGTGGTTGATTTTGAGTTTCATAGCATTGTGATATGAAAATATGCATGGTATCCATCTTCTATACTTCTTGAGGCCAGTTTGTAACCCAGTGTGTCATCTATTCTGGAGAATGGTCCATGTGCACTCAGGAATAACATGTATTCTGTTGCTGTAGGATGAAATGTTCTGAATATATCTGTTAAGACCATCCAGCCTAGTATGTCATTCAAAGCTATTGTTTCCTTGTTGATTTTCTGGTTAGATGATCTGTCCATTGCTGTAAATGGGATGTTAAAGTTCCCTACTGTTATTGTATTTTTATGAATGAGTTTCTATATGTTTGTGATTAATTGATTTATATATTTGGGTGCTTTCAAGTTGGGGAAATATATATTCACAATTGTTAGATCCTCATGATGGATACACCTCTTAATTATGATATAATGCCCTTCTTCATCTCTTGTTATAATTTTTTATTTGAAAATCTAGTTTGTCTCCAGGACGCCTAGGTGGCTCATTCAGTTAAGCACCTGACTGTTGATTTTGGCTCAGGTCATAATCTCACGGTTCACGAGATAAAGCTCTGCACTGACAGCATGAATCCTGCTTGGGATTCTCTCTCTACCTTTCTCTCTGCCTCTCCTCCAATATATTTCTCTCTCAAAATAAATAAATCAACATAAAAAAATAAAATCTAGTTTGTCTGATATAAGTATGGGTAGTCCGGCTTTCTTTCGTCTTCCACTAGCATTATTGATAGTTCCCCATCTCCTTAATTTCAGTCTGCAGGTGTTTTTAGATCTTAAGTGAATCTCTTGTAGGCAGTGTATAGATAGATTTTGTTTCTTTATCCATATTTACACCCTATGTATTTTGATTGGAGCATTTAGTCCATTTACATTCAGAGTGATTCTTGAAAGATACAGACTTAGTGCCATTTTGTTGCCTGTAGAGTTGGTGTTTCTGGTGATGTTCTCTGGTCCTTTTTAGTCTTTGCTACTTTGGTCCTTTTTTTTCTCCACTCAGAGAGTCCCTCTTAAAATCTCCTGTAGAACTGGTTCAGTGGTCATGAACTCCTTTAGTTTTTGTTTGTCTGGGAAAGTCTTTATCTCTCCTTGTATTTTGAATGACAGTCTTGGTGGGTAAAGAAATCTTGGCTCCATATTTTCCCCATTCAGCATGTTGAATATTTCCTGCCACTACCTTCTAGCCTGCCAAGTTTCAGGGACAGTTTTGCTGCCAACCTTATGTGTCTACCCTCATGGGTTATGAACCTTTTGTCCTGGTCAGCTTTCATAATTCTCTCTTTATTTTTGTATTTTGCAAGTTTCACTATGATATGTTGTGGTATTGGCCTGTTTTTGTTGATTTTGAAGGAAATTCTCTGTGCCTCTTGGACTTGGGTGCCTGTTTCAGAGTTAGAGTTTGGTGAAATAAACCTTCTGCCCCTTTTTTTCCCTGCTCTTCTTCTGGAATTCCTATGATACGGATAGTGTTTTGCTTGATTGAATTGTTGTGTTCCTTAAGTCTTCTTTTGTGATGTAATTGTTTTCTTTCCCTCCTTTTTTCAACTTTATTATTTTCCATTATTTTATCTTCTATATCACTTATTCTCTTCTCTGCTTCCTCAATCCTTGTTGTGAATATATCCAGTCAGTTTTGCATCTCATTTATAGCATTTTTTCACATTCCAGCCTGACTAGTTTTTAGATCTTTTATCTCTACAGCAAGGGTTTCTCTGGTGTCTACTATGCTTTTTTTTTTTTTCAAACCCACTAGTAGTCTTATGACTGTTATTCTAAATTCTTGTTCAAAAATATTACTTATATTTGTTTTGAGCAAGTTCCTGTCTGATTTCTTCTAGACTTTTTTTTTTTTTTTTGAGGCGAATTCCTCCATCTTCTCACTTTGGCGAAGTTTCTGTCTTTTGCATGTTTTGAAAGCTAGTAATTTTTTCTTCACATGAGAGAAATGCTATATGAAAAAGAGGTCATACACTGTCCAGGGCCTGACACTTCAAGAAGTGTTTCTGTATGCCATGTGCATTATGCTGTTGAGTTTTGGTTGTTCTTTCCCACTGGTTAGTCCTCTGCACGGGTCTTCCTTGTTTGCAGTGGGAATGTTTGGACCTTTAACTAGGTGTGCTTTGATTTGTTTGTTAAAATAAGTCTGGAAAAAAAATAAAGAGAAAAAAGACTGATCCCCCAAAAAGAGAGAAATGGCACACACACAAAAAAGAAATGAAACAAAAACGACAATCAAAAAAATAAGCCTGTTTCCAAATAAAAGATCTAAAAAAAAAAAAAAAGTTGGAAAAAGAAAAGAAAAGGGGCACCTGGGTGGTTCAGTCGGTTAAACGTCCGACTTCGGCTCAGGTCATGATCTCACAGTTCTTGGGTTGGAGCCCCGCATTGGGCTCTGTGCTAACAGCTCAGAGCCTGGAGCCTGCTTTGGATTCTGTGTCTTCCTCTCTCTCTGTTCCTCCCCCGCTCATGCTTTCTCTCTCTTTCTCCTTCAAAAATAAATAAAAACATAAAAAAAAATTTTTAAGAAAAATAAAAGAAAAAAAGTAACCTGATGCATAAAAAAAGAGAAAAGGGAATTAAAAAAATGCCCTAACAAACAAACCAAAAACTATGAGCCTAATTCCAAAAGAAGAAAAGAAGAATAAATTTTTTAAAAAGTCAACCTGGTCCTATTTCCACCAGAACTGCTGGTGGTGCTTTGAAGCACTCTATTTTCAGTGCACTTGGTCTATGTGGGGTGCTGCCTGTGCTTGTCTTCTGGAAGAGGGGCCCATTTCATTCAGTCAGAGTCAGTCTTGCCATAGTAAACAAACAGTCCCAGGCACAAGACGGTGGGGTTTTGTGTAAGGAGATTCTACTTCCACTGGGGGCCGCTGTATTGCTCTCTTAAGTCTCACTGGGTTGGTATTCAGGGGAAAACTGTGCCACCCCAATCTCTGGTCCCCAGATACGGTATCCTCCACCCCAACTGTTCAGGAAGACTCACAGAACAGGGAGAGCAGTCAGCACGCCCTGGGCCACAGATCTCCTGCAGTTTTTCTTTGTTGCGTGTTTGGGATTCAAAACTATAAATCTTAAAGGACTTGGCACTAAGTGGACCCACTGCCTCCTCTGGAGTAGAGACTCTCCATGCTGTGTCTGATGTCCTTTGTCCATGAAACACTGTTCCATACCTACATGGTGTGCAGAATCTATGGTGTAGTACCCCTAAGAGCAGCAACAAGGTTATATTCTTTCCATGCCCACCTCTGTCTCCTGTTGATAAAAGGCCTTTTTCTGGCTCCTGCAGGGTCTCTTGTCCTTGGAGAAGCAATATACCTTCTTCCCAAAGTACTCCAGGAAGGGTAATGCTCTTTCCCAGTGTGCCTCAGAGATCTCTAAACCATGATATGCATTCTGGGGCTAGCTCCCTCTTCCCCAGGAGTGCACGCCATAGCTATGCTCCAGAGAAAGCCACACACACTTCCAAAACTGCAGAGTTTGATTTCCACATGATATTTGCAATAAAACCTGTGGCAGTAAGTACTTCTTGCTCCCCAATCCATGGTCCAGAGTGGCTTTCCTTTTACGCAAACCTGATGCTGCACTCCGTCTCAAGCTCTCTCACTTTCTCTTCCTTTGGTCTCTCCTTGGAAAAAGTTTCCTCCCTCCATGGCTGTGTCATTTTTCTTTCTCCAATTTACATCTACACACCTTGAACCTGCCATGCTGTCTCTCTCCAGCTGTGGAGATCCTCCTGCCAGTCCAAAGATAAATTTCCTGAGTGTTCTAAGTGATCTGACCTCAATACAGCTGTATTTGAGGGATGAAGAAAGTCCAGGGTGCCCCTACTTTTTTGCCATCTTAGCTCCTCCCAACCATGTTAGGCTTTATTGTAAACATGGTGCATGTATATATGGCCATGATACTTAATAGTTTATAATAAAGAATGTATAGATTCATAATAAATAACAAATTAGCAAATTTTCAATAACATAAGGTGACATTAAAATCATAAAAATCAGCTGATTGAGTGTACAATAAAAAAACATAAATAAGGTTAAGTAACTTTATTCAAATATTGGTTAATCGAGAAAAATGCACATTTTTTACAAATTAAAAAAAAGTACATTATTTTCAAATATCATATATAAATATTTTAAATGGAAATGCTTTAGGCCTAAATAAAACATTGAATTAATGACAGAAGAAATCCAACAGGTCGTATCTTCTGGGCACCGTGAAATGAATAGAAACTATCAATTTACAGTAGAAACTATCAATTTAAGTATAATTATAAAATACCTAGCCCCATGCAAATTTCAATTAAGACTCTTTGTTTATTTTAGATTAAACATAAAATATAAAGATAAAGAAGTGCTAATGAAGACATTCAAAGATTGAAGAAAAATATATGAATTCAAGTAAATAAATTTCTATTAGTTTAATCTTACAAAAACGCAGTAATTCTGACCACACATAGTTACTATTAACTTCACTGGAATATAATCATTTCAGAAATTTTTGCAAAGCATAGATTAATTTTCTACCATTAAGAAATTACATTCTAGATCTTATGATGATATAGTATATTCAGTGATGTTTTTCAAATGAAGAAGTTTAAGGTTACTTATGAGATGTTGTAGTTCACAAACAATATATGTGAAACATTTACTTATGTGCACACTGTTGATATTTGTGTTGGGGAAAATATACAATCTAAAAAAAAATTTAATGTTATTAGCCAAAATCCTCAGGATATGAAAGAATATTTAACATGGTCAATAAGAAAATATCAGAACACTCCAGGAACAAAATCAAATTCAGTGAATGATCTTGAGAAGTAATGAAACTAAGAAGTAAATTCTCCATTCAGAGGCTAGCTGATTTAAAGGTTTTTAAGTCCACATAGTTTATCCAAAAAACCACAGGGAAAATGCAATAAGCAAAGAAACTGTGACTGTAGACATCCAAAATGTGGTATCTTCCAAACCTGAGAACCAAATTAAAAATAATAAACAAAAGAAAAAAATCGTGAATAAAGATTCAGGAGAAATTACCTGTCATATAAACTTCAAATATTGGAAGTACATTTAATGTTTAAGTTAACATACAGGGAAAATAGGAAACCAAAATAAGGTGAAAAGAACAAGAAACTATAGCCTGACAAGCCATATTTGAAACAGTCAAATAGAAATTTAAAAATTGAGAATATTTAATATACAGTATATGGGTAAACATTATATTAGACTGAGCTGATGGGATCAATAGTGAACAGAAATATTGAGCAAAATTAATTTAGCAAAATACATTAAATTGAAGCAAATTAATAGAAAATACAAATATACTTATGTATACATAGGCCTACAAGAATAAAAGTAAAGTATTAATTATCTCATTCACATATACAAAAGAGAAAGGTAATATTAAAAGAATTGGCTAGTTAATATTTCTAAAATTGAAACCATAGGTGAATCTTTGAATTCAAAGTTGAAATGTTAAAAAGTTACAAATAATTAGAAGAAATAAAAATCTGCATAACACCTAAGACGAGGAAAACACTTAAAACTGGTGCAAGAGATTGGTATAGAGCCTGAAAACAGAGACACAAATATGAATATTTCTGAAGGATTACTACTTAAGGTAGGATTGGATGCTTAGCTAAAATATCTTTAATGACAGGAAAAGAAGTGAAAAGGATTGAGGTACAAACTTTCAGTTATAAAATAAACAAGTCACAGGAATGTAATGTACAGTGTAGGGAACATAGTCACTAACATTGTAATAATTCTGTATAGTGACAGGTGATATCTAGCCTTATTAAGGTGATTATTTTGTAATGTATAAAAATATTGAATCACTAGGTTGCATACCTGAAAGTAATGCAATATTGTGTGTCAATTATAAATCATTTAAAAATTTTAAAAATTAGAAAATAACAGGGTAAATTAAAATATTTAGAAAATTAAAAACACTGAGATATTTGATTCTCAGTAGTATTTTCTTAAGAGTATACTTGAAGAAGAAAGAAATGTTTTCCTGTATGAAGGTAAAATAAAAATGAGAGAAAGAGGCTTCTTATGAGAATATCAAATCAATAGTGGACATTGAACAAAGGAATCACCTAGCTTTTGGCAATATCAACTTCAAAAAATATTTAGATAAAATACACGTGTAATTTCATATATTTTATTCCAATAAGGTTTAAAGATTTTGCAGTATTTAAACAATTTAACTGATGGTGGAAAAATCTTACAGAAAACTTTTCTAATAGAAACTTGTTAAACATTGATCACACTTTTGTTGCAAATTTAGCAGAATATTGATTATCTTTTTATCAGAGCAGATTTGTACCAAAGGACTGACAGTTGCATTAGCATTGAGCACAAACCTCTGGACACTCAGCAGGACTGGGTCAGATGTCCATACCAGAGCTGAGGAAGATGAGATGATGACGTCCAACCATGTACTGACATGACCACAAAAAAGCTCACCAGCAGCAAGATGACCTTAGTGGCCCTTTTTTCTGGGGAGACTCTTGAGGCAAGGTTGGTGCTGTGAAATTGGACGGTTTTTTATGCCTAAACAAGAGAATCACCATGTATGCACTTGAACACAGCATAATTCCTACAAAGAAGACATCCCTGGAAAATGTCAGGGTGAAAAATATTCCTCAAATGATAGAGTTCATGGAGGAAATTTAGCAGTATTTACTGACATTTAGTAGATTGGTCTGGATCCCATTGGAAGAAGCTTCAGTGTCAAAGATAATGCTTCTACTGAAAAATAAATTGAGGGACCATAGAAAGAAGCAAATATGCATAATGTAATTAGTAAGTTTATGTTTAAATCTGGCCTACCAGAAGTTGTTGGGGCTCATGGTGATGGTCTGAAACACACTCAGGAGGCAGGTGGTGCAGAGGGAAAGACCTCTAAGCACCCTGTTCATGTAAAAAAACGCCTTACATTTAAAGTTATTCCAAAAATTTAGTGAGCCAAACAAATCTGGAGAATACCCCGGTACAGGGAGGAGCAACAGAATGCGGATAAATGCTAAGTGACAGGTGATCTGGCCAGCAGGCGTCGACTTGTGGTCCAGAATAGTGTGAAGATGCAGAAGAAAAAGAGAAAGGTGTTGGCAAAGAGACCAATACCAGCTTGCAAACAAAACACATTTTTAAATAGTGACACAAATGAAAAATGATCTTTTTAATGGCATACATAAAACATATTTTGTTTTCCTGAAAAAAAAGAACATAGACCCCTCAACATCAAAATTATTTCTTTAGTAGTCAAAATTATCAACACCATTATGACTTTTATTTTGCTAACTATTCTTCATTAACCCTGAGTATCTCATATAAATTTTTGGCAGCAGGTTCTGCATTATATTCTATATCAAATAATTTATGATAAATTTATAATAAAACACTGTTATCATAATTACAATTATTCCTTAAATGGTATGTATCATCTGTACACCTCTTGCACCTGGGCCTCTTGGCTTTGGAATGCATAACTTTAATGGTTCTTTTTCTCTCATTTTATATTTAGCACCTGAAACATCCATAGGCATATTAAATTTCTCAGAACTATATTTATTAAACTATATTTAACAAAAATTTATGATAATGGGGGAAACATTACAAAATATGCAACTGAAAAAATACCTAGTTGAGTTATCCTGACATCTCATAATTTTGACATTTTTCTATTTTTTATCATTCTTATATGTTTATGGAGTCTTGGGATTGTAATGAACCAAACCTAATAATTCAAGATAAGTGTTTTATTTTAAACCAACAGTTTAGCAAACCTAATCCCATATGAAAAATTTGCCATGAAAATAAATGGAATCCCAGTATATGAAGAATGAGACATTAACATCATTTGGAGGGGATGTTCTTGTGCCCACAAACCCTATTAATTTTACCATATAAAACTGTCTCTGGCTATAATACATCTTCTATTTTTGTCAATTGAACTAAGTGCAGTGCATAACCAGAAGCACAATGTTTAGGGACAAGGATATTTATTATAGTAAGTCATTTACTTTTCTGAATCCTTGGAGGAAGTATAAGCAAGAAAAATATCACTGCAAAAGTAGGATACAGGAAAAAACATTTGTGGGTCTTGATCACAGATCCTTTTCCATTAATTTTGGGAACACTAGAAATCCTGTGTGATAGTGTTTTCTTTTCTGATTACCACAGCAAAGAAGATGTCACCAAAATACATTTTTTTTCTAAAGGTGTTCAAAGTCTTTTACTTTTATTACCTTTTGTACAACAGTAATCATAGGATGAGAGTCATACCAACTATGTTAAGTTTTGAATTTGGAGGCATATTTGTAAATTGGAACTTGAGGGATTCTGTCTTCTGTTCTCCACTTATGGTGATTAGCATCAGTTGTTCCCTCCACTCTGACTTTGTCTTCCTTAAATGTATGAAATGCAGACTTTTAACATAAGTGATTTAATTTTTCTAGTGATCATAGCATAGATATTCTCTACTGTTAAATTTTCTTGAGGGATTGATGCCTTCATGCATCAAACAAACAATTATTATGATTATGTTTTCTTTTTTTTTCCCCCTTTCTGTTTTCAACCTGTCCTAACTCCATTGGTTCTGTCTTCCAATTTAAGAGACACAGGGACTAGAAGGAACTATTCTTTTTTTTTTAATGTATTTATTGTTTAATTTACATCCAAGTTAGTTAGAATAGGGTGCAACAATGATTTCAGGAGTAGATTCCTTAATGTCCCTTACTCATTTATACCATCCCCCCTCCCACAACTCCTCCAGCAACCCTCTGTTCTCTATACTTAAGAGCCTTTTATGTTTTGTCCCCCTCCCTGTTTTTATATTATTTTTGCTTCCCTTTCTTATGTTCATATGTTTTATATCTTAAATTCCTCATATGAGTGAAGTCATGATATTTGTTTTTGACTGACTAATTTCACTTAGCAGTTCCATCCACATAGTTGCAAATGGCAAGATTTCATTCTTTTTGATTACCGAGTAATACTCCATTGTATATATATACCACATCTTCTTTATCCATTCATCTGTTGATGGATATTTGGGCTCTTTTCATAATTTGGTTATTGTCAATAGTGCTGCTATAAACATTGCAGTGCATGTGCCCCTTCAAAATAGCACACCTATATTAGAAGGAATTATTCTTAATGAAACCACATTGTAGCTTCTAAGTTATGACAACAAAATTGAACTATATTTGTCACATTTGTGAATGTATGTTTTAATTAGAAAATTACAAGTGAAACTTTCACAAAAAAAATAGGGATGCAAAATTTACTGGATTTTTTTCTACAATAAGAAAGTGGTATTGTGGGGGATAAGATTAGAAATCCCTCGGGCTTACACCAATGGGTTAACAAGGCATAAAGAAACACAGAGTCATAAAATGCTCACACCTGAGTTCGGGAAAAACAGATGATCACTCCAAGAATAGGGAGGTGCAAAGGCACCCCAAAATAGGGAGAGGGTGCTGAGCCCCCCAAAATAGGGAGAGGCAAAGGTCTGAAATAGAATCAGTGCAAAAAAGGTGCCCAGTACATAGGAATAACAAGAGTAGATATTCAGGGTGGAAGCACCCCAAATTTAGTACTATAGCAGAAAGCTGATTTCATAGGAGAATAGGGCCAGGTTAGGTAAATTGGTGAATTGGACTTTGGATTGCTGCACTGCAGGTGAAGCAGCCCAGAGCGGAGATGGTTAACAAAAGAAAATGTGCCTTGTCAACCTTGAGGTTATTCCCCCTGTCTCATCCCCTAGGCTGACAAAGATAAACAGGTAGGGCACCTCCTGTCTGCTGTTAACAACCATCTACTCATCTGCCAGGCGCCAGGATTTTGTTTTATATTGACCCAAACCCCAAACACTATATATATTCAAAACCCCCTTTTCCCCCTCATGTCCTCAAGTTAATGTTCATAGTTTCTTTGTCTCTTTGTGCACGCACACATGTCTCTTTGTGCACGCACATCATGTTCTGATCTGAATAAATATGGGGCAAGGACCCTTATTCAGGGCTCTTGTCTTTTTCTGGACATTAACCATCTCTCATTTTAATACTGCATCTGCTCTTTTGCTAGACAAAAGAGAACTTTAGACTTAGAGTCTACAACATGGTATATTCTCAAATTTTTGCAAATTATTATTTTCGTATTGCTAAGCACTATTACCCAAATATGAAAATATCTACTAAATTTTAGCTGATAAAATATAAAATACTGAAATTGAATTTATATTAAAGAAGTATTTGAAATCATGATGAGTATTACAAGCTTCCATTGTTGTAATGTAGTCATTTTTTTTTAAGTATGTGAAAGTCAGAATTTATTGTAATTTTACTTTTTTGGCTTTAGAGAAAGACAAATTATATTTAAAATATATTTCTTAGCTCGTTTTCAAATGAGAATATTTTATACATTTGACATTGACTCATAATACGATGACAATCTTAAATATTTTAAAATATTAGTTCATTGAATGTCTTCGCAGGTTTCTAATATGATTAGTCATGTTAAAAAAAATAATAAAACCAGGCCACTACCAAAATGTACAAATGAATTTTGAACAACAAACACCACTATCAAATTTTTGTAAGAATGTAATAAGAAAATATTGTGAAGCAGCTTTAGAAGATCAAAATATAATGTTGACTTTTAAAATACCAATGGTTAAGTGAAATAATGTAGTCATTTATATGAAGATTTGATAAATGGTGAAGGTTATATTTTGTGACAGTTGTGTGATAATCAGAAAAGAAGTACTGTATTAACAATTACTGTAACAGAATCAAAAAGTGATTTTTATTATATCCTGCTAAAAAGTAATTAATTTTAATGTTGAAAAAGTCATATTTCATGATATCATAATTTTAAATGGATTTCAGATATTACAATATATTAAATTTCACCAAATTTATAACAAAGTAGTGTGAGTAAACCCTTCTGAATTAGTTTATAAACCTTGGGTTTTAAATGATGAAATTTCATTTAAATATATACAGTAAGTTAAAAATGAGAAAATTTCTTTAAAATTTTTTTAATGTTTATTTTCGAGAGGGAGAGAGAGACGGAATGTGAGCAGGGGAGGGGCAGAGAGAGGGAGACACAGAATCCAAAGCAGGCTCCAGGCTCTGAGCTATCAGCACAGAGCCCAATGTGGGGCTTGAACTCATGAACCACAAGATCATGCCCTGAGCCAAAGTTGGACGCTTAACCGATTGAGCTACCTAGGCACCCCAAAAATGAGAAAATTTCTAAACTGAATAATTATTATCTGCAATTGCAATTCAAATACAATATCACAAAATGGCAAAAGTCCTTTCAAAAATCTATAAATGTATGGCCTTATAAGATTCATTAGCTTGACTTTTTCATTTGGAATACCAACTGTATTTAATTACGATTATGGTTTCTAAGATTGAAGTTAAAGAGACTTCACCTAACCTTCCACTGAGAAAATCTTGCCTCTTTTCACCACCCACCCAGAGTCCTCAGTTCTCACTGTTAGCAAATAGACACTCACCCAGATGTGTCTTTAAAGTGAGTTGTACATGTAGGTGAGATCTGTAAGACATATTTATAAGAAATTAATGCTGTCATCTCATCTCCCTTCAGACCCATAATTGTCATGTCAACTGAAGAAGACAAACCCTGACTTTGTGATTGTTGCAGAAAGAAACCTCTGGAGGGAAATCTGAACTTTCCTCATTCCTGGAAAACAGCAGGCTTGGAGCAACTGAGTTTCAAACTTTTTCACGTAAGAGATCAGTTTCCTAGGTTACCTGGGCCTGGAGTGTTTTTATGGATATATATATATATATATATATATATATATATATATATCTCCAGGTCTCTCAATTACCCTGACTTCAAAATGAGTAGAATGCCATTTCAGATTTCCCAATATATCCCTGATGATTCAGTGATTCCTTGTAGCCTTCACACATATTCCTAAGTAGACTCTGGCTTTTGTGGCCACAATTGGACTATAATCACCTTTGTGGGAATTAGCAATGCCCCTTCTCTCGGTCCTACTTAGGTGAAGCACTAGGCAGGGGGAGCAGAATGAAGACCACTTTTCACTTACTCTCCTACAAATTGTCCAAGTGTTTTTTTGGAAAGAAAGGGCATCTCCATTCAAGATAAGATAAAAGTTAGCATATGAACTGGGGCTCCTGGGTGGCTCAGTCGGTTGAGTGCCCAACTTCAGTTCAGGTCATGATCTCATGGTTTGTGAATTTGAGCCCTGTGTCGGGCTCTGTGCTAAGAGCTCAGAGGCTAGAGCCTGCTTTGGATTCTGTGTCTTCCTCTCTCTCTGTCCCTACCCTGATCTCTCTCTCTCTCTCTCTCTCTCTCTCTCTCTTTCTCAAAAATAAATAAACATTTAAAATAAATTTTTAAAAAATTAAAAAAAGTTAGGGTATGAACTGCTCTCTTCTAGACATCTTACTTTGATGTGAAATATTAAGTTCTATATTACTGTGTCCTGCACCACATTCCTCAGTCACCTTTGCTGTTTCACTAGAAATGTTGTGTTTCACACACTCTGAATTACATTATGCCTACCTCAGAAACTTCCAGTTTTTTGGTCCTGGAAAACCCTTCAAACATATCTCCGTTATAACTAACTCTAATCTTAGCACTAATTATGACTGCATATTTGTGATCCTTTTTCTTTAAAAAATCTTTTTTTAAGTAGGCTCCATGACCAATGCAGGGCTTGAACTCATGCCCTGAGACCAAGAGTTGCACACTCTACTGGATGAATCATCCAGGTGCCTCTGTGATCCTTTTTCTTAGCCACAAACAATCTTATATTATAGTGATATGGAATTTAGCACGAGGAAGCAACTAAACCTGTTTGGGCTTGACATTGTGTGCTGTTACTGTCTTCTTCAATCCTCTAAAAAACAAAAACAAACAAGCAAAAAAAAAAATCACAAGTTCTCCATTCAGCCTCAGGCAGGACCACTTGCTCCATAGACTTTTTCACATTTTTATTTATTTGTTTTCAAAAATTCTTGTATAAAACTTACAGTGCTGTAGTTTCAGGTGTACAACATACTGATTGAACAATTCTATACATTACTCAATGCTCAAGACAGTAATTGTGTTCTTCTTAATCCCCTTCACCTACTTCACCCATCCCCCACCAACCTCCTCTTTGGCAATCACCAGTGTGTGCTCTATGCTTAAAAGTCTGTTTTTCTATTTGTCTCTTTTTTCCCCATGTTCATTCATTTTGTCACATATAAGTTAAATCCTATGGTATTTGTCTTTCTCTTACCGACTTATCTCACTTAGTATTATACCCTCTAGATACATCCATTTGTTGCAAATGACAGGATTTCATCCTTTATTCCATTAGATAGATGATAGATAGATAGATAGATAGATAGATAGATAGATGATAGAGAGATAGATGATAAGTGGGTGATAGTTGATAGAGATATACATGATAGATAGATGATAGATAGATAGATAGATAGATACCACATCTTTATCCATTCACCTATGGATGGACTATTGGATTCCTTCCATATCTCAGCTAAGGTAAATAATGTGCGATAAACATAGTAGTACACATATCTTTTTGAATTAGTGTTTTTGTTTTCTTTGGGTAAATACCCACTAGTAGAATTACTGAATGATATAGTAATTCTATTTTTAATTTTTTGAGGCACACCCATACTACTTTAACAGGGTCACACCACCCAAGACCAGTGCACAAGGGTTCCTTTATTTCCACATCCTTAACAACATTTGCTGTTTCTTGTGAGTTTTTAAATTCATATTCACTTATTTTTAATTCACATGTAATTAACATGGTGTTATATTAGTTTCACATGTACAATAAATGATTCAACAATTCTGTATTTTTCTCAGTGATCATCATGATACATGTGCTTTTAATCTCCTTCACCTATTTCACTCATCACTCCACACATCTCTCCTTTGGGGACCACCAGTTTGTACTCTATAAGTCTGCTGTTTTGTTTGTCTTTTTTAAAATTCATTTTCCCTTTCTTAAGTATTTTTTAATTAATTTATGATCAAGTTAATTAACATAGAGTGTAGTTTTGGCTTCAGGAGTAGAACCCAATGATTCATTTCTTACATATGATACCCAGTATTCATCCCAACAAGTGCCCTCCTTAATGCCCATTACCCATTTAACCCATCCCCCAACCCACCTACTCTGCAGCAATCCTCAGTTTATTCTCTCTCATTAAGAGTCTCCTATGGTTTGCTTCCCTCTCAGTTTTTATCTAATTTTTCCTTCCCTTCCCCTATGATCCTCTGCTGAGTTTCTCAAATTCCACATATGAGGAAAATCATACACTTTCTCTGACTGACTTATTTTGCTTAGCATAATACCCTCCAGTTCCAAATACATTGTTATAAATGGCAAAATTTCATTCTTTTTCACTTTCAAGTAGTATTCCATTGTGTGTGTGTATATATATATATATATATATATATATATATATATATATATACCACATCTTCTTTATCCATTTGTCAGTTGATGGACATTTGGACTGTTTCCATAATTTGATGGCTATTGTTGAAAGCCCTGCTACAAACATTGGGGTACATGTACCCCTTCTAATCAGCATTTTTGTATCCTTTGGATGAGTTACTAGTAGTTCAAATGCTGGGTGTAGGGTAGTTGTATTTCTAATTTTTTGAGGAGCTTCCATATTGTTTTCCAGGGGGCTGCACCAGTTTGTATCCGTTTGTCCACATCCTCACCAATATCCGTTTCCTGAGTTGTTAATTTTAGCCATTCTGACAAGTGTGAAGTGGTATCTCATTGTAATTTTGATTTGTATTTCCCCCATGATGAGCGATGTTGAGAATCTTTTCAGGTGTCAGCCGTCTGGATGTCTTCTTTGGAAAAGTGTCTATTCATGTTTTCTGCCCATTTCTTCACTGGATTATTTGTCTTTTGGGTATTGAGTCTGGTAAGTTATTTATAGATTTTGGATACTAGCCTTTGTCCAATATGTCATTTGCAAATATTTTCTTTTATTCCATGTGGACCCTTCTAGTTTTGCTGATTGTTTCCTTCGCTGTGCAGAAAACTTTTATCTTGATGAGGTCCCAATAGTTCATTTTTGGTTTTATTTCCCTTGCATCTGGAAACATATCAACTATTAAGTTGCTGTTGTCTAGGTCAAAGAAGATGCTGCCTGTTTTCTCCTGTAGGATTTTGATGGTTTCCTTTCTCACATTTAGGTATTTTATCCATTTTGAATTTATCTTTGTGTATAATGTAAGAAAATGGTCTAGTTTCATTCTTCTACATGTCGTTGTTCAGTTCTCCCAGAACCACTTGCTAAAGACACTGTCTTTTTCCACTGGATTCTCTTTCCTGCTTGGTCAAAGGTTAGTTGGCCATTTTTTGTGGGTTCATTTCTGAGTTCTTTATTCTGTTCCATTGATCTATGTGTGTGTTTTTGTACCAATACCATCCTGTCTTGATGATTACAGCTTTGTAATACAGTTTAAAGAACAGAATTGTGATACTTCCAGCTTTTTTTTTTCAACATTACTTTAGTTATTCTGGGTCTTTTGTGGCTCCATACAAATTTTAAAATTGTTCTGGCTCTGTGAAGAATGCTGGTGTTATTTTGATAGGGATTCTATTGAATATGTAGATTGCTTGGGTAGTATTGACATTTTAATAATATTTGTTCTTTCAATCCATGAACATAAATGTTTTTCCATTTCTTTGTGTCTTCTTCAATTTCTTTCATAAGCTTTCTATGTTTTTTTAATGTTTATTTATTTTTGAAAGAGAGAGAGAAACAGAGAGTGAGCAGGAGAGGGGGCAGGGAGAGAAGGAGACACCAAGAGAGAGGGAGACACCAAATCTGAATCAGGCTCCAGGCTCTGAGCTGTCCACGCAGAGCCCGACACGGGCTCAAACTCACAAACTGTGAGATCATGACCTGAAATTGAAGTCGGACACTTAACTGACTGAGCCACCCAGGCACCCCATCTATGGTTTTGGGTGTACAGGATTTTACCTGTTGGTTAGGTTTATCTCTAAGTATTTTATTGGTTTTGGTGCAATTGTAAATGTGATCAATCCCTTGATTTCTCTTTCTGCTGCTTCATTTTTGGTGATTAGAAATGCAACCGATTTCTGTACATTAAGTTTATATCTTGTGAATTTGCTGAATTCATGTATCAGTAATAGTTTTTTTGTGGAGTCTTTTGAGGTTTCCACGCAGATTATCATGTCATCTGTGAAGAGTGAAAGTTTGACTTCTTCTTTATCAATATGGATGCGTTTTATTTTGTTTTGTTGCCTGATTGCTGAGGCTAGGACTTCCAACTCTATGTTGAACAGCAGTGTTGAGAGTGGATATCCCTGTCCTTAGATCTTAGGGGGAAAGCTCTCAGCTTTTCCCCTTTGAGGATGATATTACCTGTGGGCCTTTCATATATGTCTTTTATGATGTTAACTTATGTTCCTTCTATTCTGACTTGAGGGTTTTTCTGCATCTATTGACAGGATCATATGTTTCTTATCCATTCTTCTATTAATGTGGTGTGTATCACATTGATTGATTTGCAAATATTGAACCAGCTCTGCAGACCAGGAATAAATCCCACTAATCACTGTGAATAATTCTTTTAATGTACTCTGAATTCGATTTGCTAGTATATTGTTGAAATTGTTTGCATCCACGTTCATCAAGGATATTGGCCTGTAAATCTCCTTTTGAGTGGGGTCTTTGTCTGCTTTTGGAATCAAGGTAATGCTGGCTTTATAGAATGAGTTTGGAAGCTTTCCTTCTATTACTATTTTTTGGAAGAGTTTGAGAAGAATAGATATTAACTCTTCTTTATTTTTTTTCAATATATGAAATTTATTGTCAAATTGGTTTCCATACAACACCCAGTGCTCATCCCAAAAGGTGCCCTCCTCAATACCCATCAATCCTCCCTCCCACCCCCCCATCAACCCTCAGTTTGTTCTCAGTTTTTAAGAGTCTCTTATGCTTTGGCTCTCTTCCACTCTAACCTCTTTTTTTTTTTCTTCCCCTCACCATGGGTTTCTGTTAAGTTTCTCAGGATCCACATAAGAGTGAAAACATATGGTATCTGTCTTTCTCTGTATGGCTTATTTCACTTAGCATCACACTCTCCAGTTCCATCCACATTGCTACAAAGGGCCATATTTCATTCTTTCTCATTGTCACGTAGTACTCCATTGTGTATATAAACCACAATTTTTTTTTTTATCCATTCATCAGTTGATGGACATTTAGGCTCTTTCCATAACTTGGCTATTGTTGAAAGTGCTGCTATAAACATTGGGATACAAGTGCCCCTATGCATCAGTACTCCTGTATCCCTTGGGTAAATTCCTAACACTGCTATTGCTGGGTCAAGGGGTAGGTCTATTTTTAATTTTTTGAGGAACCTCCACACTGTTTTCAGAGCAGCTGCACCAGTTTGCATTCCCACCAACAGTGCACGAGGGTTCCCATTTCTCCACATCCTCGCCAGCATCTATAGTCTCCTGATTTGTTCACTTTGGCCACTCTGACTGGCGTTAGGTGATATCTGAGTGTGTTTTTGATTTGTATTTCCCTGATGAGGAGCGACATTGAGCATCTTTTCATGTGCCTGTTGGCCATCCGGATGTCTTCTTTAGAGAAGTGTCTATTCATGTTTTCTGCCAATTTCTTCACTGGGTTATTTGTTTTTCAGGTGTGGAGTTTGGTGAGTTCTTTATAGATTTTGGATACTAGCCCTTTGTGCGATATGTCATTTGCAAATATCTTTTCCCATTCCGTTGATTGCCTTTTAGTTTTGCTGGTTGTTTCCTTTGCTGTGCACAAGCTTTTTATCTTCATAAGGCCCCAGTACTTCATTCTTGCTTTTAATTCCCTTGCCTTTGGGGATGTGTCAAGTAAGAAATTGCTATGGCTGAGGCCAGAGAGGTCTTTTCCTGCTTTCTCCTCTAGGGTTTTGATGGTTTCCTGTCTCACATTCAGGTCCTTTATCCATTTTGAGCTTATTTTTGTGAATGGTGTGAGAAAGTGGTCTAGTTTCAATCTTCTGCATGTTGCTGTCCAGTTCTCCCAACACCATTTGTTAAAGAGACTGTCTTTTTTCCTTTGGATATTCTCTCCTGCTTTGTCAAAGATTAGTTGGCCATACTTTTGTGGGTCTAGTTCTGGGGTTTCTAATCTATTCCATTGGTCTATGTGTCTGTTTCTGTGCCAATACCATGCTGTCTTGATGATGACAGCTTTGTAGTAGAGGCTCAAGTCTGGGATTGTGATGCCTCCTGCTTTGGTCTTCTTCTTCAAAATTACTTTGGCTATTCGGGTCCTTTTGTGGTTCCATATGAATTTTAGGATTGCTTGTTCTAGTTTCAAGAAGAATGCTGGTGCAATTTTGATTGGGATTGCATTGAATGTGTAGATAGCTTTGGGTAGTATTGACATTTTGACAATATATATTCTTCCAATGCATGAGCATGGAATGTTTTTCCATTTCTTTCTATCTTCTTCAATTTCCTTCATAAGGTTTCTATAGTTTTCAGCATACAGATCTTTTACATCTTTGGTTAAGCTTATTCCTGGGTATTTTATGCTTCTTGGTGCAATTGTGAATGGGATCAGTTTCTTTATTTGTCTTTCTGTTGCTTCATTATTAGTGTATAACAATGCAACTGATTTCTGTACATTGATTTTGTATCCTGCAACTTTGCTAAATTCATGTATCAGTTCTAGCAGACTTCTGGTGGAGTCTATCGGATTTTCCATGTATAATATCATGTCATCTGCAAAAAGTGAAAGCTAAACTTCATCTTTGCCAATTTTGATGCCTTTGATTTCCTTTTGTTGTCTGATTGCTGATGCTAGCACTTTCAACACTATGTTAAACAACAGCGGTGAGAGTGGACATCCCTGTCGTGTTCCTGATCTCAGGGAAAAATCTCTCAGTTTTTCACCATTGAGGATGATGTTAGCTGTGGGCTTTTCATAAATGGCTTTGATGATCTTTAAGTATGTTCCTTCTATCCAGACTTTCTTGATGGTTTTTATTAGGAAAAGGGTCCTGAATTTTGTCAAAGGCCTTTTCTGCATCGATTGACAGGATCATGTGGTTCTTATCTTTTCTTTTATTAATGTGATGTATCACATTGATTGATTTGCAAATGTTGAACCAGACCTGCATCCCAGGATTGAATCCCACTTGATCATGGTGAATAATTCTTTTATATACTGTTGAATTCGATTTGCTAGTATCTTATGGAGAATTTTTGCATCCATATTCAACAGGGATATTTGCCTGTTGAATTTGCCTCTTTGCCTCTTTGCCTATTTGCCTCTTTTTTTACTGGGTCTCTGTCTGGTTTAGGAATCAAAGTAATACTAGCTTCATAGAATGAGTCTGGAAGTTTTCCTTCCCTTTCTATTTTTTGGAATAGCTTGAGAAGGATAGGTATTATCTCTGCTTTAAACGTCTGGTAGAACTCCCCTGGGAAGCCATGTGGTCCTGGACTCTTATTTTTTGGGAGATTTTTGATGACTGATTCAATTTCTTTGCTGGTTATGGGTCTATTCAAGCTTTCTATTTCCTCCTGATTGAGTTTTGGAAGGGTGTGGGTGTTTAGGAATTTGTCCATTTCTTCCAGGTTGTCCAGTTTTTTGGCATATAATTTTTCATAGTATTCCCTGATAATTGCTTGTATTTCTGAGGGATTGGTTGTAATAATTCCATTTTCATTCATGATTTTATCTATTTGGGTCATCTTCTTTTCTTTTGAGAAGCCTGGCTAGAGGTTTATCAATTTTGTTTATTTTTTCAAAAAAACCAACTCGGTTTCATTGATCTCTACCGTTTTTTTAGATTCTATATTGTTTACTTCTTCTCTGATCTTTATTATTTCTCTTCTTCTGCTGGATTTAGGCTGTCTTTGCTTTTCTGCTTCTATTTCCTTTAGGTGTGCTGTTAGATTTTGTATTTGGGATTTTTCTTGTTTCTTGAGATAGGCCTGGATTTCAATGTATTTTCCTCTCAGGACTGCCTTTGCTGCATCCCAAAGCATTTGGATTGTTGTATTTTCATTTTTATTTGTTTCCATATATTTTTTAATTTCTTCTCTAATTGCCTGGTTGACACATTCATTCTTTAGTAGATGTTCTTTAACCTCCATGCTTTTGGAGGTTTTCCAGACTTTTTCCTGTGGTTGATTTCAAGCTTCATCACATTGTGGTCTGAAAGTATGCATGGTATGATCTCAAATCTTGTATACTTATGAAGGGCTGTTTTGTGACCCAGTATGTGATCTATCTTGGAGAATGTTCCATGTGCACTCGAGAAGAAAGTATATTCTGTTGCTTTGGGATACAGAGTTCTAAATATATCTGTCAAGTCCATCTGATCCAATGTATCATTCAGGGCCCTTGTTTCTTTATTGACCGTGTGTCTAGATGATCTATCCATTTCTGTAAGTGGAGTGTTAAAGTCCCCTGCAATTACCACATTCTTATCAATAAGGTTGCTTATGTTTGTGAGTAATTGTTTTATATATTTGGGGGCTCCTGTATTTGGCGCATAGACATTTATAATTGTTAGCTCTTCCTGTTGGATAGACCCTGTGATTATTCTATAATGCCCTTCTTCATCTCTTGTTACAGCCTTTAATTTAAAGTCTAGTTTGTCTGATATAAGTATGGCTACTCCAGCTTTCTTTTGACTTCCAGTGGCGTGATAAATTGTTCTCCATCCCCTCACTCTCAATCTGAAGGTGTCCTCAGATCTCAAATGAGTCTCTTGTAGACAGCAAATAGATGGGTCTTGTTTTTTTATCCATTCTGATACCCTATGTCTTTTGGTTGGAGCATTTGGTCCATTTATATTCAGTGTTATTATAGAAAGATATGGGTTTAGAGTCATTTTGATGTCTGTAGGTTTCATGCTTGTAGCAATGTCTCTGGCACTTTGTCTCACAGGATCCCCCTTAGTATCTCTTGTAGGGCTGGTTTAGTGGTGACGAATTCCTTCAGTTTTTGTTTGTTTGGGAAGACCTTTATCTCTCCTTCTATTCTAAATGACAGACTTGCTGGATAAAGGATTCTCGGCTGCATATTTTTTCTGGTCATCACATTGAAGATCTCCTGCCATTCCTTTCTGGCCTGCCAAGTTTCAGTAGAGAGATCAGTCACGAGTTTTATAGGTCTCCCTTTATATGTTAGAGCACGTTTATCTCTAGCTGCTTTCAGAATTGTCTCTTTATCCTTGTATTTTGCCAGTTTCACTATAATATGTCGTGCAGAAGATCGATTAAAGTTACGTCTGAAGGGAGTTCTCTGTGCCTCTTGGATTTCAATGCTTTTTTCCTTCCCCAGATCAGGGAAGTTCTCAGCTATTATTTCTTCAAGTACACCTTCAGCACCTCTCCCTCTCTCTTCCTCCTCTGGGATACCAATTATGCGTATATTATTTCTCTTTAGTGCATCACTTAGTTTTCTAATTTTCCCCTCATACTCCTGGATTTTTTTATCTCTCTTTTTCTCAGCTTCTTCTTTTTCCATAATTTTATCTTCTAGTTCACCTATTCTCTCCTCTGCCTCTTCAATCCGAGCCATAGTTGTCTCCATTTTATTTTGCAGTTCATTGATAGCATTTTTTAGCTCCTCCTGGCTGTTCCTTAGTCCCTTGATCTCTGTAGCAAGAGATTCTCTGCTGTCCTTTATACTGTTTTCAAGCCAGCGATTAATTTTATGACTATTATTCTAAATTCACTTTCTGTTATATTGTTTAAATCATTTTTGATCAGTTCGTTAGCTGTTGTTATTTCCTGGACATTTTTCTGAGGGGAATTCTTCCATTTCGTCATTTTGGATAGTCCCTGGAGTGGTGCGGGACTGCGGGGCACTTCCCCTGTGATGTCTTGAATAACTTGAGTTGCTGGGCAGGGCCGCAGTCAGACCTGATGTCTGCCCCCAGCCCACTGCTGGGGCCACAGTCAGACTGGGGTGTGCCTTCTCTTCCCCTCTCCTAGGGGCGGGATTCACTGTGGGGTGCCGTGGCCCGTCTGGGCTACTTGCACACTGCCAGGATTGTGGTGCTGGGGATCTGGCGTATTAGCTGGGGTGGATTGGCAAGGTGCACAGGGGTGGGAGGGGCAGGCTCCACTCACTTTTCCTTCGGAGATCCGCTTCAGGAGGGGCCCTGAGGCACCAGGAGGGAGTCAGACCCGCCAGAGGGATGGATCCGCAGAAGCACAGCATTGCGTGTTTGCGCAGTGCAAGCAAATTCCCTGGCAGGAGCTGGTTCCCTTTGGGATTTTGGCTGGGAGATGGGCGAGGGAGATGGCGCTGGGGAGCACCTTTATTCCCTGCCAAGCTGAGCTCTGTCGTCCAGGGCTCAACAACTCTCCCTCTCATTGTCCTCCAGCCCTCCCATTCTCCGAGCAGAGCTGTTAGCTTATAACCTTCCAGATGTCAAGTCCCGCTTGCTGTCGGAACAGAACATACTCCCTCCGGCCCCTCCATTTTTTTCAAGCCAGACTCCGGGGCTCTGCTTGGCTGGTGGGCCGCCCCTCCGCCCCAGCTCCATCCCGCCAGTCCATGTAGTGTGCACTGCCTCGCCGCCCTTCCTACCCTCTTCCATGGGCCTCTCGTCTGCGCTTGGCTCCGGAGACTCCATTCTGCTAGTCTTCTGGCGGTTTTCTGGGTTATTCAGGCAGGTGTAGGTGGAATCTAAGTGATCAGCAGGACGCGTGGTGAGCCCAGCGTCCTCCTACGCTGCCATCTTCCCCTAATTCAAATTCATTTTTATCTTAACCAGCTTGACCACGCACTAAAATTTGTTCTCAAATATTCCTTTTCCACAACACTTCTACAATTATTTTTAATTCAGATTTTGTCCTACGTTTTCCCTCCTTAAATAATCAGCCTCACTTTCAGAAACTGCTTTTGCTTTTCTTTAACATAAAATGATTTCCTTTGATTTTCTTTAAAGCAAGCATCCTACTTTTCTGCAAAGAGAGATGTTTCCCTTATTTATTATAGTATCTTCAACCGGATATAGAATTCTTAACCCTTAATTCCTAACAGAACCAAGTGGTAAGTAATTGTGAACTGTGAGCTGTACCACCATCTGTTCGAGGGGAAAATTTCTGAATATATTTCATAAGTCCTAGAAATGTGTTCTTCTTCGGTACAATCTTTCATTAAAGCACAAGACATGTTTACTAAGAGACCCAAATTTATCTTGAGTTTCTCTGTATTGACAAAGCCAAAAGTATGTAACCCTGTGTTCATTAATGAACGTTTCATTATTTCATCTTATTTGGAAATGGTCCAGATATGCAGTAGAGAATTTAACTTCACCCTTAAATTCACCCTAATTTAAGATTTCAGGTTACCAAAAAGATGTGGGGAAATTATGTGAAAAGTGTTCCTAAAATTTTTGGTGTGATGTCAGCGTGAAGTTGACACAGAAGGCCTGGAGGTGAGTGAGGTTGTGACCACTGCTGAGGGGTGAGATGGCCCTGGGTCAGTGTGGAGGTCCCAGGAAGCAGCTGGATGGAAATGCAGGTTCGCATGTTCCATCCCATCACAGGGAATGACCCACTCTGGAGATGGGGAACGTGCTTTCACCTGCTTCTGATGGGAGCCAAGAGCTGAGACATGCTGGCAAGGACATAGTGGGTGGACAGGCCACAACAGTGAGTGAGGCTCAGTCACACCAGTCTCCTTCACTTACCTGCAGGGACTCTGGGGACTCCCATCACCTGGCCCTGTTCCTTCAGGTGCAGATGGACACTGATGTGAAGACCCCTGTGCAGGAGGAAGTGAGGTGTCAGGTGAGCCACCATCTGGGTCAGCATCACAGAAGCTGTCTCTTAATCCTGGAGAACACAAATTCCATGTGATCTCAGTGCAGTGTGTTCCCTTTATGAGACCCAGGGAGTTCTTGGAAACCAGAGCATGGGGTAATCAACCTCCTTGGCACTTTCTCAGAAGGTTTTTTTCATGGCCATAAAGTGAAAATCCAACACATCAGGAGGTTTCACTGCTGCTGCCAAGATCATTTACATTAATGACTTGTTTGTTCTGGAAAAGTAAATGGAAGCCACGTGCAGAAAATCACTACCTTACAGAGACAACAGAGTGGGGAAGGAAACCAGGAACAAGGAATCCAGTTAATTCTGACTCATCAGCAGGCCACCTGCTCCTCCTGCCCAGTGCACCTGCATGATGACCCCAGGTGAAGTTTTTGCTCTTCAAGGTGTCAGGAGAAAGGTACTGGGTTTTCATTTAGCAGTTCATTCTGGGAACTCAGTCCAAGGATATCTGGTGCCTTGTACCAGCAGCACACAACTGTGAGGAAGAGACAAGGCCTCAAGCTAAGGATTCCAAATTCATGGTGCTCTTGCATGCTTCTCCTCCTCATGCATGCTTGGTTGTGGTGGGTTTAGGATTCTGAAAACCCAGATCTATTAGTGCCCAGAGGGAGCCATGGGTTCCCTGGAGCCCTGGTCATGGCCAGACCCCTTTCTTCCTGAGGACGGAAGCTCCATGCTGGGGGACAGATTGAGAGCTATCACCACACCCCATCTCCAAATCCTCTGTCCTGTGATTTCCTGTGACCCCATCCCTGACTGCACTGAGGGTGGGGAGTCCAGGTTCTGGTGCTGATGCTGATGGTGCTGGAAGTCCCACAGTGTCCAGTCTCGGTCTGTTAGTGGATGTGTAGGTGGAGGAGTTCTGGGGGCTGAGGGTCCAACTTGGTTCTCGGTGAGACTCTGATGTTGGCTCTCAGTACAGCTGAGATCCCTTTCTCTAAGTAGAGGATTCAGCAGGGACCAGAGGCTGCAGTCCGTTTCTTACTATGTGAGCATTGCTCATCCCAGGAAGATCTTCACCCACAGCTGGCACAGCCAGCTGACATCAGCCCCACTGAGACCTTAAGAGTCACAAGGTATCAAAGACTTTCCCTAAATGATCATGTGGTTGAAGAAACGTGGGAGCAGAGATGGTGACAGGCAGCAGAAATTTAACTTATAAGATAAAGGGCACTAGAGTAGTTAAAATAGCTACCTGTTCATTACCCAAGGTGAGAAGCCAGTTAACCTGCCATTACACCCACCTTTGTCCAAGCTCTTGTTATGCCCAGTAGCTTATGCTGAAGGAGGAAAGCCTGGGATGTGGGGAGATGCCAGCTCATGGACTCTCCTGTCCTGTTTGAATACAGAGACATCTCCAGCCTCATCCTGTGTCTGCAGTGTCCTCACAGCTGTCCTGGCTGGGAGAAGTGCTTCCCCGATGACCTACAAGTCCACCTGAAAAACGAGCCAGAGACTGTATCCTGCAGAGTCACCATATGATTATGGAGGGTTCTGGGAAGAAGTTACTCCTGCATCCCCAAGGCCAGCTAGCCAGAGACTCAGGGAGCCCTGGGGACTTAGGGGACTCAGGGACCTACCTGGCAGGAACTTTAGTCCCTGAACCACTAAATGGCCTTAGTGAGCTGTCTATGCAGAGTAGTCCATGCAGCAGGCTGCAGGGGCTCAGGATGCAGGAGCTGGAGATTGAATACTGAACCCAAAGAGGGACACGAGGGCACCAGTGGTCACCTCATTCCACCTGCTGTGCTGAGGAGCATGGACTGAGATGTGTCCATGGGCAGTGCACACTTGATGTCTATGTGAAGCACTCAGGGTCTGCAATGTGCCCAACATGTTTGGTCAAGAGTCCCTCAGAGTTGTGAATTTACTCCCCAACACCTATCATGGTCCTGTCCTGAAGCTCCATTTGCCCTGGTCTCATGTCCATATGGATTTTTTTCTTTTCTTTTTTTCTTTTTTTTAAAAATCTACATCCAAATTAGTTAACATATAGTGAAACAATGATTTTAGGAGTTGATTCCTTAGTGCCCCTTACCCATTTAGCCCATCCCCCCTCCCACAACCCCTCCAGTAACCCTCAGTTTTTCCTTCATATATGAGTCCCTTCTGTTTTGTCCCCCTCCCTGTTTTTTCTATTATTTTTGTTTCCCTTCCCATATGTTCATCTGTTTTGTCTCTTAAAGTCCTCATATGAGTGAAGTCATATGATTTTTGTCTTTCTCTGACTAATTTCACTTAGCATAATACCCTCCAGTTCCATCCACATAGTTGCAAATGGCAAAATTTCATTCTTTTTGATTGCCAAGTAATACTCCATTGTATATATACACCACATCTTCTTTATCGATTCATCCATGAATGGACATTTGGGCTCTTTCCATACTTTGGCTATTGTTGATAGTGCTACTATTAACATGGGGGTGCATGTGTCCCTTCGAAACAGCACACCTGTATCCCATGGATAAATGCCTAGTAGTGCAATTGCTGGTCGTAGGGTAGTTCTGTTTTTAGTTTTTTGAGGAATCTCCATACTGTTTTCCAGAGTGGCTGCACCAGCTTGCATTCCCACCAACAATGCAAAAGAGATCCTCTTTCTCTGCATCCTCGCCAACATCTGTTGTGGCCTGAGTTGTTCATGTTAGCCATTCTGACAGGTGGAAGGTGGTATCTCATGGTGGTTTTGATTTGTATTTCCCTGATGATGAGTGATGTTGAGCATTTTTTCATGTGTCGGTTGGCCATCTGGATGTCTTCTTTGGAGAAGTGTCTAGTCATGTCTTTTGCCCATTTCTTCACTGGATTATTTGTTTTTTGGGTGTTGAGTTTGATAAGTTCTTTGCAGATTTTTGATACTAACCCTTTACCTGATATGTCATTTGCAAATATCTTCCACTCTGTCAGTTGCCTTTTAGTTTTCTTGATTGTTTCCTTCACCATGCAGAAGCTTTTTGTCTTGAGGTCCCAATCATTCACTTTTGCTTTTGTTTCCCTTGCCTCCGGAGACATGTTAAGTAAGAAGTTCATGTCGCCGAGGTCAAAGAGGTTTTTGCCTGTTTTCTTCTCTAGGATTTTGATGGTTTCCTTTCTCACATCCTGTCTTTCATCCGTTTTGAATTTATTTTTATGTATGGTGTAAGAAAGTGGTCCTGTTTCATTCTTCTCCGTGTTACAGTCCAGTTTTCCCAGCACCATTTCCTAAAGAGACAGTCTATTTCCCATTGGATGCTCTTTCCTGCTTTGTCAAAGATTAGTTGGCCATATATTTGTGGGTGCATTTCTGGGTTCTATATTCTATTCCATTGGTCTATGTGTCCATTTTTGTGCCCGTACCATACTGTCTTGATGATTACAGCTTTGTAATACAGCTTGAAGTCCAGAATTGTGAATGCTCCAGCTTTGGTTTTCTTTTTCAACATTACTTTCGCTATTCAGGGTCTTTTCTGGTTCCATACAAACCTTAGAATTATTTTTTCTATCTCTGTGAAGAATGTTGGAGTTATTTTGATAGGGACTGCATTAAATGTGTAGAATGCTTTGGGTATCATAGACATTTTAACAATATTGATTCTTCTTTTTTTTTAATGTTTATTTATTTTTGAGACAGAGAGAGACAGAGCATGAATGGGGGAGGGGCAGAGAGAGAGGGAGACACAGAATCGGAAGCAGGCTCCAGGCTCTGAGCCATCAGCCCAGAGCCTGACATGGGGCTTGAACTCACGAACCGTGAGATCGCAACCTGAGCTGAAGCCGGACGCTCAACCGACTGAGCCACCCAAGCGCCCCAACAATATTGATTCTTCTAATCCATGAACATGGAATGGTTTTCCATTTCTTTGTGACTTCAATTTCTTTCATAACTTTTCTATAGTTTTCAGCATGTGGATCTATTACCTCTTTGATTAGGATTATTCCTTGGTATCTTATGGTTTTTGATGCAGTTGTAAATGGGATTGACTCTTGATATCTCTTTCTCCTGCTTCATTATTGGTGTATAGAAATACAATTGATTTCTGTACATTGAGTTTATATCCTGTGACTGCTGAATTCATGTATTCTAGCAATTTTTTGGTACAGCATTTGGGTTTTCAATGTAGAATATCATGTCATCTGTGAAGAGGAATGTTGACTTCTTCTTTATTAATTTGGATGCCTTTTATTTCTTTTGGCTGTCTGATTGCTGAGGCTAAGACTTCCACACTATGTTAAACAACAGTGGTGAGTGGACATCCCTGTCGTATTCCTGATCTCATGGGGCACTCAGTTTTTCCCCATTGAGGATGATATTAGCTGTGGGCCTTTCATATATGGCTTTTATGATGTTAAGGTGTGTTCCTTCTATTCCAATTTTCCTAAGGGTTTTTATCAGGAAAAGATGCTGTATTTTGTCAAAAGTTTTCTACATCTATTGACAGGATCATATAGTTCTTATCCTTTCTTCTATTAATGTGGTGTATCACATTGATTGACTTGTGAATATTGAACCATCCCTGCAGCCCAGGAATGAATCCCACTTGATCATGGCGAATAATTATTATTTTTTAGTTTTTTAATCTTTATTTTTTTAGAGAGAGAGAGAGACAAATTGCGAGCAGGGGAGGAACAGAGAGAGAGGGAGACACAGAATACAAAGCAGGCTTCAGGCTCTGAGCTGTCAGCACAGAGCCCAGTGCTGGGCTTGAACTCATGAACCATGAGTTCATGATCTGAACCAAAGTCAGAGACTTAGCCAACTGAGCCACCCAGGCACCCCTGAATAATTCTTTTAATACACTGTTGAATTCCATTTGCTAGTATCTTGTTGAGAATTTTTGCATTGATGTTCATCAAAGATATTGGCTTGCAATTCTCCTTTTAAGTGGGGTCTGTCTGGTTTTGGAATCAAGGCATTGCTGGCTTTATAGAATAAGTTTGGAAGCTTTTCTTCCATTTCTATTTTTTGGAACAGTTTGAGAATAATAAGTATTAATTGTTCTTTAAAACTCTGGTAGATTGGCAATGAGAAAGAATGAAATCTGGCCATTTGCAGCAATGTGGATGGAAATAGAGGGTATTATGTTAGGTGAAATAAGTCAGGCAGAGAAAGACAGATACCATATGTTTTCACTCATATGTGGATCCTGAGAAACTTAACAGAAGACCATGGGGGAGGGGAAGCATAAAAAAAGAGTTACAGAGAGGGAGGGAGGCAAACCATAAGAGACTCTTAAATACTGAGAAGAAGCTGAGGGTTGATGGGGGGTGAGTGAGAGGGGAAAGTGGGTGATGGGCATTAAGGAGGGCACCTTTTGGGATAAGCACTGGGTGTTGTATGGAAACCAATCTGACAATAAATTATATTTAATATAAAAAATAAAATTAATTTTAAATACATTTTTTAAAAGTCTGGTAGAATTCCCCTGGGAAGCCATCTGGCCCATGACTCTTATTTATTGTGAGGTTTTAGATAACCAGTTCAATTTCCTTGCTGGTTATGAGTCTGTTCAAATTTTCTATTTCTTCCTGTTTGAGTTTTGGGAGTGTGGAATTTGTCCATTTCTTCCAGGTTGTACATTTTGTTGGCGTATGCTTTTTCATAGTATTCTCTTATTATTGTTATATTTCTGTGATGTTGCCTGTGATCTCTCCTCTTTCATTCATGTTTTTATCCATTTGGGTCCTGTCTCTTTTTTTTAAGAAGTCTGGCTAGGTGTTAATTGAATTTTTTTTTTTTATTCTTTCAGAAGACCAGCTCTTAGATTCATTGATTTGATCTAATTTTTTGGTTTTTTGGATTCTATATTCTTTATTTATCCTCCAATCTTTATTATTTACCTTCTTCTGCTGGTTTTGGGCTTTATTTCCTGCTGCTTTCCTAGCTCCCTTAGTTGTAAGGTTAGGTTGTGTATTTGGGACCTTTCTTATTTCTTGAGATAGGCCTGAATTGCAATGTATTTTCCCTTTATGACTGCTTTTGCTGTATCCCAAAGGGTTTGAACCCTTGTGTTTTCACTTTCACTTGTTTCCATGTATTTTTTAATGTCTTCTTTAATTTCCTGGTTAACCCATTCATTCTTAAGTAGAATTTTTCTTTAACCTCAATGTATTTAGCATTATTCGATGTTTATCTTATGGTTTATTCCAATTTTCATAGCATTGTGATCTGAAAATGTGCATGGTATGATCTTGATGTTTTTTTTTAAAAAATTTAATGTTTATTTATTTTTGACAGAGGGAGAGAGAGAGAGAGAGAGAGAGAGAGCGCACAAGTGGGAGAGGGGCAGAATGAGAAGGAGGCACAGAATCCAAAGCAGGCTCCAGACTCTGAGATGTCAGCACAGAGCCTGACACAGGGCTTGAACCCACCAACTGTGAGATCATGACCTGAGCCAAAGTTGGATGCTTAACTGACTGAGTGACGCAGGCACCCCAATCTTGATCTTTTTGTAATTGTTGAGGGCTATATTGTTACCCAGTATGTGATCTGTTTGGAGAATGTCCATGTACACTTGAGAAGAATATGTATTTTGCTGCATTAGGATGAAAAGTTCTGAATATATCTGTTAAGTCCATCTGTTCCAATGTGTCATTCAGAGCTGTGTTTTCCTTATTGATTATTTGCCTAGATTACCTGTCTATTGGTGTGAGTAGAATATTAAACTCCCTACAACTAAGGTATTATTATCTATACATTTGTTCATGTTTGTGATTAATAGAGTTATATATTTCTGTGCTTCAAGTTGAGGGCATAAACATTTATAATTGTTAGCTTTTCTGGATGGATAGATCCCTTAATTATGATATAATGCTTTTTCATCTCTTGTTACAGTCTTTAGTTTAAAATCTAGTTTGTCTAATGTAAGTATGGCTATTTCACCTTTCTTTTGACAACCAGTAGCATGATAAATGGTTCTCCATCACCTTTCAATCTGGAGGTGTCCTCAGATCAAAAATGAATCTCTTGTAGGCAGCATATCTATATGGATCTTGATTTTTTAACCATTCTAATACCTTATGTCTTTTGATTGGAGAATTTAGTCCATTTAAATTCAGTGTTATTATTAAAAGATACAGATTTAGTGTCATTGTGTTATCTGTAGGTTTCATGTTTGTGGTGATGTCTATAGTCTTTTGTAGTCTTTCCTGCTTTCCACTCACAGAGTCCCCCTTAAAATCTCTTGCAGGGCTGGTTTAGTGGTCATTAATTCCTTCAGTTTTTCTTTGTCTCAGAAAGCCATTATCTCTCCTTCTATTCTGAAAGACAGCCTTTCTGCATAAAGAATTCTTCCCTGTATATTTTTCCTATCAGCACATTGAATATTTCCTGCCACTCCCCTCTGGCCAAACTAGTTTCAGTGGGCAGGTCTGCTACTACCCTTATGTGTTTACCCTTGTAGATTAAGGCCTGTTTGTCCCTAGATGCTTTCAGAATTCTCTCTTTATCTTTGTATGTTTCCAGTTTCATTATGACATGTTGTGTTGTTGAACTATTTTGGTTGATTTTGAAGGGAGTTCTCTGTGCCTCCTGGACTTGTTTCTTTCTACAGACTGGGGAAGTTCTCAGCTATAATTTGTTCAAGTAAACCTACTGCCCCTTTCTCCCTCTCTTCTTCTTCTGGCACTCCTATGATATGGATATTATTTTGTTTCATGGAATAATTTAGCTAACTCTCCCCTCATGATCTAGTAATTCCCTTTCACTCTTTTTATCAGCTTCATCATTTTACATAATTAAAAAAATTTTTAACATTTATTTTGAGAGACAGAAACAGGGCACAAGCGGGAGAGAGGCAGGGAGAGAGAGGGAGACACAGACGCCGAAGCAGTCTCCTAGACTCTGAACTGTCAGCAGAGAATCCGACACAGGGCTCGAACTCAAGAACTATGAGATCATGACCTGAGCTGAGTCAGTCACCTAACCAACTGAGCAACACAGGTGCCCCATCATGTTACGTAATTTTATCTTCTGTTTCACCTGTTGTCTCCTCTTTTTCTTCCATCCTTGCTGTCACTGTATCTACTTTATTTTGTCTCTCATTTACAAAATTTCTTAATTCACCATGACTATTTCTTAGCTCTTTGAAATCTGCAGCAATAGATACTCTCCCCTTACTCCTCCTCCTGCCCACCCCTCCTCCCCCCGTCCTCATCCCTCATTGTCTCCCCTCCCCTCCCCTCCTCTTCTCCCCTCTCCCACTTCTCCTCCTCCCTTCTGATTCCTCCCCTCCACCTCCCCATACTCCTTCTCTTCCCTTCCCCTCCTCTACCTCTTCTTCCTACTCCCCCTCTTTCTCCCCATCCTCCCCTTCCCCTCTTCCCTCACTTCCCCCTCTTACCTTCCCTGCCCTCATCTGCTTCTTCTCCCTCCTCCCTTCCCCTCCTCTCCTTTCCACTCCTCTTCCCCTCCCCCTCCTCCCCTCCTTGTCCTCCTCCCTCATTCTCCAGCTCCCCTCTACATCCTCCCCTCCCCTCCTCCACCTGCTCCCCAATACACTCTGTGGCTCCCGCGCGACTTGGCAGACTTAGAATTCTGCTTCCTTTACAGCCTAGTTGCTCTGCTGATCCTTCTCTGGCCTCCAGGGCATCTGGGCCTGGTGTGGGCTAGGACTCAGCGCTACTGAGTTGCAGGATAAACAGGACCCAGGGACAGTTCCGGCAAGCCCCCCAATATCTGGTGAAGGGTGAGCTCCTTTACCTTCTAGTTGCCATTTTAAACTGTGGCTTTGTTTCTGTGTCCTGCACGGGTGGATCTACACACAGCCCCTCCCTGCTGTCCCTCCCCATGCAGTTCCCAGAGCCAGGAGTGGGGTCCCCGCACTGCCAGAGTCTGTCTGTCCTGACGCTCAGTTCCTCCGGAGACATTGCTGTATGAGTAGGCGTGGATTCTGCGTGTCCCTGGAAGAGCTGAGTTCAGGGTCCTTCTCATCTCCGTCCTAGACTGGGCCCTCCTGAGCCGCTTTCTTTCTCATCTCCTGACACTGTGTGGATTGCCTCTAATCTGCAGTTTTAATGGTTTATGGCACGTTGACCTTTCTGGCTTTATCCAGCGTCAGTTCCTTTTCCTAGCAGCCTGGGGCCTTCTCTGCTTTCCCTGCACCAGCAAGGCAGTATGTCAGTGCTCCCTGACCAGCTGACACTTTGCCCTCCTACAGCTTCCCACGTGTCAGATATGAAATCAGCAAGAACTGGAAAATAAAAACCAAGAAACAAAAATCATCTCAGCTGATAATCAAAGTAAGAGGATAAATACAGATAAATCCAGCTGCAAAGTTAATAGGAAACCTCATGTAGCCCATGGTCATGCAGCAGGTGTGAAAGGGCCAGAAACAACCCCCGTTTTAATAACTCCTGTTTCATACAAGTGAGGCCTCGTATCCCCTTTCCTGCAGTCCATTACCTGGGATGATCTAGTACTCATCTACCCTTGCCTCGTGACCACAGGCCATGTTTAGTTAGTCACTGCTGTTCCCAGTCTTGCCTCAGACACAGCGTCTGCCCCCAAGTGGCCTTCACATCCCTGGACCCTCCTCAGAATCCTTCAGTGGGAATCTACACCTGATCAGGAAGTTTCACCGCCCCCTTTTGCCAAGTGCACACCCACAACACTCAAGACACCCTCCCTCACTGTACAGGTTGGGGAAATCTGGCTTTGGTCCTGGCGGTCCTTCCTGCTTTGGCTTACACAGACCATCCTTAGAATGCCCCTGTGGGGTTTGTCTCATCTTGTTCACCCACACTGTATATGGATCTAAGTCTCGGGCATATTTTCAGAGATGATGTACATGTTTCCTACTCTACTATCTCATAAAAATCTCAGGTCTCTAGTAATTATCTTGTAAATAAGCTGCTTGATACATTTTGTTTTGGGTTTCAAAACTGCTTGGTTGAAACATATATCATCTGTGTGACACACACACACACACACACACGTGTTCTGTGAAAGTGTCAACATAATGAGCATCCATCTCTCCCAAATTTTCCTTGTCTCCCTTTGTGATCTATCCCTCCGGTCCCTGCTGCTGATTTCCAGGGCCCACTGACCTGCTTTCTTGTCATGATAGATTAGGAAATACAACCTGCCCTATAACGACAGGAAACAGCCCATGGTTAGTGACTGACTAACCACACTAACTGATGAGGAAGTCAAGGTTCACACAGAGGCCATCTAGCACTCTGGAGAAAGTCACAGCAACAATACTTTTTTTGTCTATCCCTCATCTGTTTCCCAACTTTATTCATACATTTCTAAGATCCTGAAATCCCTCTAAGATTGGCTTCTGGCAAAAATAATACAGGTCTAAGTTTTGATCTTTTCTAAAATTTTAGGAGTTTTTTTTTTTTTTAATTTTAGGAGGTTTAAAGCTAAGTGTTGTGACATTTAAAATTTTCCCAACCTTCCTGTGAAACGTGGACAAATGCTACATACCCCATAACTCATTGGAATAAGGGAGTTCAGAGCAGAAGGTCGTGAAAAAAGAAAAAGCCGACACCAGGCATAGCGATAAGTAAGGAGAACATCGCTGCTGAGGAAGGAAGCTGGACTCCAGCCACCAGTCCAGGTGGAATCTGGGGACTGAAAGAGAATCCAGAGATGGGAGTGACAGATGTAACTTTTTGAATCATTCATAAGCTGCATCAAAGAAAGTGGAGATTTCTTTTTGGAACCCTAATTTTCCTGTCAAATAAAATGGGGTGTTGTCAGTAATGTGCTGACGTTGCTATATTTTGATGAAGGTAGCAAGCACAGCTTCTTTATTTCCAGCACCGTGTAACTCGGAGACCATGGCAACCAAATACAGTTCAAAACGACAAAGGGTATAGGAAGTATATGTTGTGACTGCTGTGTTGGAGGACCCTCAAAACCAACGTACATAAACAGGCTCAGAATGGGAGAAGAATCCGGGGTCAATAAAAACTCTGTGAATGGGAACTTCCTGTCTGGACAAGATGGTGTAGACACACTTTCTCTGGTCTCTCCAGTAAGCACCAATATAAACCCTGGAAGTAACATGGGGATCACCCAAAGTAGAACTCTGGAAAGCAGTGAGAAGGAACAATGGAACGGCAGGGTGGCTTATTCTTCGCACCTAACCTATGAAGGGACTCATCTGGTGTTTCTCTCAAGATAGCCATGTAGCCTCATTCTTCTCTGGATTGACTGGAGAACCGCTGACACCGAAGGGGACCCCCAGCCCAGTTCAGTCTGGATGGGATAGACCTGGATCCTGGAAATGATGAGCACCACTGGAGCTGCCTTCTTCCCTGTGGGAACTCAGGTGTCCCTTCCTGTTGGGAGATGCTGAGGCACCAGACAGCACCTGGAGAAAGCACCAGCACACCCAGGAAGCATCTGCAGGAGGGACCACTAGAACCAGCAGCACCTGCAGGAAGGACCTACCAGAACCAGGCAGTATCTGCAGGGGACCTCCCATAGCAGCAGCCATTCCAGGGAGACACACACTCACATACACACACACACACACACACACACACACACCACATCATGTCATAATGTATTCTTCCTGCCTTCTGCCCTCCAGGGGATCCTGTCCAGGCTTTGTGCTCACAGATGTTGACAAAGGGGCTCTGGGAGTCGAGGGTTCAGGGCACTTAGAAGCACGTGGACCCAGGAAAGTTCTCCATGTAAGGGAAACTGCTCCTGTACCTCATGCACTTTCAGGGCTGCCCTTCCTGCTGCCTCTCCGTGCTCCTCACCTTGCTCTCCTCAGGATTAGGGCAGAAGCTCTGAGCACCCGCCAGAAGTAGCAGATCGAAGTACTCAGAGCAAACCAGCCAGGCACTGGAGAAAACAAAGCCTCTGGTCCAGGCAAGAGCAGCCCAGTAATATTCATTGTAGTCAAATGAGAACTCCTGGAAGCCTCTTCTGATTCGATAAGAAGGATTATGCATGCTAATTGGATAATCCTATTGGGCATCAACCAACCAGTGAGAAAATAGAACACTGAGTCAGCTCTACCTACAGGACTTTCCAAAGATGCCTGTGTTATAGCACCTGCATGCTTACAATTCATTTTAATGATTTTTAAAACCTTAAAAAAATAATGAATGAGGCCAATGCATAGACACACACACATGCAGAAAAAAACAGCATCCTTAGCCTTATGAGGAGCTTTGAACTTTAACATTATTATCTCAGGCTGTTCCATTTTATTGCATTTTTCTCCTTTTTTCCTATGCCATTGGAAATCCTTGGGGGCCCTCCCAACTCTCACCTCTATATCTGCGTTTCTTTACCAGACTGCCCCTAGGCACAAGTACATCATCACCTCATGTTTGGACAAAACACTGAGATGCTGGGAGGCACTAGTCATAACTGTGGCCTCCACACTGTCCACAGGCTCAGGCACTAAAGGAAATTCTCCACCTGCTGATACAGAAGACCATGGGGGACGGGAAGGAAAAAAGAAAGATTAGAGAGGGAGGGAGCCAAAACATAAGACACACTTAAAAACTGAGAACAAACTGAGGGTTGATGGGGGGTGGGAGGGAGGGGAAGGTGGGTGATGGGTATTGAGGAGGGCGCCTGTTGGGATGAGCACTGGGTGTTGTATGGAAACCAATTTGACAATAAATTTCATATTTAAAAAACAAAACAAAACAAAGCTGAACTTTTGAAGTGAAATAAAGGGTTAGATTCCCCCCCCCCGAAAAAAAAAAGTAATTTAGATTTATGCTGACATACTGATTTTGTTACTGGTAACAAAAGAAAAAGTTAGTGTACAATGAACAGGAAAAAAAATTGGGGAAGAAATTGTTTTCATACAGATGTTTAATAACTGATTATTGCTTGGATATATTTCTACAGTTATTTTCTCCCTACTTCTAGCATTTCCACTTTCTAAATTTAATAAATAAAATAAATTTCATAAAAATCAAAATGAAAGTCAATTACCCACATAGTCACAATCCAGAAATAATTTTACAAGTAGTATCATAATATAGATTCTTTTCAGTTTTAATAAGAAATGCGTCTATAGGTAGAAATTAGAGTCCTCTTTATCTGTCATCCTAGGTCATCCTCATTATCTCCATGGGGGAAATTTGTAATAATTTCAAGGTGTCCTTCCAATCCCTATTATTTTTTAAACTATAATTTAAAATTATACATTTATTATATGTATAGTTTTTATAAACCTTCTTGTTCTTCACTATTTCTGATATTCAGAGTAATTTCCTAGGAACACCCATTAATTTAGTTGCATTTAACGTTGAGACAGTGCTTTATCAATGAACATATTTTGCAATTATCCTATTTCATTTTGTGACACTTGGACATTAATGTTATTTCTACTTTCCTGTCATCACACATCCTTCCTGGTGAAGGCAGTGGTGCAGAGCTTCATGTATTCTCCTGTAGAGTCTTTCTGAGGATATTCTCATAGGAAAAATTTCTGGTTCATTTGTTGTCTGTGGTCATTTTTTTTCTTATTTTCACCCATTTGCATATATATTTTCTACTGGTTTCAGCATCTTGCCTTTGTGCATTCTGAAAATATAGCTGCGGTGAGTATATAATTGTACTATATAAACTTTTCATTCATGATGGTTCTGTTGAAAAACCCTGGTGCCCCTACAACACAACAGTAGAAACATAACTTACCACAGTATGTAAATAACATGAGCATCACTCTCCCTGACGTATCGTGTCGCTTCTTTCAAAGTCTGTTGGGGATTGGTCACTGTGCATCTGTTATTAAATTCACACATAGCTAGAAAAGCTTGTAGTTGTGTTGCCCCCTTTGATGCTTAGTGATGAGTCCACAAAATTTTTGCAAAATGGATTTTCCAAAGAGGAAATTGGTCAACAGAGATTCAAGTGCAGTGAAGACATGCAAAGAGAGTTTAGATTAAAATCCAATGTAAGTGGACTCATACAAACACAGTTGTTCATGGGAATGTGGACATAACCTATGTTCAGTTGTCTCCAGACATCCATCCAGAAGAACTCAGTGTAAATAGCACGTTCAAAATAATGAAGGAAAGCAGTTTTGACAAAAAGGTGGAGATATCCTAAAGTAATTGATGCGGCCAAAAGTATTCACATTAAAGTAATTTTCAGAGATATGTCACAGCATTTAAAATGCAAAGGATAAAAGGTTGGATGCTGATTCAAAACTAGGAGGAAAATGACAATTTTCCAAGGCATAGAAAAGATGCTCACTCCGTTTTATGTAACATGCCAAAAAGTAGAAAGGTGCAGGAGTTTTGACCTTCCCAAACTATGTTACAAAGAAAGGCTGCCTGTGACTGTGTGTATGGACATCTATGGAGTAGGGCAGTGGTTCTCTACTGGGGTAAATTTGTCTTCCCGGGACTTTTGTCAGTGTCTGGAAATGTATGGGATTGCCCCAGTTGGTGGCTTCTACTGTCAGTTTTCTTGAGTGTGGAGGGACCTGTGACTTGTTCTAGACAATTTAATATGACAAAGGCCATAGGAAGGCACCCCTGTGATTACAATTCATCATATAAGGAAGGACTTAGTACACTGGAGAGATAGACCCTTTGCTGGACTAGGAAACATGCCATGTCAGGAGACTTCAGGTGCCCTCTCAGATCTACAGTGGACCCATATGAAATTCAGTAAGAAGCTGGGGCTCTCAGTCATGCAGCCACAAGGAAATGAACTCTGCTAAGAAGCCAAGTGACAATGGAAGCAGAGTCATCCTAGGTTGATCCTTCAGATGATAACACAATGAACTGTTACATAGCTGAGAAAAGAATACTGCCTGTAACCCCTGAGCTTCTCTGGAAGCTTGTAAATGGGGGTTTATTTCTGTTGTCTTAGGGCAAGGTTTGGGGGAAAGAATTAGGGAATTACTTCAGGAGAGGATAGAGTTTAGGGAAAGAGAAATCTTTCCAAAAGAGAGGTCTTACAGCCAAGTGAATCTCTTCCAAATGGAATGTCAGAGGTTGGGGATTTCTGGCATGGGGTTTTGGGGAGATCAGTGGAAGCATCAGTGTTCAGATCCTGATGGAACAGGGCCTCCCAGGTCCCCACTGCCCCTTCAGGAAGGATCCAGAAAGATCCCAAATTTGGCCTTATAGACACTAGATGCTGGACAGATGGTCCCGCATCTCTGGGTCAAGTGAGTGTGAGTTGGGAGCTGCTGAGGAGCTGTGTTCCCGGGTACCAGTGGCTCTTCTGACATAAAGGAAGGGTGAGGTGGCGGGGTACAAGGAATGGATGTGCTGTGGGCATGGCTGGAAACACTTCCCACTGGTGATATTCCTAGTTCTTGGAGATGTAAGTGCCCCCCTCATTCAGGGCTGGGGGAGGTGGTCTCAGAACCAATATTAGGAAACCCAAAATTTCTGTGTTCTCTGGGCTTTCATTGGCTATTTTTAAAAAATGTTTATTTAATTATTTTATTTGAGAGATCGAGAGAAAGCTCAAGCAGGGGAGGGGCCGAGAGAGGGAGACAGAGAATCCCAAGCAGGCTCTGCACCATCAGCATGAAGCCCGATGCAGGCTTCAACACACCAACTGTGAGATCATGACCTGAACCAAAACCAGGAGTTGGATGCTTAACTGACTGAGCCACCCAGGCACCCCGCCTTGACTCTTTTTGTGTGTGTTTCATTTACAATAATGGTGATGTTTGCCATCTTCAAAATACCTGTAAAGAATAAGAGTACTTATTCATGCTCTGTTGGCCAGAGCATACAGTAGGAAACATGCTTGGTATTGTGACTTTTCATTAATACATCTAACTTCATGAAACCAGGGTCACCAGGATTATATGAGATGCATTTAGTCTATTCTTATTTTTTAATCTATTCTATTTGTGTAAAATGCTGCTTTTCATTTCCCAAGTATATTTCACTTCTCACTCATTGCTGTCATTACCTTAATAGGAGACGACATTGAAATTCATGTTCTAAGTCTTTACTGGGGTAAGCTTTCTGTCAGAACAGTGAGGGACAAAGGGAAAGATCTTGGCTCTCCTATTCATGAGAAAGATACAAACTTACATGTTTCACTGGTGGCCAGTTTGCGTTTAGTGACCACTGTGCCCTAATTCAACCCCAGTGCTTTGGAGGTCGGAGGTGACACTATAAGTCACAGTTTCCTGAAATCTCAGCACCACATGACAGGGTTGGGTGTTAAAATTTTCATGCACATTCTGTTCTGATTTATGATAAGTTAAATGAAAAAGTCACCTTCTTTCTACAACTTACTGTTCCCTTCTGTTTCTCCACTTACTTATGTCTTCTTCTTATTATTAACCCAGGGATTCTAAATTATATGAAAAGTGGATATTGATCATCATCTGAGAACACCATTTTTATTATTCTTAAAAAGGTCTTATCTAAGTGTTTTTCTTGAAGGACCCTAACTCCTGATGTTGCTCTTTTCCCCCCTCCTTCAGTTCTTTCCTATAATGCCATGTCCAATGGAGCTAAAACCTGATTAGAAGCGGAATGCTCTCTGAGAGCTGAAAACGGTTTTCATCTGGGATTTTCATCAGTTTCCCTTAACATTGAACACACATTTCTTCCTCTCATGTTTATTTTTACACTCATTGGGTTGGGGATATCTGGCCACTAATTTGACATTTTTCCTACCAAACAGTGCATGGCCCTTTATCCATCATCAAATATGTTCACTTCTTGATCCTCTAGGGGGTTCACTTTGGACTCTCTAGGTAAATATGAGACTTAAAATGTTATTTCATGCAAAGTATGTGCTGGTTGGAGAACCCTAGAGTTTCAACCATTAAAAACTACCTGAATCTTACATGGTGTTCAAAAGTCTTTGTGTTTGAGGTCCAGTCCAAGTTGGCAATGTAGGAAGACTTTGAATTCACGTCCTGCATGGAGACACCAAATCTCCACCTACTTATAGAGCAATTCCTCCTGAAGAAGACCTGAGGACTAACTGAACAGCTTCTTCACAACAAAACATACAGAGACAACACAGAGTATGAGAGAGAGACATGGTAATGAAGAGAACCCCCACCCCTGACACTGTGTACTGCAGTGAGGAGTGATAGCACATGAGCAGACTTGTTTGTCTTGGGGCACAGAAAAGAAACCCATGGTTTAAGGAGCCCTTAGAATGTAGAAGGGCAAGCCTTTGAGTCCTGCCAAACAGCAGGGACCTACTGGAACTCTCTCTGTGTGGAGCGGCTGGTGAGCACCATGGTTTACATTCTCCCTCCACCTTCATGGCATGGATGGAAGCAGGATCCAGGGGCTGTCAGTGGCCTGAGCCTCTAGCCCACACCAGTCCCAGCCATCCCACCAAGGTGGTGCCCGCATGGCACCAATGGAGACAATCCTGATCAGTGCTCAGTACATCTCCAACTGTCATGCCAAGGTGACACGTGCACAAAGCACCCAGAACACTCCAAGCCCACACCACTTAGGCTGCAGAAGGCTTGCTACAACATGTCAGGGGGAAGAGTGATCCAGATCCACTTGGGTCATGTCTGTGTCAGCTCCAGCCGCCCTGTCAGGGGACTGACTGAATGAAGCACCTCAGCAACCTCCAGCCCACACCCTGCTTCAGTTCCAACCACCATACCAGGAGCACCCTAGGACATTCTGGCCCATGCTGGCCTCAGCTCCAATTTTCTCCAGCATTGAGCACTGCAGGACTACCCAGCTTACACCCACTTCACCTTCAGCTGTCCTACCAGTTTACCCTCTGCATAGAGAGCCTTAGAGCACCCTGGCTTGCACCTAGTTCATCTGCTGCTATTTTACCAGCACCTCCCATTCACACAGAAACCCAGGAAGGCTGTCCCTGCCCCTCCTCAGGTTCAGCCAAGCCCCAGAGTATCCCCTGTGCAGAGCACCTGGGAATACCCTTGCCCTGTCTCAGGTCCAGCCGCCCCACCAGGGTTCTGTCTGCACAGAAAGATGTGAGACACCCTGCTTTGTGAACACTTTAACTTCAGCTATCCTGCCAGGGTGCCCTCTGAAGTGATTGCCCCAAGATCACCCTCACACATACCCACTTCAATTTTAGCTGTCTTGTCAGAGTACCCTCTGTATGAAGAGTATTAGGGATGCCCTAACCCACGTCCACTTCAGCTCCAGCCATCCTACCAGGGCAGGCCCATCACAGACTTCCAGTAATCCCAACCCATGTTACACACTGCTACAGCCAACCAGCTAAAGTCACCAAGTACCCAATTTACACAGAGGACAGAAGACAATTCTTTCCATTTTAGGATGGTACATGATGCACCTAATTCACAGAACAAAAGAGAAAGTCAAGCAAAGTTGGGAGACAGACAGATGTGCTCCAAACAAAAGAACAAAACAATTCTCAGAAAAAGAAGTAAATACGATGCGGATAAGCAATATGCCTGAAAATAGTTTAAAGTTATGATTATACAGTTCTTTGCCATTGTTTGAATATGTAGATATTTAACCAGATGGAATGTACATTCCCCACACATGTCCATACATACACATGTGCACCCAGGGAACAGAGCAAGGGGTTGGAGACATTCCATTGAATGGTGACATCACCTTATTCTATAAGAATATACACATCGTTTCTCCTCAATGGGGCCATCAATATGTCTGTCATCTTAGGACCAAATGAGTACAAAACACTTCTAGGTTTGTTTTGAAATACAGTGTTGAAATGGTGATAAAGGCTTGTTTAACCTTACACCACAAAATTTCAAAAGTAAAGTCCCACTTGCCAAGAGAAAATTGTTTTTATACAACACACCATTTCTTTTGAATGTTAAATACCCAGTTATACTTCCAAAAAAAGTTATGATTATAAAGATACTCACTGGACTGCCAAGAACAGTGCAATAACTCAGAAAGGATGTCAACTGAGATAGAAAAGATAAAAAACAACAAATCAGAGTTGAAGAATACAATAATTGGAATAAAAAATACAAGCCAGGAAATCAACAGTAGATCAATAGATGCAAAAACATGGATCAGCAACCTAGAAGACACAATAATGGAAAGCACACAAAATGAACAGCAAAAAGAAAAAAAAAAGAATTAGGTTAAGGGAACTCTTGGACAACATTAAGTGAACAAACATTTATATTATGGAATATCAGATGGAAAAGAGAAAGAGAAAGGAGCAGAAAAATTATTTGAAGAAATAATGGCTGAAAAATCCCCTAATCTAGGTAAGGAAAGAGTTAATCCAGGTTCAGGAAGTACAAAGAGTTTCAAACAAGATGAACTGGAGAGATTAGTTTCACACCAAAATGTAATAATTACAATGTCAATAGTTAAAAAGAGATTATTAAAAGTAGGAAGAGAGAAGCAACCAGTTACATACAAAGGAGACCTCATAAGACCATCAACTGATTTTTACTAGGAACTTTGTAGACCAGAAGGAAGTGGCATAATATACCCAGAGGTGAAAGGAAAAAAAAAAAAAAAACCTACAATGTGGAATATTTTACCTGGCAATGTTATCATTCAGAATTGAAAGAGAGATGAAGATTTCCTGAGACAAACACAAATTTAAGGAGTTCATCACCACAAAACCAGCCTTCCAAGAAAAGATAAATGGAATACCTTTTTAAAAAAAGTTTTTATGTTAATTACAGTTAGTTAATACACAGTGTAATAGTAGTTTCAGGTGTACAATATACTGAGTCAACACTTGCATACAGTACCCAGTGTTCGTCACAAGTGCACTCCTTAATCTCCATCACCTATTTAACCCATCCTGTCACCCACCTCCCCTCTTGGAATCATCAGTTTGTTCTCTATAGTTGACAGTCTGTTTCCTGGTTTACATCTTTTTCTCTATTTTTCCCCTTTGCTTGTTTTTTTTTCATCAATTACACATATAAGTGAAATCGTATGTTGTTTGTCTTTTTCTGACTTATTTCTCTTAGCATAAAACTCTCTAGTCCATCCAGGTCATTACAAACAGCAAGATACCATTCTTTTTTATGGTTGGGTAATATTCCACCGTGTGTGTGCTTGTGTGTGTGTGTGTGTGTGTGTGTGTGTGTGTTTCTGTGTGTATCATATATTTATTGATTCATCAGTCAATGGACACTTGGGCTGTTCCCATAGTTTGGCTATGGTAGATAATGCTGCTATAAACATTGAGGTGCATTTATGCCTTTGATTTAGTATTTTTGTATTCTCTGGGTAAATAACTAGTAGTGCAATTGCTGGATTGTATGGTAGTTCTATTTTTATTTTATTTTTTAATTTTTTATTTAAATTCCAGTTTTTTACCATACAGTATATTAGTTTCAGATGTAGAATTTAGTGATTCAAAACTTTCATATGACATCTAGTGCTCATCACAAGTGCCATCCTTAATCCCCGTCACCTATTTAATCTATATCCCCACCCACCAGTTCTATTTTTAATTTTTAGAGGAACTTACATACTATTTCCACAGCATAAAGGGACTTCTTTGAGTGGAAAATAAAGCATCATAATTTGAGAAAATGATGAGCAAAAATTATAAAATATGACAACACACATAAAACGTGGAGGGAGGTGTAAAAAAAAGTTCTTTTAGAAAGTGTTTGATTTAAGTGACCATCAATTTAATATAGACTGCTATATAGTGAAGGTACTCTATATGAAGTTCATGGTAACTTCAAACCCCAAACCCAAATAGAGACATTAAAGAATAAAGAGGGGTGCCTGGGTGGCTCATTTGGTTAATTATCCCACTTTAGCTCAGGTCATGATCTCGTGGTTTGAGAGTTTGAGCTCCACATCGGACTCTGTGCTGACAACTCAGAGCCTGGAGCCTACTTTAGATTCTCTGTCTCCCCCTCTCTCTGCCCTCCCCTGCTCATGCTCTGTGTCTCTCTGTCTCTCAATAATAAATAAATGTTAAAAATTTGTAAAAAATAAAGAGAAAGAAAGTGAAACATAACACTACCAAAAATCATCAATCACAGGGGAAAAAAGGAAGAGAAGACAAAAACAAAGAAGAACCACAAAAAATTCTAGAAAACAATTAACAAAATGGCAATAAGCACCTACTTATCCATAATTACTTTAACCAGAAATGGTCTGAATGCTCCAATCAAAATACAGAGGGCAGTGTAATGGATAAAAAATAAACTGTGGACAAAGTAGATTTTAAAACACTGACTATAACAAGAGATCAGGAAGGGCATTATATCATAATAAAGGGGTCTATCCAACAACCAGATCTAACAACTGTGAATATTTATGTCCCCAACGTGGAAGAACCCAAATATATGAATCAATTACTAACAAACAGAAAGACACTCATTGACAATAATATAATAGTAGGTAACTTTAACACTCCACTTACAACAAACATCTAAGAACAGATCATCTAAGCAGAAAATCAAGGAAACCATGGCTCTGAATGACACATTGGACCAGATGGACTTAACAGATATGTTCAGAACACTTCATGCCAAAGCAGGAGAATACTCATGCTCCTTGAGTTCACCTGGAACATTCTCCAGAATAGATCACATTTTGGGTTACAAATCACCCCTCAACAGGTTCAAACAGATAGAGATCATACCATGGATATTTTCAGATCACAACACTATGAAACGTGAAATCAAGCACAAGAAAAATAATTGGAAAGCTCTTCAAATACATAGATGTTAAGAATATAGTACTAAAAAATGAATGGGTTAACCAGGAAATTGAAGAAGTTTAAAAAGTTCTATATATATGCACACAAAGTGACCACACACAATTAGAACCAATAAATGAATTTAGTAAAGTTTCTGGATTCGAGATCAACACCTCAAATCTTATGAAATATCTGAAAAGTAGACCACAAAACAATCCCATTTTCAACAGCATCAAAAAGAATAAAATACTAGTGAATAAACTTAGTCAAGGAGGAAAAATAACTACAGACTAAAACTTATAAAACATTGAAGAAATTGAAAGGGACACAAGTAATTGGAAATATATCTTGTGTTTATAAACTGGAAGCATTAATATTGTCAAAATATCCATACTAACAGGGTAAATTACATATTCAGTGCAATTCCTATCAACATCCCAATGACTCTTTTTAATGTTTATTTTTGAGAGAGAGAGAGAGAGAGAGAGAGAGAGCATGAGCAGGGGAGAGGCAGAGAGAGAAGGAGACACAAAATCTGGAGCAGACTCCAGGCTGGGAGCTGTTAGCACAGAGCCCAGCATGGAGCTTGACCTCATGAACTTGAGATCACGACCTGAGCTAAAGTTGGGTGTTGAACCTACTGAACCACCCAGGCGCTCCCCCACCCCATGACTTTTGTTTTTACAGACATAAATAAATACACTTAAAAGTTATTTGCAACCATCACATATAATGAATATGCAAATAAGCCTCGACAAAAACGAACGAAGTTGGAGGAATCACACTTCCTCTTTTCAACATATATTACAAGGCTAAAGTGTAGCACTGGCATTTAGACGTACAAAACAGACCAAAGAGAATCTTGAAATTAATGCACACATATAGAGTCAACTGATCTTTGACAGGAGGGGTAAGAGTATACAATGGGGAAAGGATAATCTCCTCAACAAATACTGTTTTGGAAATTTAATATCAACATGTAAATGAATTAAATTGCACTATATTCTGATACCACAATCAACTGTAAACTAAAACTGACACAAAACACCTGAAATTGTAAATCCTTTAGAACCAAACAAAGGGGAAAATCTTCTTGACTTTGGTCATGGAAATTATTTCATAGATATGACCCCAAAAGCACATTAGCACAAGACTTCAGTCAATCAAGATGAATAAGCTCTAGAAAGCTGCTGTACAGGGGCCCCTGGGTGGATCAGTTAGTTAAGCATCTGACTTTGGCTCAGGTCATGATCTCACAGTTTGTGATTTCAGGCCCCGTGTCAGGATCTGTGCTGAAAGCTTGGAGCCTGGAGACTGCTTTGGATTCTGTGTCTCCCTCTCTCTCTGCTCCTCCCCTGCTCATGCTTTCTCTCTCTTTCTTCTAAAAAATAAATAAGCATTAAAAGAAAGAAATCTTCTGTTCAACATATTACTTATATTCAACAATAATGCACTGTACTCTTAAAATTCTGTTAAGAGGGTTGGTTTCATGTTAGGTATTCTTTTCACAAAAAACTAAAATCTAAAAAAAGCATAACATAATCAGTTCAATGCCATAAATATACATATAGATTTATTTTAATAGATATATTACTATATAATTTAAGTACAAATCACAGATGTTAAATACACAATTCAATGCTTTTGAAATTTGTAGTGACTATTACAATCATAACAACATGATAAGCTTAGAATATTTTCACTTTCATCCCTAAACAGTCTACTTTCTTTTTTGAAACAGTGATTTTTTAACGGATCACTTTATTCGGTGAAAATGATATAGGATATCTGTATTATTTCAGTTCATATAATACATTTTTGAGGTTCATACATGACACATGAAGTATTATCTCTTTATCTCTTTACATTGTGGAACACTATTCAATTGTATGGATATACTACCTAGTTTTTTTTTTTTTTGCCTATATATGTCTATTATTATGTGAGTAAACAAAAATCAGTTGCTTTCTGGAGGTGAGCTCAGATGATGGTATAGCAGGAGGACCCTGGGCTGGCCTCATCCTTCAAACACAGCTGGATAACTATCAAATCATTCTGCATATCCAAGAAATTGACCTGAGGACTGACAGATCAAACTGCACAACTAGAGGTCACATCAAGGAAGATAGGAAGTGTGGAGATATGGTTTGGGGGAGAAACAGATCACAGATGCGGTGGAAGGGAGGGAGCTCTGGTTAGGAGAAAGATAAGAGAGAGTAGAGTGCACAGGGATGTGCACAAAGAGAACATTTCCTCAAAGCCAAGTCCCATGATACAAAATCAGCATAGAGATCTATTGCATTTCTACATACCATAATGAATCCACAGAAGGGAAACTAGGAATCAATCCCATTTACAATTGCACTAAACACAATAAGATGTCTAGAAATAAACCTAATGAAACGGATGAAAGACTTGTACTCTGAAAAGTATACAACACTGATGAAAGACATAAAAGATGATACAAAGATATGGAAAGGCATTCTGTGATAATGAATCAGGATAACAAATATTATTACAATGTCTAGACAGCCCAAAACAATCTACAGATTTAAGTCAGTTCCTATCAAAACCACCAGCATTCTTCACAGGGTAGAACAAACACTTCTAAAATCTTGGAACAGCAAAAGACCCCAAATGGCCCAAGCAACCTTGAAAAAGAAATGTAGTGTTGGAGGCATCACAATTCTGGACTTCGAGTCACACTACAAAGCTGTAGTGATCAAAACAGTATGGCACTGGCACAAAAATAGACACACAGAACAATGGAACAAAATACAAAACCCAGAAATAAACCCACAGCTATATGGACAATTAATCTTTGATAAAGCAAGACAGAATATCAAATGGGAAAATGACTGTTTCTTCATAAATGGTGTTGGGAAAAAATGGACAGCTACATGCAAAAGAATGAAAGTGGACACTTTCTTACACCATATACAAAAATAAATTCAAAATGGATTAAAGACCTAAATGTGAGGGGCGCTTGGGTGGCTCAGTCATGTAAGCAACTGAAACTTCGGCTCAGGTCATGACCTCCAGTTCATGGGTTCCAGCCCCTTGTCGGGCTCTGTGCTGACAGCTTAGAGCCTGGAGCCTGCTTCAGATTCTGTGTCTCCCTCTCTCTCTGCCCCTCCCCTGCTCATTCTCTGTCTCTCTCTGTCTCTCAAAAATAAATAAACGTTAAAAAAAATAAGACCTAAATGTGAGACATGATATCATTAAAATCCTAGAGGAGAACACAAGCAGCAACATCTTTGACACCGGCCATAGCAATTTCTGATTAGATATGTCTCCCGAGACAAGGGAAACAAAAGCAAAAATGAACTATTAGTACTTCATCAAGATAAAATGCTTCTGCTTCTGCACAGTGAAGGAAGCTATCAACAGAACTAAAAGGTAACCTACAGAATGGGAGAAGATACGTGCAAATGATATATCTGATAAAAGTTAGTATCTGAAATATATAAAGAACTTATAGATCAGAGTTAAGGTGGCAGAGGAGCTGGGAGACTCTAAGCTTGCCTCATTACTTGAACACAGCTAGATAAATCATTTTGAAACCCCAAATATCAAATCATTTGAACACCCAAGAAATCAATCTGAGGACTGAGAAAGCAAAAATACACAATTATAGGTGAAAAAAGCCACCACATTGTGGAAGGTAGAAGGTGTGCATAGTTTATTGGGGGAGAGATGACTGAGGGCGCTGTGATGGGAAGGGAGCCCTGATTGTGGAGAAAGGAGCAAGAGAGAAAGAAAGAGAGAAAGAGTGAAAGGAAACTGCACAAGAAAAAACATCTTCCCCAAACCCACCGGGAAAAGGAGAGGGGCTGAACACCACAAGTTTTTACAAACAGCAGAGCGCAGATTCTTAGGTTTCAGGGGTCCACACCATTGGAAGGGTCGTGCCTGGTGGGCTTATGGTGCTCTGGTAGAAAAGGAGGACAGGACCAGGAGCAGGCAGTGTGGTCTGAGGATCCCCTGGGTCACATGGGAAGAAGCAGTTTCCCTGCTTGGAGTTCATTTGGCAGAGGTGGCACTGCCTGTCAGGTGACAAAGGATCCAGCAGGTGCCATTGGGCTTCCCCGTTCACTAACATAGAACAGGGATGCTCGCTGAGGGCAGTGAGCCTTGGTGTCAGATTTCTGCTCTCTTTACCATAAACTCCAAGCCACTGTGTAGTTATGCAACCAATTTGTGGGACAAGCCAGCAATGGCCACAGTGCAGTGAGAATCTCCCCCAGAGGATCAGAACACCATGAGATCTCTACAATTTGGAGGTTTGAAACCCAGCCATGTGCCTGAGATAAAACACAGGAGCGCTATGCTGAGACAGGTAGATAGATCAGAAGCAGGCAGGGTGAAAGCAGGGATCTGGCTAAAGTCAGAGATACAAGATAGGTGATTATTTACTCTTCTGTGAGGGCTTCCTGAAGAGTGGTGGGCACAGACTCCCTGCTCTTGGGGACAAGAGAGCAGGGTGATGCCATGTTCACCCCAGCCATCTGTAATAACCAACTTCAGTGAGAATAATAGCCCCACCAAGTTGAGGCTGGAGTAGCTTACACCAAGGCCCACCACCCTGGGCCCTGCAGGTGCATCTGCACTATGGCAAGTCTGGCTGAGAATCAGCACACAGCCCCTTCACCAGAGGACCAACACAAAACCCTCGCACAGCTCAAGTCTACTGATCATAGAGTGCCTCAAAGCTTCAGCTCTAGAGAAAATAGAATTCCGCTGCATTTATGTTTTCTTCCCCATGGGATATAAAAAAAAGCAAATTTCCCATGGATACAGAAAGCAATTGTGTAAATTATTTTACTTTATTTTATTTTATATTTATTTTTTCATCTATCAGACCAAATGATCCTAGGTTCTGGATCCCTGTTTTTTATATTACCTTGACAATTGGAGAAAACAGAGGAATTCACCTCAAAAGAAAGAACAGGAAGAAATGATGCAGAGAGATTAAATAAATACAGATATAAGTAAGATGTCTGAACTAAAATTTAAAACAATTATAAGGATATGTGGGCTCTTTCCATAATTTGGCTATTGTTGAAAGTGCTACTATAAACATCAGAGTACAAGTGCCCCTATGCATCAGCACTCCTGTATCACTTGGGTAAATTCCTAGTAGTGTTATTGCTGGGTCCTAGGGTAGATCTATTTTAAATTTTTTGAGGAACCTCCACACTGTTTTCCAGAGTGGCTGCACCAGTTTGCATTCCCACCAACAGTGCAAGAGGGTTCTCATTTCTCCACATCCTCTCCAGCATCTATAGTCTCCTGATTTGTTCATTTTAGCCACTCTGACCAGCGTGAGGTGGTATCTGAGTGTGGTTTTGATTTGTATTTCCCTGATGAAGAGTGACGTTGAGCATCTTTTCATGTGCCTGTTGGCCATCTGGAAGTCTCCTTTAGAGAAGTGTCTGTTCATGTTTTCTGCCCATTTCTTCACTGGATTATTTGTTTTACAGGTGTGGAGTTTGGTGAGTTCTTTATAGATTTTGGACACTAGCCCTTTATCCAGTATGTCATTTGTAAATATCACAGGCAGGATGGAAGTGGCTTCTGGTGGTGGTTCGAGTATTACCTTGCCTCCATGTACATGCCTTGTTTGATTCCACATCCACACTGTGTCTAGGCTACTCTCTGCCCACATGCCCTGATTTGACCTTGACCAACCTTAGGGAGCCCTGGAATCTTTGGCTTCGCCTCAATGTAGCTCTGTCTGCACCGACCTGCCATGGGGTGGGAAGACAGAGGCATCCAGGGTAGACCAGATGACTAGGACTTTGTGAGTGTCAGAGAGTGGAGGAGAAGGGGAAGTGGGTAGGTAGGAGAGGGGGGTGGGCAGGAAGAAGGTGGGAGAGGAGGGAATGAGCAAGGCTAGTATTTACAGAGCAACTACTTCATGTCTGGCACTAGGCTCAACATTAAACATATGCCCCAAATTCATTTCAGAAAATCACCCCACAGCATGTAATGATATGGTGTAACAGTCAGCTTGGTCTCTGTAACAAATACCACAGACTGGGAGGTTTAAACAACGCATTTATTTTTTCCCAGTCCTGGGAACTGGAAGCATGAGATCCAGGTGTGGCAGGGCTGGTTCCTCCTGAGGCCTCTCTCCCTGGTGTGCACATGCCATCTCCTCCCCATGTCCTTACACGGTTGTCCCCTGTGTGTGTCCACGCCCTGATCCCCTCTTCTATTAAGGACCCCAGTCACATGGGATCAGATGGGATCAGGGCCTACCCTAGTGACTTCCTTTTACCTGAACCACCTCTGTAAAGACCCCATCTCCAAATATAGCCCCATTCTGAGGCCCTGGGGGTTGGAGCTTCAACATGTGAACTGGAGGGGACATGATTCAGCCCATAATATACTGCCAGTATTTTACAGGGAAAGAAAATGAAGGTAATAGGGGATTATTCAGAAAGGTTTAGCCTTGTATGTGATCTAGCTGGGACTTAGAATGGATACATCTCCCCCAAATCGGTGACAGGCTGGAGCAGAGAGATCATGGGTCTTGCTGGAGGAGGGTTCCCACCCTGTCCTGTCCCTCACCCTGAGGAGGCCCCAAGGCCTCTGGGGGCTGCCGTTCTGAGCAGATGGTCAGGGGGTTGGGGTCGTGTGTCCAGAGGCAGAGGAATGGCCTCAGGGGTGACGAGAAGGACAGTCCAGAGAACGCGTAGATGAAGGATCCATTGCCCATGCTGTAGAAGGACATTCTGCCTGCATCACAGTCCAGGAAAACGCCCACACGATACAGGGGCTCCGAAGGGTGCAGGTGAACTCTTGGGAAGCCAAGCGCCCAGAACCCCTTCTTGTACAGCTCCAGGGCCCAGAGTCCAGGCTGGGGGGCCTTGAGGATCCTTCCCGTCCAATCCAAGCTCTCCAGACACACGCCTAGGTTCCAGGTCTTCCTGTGCCCCACCTGGACCTCCCAGTAATACCTCCCAGCTGAGAACTGCTCCAGGCCCAGCACACAGGGGTCCCGGTCGAATCTGCTGGGGGCGTTGGGCAGCTCTTGTTCAAAGAACAGCTGCCTCACAGTCTTCCTGTCCTCAGAGAGAGCGAGCTTGGGGCTTGCAGTGTTGGGGTCCAGGGATGGGCTCACTGTGGGAAGAGGAGAGGATCAGATTTAGGGGTTAGGGTCCCCACCTATGCTCCTGCATGGAGGTGGAACCATGCCTCCTTGGGAGTCCCTGTGCGTCCCCATTCTCTGTCCAGGACCCTGTGCACACAGGCCATCCCAGAGCAGCGGAGGTGGCTCCCTGTGTGTCACCATTCTCTGTCCAGGACCCTGTGCACACACCCCACACTTCCCACTGAGACAGTGTCCTGGCTCTGCACTCTCTGTGTTAACAGTGTCCCCCACAGTGATTGTGCCTCAGAAGATCTGGCTCTCTTGCTGCCCAGGCTCTGCAGCCCGTCTGTCCCTCCGGTAGTAAACAGGAGCTAAGGTCTCTCAGGGCAGCTAAACTTGGTGTTTACAGCCATGGAACCAGCATTTAGCACAGCATTTCTGCACTCTGCAATAGAATGGATCACACATGTGTGCACATACGTGCACATACACATGAGCCCATGTGCATACACATGAGTGTATGTGCACACATACACACAAACACACACATGCACATAGATGTACAACATGCAAACACAGCACCCATATGCACACGCACATACACACAGAAACACGAGTGCATGTGCATACAAGGCACACATGAACACACATGCACAAATGCACATACTTGTACACACTGCACACACACACATGAAAACACATGCACATATGTGCATAACATGCACACACATGAGCACATAAATGTACAACATGCACACGTAACACCCACACATACATGCACTCACACATGCACCCATAAACACACATGCAGGGAGCAGACCCTTCCAGCCCCCAGCATGGTCCTCACCATAGATGATGTCCTCTGGCCAGCCTGAAATGAAACAGAAAGATGTGAAACTGTAGGGTTCACTGACCAGATGGGGCGAAAGCTCATGTTCTGTGAAGCTAAGTCAAAACAGGATGTAATGAGCTCTCGCAGGGACCCTGTAAAGGAAGAGCAAATATCCCTTCTTCAGCGCCCAAAAAACAATCCAGGTCACTGTATTCCTAGGGAAAGGTTTTGTGGGGCGTAGCCTGATGGCCCAGCCTTCCCATGTCTGTCATAAAGACACATCTCTGACCTGTTCCCCAGATCGGGGCCTGACAGCTATGAGCAAGGACACAGGAGGCAGGGAGGAGAGCAGACAGGCGAGTGGAATGATCCATACTGATGATCCCCGCGCTCACAACAAGATCCTCTCAGGTGACAGGCTTGCTGCTGTATTTGTTGCTTGAGCATTTTCAGGATGTTGTCATCACCCTCGACTGATAGACTTTCCCAGGTTCAAGCTCACATCTGTCTCCACAGCAGAGACCCGCCAGTCTTCCCCAAGTCACCCAGTGAAGAGCAGCCAAGCACCTCTTAGTGATGGAGGATCTCACTGGGCATATGGTATGTGGGCAGTCCCTGAGCTGTCTCTCCCAGTCCTCCTATGCTTGAGGGTGCACGAAGGAGAGCCTTCATGCAGGGCTCTACACAAGTGCTCTGGCTGGAAGGGGCACGTCTGTCCCACTGGGGCCTGCTTACCTTGGGGCAGCTGTTCCTCTTCTCTGTTCAGTCTCTCTTCTTCCAGCTGCACCCTATTCCTGTCCCTCTGACGTTTCCAGAAAAGACAGGTGGCTCCTGCCACAAGACAGCTGCTACAAGCCCCACCACAATGAGGATCACAGGCACCACTGCCCTCCATGCCATTGATGGGAAACTTTTGGGCACCTGAGCTAAAAGAGAGTTTGGGGAGGCAAGAATACCAGGGTAAGAGAGCACCTGTGTTCTTAGGGCACACAAGCCACAGGGTTAATGAGTCAGGGGACAGGTGCTTGTGAACTAACCTGACATGACCTGAAAACATGTGTGTGCCTATGCACAGACAGACATGGACAGACACACAGGAGAGAGATGGTAGACAAATGGCAAAAGGTTAAATACTGAGTGGGTCTGCATTCTGTGTATCATTCCTGCAAATTTTCTGAAACTTGAGGTTGTTTAGAAGGAAAATTTTATACAGAGTGAAACTTGGGAGCCCCCAGGTGTCCTTCAGAATGTGAATGCATAAACAGGCTGTGGTTCATCCAGACAAGGGAATACTGTTTACTGCTAATACGAAAGGAGCTATCCGTGCAGCCACTGTGGAGAAGATGATGGACGTTCCCCCCCAAAATAAAAATAGAACTACCACATCAATCCACTTCTGGGTATTAATCCAAAGAAAACAAAAGTATTAACTGAGAAAGATAATGCACCCCTACATTTATTGCAGTGTTATTTACAATAGTCAAGATACGGAAACAGCACAAGTGTCCACCTATGGATGAAAGGATAAAGAAAAATATATATATATATTTGTACAAAGGGATGCTATTCAGCTATAAACAAGAAGGAAATCCAGGCATTTTCTGCAATATGGATGCACCTGAGGGCACTTTGCTAAGTGAGGTTCGACAGGGAAAAATGTGTAGGATCTCATGGATAAGTTAAATCTAAAATGAAACAAAACACCATCCAAACCTCCAGAAAACCAGAAAGCCTAGTCATAGACGGAGAGAACAGATTGGTGGTTTCCAGAGGTGAGAGATCAGGAAGCTAATGGGTGAAGAGGGTCAAAGGTGCAAACTTTCAGTTATAAAATAAGTCCCAGGGAGGTGACATACAGCATGGAAACTATAGTTAACTACTGTGTTGTATAGCTGGAAGCTGACAGACTAGATCTCACAAGGTCTCATCACAAGGAACTATGCGGAGTATTGGATATTAACTACTGATTGTCTGGGGTGCTCAGAGATCTTGAGGTCGAATGGAGCAGAACACTCACCAGGTAGGTGGCTCTTGGTCTCCATCCTCTCCTGGAGGAGGGGGTTGGAGATAGAGCAAGAGATGTTCCCCATGCCCCTGTCCCAGACAGTCACATTGGACACCACCGCAAAGAGGCCCGTCGGTAACACTGTGAGGTTGGTCGTGGAAGGTAGGGTCTGTCCCCTGAAGTCTCTCCACTCCACCCGGGGCTCTGGGTACCAGCCCTCCGAGGTGCACTCTGCCCTGATACCTTCATCCCGGCCAGCTTGCACTTGGATTCTGGGCTCAGAGCCCAGCCCTGTGGGAAGAGACAGGCTTTGCAGCCTCTGCAACCATTACCATATCTGACAGAAAAGCACAGATCCTGAAAATTTCCAGCAGGTATCAGGGTTTTTCAGACTACTTGCTTTGTGTAATATTTATATGCCATATATGCTACCCTCTTCTGGGAAACCACAGAACGAAACAGAAAAGGCCCAGGAAGATCAAATTACCTTTCCTGTATTGCAAAATCGGTGTCTTTTCCTCTCTGTGTCTCTTTCTGCCTCTGTCCTCCCATCCCTACCTCTGCTACCCCTCTCTCCGGGACAGTGGGGGTAACTTTGAAAAGGAGCCAGGTGTCCTGAATGTACCTGTCCTTGTGAAACACATTAGTGCATGCTGTGGGATGCGCCCAGGCTGCCACAAACACATTAGCGCCCACTGTGGGAAGCGCCCAGGCTTGGGTCATAATGGGACGATCTGCAGCTGGGGGAAAAGGTCTCAGGCAGACCAGGAGAAGGTCAGGGGCCCCAGCAGCAACCCTCACCTGCCACTCTCAGCCACAGGGTGGCGTCTGCAGACCCTGTGCTGTCTTTGAACTTGCAGTGGAAGGTCCCGTTATCGAACACGGTGACGTTGTGTATGGTCAGCACAGCTTGGTCCTTGGCCAGGCCAGCCGTCCAGAAGGTCGTCCTGCCCTTATACTGCCACATCTGCTCTTCAGGCATGTCCCTGCCTTTCTTGCTCAGGTGCACGGCTGGGGACAGCTCCTCCCTGTACCACCTCACCTCCATGTCCTCCGCACTGATATTGAGGGACAGATGGCATTGCAGCTTCGCACTTTCCCCCACCATAGCCAGGACCGGTTGGCCGGGACCAGAGACAGAGAAATCGGCTTTTCCTTATGAGGTCATAGCAGAAAGCATGGGTTAGGCCAGGTGAGAGGAGACCATGGGCCATCCCCCCCACCGGGCACAGGGTCCCCGCCCCGCCCCCCCCAAACTGTGCCCAGTGTCTCCCCCTGCCCACGCCCAGGGGACACCCACCCACACAAAGGTTCCCCACCACCACCCCATGCTGGTGCCCAGGGTCCTTAGGGAAGGACTGCTTGAATCAAGTTCAGCCCTCTACTGTGTTCCTGTCCATGCATGGGGTTCCCTCCTAACATGGGGAAGGGACATGGGGAGCTCTCCTACCGTTTGCAGAGAGGCTGCAGGACAGAAGCTGCAGGAGGAGGAAGATGATGGAGCAGCTGGGTGGAAAGATGTCTCGACCTTGTGTGTTTGCCATGGCTGCTGGAGACAGAGAGGCCTGAGCCCCAGACACTGGAGACAGGGCAGGACTGAGTTAATTTCTGTCTCTCTCGGTTTCTGTCTCTGTCTCTCTGTATTTTTCTGTTTCTCTCTGTACCTGTCTGTCTCTGTCTCTGTCTCTGACTCTCTTTCTGTCTCTGTCTCTCTCAGTTTCTGTCTCTTTCTCCTTCTGTTTCTATCTTTGTCTCTCTCTCTCTCTGTCTCTATCTCTGTCTCTCTGTTTCTATCTCTCTCTGTCTCTGTCTCTATTTCTGTCTTTGTCTCTGTCTGTCTCTGTCTGTGTGTCTCTTTGTCCATCTCTGTCTTTCCCTGTCTCTGTCTCTGTCTCTCTGTTTCTGTATCTGTCTCTCTCTGTATCTCAGCCTCTCTTGGTTTCTATGTCTCTCTCCAACTATGTCTGTCTCTCTCTTTCCTTTTTTTTCTGTCTCTGTCACTCTCTGTCTCTGTCTCCCTTTGTTTCTCTCTGTTTCTGTTTCTGTCTCTGTCTCTCTCTGTTCCTGTCTCTGTCTCTATCTCTGTATGTCACTGTCTCTCTTGGTTTCTATCTCTGTCTCTCTCTGTTTCTGTTTCTGTCTCTGTCTCTGTCTCTGTTTCTGTCTCTGTCTCTCTCTGTTCCAGTCTGTCTGTCTGCTTCTGTTAGTCTCGGTTTCTGTCTTTGTGTTTCTCAGCTTCTCTCCCTGTCTCTCCCTGTTTCTCTCTCTGTCCCTGTCTGTCTCTGTCTCTGTCTCTGTCTCTTTCTCTCTACTACTCTATCTCTCTCTGTCTCTCTTTCTTGTTCTCTCTCTCTCTCTGTCTTGGTGGGGGATGAGTCAACACTGGGAGGCTAACAGAAGTCAAGGAAACATGGCTAGGGGAGAGAAAGGTCCCTTTTCACTATCTTGGCCCCTCTTACTCCTGCACAAGTTGCTTACCCTAGAGACAGAGACACAACAGTGGCCACCTGCTCTTGTGTCCACCTACTTGTGGATGGCCTTTCTCTTGTGGTCATGTGTCTGCAAAACACCATGGACACATCCTCCTGTGAACGGGCTCTGTCTCCTCACCTGTTTGTGTAGGAGCCTTGCCCGACCTCTGGCTGTGCTCTGTCATGGAACATGAGCACGCTGGGAGAGAAAAGCCACCCCCTAGTTGGGTGACTCCAAGGCCAGAAGTACCTCTGTCGACCCCTTTACAGCCCAAGGAAACTCGCAGTTGGAGGAAGGAGCACTCGAGCCAGAGGGCTCCTAGACAGACATGGCCTGAGGCCAGCATGTTCCAAAGATTTATATTTATGAACTCAGCTTTGAGAACAAGTGTTCTGAACCACATGTGCTGGTCTGGGCGATTCGGCCCAGCACCTCCTCATGCAGGACTGGCATGAGGAGGTATGTTGGCACTTGCCCTCATTCTCTTCCGTGTTTGCCTTCCTTTGGTCAAAGCCACTGGGGTCTCCCTGTCACTCAAGAATAGGGGAGAGGTGGAGAACACAGACATGTGGATGAGTGCCCTTAAAATAGAAAGTACTCACCTTTCCAAATAGTAGTAGGGCTGGAGGGCTTCCCAGGGAGATTCTGTGGCCTTGAGGGGATTGCTTGACTTCTCCACAAGTTCCAGGAAAGGTGTAGAACAAGTCTTCCGGACGTGATAGAACAGCGGCTGAGCTCCCCAGCTTCTGTAGAATCCTAGGAGTTTCTGGAAAAAATGATCAACTGTGCCTTTCTGGAAGGTGCAACAAAAAAATAAACAAACCAAGGGCTTCTTAAAGGGTGTGTTTGACAGAACTGAACACACTAAGTGTTGGGGAGCAAGGCCCTGGTAGCAGGAGATAAGGGTAGAGAGAAAGACCCAGCAAGGAACCCCTGGGGTGGGGATGGCTGTCTGGGCTGGTGCCAGGAGCCCCTAGGTGGAGACCTGGCTCTTGAGTGCGTGGATCCAGGCCAAGGGCAGAGGCTGGGGGACTCAGATAAAGTTTCTGCATTATCAAAACACCTCCAGTCCTGGACAGGCTGGGCCTGGTCCCTTTGGGAAAGTTTCTCATGTTCAGGTTGAAGTTGGTCAAATTCTAGCATTTGCCCCCCACGCCAGACTCCTGTGCAGGAATTCAGGCCACCTCCTCCTCCATGTCTGGGGCCATGACAGTCTTTCCTCATTGGGGACCTGACTTGGGCTGGGCTCAGAACACTCGGCCCCATTACCCCTTGTGTGAGTAAGACACTGGCCTGAACCCTACCTGTTCTTCCCTCCTGTTGACCCAAAAGTCTGCACATTTTCTGGGAGAGTTTTGGAGGGAAAAAAACAGGGAAAGTTTGCGTCCCTCCTGGAGGTGGGATATTTGGTTGAATTCAGCAGAATGTTATGGACTGAAGATTTGAGTCCCCTTCCCAAATCCGTGCTCACACAGGGACTGATGCTGCCAACCCACACCGTCCTCTGTGTTCCTATAAGGAGAGCGAACTATTTGGTAATCAAGTTGCTCCCCTGTTCTATATAAATACGAAGAGTTATGCTGCCACTAATTTTCATCTCCCTGTGCATTGCTTTAAGCGGATAATGACATCATCTAAAACCCAGGTTGGGTTTACTTCTGAGTCAGGATGGAGGACTGGGGGTGTGACATTAGAGGAAGCACCTAAAGGGTTTGGCAGCCGTGATGGAATGGATCCTGAAGGTGGGCACACCTGGACAAGTGGTCCTTGGTGAGCATGCACATGGTCCGCAGCCTTTTACCTGAGTGGGAAGAGCTCCTGGAGAGAGCAACCAAGGCCCTCAGGGGCAGGGATAAACCCCAGATGGGGACGGGCTCCCTGAGTCAAGGTGGAAGGAAGGACACAGGGGGCCCCAGACTGTAGAGTCCCATTGCCATGGCATGTCCAGGACAGGTACATGCAGACAGACAGAGAGCAGATTGATGGTTGTCAGGCAGTGGGGATGAGGGGGGAAAAATAACCACAAAGCAGTTCGGGGGTTTGTTCTGGCACGAGATCCAGGTGGTGGCCGTACAAGCCTGTGTCAGTGTGCTGAATGTCTCTGGATCGTTCACTTCAATGTGGTTGACTTTGTGTTATGGGAATGTCACCGCAACTGGAAAAAAAGAAAAAAAAAAAACAAATGGAAAACACATAAGGTAGAAGGGAAATCTCCAAGTTGCAGGCTCCCAGGCGCCCCTGCAGAGATGCGTGTGCAGTCCAGCACTCTGCTCCAGGGATGCGCCAGGACCCAGTGAGCTTGCGTGGTCCACGCGCACCTGCACCTGCCTTGAGCCTGGCTCCCTGCAGTGTCTGTCCTACAGAGGGCAGAGGCCCTAGGAGAGCTGAAGGGCCCCTCCCCGTCCCCCCCACCACCCCGCGCCCACCTGCCCCTGCCACACGCCAGCCTCTTGCTTCCTGCCCTGGGCTGTGTTCACAGTGTCTTTTTGGGTCCTCCCAGCATTTAAGCTGGTGTGTGCCCTCCCCCCACCCCATCACGGGTACTTGGCTCAGCTCTCCAAGTCCACTGAGACTTTATGGCTTGGCCGCAGGCACCGCCTGGGCCACCCCCTTGCAGGACCCACCCACTCCCCTGGCTCCCTGGCCTCCAGTCCTACAATGGGAGGGTTCCTTCTGCACATTAGGTCCTTTGTCACGTGATCTCCGAGAGGTCCTTGCGTCTCCTGCACTGACCTCAGTGAACGAGAGGGCAATGCCTCCACCAGGAAGATCCTCGAGGACTCCTCCAGGGAAAGAAGCAGCTGGGGGGTGGGGGGTCGCGGTGCAGGTGCCATGTGGTTGGGGCAGGGAGGAAAGGTGAGATGTCCTCAGAGAAATACTGCGGTATCAATGCAATGAAGCGCTTGGGTCATCCAGTTCCTGGTGGTAGTTCTTATCAACATACCTCTGCATGGGTCCTTTGTGTCCCCGGGAAGGCAAGTGCTTGGTTCATGCAGTGCCCGGTGGTAGTTCTTTCCCACAACCCTCAGCCTGGGGCCTTTGTGGTCCTGGGTAGGCAAGGGATTGGGTCATCCAGTGCCTGGTGGTTGTCCTTACCCACACACTTCTGTGTGGGGTCTTTGTGGCCCTGGGAAGGCAAGTGCTTGGGTCATCCAGTGCCTGGTGGTGGTTCTTACCCACAACCCTCTGTGTGGGCCTTTGTGGTCCTGGGAAGGCTCTCATGAGTATAAGAAGGAAACTCTCCCTTACCTCCTATGGAGCTGGGGGGGGGGGGGATGGTGGAGAGTGGCGGTTAATGTCTGGCTTCCCTCCCCTTCCCTCGCCTTCCTCCTCCTCCTGGTGCTCACCTCTCCGACCTCCCCTCCCCCTCCTCCTCTTCATTTCCCAATCCTCCTCTCCTTACTCTTCCACCTCCCCACCCCTACTCCCCTCCCTGTCCTCCTCCCTCATTCTCTGCCCTCCCCTCCTCCTCCTCTTCTCCCCTCCCTCACGTCTCCTCCCCTCTCATTCCTCCCCTCCCCTCCTACTCTCCATACTCCTTCTCCTCCGTTCCCTTCCTCCACCTCTTCATTCTACTCCCCCTCTTTCTCCCTATTCTCCCCTCCCCCTCTTCCCTCACTTCCCCCTCCTACCTTCCCTGTCCTCATCTGCTTCTCCTCTCTCCTCCCTTCACCTCCTCTCTTTCCTTTTTTTTTTTGATATGAAATTTATTGTCATATTGGTTTCCATACAACACCCAGTGCTCATCCCAACAGGTGCCCTCCTCAATATCCATCACCCACCCTCCCCTCACTCCCACCCTCCATCAACCCTCATTTTGTTCTCAGTTTTTAAGAGTCTCTTATGTTTTGGCTCCCTTCCTATCTAATTTTTTTTTCCTTCCCCTCCCCCATGGTCTTATGTTAAGTTTCTCAGGATCCACATAACAGTGAAAATATATGGTATCTTTTTCTCTGTATGACTTCTTTCACTTAGCATAATATTCTCCAGTTCAATCCACATTGCTACAAAAGGCCATATTTCATTCATTCTTTCTCATTGCCATGTAGTATTCCATTGTGTATATAAACCACAATTTCTTTATCCATTCATCAGTTGATGGACATTGAGGCTCTTTCCATAATTTGGTTATTGTTGAAAATGCTGCTATAAACATTGGGGTACAAGTGCCCCTATGTATCAGCACTTCTGTATCCCTTGGGTGAATTCCTAGCAGTGCTACTGCTGGGTCATAGGGTAGATCCGTTTTTAATTTTTGGACGAACACCCACACTGTTTTCCAGAGCAGCTTGACCAGTTTGCATTCCCACTAAAAATGCAGGAGGGTTCCCATTTCTCCACATCTTTGTCAGGATGTATAGTCTCCTGATTTTGTTCATTTTAACCACTCTGACTGGCATGAGGTGATACCTCGGTGTGGTTTTGATTTGTATTTCCCTGATGAGGAGCAACGTTGAGCATCTTTTCATGAGCCTGTTGGCCATCTGAATGTCTTCTTTAGACAAGTGTCTATTCGTGTGTTCTACCCATTTCTTCACTGGATTATTTGTTTTTTGGGTGTGGAGTTTGGTCACTTGGCTTCTTAGCAGAATTCATTTCCTTGTGGCTGCATGACTGAGAGCCCCAGCTTCTTACTGAATTTCATATGGGTCCACTGTAGATCTGAGAGGGCACCTGAAGTCTCCTGACATGGCATGTTTCCTAGTCCAGCAAAGGGTCTATCTCTCCAGTGTACTAAGTCCTTCCTTATATGATGAATTGTAATCACAGGGGTGCCTTCCTATGGCCTTTGTCATATTAAATTGTCTAGAACAAGTCACAGGTCCCTCCACACTCAAGAAAACTGACAGTAGAAGCCACCAACTGGGGCAATCCCATACATTTCCAGACACTGACAAAAGTCCCGGGAAGACAAATTTACCCCAGTAGAGAACCACTGCCCTACTCCATAGATGTCCATACACACAGTCACAGGCAGCCTTTCTTTGTAACATAGTTTGGGAAGGTCAAAACTCCTGCACCTTTCTACTTTTTGGCATGTTACATAAAACGGAGTGAGCATCTTTTCTATGCCTTGGAAAATTGTCATTTTCCTCCTAGTTTTGAATCAGCATCCAACCTTTTATCCTTTGCATTTTAAATGCTGTGACATATCTCTGAAAATTACTTTAATGTGAATACTTTTGGCCGCATCAATTACTTTAGGATATCTCCACCTTTTTGTCAAAACTGCTTTCCTTCATTATTTTGAACGTGCTATTTACACTGAGTTCTTCTGGATGGATGTCTGGAGACAACTGAACATAGGTTATGTCCACATTCCCATGAACAACTGTGTTTGTATGAGTCCACTTACATTGGATTTTAATCTAAACTCTCTTTGCATGTCTTCACTGCACTTGAATCTCTGTTGACCAATTTCCTCTTTGGAAAATCCATTTTGCAAAAATTTTGTGGACTCATCACTAAGCATCAAAGGGGGCAACACAACTACAAGCTTTTCTAGCTATGTGTGAATTTAATAACAGATGCACAGTGACCAATCCCCAACAGACTTTGAAAGAAGCGACACGATACGTCAGGGAGAGTGATGCTCATGTTATTTACATACTGTGGTAAGTTATGTTTCTACTGTTGTGTTGTAGGGGCACCAGGGTTTTTCAACAGAACCATCATGAATGAAAAGTTTATATAGTACAATTATATACTCACCGCAGCTATATTTTCAGAATGCACAAAGGCAAGATGCTGAAACCAGTAGAAAATATATATGCAAATGGGTGAAAATAAGAAAAAAAATGACCACAGACAACAAATGAACCAGAAATTTTTCCTATGAGAATATCCTCAGAAAGACTCTACAGGAGAATACATGAAGCTCTGCACCACTGCCTTCACCAGGAAGGATGTGTGATGACAGGAAAGTAGAAATAACATTAATGTCCAAGTGTCACAAAATGAAATAGGATAATTGCAAAATATGTTCATTGATAAAGCACTGTCTCAACGTTAAATGCAACTAAATTAATGGGTGTTCCTAGGAAATTACTCTGAATATCAGAAATAGTGAAGAACAAGAAGGTTTATAAAAACTATACATATAATAAATGTATAATTTTAAATTATAGTTTAAAAAATAATAGGGATTGGAAGGACACCTTGAAATTATTACAAATTTCCCCCATGGAGATAATGAGGATGACCTAGGATGACAGATAAAGAGGACTCTAATTTCTACCTATAGACGCATTTCTTATTAAAACTGAAAAGAATCTATATTATGATACTACTTGTAAAATTATTTCTGGATTGTGACTATGTGGGTAATTGACTTTCATTTTGATTTTTATGAAATTTATTTTATTTATTAAATTTAGAAAGTGGAAATGCTAGAAGTAGGGAGAAAATAACTGTAGAAATATATCCAAGCAATAATCAGTTATTAAACATCTGTATGAAAACAATTTCTTCCCCAATTTTTTTTCCTGTTCATTGTACACTAACTTTTTCTTTTGTTACCAGTAACAAAATCAGTATGTCAGCATAAATCTAAATTACTTTTTTTTTTCGGGGGGGGGGGGAATCTAACCCTTTATTTCACTTCAAAAGTTCAGCTTTGTTTTGTTTTGTTTTTTAAATATGAAATTTATTGTCAAATTGGTTTCCATACAACACCCAGTGCTCATCCCAACAGGCGCCCTCCTCAATACCCATCACCCACCTTCCCCTCCCTCCCACCCCCCATCAACCCTCAGTTTGTTCTCAGTTTTTAAGTGTGTCTTATGTTTTGGCTCCCTCCCTCTCTAATCTTTCTTTTTTCCTTCCCGTCCCCCATGGTCTTCTGTATCAGCAGGTGGAGAATTTCCTTTAGTGCCTGAGCCTGTGGACAGTGTGGAGGCCACAGTTATGACTAGTGCCTCCCAGCATCTCAGTGTTTTGTCCAAACATGAGGTGATGATGTACTTGTGCCTAGGGGCAGTCTGGTAAAGAAACGCAGATATAGAGGTGAGAGTTGGGAGGGCCCCCAAGGATTTCCAATGGCATAGGAAAAAAGGAGAAAAATGCAATAAAATGGAACAGCCTGAGATAATAATGTTAAAGTTCAAAGCTCCTCATAAGGCTAAGGATGCTGTTTTTTTCTGCATGTGTGTGTGTCTATGCATTGGCCTCATTCATTATTTTTTTAAGGTTTTAAAAATCATTAAAATGAATTGTAAGCATGCAGGTGCTATAACACAGGCATCTTTGGAAAGTCCTGTAGGTAGAGCTGACTCAGTGTTCTATTTTCTCACTGGTTGGTTGATGCCCAATAGGATTATCCAATTAGCATGCATAATCCTTCTTATCGAATCAGAAGAGGCTTCCAGGAGTTCTCATTTGACTACAATGAATATTACTGGGCTGCTCTTGCCTGGACCAGAGGCTTTGTTTTCTCCAGTGCCTGGCTGGTTTGCTCTGAGTACTTCGATCTGCTACTTCTGGCGGGTGCTCAGAGCTTCTGCCCTAATCCTGAGGAGAGCAAGGTGAGGAGCACGGAGAGGCAGCAGGAAGGGCAGCCCTGAAAGTGCATGAGGTACAGGAGCAGTTTCCCTTACATGGAGAACTTTCCTGGGTCCACGTGCTTCTAAGTGCCCTGAACCCTTGACTCCCAGAGCCCCTTTGTCAACATCTGTGAGCACAAAGCCTGGACAGGATCCCCTGGAGGGCAGAAGGCAGGAAGAATACATTATGACATGATGTGGTGTGTGTGTGTGTGTGTGTGTGTGTGTGTATGTGAGTGTGTGTCTCCCTGGAATGGCTGCTGCTATGGGAGGTCCCCTGCAGATACTGCCTGGTTCTGGTAGGTCCTTCCTGCAGGTGCTGCTGGTTCTAGTGGTCCCTCCTGCAGATGCTTCCTGGGTGTGCTGGTGCTTTCTCCAGGTGCTGTCTGGTGCCTCAGCATCTCCCAACAGGAAGGGACACCTGAGTTCCCACAGGGAAGAAGGCAGCTCCAGTGGTGCTCATCATTTCCAGGATCCAGGTCTATCCCATCCAGACTGAACTGGGCTGGGGGTCCCCTTCGGTGTCAGCGGTTCTCCAGTCAATCCAGAGAAGAATGAGGCTACATGGCTATCTTGTGCTGCTTGATTGAGAGAAACACCAGATGAGTCCCTTCATAGGTTAGGTGCGAAGAATAAGCCACCCTGCCATTCCATTGTTCCTTCTCACTGCTTTCCAGAGTTCTACTTTGGGTGATCCCCATGTTACTTCCAGGGTTTATATTGGTGCTTACTGGAGAGACCAGAGAAAGTGTGTCTACACCATCTTGTCCAGACAGGAAGTTCCCATTCACAGAGTTTTTATTGACCCCGGATTCTTCTCCCATTCTGAGCCTGTTTATGTACGTTGGTTTTGAGGGTCCTCCAACACAGCAGTCACAACATATACTTCCTATACCCTTTGTCGTTTTGAACTGTATTTGGTTGCCATGGTCTCCGAGTTACACGGTGCTGGAAATAAAGAAGCTGTGCTTGCTACCTTCATCAAAATATAGCAACGTCAGCACATTACTGACAACACCCCATTTTATTTGACAGGAAAATTAGGGTTCCAAAAAGAAATCTCCACTTTCTTTGATGCAGCTTATGAATGATTCAAAAAGTTACATCTGTCACTCCCATCTCTGGATTCTCTTTCAGTCCCCAGATTCCACCTGGACTGGTGGCTGGAGTCCAGCTTCCTTCCTCAGCAGCGATGTTCTCCTTACTTATCGCTATGCCTGGTGTCGGCTTTTTCTTTTTTCACGACCTTCTGCTCTGAACTCCCTTATTCCAATGAGTTATGGGGTATGTAGCATTTGTCCACGTTTCACAGGAAGGTTGGGAAAATTTTAAATGTCACAACACTTAGCTTTAAACCTCCTAAAATTAAAAAAAAAAAAAACTCCTAAAATTTTAGAAAAGATCAAAACTTAGACCTGTATTATTTTTGCCAGAAGCCAATCTTAGAGGGATTTCAGGATCTTAGAAATGTATGAATAAAGTTGGGAAACAGATGAGGGATAGACAAAAAAAGTATTGTTGCTGTGACTTTCTCCAGAGTGCTAGATGGCCTCTGTGTGAACCTTGACTTCCTCATCAGTTAGTGTGGTTAGTCAGTCACTAACCATGGGCTGTTTCCTGTCGTTATAGGGCAGGTTGTATTTCCTAATCTATCATGACAAGAAAGCAGGTCAGTGGGCCCTGGAAATCAGCAGCAGGGACCGGAGGGATAGATCACAAAGGGAGACAAGGAAAATTTGGGAGAGATGGATGCTCATTATGTTGACACTTTCACAGAACACGTGTGTGTGTGTGTGTGTGTGTGTGTGTGTGTGTCACACAGATGATATATGTTTCAACCAAGCAGTTTTGAAACCCAAAACAAAATGTATCAAGCAGCTTATTTACAAGATAATTACTAGAGACCTGAGATTTTTATGAGATAGTAGAGTAGGAAACATGTACATCATCTCTGAAAATATGCCCGAGACTTAGATCCATATACAGTGTGGGTGAACAAGATGAGACAAACCCCACAGGGGCATTCTAAGGATGGTCTGTGTAAGCCAAAGCAGGAAGGACCGCCAGGACCAAAGCCAGATTTCCCCAACCTGTACAGTGAGGGAGGGTGTCTTGAGTGTTGTGGGTGTGCACTTGGCAAAAGGGGGCGGTGAAACTTCCTGATCAGGTGTAGATTCCCACTGAAGGATTCTGAGGAGGGTCCAGGGATGTGAAGGCCACTTGGGGGCAGACGCTGTGTCTGAGGCAAGACTGGGAACAGCAGTGACTAACTAAACATGGCCTGTGGTCACGAGGCAAGGGTAGATGAGTACTAGATCATCCCAGGTAATGGACTGCAGGAAAGGGGATACGAGGCCTCACTTGTATGAAACAGGAGTTATTAAAACGGGGGTTGTTTCTGGCCCTTTCACACCTGCTGCATGACCATGGGCTACATGAGGTTTCCTATTAACTTTGCAGCTGGATTTATCTGTATTTATCCTCTTACTTTGATTATCAGCTGAGATGATTTTTGTTTCTTGGTTTTTATTTTCCAGTTCTTGCTGATTTCATATCTGACACGTGGGAAGCTGTAGGAGGGCAAAGTGTCAGCTGGTCAGGGAGCACTGACATACTGCCTTGCTGGTGCAGGGAAAGCAGAGAAGGCCCCAGGCTGCTAGGAAAAGGAACTGACGCTGGATAAAGCCAGAAAGGTCAACGTGCCATAAACCATTAAAACTGCAGATTAGAGGCAATCCACACAGTGTCAGGAGATGAGAAAGAAAGCGGCTCAGGAGGGCCCAGTCTAGGACGGAGATGAGAAGGACCCTGAACTCAGCTCTTCCAGGGACACGCAGAATCCACGCCTACTCATACAGCAATGTCTCCGGAGGAACTGAGCGTCAGGACAGACAGACTCTGGCAGTGCGGGGACCCCACTCCTGGCTCTGGGAACTGCATGGGGAGGGACAGCAGGGAGGGGCTGTGTGTAGATCCACCCGTGCAGGACACAGAAACAAAGCCACAGTTTAAAATGGCAACTAGAAGGTAAAGGAGCTCACCCTTCACCAGATATTGGGGGGCTTGCCGGAACTGTCCCTGGGTCCTGTTTATCCTGCAACTCAGTAGCGCTGAGTCCTAGCCCACACCAGGCCCAGATGCCCTGGAGGCCAGAGAAGGATCAGCAGAGCAACTAGGCTGTAAAGGAAGCAGAATTCTAAGTCTGCCAAGTCGCGCGGGAGCCACAGAGTGTATTGGGGAGCAGGTGGAGGAGGGGAGGGGAGGATGTAGAGGGGAGCTGGAGAATGAGGGAGGAGGACAAGGAGGGGAGGAGGGGGAGGGGAAGAGGAGTGGAAAGGAGAGGAGGGGAAGGGAGGAGGGAGAAGAAGCAGATGAGGGCAGGGAAGGTAAGAGGGGGAAGTGAGGGAAGAGGGGAAGGGGAGGATGGGGAGAAAGAGGGGGAGTAGGAAGAAGAGGTAGAGGAGGGGAAGGGAAGAGAAGGAGTATGGGGAGGTGGAGGGGAGGAATCAGAAGGGAGGAGGAGAAGTGGGAGAGGGGAGAAGAGGAGGGGAGGGGAGGGGAGACAATGAGGGATGAGGATGAGGGGAGGAGGGGTGGGCAGGAGGAGTAATAAGGGGAGGAGGATTGGGATATGAAGAGGAGGAGGGGGAGGGGAGGAAGGAGAGGTGAGCACCAGCAGGAGGCGGAGGAAAGGGGGGAGAATGAGGGAGGAGGAGAGGGAGGGGAGGAGAGGAAGTGGGGAAAAGGGGAAGGGGAGGAGGGGAGGAGGAGGCGGAGGAGGAGGGGAGGGGAGTAGTGAGAGGGGAAGAGAAGTGGGAAACGGTATTGAGGGGAAGGAGAAGGTGAGGAGTGGGAGGAGACCATGGAAGGGAAGAGGGTGGGGAGGAGAGATGAGCATGCGGAGGGCAGGGTAGGAGGGGAGAGGACAAAGTCGGGGGAGGAAGAGGGGTAGGGAGACTGATGGGGAGGGGAGAAGGGGGAGGAGCCAGAACATAAACTCCCCTGGAGGAGGGAAAAGAGTTTCCTCCCTATTTCACTAGAGCCTTCCCAGGGCCACAAAGGCCCCATGCAGAGGTTTGGGGGTATGAAATACCATCAGACACTGGATGACCCAAGCCCTTCCCTTCCCAGGGCCACAAAGGCCCACACAGAGGTTTGTGGGTAAGAACTACCACCAGGCACTGGATCACCCAAGCCCTTGCCTTCCCAGGACCACAAAGGCCCACACAGAGGTTTGTGGGTAAGCACTACCACCAGGCACTGGATCACCCAAGCCCTTGCCTTCCCAGGACCACAAAGGCCCACACAGAGGTTTGTGGGTAAGAACTACCACCAGGCACTGGATCACCCAAGCCCTTGCCTTCCCAGGACCACAAAGGCCCACACAGAGGTTTGTGGGTAAGCACTACCACCTGGCACTGGATGACCCAAGCCCTTGCCTTCCCAGAACCACAAAGGCCCACACAGAGGTTTGTGGGTAAGAACTACCACCAGGCACTGGGTGAGCTAAGCGCTTGCTTTCCCGGGGACACAAAGGCCCCATGCAGAGGTATGTGTATAAGAACAACCACCAGGAATTGGATGACCCAAGAGCGTCATTGCATTGACACCGCGGTGTTTCTCTGGGGACATCTCACCTTTCCTACCCGCCCCAACCACATGGCACCTGTGCCATCCGCCTAAGGGATGCGCCCCCCCCCCCAGCTGCTCCTTCCCCTGGAGGAGCCCCTGAGGATCTTTTGGTGGAGGCACTGCCCCCTTGTTCACTGAGGGCAGTGCACGACACCGAGGGCCTCTCAGAGATCACGTGACAGGGGACCTAATGTGCAGAAGGAGCCCTCCCATTGCAGGACTGGAGGCCAGGGAGCCAAAGGAGGGGGTAGGTCCTGCAAGGGGGTGGCCAAGGCGGTGCCTGCGGCCAAGCCATAAAGTCCCAGTGGACTTGGAGAGCTGAGCCAAGTACCCGTGATGGGGTGGGGGGAGGGCACACACCAGCTTAAATGCTGGGAGGACCCAAAAAGACACTGTGAACACAGCCCAGGGCAGGAAGCAAGAGGCTGGCGTGTGGCAGGGCAGATGGGCGCGGGGTGGGGGGGGACGGGGAGGGTCCTTTCAGCTCTCCTAGGGCCTCTGCCCTCTGTAGGACAGACACTGCAGGGAGCCAGGCTCAAGGCAGGTGCAGGTGCGCGTGGACCACGCAAGCTCACTGGGTCCTGGCGCATCCCTGGAGCAGAGTGCTGGACTGCACACGCATCTCTGCAGGGGCGCCTGGGAGCCTGCAACTTGGAGATTTCCCTTCTACCTTATGTGTTTTCCATTTGTTTTTTTTTTTTCTTTTTTTCCAGTTGCGGTGACATTCCCATAACACAAAGTCAACCACATTGAAGTGAACGATCCAGAGACATTCAGCACACTGACACAGGCTTGTACGGCCACCACCTGGATCTCGTGCCAGAACAAACCCCCGAACTGCTTTGTGGTTATTTTTCCCCCCTCATCCCCACTGCCTGACAACCATCAATCTGCTCTCTGTCTGTCTGCATGTACCTGTCCTGGACATGCCATGGCAATGGGACTCTACAGTCTGGGGCCCCCTGTGTCCTTCCTTCCACCTTGACTCAGGGAGCCCGTCCCCATCTGGGGTTTATCCCTGCCCCTGAGGGCCTTGGTTGCTCTCTCCAGGAGCTCTTCCCACTCAGGTAAAAGGCTGCGGACCATGTGCATGCTCACCAAGGACCACTTGTCCAGGTGTGCCCACCTTCAGGATCCATTCCATCACGGCTGCCAAACCCTTTAGGTGCTTCCTCTAATGTCACACCCCCAGTCCTCCATCCTGACTCAGAAGTAAACCCAACCTGGGTTTTAGATGATGTCATTATCCGCTTAAAGCAATGCACAGGGAGATGAAAATTAGTGGCAGCATAACTCTTCGTATTTATATAGAACAGGGGAGCAACTTGATTACCAAATAGTTCGCTCTCCTTATAGGAACACAGAGGACGGTGTGGGTTGGCAGCATCAGTCCCTGTGTGAGCACGGATTTGGGAAGGGGACTCAAATCTTCAGTCCATAACATTCTGCTGAATTCAACCAAATATCCCACCTCCAGGAGGGACGCAAACTTTCCCTGTTTTTTTCCCTCCAAAACTCTCCCAGAAAATGTGCAGACTTTTGGGTCAACAGGAGGGAAGAACAGGTAGGGTTCAGGCCAGTGTCTTACTCACACAAGGGGTAATGGGGCCGAGTGTTCTGAGCCCAGCCCAAGTCAGGTCCCCAATGAGGAAAGACTGTCATGGCCCCAGACATGGAGGAGGAGGTGGCCTGAATTCCTGCACAGGAGTCTGGCGTGGGGGGCAAATGCTAGAATTTGACCAACTTCAACCTGAACATGAGAAACTTTCCCAAAGGGACCAGGCCCAGCCTGTCCAGGACTGGAGGTGTTTTGATAATGCAGAAACTTTATCTGAGTCCCCCAGCCTCTGCCCTTGGCCTGGATCCACGCACTCAAGAGCCAGGTCTCCACCTAGGATCCTAGCCCAGCCCACACAGCCATCTTCACCCCAGGGGTTCCTTGCTGGGTCTTTCTCTCTCCCCTTATCTCCTGTTACCAGGGCCTTGCTCCCTAACACTCAGTGTGTTCAGTTCTGTCAAACACACCCTTTAAGAAGCCCTTGGTTTATTTATTTTTTCTATTGCACCTTCCAGAAAGGCACAGTTGATCATTTTTCCAGAAAGTCCTAGGAGTCTACAGAAGCTGGGGAGCTCAGCCGCTGTTCTCTCCTATCACGTCCGGAAGACTTGTTCTACACCTTTCCTGGAACTTGTGGAGAAGTCAAGCAATCCCCTCAAGGCCACAGAATCTCCCTGGGAAGCCCTCCAGCCCTACTACTATTTGGAAAGGTGAGTACTTTCTATTTTAAGGGCACTCATCCACATATCTGTGTTCTCCACCCCTCCCCTATTCTTGAGTGACAGGGAGACCCCAGAGGCTTTCACCAAAGGAAGACAAGCATGGAAGAGAATGAGGGCAAGTGCCAACATACCTTCTCATGCCAGTCCTGCATGAGGAGGTGCTGGGCAGAATTGCCTAGTCCAGCACATGTGGTTCAGAACACTTGTTCTCAAAGCTGAGTTCATAAATAATAAATATTCGGAGCATGCTGGCCTCAGGCCATGTCTATCTAGGAGCCCTCTGGTTCGAGTGCTCCCTCCTCCAACTGCAAGTTTCCTTGGGCTGTAAGGGGGTTGACTCTGGCCTTGGAGTCGCCTGACCAGGGGGTGGCTTTTCTCTCCCAGCGTGCTCATGTTCCATGACAGAGCACAGCCAGAGGTCGGGCAAGGCTCCTACACAAACAGGTGAGGAGACAGAGCCCGTTCACAGGAGGATGTGTCCATGGTGTTTTGCAGACACATGACCACAAGAGAAAGGCCATCCACAAGTAGGTGGACACAAGAGCAGGTGGCCACTGTTGTGTCTCTGTCTCTAGGGTAAGCAACTTGTGCAGGAGTAAGAGGGGCCAAGATAGTGAAAAGGGACCTTTCTCTCCCCTAGCCATGTTTCCTTCACTTCTGTTAGCCTCCCAGTGTTGACTCATCCCCCACCAAGACAGAGAGAAAGAGAGAGAGGGAACAAGAAAGAGAGACAGGGAGAGATAGAGTAGGAGAGGGAAAGAGACAGAGACAGACAGGGACGAAGAAAGAAAGAGACAGAAACTGAGAGAGAGACAGAAAGAGGCAGAGACAGAGATATAAACAGAGACAGACAGACAGAAACTGAGAAAGAGACAGAAACTGAGACAGAGACAGATGGAGGCAGAGAGAGACAGAGAGATACAGAAACAGGCAGAGAGAGACAGAGAGATACAGAGACAGACAGAGAGAGACAGAGAAAGACAGCAAGAGAGAGACATAAAAACTGATAGACAGGTACAGAGAGAAAGAGACAGAGAGAGACAGAGAGAGAAACAGAGAGATATACATAGAGAGAGAGAAAGAAACAGAGAGACACACAGAGACAGAGAGAGATGGGACACAAATAGAGACAGAGATAGAAACCTAGAGAGATAGAGACAGACAGAGACAGGAACAGAGACACACAGAGACAAAAACAGAGAGAGACACACACAGAGACAGAGAGAGATGAGACACAAACAGAGTGAGACAGATAGAAGCCAAGAGAGACAGAGACAGAGAGGGATAGAGAAAGACAGAGACAGGAACAGAGACAGACAGAGACAGAGACAGAAACAAAAAGACACAGAGAGAGACAGAGACAGAGAGATACACATAGAGACATAGATAGCCAGGTACAGAAACAGAGAGACAGAGAGAAAAAGATAGAGACAGAGACAGAGACAGAAACAGAGAGAGACAGGACAGACACAGAGAGAGACAAAGACAGAAAGAGACATAAACAGAGAGAGACAGAGGCAACATACAGAGACAGAGAAACAGGCAGAGAAACTGAGACAGAGACAGGCAGAGATAGAGAGAGACAGAGACAGAGAGACAGAAACAGAGGGAGACAGAGACAGAAACCGAGAGAGACAGAAATTAACTCAGTCCTGCCCTGTCTCCAATATCTGGGGCTCAGGCCTCTCTGTCTCCAGCAGCCATGGGAAACACACAAGGTCGAGACATCTTTCCACCCAGCTGCTCCATCTTCCTCCTCCTGCAGCTTCTGTCCTGCAGCCTCTCTGCAAACGGTAGGAGAGCTCTCCCCACCCTCCCATGAGCCATGTTAGGAGGGAGCCTGTGCATGGACAGGAACACAGTAGGGGGCTAAACTGGATCCAAGCAGTCCTTCCCTGGGGACCCTGGACAAGGGCATGGGGTGTTGTTGAAGAACCTGCGTGTGGGTGGGTGTCCCCTGGGCGTGGGCAGGGGGAGACACTGGGCACAGTTTGGGGGGGGCGGGGCGGGGACCCTGTGCCCGGTGGGGGGGATGGCCCATGGTCTCCTCTCACCTGGCCTAACCCATGCTTTCTGCTATGACCTCATAAGGAAAAGCCGATTTCTCTGTCTCTGGTCCCGGCCAACCGGTCCTGGCTATGGTGGGGGAAAGTGCGAAGCTGCAATGCCATCTGTCCCTCAATATCAGTGTGAAGGACATGGAGGTGAGGTGGTACAGGGAGGAGCTGTCCCCAGCTGTGCACCTGCGCAAGAAAGGCAAAGATGTGCCTGAAGAGCAGATGTGGCAGTACAAGGGCAGGACGACCTTCCTGATGTCCGGGCTGGCCCAAGACCAAGCTGTTCTGACCATACACAATGTCATGGTGTTCGATAACGGGACCTTCCACTGCAAGTTCAAAGATGGCATGGCGTCTGCGGAGACCACCCTGTGGCTAAGGGTGGCAGGTAAGGGTTGCCACTAGGGCCTCTGGTCTCCCCTAGCACTTATCCTCCAGCTGCAGATCGTCTGATCATGGCCCAAGCCTGAGCACATCCCACGGCATGCACTAACGCATATGTGGTGGCCTGGGCCTGTCCCACAGCTTGCGCTAACATGTTTGGGCCTGGCCTGAGTGCGTCCCACAGCGTGCTCTAATGTGTTTGTGTCGGTCTACACGTGTCCCACAAAATGCAATAATGCACTAGAACAGGCAGGTTCTGGATGCCTGGCTCATTTTCTAAGTCGGCTTCTGTTACCCACACTGATCCCAGAAAGAAAGGAATGGAGGTATGGAGAGAAGGAAAGAGGCAGAAAGAGATACAAAGAGAAACAGGAAAAGACACCAATTTTGCAATACAGGAAAGGTATTTGATCTTCCTGGGCCTTTTCTGTTTCGTTCTGTGGTTTCTCAGAAGAGGATAGCATATATGGCATATAAATATTACACAGAGCAAGTAGTCTGAAAAACCCTGATACCTGCTGGAAATTTTCAGGATCTGTGCTTTTCTGTCAGATATGGTAATGGTTGCAGAGGCTGCAAAGCCTGTCTCTTCCCACAGGGCTGGGCTCTGAGCCCAGAATCCAAGTGCAAGCTGGCCGGGATGAAGGTATCAGGGCAGAGTGCACCTCGGAGGGCTGGTACCCAGAGCCCCGGGTGGAGTGGAGAGACTTCAGGGGACAGACCCTACCTTCCACGACCAACCTCACAGTGTTACCGACGGGCCTCTTTGCGGTGGTGTCCAATGTGACTGTCTGGGACAGGGGCATGGGGAACATCTCTTGCTCTATCTCCAACCCCCTCCTCCAGGAGAGGATGGAGACCAAGAGCCACCTACCTGGTGAGTGTTCTGCTCCATTCGACCTCAAGATCTCTGAGCACCCCAGACAATCAGTAGTTAATATCCAATACTCCGCATAGTTCCTTGTGATGAGACCTTGTGAGATCTAGTCTGTCAGCTTCCAGCTATACAACACAGTAGTTAACTATAGTTTCCATGCTGTATGTCACCTCCCTGGGACTTATTTTATAACTGAAAGTTTGCACCTTTGACCCTCTTCACCCATTAGCTTCCCGATCTCTCACCTCTGGAAACCACCAATCTGTTCTCTCCGTCTATGACTAGGCTTTCTGGTTTTCTGGAGGTTTGGATGGTGTTTTGTTTCATTTTAGATTTAACTTATCCATGAGATCCTACACATTTTTCCCTGTCGAACCTCACTTAGCAAAGTGCCCTCAGGTGCATCCATATTGCAGAAAATGCCTGGATTTCCTTCTTGTTTATAGCTGAATAGCATTCCTTTGTACAAATATATATATATTTTTCTTTATCCTTTCATCCATAGGTGGACACTTGTGCTGTTTCCGTATCTTGACTATTGTAAATAACACTGCAATAAATGTAGGGGTGCATTATCTTTCTCAGTTAATACTTTTGTTTTCTTTGGATTAATACCCAGAAGTGGATTGATGTGGTAGTTCTATTTTTATTTTGGGGGGGAACGTCCATCATCTTCTCCACAGTGGCTGCACGGATAGCTCCTTTCGTATTAGCAGTAAACAGTATTCCCTTGTCTGGATGAACCACAGCCTGTTTATGCATTCACATTCCGAAGGACACCTGGGGGCTCCCAAGTTTCACTCTGTATAAAATTTTCCTTCTAAACAACCTCAAGTTTCAGAAAATTTGCAGGAATGATACACAGAATGCAGACCCACTCAGTATTTAACCTTTTGCCATTTGTCTACCATCTCTCTCCTGTGTGTCTGTCCATGTCTGTCTGTGCATAGGCACACACATGTTTTCAGGTCATGTCAGGTTAGTTCACAAGCACCTGCCCCCTGAGTCATTAACCCTGTGGCATGTGTGTCCTAAGAACACAGGCGCTCTCTTACCTTGGCATTCTCGCCTCTCCAGACCCTCTTTTAGCTCAGTTGTCCAGAAGTTTCCCATCAATGGCGTGGAGGACAGTGCTGCCTGTGATCCTCATTGTAGTGGCACTTGTAGCAACTGGAGCCACATGTCTTTTCTGGAAACGTCAGAGGGACAGGGATAGGGTACAGCTGGAAGAAGAGAAACTGTACAGAGAAGAGGAACAGCTGTCCCAAGGTAAGCAGGCCCCAGTGGGACAGACGTGCCCCTTCCAGCCAGGGCACTCGTGCGGAGCCCAGCATGAAGTCCCTCCTTTGTGTACCCTCAAGCACAGGAGGAATGGGAGAGACCTGCCCAGGCCCCAGCTCAGGGACTGCCCACCTACATATGCCCGTGAGATCCTCCATCACTAAGAGGTGCTTGGCTGCTCTTCACTGGGTGACTTGGGGAAGACTGGCGGGTCTCTGCTGTGGAGACAGATGTGAGCTTGAACCTGGGAAAGTCTATCAGTCGAGGGTGATGACAACATCCTGAAAATGCTCAAGCAACAAATACAGCAGCAAGCCTGTCACCTGAGAGGATCTTGTTGTGAGCGCGGGGATCATCAGTATGGATCATTCCACTCGCCTGTCTGCTCTCCTCCCTGCCTCCTGTGTCCTTGCTCATAGCTGTCAGGCCCCGATCTGGGGAACAGGTCAGAGATGTGTCTTTATGACAGACATGGGAAGGCTGGGCCATCAGGCTCGCCCCACAAAACCTTTCCCTAGGAATACAGTGACCTGGATTGTTTTTTGGGCACTGAAGAAGGGATATTTGCTCTTCCTTTACAGGGTCCCTGCGAGAGCTCATTACATCCTGTTTTGACTTAGCTTCACGGAACATGAGCTTTCGCCCCATCTGGTCAGTGCAAACCCTACAGTTTCACATCTTTCTGTTTCATTTCAGGCTGGCCAAAGGACGTCATCTATGGTGAGGACTATGTAGGGGCTGGAAGCGTCTGCTCCCTGAATGTTTGTTTATGTGTGCATACGTGTGTGTGCAGTGTGCATGTATGTGTGTATGTGTGAGTGCTGTGTGTGCATGGTATACATTTATGTGTTCACCTGTGTGCCTGTGTGCCATATGCACATTTGTTAGTGTGTGCACATGCACATGTGTGGTGCTTTGTGCACATAAGTGCACATGTGTTCTCGTGTGTGCAGTGTGTGCATGTTTATTTATGTGTGCATGTGTATGCACATGCACTTGTGTCTGTTCATATGTGTGCACGTGTGTGCACACATGTGTTTGTATGTGCACGTGCACTTGTGGACACATATTGCACACGTGTGCACATGTACTTGTGTGTGCATGCATTGCACACATGTACTTGTGTGTGCACCCACGTGCACATGTGTATTTGTGTGTGCACATGTACTCATGTGTGTGTGTGTGCATGTGCATGTATGCATGTGTTCTCCTTTCTATTCCAGGATGCAGAAATGCTGTGCTAAATGCTGGTTCTATGGCTGTAAACACCAAGTTTTGCTGCCCTGAGAGACCTTAGCTCCTGTTTACTGCCTGAGGGACAGACAGGCTGCAGAGCCCGGGCAGCGAGAGAGCTAGCTCTTCCAAGGAACAGCTACTGTGGGGACACTGTTAGCACAGAGAGTGCAGAGCCAGTGCCTTTCTGCCCCAGGGCACCATATAGGTGGGAAGCATGGGGGGAGAGTCTGGCTGTGGAGAGGGACCCCCAAGGACAGGAGGGGCAGTACTGTGAGCCACGAGCTGGGCAGATGAAAGCAGGTAGGGGATCTGGGGACACCTGTGCCACCACAGCCACATGGTGAGGGCCCAGGAAGAGACAGAGAAAAGCCAGTCTCCATTCATTCATTCAGTTACAACCATGACCAGATATCTTCTGTGCAAGCAACTGGCCTCCATTAGTGAATGTACAGCTTCCTCCTGTCCTCATGGAGCATAGAGTCTATGTGGGGATGTGAGCCACTAGTCAGCATTTGTTTTTTTAATTATTAAAACTGGAATAACTATGATAGAAAAGAGCCAGAATACTAGGAGGATGGCCAAGAGCATGTTCAAGTGGGATGTCCAGACCCCTGGGAATGGTGGGGTGCCAACATCTAAATGAAGGAGTGGGTGATGGCAAGACCACAGCCATACGAGGAGGGGTGAACTCACCCCTGTGGCAGGGAGAGTGGGGTCTGTGGTGTGTGACAGCTGGGCATGTGGAAGAGGTACCAACAGGGCAGGAAGGCTTGTGTGTGCCCCTGCAGAGCCTGGGAGGCTGAGGTAGAGGCCTGGACTTTACATGAAGCACCATGCAATATGAGTGAGAACGTGTAAGCAGGGGAGCAGCACTAATGGAGGAGAGGATACAGCTCTGAGATGGGTCCTGGGGCCACAAGCAGCAGAGTCCAGAAGGGGCAAGGCAGAGGGAGCAGCCCAAGGTGACCCCAGCTGCATAAGTCTCTGGCCCTTCTGGCTCCATCTAACAGAAGGTTTGGGGCAGATTTGGGCCAAATAAGTGAAAATCACCATGGACCTCCTAAGACTGAGCTGTTCTCAGACATCCTGCTAAGGACGTCAGATGAATCATTGGATATGCGAGTCTGGAACTCTCAGGAGAAATCAGGACTGGAGACAGGAATTGGGGTCCATGGCAAATATCTGGTATAACTGAACGTGTGAGTGCTACATTTTTTGCTACACCTAAAATTATTCTTTAAAAATTTCTCTTTGGAAAAGAATTAAGATTTTTTAAAAAGGGAAGATACAGGGAAACAAGAAAGATCCAAGATCTAGCATTGGAGAACCCTGGTATTTGAAGGTTAGAGCAGTGGTTGTGGGAGGGCCAAGGGAGACTTCACTGTGGAAATGTGCAAGTGCAGTGTGTTGAAGGAGCATTAACTTTCATGCACCTGAGAAGTAGAGTCAGGTGAACCCGGGAAAATGGCCCAGAAAAACTGGCAAGCATGGTACAAAGAGAGGCATCTCCTGTGGAGAGAACTGGGAGGGAGGTCTCAAATTTATTGCCTGTGTAGTTGAGCTAAGACTTGGTGAGTGGGGAATGGGAAGGTTCTGTTTGTGTTTGCTGTGGTTTTACTTTGAGGTCCGTGGCAGGAGAGCATGCCTGTTGCCTAAAAGGAACCATGTGGCATGAAGATGCCTGAAGCCTGAAGGGAGGAAAAAAATCAGTGAGAGAATGACGATGCAGAGAAGATAGTCAGCAGCTGTGGATGGGATGGAGCACAGGTCTACACTGTCGCCAGGTGGGGGGTGGTGTGCAAGGGTCCAGCGCATACATGATGGACAGCACAGGAGAAGATTCACAGCCAGGTGTGGGTGGTGTGCAAGAGGAATCAGTGTACACAGGACACAGACTGAGATCCAGGGACAGGTGTGGGTGGTGTTCAAGAGAAGCCAGTGCACCAGGACACAGGATGAGCTCCAGGGACAGGTGTCAGTGTGTGCAAGAGGAGTCAGTGCACAAGGACACAGGATGAGCCCCAGAGACAGGTGTGGGTGGTGGGTGGTGTGCAAGAGGAATCAGTGGACAAGGACACAGGATGAGCTCTAGGGACAGGTGTGAGTGTGTACAAGAGGAGTTAGCACACAAGGACACAGGATGAGCCCCAGAGACAGGTGTGGGTGGTGTACAAGAGGAGTCAGCACACAAGGACACAGGCAGTGCTCCAGGGACAGGTGTGGGTGGTGTACAAGAGGAATCAGTGGACAAGGACACAGGGTGAGCTCTAGGGACAGGTGTGAGTGTGTACAAGAGGAGTTAGCACACAAGGACACAGGATGAGCTCCAGGGACAGGTGTGGGTGGTGTACAAGAGGAATCAGTGGACAAGGACACAGGGTGAGCTCTAGGGACAGGTGTGAGTGTGTACAAGAGGAGTTAGCACACAAGGACACAGGATGAGCTCCAGGGACAGGTGTGGGTGGTGTGCAAGAGGAGTCAGTGCACAAGGACACAGGATGAGCTCCAGGGACAGGTGTGGGTGTGTACAAGAGGAGTCAGCACACAAGGACACAGGATGAGCTCCAGTGACAGGTGTGGGTGGTGTGCAAGGGGAATCAGTGCACAAGGGCACAGATGGTTCTCCACAGTCAGGTGTGCAAGAAGTCACTATAGAATATTTTTGTATCAATGTCAATTGTACGGTTTTGATCCTATTACTGTGGGTTATATGAGATGTTATCATGGGCATATTGTGTATGGTATTTTGCAACCTCTTTGTAAGTCTCAAACTGTTTTTTGACATGAATATTTTTTAATGATGAGGGAATTTGGAATAGAAGGAGCCGGGCCCATTGTTCAGCTAGTGAGTCCATGTTTGGCCATCATAGATATGAATATGGGTGGGCTCAATCTGCATGGCCCAGACTCTACAGGGAAAGGGTTTGCATGGAGCAGAGGGTGCAGACTTCAGGAAGCAGCAATGAGAAATCGGGGAGAACATTTGGTCTTTGCTGGAAAGCGAAAGGGAGCAGGGTTCCTTCCAGAAGGAAGTAGAGACCGGGGAGAAAGTTGTGGTTCTGTTAGGAGGAGAGTGTGTGTTCTGTCCAGCTGACAGGGATGGATGGTCAGGAAACATGAGTGTCTGGGGCATCGTATGCAGACCCCAGCAACCAGCAGCATGCCTACTGAATGGGCAAGGGTGGACACCAGCCAGGAGGTTTCTGTTGTCGTGAAGGTGTCTGCACAGGCAGCTGGGGCTCCCAGCTGATCCCCACCCTCCCTGCCTCTCAGGTGTAGACAGACCCTCTCCCAGGTGACATGATGAGGGCCTGAGGGCTCTGAGAAGGACAATGGGACAGGAGAGAAGGGATCTGTTTTGGAAGGTGTTCATCTCAGTTTGTGAGGCTGCTAAGGTGTCTCTCAGGGTTTTCCAGATGGGATCTCCCCTTCAGTGGTTGACCCCAGAGCTGTCCAATGGCATCAATGCACCTGTGACCTCATCTCATGTCACCCTGTCTCTTCACGTGTCCTCCTATGTCTTTCTCTCTATCTCTGTCTCCCTGTGTCTTTCTCTGTGTCTGTCTTCCTCTGTCTCTGTCTGTGTCCATACCTTTCTCAGTCTCCCTCTATCTCTCTTCCTGTGTCTCCCTATGTGTATCTCTCCTTGTTCTCCTTGTCTCTCTGTCTCTGTCTCTCTCTTTCCTTGCCTCTCTGTCTCTGTCTCTCTATCTCTCTCTCTATGTCTACCTGTGTCTGTCTGTCCCTGTCTCTCTCACATGCACGCCCACATAGCCCCCACACACACAAGTGCATATGCACACACACACATGCACATCCACATCCATCCTGACACACGGGGCCCTGGGAGCAATGCCTATCTCACAGTGTGCCCCCCTGTCCCCTCATAGGAATCCCCCCTGGTTCTCCCTGGCTCCCCCTGGAGCCGCCTTTGCTGCCCTGGGATGGCCTGTTTGCACAGGATCCTGGACAGAGAAAGGGGACTCACAGGGAGCCGCCTCCGCTGCTCTGGGATGGCCTGTGTGCACAGGGTCCTGGACAGAGAACGGGGACGCACAGGGATTCCCAGGGAGGCATGGTTCCACCTCCATGCAGGAGCACAGGTTAGGGACCCCAACCCCTAAACCTGATCCTCTCCTCTTCCCGCAGTGAGCCCATCCCTGGACCCTGACACTGCAAGCCCCAAGCTCGCTCTCTCTGAGGACAGGAAGACTGTGAGGCGGCTGTTCTTTGAACAAGAGCTGCCCAATGCCCCCAGCAGATTCGACCGGGACCCCTGTGTGCTGGGCCTGGAGCAGTTCTCAGCTGGGAGGTATTACTGGGAGGTCCAGGTGGGGCACAGGAAGGCCTGGAACCTGGGCGTGTGTCTGGAGAGCTTGGATCGGAAGGGAAGGATCCCCAAGTCCCCCCAGCACGGACTCTGGGCCCTGGAGCTGTACAAGAAGGGGTTCTGGGCACTTGCCTTCCCAAGAGTTCGCCTGCACCCTTCGGAGCCCCTGCATCGTGTGGGCGTTTTCCTGGACTGTGATGCAGGCAGAATCTCCTTCTACAGCGTGAGCAATGGATCCCTCATCTACGCGTTCTCTGGACTGTCCTTCTCGGCACCCCTGAGGCCATTCTTCTGCCTCTGGACACACGACCCCAACCCCCTGACCATCTGCTCAGAACGGCAGCCCCCAGAGGCCTCAGGGCCTCCTCAGGGTGAGGGACAGGACAGGGTGGGAACCCTCCTCCAGCAAGACCCATGATCTCTCTGCTCCAGCCTGTCACCGATTTGGGGGAGATGTATCCATTCTAAGTCCCAGCTAGATCACATACAAGGGTGCACCTTTCTGGATGATCCTGTGTTATCTCCACTTTCCTTCCCAGTAAAATACTGACAAAATATTATGGGCTGAATCATGTCCCCTCCAGTTCACATGTTGAAGCTCCAATCCCCAGGGCCTCAGAACGGGGCTGGATTTGGAGATGGGGGCTTTATAGAGGTGGTTCAGGTAAAATGAAGTCACTAAGGTAGGGCCTGATCCCATCTGATCCCATGTGACTGGGGTCCTTAACTGAAGAGGGGATCAGGGCATAGACACACACAGGGGACAACCGTGTAAGGACACGGGGAAGAGATGGTGTGTGGACGCCAGGGAGAGAGGCCTCAGGAGGAACCAGCCCTGCCCACACCTGGATCTCATGCTTCCAGTTCCCAGGACTGGAAAAAAATAAATGCGTTGTTTAAACCTCCCAGTCTGTGGTATTTATTACAGAGACCAAGCTGACTATTACACCATATCATTACATGCTGTGGGGTGATTTTCTGAAATGAATTTGGGGCACATGTTTAATGTTGAGCCTAGTGCCAGACATGAAGTGGTTGCTCCATAAATGCTAGCCTTCCTCATCCCCTCCTCTCCCACCTTCTTCCTGTTCACACCCCTCTCCTACCTACCCACTTCCCCTTCTCCTCCACTCTCTGACACTCACAAAGTCCTAGTCATCTGGTCTACCTTGGATGCCTCTGTCTTCCCACCTCACCATGGCAGGTCGGTGCAGACAGAGCTACATCGAGGCCAAGCCAAAGACTCCAGGGCTCCCTGAGGTTGGTCAGGGTTGAATCAGGGCATGTGGGCAGAGAGAGTATACTAGACACAAGTGTGGATGTGGAATCAAACAAGGCATGAGCATGGAGGGAAGATGAGACTAAAACCACTGCCAGAAGCTGCTTCCACCCTACTTACGGGTATGATGATGGAGGGAAGCTGGAAGGAGCCCGGGAGCTCCTGGGGAGAGCGCTCAGGGTTCCCCAGTGAGGCTGGTCCCCTGAGTGCTAGGAGAGGCCAATGGGGGCATGAACAGGATTGGGAGGTCCATCATGTGCCTCCCCTGGCTGCAGCTGCCAGATCTGATGTAGAGTGAAGACTTGCCCCCCAGACATGGAAGGGGTCTTTCTCCCAAGGAGGGTCCCTGGGCTGTGACCCCATGTGACCTTGAGGGTAACTCAACACTCACTCTGTGCACATTCTGTTGGTTAGTGTGTGTGCTCACACCCAGACATGAAAGAGAGATTCTACCTTAAGCAAGTTGTGTGCATTTGCACATACATGGGAATGTCTCATTTCATCCCAATGCCCCCCACCCCAGAGGGCTGTGTTGCTGCTCCCTAGAGATGGGGACCCAGGATGTGCACAGTAAGGGCCCCATGGTGGCCATGATGCACCTGCATCCACTGCTGTACTGGGAATGTCCTCCGATTTCTCCCAAGCCTACCCGTGGTCCCATGATGCCCTTCTGCCATGGGGCACAGGCCTCCCAGTGCCCACCTGCAGGGCTCATGGGGGCAGAAGGGTGCCCTACAGAGGGGTCACAAAGTGGAGAGGCAGCTGTGGGGGTCCACGTGGGCCTCCAGCTCCTCCTGGGTTCAAAGGGCATCAGGCAGTCACAGGTCAACATCACAATGTAGGGACAGCATGGGTCATGGTGAAGGATGCACTTGTGTTGGAAAAGAAGAAGGAAGGAAGAAAACTTGGGGAAACTTGGAGCAGATGTCTGCCGAGCAGATATCCAGGCAAACACTTGCAGCTCCTGAGAAACTGCAGTGAGTTCAGTTGTAGCCCCCAGAGGATTTGCCCACCCAGGACCTCACTATGTGGCCTCATGTGAAAATGGGGTCTTTGCAAAGGTGATAAGGTGGGGGGTGGATCTTGAGGTGAGAGCATCCTGGATCAGGGAGGATCTTTATGAGACAAGGGAGGGGGTTTGAGACAGCCATGTGGTGATGGAGGCCACAAACCCACAACGCCTGGGAGCTCGGCAGCTGGGAGAGGCAGAAGGGACCCTCCTGAGCCTTCAGAGGGAGTACAGCCCTGTGACATCTTGACTTCAGACTCCTGGCCTCCACAGCCCTGAGAAAACGCATCTCTGTCATTGTAAACCACTGGTTTAAGGTAGTCTCAGGGCAGCCAGAGAGGCTAATACTTATATCTTTGAGCCCAAATTATGCAGGAGGAATGGGACCTGTCCACAGCAGGGACTGTCCTTTGAGCACAGGACACACAGAGTGGAACCCAGGTTCCCGCTAGCCTGAGAAGGTTTTTTGAAGCTGTTCCCTTTCCAAATAAAGTCATTGTGGTGGTTTCTCCTATGTCCACTAGATGGGGCCCTGGAGTAAGCATGATTCTGGGTGTGTCCATGAGGTGGTTCTGCATGACATTCACAGCGAATCTGCAGACTGAGGGAAGAAGATGGCACTCCCTAATGTGGGTGGGCCTGATCCAATCAAGCTGACCACCCAAAGAGGGCGTTCTGAAGAGGACATCAGCTTCCTTCCTCCCCTTGGATATGAACAGACACACGACAGATCCACTCTTCTGGGTCTCCAGCCAGCAGACACCCTGTAAACCTTGGGATTTTCCAGCTTCCATAATCATGTGCACCATTCTTTAAAAATGTATAAGGAATTTTGGGAGCGCCTGGGTGGCTCAGTCTGTTAGCATCCAACTTTTGATCTCAGGGATGTGAGTTAGAGCTTTGTGTTGGGCTCTCCACGGGGAATGGAGCCTGCTTTTAAAAAAACATGCTTAAGGAATTTTTATAAATATTTATAAAATGTTTCATCTATCTAAATAATAAGTGCTATAAAATGTGTATATTTCTACACATATATAAATATAAATATTTATGTTAAAATTTATTAAAATGTTTAGATTTATAAATATAAATATGGAATATTCATGAAGTATTTTAAAATATTTTGTATCTATATAAATAAATAAGATATGTTATACAATGTGTATATTTCTATACATATATATAAATAAATATTTACATTATTTATTAAATGTTAATTTTATAAATATAAATATGGAATATATATACAGTATTTATAAAAGTTTTATATCTATGTAAGTATAAGTAAATAAATGCTACAAGATATGCATATTTCTGTAAATATATAAATGCAAAACAATTACTGAAATGCTTATATTTATATATATGAATAAAATGGACTATTTATAAATATTTTGTAGCTATATAAATATAAGTAAATAAGAAATGGTATAAAATGTGTATATTTCTATAAACATATAAATACAAATAATAATAAATAATAAATAAAAAGTCGAGGCCAAGTCGAGAAGGGGGTTCAGAGAAGCCTGACCAGAGTCTGGTCCAGGAGAGAGCATTTGTCAGAGGGAGGAAGGCCCAGTGCTCCATGCAGCCAGCCCCTGCCCAGCCCAGTGGGCTCCTCATGGAAGGTCATATCCACTTCCATAACCCAGTGGGCTCCTCCTGGAAGTTCGTGTCCACTTCCAGACCCAGTGGGCTCCTCCTGGAAGGTCGTGTCCATTCTCCAACCCAGTGGGCTCCTCCTGGAAGGTCATGTCCACTTCCCAACCCAGTGGGCTCCTCTTGTAAGGTCGGGTCCACCTCCCCAGCACAGTGGGTTCCTCCTGGAAGGTCGGGTCCACCTCCATGTGGGATAGAGAAGGCCCTGCATGTAGAAGGGTTGGATGTGAGCTCTGCATACACATGCAGTTAGAGCCAAGATGTGTACCCTGCCTCCTTGTCCCACACTGCTTCCCGGGAAGACACACCTTCCCATGCCACATTTTACCTGTCAACAGGAAGCAAGGTGAGGCAGTCAGTTCCTTGGGCCACGTTTATTCTCCTACTTATGGAAAGAGTGTTTTTTAGGCTTGACACAGATTTGCATCATAAGGTCAAAGCCAGGCCCAGAGCCTGGAAATGTTTGTTTCAAGGATGACCCCAGAAATGCAGCAAGGAAGGTAACACTGGGAGAGGAGGAAGACTGTTTTCCCTGTAAATTTGACTAACCAGAGACACAACAGGAGAAAAACAAACAGAAACTGATTAGCATGTGCATGATGCATACACGTGGGGGACTTGCAGGACTGCTTGGAACTTGGGTCTAAAAACTCACTTAAGACAGGAAAGTGGGAGTAGGTAGGGAGCTTATGGAAAAGCAAATGTCTTTTTGGAAAGATGAATGAGCCCTCAGGAAATAGACCAGAGATGTGCCCGTTTGGGACCAAGTTCATCTGGGATTGAGGCTGGCTTCTCTCCTCCAAGAAGAGATTAGGATTGTTCTTGGGGCGTATTTAGGACCCCTGAAGTTTCCTTTTTTCAGGCGGCCCTGCCTTAGGCTGATGTAGGATTTCAGGATCTTAAAGGCCTTAAACTGAAAATAATTATGCCGCAGTCCCATATTTTGGGGTGGCATGCCCCATCTCATCTCCAAGAAGCATACAAGTCTTATTCCAGCTGTGATATGACTCAAAACCACACCTCCAGTCATAGAGAAAATTAGCAATTTTGTCCTGAAAGAGTGAATGTAACAGTGTCTATAAGATATACAGAGGCTTTTACTAACTGAAAGAAATCTGAAGAGGACTTTTGCTTTTACTAAAAAGGTGAAAAGCAAAGATAGCATTCAGCATTTGATTGCAGCAATCTGTCCAGAGGCAGCGCACAGCAGACCAATGAGAGTGGCGCCACCCAGCTCCTTCCCCGGGAACCACACTTAGCATCTCAGCATCCAGCCGCCAGAAATTTGAACTATCTATGAGCATCTGTGCTTTATCTTGATTTATATTGTGCATCTGTTAGCAAGGGGTCAACATGGTGGAGAAGTAGGGGGATCCATACTTCCCACGTCTGTCAAACAAAGAAGTTCAGAAGCCAAAGGACTTTGAAAACCAGAGCCTGGGAGGAAAAAAGACAGAATCTACTAGGAAGAAAATGGGAAAGCTGGAAAAAAGATACGACTACTCCAAGGAACAAATCAAAACACACCTGGTGGAGGGTCCAAAATATCACTATGAGTAGCGTAATAAAATAATCAAAGTCACAACAATAGACAGCATGTAACAATCTCCAAAAAAACACCTCCTGAAGGGCCAGGACCTGGGCAGTGTATGACCCTCCTTTAATATAGAAGTGCTTGCAGGTGCAGAGCAGACAAAAAGCTTTTAAAATGTATAAGGGACAGAAAACGAGACAAAATGATGAAATGGAAGAATGTTCCTCAAAAGAAATTCCAGGAAGTAGCGACAGCTAATATATTGATCAAAACCTTTTAAGCAATATAACCAAACAAGAATTCAGAGTAATAGTTATAAAATTAATTGCTTGGCTTGAAAAAAGCATAGAGGACAGCAGAGAATCAATTGCTACAGAGATCAAGGGACTAAAAAATAGTCATGATAAATTAAAAAATGCTATAAATGAGGTGCAAAATAAAATAGAGGTAGCCACAGCATGGATTGAAGAGGCAGAGGAGAGAATAGGTGAATTAGAATATAAAATTATGGAAAAAGAGGAAGCTGAGAAAAAGAGAGACAAAAAAAATCCAGGATTATGAGGGGAGAATTAGAGAACTAAGTGATGCAATCAAGCAGAACAATATCCCTATCATAGGAATTCCAGAAGAAGAGAGAGAGAAAGGGGCTGAAGGTATACTTCAATGAATCATAGCTGAGTACTTCCCAGATCTGGGGAAGGAAACAGGCATTGAAATCCAAGAGGCATAGAGAACTCCCTTCAGATGTAACTTGAATCAATCCTCTGCATGATATATCATAGGGAAACTGGAAAAATACAAGGATAAAAAGAAAATTCTGAAAGCAGCTAGGGATAAACGGGCCTTAACATACAAAGGTAGACACATAAGGGTGGTAGCTGCCCTATCTACTGAAACTTGGCAGGCCAGAAAGGAATGGCAGGAAATCTTCAATGTGATGAACAGGAAAAATATGCAGCCAACAATCCTTTACCCAGCAAGTCTGTCGTTCAGAATAGAAGGGAGAAGTGTCTATTCATGTTTTCTGCCCATTTCTGCCCATATTTTATGATTCTTGGAGCAATTGTGAACAGGATCAGTTTCTTTGTTTGTCTTTCTGTTGCTTCATTATTGGTGTATAAACATGCAGCTGATTTCGGTACATTCATTTTGTATCCTGCGACTTTGCTGAATTCATGTATCAGTCCTAGCAGACTTTTGGTGGAGTCTGCTGGGTTTTCCATGTACAGTATCATGTCATCTGCAAAAAGTGAAACCTTGACTTCATCTTTGCCAATTCTGATGCCTTTGATTTCCTTTTGTTGTCTGATTGCTGATGCTAGAACTTCCAACACTATGTTAAACAACAGCAGTGAGAGTGGATATCCCTGTCCTGTTCCTGATCTCAGGGAGAAACCTCTCAGTTTCTCCCCATTGAGGATGATATTAGCTCTGGGCTTTCCATAAATGGCTTTCATGATGTTTAAGTATCTTCCTTCTATCCCAACTTTCTTGAGGGTTTTTATTAAGAAACGATGCTGAATTTTGTCAAATGCTTTTTCTGCATTGATTGAAAGGATCATATTGTTCTATTCATTTGTTTTATTAATGTGATGTATCACATTGATTGATTTGCAAATATTGAACCAGCCCTGCAGCCCAGGAATGAATCCAACTTAATCATGATGAATAATTCTTTTTACATACTGTTAAACTCGATTTGCTAGTATCTTGTTGAGAATTTTTGCATCCATATTCATCAGGGATATTGGCCTGTAGTTCTGGTTTTTTGCTGCGTCTCTGTCTGGTTTGGGAATCAAAGTAATGCTGGCTTCATAGAATGAGTCTGGAAGTTTTCCTTCCCTTTCTATTTTTTGGAACAGCTTGAGAAGGATAGGTATTATCTCTGCTTTAAACGTCTGGTAGAACTCCCCTGGGAAGCCATCTGGTCCTGGACTCTTATTTGTTGGGAGATTTTTGATAACCGATTCAATTTCTTTGCTGATTATGGGTCTGTTCAAATTTTCTATTTTTTCCTGTTTGAGTTTTGGAAGTGGGTGGGTGATTAGGAATTTGTCCATTTCTTCCAGGTTGTCCAGTTTGTTGCCATATAATTCTTCATAGTATTCCCTGATAATTGCTTGTATATCTGAGGGATTGGTTGTAATAATTTCATTTTCATTTGTGATTTTATCTATTTGGGTCATCTCCTTTTCTTTTTGAGAAGCCTGGCTAGAGGTTTATCAATTTTGTTTATTTTTTCAAAAAACCAACTCTTGGTTTCATTGATCTCCTCTACAGTTTTTTTTAGATGCTATATTGTTTATTTTTGCTCTGATCTTTATTATTTCTCTACTCCTACTGGGTTTGGTGTGTCTTTGCTGCTCTGCTTCTATTTCCTTTAGGTGTCTGTTAGATCTTGTATTTGGGATTTTTCTTCTTTCTTGAGATAGGCCTGCATTGCAATGTATTCTCCTCTCAGGACTGCCTTCGCTGCTTCCCAAAGCATTTGGATTGTTGTATTTTCATTTTCATTTGTTTCCATATATTTTTTTAAATTTCTTCTCTAATTGCCTGGTTGACCCATTCATTCTTTAGAGGGTGTTCTTTAACCTCCATGCTTTTGGAGGCTTTCCAGACATTTTCCTGTGGTTGATTTCAAGTTTCATAGCATTGTTGTCTGAAAGTGTGCATGGTATGATCTCAACTCTTTTTTACTTATGAAGGGCTGTTTTGTGACCCAGTATGTGATCTCTCTTGAGGAATGTTCCATGTGTACTTGAGAAGAAAGTATATTCTGTTGCTTTGGGATGCAGAATTCTAAATATATCTGTCAAGGCCATCTGATCCAATGTATCATTCAGGGCCCTTGTTTCTTTATTGATCCTGTGTCTAGATGATCTATCCATTACTGTAAGTGGGGTATTAGAGTCCCCTGCAATTACCACATTCTTATCAATAAGGTTGCTTATGTTTGTGATTAATTGTTTTATATATTTGGGGGCTCCCGTATTTGGCACATAGACATTTATAATTGTTGGCTCTTCCTGATGGATAGATCATGTAATTATTATATAATGCCCTTCTTCATCTCTTCTTACAGCCTTTAATTTAAAGTCCAGTTTGTCTGATATAAGTATGGCACTCCAGCTTTCTTTTGGCTTCTAGTAGCATGATAGATAGTTCTCCATCCCCTCACTTTCAATCTGAAGGTGTCCTCAGGTGTAAAAGAGTCTCTTGTAGACAGCAAATAGATGGGTCTTTTTTTTTTTTTTTTTTAATCCATTGTGATACCTTATGTCTTTTGGTTGGAGCATTTAGTCCATTTACATTCAGTGTTATTATTGAAAGATATGGGTTTAGAGTCATTGTGATGTCTGTAGGTTTCATGCTTGTAGTGGTGTCTGGTAGTTTGTAGTCCTTGCCACATTTCACTCACAGAATCCCCCTTAGGATCTCTTGCAGGGCTGGTTTAATGCTGATGAATTCCTTTAGTTTTTGTTTGTTTGGGAAAACCTTTATCTCTCCTTCTATTCTGAATGACAGACTTGCTGGATAAAAGATTCTCGGCTGCATATTTTTTCTGTTCATCACATTGAAGGTTTTCTGCCATTCCTTTCTGGCCTGCCAAGTTTCAGTGGATATGTCTGCCACTAGTCTTATGGGTCTTCCTTTGTAAGTTAGAGCCTGTTTATCCCTGGCTGCTTTCAAAATTCTCTCTTTATCCTTGTATTTTGCTAGTTTCAATACGATATGTCATGCAGAAGATCGATTCAAGTTACGTCTGAAGGGAGTTTCTGTGCCTCTTGGATTTCAATGCCTTTTCCTTCCCCAGATCAGGTAACTTCTCAGGTATGATTTGTTCAAGTACACCTTCATCCCCTTTCTCTCTCTCTTTCTCCCCTGGAATTCCTATGATACAGATATTGTTCCATTTAATTGCATCACTTAGTTCTCTAATTCTCCCCTCATACTCCTGAATTTTTTTATTTCTTTTTCTCAGTTTCCTTTTTTTCCCATAATTTTATCTACTAATTCACCTATTCTCTCCTCTGCCTCTTCAATCCATACTGTGGTCTCCCCCATTTTATTTTGCGGCTCATTTATAGCATTTTTTAGCTCCTCATGACTATTTCTTGGTCCCTTGATCTCTGTAGCAATAGATCCTTTGTTGTCCTCTATGCTTTTTTCAAGCCCAACATTAATTTTATGACTATTAGTGTAAATTCTTGTTCAGTTATATTGCTGAAATAGGTTTTGATCAATTCGTTAGCTTTGTTGTTCTCAATTGAGGATGATATTAGCCGTGGGTCTTTCATATATGGCCATATTATGTTGAGGTATGTTCCCTCTAGCCCTACTTTGTTGACTGTTTTTATCAAGAATAGATGCTGTGTTTTGTCAAATGCTTTTTCTGGATCTACTGAGAGGACTGTATGGCTTTTACTCTTTCTTTTGTTAATGTCATGTTTCCCATGGAATGACTTCCAAATATTGAATCACCTTTGCAGCCCAGGAATAAATCCCACTCTATAGTGATGAATACTTCTTTTAATGTACTGTTGGATTCTATCTGCTAGTATCTTGTTGAGATGGTTTGCATCCAGGTTCATCAGGGATTTTAGTGGGGCCTTTGGTTTTGGAATCAAGGTAATCCTGGCCTCATAGAATGAATTTGGAACTTTTCCTTCCATTTCTACTTGTTTGGAACTGTTTGCGAATAGTATTAACTCTTCTCTAAATGTCTGGTGTAATTCCACTAGGAAGTCATCTGGCCCTCGATTTTTGTGTCTTGGGAGATTTTTTATTACTGATTCAATTTCTTTGAGAGTTATGCATGCATTGCTTTGAGATGAATATGGATGCAAAAATTCTCCATAAGATACTAGCAAATCGAATTCAACACCATATAAAAAGAATTATTCACCATGATCAAGTGGGATTCATTCCTGGGCTGCAGGACTGGTTCAACATTTGCAAATCAATAAATGTGATACATCACATTAATAAAACAAAAGAAAAGAACCATATGATCCTGTCAATCGATGCAGAAAAAGCATTTGACAAAATTCAGCATCCTTTCTTAATAAAAATCCTCAAGAAAGTCGGGATAGAAGGAACATACTTAAACATCATAAAAGTCATTTATGAAAAGCCCACAGCTAATATCATCCTCCATGGGGAAAAACTGAGAGCTTTCTCCCTGAGATCAGGAACATGACAAGGATATCCACTCTCACCGCTGTTGTTTAACACAGTGTTGGGAATTCTGGCATCAGCAATCAGACAACAAAAGGAAATCAAATGCATGAAAATTGGCAAAGATGAAGTCAAGGTTTCACTTTTTGCAGATGACATGATATTATACATGGAAAACCTGATAGACTCCACCAAAAGTCTGCTAGAAGTCTGCTAGGAGCCACATAAGAGTTCAGAAGTGAAGTGATGAACTTTGTTATGTGAATTTCACCCCAATTAAAACACACACATACGCACACATGCACACGCACACACACACACCCACACACACACACACACACACACACACACACACACACTATGGCAATCCCTTACTCCAGAGTTCAACTTGGGAACATTTACAGGATGGCCAATTGGCCATAAGTCCTTCCATCCATGTAGATACCTCCAGGCTTCAAGTTCAGACACATCCAGGTTTTCCACATGCTGTGACTGGGTGTCTGTGTTCCCCATGTGGCACTTTTCTGCATTTTGCACTAGCAGGACCTCTCATGTTCAGCAATGTTCTGGACTGTGTCTGCTGCCCTGAGCCTTTCCAACCAACCCCTCCTCTTGGGATCCCTGCCCACCAAGTAGAGGGACTGGAGATGCTCCAATGGTCCCACCACCTCTGCCTGTCTACAGAGCATTCCTCCCCAGACTCACTTGGGCATGAGCCTGTAAGAAGCCACCATCCTCTGGGATTCTGTGCACATATGTGGCAGGGGCTTCTGATATCCTACATCCAGACCACGTACCTTCCCAGAGATTCTGGTCTCTGTCAAAATCTCCCATGGGTACTCAACTCCATTTCTGGTAGACAAGAGTCTGTGGTCCCATGACCCTAGAGTGTAAGGTGGTTGGAGGATCCAGTGGGATCACTGATGATAAGAAATCCACAGTGCTGCCCAGAACTCAGTGATACACTCCCCAGGGACAAGCAGGTTCAGTTGCTACATGTCGCCCACCAGGCTCTGCTGCTTTGATGGGTCATATAACATCTCTAAGCTCCAATAGCCTCTTCTGAAATGCTCGGAAGTGTCACTCCATGGTGCCACTGGAAAGCATAACTATTTGCAACTGTTCTGGGAGCAGTGAACTACAATTCACAGGGAAGGCAGTATCATTACACTGTCAGGAGGAACATAAGCAGATTGCCAAACCAGGACCAGTGGCAGCCAGGTGAAAAAACAAAACAAAACAAAACAAACAACACACAGATAAAAAATTAAGCAACTTTCACAAGGAAAAAAAAAAAAAAGTCAGTCAAAACCAATCTGCTCAGGGCAGTCTGCTGCCTGCAGGTGAAACACACACAGGTCAGCACAAACTTTTCAGAAAGCTTGGGGTCCAGGTAACTGCCTGGAGGGTGCAGAAGGGGTAAGAGCAGCCAGGACATAAGAAGCCCAGGAGGCCAGAGGGAGGAGGCAGTGTAACAAGGCCCCAGAACTATTTGGGTTTGTTTGTTTTTTTTCAAACCTGCTTTTCTTGCAGGCTGCCAGGTTGACCTGTTGACCTAGGTTTCTTTGCTAACTCAGCTAACAGGCACCTCTAGACTTCTCCACTTTTGTCCTGGTTCAGAACGGGCCAATACGGACCCACGTGACTGGGAGATTCTGGAAGAGCTCAGACCCTGTCTGAGGGGGGGTGGGGGGGCGCGGGGGACCAGAAGTCCGCAGTACAGAGGAAGGCACCTGCAGTTTCTGCTTCCTGCTAAAATCAGTTGTGGCCTTTGGGGACTGAAAACCATCCTGCAGGGGCGCCTGGGTGGCCCCCTCAGTTGGACCTCCGACTTGGGCTCAGGTCATGATCTCGAGGTTGGTGGCTTCCAGCCCCGCATTGGTCTCTGTGATGACAGCTCAGAGCCTGGAGCCTGCTTCAGACTCTGTGTCTCCCTCTCTCCCTGCCCTTCCCCCACTGATTTTGTCTCTCTCTCTCTCTCTCTCTCTCTCTCTCAAAAATAAACATTAAAAAAGTTAGTAAAAAAAAATTAAAAATTAAAAAAAAAAAACAAAAACCACTACCTTGGAAGCTCACACATTTTACGTCCTTACCTTTCTCTGCCTCCCCCCATCCAGGGCCGGCTGGGCCAGACTCAGGGAGGCTAGATTAAGGCTCACCTCTGGAGTCCTCTGCGCCAGACTGTTTCAGGCCATGGGCACTTGGAAGAACCTAAGTAGGGTCTTAGTTGCGGAGGAGCCGAGAGTACAACACTAGGTGGGAAAAAGGGGGTGAGCGGCGGGGGAGGGGTGGGGGAAGGGGGAAGTTTTCCTCAACCCTCTTAGGAGTCCCTGGCCGCGTCTGAAAATGAAACCGACAGAGGCACTGTCACAGGAGAAAAGCCTACGACCTCATTCAATAGAAGCTTTAAGGGAGACACGCAACCTTCCTAGGAGACAGACCGGTGTATTGAAGGCTAGGCTCAAGAAGAGTGCGCAGCCCTGAAGGAACAGGATTAAGAGCCTGGGGTTAGCTTTGCACCCAGGTGAGGAGCTCAGCAAGGCCTGCCTTGGGGTTCTCCGTATTCGGAGATAAGGCGTTAAGGGCCTGGGCCATTACCAGCCTGTGTGCCAACCTTGGCTGTAGGACTTCAGCCGCACAAAGACAAGGAAGGACAAGGACAGACGAGACGGGAAGAGACAGCAGTAGGTCTTCTGGCTGTGTTCGGTGTTGTAGCAGCACGGCCTGGACGATGGTCGCGCCGCCCAGCAGCTTGTGCAGCTGGGGGTCGTAGCGGGTGGCCAGTTGCAGGCTGACTGGATGATGCGCGCCCTCTTGCCTGCGTGCACCTTGCAGCCCTGCAAGTCTTGGTTACATGCCTCCCAGTCAGTCGCCGGCCAGAGAGCTTTATATTCCGGGAGCGCCGCCACTGGATGCTGTATTCATCAATGGAGTGTGGGGACTTGCGGCCCTGGATCCTCATTGGCTGCTGTGCGACGCCATGTCCTGCGCTTTGTCCAATCAGACGAGATCTGGAAAGTCGCTTCATTTGCATACAGCCCGGGAGTGCGGTCCTAGCTGAGCTGCCGGCTGGGCTCGCGCGCTTTGAAGGCGCGTGCTTTGGAGACGCCTGCGGCTCTCCGGCTTCCCGGTCGCCCCTGCGGGCTTGTCTGGCATAGGAATGGGTCTTTTGGCTCGGGCACACTCCTCAGGCCCCCGTTCAGGCTCCGGTTTCCTCCGAAGTTGCTGACCCCGGCTGGCAGGCGGGGTGCGCGGTGACCGCGAAAGCCCGCGGCAAGAGGAGGCCTGCAGCGAGCACAGAAACAAGGAGCACTAGAGCGGCTGGGCTGGACTTCCCAGAGTGTCGCCTACATCCTGGTCGCCATGGCACCCGGCCAGGCGCTGCGCCCCAGCTGTGCGCTCCCCTCCACCGGGGCAGGAGGGCCCGCTCGGTCACAGGAGGCGAAGAGGTGGCGCTTCGGAGCCTCGCAGTCAGAATAAAATTCCTCAAGGTAAGGAAAGAAAGGAGGCTGCGCGCAAGAGCGACCGGGAGAGGTTGCCTGTGCAAAAGGAGACCCCATCCTTGGTCACCGAACGAGTTCAGTGGTGGTTTTGCTTTGGGATTGAGACCGTTTACAAGATGATTGTTCTGCCCAGAAGGAGACATGAGTTTGTATCCATGGCCCACGTGTTGCGTTTTCTGTTGCTTTTTATGTAAATTTGCTCACTCGTTCGCGCAAAACCGACCTGAAGAAACAAGACTGTGGAGATGGTTGTCGTGTCCTTTGAAAGTTTCATTCTGACTGGTTGACCTACTTGACTATTTGTTGTGCTGATGATGTTTTAACTGACATTTTTTCCTTTCTAAGTGGTTTCATACTTACTTGGCTCACTAGCACATCTCTTCGCGGAGGAAGGTTTAATAAAACCTCAGAGTCCAAAAGATTATCTTCAAAAGGGGGGTGGGGGTGGGGGTGGATTTCAGTGTGTCTCATTTAAATTAGGTCTTCAGGGACGCCCGGGTGGCTCAGTCCTCTTGAGCTCAGGTCACCAACTCACAGTTCATGGGTGTGAGCCCCACATCAGGCTCTGCTATTACTGCACAGCCCAATGCAAACCTCTGCACCTCCCCCACTGACACCCTCGCTCTCAAAATAAATTTTTAAAAAATATTTAATAAATCATGACTCCAGAGTAAGATTCCTGTTAGGAAATGAATGAAACACCTCAACTTTGATAAGCCATCTGACTGAGGGGACTCCCGAGCGCCTGGCAGCTACTTTACTGCTTTTTTATTTCAACATATTTATTTTGAGAGCATGCTCCAGAGCGGGGAGGGGCAGAGAGAGAAGCAGAGAGAATCCCAAGCAGGCTCAGTACTGTCCTGGAGGAGCCAGAGGCAGGGCTCGAGCTCACAAACCTCAAGATGGTGACCTGAGCTGAAATCAGGAGTCGGATGCTTAACCGACTAAGCCACTCAGGCATCCCTTTACTGCTTTCTTCTGCCCAAACAAATGTCACTTTCTGATGAGTTCCAGCTGTTACCCAGTTTGTGGTCTTTTGTGCCCTTCCAGGAACTAGCCTTCCCTGAGAAGATTCTGGGCACGCACTGTGCCAGGTCTTTGGATGCTCCGGGGACAGCGACTCTGGAAGCCCAGGGAGACCCAGGGCAGGGGGCTTCTGGAAGCAGCTGCCGCTGGGGACCCCTGCCTAGCTTGGAGTCTTCAAGACAGGAAAGAAGGAAAAAGAAGACATTCCAAAGAGGATGGGCAGAGGAAGATCCCCAGAAATCTGCATGGTGCGTGGGGGGCCAGAGACCCGTGGAGTCTGTAGGTCTGGACCAGTATACATGCACATTAGAGTCGATGTTCTCTGTTCATTTATTGCAGCCCCCAACACCTTCCAGGATGTGCACCGCTGTCATATTCCAAAAGCTTCTCAGGATTTTCCCCCCTAAACATGCACAGGCACCCACACACTTGATGAGGAGCCAGTTACAGAAATCCAAGTGACTTACGCCACCCTGGAACTGACTTCCTTCCCAGGCGTGAAGTCCTGTGTTAGGTAGGGACCCCCAGTCCCTGCTGGGTCACCTTGGTGCCTTTTCTTCTGCTTTGCTGTCACTTCCTTTATCTTCATTGCCCTCCCCAAAGGCACCTACTCAGACAGGTACCATTCACCAGTTTGTGGAGTGTCCTGCAACCTTGAATTGTTCGGCGTGCACACATTTTAAGTTTCAGTAAAAAGTTCGTCCTGTTGTTTTGTGGTTTTTTTTTTTTAGTTTAATTTTTTTAATATCTTATATTTGAGAGACTGAGTGCAAGCAGGGGAAGGGCAGAGAGAGGCAGAATCTGAAGTAGGTTCCAGGCTCCAAGCTGTCAGCACAGAGCCCAATGCTGTGCCCGAACTCCTGAGCAGTGAGACCATGACCTGAGCCATTGTTGGAATGGACTGAGCCACCCAAGTACCCCAAATAGTGCCATCTTATACTTTATTTTTGTGACTCAGCATGGTGCCCTTAGACAGTCCAAGTTCCCCTGTGTCTAGTTCCTGTGTCCCCAGGGCTGCGGCCTACTCCGTGGCCTCCATCCCCCATTTGACTTCCCACCTCCGCCTTGTGGGGCACTGGAGTCTGCCCTGCCCACCCCCTCCCCCATGACAACAGAGACTCGAATGCTGGCATGTGCATCACCCTGTGGGCCTGGGGAGGACATCTTTGCAATAGGACATTTGTAAGCAGGGTTGCTGGGTCCAGGGTCACTACACCCTAAATGCCAGGACATCTGGCAGCTTGAACTCCAGAACGCAGCAGGAGAGCAGGGGCTTGGGGTAAGGGTGCGGGGGAAGGGGGGTTGCTGTCCACTGCCCCATCTCCATCCAGACATTGTGACTTCCAGGCACTACTAACTTTGAGCATTTCTCCCTGGGCTTCTGAGCCTTCTGGCTCCTCTTCTGCACCAGCCTGGGCTGTGGGTCTTGAACCCCATTACTCTGGGCTCTTCCTGATCTGCAGGAGTTTCCTGCATGGTCTTAGTATGACCCACGTCAGTTGTGACACGCCAGCCTGCGTTAACTCTGGCCGCGGGCCGCCTGGCTGAGCAGAACAGGCATTTTGTACAAGCCTTTGTATCTTACCTGAGGGGACAGTTCCAAGCACTGGGTGGCCCCACTGGCAGGCAAGGATTGACAGTATTCTCTTGCTGTGACCCCACCCCGCCGCAGGACCCCCACCGCCCACGGTGAGAGGGTGGGTGTCAGTGCCCAGGTCTACAGAGCTCTGCCCCTTGGGAGGAGCTGCACCTGCATCCAGGACACCATCGGCAGACCAGCCTCTCCCCGGACATCTCTGCTGGTCTTAGGCAAGCACATCCAGTCGGGGCACCCTGTGTGCACATCTCTGCAGGACCAGCTCCACCACACAACCCCCACACTGTAATGGGGACCCAGGTCATGCCCAACCTCTCAACACTACAAACAAGGTTCCGTGACTGTCCGAGGTGCACCGGGGCCAGAAGATGCTGTCATCCAAGGCACGCTGGAGTGCGGTGACACAGGGTACAGGGTAGCACCCGGCCCGGGGTGTAGTTGGCTGGGAGGCAATCTCTGAACCTAACCCCCAGGGCACCCTGCTAGGAATGTCTGTGTGCCCAGGGGCCCTGGGCCACTCCAGGTGGCCTGACCACGTGACACAGGGCAGGGTCTCTGGTCTGCGGCTGGACTTCATGGCACCTGTGTTGGGCACTTTTACTGGACTCTGCTGCTCCCCACTTCTCCCTTCAGCTGACCTTTACCTGTCTCCTCACCCTGTGATAAACAGTCACTGTGAGCACCACAGCCTTCAATGAGCTCTGGGAGCTTTTCTGGCAAATCACCAAGTCTGGGGGGCTGGGGGCGGGTCCCGGGCATGGGCCCCCCCCCCGCCCCACCGACCTCCCAGCCAGCCTGCCTCTCCTGTTTATGGAGCTTACTCTCTCAGGCGGCTGTTCAAAGCAGCGGTGCTGGCTCACACCCCCTCAGGGTGTCCTGACCCACATCATCCGGGTTCCTTGTTTCCAGCCCTAACAGAGAACTGGGGCGCCACCTCCCCGGCCCTTCCCGGAGCCTGTCTGACCAATGGTGTGGGCACCTCCTGCCGTGCTGCTGTCCTGCACGTCAATCAGCCCCTCCACTGGTCAATCCAGCACTCCGCAGAGTGCAAAGGGCCCCCCAGTGTGTCTCTCTGCCTGCCAGACTCAACATCCCTGAAACTGGAAACAAGCAGGTCCGCCTGGGATAGATAAGGGGGATCGGAGGGAAAGGCATTTGGGCCCTGTACAAAGGAACCAGTTTCCTCAAAGTGCCCCCGGTCTTCTAGCAGACAAACCTCCACTTCGGGGCCTCTGTGCAGAGCGCTGCCTGCTCTCCTCGGGCTCCTGCCCCTGCACGGACCTGGATCACACGGAGGGGCACACACGAGGACCGCTGAGAGCCCACACGAGACCTTGCTTTGCTTGTCCTCACACACAGGAGCTTGTGAAGATATTGTACAGTTTCTGTAAGATGTCATTTGAGCGCAGACTCGAAGGCAGGGGACTGGCCGGCCGCACAAATCTGGAGAGGCAACACTATTCCACAGGGGAATAGGGGTGCGAGGGTGGGGGGGTGCCACCAGGGAGCAGGCAGTTGGGGTGAGTCACGAGGCCCTGGAGGCCAGCGGGGCACTTCGAGAAACTACCAAGTGGGCAGTGGGCCTGGCTGCAACTGCAGGCCATCCACACTAGAATGTTCCTGGCTTGCTGGACACAGGCTCCCTACAGTGCCCTCCCTATGTCCACCCCACATCTAGAGCGGGACACTTCTAGCACCGTCCCTGGGTCTGAGGAGTCAGGATTATTGTTACTTGGCCATGGTCTCACGGTTTGTCCAGCACATCTCCACAGAGAAGGCAGGCAGGCAGCTGGCCAGGGTCACTCAGCGGAGGCAGAGAGCCCATCAGAAAGAAGTCCCATCTGCGGGAGCCCTCTTCCTGCAGCAGTGTGGATACAGCAAGTCCCTGGAGACCCTCTGGGCGGGGGAGGAGGCAGATGGGAGGAGGGATGCCAGGCAAACCGGCTGGAGCAAGCCCTCTCTACTGGGCTCCATGAACACCAGTCACACCCAAACTCTCAGAAACAGAGGGGCAATAGTGCTGAGGCCTCATCTGGGAATGTGTGAATGCACCTACGGGCCTTAAGTCTGCACCATCTGGGAAGACTCCCATCAGCCATCCTTAATGGCCCCGTGTCAACATTCTAGGACCCCACATCCCCATCTCTGTGCTGCGTCACTACTGCCTGCCCTAATGTACATGATGATGCTACCACTAAGTCACAACTCTGCCACATTCGTCTGTTGGAGAAAACCTGAAGCAAAGGGAGCCAGAGGCAGAGCGAGAGGGAACATGGCATCCACGTGCAGGCCTGGGGGTGACCTGCACCCACACTGGTCCTCTGCCCCAGGACACATCCTGTAGGGAGCTCTAGCCACAAACAGTTGACCTGCCTGCCCGCCCTCCCCTCCAGGTGCCGTGAGCCTTCTCTTCCCTGCACCCTAACTGGATGCCCCACACATGTGCAGGGGTCTGGTCTGTATGTCCAACAGAGCGGCCCCATCATGGGTGGAATTTAAATGGGGTGAGTGCCAGGCCTGCACAATCTGGGCTGCCTGGCAACCGCTGTGGGCCACGGAGACCCCAGGCAAATGAGACTCAGTGACAGCGACAAGAACTTTATGAAGAGTCGTGATACATTGGGGTCAACAGTACCCACCAGTAGCTACAGGTCTCTACGGTAAAACGGTTACAGCCTGGGGACCACGAATACCCACAGGGAAAGGGAACAGGGACACTACTAGGGGCAGTCTTGGCCCACCCAAGGTGGCCACCCGTGGTATGCATCCTGTGTGTGCACCTCGGTGCAGACCCTCATGGGTGAAGGTCATTGCAGGTCCAGGAGGAGGTGATGGAGGAGCTGCTGGGCGACAGGCCAGGGTGGATGGAGCTGTTACCGTCTGGAGCCAGCAGAGGGCAGGACATCACTGCAGGAGGGTGTGGAGGGAGAGGAAGCTGCTGTGAAAACACCCAGGCCAGAGGCGCCCCAGCCACCTGCTGATGCCTGCCCCCAACCCCACAGGGCCTTGGCACCCTCCTCTGGGGCCCGGACACAATGCGGGGGCCCACCTGAAGCAGCATGCTGAGCCCCAGGTTGCGGTGCCTCCTCTCCAGCTCCGAGACAGCCTGCAGCAGTGACCCAAAGCGCTCGGCCGGGTCTATGTCCTCGTCCTCTGCGGACCCCTCCTCTTTATCCGCCTCCTGCAGGAAACGCTCCTCCTCCTCGGCAAAGAAGGCCCGAAGCTTCTTGTAGTCGGTCAGGGCCTTCTTCCTGCGGTCCATCACGTGTCCCTGCAGGGCAGGCAGGTGGACGGCAGGGAGGGACACCTGTGTCCCAGGGCTAACCCTGGGGCCTCCCGCCTCACTTCTGCCCACCTGGGGAGAAGGGCTGGCTGCACAGCCAGCATCACTCCGCTGCATCCCTGCCAAATAGGGTCAGGGCTCACACCCACACCCTCTCCCTGGGCAGACCCCAGGCTGGAGGACACTTGCCTTCCAAACGGCAGCAGCAGACTCAGCCTGACCATGCAGGTCCCGGGCGTCATTCAGGTCTTTCCGCATGATCTCCACAGAACCCTTGTTCTCCTGGAAAGACACATGGTTACTGATGGGTGCAGTCAGAGGTCCAAGGTCCCCCTCACCTGGTCCGGGGGCAGACTCAGCAAAAACAGACTGCAGGGACCAGAGGGGGTCTCAACAACCCCTCTAAGCTCTCCCCAGAAAGAACTCTGATAGGAAAGAGTCTGCCAAGAATATAACCAGGTAACCAGACATAAGGCCACCCCTTGGGGGGTGCAGGGGGCCCAGTGTTACCGTCACCGATGGGAGGGATGGAGCACAGCTTTTCAAGAGTGCGCTGACCTAGACCTAGGGTTCCCCAGCAGAAGCAGAGCCCAGCTCCTGTCCACCTGCTAGCGGCAGTGCAGCCCCTAGCCACCACCCACCAGTGCCACCGCCCGGGGCTCACATGAACCCCAGGACCCACCCCTGATAATTTGCTGCCATGCTCTCTCCTCCCTCCTCTCAGGTGGGCACGGACCACCCTGTCTCAGCACCAAGAAAGGATCCATCTTTACTCTCGGAAATAGCACTGCCCCCAGCTCTTCGGGGGGGAGGGGAGGTGGTCCCCTGGGCCCACCTGCACCCAGACTCTCCAATGGCAGGTTTCTCTCCAGGGTCAGGTGCCCCACGCAATGGTCCACGGCACAGCCAAGGTTTCAGAACCAAGTGGGTGGGGGTCATGGAGCGCCAGTATGAAAATGGTCCAGGTAAAGGTGGGGGGCGGGGCCGCACTGGACCACAGCAGGTGACAGCCCAGGCCGACTGCCTGGTCCACTAGACAGAACCTCGGGGGGAGCAGGGGACACTGCCACAGGGTGACGTCACGCCTGGAGGAGGGGAATGAGGTGCGGTAGGTGAAATACGGGGGTGGGGTCAGCAGATGGACACTGTCTTCAGTACGGTGCAGGGAGGGGCGGAACTGTCTGAATCCTAGCTCGGAGAAGAGTGTCGGAGGTGGGGAAAAAAGAATACGGGCCAGGGATGGGGCGGGCACAGCCGCCTTACAGGGCTGGGGGATAAGGGGAGAAGGCACCGTCCAGGAGAGAAGGAAGGGGGAGAGGGCACCGTCCGGCAAATGAGGGGTAACCGAGCACACTTCAGAATAAGGAATCCGGATTGGAAACAGGACAGGGTACCGTCAGAGGGTTGGGGACCGGGGATGACTGGAGGACTGGGCCCCGCTCGGAGGATGGAGACTGCACTGTCCAAGGCCAGAAAGCACGGATGGGGAACAGGACACCAAGCAAGGGGGGGGGGGGGGGGGGGGATCCGACACCGGCCGAGGTGTGGGGGCGGGGAGCCGGGGTTCAGGCTGGGAAACAGAACACCTGCTGAGGGTGTAGGACAGACGGCTGGGGAGGGGAAGTCAGAGCAGCCCGGGGAGGCGGGGGTGGGGGACGCAGGCCGGGGACGGGACGCGCACAGATCGCCGCCCGCGCGCACCTTGCCGCGCAGCGCCTTCCTCCAGCGCGGCTCCCACTCTGGCGGCTCGGGCCCCGCGGCCATGCGGCAGGCGGCGCACAGCGGGCCCCCGTCGGCGCGGCACAGCAGCTGCAGCGCCGCTTCGGAGGCCGGGCCGTCTCGCGCGGGCGCAGCAGCCGCCTCCTCGAGCGCCAGCAGCCGGCGGCTGAGCGGCGGGCGGCCGGGCTCCACGGCGCGCTGCCAGCAGTCGTCGGCGCACTCGGGGCACGGGAAGGGCCCGTCCTCCTCGGCCCAGAAGCGCACCACGCACGCCCGGCAGAAGCGGTGGCCGCAGTCGGCGCGCACCGGCTCTCGCGGCGCGCGCTGGCACAGGGCGCAGGCGGCCTCGGCGGGCAGCGCCAGGGCGGCGGCGGCGGAGGCCCTCGGGAAGGGCGCGGGCGGAGGGACGGTGACCAGGAAGTGCGGGCGAGGCCGGCCCGAGACGCGGCAGAGACCGGGGACGGGGATGGAGAACACGGCCGGAGAGCCTAGGACGTGGACCAGGATGGCGACTGGGACGCGCGGGGCGGGGACAGCGGGGCGCCCCACGCAGGGTCCTGGCAGCGGTGCGCTCCACGCAGGGTCCTGGCAGAGGTGTGCTTCACTCCTTGGGATCCTGGCAGCCGTGCTCCCGTTACAAAGTCCTGGCAGGGGTGCGCGCTCCTCCTCCTTCGGAGTCCCGGCAGCAACGCTCTCCCCGGGAAGGTCCAGGCAGCGGTGCGCGCGGCCCCCCCCCGGGTCCTGGCAGCGATGTACTCCACCCCTCTAAGGTCCTGGCAGCGGTGCGCCTCACTCTCCCGTCCGTCGGCCGGCCCACGTCCTCGCACCCTGAAGTCTTACAAGGATGGTCATTTCCCCTTAAGTTACTCGTAAACAAGAGGGAGAGGTGTCATATTAGTATATGAAAACTAATTTCTAAATTTTTTTTTGTAAGCTGCCAGGACCTGGGCGGCGAGCACCCCGCCCCAGCGCTGTTGGGGCGGGGCTGGAAAACAGCCTCGGTGGGGCCCTCCCCTCCTGTAACGGCTGGGCACGCGCGGTCCTGCGTGGGCCTTTTCCTCGTGCAACTGCCACGCGCGGACCCTGCCGCATGCAGCCGCCCTGCACGCGCCTTGTCGGGTGGGTCCTTTCCCTGTGCAGCCGCTGGGCAAGCACCGTCCCGCGTGGGCCCTTTCCTCGTGCAACCGCCACGCGCTGACCTACCCCCAAGCAACCGCTCTACACGCATCGCCCCGCGTGTGCCCTTTCCTCGTGCAACCGCCACGTGCGGACCTTCCGCCATGCAATCCCTCTGCACGCCCGGCCCCGCGTGGGCCCTTTCCCCGTGAAAGATCTGGGCACACGCCGCCCCGTGTGGGCCCTTTCCCTGTGCAGCCGTGCAGCCGCTGGGCATGCACCGCTCCGTGTGAACCCTCCCGCAGAGCCTGTGGTCCATTCTCCTGGGCATCCCGTGGCCTGGAGGAATCCAGAGCCAGGAATTTTCACAGATTCAGACCAAAGAGATCCCAGATGACCCAGAGCTACAGGCCCCAGGACATTTGTTAGAATTTCTTTAGGACTGGCGCGGGGGGGGGGGGGGGGGGGGGGGTCGGGAATTGAGAGGAGGAGCAATCTGTTTTGTTGTATTAAAAACAACCAAGCGTGCAGTTTAAAAAAAAAAAAAAGTTACTGTAATTTACCACTACATAATTTTTGTTCTTTTAATTTATCTAAATTTTAGTTAATATACAGTGCAATTTTGGTTTCAGGAGTAGAATTTAGTGATTCACCACTTACATACAACATCCACTGCTTACCCCAAGTGCCCTCCTTAATACCCATCATCCATTTAACCCATCTCCCACCCACCTCCCTCCACCAACCCTCAGTTTGTTCTCTGTATTTAAGAATCTCTTGTGGGTTATTTTTCAACAAACCCCTTTCCCATATGTTCATCTGTTGTTTTTTTTTCTTAAATTCCACATATGAGTGAAATAATGACATTTGTTTTTCTCTGTCGTGTTCCATTCAGCATAATATATTCTACCTCCATTCATGTTGTTGCTAATGGCTAGGTTTCATTCTTTTTTGTGGCTGAGTAATATCCCATTGTATGCATAAGTATGTATGTGTCTGTTTATGTATACAACATACCACACTTTCTTCAACCATTCATCTCTGGTTGGACACTTGAGCTATTTCCATAATTTTACCATTGCTGACAATGCTGCTTTAAACATGGGGGAGCATGTACCCTTTGAATCTGTACTTTGTATCCTTTGGATAAATTCCTAGTGTAATTGCTGTGTCGAAGGGTAGTTCTATTTTTAAACTCTTTGAGGAACCTCCATACTGTTCTCCAGAGTGGCTGCACCAGTTTGCATTCCCACCAACAATGCAAGAGGGTTCCCCTTTCTCCAAATCCTCACCAACACCTGTTGTTTCTTGTATTGTTAATTTTAACATTACTTTTAAATGTTAAAAAATTAGTCTGTTATTCCATATGAGTGCAAAGTCTTCCAAATTACATTGGTTTTCATTTTTGTATGTTTGTAAAAACATGTCACAGACTTGAGAATACGGTAAATGGGCAGTGGGAAGTAAATGCCGGTTAGTTCTGTGGAGTAATCATCAAAAGAGGACTTCAAGCCTAGCATACCTGATTTGTTGGGTAAATTAAGAACTTAATGGAGAGAAAAGAGAGAGAAGGAAGGAAGGAAGGAAGGAAGGAAGGAAGGAAGGAAGGAAGGAAGGAAGGAAGGAAGGAAGGAAGGAAGGAAAAAAAGAACGGAAGGAAGAGAGAGACAAAGAAATTGAGCAAACTCCACGATGAAGTGGAACAATAATCAAGAACAATAAAGGTAAGTAGCCAAGCCAGGAAGTTTTCAGCCACAAATAATACAGGGTTCATAAAATTTAGTACAGAAAAATACAGTGGAGAAATACTGCCCTACCCCCCTGGGATTTGTCAGTTCACACAGTCAGCATTGCTGAGTAGATGTGGGGGTGGGGGGGAATACACCACTCTGACCAGTTATTAAGAAATAGGAACAGGTACACCTGGAAGGCTAGGTTGGTTAAACGTCTGACTCTTGATTTCAACTCAGGTCATGATCTCACGGGTCATGAGTTCCAGCCCCTGAGTCAGGCTCTGCACTGACAGCACTGACCTGCTTGGGATTCTCTCTCTCCTTTTCTCTCTGCTCAAGCTCTCTCTCAAAATTAAATAAATAAATAAATAAATAAATAAATAAATAAATAAATAAATTTTTTTTTAAAAAGGAAATAGGAACATAAGACTTTTTTCACTACTAAGTTAGCAGACCCCCCCAAAACCCTCATTTTGCAAATATTGCTTCTGTGAGACAGTGTAGTAATATGTAGTAAGCACCTTCAAATTTTTCTTAACATTGGAATTCCTTTTTTAAAAAATACGTTCTATTAAAATAGCCCAAAATGGAAATAAAGCCTTTCCTGATTTGGTTTGCTTTGGAGAAATGTTTGTCCATCCCTACTTGAGGAAAAAAACAAAAACCTCCAAGTTCCAATAACAGAATGAGCGAATCGTAGTAGCTATCCATTTGAAAATGTGTGCATGAGAGACTTGGGGTAATGAGAAATCACAAACATTGTTTCATAACCCCCTAGATCTGCTCCAAATTCCAATGCGGGCTTTTCCCCAACATCAAGTAATTCTCTGTGACATCAGCTGGGTGCTGTGCAATTTTAACTCAGTTCTACCCACGGACAGGGGCAGGCCCCACAGGTGAAGGGCTCAGTCCTACAAGACTGCTCCCAAATCCAGATGCCAGTTCCAAGTGCAGGTGTCACTGGTGCTTCCGAAGGAATGGCTATAGATCAGAGGTTCCAATCACACTGTCCCATCGTCCCTCTCCTGTAAGTGCTGTGCCCCATAGACATTAATAAACTTTTTCTTTCCTTACTCTGTTTTTCTCTTGTCAGTCTAATTCTCGGGGCCCCAGCCAATGAACCAAAGAAGGGTAAAGGAAAAAGGTTTTTCCTCCCCTACACTTTTCATTACAGGAAATAGTTACTCTACGTCTGCCTTGTGTATTTGATCTGTTTTATAGCATTTGGGGTCACCCTACGTTAAGTTCTGTTCTCATAAACCAGGCTGTCCAGAGGGACGGTAACCATGTGGTCAGCTATACACCTGGGGAAATGATTGAAGACACCAGGTGTTTAAGAAGAGATGATTGGGGGGGAAGGAGTCCTGGGGGGCCTCAGGGGGTTGAGCACCCCACTCTTGATTTCCACTTAGGTCCCAGAGTCATGAAACTAAGCCCTGCATCAGGCGTAGGGTCTGCTTAGGATTTTCTCTCTCTCTCTCTCTCTCTCTCTCTCTCTCTGCCCCTCCCCACCCTCTCTGTCTAAAAGCAAGTATTTTAAAAAATGTTTTAAAAATAGGGGCATCTAGGTGGCTCAGTGAAGGGTCCAACTTCAGCTCAGGTCATGATCTTACTGCTCATGAGTTCGAGCCCCATGTCAGGCTCTGTGCTGAGAGCTCAGAGCCTGGAGTCTGCTTCGGAGTCTATGTCTCCCTCTCTCTCTGCCCCTCCCCTGCTCACACTCTTGTCTCTTTCTCTCAAAAATAAATAAACATTAAAATTAAAAAAAAAAAAAAAAGCAGACTCGGGCCCGCGCCTGGCTGGATCAGTCGTTAGAGTGTGCAACTCTTGATCTCAGGGTCGTGAATTCAAGATACACGTTCACTATAGAGTTTGCTTTTTTTTTTTTTTTTTAAGTGACATGAGTGTTTTGGGTTTTTTTTTTATTTTTTATTAATTTTTTTAACGTTTATTTATTTTTGAGACAGAGAGAGACAGAGCATGAATGGGGGAGGGTCAGAGAGAGGGAGACACATAATCCGAAACAGGCTCCAGACTCTGAGCTGTCAGCACAGAGCCCGATGCGGGGCTCAAACCCACAGACCACGAGATCATGACCTGAGCCGAAGTTGGCGACCTAACCGACTGAGCCACCCAGGCGCCCCTAGAGTTTGCTTTAAAAGAAAGTCTGGAGCGCCTGGGTGACTCAGTCAGTTGAAGATTGAACTTCTTTGGCTCAGATCACTTGGTCAGTGGGTTCGAGTCCTGCGTTGGGCTCTGTGCTGACAGTTAAGAGCCTGGAGCCTGCTAAGGATTCTGTGTCTCACTCTCTCTCTGCTCCTCCCCTGCTCATGCTCTCGCTCCCTTTCTCTCAAAATAAAATAAGGAGCGCCTGGGTGGCTCGGTCGGTTGAGCATCCGACTTCAGCTCAGGTCATGATCTCAAGGTTAGTGAGTTTGAGCCCCACGTGGGGCTCTGTGCTGACAGCTCGGAGCCGGAAGCCTACTTCGGATTCTGTGTCTTCCTCTCTCTGTCGCTCCCTCGCTCGCACTCTGTCTCTCTCTCTCTCAAAAATAAACATTAAAAAAAATTTAATAAGATAAATAAAATGAAAATTTAAAAAATCCTGACTGTGCAAATGTCACATTTGGCAGGCGCAAAAGCAATAGGAGGTGGTTAACTGTCATTGCCCCTCATGCTACAGCTGGCGGGGTGGGCCTGGTGGGAGCAGGGAACAGTACCTCCCAGCTGTTAGGAAAAGGACGAAAACCACCAACTTCTCCCAGAAGCAGAGTAGAAGTTTTCAAATGCCCGCTGAGCCCCTCAGACCGCGCATGCGCCCTCCCCGGAACTACTGCCCCAAAGTAACCCACGGCCTCATTAGACTATATTTGCATAGTGGTTTCCCGGTGTTGGCTGGGAAAGATCCAAAATGGCGCACCGGAAAGAGGCCCTGCGGGGACTGGGAGGACGGAGGCGGGACCAGAGGAGCCGGAGAATGTGGAAATACTAAGGCGAAGGCGGGACCTTTCGGGGCGCGCTCTTCCCTGAGTTCCCGCTCCACCCTTCTCTGCGTTCACTGCCAGGAAACGCGTGCGTCCATAAGAGTCTGGGTCTGAACTCCGAGGGCGAGGACAGGGCGTCCAGCTGGCGTGTTGTCGGGGCCGGGCGGATCCGCAAGGACGGCGTGAGGGAGGGGCCTCGCCGCCCCCTTGACCCCTGTGCAGCTGGGACGCTGACCACCCCCCTTCCCCCCCCCCCCCCCCATCTTGCATCTCCTGTGCTTTCTGAGGTGGGAAACAGAGGCAAAAGGAAAAAAAAAAAAAAAAACTAAAAAAACTAAATCTCCTTACAACTTACAGCCCACTGAGGAGTCCCTGACTAGGGCGAGTGTAACATTCCTCAAGGAAGACCTAGTCCTCTTCATGCTTTGTTGGGGGGACAAGTGGTTATCTGACCGGATCGCAGTCATGCCTGACTGGAGTCTCCATCAGTTTGTAACTGCCTCAATCATTTACAAGGAAAAAAGCAATCTAATCACTAGCCAAACTTCCAGAAACCTATAGATTCAGTTTTCCGGGTCCCTGATGTCTTCCTCTCGCTGTAGGGGAGAAAATCTGATAGGCTCAGTCACTCCTCACAACCCCCCGTGCTGCCTCTGCCCACTGGTGCTGTCGCCGCCCTCTAATAAAACCACATTGTGGCACTGATGACGTCTCAAGAATTCTTTCTTGGCGGTTGGCTCTGAACCTCAGCAATTTCTACATTACTTCCCAAAGCCCTGTGCACAGAGACCCCACCATTTTCAAATCCTCTTGCTCTGCTCTCATCACTTGTGTTTTCTACATTTTGCCTGAGGCGTGGGAGGGAGGATCTTTGACCAAATCTTTGGTCTGGGGAGGATGGAGGGAGGCAGGGTGAAAGAAATGACCCAACACTGGTTTGCCAAACTAGATGGTATCTCAGTACAGGGAAGACAGTTCCCCCATCTCCTGAGGAAAGACACATCGACTAGGGTGGACAGGGTTCCCTCTTGGGGAGGCTCACCAGACCAAGAGGTCCACGGATGGAGGATGCTCCCCTGACCCAGGAACCGTAGTTGGGGCTTCCAGAGAGATGTCTCTGGGCCCCAGGCTATCCAGATGACTCTTAGGGTTCAGCGGGGACACCTGTAGCCCCAAAGGATTGTTACTGTCTTTGTCTTTCCTCTAGGTGGACAGGAGATCCCAACTCTTTGCCTACTGGAAGGCATGAAACAATGGATCTAAACCCACAAATTAACATGGCTAAGGTACACTACAGGCTGCCAGAAAAATCCTTTCTAGAAAGGCTCAGGGATGCTCTAACTACCCGTACCCATTTGGGCCCCGAATCCGAGGCTGGCCAACTGATTCCTCGCCCGGTCAACCCCTGACACCAGAAGACAACTTGAGAGGCTCCCCTGCCCAAATGCAGGTGGCCTCTTCCATGTTTTATCAGTGGGATTTAGAGGAGGAAGGCCAGGATAGAGAAAGAGAAGGGGAAAGGAAGGGCAGGACACCAGCACACTGCTGGCTGCCCTGTGACCTGGCCACTTTAGCCTCCGTGGTCTCGGTCCCCTGGAACAATGGCCGCTACTGGAAACTGCTACACTTTAGGGAAACCCAGACACTGGGGACACACATGTGTCCCCAGAGGGAGAAGCTATCCACTCCCTACCCCCTTTGCAAAGCAATGGGACACTGGAGGAGGGACTTCCCCCCAGGACTGCCCCTTCTCCATGGATGGCCCTGCAACAAGGAGACCCTATGCCCCTTCCAGCTCCTGAGCAGGAGATTACTAGGTGACCCTGGAAGTGGCAGGTAAGACTTCAATTCCTGTTGGATGCGGAGGCCAATTAATTACTGGGTCCTAACCTCCTCAGGGCCTGTCTCTTCTCACTGGGGTCTGTGTTGCTCAGCTGTCAGGACTCTGGGAGTATCTTCTCTGTCCATCCCCTGGGTCTGTGTTGCCCAGTTGTCAAGACTCTGAGAGTATCTCCTCTGTCCAGGAGCGCTCTGATTGCATGGACAGCACTGATTTTCCTGTAGCATTGCTGCTCTTGGTATGATACCTCTGTGTCCTTATCTGCTTTTTTTTTTTTAATTTTGTTAGAGTTTATTTCTTTTCAGAAGGAGAGAGCACTCAAGCAGGGGAGGGGCAGAGAGAGAGAGAGAGAGGGAATCCCAAGCAAGCTCCAGACTGTCAGCTCAGAGCCCGACACAGGGCTTGAACTCACAAACTATGAGATCGTGAACTGGGCCAAAACCAAGAGTCAGAGACTTAACTGACTGAGTCACCCAGGCGCCCCATCCTTCCCTATTTATTTTCCCAGAGTCTAAGGCATCTCAAGTGCCTAAAATAAGTAGGTAAATTCTCAATTTCCACATGGGTGAAACCTCCTCCTTTGCAGTGAAACCCCAACAACCCTCAAGGAGACAAGTAATAGTGAGGGAGCATAGGACAAGCTGACAGGTTACAAACTCCACTCCCCACCCTCCACCCCCTGGTGGAATGTGTGATATTCCTCAGACACTCCTGGCTGCCCAAGAACAAAGGAAAGGGGTTTTAAAAATGAAATTCCCTTACTGCCTACAGCCCATTGAAAAGTCCTTGACATAGGCAAAGTGACCTCCCTCTAGGAACTCAGCTGCCTGTATGAGGACACTTTGCTGGGGCAAAAGGGAATCTTGGCTTAACATTATCCTGACCCCCCAGGACCCTGTAAGTCTACTTCCTTTATCGCAAGTCCCCCAAGATAGATGCTGGCAATCATACTCCAAGCTTATGGCCCCCGATATATATCTCAAGGCTCTCATTACTGAGGTTTTATTAAACGGTAATAAATGGTGTTTCCCTAACAACAGCCAGCCCCTCTCAAGGTCCTGGAAACCTTGCTTCCAAAATTCCTTAGAGACTTACTCTATCCCTGACTGCCTCCCAACCTGAGGGTGTATAATCAGTTACCCCGTCATGACCCCAGTACAGCTTCCTGCCCACAGCTCCTGTCCTTGTGCTTTAATAAAATCACCTTTTTGCACCAAAGATGTCTTCAAGAATCCTTTCTTGGCCATCGGCTCTGGACCCCACAAACCCCCATCACCCCAAAACTTCATCACCGTGGTCTTCCCAAATCACAGGGCCCTAGACCTACTAACTGCAGACCAAGGAGGTACCTATCTATATGTAAAGGAACAGTGTTGTTTTTCCATGTTAACCAGTCAGGCAAAAGTCCAGGAAAACACCCAAAATGTCCTCCGTCCTCCACCAGGCAGACAAAACTGAAGAACGGGGCCATTCCCTCAAAGAAGGGAAATCCTTGTTGCTCTCTGTCCTGGGGCCTCAGCTCATCCTTCCAAGTGTCCTGGGCCTAGGCCTTGGCCCACACCTTCTTAGCCTCCTCTTTCACTTGCTCCCTTCCTGATTCGTTGGACAGTCCCTTGGAGTAACGCTGGACACACATTCCACACTAGAGAGACCAATCCTGACAGAAAGCAAGGAACTTTGACTCAGGAGCATCACCCCTTCACAGCAGAAAATAGTCACACAAAAGGCCTCCGCTGCCCCCCCTCAAGCCCCTCAGATTTCAGGCCAAAAGTCCTCGAGTGGGGAGTGATGGAGGAGGCAACTACCCAGGTGTGAGCAGGGAACCTGACTTACCAGCTGTTGGAGACCATCAACCACCCCACTGCAAGCAGAGCAGAAGTTGGGGACAGCCAGGGAAAGTTCCAGACAGTATGCATGCAGTCTCCCCAGTATCTACTGCCCCCAAGTGACCCACAACTTCATTGTAATACATCTACATTGCAGCTTCACCCCCACAGGTGTTACATGTCACGTACCCTTCAGGTTGCAGGAGACAGTGACCCCTTCCCCAGTGCCTCACCCTATACAACTCTCCCATCTGGCTGTCCCGGAACCAGATCCTTTTATAATAAGCTGATAATCAAACAAGTACAATGTTTTCTCTGGGTTTGTAAGAGATTCTGAAAATCACACCCATCAGGCTGATACGTCCCCCAAACTGGTAGACTTCCTAAACTAAAGACTCTTCCTTATGTATTTCCCTTTGGATTTTTCCACTTACTGTCTTCACTTTGGGGTCAAAAAGTGGGGGTAGGGATGAAGATAGGAATATTGATGATTAAACAAATTGCAAGTACTGAGAAAAAGAAAACTGTAGATAGGAAACATGGAAACATAAACTGCAGTTACAGTGTGATCTGTGGGAATCATTTTCCAGGATTTCTTAGGGTTTCAGAACAGGACACTTGAAAAGTCATCTTTCAGCCTGTTTTCAATCGTGATGTGTGTATTTAAAGCTGTATTCAGTCTAAAATACAGCTAAGCTCAATCACTCTTGCAGGTAGTATTTATTTCTTTTTATTACCATGTAAATATTTCTGGAGCATCTGTGTGGCTCAGTCGGTCACAGTTTCGCATCCGACTTCAGCTCAGGTCATGATCTCACGGTTCGTGGGATTGAGCCCCGCATCAGGCTCTGTGCTGACAGCTTAGCCTGCTTGGGATTCTCTCTCTCCCTCTCTCTCTCTGCCCCTCCCTTGCTCATGCTCTCGCTGTTGCTAAAAATAAATAAATAAACATTAAAATAAAAACAAAGGGGTGCCTGGGTGGTTCGGTCGGTTAAGTGATTAAGCGTCTGACTTCAGCTCAGGTCATGATCTTGCAGACTGTGGGTTTGAGCCCTTGAGTCGGGCTCTGTGCTGACAGCTCAGAACCTGGAGCCTGCTTTGGATCCTGTGTCTCCCTCTCTCTCTCTGCCCCTCCCCTGCTCTCACTCTCTCTGTCTCAAAAATAAACATAAAAAATCAATTTGTCAATAAATTATATTTAAAAAATTTTTAAAAATTAAGTTTTAGGAGAAAAAAAGAAAATCTATAATTCTATATTGCCAGAATTTCAATTAGACTACAATAAAAGCATGTTTGCTAAATAAATAAATAAATAAATAAATAGATAAATAAATAAATAGATAAATAAATGCTTTTAATACCACATACGAGTCCGTTTTTAACCCAAATGTGACCAGGTTATATCCTATTTAGTGTCCATATATATCAAATTTATACCTGATTTTGGTTAGTGACTTGAAACCATAGCACACTAGGAATGCAGAACACGACAGTTTAGAATGTAATGAGCCCTTTCACATGACTAAACAGATGATAAAGGTTTCTCATGCTCTCAAATGACAAGTGAGTTCCCTGCTTGTGCTAACAATGATTATGTTGATCTAGAGTTCCTTGCACTAGAAAGTAATGTCCTTCTTTCACGTTTTTGATCCATTTTACTTTACATTCTACCTTGCTAGAACTTAAGATGTAAACATGGTAGAAAAAATGAGAGATACTGGAAATATCTAGGCGTGATATATATGGGAGCTACTGCACGCTAAAATGTGTGGGAGCAGATAAGCTCTACTTAAAAGGAAATGTGTTTCGGGGCTCCTGGGTGGCTCAATCGGTTGAACGTCTGACTCCGGCTCAGGTCATGATCTCACAGTTCGTGAGTTCAAGCCCTGCAACGGGCTCTGTGATGGAAGCTCGGAACCTGGAGCCTGCTTCGGACTCTGCATCTCCCTCTCTCTCTGTCCCTCTCCCACTCTCTCTTTTCTCTCTCTTTCTCTCAAAAATAAATAAACATTTTAAAAAAAGGGAAATTGTGTTTCTTTAAACTCCTATATTGGGGGGCACCTGGGTGGCTCAGTCAAGTGACCAACTCTTGATTTCGGCTCAGGTCATGATCTCTTGGTTCATGAGTTCAAACCCCATGCTGGGCTCTGTGCTGACAGTATGGAGCCTGCTTGGGATTCTGTCTCCCTCTCTTTCTGCTCCTCCCCCACTCTTGCTCTCTCTTTCAAAATAAATGAATAAACTTAAAAAAATTAGCTCATATATTTTGGGGTGGGGAGGAGGCTGATTGCATCCAACAAAAAGATAACTGGAAATGTTGAGGTCCTACCCCTGGAGCCTGTTAATGTGACCTTATTTGGAAGGAAGGTCTTTATAGATGCAATCAGGTTAAGATGAGGTCATACTTGACCCATGTGGCTCTAAGCCAATGGCTGGTGTCCTTATGAAAAATGGGGAAATTGGGCCACACACCCATGCAGAAAGCCACATGAAGATGGGGACAGATTGGGGTGATGCGTCTACAAGCCAAGGACTGCCAGGGAGCACTAGCGACCAGAAGAAGCTACATGGAGGCACAGAATGCTCAGAGGGAACCTCGGATTTGGAGCCCCCAGAACCATGACACAATAAAGGTCTGTTATTACTTCAGGGTGCCCACTTTGTGGTAATTTGCTGTGGACACTGAATACACCGTTCAACTCAGTATGCTGAAGGAAAAACAGAGTAAACCAAAGTAAACACGAAGTAAAAAAGTAGATATAAAAGCAGAAATTATTAAGCCAAAAAATAATAAATAAACTACAAAGCAAACTCTTTAAATCTATGATTATATTCATCTAATGCAGGGTGAAAGGTTGTATAAGTTCTCCATTTATTGTGATTTTTTTTTAACAAGGAAAAATCAGCACTTAGATACAGAAGGAAACAGCATTGTAAAGGTCTTGTACTAAAGTGTTAATAAGTCGGGGGGTGGGAGGGAGGGCAGGGTGGGTGATGGGTATTGAGGGCACCTTTTGGGATGAGCACTGGGTGTTGTATGGAAACCAATTTGACAGTAAATTTCATATATTAAAAAATAAAAAAATTAAAAAAAAATTAAAAAAGAAATAAATAAAGTGTTAATAAGTCAAGTTATAACCCAAAAATTTTAATTAGAGATTTATGAACACTTACGTGTTATTTGAAAGCCTCCTTGAAGTATTCAACAAACTCTACAACACAGAAAGCCAAACTTTGCAGAAGGACGCAGAGAGATCACACAGATGGACGGACACATATCAGGTGAGCTGAAGTGAGAATTGAAGCAATCACCGGTCTTAGAAAGTTCACAGCCAATACCATGATGTTAACAGACAAAAACGTAGGACAGTACATTTGTCACCCAGAGGCACAGAAGGACTTCTTCAACAAAACTAAAAAAGTACAGAATTTAAGGCAAAATCAGTGAAATGGAAATTATAGCAGAGTTAAGAACAACTATTTTCTTAGTGATACTGTATTTCATATTCGAAAGTTGCTAAGAGGATAGATCTTAAAAATCTTGTGACCATGTGGGGTGGTGGACATTAACCAGACTTACTGCGGTAATCATTTCACGATATATCCAAATATCGAACAAAGATACTGTATACCTGAAACTAATGTAATGCTATACGTTGAATGGACCCCAATGAGAAAAAACAATAAAGGTCTAAATGTTGTTTGGCAACAACGTGAGACCAGTTTGCACCTTTACTAGACCAACAAGAATAGAAGAGCTGTCAGATGTTAAGATGAGCAAGGCTGTATGGAGAAGGAGGGAGGGTGGCCTGGGACGGCACTTCCTCTGGGGGGTCTCTCCCGTAATCTCACATGACTGCAACCTCACCAGATGAGTAAAGAAGGTCATTTCCTGGCAGGTGCAGGAACCTCAGGATATCTTTGAGACCTCATGAAGAGGAATTTGCCCAATTCTACAGGTATTGCAGCCTGTCTGATGGCAAGTATTTGGCTTGGCTTCCGGCCTGGAGAGGCTATTAAAGGTTCAACCCGGAGATTCCTTATAAAAGTTTCCAGCAAAGCAAACTTTAAAAGATCCTCATGACCAATCCCTATTCTTGCTGAGCTTATATAAATAATTAGGCCAGATTTGTTAAGACTGGATTTGTTCTACAAATGCATTGGTCTCAATTTTGCTATCTCTGGAAAGGGTGAGTTTTAGAACAACTAAATTTCAAGAATGCACAGTTATGGATGTTAAATGCTAGTTACGATTGTCTTTAAATGTTTGTTGTTTGCCTAAACTAGACAACTTGAAGTAAACTTCAGAAAATTGTTACAGTATTTCATATATAGGCAATCTTCTGTGCTTGTTATACTATGTGGATAATAATAAGACCCCATGGGCATATGATTATTTAAGCACCTGAACAGGATGGATCTCTAAATATGCAAACCATATCTTCCCTAAACCTGGTCTGATAGTTACCAGAAACCCACCCCTTTCAAAGACTTGGAGGTGGACTTTACAGATATACAACCAAATAGAGGATTCAGTTTCAGGTATCACCCCATGGGTCCATCACTCCAGAGTTAAGGCCAACTCAGATGAACCCTCAACCTGGCGAAGTGATCCAGATCCAGTCAACCCGCTTAAACTGACCCTCAAAAAGACACTGGCTCCTGAGATCTCCAGCCCTGCTCCAGCCACGCCCCGGAAGATGGCTGGCCTGCGCATGACAGAAGCTTGAGGAATCAACATGTGGACCAAGCCCAGGGGTTTGGATGCAACTCTGCCAGCCCTTGCCCCTTACTGGTGCCATAGCCCTGATCTTAATTCTTACTGTTGGGCTGATAGAGAATGCACCAACAAGCTGGACATGGGACAAAAGATGCATGCTGGGTCTCACATACCTCCTCTGAATGGGAGAATTATTAAGTATTGCCTATATATTATGATAACCTCTCTCACCTTCACAACTGCCTCTTACCCACTTTGCCCCCAGGATTGTTATATGACAGTAAGGGAGTCAAGGGCATTCAGCGCCTTCACCTCCCTCCACAAAGTTTGCTACAAGGGGAAAACATCCACTCTGTCAGTCACCCGGTGCCTCAATGATAAGTATTGGACCATAGAGATAACCCAAAATGTCGGGAACCCATGTCACAACAACGGCCTCCAGAGAGGGAAGAGAGCTTGCTACACTTACCTTCCTCAATGGGGGATCTCGGATGGGAGAGAGGTGCACAACAGATCCCTTCAAACAGTTATGAAGGATACCCAGGATAGGGTAATACAAGCCATAAAGGCAACCACTCCCCTGGGCAGCCTACCAAGGTTTGAACCTTTCAGCCCTCAATCAGATGCTTACCAATTCCCCACTCCAACGTTGGACTAACACCACTCTACCAGTCCTCCACAAAATAAATAATCACGCCCAAACCTGCTGGATGTGCTTCCCCTCAGCCGGAGGGCTTACTTAGCCACTCCTATCCCTTCGACCTGGGAATTCCTGAAAATCTCAAAACCAACACCTCTGTCTTAATTGGACCCCTGGCCACTGGGGTCTGGCTCACAAATGCCGAGAATCTAATCTGTACAGTCCCTGAAGGTATGAACAGTACCTCTCTATGAGGAAGAAATACAACCTTAAAGAGGAATGCAACCCGGTGTTTAACCCCTGGAGTGTTCTGTGTTCTAATTCGTCCTACCGATGCTTAGAGGCCAGCTGGACTCAGATATGTTATTCCGTCTTCCTAACCCCAGATATATCCATATACACTTAAGATCAGCTCCTAACAGCCTTTAGCCTCAAGTCCCGGGCTAAATGGGCAGTCCTGCTACCCATTCTGATAGGAGCGGGAATTTCAACAGGAATAGGAACCAGAAGAGGAGGCACAGGTTCATCCATAGGACTACACCATAGACCATCTCAAGAGCTAAATGAACAGGTGGAACGGGTGGCAGATTCTCTGGTAACCTTACAAAGCCAAATAAACTCTTGGCGGCAGTGACCCTCCAAAATAGGCAAGCCCCCGACCTCCTCACTCCAGAAAAAGGAGGGACCTGTATCTCTCTGGGGAAGGAATGTTGCTATTTCCTAAACCAGTCAGGAATAGTTATAACTAAGGTTAAGGAACTCAAGGAACGAATTCAATTTAGACAACAGGAAAGTATCAATGGAAAGGATGGGATCTCACAGATTGGGCATCCTGGCTTCCTGCCCTGGTGGAACCCCTCGTCTCCATAATTTTACTTATATCCATCGGCCCTTGTATACTGAATGCCATGGTACATTTTATTGAAAACACTGTTCCTCGCCAAACTACTGCACATATCTTAGCCTTCTGAGAGTACCAACCTGTAAAACTGAAAGGTGATGCTTACTAAAAGTTTTTTTAAAAGGCATCAAAGGGGGGAATGTTGGAGAAGTGGATAAAGTACACCAAAGATGGCTGATTGAGCTAAAGCAAACTCTGGTCTCTAGCTTAGAGACCCCTCCTCCGGGTTCTTCTTCCTTTGTTTGCTGCATGTGCAAACCACCAACCACCCCCGCACAAATATGGAGGCTGATAACTATAAATTACCCTTCCCGCTCACATTCAGGGCTCAGATCTTTGGAGAAATGGTCTCCTCTGACCCACCGGTGTTAAATAAGTCTCCGATCCACCAAGATCTCCGAATGCCGCTTGGTTTTTCCGCCAGTGTACCAGCCTGGTTCCTTAACAGACGCAGCCCTGGGAACCCACAGAAGTAGCCCCCTGAGGAAGAAAGGAGACTTGACTCCTGTAAGGAAGGGCAGAAAGTCCTAGAAGCACATGGCCTCCTAGTTTCTGCATCCTGAAGCCCTGACATCTGAGGCCTTGGGGCCCCAGCAAGGACTGCCGAGGCCATGGCTACCAGTTCCTTGCCCACAAGGTCTTGCCCACAAGACCTTTAGTGCAGACCCAGGGCTGCAGGTCCTGCAGACCCAGGGCTTCCCCATGCAGTCATGTGCAGCCACGTGCCCCTTCCTCTGGGTAACTGAGTGTCACAGCACTCTCTAGCTCTCTTTTTTATATTTATTTGTTTTTGAGACAGAAGGAGACAGAGAATACCAAGCAGGCTCCACGCTGTCAGCACAGAGCCTGATGTGGGACTCGAGGCCACGAATCTTGAGACCATGACCTGAGACGAAATGAAGAGCAGGTGGCTTAACCGACTGAGTCCCCCAGGCGCCCCCAAAAGCTGTCTCTCTGATGGTGGTCACCTCAGCATACCTGAATAATAATAGTAAGACCCCTATATTTTAAAATAGCAAAAAATGGCCCACAGTAAGAGGCAGTAGAGGCCACAGCCGGGCTGCAAGCTCAGGATTTATGGGTGGATTGTGGGAGGCAGAGGGGGGCACATTATGGGTGGATGTTGGGTGGCCAGGGGAGGCAGAAGGGGGAGCACATTATGGGTGGATGCTAGGTGGCCATGTAGATAGCCAATGCTTATGCAGGAGGGAGGTGTGACCAGGCTCCAGAAGGTCCCAGGGCCCAGTTGCAGGAGACAGCGAAGCCAGAGGCCAGGTTATCTATTTTTCTGGGAACAGCAGCAGGCAACTACTTTCTATGATGAGTGGAAGTTGCAAAAAGCATTCAGGTCTCTGACTTCTGAAGTCAAGACCAGTCATTCGTTGTAGGAAAAAACAAGCCACTGAAAAAAAGTGAGTATCAACCCACGGAGGCAAGTTGAATTCAGTAATAGTGTATGCTGGTAGCTTTGGGAAAGAACTGGAGTTTTTCCCTGAAGGAACACGAGATAAATCTGTGTATATCAGAATCACACGCTGTGAAACAAATAGGAACCGACAAACAACAAAATATGTGTAACTAACAAGAGAGAACTCATGGGAGTTATGCAGATGGGAACCCAAACCACAGGTGGGGAGGCGAAGTGAGCGAGAAGCCGGGGTGCAGGCCGGCGGTGTGCAGGAGCTCGCGTGGGTACGCGGAATAAGGAGGCTGAAACAGCAGCCAAAGCTCCCGCCACCACCCCCCTCCCCCAGCCCCTGGGAAAAGCATTTCTTGAGCCCATTCCCACTTTGGAGAAATTACTGGAGGTGGTTCCCTCTCTCAGATACTAGGATGCCTTTGCTGTCCCAGCAGAGGGCTGGCCACGGAGGTCGGAGACAGCCTGAGGCTGCAGACAGCCCACAGCAGGAGGAGACGAGGCAGAGCCTTGGAGGGGCTGACCCTGGGCAGCCGGATGCCCAGTGCAGGCCTACCACGGATTGGTGGATCCGGAGTTCTGAACGCGAGCCTCCCGTCGCCACCCCCCTCCCACAGTCCCGCTCCCAAGCGAGTCTGAAAAGCTGGCTCTCTCCCAAGACCGCGAACTGAGAGCCAAGGGCGTCGGGAAACCCCGCACAAAGTCACTTAGTTGGAACTGCTGGTGGCCCCCGTGGCTATCGTCGGCCGGCGCCGCCCCCCGGGGTCCCCGGGCGGGGCGGGGCGAGCGGGGCGACGACAGAGCACAGGTGGGGGACCGCGGAACCCCCTCCCCCGGCCGCCCTTCCAGCGCGCTGGGAGGGCCGGGTGGAAGCGGGGGGTGGGTACAGGGGTGCAGAGGTGCAGGTCGCAGGGCGTTGGGGTGGGAGCGCAGAAGTGCAAACGGTGCCTGGAGGTGTAGGGGTGCTGGGCACAAGGGCCACGGGGATGGAGAACTGCAGAAGGTGCCGGGAAGTGCAGAGGTGGGGGAAGACGGGGGGGGGGGGGGGGGGGGCACAGAACTGCAGAAGGTGTCAGGACCTGCAGAGTTGATGGGAGGCGGGGGGGGGGGGGGGGGGGGCGGGTGTTACAGAATTGCAGCGGGTGCTGGGAGGTGTAGAGGTGGGGGGAGGCAGGGGGGCGCACAGAACTGCAGATGGTGCGGGGATGTGCAGAGGTGTAGCACAGGGGCGCGGGGACGCAATACTGCAGGCGGTGACGGGATGCGCAGAGGCTGGGGGTGCGGGACCTTCGCCTCAGGGCCCCCTCACGCCCACAGCCGCCTGGGGGGCACCCCTTGGGCACACAGTCAGTCTCAGGAGGCCCCTGAGATGAACAGGAAGAGCCAAGCCTCTGGTATTTACCAGAACAGCCCATCTGGATTGGTTCAAACAATCCTACCCGATTGGCTGAGGCACGTTCTGGAGCTTTCCAAAGCTTCCCTTTCCCAATCGCCTTTGCTGCGCCCTCAGTTTGGTGTCTGAGCTTGGAATCTGTTGTGTTTTGTCCACGCTTGTGCCTTAATGTTTTCACCCCTGTCTTTGGACATCCTCGCGATTTCCTAGCATGCGGGTGACAATGGCAGTGCGGCTGCCCTGGACGGGAAGAGGGGGAACCTTGGAGAAAACCTAATGGCCTGGGGTGTCCCCAGGGCACGGTCCTGTGGGTGAGGCCAGCTGCCTGCCCAGCCCCCAGCCTCCTCCCTACACCCTTCCATCTGCCCCATTCTCCTTTCCCAACACCCTCGTGCACATCTCTCCAGAGCTCTCCCTTCCCAGATGCAGACCACCTCTCCTGAAAACTCAAAACCTATCAAATACATCAAGTATAGGAAAATCGTTCTCATAAAATGTCAGGTTTTGTGTTTTCGGGCGTATGTGCGATCCGGTTTCTAGATCTCTTCTGTTAAAAAGTAAACTGAGGCCTCTTGGGGCGCTTGGGTGGCTCAGTGGGTTAAGCATCTGACTCAGCTCAGGTCATAATCTCACAGCTCATGGGTTCCAGGCCTGCATGAGGCTCTGTGCTGATGGCTCAGAACCTGGAGCCTGCTTTGGATTCTGTGTGTCTCTTTCTTCCCCTTCCCCTCTCATGCTCTGTCTCTGTCTCTCTCAAAAATAAATAGACATTAAAAAATTAAGCTCCGGGGCGCCTGGGTGGCTCAGTCGGCTAAGTGTCCGACTTCAGCTCAGGTCACAATCTCGCAGTTCGTGGGTTCGAGCCCCGCGTCGGGCTCTGTGCTGACAGCTCAGAGCCTGGAGCCTGTTTCAGATTCTGTGTCTCCCTCTCTCTCTGACCCACCCCGTTCATGCTCTATTTCTCTCTGTCTCAAAAAATAAATAAACGTTAAAAAAATTTTTTTTAAATTAAAAAGAAAAGTAAACTGAGGCCTCTTAAAAATGTTACAAATTTATTTGAGCAAAACTTGATTGAAATCAGGCAGCACACAGTCTCCCAGCAGATAGCAGGGAGTGCCAGGGAGCTGTAGGAAATGAAAGACTTAACCAGGCAGAAGGGTGCAGGAATGAGGAAGTAATTCCAGGCAAGAAAGCAGGTGGCTTATGGCAAGGCCACTTTCCTTTGGGGAAGGGACGGCAGGGGCCTACCAGGCAGATTTTGTCACCAGTGCTGACCAGGGAATCCTGATTGTCTGGTCGAAGTTCCCATTTCTGGGAGAGCTAACACTGTCATTGATTGTTTCGGTTTGGTGAGCTGGGGCTTAGAAGTGACTCCATATTTGGGGTCTGGAGTCTTGTTTTTTTTTTTGTTTTTTGTTTTTTTGTTTTTTTTTTTTTTAATTTATTTTTGGGACAGAGAGAGACAGAGCATGAACGGGGGAGGGACAGAGAGAGAGGGAGACACAGAATCGGAAACAGGCTCCAGGCTCCGAGCCATCAGCCCAGAGCCTGACGCGGGGCTCGAACTCACGGACCGCGAGATCGTGACCTGGCTGAAGTCGGACGCTTAACCGACTGCGCCACCCAGGCGCCCCTGGAGTCTTGTTTTAATAATCCCTCCTACATTTTTAAAAAAATGTTTATTTATTTTTGACAGAGAGACAGAATGAGAGAGAGCAAAGCAGGGGAAGGGCAGAGAGAAAAGGAGACAGAATCCGAAGCAGGCTCCAGGCTCTGAGCTGTCAGCATGGAGATCATGACTTGAGCCCAAATCTGAGGCTTAACCGACCAAGCCACCCAGGCTCCCCCTCCCCTTCACTCTTGATGTTGCAGATTCTGCTACTGAACCAGTAGCTGCCCAGCAAAAACCCCTTGAGCCTCTGGCCACAGTCAGTCTTGATTATCTTTTAACTGAGTAAGGAGGTGTGTGCTGAGGCATTGGAAATCAAGGGGAAGGTTTGTGCCGGGCAGAATGACAGGATTGCCAGCATCGCATTGTGGAGAATCCAACAGACATTGGAGGTTAGATTATCCCCCTCAGCAATGGCCCGAGATATGTGGCCAGTGGCATTATCTGGTGTTTACAAATGACCAGATGGCAGGGGGAGCCTTCCTCAGTTTGGGATACGCACCCAAGTTTCAACATCTGGTGGCTTGGCAGTGGGGTCCGTGGTCAAGAGTACTCAGCAGGGTCCTTTTGCTGAATCTTGCTCTTGCAAGAACGTCAGAGTAAAACAACGGTCTGTAAATGGCAAAAGTTAAAAATGCCCATGGCCAGGGGTGCCTGGGTGGCTCTGTCAGTTGGGCTCCCGGCTTCAGCTCAGGTCATGATCTCGTGGTTCACGAGTTTGAGCCCCACACCAGGCTCTGTGCTGACAGCTTGGAGCCTGGAGCCTGCTTCGGATTCTGTGTCTCCCTCTCTCTCTGCCCCTCCCCAGCTCACACTCTGTCTCTCTGTCCCTCAAAAATAAATAAAAACACTTTAAAAAATGCCCATGCTCAAAGATTTGGTGAGTGTTCTTTTGATAAGGAAGTGTAGATGTTTCTGTGGCATACAATTTAAGGTGCTAGCTGGACAAGGAGAGTATCAACAGATTTCTATGTACTTTGAGCATTTCATGTATATTAGTAACATACACCCACACATACAACTTAAGGTTTACCATGATGTGTTTGAAGGTGCTTGCTGCATGATTTGTATACCATAATTGCATATCAAATCAAGCTAACTGGTCGACGTCTTTCTTTAACAAGGTGAGACACACGTCCTTTGAGATATTCCAGGATCCCTCTGGGAAATGTCAAAGTTATTTTGAGGTCAAAAGGCTCCAGGGGCTCCTGGGTGGCTCAGTCGGTTAAGCCACCGACTTCAGCTCAGGTAATGATCTCACAGTCAATGGATTTGAGCCCCACATCGGGCTCTGTGCTGACAGCTCAGAGCCTGGAACCTGCTTCGGATCCATGTCTCCCTCCCTCTGTCCCTCCCCTGATCATGCTGTGTCTCCCTCTCTCTCAAAAATAAATATATGCATATATATATATATATATATATATATATATATGTATATATATACGTATATATATGTATATATACATACATATATATACATATATATACATGTATACTGTATACATACATATATGTATACATATATACATGTATATATACATGTATACAGCTCTGTGCTGAGCTGTCAGCACAGAGGCTGATGTGGGGCTCAAACCCACATGTATACATGTATATATATATGTATATATATACGTATGTATATATATATATGTATATATATATATATATTTTTTTTTTTTTAAGTTTAAAGACAACATGGGGAGCCTATGTGGCTCGTCAGTTAAGTGTCCGACTTCAGCTCAGGTCATGATCTCACGGTCCATGGATTTGAGCCCCATGTCAGACTCTATCCTGATGGTTCAGAGCCTGGAGCCCACTTCAGATTCTGTGTCTCCCTCTCTCTCTGCCCTTCCCCTGCTCATTCTCTCTCTCTCTCTCTCTCTCAAAAATAAATAAACATTTAAAAAAAATTTAAGGCTCCATTTAGAATTTGATTTGGGGAAAATGTCAGAAGGTTTGGACATTTGGTTAAATAGGATCACAGATTATTATGAAATAATACTTACTCATCTACTCGACCAAAGTGGCAGTTTAAGATGTTAAAGGCCCGACCCTGTTTAGCTTCCAAGATCAGATGAGATCAGGGGCATTCAGGGTGGTATGGCGTAAGATGAGAAAACTGGATTTTCTTACATAATCAAAGACCTGCTACAGACAACGTGAAACACAGTAAGGTATTTTAGTAGGACACAAAATCTTTGCTGTCTGTGCAGATTACTTAAATGTTAAAAAAATCCTGGTTATAATTTCTTATTTTTTTTAAGTTTAGCTATTTATTTGAGACAGAGAGAGAATGAGCAGAGGAGGGGAAGAGAGAGAGGGGGATAGAGGATCTGAAGTGGGCTCTGAGCTGTCAGCACAGAGCCCTACATGGGGCTCAAACTCACAAACCATGAGATGGTGACCTGAGCCAAAGTTGGATGCTTTACTGACTGAGCCACCCAGGTGCCCCTGAAAATGTGTCTTTGATTTGGTGTCTGACATCTGTCCTCTGTGAGGTTTTATTTTTTTAATTTTTTAATTTTATTTATTATTATTATTTTTTCTTGAGAGACAGACATGAGCGGGGGAGGGGCAGAGAGAAAGAGGGAGACACAGAATCTGAAGCAGGCTCCAGGATCTGAGCTGTCAGCACAGAGGCTGATGTGGGGCTCAAACCCACAAAAGCAAGATCATGACCTGAGCTGAAGTCAGCCCCTTACCCAAGAGCCACCCAGGTGCCCCTCCAAAATCCTGATCTTTTACGGTATCTGCAAGCATCATGAAATGTATACAGGACATTTGGGGAATGGTAAAGACAGGTGGACCTTGAATTGTTTCTAGAACTGCATTTCTGCTTTTGCAAAGCAAAATCCCTTATGGGATAAGGACAGTGGCTTTTAATTCCCCCAAAGAATCATATTAGAGCCTGAGTGATATCAAGGCGCTGAGGCAGCCATCCAGCCATATTACACTCAATTTGCTTCGTGATATCAGGGACATTTCCAACTACAATGGAAAGCAAAAGATTCCTATGTTCTAGGTTTATAGCTGTGTGTCTTTGGAATATTTCAGTACATGCTTCAGCACAAAAGGCTTCAGAATGTTTTCCTTTATCTCTGTGTACATAGCTTTATTTAACTTAGGAGAAGAGGCCTAAAAATAAGTTCCTAGCAGGCTCTGAATATCAGCTTCCAGTTTGGCCAACCTGTGATGATAGAGCCATGTTTAAAAACAAAAATCCTTTTAGGGGAGCCTGGGTGGCCCAATTAGTTAAGCATCCTATTTCGGCTCAGGTCACGATCATGTAGTTCACGGGTTTGAGCCCCATGTCGGGCTTTGTTCTGACAGCTCAGAGCCTGGAGCCTGCTTCGGATTCTGTGTCTCCCTCTCTCTCTGCCCCTCCCCTGCTCATGCTCTGTGTCTCTCTCTCTCAAAAATAAATACACATTAAAAAATTTTTTAATAAAAAAAAACAAAGATCTAATTTTTAAAAATGTTTTTCTCCTGCCAGTCCGAATTTGGAAAGAAAGGGACAACGTGAGATTTCACCTTCCTCTCTCCATCAGGCACCACAGATGGAGATCTGCTAAGCCTTCTCACCCTTTGCCAGCTCCTGCTTTTACTCCCAGGACATCATCTGCAGGTTCTGGAGTGAGTCTAGTGTCCCAGCAGGTCTCATCTTGGTCACCAGAAACTGTAAAGGAGGAAAAACAATTTTCTGTCGAGCCTTTATGGTGACTACTTGGCTGAGCCCCCTTTTTCTCTGGGACACCTCTTCATCTAGGTTAAAAGTTCTCCACTGTGGCCACTGTGTCTCAGGATTATCTTTGGACATCCAGATGGCTAATAGACACATGAAAAGATGCTCAACATCACTCATCATCAAGGAAATATAAATCAAAACCAGGATGAGATACCTCTTCACACCTATCAGAATGGCCAAAACTAACAACTCAAGAAACAACAGATGTTGGTGAGGGTGTGGAGAAAGGGTAACCTTCTTGCACTGCTGGTGGGAATGCAAACTTGTGCAGCCACTCTGGAAAACAGTATGGAGGTTCCTCAAAAAGTTAAAAATAGACCTACCCTATGACCCAGCAATTACACGACTAGGTATTTACCCAAAGGATAAAAAAATGCTGATTCAAAGGGACACATACACCCCAATGTTTATAGCAGCACTATCACCAATAGCCAAATTATGGAAAGAGCCCAAATGCCTGTCAACTGATGATGGACAAAGAGGATCTCTTTTGCACTTCTAGTGGGAATGCAAACTGGTGCAACTGCTCTGGAAAACAGTATGGAGGTTCCTCAAAAAAACTAAAAATAGGACTACCCTATGACCCAGCAATTGCACTACTAGGTATTTATCCAAGGGAAACAGGTGTGCTGTTTCAAAGGGGTACATGCACCCCAATGTTTATAGCAGTCCTATCAACAATAGCCAAATTATGGAAAGAGCCCAAATGTCCATCAACTGATGATGGATAAAGAGGATGTGGTATATACATGCATTGGAATAGTACTCGGTGATGAAAACAAAATGAAATATTGCCATTTGCAACAACATGAATGGAGCTAGAGTGTATTATGTGCTAAGTGAAATAAGTCAGTCAGAGAAAGAAAATACTGTATGATTTAAGTCATATGTGGAATTTAAGAAACAAAGCAAATGAGCAAAGGGAAAATAAGAGAGAGAGAGGCAAAACAAGAAACTGACTCTTAACTATAAAGAACACACTGATGGTTACCAGAAGAGAGATGGGTTGGGGGTGTACTAAATGGGAGATAGGGATGAAGGAGTACACCTGTTGTGATGAGCACTGGGAGTTGTTGAATCAATTCTACACTTGCAACTCATATTACACTGTATGTTAACTAACTGAAATTAAAATTAAAACTTAAAAGGAAAAAGATTATCTCTGGTTGTTCAGCCTTTAAACAAAATCTGATTTACTTGAGGCCTCACATAGGACCCAATCCAACCCCAGACCTAGCCCAGTTTCTAAGTCGGACCCAGTCTGACTTCAGCCGATTTCCAGTCTGGAAAGAGACATGCTCTGATAAAGTCTGAAAGTTCATAACACAGGAGGACCAGGACCAACCAGGACTTACCCATGACCACTGGAGGCGGCAAGACAGCCATGGGCTCAGAGGGGCTCAGCAGGTGCCTGTGCCTGGTTCCCGGTTGCTCTGGGACTGACAGGGGTTTCCCTGAGGTCCCACTTCTGATACCAGCACTGCTGAAAGAGAAACTGAGGTACATTGAAAATTGTGAGAGTGTATTTCAGCAAAGACTGATTCGAATCAGGCAGCACCCAGTCTTGCAGACAAGAAGGCGTTCGGAGGAGCCGAAAATGAAAGACTTCTATAGGCAGAAAGGGGGGAAGCAAGGAAGTCATAAGGGGCCAAAGGTGGGTGATTATTGCAAGGTCACTTTCCTTTAGGGAGGGGACAGCAGGGGCCTATCAGTCAGATTAGTGGGACAGGGTGATTCCTGATTGTTTCATTTTAAGTTTATTTATTTATTTTGAGAGAGAGAGAGAGAGAGAGAGAGAGAGAGAGAGAGAGAGAGAGAGAGAGAGAGAGAGAAGAGAAGAGAATCCCGAGCAGGCTCCTCGCTGTCAGTGCAGAGCCCAACACGGGGCTCGAACCCACAAATTGTGAGATCATGACATGAGCCAAAGTTGGACACTTAACCTACATTTTTACCAGGTGCCCCAACATTTTTACTTTTTTTTTTCCTTTTTTTAGTTTATTTTTGAGAGAGAGTGTGAGCAGGGGCTGAGCAGAGAGAGAGGGATACAGAGGATATGAGCCAGGCTCCATGCTGTCAGCACTGAGCCCGCATCGGGGTTTGAACTCAGGAACCGGTTGAGATCACGACCTGAGCCAAAGTCAGACACTCAACCCATGGAGCCACCCAGGCTCCCCACATGACTTTTGCATATCTGTATGTAGACGGGAAGTAATAGAAATATACTATATACGCATGAGGACGGGAGCTCACTCTCGTGGAGGAACAAGTAACCAGAAAGGCCTGTGTGGCCTCCAGAGCATTTTGTCCCCTGACCCCAGCCCCTGGGGGCACCCGAAACCTGTCCTAGGTGGGGAATGGGTAGCTGTGCAGCTCAGGGGCTGAGGGGCCAGCACATCTGGCCTTTGTGTCTGCGTGTCTGTGTGGTCACTGAGATGGCAATGATCCATCCCACAAGCTGCTCACCCAACACCAGATTCAGTTCCCTGACCCGCCCCCCACCTCCCCTCCACCATGGTCTCCAGCCTTTCGTTCCCACCTGGAGCTGGGATTTGACTGAAGACTCCCTCTCTCCTGCCTGCTGAAACAACATGGAAATGAGCACAGGAAGAAAAGGACAGGCCCAGCCTGAGAAGCAACCCCAAAACCTTGCATGGGTGCGGGGTTAGCACCTGTCTCCTCCAGGGTCTTGTACGCAAGGCCGGTCACAGGAGCCCCAGCACCCCCGCCACAGCCTTTGTCTCAGGTGCACGCTGGAGGCTGTCTCCAGGACAAAGGCCGGCCAAGCTGCCTTCCTTCTTTGCTTTGTAAACCTGCAAAGCATGCAAGGAGGTTTACCTCTTCTCTGCAGAGCTCCAGTGTGCGTGCACTGTCACTGCAAGCACCCACCTACCTGCAGCTCCCCGCCCCAACCATTATGGTCTGGCACCCTTCCTGCATCTTCAGGGTGCTGCCTCCCTGCAGAGCCCTCCCCCCACCCCACACCCCTGCAGGATCCATAAGCAGCGAGTGCTGCTGTAGCTGTTGGGGGCGGGGGGGCTTGCAACATTTCATCTACAGCAATGCTCATTGGTGGGAATGTGTAAGACACCAGGCTGGGGTGGGGCAAAAACACTGCACAGCATCTTTATCCCAGCAGAGAAAAATGATGGTGTCCGTGGTGGGCACAGGAATTCAGGATGATGAAATGTGCTCCTTTCACTGACTCCATCATTTGTTGAGCATAGTTAAGGAATTGCTACCAGCACCAGGCACTGTGCACTGAAACCATTAAGAAAAAAAAAGTTTTTCTTTTTTATTTTTTTATCATCCGACCCCCTTTTTAAATTATTCTTCTAGAGGCGCCTGGGTGGCTCAGTTGGATAAGCATCCAACTCTTGATGTTAGTTTAGGTTGTGATCTCATGGTTGGTGAGATTGAGCCCTGCATCAGACTGTGCTCTGGGTGTGGAGTCAGCTTGGGATTCTCTCTCTCTCCCTCTGACCCTTCCATGCTCCCAAGTGCTCACTCCCTCTCTCAAAAAAAAAGACAGGTCCAGGGCGCCTGGGTGGCTCAGTCGGTTGAGTGTCCAACTTCGGCCCAAGTCATGATCTTACAGTTTGTGGGCTTGAGCCCTGCATTGGGCTCTGTGCTGACAGTTCAGAGCCTAGAGTCCGCTTCAGATTCTGTGTCTCATTCCCTCTCTGCCCCTCCCCCACTTGTGCTCTGTCTCTCTCTCTCTCTCAAAAATAAATAAACTGTAAAAAAAAAAAAAAAAAAAAGACAGGTCCTCCCCCAAAAAAAAGACCCTAACTGCCATCAATACCTTCCTGGGGTTTCATCACAGGAGGGAAGAAAGAAGTCCATGCCACAACCAGACAAACGTTGTCACAGACTATCACACCTGCTATCTATTCTCCAAAGGGCCCACTCATCTTTCCTAAACACCATTCACTGTCCCCCTCAGAGGCTCACAGCCCCCTCCCCTGCTCCAATTAGGATGGTATATAAGCTCTCAAGGGGCGCCTGGTGGCTCAGTCGGTTGAGTGTCCAGCTTCAGCTCAGGTCATGATCTCACAGTTTGTGGATTTGAGCCCCACATTGGGTTCTGTGCTGAACACTTGCTCAGAGCCTGGAGCCTGTTTTGGATTCTGTGTCTCCCTCTTGCTCTCTGCCCCTCCTCTGCTCGTGTGTGCGTGCTCTCTCTAAGATAATAAACATTCAAAAAAAAAAAGATGGTATATAAGCTCTCCAATCTCACCGCTTTGGGAGATAGTCACCCTTTTCCCCTGGGAGGCCCCCATGCATGTAATAATAAAAATTAATAAATTCATACACCTTTTCTCCTGTCAATCTGCCTGTTGTCGGTTCACTTCCCAGAACCAGCTATCAAAGCCAGGAGGGTGGAGTGAAAGCATTTCCTCCCCAACATTATAAATGTGTTAGAGCTTCAATATCCACCGGAAGTGAGCCTCACTGAGACAGAAAGACCTTCTCCAAACAGTGAGTTTCAAGACTATGTCAGAGAAGTCTGTGCTCACGAAATCTGCAGGCAAAAGAAAAGAGATTCTTGCTTGGAGTGCACCTCGTGTGCAAGATCGGGCTTCCGACGTCTCCCACTGGTGCTGGGAAGCAAGACTATCATTTTTATACTCATTAAGCTCCCACAGAAAAAAAATAATGATGGCTACAAAAGTGGTTTGGGGTAATGATCCAGCAACAAGCCTTTTTTTCTATTTCCTTAAGGCACCTTGTATTCAAAGGCTTTATTCTTTTAATGGAGTCAGCGATTGTAGAATTCAGTACAATTTCGTCTACAATACTTTCATCTTTCCAGGAGAGACCAATGATAAGATTTTGGACTTTTTTTTTTGTCAGAAACTGAAACACAGAGTGATGCATTGGTGTTTTACTATTTTTCTTCTACACAGCACATCATAAGTAGTGTTCCTTCTTCAAAATTGAGTGCAATTCACTATCCAAATATTTAAAATTTCTTGGCACCAATCAGCCTGATTTTCAGGGTCAGCTCCTGCCTCCCACGTGTTTAACTCAGGACATATTTTCTTCAGCCTTTTGCTACCCATCCATAAAATGGAGTTGATAATAGTGCATACCAGGAAAGTGTCTTATCAGCACTAATGTGAATTATGTATTAAATGGTTACCTAGATCATAATGAGCTCTATAGAAATGTTCGTTAAATCAACTCCATTTTTTAAGGTAAATAGATAAAATGGTCAATGCTGAGTATATCCAAAGCAGCTCAAGGCACCCACAATCTCAAGAGGCCCATGGATCTCACAGGACATGTGTGCACACACAAGACATGTTTGTACAGACCTATTTGTACATAGAGGGCATTTGTGTGGGTATCTTGAAAGCATCTTGCTGACTGTTCTGAAGCTGTGATCCATTTTGTCTGTTGGGGGCACCATTAAGTTTCTTGGCCTCTGGATAATGCTCTGGATGGTTACAGTGGCCAGGTAAGTGACACCCAGACCAGACCTTAGACCTTCTCAAAGTGTGATATGCATCTGAGTCTGTTTAAAATACATCTGGTGCACCTGGGTGGCTCAGTCGGTTAGGTGTCCAACTCTTTTTTTTTAATGTTTATTTATTTTTGGGAGACAGAGCATGAGCGGGGGAGGGATAGAGAGAGAGGGAGACACAGAATCCGAAGCAGGCTCCAGGCTCTGACCTGTCAGCACAGAGCCCAGTGCAGGGCTCAAACCCACAAACTGTGAGATCATGACTGGAGCCAAAGTCAGACACTTGACTGACTGAGTCACTCAGGTGCCCAAGAGTCCAATTTTTGACTTGAGCTCAGGTCATGCTCTCACCGTTCTTGAGATTGAACCCCACATCGGGCTCTGTGCTGACAGTGTGGAGCCTGCTTGGGAGTCTGTCTCCCTCTTCTCTCTGCCCCTTCCCCACTTGCTCTCTCTCTCTCTCTCTCTCTCTCTCAAAATAAATAAAAATAAACTTAAAAAAAAAAAGAAAAAGTGGGGCCTGGGTGGCTCAGTCAGTTGAGCATCCGACTTCGGCTCAGGTCATGATCTTGCAGTCTGTGAGTTCGAGCCCCACGTCAGGCTCTGTGCTGACAGCTCAGAGCCTGGAGCCTGTTTCCCATTCTGTGTCTCCCTCTCTCTCTGCCCCTCCCCCGTTCATGCTCTGTCTGTCTCTCTCTGTCAAAAATAAACATTAAAAATTTTTTAAAAAAGAAAAAAATACAACTTTTGAGTCAATACCTTTGAAATGGGGCCCAGGATTCTGCATTTCTATTTTTTCTTATGTTTATTTATTTTGAGAGAGAGAGAGAGAGAGAGAGAGAGAGAGAGAGAGAGACTGCACAGGGTAGGAGCAAAGATTAGAAGAGAATCCCAAGCAGGTTCCATGCTCAGTGTGGCCCAACACAGGTCTCAGTCTCAAGACCATGAAATCATGACCTGAGCCCAAATCAAGAGTCGGACTCTCAACCCACTGAGCCACCCAGGCACCCCAAGAGTCTGCATTTCTGAGCTTCCCAGGTGTGATGCTCAAGTAAGTAAATTCTTAACACCTTATATTTCCATCTTGGCATTTAACATATAAGAGACCTTAACTCATGTCTATAGGAGTTAATTTAATGGGGGAGGCAACTCAGGGACTGATAACTTCTTGTGAAAACAAGACAACATATCCAAAATGGAGTGCCTCATGCTAAGTGCCATGTCACAGAACCAAGACTGAATTTATTGCAAGTGTCAGCTGTCCCAGAAGTGGAGCATTAAGCTCCAGTGAATCAGGAATCACCTGATTGTGGGAGGCTGGGCCTGGTGCCAGGCTGAGACCGGGTCGAGCAACGGTTCCCTGTTGACTCAGCCAACCTGGTGGTTCCCCCTCCCATTCCCCCATTTTCAAGGGCATACGAAAGCCTTGTCAAGGCTGAGAAAGTTAACTCCTGAAGCCTGTGGTCTGTGGGTGTTGGCAGTAATGTTACCTCCCCTTTTTCTACCCTAAGTCAAATGGAAACAAACATGGGAACTGTGTTTTGCTAGCAATCTTATCAACAAGGTCTTGCCGTGACCCGTTTAGAAAATTCACAAGGAACACAGAACTAAATGTTTTGGTTGGCAGCGATTATGTGAAACCTGTTTATTCTTACAATGGCCTGACCCATAAGAGTCTTGATATAAAAGATTGTGTACAGCAACAATAAAGCCGTCACTTGGGCCATCAGCCCAGGGGACCCTCCAGTTCCCAAACTGTCTTCTCTTCTCTCTTTTTTTCCTTACATTCCCCTACCCTCAGGACCCTGATCTCGGTGTTTGTTGCACCGGTCGCAACACTGATCAGCACTAGTGAGGTAATCAGTCTAATAGGCCTCTTCCATTCTCTAAAAGAAAGTGACCTTGCAATAATGCTATTTTTCCTTTCCTGTGACTTCTTGTTCCCTCTCCGTTCTGCCGATACAAGTCTTTCATTTTGTACGGCTCCATGGAAATCTTCTCTATCTGTTAAATTGGATGTTGCCTGATTCTAAGCAACTTTTGTTCAATAGATTCTTAATATTTTTGGTAGGCCTCAGTTTAGCCTTTAACAATTCTATAAGCCTGTGTTCTGATGCGTTCACAGACAAGATGAGACCCTAGATACGGAGTACCTAGCACGCAGCGATCACTTCAAAAGAAATTAGTCAGCATTGAAATCAAAGGACTGTTTCCCCGGAAGCCCCTTCATCAGTCCTTCCACTTGCAAGTCTGCCCTGTTGCTACACCTCCAATGTGAGTGCCTTCACAGATTTTCAGTGTTCAGCCATTTGGATTTACGCCTGAATTCTGACATTGGACTTTTGTTGGGGGAATGATGGGAAATAAATAGTTAAGTTATTCCCATTCCCCTTTGCTGAATAAGCATCAGCTTGTCCTCCCTAGCTTTGGGCCTCAGAAATGTGTTTACCCCTTGCCCGGAGAAGATGGAGATGCAGCGTTAAACAGACTTTTATTTCCTTATTTATTATTATTGTTATTGTTTATGTTTATTTTTATTATTATTATGTACCCCATCCAGAACCGGTGACCACACAAAGGACCCTCCTCTCCCGGTTTGAACAAAGATGCTCAACCTGACTCCCAGCGCGAGGCACCTGTGTCTTCGGATTGGTGGGATTGCCGTGCAATAGGAAATAAGAGCCAGCATCCGCTATTTACATAAACTCCTAGCGGTCCCGGAGGCTCAGAGCCTGCCGTCCAATCAGATTCCCACGACTTGGAGGCTTCATTTGAATATGGACACAATAAATAGCGCTGCCTGCGTTCGGCGCACTCATCTCGGTTCCTGCGATCCCACCGCCCGGTTCCGGTGCCCGGTCCGCGGCCCCCTGCCCCTTCGCCCGCACCCTCGCGCCCCAGCTACCTCCACCCTAGCCGCCTCCTGGCGTTCCTGTGTACCCCGCAAGCCCCGAGCCCGCGTCCCTGCGACGCCCCCGCCGCCCCCACCCGGGCATCCGTGCCCCCCTTGGAGCTCCTGTGCCCGCGCTGCCTGAGCCCCGGAGCCCCCACCGCCGCGTTGCCCCACCCCCACGCCCGCGCTGCTCGGCCAAGCCGGATCCTTCCCACTCCGCCCAAGAAGGGCTCCAAGAAGGCCGTCACCAAAGCACAGAAGAAAGAGCTGCCGCAAGGAGAGCTACTCCATCTACGTGTACAAGGTGCTGAAGCAGGTGCATCCCGACACCGGCATCTCGTCCAAGATCATGGACATCATGAACTCGTTTGTCAACGACATCTTCCAGCGCATCGCCAGCCAGGCCCCTGCCTCGACCATCACTCCCTCGAGGTGCAGACGGCCGTGCGCCTGCTGCTGCGGGCGAACTGGCCAAGCACGCTGTGTCTGAGGGCACCAAGGCCGTCACCAAGTACACCAGCTCCAAGTGAGGCGCGCCGGGCCCTGGAACCCAAAGGCTATTTTCAGAGCCACCTCTGGGCTCAGAAAGGAGACTGCCAGCCGCTCTGGTTGTGATGTGCTGCTCCAGCAGGGTTCTGGGGGGCGCTGCAATGCGCCACGGAAAGCGAGACTGGACCTTCAAAGGCGCAGACCCTGCAAAGGCGCGTTGAGTCAGCATCTACCCAGCCAGCAGCCAGAGAGGGCGCGGCCTTAGCTTTAGGCAGAGACCCTGTCACCTCCAGGAAGGCCTCAGGCCAACCTCCCTACTAGCACCCCCGTGTCTCTTAATGGATTAGGTCTGCGTGTGCTAGACGGACGTGGGGTTCGATGAGACCCTGGGTGTTGGGCTCAGTCTTGGCGGTGACGCTTGGGCTGGTCCTTCCTTCCTTTGCCTCTTGCCAAATACACGAAAGCAGTGTTCAGTTTAAGCAGCTTTTTGTGGGCACCACAGTTCCTGTTTGAAAAATCAGAACAGTGGGTGCACAGGTAGTGGCCTCCATCATCATACTCTGCTAAAATCATTCATATTAGGAGATCGGTTTATGTGGGTTTTTTTTAATTTTTAATGTTTACTTTTGATAGAGAGAGAGAGAGAGAGAGAGAGCGTGAGCAGAGGAGGGGCAGAGAGAGAGAGGGAGACACAGAATCTGAAGCAGGATCCAGGCTCTGAGTCCCAGGTCACTCAGGGCTCCAACTCACAAGAACCATGAGATCATAACCTAGGCCAAAAAGTCTAGGCCCAACGGACTGAGACACTCAGGCGCCCCTATTTTGGTTGTTTTGTTTTTTGTTTGTTTTTGGTATATACTTTTTTTTAATTTTTTTTTCAACGTTTTTTATTTATTTTTGGGACAGAGAGAGAGACAGAGCATGAACGGGGGAGGGGCAGAGAGAGAGGGAGACACAGAATCGGAAACAGGCTCCAGGCTCCGAGCCATCAGCCCAGAGCCTGACGTGGGGCTCGAACTCACGGACCGCGAGATCGTGACCTGGCTGAAGTCGGACGCTCAACCGACTGCGCCACCCAGGCGCCCCTTGGTATATACTTTTAACGAAAGCCTTGTAAATGGTGATAGAGCCTTTTTGACAAAACGAATGGAGCACTTTAAACACATACACACAAGTAAACCATATGCAAGGTGGATTTAATTTGCCCACTTTATTTATAACTGAAGCAGCAGGCTTGACTGTGGCCCAGGCTTCTCTCGCTCTAAAAAATACCCCAGACTACAAAAACCACCACAAGAGCATCCCAGTCTGAAAGCAAAAGACTTCCCAGGATTTGGATTTCCAGTTCAGTCCCGAGAGGTGGGCAGAGGCCTTCTGATTCCTGGCCCCTAGGGGTGTCCATCTCCGGTGATGTCACGCTTTCATCAAATCTTAGCCTCCTACACTAAATTTTTTGTTTTGCGTTTGTACTTTTTTATTAAAGAGATAGCCCTTCCCTCTCCATCTTTGGTTTACTCCATAGTAATTAGCAAATTGGACTTAAAATTTTTGGCTGAGATGAGGGGAGGAGAGAGTCTCTTCAATGCATTTTATTTTTAAAGTTTATTTTTATTTATCTTGAGAGGGAGATAGAGAGTAAGCAGGGGAGGGGCAGAGAGAGAGAGGGAGACAGAATCCTAAGCAGGCTCCACGCTGCCAGCATAGAGCCCAATGTGGGGCTCAAACTCACCGTGAGATCATGACCTGAGCCAAAGTCAAGAGTCAGAGGCTTAACCAACTCAGCCACCCAGGTGCCCCCTCTCAAATACATCTCAGATGGGATACCTGCAAAATCCCTCCAGTGCTTTCCAGAGCCTTACTCTTTGGCCTGTACTTTTGGTATTTCAGGCCTAGAGAAGTCTTCCATTGTGTTGATTCCTTACTCTGTGAGTCTAAGCAGTTTTAAATACTCAGTGAACCCCTTCCTTCAGCCTCCAACTTAATATATTTTTTTTTAACGTTTATTTATTTTTGGGACAGAGAGAGACAGAGCATGAATGGGGGTGGGGCAGAGAGAGAGGGAGACACAGAATCGGAAGCAGGCTCCAGGCTCTGAGCCATCAGCCCAGAGCCTGACGCGGGGCTCGAACTCAAGGACCGCGAGATCGTGACCTGAACTGAAGTCGGACGCTTAACCAACTGAGCCACCCAGGCGCCCCACAAACATTTCTCTTTGTTGTAGTAGTATTACTGACTGGGCTCTGTATTCAGATTCTCTCCATTTTCTTCATTATAAATTCTCAAGGGCAGGAACTCTGTCGCTCTGCATCGTCCTTAATAGATTCTCACTCCCGTGGTAGGAGAGGGCCCAACCAGGCCCATTCTTCCCCTGGGGCTGCCTCAGCATCCTCCACACTGTTCAGCAAATAGAGGCAGCCTCCTCCCCTCCTCCTCCTCCTCCTTCTTTTACTTCACACTAATTCTGTGTGTCTGAGGAGTGAAGGGACTGAGAAATTAATCGACATTTTGCATTACCCACAACAAAACATTTTCATGCAACTGTATTTGGGAATTATGTTTATTCTGCTTCTTGATTTTATTTTAGGGACTAAATAAACTGCGTTGTTTCTCACTGCTAGCACAGTCCCACACTACTGGAGATAAGTTTCATTTTATTAAACCTAGGTCTGAAGCTTATTATTAAAGCAGAGAATGACCTGGATCTGGGACACTAGTTTCCTGTTACCAGAAGTGCTCGTTAAGATAGTGATGCCTAATCTCCTTCCTTCCATAGGTAGAGGAGGGCTCAGACCCAATCAGGAGGCCCCTGCTTCATAGTGTAGGACTGGATTCTGTAGTTTCCGAGAAGAATCAGACAGCTCTTGAGAGGATTAAAGGTGTTGATTTTGATGTAGATTACTGTTTTCAAATCTGGGGATCATAACTAGCAGGGAAAGAATTGAGTAAAATAACTGTGGCAAAACTTCCGTATCTATGAGTTGTGTTGTGTTGTTTTTGTAAATATCATTTCAGAGTGTGTATCTATGGATATACACTAATAATGGAAATGAAATGATGCACACTGCTATCATTGTAAGCATAACAATACTCTATATGTCCACTGATGCATAAAGTGAGGCAATAGGAACCACCATCAATCCCAATAAATGAGGTAGGTTTCACTAAAATTCTAACTGAGAATTACTTACGATCATGTATCTGTGATAACTAGCTATCAAAACTTATGTTTTCAATAAATGTGTACTGCCCAGATGACTTTTAAAACACTTTTTGTCACCTGCAAGTATTTTTAAATTTCAATTTACGTTGGTGTGTGTGTGTGTGTGTGTGTGTGTAACGAAAGGTAATAGATGAAAACACTCAAAAATATAGCTTACATTTGGATGAAATTCTCAGGAAGAAGTACAATGGGGGTGAGTTCAGGGAGGAAAAAAAGGATCATGTAGACTATCTCACTGTTAACGAAGAATTTGATCATGTGTTCTAAGAATTGATTACAGTATTGAATTGCTATTTCAATAGATATCTTTAAAAGATTGATGTGATCGTGTCACCCATATTTCAGTAAGAAAGATTTTTATAAGAGCATTATTTGAAAATGTGTCAAAGCTCAAGAACTTTATTTAAAAATTTATTTTAATTTCTTTGATGTGACCATTTTGCTTTTTTACAACGTCCTACGTTGGGAATTGCGCCCTTGTAACTATAACAACTAAGGATAAAAATATTTTAGATGCCAACTGAAAAACGTGTCAGATCTTAAATTCCTTTAGATTGGACCCACGCAGGAGAAGGAACAGGGTGGGTGGGCTTCCAGACGCTGGGGAGGAGGGAGCTCGGACTGTGACGTTCTCAGACCCTCCCGCCCAGCTTCCTCTGGAGATGATTTGCAAAACACGACTGATACCTTTCATTAAATGTTTGTTCCTTGCCTGAGCGGATGACAAGACCAATCGGTACATCTAAATCTCAGAGTGGCTCAAGGAAGTGCTTGTTAGGAATCCCCTATTTACAACGAAGAAAAGCCAAAGCGATGTCCTTTTCCAAGTAAAGGCTCTTCGTGCCAAAGCGCTTTCCCTGAGCCAAGATGACACTTCCCTTAATAAATGCCATAAATTCGAAAAAAGAGGTAATTCTGTGTCACTAATGCTTCACAGAAAATGTGGCTGAAAGAGGGAGTTATTTGTCCAGAAAAGGGAATCACATTAAAGGGGAATTACTTTCCTCCTGAATTGATCTCCCCCATCCCCACATAGGCTAAAGCTACCCGCAGCAGAAATCGGCTTGTTACATGTGGCTCGCGCGCACCAGACGCTTCCATCTCCCTTTCGGTTTCGAACGTTTTGCCTTTGTAAGGTCCAGTTACGCCAACATTCTCCCAGAAATGTTCACTGCTTCAGGATCAAGATGTCTGGTCGAGGCAAGGATGCAGCTGCAGGCGACACCGCCTGGGGCCGCGCAACACCGGAGACCTCACTTCCCAGCCCATGCATCAGAGACACTGGGGCGGGGGGATTGGCACCTCCTGAAAGAGGTGACCCGCGCCCTTCACCCAGACGCACGCCGCGCTCAGACAGGCCTGGGTCTCGGAGTCTGCGCGCGCAAGCGCCGGGGATGCACCCTTGCAGCCACCAAAGGACGAAGAACTCAAGGTGTCTACTTAGCGGGGCGATGCATCAACAGCCCTCCGCAGAGGGGAGGGTGGACACGGATCCTTGACCGCCAAGCCGGTTACCATCCCAGACCTCCATAAGAAACAGTTACACACTCTCGCCTTCCACGCACACACACAATGGCGCGCGCGCACACGCACACACACACACACACACACACACGGACCCAGTAACCAGGAAACCACTAAGGTGCACAGAACGGAACTGATTCACAGGACAACCCTTCACCGTGTTCGAAACCCTTTTTCGATTATGTGGGTGGCTCTGAAAAGAGCCTTTGGGTTCCAGGGCGCCCGGCGCGCCTCACTTGGAGCTGGTGTACTTGGTGACGGCCTTGGTGCCCTCCGACACAGCGTGCTTGGCCAGTTCGCCCGGCAGCAGCAGGCGCACAGCCGTCTGCACCTCGCGGGACGTGATGGTCGAACGCTTGTTGTAATGCGCCAGGCGAGAGGCCTCGCTGGCGATGCGCTCGAAGATGTCGTTGACAAACGAGTTCATGATGCCCATGGCCTTGGACGAGATGCCGGTGTCGGGGTGCACCTGCTTCAGCACCTTGTACACGTAGATGGAGTAGCTCTCCTTCCGGCTGCGCTTGCGCTTCTTGCCGTCCTTCTTTTGCGCTTTGGTGACGGCCTTCTTGGAGCCCTTCTTGGGCGCGGGTGCCGATTTAGACGGATCAGGCATGATGGCAAGTCTCTCCAAACAAAAAGAACGTGCGGCCCGAGCAACTGTATTTATACGTCCCGTATGCAAATGAAGGATTCAGAGTTCCTCGTATCTGATAGGTTCGAACGCTGCGTAACGTAATCACTGGAAAAGGTGCATGCAAATTAGGGGATGATGGACTCCTTTTCTGGTTGGTCTCCATTACTATCCAATCAGATGAGGTCAGCTCCACTACCTCCGGACCATATATAAGGGCTCAGTGGGGCTGGCGGCCTCGTTACTTTGGGTCTGTCTTCTCGTCTTTCTTCTCTCTCCGCGCCCGAGTTGGCAATGTCCGGCCGAGGCAAACAGGGCGGTAAGGCGCGCGCCAAGGCCAAGTCGCGCTCTTCTCGCGCGGGGTTGCAGTTCCCCGTAGGCCGCGTGCACCGGCTGCTCCGCAAAGGAAACTACTCTGAGCGGGTCGGGGCCGGCGCGCCGGTGTACCTGGCGGCGGTGCTGGAGTACCTGACTGCTGAAATCTTGGAGCTGGCGGGCAACGCGGCCCGCGACAACAAGAAGACGCGTATCATCCCGCGCCACCTGCAGCTGGCCATCCGCAACGACGAGGAGCTCAACAAGCTGCTGGGCCGCGTGACCATCGCGCAGGGCGGCGTCCTGCCCAACATCCAGGCCGTGCTGCTGCCCAAGAAGACGGAGAGCCACCACAAGGCCAAGGGCAAGTGAGGCTGCGGAGGCGGGCCGGCAACGGCCTTGTGCCCCGGGGGCCCTGTGACACCAAAGGCTCTTTTCAGAGCCACCCACGGTTTCAAGAAAAGAGCCACACTGACCACGCAGCTTTGTCTTACCAAGGCTGCGTCCTCCCGGGCGCACGGAGAGCCGGGCCCGAGGCACAATCCGGGAGCGGGTATGCGCACCGTGGCCTTCCGTGTTCGTTTGCCGCAGGGAATGCTACCGGACACGTAGCCGCCCTTTGCGTTTGAATCTCACTCCTAAACTGCGCCTGGGGTCTTAAGTTAACCCGCTCACCGTGAAGGTATCTGTCGTTATCGGTGACCAGTTGCCTTGCACTCTGCAACGGGTCGTTCGGTCACATTTAGACACCCAAGTACAGGCTGTCTGCTTATCCCAGGCCTGCATAACAGGGCAGATTCACCTGCCTTTGAAAATAAGTCTAGTTGTTAGAATCCGCTATTTGCGGTTCTTATGGGTAACCCTTAAAGATTTACGTTCTAGAACGTATGGGTGCTTGAGGGAGTGGATATTGCAAAGTTTTAGGAAACATGAGGTCGTTGGGAATTATGATCTGGAGATTAAAGTCTTGTAAAGAGTCTGTTCTAGAGGCATTTACAACATTCAGAAAGAAAATTATATTTTTAAACGAAGTGTAAACTTTTTAAAGAAAATCTTAACTGTAAGTAGAATGACCAAAAGGATTTAAATTGTTCAGTCTGGGTTGGTCAAACATTAATTCGAGTCCCTTAACCTGATAACTAAAGTTAGAGAATAAAATAATTTGTACATTGAGTTTGGTCAGCAAGACCAGGTTGTTAGGATTAGATTATGTAATATATGAGTGGATATTTCAGAAGATGACTGTTTACACGAGCTCCTCACTCTGTAATAAAGGGGAGTTGGACATTCCCAAGGGTCCTGGCGAAGTCGTCAAAATGTTAATACCACCTACCTCATGGGGGAGAGGGATTAAGTGGTTAATTCATAATAATTCCTTTAAAACAATGTCTGGCATGTGCACAACACACACACACACACACACACACACACACACACACACACACAGAGCTTGATAACTGCTAGTTATTCCTAGTATCAAGATCTTTGCCATTTTCATTAATTTTTTTATTATTATCACAATAAATGCAGGCCAGTAACACAATTCAGGAATATTATATAATTTATATTAAACTTAGTAAAATTAGGTCTACTCAAACCAGGGCTCCCTAGACACCATCTGGAGCTAACCACATATCTGCTGGTCTTGGGAAAATATCCTAGTGCTGTGAAAGTATTCGCACCAAGGATCTATAAACCCTGCTCTGACGGTGTGCATCTAAACACAGGAGTCTCCTGCAGCAGAGGTGGGTAGTGGACCACATTGCTGAGTGGGCAGCATTTCTGTGACACAAGCAAGGACTGTCCAAGAGACCATAGAGCCTTCTGGAGATGGATCCATTATGTTCAATTGTAGCATAAATTTTTGTTTATGCACTGATGTTCATGTAGGCCATTGTATGTCGTCAAACCCCTCAGTGGTATTTAGGAAATGTTTTTTCAGGGCCAGCAAGGTTAGGTATGCCACGTATCCATGGAGTTCCCAATTTTTAATTTCTCAAATGGGACGTTGAGAGGGAGGCAGTGAGGTGGGTGGTGCTCACAGAAGCAGCCCTTCATCTGTTATCTCTAAGGCTGAGCTGTCCCCTGGAGATAACATCAAGCAACAAGAGCTACTCAATCTTTTTTTTAACTTTATTTATTTTGAGAGAGAGACACAGAGTGTGAGCCAGGGAGGGTCAGAGAGAAAAGGAGACACAGAATACAAAACAGGCTCCAGGCTCTGAGCTGTCAGCACAGAGCCCGATGCAAAGCTCGAACTCACAAACAGTGAGATCATGGCCTGAGCTGAAGTTGGACACTCAACCGACTGAACCACCCAGGTGCCCAAAGGACTATTCAATTTTCAATGATTTGAAATTAAATACAAGGGGTGCCTGGGTGGCTCAGTTGGTTGAGCCTTAGACTCTTGATTTCGGCTCAGGTTGTGATCTCACAGTTCATGAGATGGAGCCCCAAGACAGGCTCTGCTCTGACAGCATAGAGCCTGCTTGGGATTCTCTCCCTCCTTTCTCTCTCTCCCTCTCTGCCCCTCTCTCATGCATGTGCACTCTCTCAAAATAAATAAAACGTTAAAAAATTTTTTAAATGAATAAATTAAATTAAACTCTAGGATGCAGTTTCTTAGCCTCCCTAGCCATGTGTGGCCAGCAGCCAACGCATGAACAGCACAGGTGGAGAAGCTCCATTGTGGAAAGGTCAGGTGGACAGCTCTGGTCTAAAGTTTAATCGTCTCTTGGGGGTTATCTGGTTCAGGAATGTGATGCAATATCCAGAGCTGCCTGCCTATGCAGGAGAAAGCCCATCAGACCCTCGCTTCAATAAGGAAGAGCCATATGGCCCAGCAATTGCACTCCCAGGTATGCACAAGGACTCAGTTACTTGTACACGCACATTTACAGCGGCATTATTCCTCATGTCCCAAAGGTGGAGACAGCCCAAGCAAATGGATGAACAAAATGTGCTCTGTCCACACAGTGGAACAGCATTCAGCCATAAAATGGAGTGTAGCACTGGTACATGCTACCACGTGGATGACCTTCAAAGACATGATGTTCTGTGAGAGAGAAAGGTCACACAGGGTATGATTGCATTTATAAGAAACAGAACGGGGGTGCCTGGGTGGCTTAGTCGGTTGATCGTCCGACTTTGGCTCAGGTCATGATCTCACAATTCGTGGGTTCGGGCCCCACATCGGGCTCTGTGCTAAACACTTGCTCAGAGCCTGGAGCCTGCTTTGGATTCTGTGTCTCCTCTCTCTGCCCCTCCTCTGCTCGTGCTCTCACTGTCTCTCAAAAATAAATAAATGTAAAATAATTTTTTTTTTACAGAAACAGAATGGACAGAGCCATAGAGATGGGAAGCAGATTAATGGTGGCCAGAGGCTTCCCGGGAAGTGGGGAGGATGGCGGGGAGACTGCCAGCCTCTACAGAGCTTCAACACCTTCTCCATGCTTACTGCGTCAAGTCACATGCTCCCTTTCCCCATCCCCAGATCGTCTCCGTCATGCTCCCCATGTCCCTGTGGTATGAGCAGTTTACTGAGAAAGGTGAACCAAAGATGTACAAGGTCCCACAGGAAGAATGCAGAAACACCCACACCCCCTGCCAGGAAACTGCTCCCAGCTTCCGGAATTCTCCACTCACCTCTTCCAGGTCCCATAATTCAACTTGCCCCTCCCCTGGGCAAGGGTCTGGCCCCAGCCCCAGCCCCACATCCATTCATTCTCATCTTTTTACCGACGTTTTCAAGAATCTTCCAAGTGAGCAATCATGAAGGACCCCCTCAATTTCTGTGTTGGCTTAGAGCCTGAGTAAGAGTGTTGGGTACAGGCCTTGAGGTGGACTGGGTCACCCAGCTTGAGAGCTGACCTGAGCTGTTCTGCCCACACGCTGCTCTGTCACATGGAGGTCCCACACCTGGTCATCAGAATTTACCTTCATGTTCCCAGGAAGGGCAGTTTCCATGCATTGCTCACCAAGCCTCGCCAAGGGTCTGCTTTTCCCTCATGCCCCTCCCCCCACCCCAGCAAAAGCTTGAAAAGTGCATCCTTCTCTCTGCCCACTTCCTTCCTCATGAGTAATTTGGTCCCAGGCAGGATTCTGGGAAGGGCAAGTCTCTGGGGAGGCCAGGTCCTGATGCTTCCCTCCTCCCCAAGACAGTGGAGCCCATGACCTCCCCTCTGGCCAATGCTGCCCTTCAGGACACCCTCTCTTACCCATTGCCCTGTCCTCAGCTTGCCACAGCCCCTGGCAGCCCTTCTGGGGGCCTGATCTGCCTGTTCTCTCCTGTGGGATGATGGATCAGCCCAAAATGTCCCAGCTGCTGGTCTGAGAATCAGTGGTTACAGTCGGGCTCCCCAGGAAAGCTGGTGGTTGGTGACCATGCCGAAGGCCAGATTGTGGGAATTTGGGATCAGCTGGGAGGGTATCATCTGAGGGGGGTATCTAGGGGGTCAGGGGAAGGGTCAGTGGTGGGGGTGGTGTTAATCTGGTAGGTCAATGTGGAGTCAGCTGGGAAGACACTGGTCCAGGTGGCCTCCTTCACATGGCTGGGTACCTTGTTTCTTCTTGTATACAGTCTCTTTCCAAGGCTAATTTGGGCTTCCTTACACCATCCCTGGAGGACAGAGTCCCCTGGACCCCTGAGGCTCAGCCTGCACACTGTGACTCATACCCCATGCTGGGGTTCACAACAAGTCTCACTCCACGGTGCTGGGAACATCAAGAGCCACGCTGCCATCCACCACGGGTTCTGTGGCTCAGCTACAAGGCTTCCTCTCTCCTCCTGCTCTCAAGCCAGGGCATCAGTGGGGCCCGAACGTCGCAGCAGCTGTCTTCCAGGAGCCACAGGCTGTCACCTGATTGGGAGTTCCATCCTCTCCTGGCGGCCAGGCTGCACTCTGCCTCACCCCCCATGGCGGCACCTCCTCATCTTCCCCAGGCAGACATGCCCTGTTGGAGACCATCAGCAAGCCGGGAGTCTCGGGATGCAGTTAGTCTCCATGTCCCGGGTCCCACCCCTAGTGCCACCTCCCCCAAAATAGATATGACCCCGTTCTAATGTCCAGAACTTGTGAGTGTGATCTCATTTGGAGAAAGGGTCTTTGTAGTGTAACTTAAGGGCCCTGAGATGAGGTGGTCATCTGGACCACGCAAAGAACTCTCAGAACTCCACGCTGAAAAAATCACTCTTTGATTTGTGGACAGGCCAAGCCCCTCTTTTGCCATTCACCCTGTTCCCTGCATCCTAATTCTCTGAGCCTGGCTGCCACCTCCTGGAGTGACTATTTGTTATAGTAGAATCTTCCATTCTGGTGGAGAAGACAAGGAAATAGAGTGGGCAGTGGGGGGGGGGGGGTGGGGGCAGGGTGGGGAGAGATGGATGAATTTCCTAAGATGTAAGTGTAGATAAAAGTGAGTAGAGGGGCACCTGGGTGGCTCAGTCAGTTGAGCGTCCGACTTCGGCTTGGGCCCTGATCTCACAGTTCGTGGGTTTGAGCCTTGTGTTGGACTCTGTGCTGACAGCTCAGAGCCTGGAGCCTGCTTCGGATTCTGTTTCCCTCTCTCTCTGTCCCTCCCCTGCTTGTGCCCTGTCTCTGTCTTTCAAAAATAAATAAATGTTAAAAAAAAATTTTTTAAGTGAGTAGAGTAAGTGGATCTTAAGGATAATAGAGACCCGAGGACCACAACACAAGGTAGTTAAACGTGAGGCACTAAATATTCATGATCACCAAGTATACTAGTAGACACTCAGCAATCGGGACCCCTGAGGCACTCGGTTTCCATTAGGTCTTAATCAGCTACATCTGGGGCTCTCCACAGGTGAGCCTGTCCCTGGGGGACCACACCTGTGTGCATCAGCCCAGCTGTCCTGGCGACCCCACCATCAGCGAGAAGGCTGAGTCAGCAGGGAGTGACAGGACACAGGACTTCCTGTGGCTCCCTGACATCTGTCCTAAGTTTGTCAGCTCACCCCATGTCTTCCACCTTGCTTCTGCTGGGAGTTTTGTTTTTTGTTGTTTTTTTTTTAAGTTTATTTATTTATTTGGAGAGAGAAAGAGAGCGTGCGAGATGGGGAGGGGCAGAAAGAAAGGGAGAGAGAGAATCCCAAGCAGGTTCTGAGGCTCTGTACACTCTGCGCAGAGCCCGAAGCAGGGCTCGAACTCCTTAACCATGTCATCATGTGAAATCATGACCTGAGCAGAAATCAAGAGTCTAACGCTCAACCAAATGAGCCACCCAGGCGCCTCTTTTCTGGGTCTTTTAAATGGATTTAATAAACCACCTGGTTTGAGGTTTCTGACAGGGCTGAGAGCTCTTCCGCGCTAAGCCCTGCAGTGAACTGGGGAGCACGTTAGTCTCCAGTGTCCCTCCACAGTGGTTGGAGGCTACCCCCAGGCAGGTGAGCGCGACAGGCCACTTAAATGGAAGCGCTGTGTTTCCTCCCCTCACTGCACTGGATAGTGTGGGCGACTCTCAGAGCCCCCCGACAGCAGGTGAAACCCTGTCTGCCCTGATTCCCGAGGACACCCGTGCACTTGGGTGTCGCGGTCCCCAAACAGGTGTACCAGGCACGCAGGCGTCCGCGTGTGACACATGGCCGTCTTCCTGCTTGTGAAATGCCATCTGCACACGCCACGTGTGTGGCCCGAATTGCTCCAGCTCCCTGGGAACAAAGCCCTTGAAAGCAGTCACTGCACGGAAGCCATCCAGAGACTGCGCACTGCTCAGAGCAGGAGCCGACTCCGGGTGTGGGTGGAAGTCACCCAGAAAAGAACATCAGGGACTCAGGAATGAGGGCCACCCTCCTGCAGGCTCCCAGATGCGACAGAACGGTTTGCAAAAGGCGCGGCCTCTTCAGAGGCCATCGGGGAGAGAGGACTCCAGTGTTTTTGCTGAAATGCAAAAAGGGACGTGGGCTTGATGGTGTCTTTGGAAGCCGGGGTCGCCATCTCCTGGCGGCTCCCAGAGGATGTGGCGCATGCGCTGGGCGTCCCTGGGCGTGCCGGGGACGCGCCGCGCGGGGTGGTGCCCTGGCCGGCCTAGCGCCTCCCGCCGGTGGTGCCACGGCGGCAAGGCTCGAGTTCGCGGTCCTCGGTCCTGGAAGGCAGCGCGCCATAGGGAGGCTTGGCGAACTCCTGGGGGTGGCGCGGCTCGGGGGAGCCGCGGTGGTGGTGACAGGTGGCAGGGATGCAGAGGGGCGGGGATACAACGGCACAAAGGATGCAGGGGTACCGGGATGCTGGGGTGCAGGGGAGCAGGGAGCTGGGGATTCCGCGCTGCTTGCACTTGGGGGCGGAGGGGACGGTCGCGGACTGCTGCTGGGGCGCGCGCGCCGAGGCTGACGGTGGCTTCGGAGGCTCCGGATCCTAGTCTCTGGGTGAAGACCCGAAGCCTTTGAGGCCCCTGTTTATGCTCGGGCACGTGTCCCGGTTGGTCGTTTCAAAAGCCCTGGGGCCAACCGCCCTAGAGGCGATCTCGCCCTGGTGGCCTTGGGATGCTGACCGCCTCGCCGCTGCTCCTCTGGGCTCCGAATCCCGGATGCTGACCGCATTGTGCAGACTGGAGGTCTCTGATTTCTCGAAGGGGCGCGCATTCCCTGGATACAAATGGCTAGGTGCGTTCTCCCCGAAAGGGATGCCTGGGTCGGCGGGTCCCGACGGCTGGCGGAGGCCTTTGCGCCAGTGCGCGCAGGGATGGAGCGCCCCCAGCACGCCTCCTGCAGGTCGGCTGTCCCCTCGCCGCTTCCCCGGTGCATCTATCTCCTCCTCCCCTATGCTCCGCGCGCATTTTGTTTTCCCGGTTCCTTCCCGGGAGGAATCCGCGCATGTGCACAGCTGAACGTTGTGGATGCACACATTTTTAAGAACCAAATACGCTTATGTATCAACGCTTTCCTTTATACCAAAATCGATAACAAGTCAACACAATCTTCTTACATCGTTTAACTTTTTTTTTTTTCAATTTTTAAAATGTTTATTTTTGAGAGCGAGAGAAACAGAGTGCAAGCTGGGGAGGGGCAGAGAGGGAGACACAGAATCTGTAGCAGGCTCCAGCCTCTGAGCTGTCAAGGCCAGAGCGAGGCTCGAACCCACAAACCGTGAGATCAGGACCTGAGCCGAAGTCGGACCCTAAACCGCCTGAGCCACCCAGGCACCCCTTCATGACAATTAATAACACAGATGACGTCCAGGAGCTGGATGCACACCTGACAGTGGCTCTGGGGGCAGGGCAGTAGTAAGTGCTGCTTCTGTCAGGTCCATGATATGTGTGCATGTTGACTCGGCCATTCTTATTCCTCTTGTTCACTGTCCTCTCCTCATGGTGACGTGCATGTACCTCCTATGAAGACACATTGATCTCCAGAGTCCTGTAATCACTGGGGGGTCCTGTATAATTTCCAGACCTCTGGTTGACCCAAGTGAGCACAGGGTAGAAACAAAGGAGACATATTTCTTTTTTTTTTTTTTTTAATGTTTATTTTTGAGAGAGAGAGACACACACCCTGAATGCAGGAGGAACAGAGAGAGAGGGAGACACAGAACCAAAGCAGGCTCCAGGCTCTGAGCTGTCAGCACAGAGCTCCATGTGGGGCCCGAAACCACAAACCGCCAGATCACGACCTTAGCCACAGTCAAACGTTTAACTGACTGAGCCACCCAGGCGCCCCAAAGGAGACATAGTTCTGTGCCCACAGTTCTGGAGGCCATGTCCGCATGTGCATGACCACTGATTCAAGGGAAAGGACATGTTCGTCATTACCAGGAGACCACTGCCACTTTGCCATTGTTTTCCTGCCACCCATGCAGTTTTCCCTGACACAAAACCACCAACAACGACAAGAACTGTCCTTGGGGCACCTGGGTGGCTCCAGCAATTAAGCATCTGACTCTGGCTTCCTGCTCAAGGCATGATCTCAAGGTTCATGAGGTGGGGCCCTGAGTTAGGCTCTGTGCTGACAGGGCGGAGCTGGGATTTTCTCTCTCTCCCTCTCTCTGTCCCTCCCTCAGTCGACTGTCTGTCTCTCTCAAATAAATAAACTTAAAAAAAAAAAAAAAAAGAACCTTCCTTTCTTCCACATGACTTTTTATGTGGCCTTTCGCGTGTACATTGTGTCCTCAGATTCGCTCCATTTAGCAATACAGATTCAAGAAAAGTCACCAATGTGCTGTTTACTTAGTTTCCGATCATGACAGCAGGTGGGTCTACCCTGCGCTAAATCTCCCTGTGCTGCTTTGAGTTCAGCGAATGTTCCCCCATGTGTAACCTTCCCCCCCACCCCTGCCTCACTCCCAGGAGTCAGCCACCCTGCTCCGCTGACCTGGGGTGTGGCCACAGGTGGCAGGCCCAAAAAACCGCTCCTCAGCCAAATATTCTCTTTATCAAGAATCCACGATTATTACCCTGTGTGGGAGAAGGGAGGAAATCAATGATCTCCAGAGGAGGGGCTTTCCCTAGATTATCCTGGGCCTCAATGTAGTCACATGTCTCCCTTCTTCTTCTTCTTTTTCTTCTTCTTCTTCTTCTTCTTCTTCTTCTTCTTCTTCTTCAGTTTATTTATTTTTTGAGAGAGAGAGCAGGGAAGGGGCAGAGAGAGGGAGAGAGAGAATCCCAAGCGGGCTCCTCACTGTCAGCACAGAGCCCAATGCAGGGCTCTCGAACTCATGAACCATGAGATCATGACCTGAGCCAAAATCAAGAATCAGATGCTCAACCGACTGAGCCACCCAGGCACCTCCCAACATGTCTCCTGGTAGGAGAAAGGCAGAGGGAGTGTGGACACACACAAGCGGAAAGGTGAACATGGAGGCAGAGATTGGGGTCATGTGGGCACAAGCCAAGGGAGCCCCAAGGAGCTGGAAGAGACAGGAAGGGCTCACCCCTAGAGCCTCCAGAGGGAGCGTGGCTCTGTGACACCTTGATGTTGGACTTCTGGCCCCCAAGCCCAGGAGGGTAGGGGAGCCCCTGTTGTAAGCCCCCCAGGTTGTGGTAGTTCCTTAGGGCAGCTCCAGGAAGTTGACCCACCATGGGCTCCCCCTGGCTGACAGCAGGTAGCGGGGGGGAAGGACCACGCCCCATTTCTGGAGCAAGCGCTTCTGGTGCAGCGAGCCAGGTACTCCTGTCCTGCACCAGAGACCCACACGCCCCAGAGAAGAGTGCTCCCCGATGCCAGACAGGGAACATGTGAGTCAGGATATTAATAATAATAACAAGATCAGAAAAGATCTTGGCTTATTTACTAGTAGGGGTGAAAGACAAAAGAGAGCACTGATTCTAGGTTTTATAATCCAGGATTCTTAAGAGACACAGAAGCTATAGGATATATACAGACAGATATATTTTAAGGAATTGGCTCACATAATTGTGATAGTGGTGACTCTGAAATCCATGGGGCAGGCTGGGGACCCAGGAAAGAGTTGACAATATAGGTCTGTCTAAAGGAAATCTGAGGTCACTAAGGTGAGTCCAAATCCAGTATGCCTGGTGCCTTTGTTTTTATTTGTTTTGAGAGAGAAAGAGAGCAGGAGAGGGGCAGGGAGAGGGGGAGAGAGAGAGAATCCCAAGGAGGCCCCGCACCGTCAGCACAGAGCCTGAAGCAGGGCTTGAACCCACAAACTGGGAGATCATGAGCTGAGCTGAAATCTAGAGTTGGATGCTTAACCGACTGAGCCACCCAGGAGCCCCATGACTGGTGCCCTTTTGAAAAGAGATTAAGACACACACACACACACACACACACACACACACACGCAAGGAGGGATGACCTTGTGAGGACACAGGGAGAAACGCCAGGGAGAGAGGCCTGGGGAGGGACCAGCCCCACCCCCGCCTGGATCCCAGACTCCCTGCCTCCAGGCCTGGGAGACAATACATGTGTGTTGTTCACGCTGCCCAGGCTGGGGTATCTGTTATGTCAGCCTTAGCAAATCAATACACAGGGACTCTGGCTCAATGCTCAGCTCATGTTCATGGTTTTATAAGACTGCTTTGCTACTGCACACAGTCACGTGGTCGACACCAAATGAACAACGCTTTTTCAAAATTTTAAAGAGAAAGGAAAAGAGTTTTATTTGAGCCCAAATTGGGACAGCTGCCTAGATACACAATCTTCACAAGGAAGAGAGTGGTCCATGGAAGGGACATTTGGTACAGGGTTATATATGCTTTTTTACATAAAGAGTCATAAGTCATCATGGTGAAGAACACTCCAGAAAGTCACAGATTTTATCTTATGTTTTTAGTATGTGCAAGGCTGTGTGACTTTAACCTTTTTTAAAAAGTGTTTATTTATTTTTGAGACAGAGAGACAGAGAGACAGAGCATGAATGGGGAGGAGCAGAGAGAGAGAGAGAGAGAGGGAGACACAGAATCCAAAGTAGTTGTCAGCATAGAGCCGGCCTCAGGACTTGAACCCAGGAGCCATGAGATCATGACCTCAGCCGAGGTCAGACACTTAACCAACTAAGCCACCCAGGTGCTCCTGTATGACTTTAATTTTAAAAACCAGGGAGGTTTTTGTTTTTCTTATCTTTGTGTTTGGAATGTTCCTTTTTGTTGTGTTGTGTTGTGTTTTGTTTTGTTTTTTAACAAAGCAGACATACAGAAATAGACCCCACGCTTTGAGGTTTTGCTGAATCATTATGGCTATGGTAAATGTTAAAGTATAGCTTCCCTGGGAACCCAGGATTGGGGCCCACAAACATTAAAAGTTGAAACAGTTCTTCATCAATGCTTATAAGCTCTGTGTAGGATACTGTTGAGAAGTTTTATTACTGCTTAACATCTGGAAGACAGGATCTTCCTGTCTCATCAGGATGATGAGTGTGATTAATTATATCCCTGAAATATCATACAAAATTCTTTCAGTCAACTGGGATGGCATAGGAACTCAGGGAAATATTTATGCATGAAATTATACAATATTTTGGATTTTATTTTTCAAAAGAATCTGAGCAAGAGAAGGAAAGACGTATAAAGTCAAAATTGGTCTTCAGCTGATAATTGTTGAAATCTAGTCCACCTGACTATTTTGTCTACCTTTGTATGTGTTTGAAATTTTCCAGTTTTATAAAGAAAAAAAAACAGTTATTTAACACATTATAGTTGACCCTTAAACAACACAGGTTTATGGGATGCCTGGGTGGCTCAGTCGGTTAAGGCATCTGACTTTGGCTCAGATCATGATCTCGCAGTCCGTGAGTTGGAGCCCTGCGTCAGGCTCTGTGCTGACAGCTCAGAAGCTGGAACCTGCTTCAGATTCTGTGTCTCCCTCTCTCTCTGCCCCTCTCTGCTCATGCTCTGTCTCTCTCTCAAAAATAAACAATAAAAAATAAATAAATAAAAATAAATTAAAAACAACACAGGTTTAAACTGTGCAGGTCCACTGATACACAGATTTGTTTTTTAATATAAACACAATACAATACTATAAATGTTTTTTCTCTTCCTTATGATTTTATTAATAACATTTTCTTTTCTCTAGCTTTATTGTACGAATACTGTATATAATACATATAACATAGAAAATGCATGTTAATTGACTGTTAATGTTTTTGGTAAGGATTCCCATCAACAGCAGGCTGTTTAGTAGTTAGGTTTTGGGGGAGTCAAAAGTTATACATCAATTTTCAACTGCTTAGGGGATCAGCACCCTAAACCCTGCCTTGTTCAAGGGCCAAGTGTATTTTTGTTTTTCTTGAGTCTGAACCACAGACTTTTTTTTTTACATGTTTTTCAATATATGAAATTTATTGTCAAATTGGTTTCCATACAACACCTAGTGCTCATCCCAAAAGGTGCCCTCCTCAATACCCATCACCCACCCTCCCCTCCCCTCCCTCCCACCCCCCATCAACTCTCAGTTTGTTCTCAGTTTGTTTGTTTTTTAATTTTTTAACATTTATTTATTTTTGAGACACAGAGAGACAGAGCATGAATGGGGGAGGGTCAGAGAGAGGGAGACAGAATCTGAAACAGGCTCCAGGCTCTGAGCTGTCAGCACAGAGCCCGATGCGGGGCTCGAACCCACGGACTGTGAGATCATGACCTGAGCCACCCAGGTGCCCCTGTTCTCAGTTTTTAAGAGTCTCTTATGCTTTGGCTCTCTCCCACTCTAACCTCTTTTTTTTTTTTTCCTTCCCCTCCCCCATGGGTTTCTGTTAAGTTTCTCAGGATCCACATAAGAGTGAAACCATATGGTATCTGTCTTTCTCTGTATGGCTTATTTCACTTAGCATAACACTCTCCAGTTCCATCCACGTTGCTACAAAGGGCCATATTTCATTCTTTCTCATTGCCATTGAACCACAGACTTTTTAAGGTCACCTTATTTATCATGACCCTGATCATAAGGTCATAATGAAAACCATGGCCACACATGTGTTAAGCATACATCCTGGGAGGATGTAATTTTATTACTGCCCTCATTTCTTTCCAGTGAGAGTAGACATATTCTGCTGTGAATACATTTTGTACCCATGTGTAACCCTAATGTCTGTTTGCTCCAACTTCCCATGCATGCCCCCAGATTGTCCTATTCGTTCACTCAAGAAAAATATTCCCACCCTGCAAAAACTCAGACCTAACAGTGCCTTCTTTTCCACGTTAGGGCTCTCTGGCACACCTGAGTTTCATCAGGCCGTTTTTCTGAAAAACAAAAGAAGTAAAAGGCGGCTTCCAGCTTTGTTGTATCCCCTTTGATTGAGCCATCTGTGAAGGTCCATGTGGAGATGTGAACCCTGCTTACACGTATGAGTCCACCTAGGGAAGAATGAGCTTTATTTTTACTACATAACCTCCCTGATTTGAATAATAGACGACTAAGTAGGTCCCAAGGGAAAATCTGTTTATAGGTGTCTACAGTAGGCCGACTGCAGCCCCCACCCCCACCCCCACCCCCACCTCCACCCCCCCACCCTCACCCGCCCCTGCAGGACTTGTCACAGGGCTAAAGGGACTTTGCAGCTGTCATTAAGGCTACAGATTGAAGATAAGGGGATCATCCTGGATTTCCCCCCATATAATCACAGGCGCCTTAAAAGCAGAGAGGAAGAAAGACGCCAGACAGAAGTTGGACAGATTGGAAACAGGAGGGGGATGTGACCCGCCCCTGCTGGGGGCACCTGGGTCGCCAGAGCAGGACTGTGGGCAGGGTGTGGGCGAAAGGAGCCCACACGCAGTCAGCTAGGAAAGGAAGCCTGGGGGCGATAATCCAGAGCCCCCAGGGAGGAAAGCAAGGTTGCGGACACCTTGATGTGAGCCCCGTGAGCCTCCACAGAGGACCCGGTTGAGCCTCGACCTCCACTGGCAGAACCGCAAAAGAATAACTAGGCTTTGTTTTAAGCTGCTATTTTGGGAGGTAATTTGATACGGCAGCAATAGGAAACCAATACGAAATATTTTTATTTTTATTTATTTTTATAAAGTCTATTTTCAAAGTAGCTGGGAAGGTTTGGGTAACAGAGAGGGTCTTGGAATTTACCGCAGAAAAAAAGCAGCCCCCTTGCAGCTAGTGAGCCTGGGGATCTAGGCGTTTCCATCCTTCTAACACCAGCCACATCTCGCCGTCACTCCCTCCCAGGAGCAGAAATGCGTTTCCAGTGCAGACGGCGCTGGTCCTAGAGAAGGTGGATGGCACCCCGGTACTATTTATATGGATTATATGCAAATGAGGGATTGGGCAAACGCAACATGTGATTGGATCAAAAAACATTTTTAAATAGCCAGAGGCAGTGCGGCTGTCTGATTGGATGAAATTGCTGGGGATGTCAGCCAGTCAGAACACAGATATCCCCAGAAGCCTTCCAAATACCGCTCCGGCCAGGCATTCCCAGGATGGGTTACTGGCATGAGTTGGAGACTTTCCCACCTGGGGAAATCTGTAAACATAACCCGTGATGTTGATGGTAAATTCATGATTCCTCATTGTCCTAAAACACGTAGCTCTCAAAGCCCAGCAAGACGTATAGGTGAAATCTATCATTTCTCGAGTATCAAAGAAGTCAGGGACTATCTTTATTCTGGAATATTAGAAAATGTAGAGAAAGAGGGTTTGGTAGTGTTTTTGTGGATTTTGTTTGTTTGAGTTTTTAATGCCTGGAAATCCTAGAGCAGTACAGAGTGTGGTCCTGAACCAGCATTGGGTCATTTGAGAACTTGTTAGGAATGCAAACTGGGGTTCAGCCCAGACCCACTGAGTCACACAGGGGATGAGGCCCAGTCATCTGCTTTGGAAACCTTTTCAGGTGTTCAGATGGATGTGAACCTTTGAGAGCCAGTGCCCCCACAGAAACAACTAAAACACAATTGAAAGGGCTCACTGGGAGATTCAGCGACACACAAAATTATCTTTCCTGTCTCCAAATGAGTCAGTAAAAAATCGAATGGGGAAAACTTTGCTCATTGTGGTAAATAAACAAGGGTAATCTTGGAAAAAGTAGAATTTATTTTCATGAAAGTATAAACCTCATTGGGAGGTGGATAGAGGTTTAAATAAAACAGGGAGATCCCATTTCCTTGGCTACTAAATTTGAAAAAAAAAATCTATTTTCCCTTAAATTGATCTATAAATTCAGGATTTTATTTGTTATTTGAAAAAAAATTGTAAAGATCTTGTACAAGGAAATAGAAAACAAGCAGGAAAAAACTCTTAAAAGTATAAGAATTTTCTTTCTTCCTTTTTAAAATGTTTTAATATTTATTTATTGTTGAGAGACACATAGAGTGTGAGTGGGGAGGGGCATAGACAGAGGGAGACACAAAATCTAAAGCAGGATCCAGGCTGTCAGCACAGAGCCTGACGGACGCAGGGCTAGGACTCACAAACTCCAAGATCATGCATGACCTTAGCCAGAGTCATACACTTACCCAACTGAACCACCAGGAGCCTTCAGAAATTCTACCTTAAAATATTAGGTACAACACTAAAACAACGACAATGACAAATTTTAATTTCTTGGAGGAATCATAGAATCGTTCAGTTTTGGAGAGAACGTAAGTCACCTCAGTTAGGTCTGAAGAGAAAAGAGATGCATGTAAGAGATGCTTAATGCATCTCTAATCTTTTATCATTTTTTGAAATTAATAATCTGTGAGTTAGGATCAGTGGAGGTCCAGCATCATGTTGCTGGTGAATTACTTTAGTGTGGCTGCTATTAGGGCTGGAAACAAATCAGAGAAGCCCACTGTTGCCATTAGTATTTACCTTTATCCTGGAATGTCCACTGTCACTCAGTATTTGGCAAAGAAGAAACTTTTAAAAGGTACCGGATATGCAGAAATGACAGAGTGCAGTTACACAAATACAAAACAAAACAAAAAACAAAAACACAAAAACATAAACCCTGTGCCCATTCAGTAATCGATTACAAACAAGGAAAAGGGAATGTAATAAGACATCCATTCAGTAGAGCACAATAAATATATACATAAATATTAATATATTGTTGAAAAATTTTACAGCTACAAATATCCTTGATGAAGTGTTTGCACATTGGGATGAAGAAAAGTGTGCAAGTTTGTAGATGGTTAAACATGATTCTAAGAAGCAGAAAATGGGGCACCTGGCTGGGTGGGTTGGTGGAGTGTGCAACTCTTGATCTCCGGGCTGTGGGTTCAAGTCCCACGTTGGATGTAGAAATTACATAAAAATAAAATCTTGGAGCGCCTAGGTGTCTCAGTCAGGTGAATGTCTGGCTCTTGACTTTGGCTCAGATCATTATTCCAGGGTTGTGGGATCAAGCCCCACATTGGGCTCCATGCTCAGCGTGGAGCCTGCTTCTGATTTTCTCTCTCCTTCTGCCCTTCTCCCCTGCTCTCTCTCTCTAAATTAAAGAGGTAAAAATAAAATAAAATGTTTTAAAATATTCCCAGCTTCACCAAACTGCCAGAGGGGTTCATGAGGCCAAAAAAAGAAAAACAAAATTAAATTCTTGCTATCTCTTCACAGTAAACAGAAAAAGAAAACCTCCCGAAGAGGCCAAAGTTACAAAGCACGATTAGGAAATGTATTTAACCACATGGCAGAATTCTTTCATACTGTGGAGTCCACGGGGAATCACTGCAGTGTAGACAACCCCACACCGAGCCTCTTATGAAATGGGCTAAACGGGGAGAAGACCCTGTCCTGAGGACCCCATTAGGGCTGGAGAAGAACCAGGTGCATTGCATGGTTTCGGAGCACTTTGGTGCCATGTGCATCCTTTGAATGCTGCGAGGTGGCTGATGGTGTGAGTGACTGGGGCGTGCCCCATGCCCCTGGCACTGCGTGGGGCTCTGGGCAACTCAAACTGAATGCTGTCTGTGCTTCAGGCCCAGAGAATGGGAAAGCAGGACCTGGACATGGTCAATGGGAGTTTCCTATAAAGGGGGCCAGAGAAATGGGGTACTAGCTGGGGTATCAGCAGGGTCCCCCCAACAACTGGGAACCCTAGCGTCCGCTGTAGCTGTCAGCTCTGGAAGGGCTTTCACACACTGTTTACAGGACCATCTGCCCCTGCAAGAACCCCACTCTGCCTTTAGACTGAGCTCCTGAAAGTCCAGATGGTTCCCAGCTTGCTGTCACGCGAGTGAGGGCGAATAGGGAGTTTTTACGCTGGAGAACGGCATCGTGTGTGTGTGTGTGTGTGTGTGTGTGTGTGTGTGTGTGAAAGAGAGAGAGAGAGATGACGCACACGGTCAACCCCCTGTGACCTAAAATCCCTAAGGATTTACAACAAAGCACTACACACAACCCCATATTTCCTTAGTTGTGTGTGCAAATTCCATGAGTGATGAGAGCAAGGGAAGAACATTCCAGGTTAGGGAGGGAGCTGGGTACCTCCATCACTGGATGGTAGTCGGTGCTTGGTTGCCAAGCTCAATGGTCAAGAATGAATTCTTGAGACGTTTTATGGTGCAAAAAGATGCTGATATCATAGCACAGGGACAAGACACATTGGGCAGAAAGAGTTGCCCTGGGATTGTGAGGAGTTACTGATAATATATATTTAAGTTTGTGGAGGGAGGCTGAGTAGAGATAATGCAAGTTTCTAAGGAATTGCTGTACGCTAAGACTGACATTTCTTGAACCTTGGAGGTCTGGCTGTTGTCAGGATAAGGTTGGTTTTAGTCTCTACTAAAACATCAGCATGAAGGCAGCCATGAGTTACTGGAGGAAGGTCATGCTCCGCATGCCTCAGGGATTAATGAGTGGGCTCCAAGTTGTAAGGACACTTAACGTTAGCTACATCTCTCTTCCCTTTGTTCTCCCCATCAAAGTGATCAGCACCAAAGGTATGCACAGACCTGATCTATAACAAAGTGTATGTGTCCTGGACAAGCCAGTATTTGGGAGGAAATGCTTGCATCTGAAGCGCTCTTCAGAGAGACCAAATCTCTCAGGAAGTTTTTTTAGGGGATGTGTTTCCCTGGGCCTCAGTGCCTCTGAGGGAGTAGGAACCACATGGAAGTCAGTTGCTGAGATCATGAAAACTTGTCAACTGAACCAACTGCGAAGAGGTTTTTGTTTTGTTTTGTTTTTTTAAATTTGTTTAATGTTTATTTATTTTTGAGAGAGAGAGAGAGAGAGAGAGAGAGCATTGAGAGGGGGAGGGACAAAGAAGGAGACACAGAATTCGAAGCAGGCTCCTGGCTCCCGGCTCCAAGCTGTCAGCACAGAGCCCCACGTGGGGCCCAAACCCACGAACCGTGAGATCATGCCCTGAGCTGAAGTCGGACGCTTAATTGACTGAGCCACCCAGGTGCCCCTAAAAAAGAGGTTTAACATGTGATAAAGGAAACTCTCAACTTTTCTTTTTTTTATTTTTTAATGTTTATTTATTTTTGAGAGAGGGAGAGAGAGCACGGGCAGGCGATGGGCAGAGAGAGAGGGAGACAGAGTCCCAAGCAGGCTTTGCGCTGTCAGAGCAGAGCCCGACACAGAACATGACCCCATGAACCGTGAGATCATGACCTGAGCCAAAATCAAGAGTCAGACACTTAATTGACTGAGCCACTCAGGTGCCCCAATTCTTGACTTTTCTGGTTTGTGGGCTCTGCCTTCAGGCTCCCAGGGAAGCTATACTTTAGCCTTTACCAAGGTCAAAAAGACTTGGCAAGGGGTGCCTGGGTGCCTCAGTTGGTTGTGTCCGGCCCTTGATTTCCACTCACATCATGATCTCATGGTTCATGAGTTTGAGCCCTGTGTCAGGCTCTGTGTTGACAGCATGGAGCCTGCTTGGGATTCTCTCTTCTTCTCTCTCTGCCTCTCCCTTGCTCTCTCTCTCTCTCTTTCAAAAATAAATAAATAAGCATTAAAAAAAACTCAGCAGAACCTCAAAGCATGGGCTGTATTTCTGTATATCTGCTCCATTATATATATATAACGAAATATATATATATATATTTATATATATATTATATATATATATTTCATATATATATTTCGTTATATATATATATATATATATATATAAAATATATATAACGAAAAAGGAGCATTCCAAACATAAAGAAAAACAAAAACCTTCCCTGGTTCCCATAAGATTAAAGGCATACAGCCTTGCACATACTACAAACATAAGATAAAGTCTATAACCTTCTGGAATGTTCTTCATCGTGATGACCTGTAACTCTTTATGTAAAAAATAAAGAATAATAATGATGATGATGATACTAATGTAACCCTGCACCAAATGTTCCTTCCTTGGAACACGCTTTTCTTTGTGAAGATGGTGTATCCAGGCAGCTCATATAAAACTCTCCACTCTTCAAAATTTAAATAGGTGGGGGAAAATTTTTTTTAAAGGTTTGCTCAATTTGCGTTGACACATGTAATGCAGATTATGGTTTCAAATCCCACTGCAGGTGGGGAGGGTGCACAATAGGCAGCCCCCAATTCCATGTTTTGTGTGTGTATTTGTTCAGACACATGGAACCAGGTAACATTCTGCCTCATGTCCGGGGAATGGACTCAAGTCCCCTGGGAATCTAGAAACATAAATCTAAAAACAGAACTGGAGCGACAGGGTGACTCAGTTGGTTGGGTGTCCTACTCTTGATTTTGACTCTAGTCATGATCGTGCGGTTTGTGGGTTCAAGCCCCATGTTGGCCTCTGTGCTGATAGCTCAGAGCCTGGAGCCTGCTTCAGATTCTGTGTCTGCCTCTTCCCCACTCACACTCATTCTCTCTCTCAAAAATAAATAAACATTAAAAAAAAAGTAAAAATAAAACTAAAGCTCTTGTGGTCAGAAGAGAAGGCCTTAGACATGCACCCAAACAGTCTCAAAGTGCCGCCTGGGTTTCCATCCTCAGCCACGTAGCCCAGGTTGATCCCCAAAGGGCTCCTTCCTAGGTGCTCCTGTGCAAGTCACAGCTGGTGCCAGAAATCCAGCATCCACCCACCAATGTCCCCTTTAGCCCTTGGGACACCCAGAGCTCTGGACTCTGTCTGCCCTGAAATAGGGACAGCTCTGGGAGATTAACCAACAAGTCCCTGTCAGACTGCGTCAGATCCACACCATGCACACCAGGAGACCTTAGGTGGGTCCCTTAGTCCCTCTTCTGGTGCTCAGCCAACCCAACCTGACTCAGGGATGGCAGTGGGGATTCTGTGTGACAATCATTACCAAATAAAAAAACACGCAGATTTAGTAAGGAGAGATTTTATCTGAAAGGATTATTACAAGGCAGGGGAAAGGACTATTAGGACAGGAAAATTCTTTTTTCTTTTTTTTCAACTTTATTTATTTTGAGAGAGAGAGAGATGCATGGGAGGAGTAGAGAGTGAGGGAGAGAGAGAGGAAAATTCTTGCCTCTACTCATCTTAGGACTTGGCAGGGGCTCTGTAACCAAAGACAGATTAAAGGAAAGCTTTTAGGTTTTATTGTGACACAGGACCCTTCAAAAGGGAATGAAGACTTACAGAAGGGGCAAAGCCTAAATGCTTTTACACTGGGTTGAACAGAGGCAACTGTGGGAAAGTAACTTAAATGCAAGGGGTGGGGGCGCCTGAGTGGCTCCGGCAGTTGAGTGTCCCACTTTTTTTTTTTTTAATTTTTTTTTTTCAACATTTTTTATTTATTTTTGGGACAGAGAGAGACAGAGCATGAACGGGGGAGGGGCAGAGAGAGAGGGAGACACAGAATCGGAAACAGGCTCCAGGCTCCGAGCCATCAGCCCAGAGCCTGACGCGGGGCTCGAACTCACGGACCGCGAGATCGTGACCTGGCTGAAGTCGGACGCTTAACTGACTGCGCCACCCAGGCGCCCCGAGTGTCCCACTCTTGATTTCGGCTCAGGTCTTGCTCTCAGTTTGTGGGTTCAAGCCCCGAGTGGGGCTGTGCGGTGATTGTGTGGAGCCTGCTTGGGATCCTCTCTCTCCCTCTGACCTTCCCCCTGCTCATGCTCTCCCTCTCAAACTGTAAAACAAAGAGAAAAAAAAAAAAAAAAAGACGTGGGCAGACCGAAGGAAGATCAGAATTACGTCAGCAAGGCCTGTGAGTGCGGGATCTGGTGGGTGATGATACAAACGCTTCTTTCCTCCAGGTACAGGTCAGTCTTCACACACAGGAGAATTACCTCCTATTTTCAGGAAAGAAAACGGAGGCATCCGAGCTCTCCTCTTACGTCTGCCGTTTTTCAAGTGCCTTTAGCTCAGAATAATCCTTGCAGGGAAGTTGCATTTGAGGATGGCACATCGGGGTGCCCAAGTGTCACTGGGGTGGGGCAATGAGGGATCTCCTTCCATAGGATGAAAGGAACACGACAGGGAAGCTGACGGGACAGTGGGTCAGGGAACGTTTGCCCTGGGCTGACGGGTTCCAGGAGGGGCCAGGGATCAGGACACGGAGCAGCACGGACGCTTCACCACATCCGGGCAAATGGGCACCTTGTTTGGATCCGCCTATGGAGACAGGCAGTTCAGCCAACTGTCCCTGGGGGAAGGACGGGGATGTGGACAAGTTGTGCCCCATGGTGTCACGGGTCAGCAAAGGGGCACCCCTGATTCTCGTCAGAGTCAGGCAGACACGAGGGGTGGGGGAACCCCTTTAACTGCTGGCAGGGAAAACTATGTGGTCACCCCGGAAAAGCTGAACTCAGAATGCAGGCTTCTAGAAGGGTCTTCGGGCCCTGGAGCGTTCGGGAGCCAAGAGGAGTGTTGAGGGGGAAAGGAGGGAGCTGTGTGGGAGAGGCAACGCCCACAACGACGCCCTTGGCGAGATGACCTGACCTTGACCCTTACTCTGACCCTAGCCCCTGGCCTGCAAGTGCATGAACAAACACTCCGTGGAACCAGGAGATCTCCTCACTACTAACAGTCTTGCCGCAGAGGTGCGGAGATAAAGGGGCAGGCGGCCGAGTGGAGCGTCCCGCGGGCCAATCAGAGCACAACTTACCATCACGCCACCAGCCGTCAGCCAATGGGACGGCCGAGGCCTCTATAAAAGCTGACACTGCCTTGGTTTTTGTTTTGTTTTTGTTTTTGTTTTTTGTCGATTTCCATCCGGACAAATGGCTTCGGTTTTTTCTGTAACACTGCAAGCCATGGCTCGCAGGAAGCAGACAGCGCGCAAGTCCACGGGCGGCGAGGCCCCGCGCAAGCACCTGGCCACCAAAGTGGCCCGCAAGAGCTCGCCGGCGACCGGCGGCATCAAGAAGCCGCACCGCTACCGGCCTGGCACAGTGTCCGCCACTACCAGAAGTCCACCGAGCTGCTGATCCGCAAGCTGCCGTTCCAGCGGCTGGTGTGCGAGATCGCGCAGGACTTCAAGACCCATCTGCGCTTCCAGAGCTCGGCCGTCATGGCGTTGCAGGAGGCGTGCGAGGCCTACATGGTGGGGTTCTTCGAGGACACCAACCTGTGCGCCATCCACGCCAAGCGCGTTACCATCATGCCCAAGCACCTACAGTTGGCACGCCGCATTCGCGGGGAGCGCGCTTAAGCGCCACGCGCATGTGTGGGCCGCCAAGCCCTGAGTCGTCACTCTCCCCCTAAAGGCTCTTTTCAGAGCCACCACCAGTCCACAAAGGGTGCTGTGCCAATCTGGGGTTCTTTCTGGCTGGTTCCAGCTTCCTTAGCTTCCAGTTGGCTGGTTGTGTTCCCTAGGGTTCATGCGGGGGTTTAACCAAATGAAAACCCTAACAACCGGGGTGGTTACCCATAAGTCCAAGAGTGGAGTGGAGAGGAGCCCACCAGAGTAGGGCTACCTAGAGAATGCGGTTGGAGGGCTTTTTCCCACTGGGTGCCAGCATGTTTGGTTTTATTTTAATGTTTTTTATTTAAAAAATTTTTAACATTTATTATTGAGACAGGATGAGCAGGGGAGGGGCTTCAAGTCTTTAATCTGTCAGCACAGAGCCTGATGCGGGGTTCGAATTCACACGCGAGATCATGACCTGAGAGGAAGTCAGTTGCTTAACTGAATGGGCCACCCAGGTTCCCCTAATGTTTATTTTTGACCCAGAGTGTGAGTGGGGGAGGGGGAGGGTAGCAAAAAGAGGGGGCAGAAGATCCAAAGCGGGCTCTGCGCTGACAGCAGAGAGCTCGGTGTGGGGCTCGAACTCCCCAACCAAGAGATCATGACCGACCTGAAGTTGGCTGCTCAACCGACTGAGCCATCCAGGCACCGCACAAGCATGTTCATAATTAAAATTTTAGGTTGATAGAACTCTAGGGGCTCCTGGGTGGGGCTCCTGGGTGGGTCAGGCAGTTAAATGTCCAACTGGGCTCAGGTCATGATCTCACAGTTGGTGAGTTCGAGCCCCGCATTGAGTTCTGTGCTGACAGCTCAGAGCCTGGAGACTGCTTCAGATTCTGTGTCTCTGTCTGTCCCGTGCCTACTCATGTACCGTCTCTTTCAAAACCAAACTTTAAAATAAATTTTGTTTTTAAAGTTGGTAAAACCCAGTCGCTGGCCAGTGCTGGTGACCTGCAGACGGCCAGCCTACACTTCCCAAGGTCCTCCTAGCTGAGTGAAGGCTCAGACGGAGAAACACTTGGTGTGAACGTGTTTACATGACAGCCCAATGCTGTCTGTGTGCAAGGGTGCATTTTCCAACCTCAGACCCAGTTTGTTATCCGTTAGACTTAATTCAAAAGCTTCAATGAAAGTAGCACACGCAGAAGTGTGTTTTGAATGTTGAGAAGAATCCTGAAGTTTTAGGATGTACACAAGCTTACAGTGTTCAGGGAAGCCCATGTTCTGGCTTGAAAATCAGTGCTAACCTTCAATGCTAGGCTCCTTCTAAGTAAATCCAAGTCTGGCCACTGTGTCTTTACTGTGCTCACAAGTCCCTTTTCTTGGCAAGGGTTTTTCCAATACGGGAGAGCTAACCCTCCATGCCCTTCCCCACATTACCATATGACCTGGGGCTGGGCAACTAGCTACATCTGGGGAAACCCAGATGATGGGAAACCATGCAGATGATGTGTCCTTGGCAGGATAGGCTACATATCATGATGGAAGACCATGGGGTGGGGGAACGGGGCGGGTCCACGTCATTCTGTTCTGTTCCAGAACAGACTCTGACAGAGCATGTTCTGCCCAAGGACCAGAGGTGAGGAGCAAAGAAAAACAAAGAAGTGATGATAAAGGAAGAAAGTAACTGACATCCCTCACAGTCATATAAATGGATAGTGAAGGAAGCCTTTCCCACACACTTATCTGAACCTGTGGTTGTGTCCCTGCAGCAGGGGTGGGGGGGGTTGAGGGGGTGGGAGGAGTGGGGGAGTGCAAGTTGGGGGGAGTGGCGGCGGTTCCTCATTGAGCAAACCCTCTGCACAAAACCACCCTCAGGAGATCTGATCTGGGCAGAGCCACTGCCAAGGGAGACACAGCCTCCTTGCTCTCCGGAGAACGTTCTGGCACCCTCGCAGCATGGCAGGGTACGAGAGAGAGGACCATGGGAAAAGTGGGAAAGGGAGACAGCACAGGGGCAGGACGTGCCAGGAGTTGCCTCACTTGTGGTGTAGCTGGGATCCCTCAGCAAACACATATATATGCACATCGCGGGAGTGCTGTCATCTGAAGTGCACAATTGCATGAATATTTGTTTCAAATTTTTTAATGTTTATTTATTTTTGAGAGAGAGTGAGACACAGAATCAAAGCAGGCTCCAGGCTCCAAGCTGTCAGCACAGAGCCCCACGTGGGCCTCGAACTCACGAACTGTGAGATCATGACTTGGGCCAATGTCAGATGCTTAACTGACAGACACCCAGGTGCCTCATGAATATTTTTTTAATGTTTATTTACTTTTGAGAGACAGAGTATAAGCAGGGGAGGGGTAGAGAGAGGGAGACACAGAATCTGAAGCAGGTTCCAGGCTCTGAGCTGTCAGCACAGAGTCCGATGCAGGGCTTGAACTCAGGAACCGTGAGATCATGACCTGAGCCAAAGTCGGACGCTCAAGCGACTGAGCCACCCAGGTGCCCCACTTTTTTATAATGGTTTATACAGATTAAATATTTTATTTTTTTAATGTTTATTGAGAGAGAGAGAGAGAAAAAACACAATTGAGGGAGGGGCAGAGAGAGAGGACAGAGGATCTGAAGCAGGCTCTGTGCTGACAGCAGAGATCCTGATGCGGGGCTCAAACTCACGAACCATGAGATCGTGACCTAAGCCAAAGTCAGATGCTTAACAGACTGAGCCACCCATGCACCCGTCAGGGACAGAAGTTGTAAAACTAAATGAAGGAAGGTAGGCCTGGACAGGATCGCTGGCTGGGGGTCAGAGTGGGACTACCCAGACAGACACCTGTGAGACAAGAACACACACACGTGCTCGAATTGATGAGAAAAAGCTAGGCTCTGATAAATCGAGATGGTTCATGGTGGGGAGGGGCAGGACGGGGCACATGGTGGTTCAGACATATCCCGTGGGCCAGCGATGTTCCTTTTCTCATTCATCATACCTCATGCATACTATATTCCGGTGTGTGCATTTACTGCTTAGTAAAATGAATCTTTCTCCTTATGCTCCTTACGGGCTGTGAATATATGCCCTAATTTGGTGGGGGGGGGGGGAGCAGGAGGGATCCTCAGTGCCTGAAATATTGCCAGCACACACACACACACACACACAAAGTGCCACACTGAAAGAAGAGGATGGGCCACGTGGATTCCAGCAATCCGTGGAGGACACAAGAGTGCTGGTTCAGGAGCCCCATGACAGGCCGTCATGGAAAGGAGGGCACAGCAGGTGCATTCAAGGACAGCCCTGTGGGGCTGGCACTCCAGAAGGACATGGGACATAAATAGCTGGGGTTGCACTGGGCCTGGGGCAGAGTGGGGAGCAGGCTGGGCTTCCCGACTAGGGAGTCAGGAGGAATCAGGGGCCCCCCACCCCTGACTCTTCTTAAAGGACAATGTTGGGGAATGACATCAAAAGACACAACCACCGTGGCACCTGATTAAGCATCTGACTCTTGATTTTCGCTCTGGTCATGATCTCACCGTTCGGGAGTCCGAGCCCCATATCTGGCTCTACACTGGCGTCGTGGAGCCTGCTTGGGATTCTCTGTCTCCCTTTCTCTCTCTGCCCCTCATGCACACACACTCTCTCTCTCAAAAGAAATGAACATAAAAAAAAAAAAAAAAAACACATGACCACTGATTGACCCGAGAGCTGGCCCCAGGCATTCAGAGGCCCCTCACTTCCACCCCTTGTCTTAGGAATGTGGCTCCCATTTGCCTTTCCCACTCCCAGAGGCTGCTCCAAGATAGAGCCTTGAGATGCTGATGTGGTGTTGAAAACAGCTATGTGATATACGTGGCTGAGTCCAGTTAAGGCCCCTTTATAAGTGTTTCAGATCTGGTGGGCCTGTGTGGGGATCTATTTGTCTTGCTGGCCCCCAAGACAAGCCTTGGGTATAAGTTCCCTTTGCTTACCACAGCTGCCTCCTGCCATCCTCTCTCTTGGATGTCCCCCTGCCTTCCGAGTCCAGGGACCCATTCCAGATTGCACCTGGGGAGCTCCCCGGGGGGTTACAAACCAGCAGATGGCTCCTGGTCATCTGCCAGCCCTACTGCCCGAGATCTCCAGCCATCCCACTGAGCCTGTCCTGCGGTTTTTGAAGGACATAATACCTTCATTTGAGTCCCTGACTCAGGTGTGCATATCCACCCTGAGTTGGGCCACAAGCCCTGGGCATAAGAATGTCTGTTCCCAGACCAGAGGGTTCCCAGAAAATCACATCAGAAAGTCCCACTAAGGGGATGCCCAAGTGTGTCCACTCCCTGTTATGGGGCGAATTGCGTGTACCCCCAAACTCTGCAAAATTCCTGTGCTGCAGTCCAACTCCCAGGACCTCAGAATGAGACTGTGTTTGGAAATGGGGCCTTTAAAGTGGTGTTAAGATAAAATGAGGTCACTATGGTAGGTCCTAACCCCTAGGACCAGTGTCTTTATAATAGGATAGGACACAGACACACACAGACGGGCGACCGTATGAGGACACGGGAAGAGGATGGCTGTGATGCTGTGATTGATAATGAGACATATTTGGTCTCCCTCTGCATGCCTGGCATAGAGCTCCCAAAACCTTTGGAATTTTCTGTAATGAGAATGATGGATGTCATGATGTCCATAACAGGCTCCTGTATCTGTGTTGTTGCAGTGACTTTGGAAAGCCCCCAGGGATGGTGGCTAGTGACTGGGGGACCCAACCATGGGACCAAAGGGTTAGAGGCTTCAGTGCCGCCTCCTGACCTCTGGGGAGGGGAGAAGGAGTCAATCACCAATGGGCAATGGGTTAATCAATCATGCCTGTACAATGAAGCCCCCATGAAAACCTAGGAGGATAAGGTTCAGAGGGCTTTCGGGTTGGGGAACAAGAATGCATCCACATACTGGGAGGGTCGTGCTCTCTCCACTCCATGGGGACAGCAGCTCCTGCAGGCGGGATCCATCCAGATCACGCTGCTGATTCATATGCTTTCATTTCTTCTGTAATAAGCCACGAATCTATCAAGTGAAACATTTCCTTAGTTCTCTGAGCCCCTCCAGAACATCAAACCTGAGGAGGGCCCGTGGGAACCTCTGATCTGTCGCCTGTGGGTCAGAGCACAGGTGACATCTGGACTTGGGATTGGCGTCTGAAGTGGGGGTGGTCTTGTGGGGCTGAGCCTGTGGGGTCTGATGCTGACTCCATGTGGACAGGGCCAGAGCAGAGTCCACATAGATAGTGTCCTAACTGAGTTGTGCTGTAGGACCCCCCCCCCATCTGCTGTCGCAGACTTGCTGGGTGTAGGGAAAGAACCCCTCCATCCCCCCTACATATATGTGGTGATTAGAAGTGTCAGAGGAGGGGTACCTGGGTGGCTCAGTCAGTTAAGCATCTGATTTCAGCTCAGGTCACAATCTCCTGGTTTGTGAGTTCAAGCCCCGCGTCGGGCTCTGTGCTGACAGCTCAGAGACTGGAGCCTGCTTCGGATTCTGTGTCTCCCTCTTTCTGCCCCTACCCTGCTCACACTCTGTCTTTGTCTCTATCTCTGTCTCTTTCTCTCTCAAAAATAAATAAAAACTAAAAAAAAATTTTTTTAAAGGAAGTACAAGAAACACACAGAAGTGCATTTTTTTCACAGCAGGCTCATCTACACACCAGGGAGAGACACCTGGGGACGAACCAGCCCCGCCACCACCTGGGTCTCAGACTTCCTGCCTCCAGGCCTGGGAGACAATGTATGTGTGACAATACACATCCAGGCTGTGGTATTTGTTATGCAGCCCAAGCTGACTGATATGCTATCATCACAATTAAAATCAGCACTCAAATTAGTTGTTTTTCTCCCTCCCACTAGACAGAGGTTTCTAGATTTGGGGGCAAGAGAGACTTGCCTTACTCTTGTTCTGGTGGGTGAAGCTGAGACTCTGGGGCTGTTGGTCATGCCATTTAGTGTCATGTGAAGCTCGCCCAGGAAGCTGGGACCTGGATTCTAGGCTTTGTCCACTGCCCTCCTGCTTCTCCCTGTTTGATGGACCCCACCAGGAACTCCCTCTGACGGTCCCCTGACCCATCCCCAAGAAGAAAGACAGGTGCTACCCAGGGGGCAGAGGGTGCACAGTGGACAGAAGGGCACATACAGAAGATGGTTACCCAGGAAAGGATAACATCAGACCCCAAAACAGGAAAGCCCCCGTGGTCTTAGCTGCCTGGATTGGGATATGGGAAGGAGCTGAGACATGGTCCTGGGGAGGCTGTCACCACCTGCTAAGGCAGCAGAGGCCCAAAGAGACACTGCCAGCCATCACTGCAGAGCCCTGGGCCTCGGGTCCCAATGGCTCAGATTCATCGGGGGTCTCATTAAGCCAGAGGAGCAACCTTCCCACATTTTCTAGAGCCACTGGCTTTGAGAGCTGGTGACCCCCGTCACGTGGTAGAGGCTGCGAACTGGCCTCCTGACTGAGGATGTGTTGCCGTATGATCACCGAGAGGCTGAGGGAAATGGGGCTATGCTACCCCAAAATACACCACCTCGGCATCCTGATGATTTTAGCTGAAGGCAATTGAGAAACAGCAAACACAGGAGGAGCTCTCTGCCCTCCCACCTATTCCACTTAAAAGCAAAGCAAAAATCCCCATTTGGTCAGGAAATTTCCATTGGTAAAGGTGCCCCCTCTCCTGTACCAGAAAGAGGACAGGGTGAGCTCCTATCACCAGAGATGGGACAGAGATGAGTCTGTGTAAACAACGCTTACCTATCATTGGTTCCTCCCTCAAGTTTCCCAGACACCCTCCTACAATTCACCTCCAGAAGCCCCAATCCCCTTTCCTTTGTCTAGTTACTTCTCCACAACCTGTCACCCATAAGCCAATTTGTGTTTTTGCTTCCTTTCTGTGAAGGCCCATACACATAACATTGCAAACATAAGATAAAATCTGTATGCCTTCTCTTCTATTAATCTGGCTGTTGTCACCTTAATTCACAGACCCCAGGTACAGAAGATAAGAGGGTAGGAGAAAAGATCTCCCTCCTCCCCTACAAGGTCCCTGGTGCCCATATAGTGAGTGTGAGAAACAACCCTTGCTGTGGTGAGCCTCCAGGATGCAGAACTGTGTGCCTCTGCCACAGAATCCTCACAGATACAGCTGGTTCTGTGGCAACTGCAGATAAAAACAATCACGTTAGCAAGAAATTTGGAAACCAGGGTCTGCAAGAAATGGTGACAGTAATGCAGGTAGGGGGCTACAATCTGGTAGGCAGGGGACAGGGGGAACGGGGTGGGGTAGGGTGAGCCACAAAATTGAGACCTGCAGATATTTGAGGGACTACACGAGGTAGAAGAAGACAAGGATGACTCTGTGTGGTTTCCAAAGGAAAAGCCAGAACCCCGCCTTGAAGCTGCAGGGTTGCCGGCACTTGACCTAAGGCCGCTCCCCCCAGATTCCTGGTACAGGACAGAAAAGCATGTCGCTCTCCAGGAGCCAGATGCCCATTGTGAGGGTTCCTGCAGGAAGGGTCCTGCTGTGTCAGGAGGGGGAGGGGAAGGGGAATGGCCCTCCAGCTTCCCCATCTACATCCCACATCACAGCTCTGAGGGCGTTCAGCTCATGCTTCAGTGCTGACCAAACCAGCCAGGCCCCCTTGAGTTCTCTTCTCCACGAGTCACCTGTGGGACCTCACCCACTGGGATGGGACTTCTGTGCCCATCCCAGCAGAGCCCAGCTATAGTAAGAATCCTGCTGAGTCTGCCTGGTGATAGATCTCACCCTGCCCCGACGCTTGATGTCTGAGTAAGTTCCTCACCCCCCATCTTTTTTTTTTTTTTAGGTTTTAAAATTTATTTTGAGAGGGAAAGAAAGCGCAAGTGGGGGAGAAGCAGAGAGAGAGGAAGAGAATCCCGAGCAGGCTCTGGGCTCTCAGCACAGAGACTGATGAGGGGATCAAACCCACGAACCACGAGATAGTGACCTGAGCTGAAGTCAGATGCTTAACTGAGCCACCCAGGCACCCCCCTCACCCCCCACTTCTGACATTTTTGTATATCCTTGACCTGCCTGAGTAAGAATATTGAAAACCCAATGCCACCCACTAAAGGTTTGTGTCTCTCCAAAATTCATATGTTGAAACGTAACTGCCAGTGTTGTGGGTTTTGGAAGCAGGGTCTTTGGGAGCTGATGAGGTCCTGAGGGTGGAGCCCCCACTGGTGACATTTGTGCCCTTATAAAAGAGACTCCAGACAGCAGCACCATTGCCCCATCCACCAGTGAAGACACAATGAGAACACACTTCCCACAAACCAGGAATTAGGCTTTCACCAGATACTGAATCTAGCAGCACCTTGATCTCAGATTTTCCAGCCTCCAAAATTATGCAAAATATGTTATTTATAAGCCACCCTGTCTATAGTAGCCTGTTAGGGCTGAGCCCCTCTCTCACTCACTGGTAGAAACCTCCAGCTGTCTCTGCTGCATTCAGAGTTCAGCTCAGTTGAAGTGAAAAGAGCATCTTTCCATTCTTGCTGAATAAAATGCCTTTACCACCTTTACCTAGTAACCAGCTCTGTGTATCTCAGATCAAATATGTCAGGGAATCAAAATATGTCACCCCTGAACATTCCACTTTGGCATAAGGGTTATTTTGAGCACAGGATGGGCTTTCTGCTCTTTTTCTATCTGCCTAAAAGCAGGGCATAAATCCCCTTTGTGAAGGAAACGGAGAATGACCTTATTACCAGAGATGGAGGCAGCACGGAGATGAATCTGCATAAGAAAAACCTTACTATAACCCTTTTTAGTTGGTTTCCCCCACATATATTTACCTTCTCACGATTTAACATCCAAAGAAGCCCAAACTCCCTTTTGTCAGTTCTGCACAATATATCACCCTTTGTTAAAATTGCATACAGACCCCCGAGTCTGTTGCTCTGGGTTTTTCAATTCTTTTCTATGAAGCCCCATACACATAAAAAAATAACATTAAATCAAATTCATAGGCTTTTCTTCTGTTATTCTGTCTTTGTCAGTTTAATTTGCAGACCTCAGACCAAGAATCTAAGAGGGTAGAAAGATTTCCTTTCCCTACACCTCAGAAGCCCTAAAGACTAAACACTACAAATGCACAAAAATCATCATTTGAAACTTTGTATTTCCTTTCATACTTTAATTTTGTGTTTCTGTTCCTCTGACTAAAAGTGGCAAATGTGGATAGAAACCAAACATCAAAATCTTTAGGTAAATCAGATCATGCTCTAAACCAACCTGGTTCACAACTGTGGCAGCATGTTAATGCTGGGGAAATATAATGAAATACAATGAAATTTCCTCCCAATCCAGTGAAACAAAGAGAGAAACAAACAAAGAAAACAATTTTGTTGTCGAATGAACATTCAACCAGACACACCCACCACGTGTTCCCCGTCCCTTCTTCAGACATTGAAAGGATGCATTTCAAAAGCACCAGGAAAAGGAAGTCTCTTATTTTCAACAGAGAGAACCAAACCTCTTGTTTTTTATTGTATTTTTTCTGACAGTGAGAGGCTTTCTGACAGCTTTAAAAATAGTGGTGCAGGGGCGCCTGGGTGGCTCAGTCGGTTAAGCATCCGACTTTGGCTTAGGTCATGATCGCATGGTTCATGAGTTTGAGACCTGCGTCAAGCTCTGTGCTGACAGCTCAGAGCCTGGAGCCCACTTCGGATTCTGTGTCTCCCTCTCTCCCTGCCCCTTTCCTGCTCGTGCTCTATCTCTGTCTCCCCAAAATAAATAAATGTTAAAAAAAATAGTGGTGCCAGATCCCTCCACAGAGATTCCGAGCTGCTCCTGCACAGAGTTGTGTAAAGCTCCCCGGGGGAGGGGCCCCTGGGTAGTTCAGTCGGTTAAGTATCTGATTTCGACTCAGGTCATGAATTCACAGTTCCTGAGTTCGAGCCCCATCTCAGGCTCAGTGCTGACAGCTCAGAGTCTGGAGCCCGCTTCAGATCCTCTGCCTCCCTCTCTCTCTCTCTGTCCCTCCCCCACTTGTGCTTGCTCTCTCTCTCTCTCAAAAATATAAACATTAAAAAAAATTAGGGGCGCCTGGGTGGCTCAGTTGGTTAACCATCCGACTTCTGCTCAGGTCATGATCTCACGGTTCGTGAGTTCAAGCGCCGTGTCGCGCTCCGTGCTGACAGCTTGGACCCTGGAGTTTGCTTCGGATTCTGTATCTCCCTCTCTCTCTCTGCCCCTCCCCAACTAGTGCTCTCTCTCCCTCTCTCTCTCTCAAAAAAAAAAAAGAAATCAACATTAAAAATTTTTTTTTGAATTAAAGCTCCCTGAAGAAGACCTAGGGAGTCCCCACTGTGTAGCCCTCTTACAAAGCTCAGCTCTAAAGCAAACCTTCCTTGGCAAGGAGTTCCCAGGAATGACAGTCGATGGTGGTTATGTAAGAAACCCAGTTTTGGAGATGTGTGGGAAGTGTGGGGGCCACTCCGGACCCCAGAACTGCCACATTATTTTAAGACAAAGTCACTTAAGATTCAACAGATGCAAAAGAAAGCTGCCTTGGGGCTTCTCTTGTTTGACTAAAAGCAGCAAGTTCTGGAAACGAGGTTGCTGGAAACCTCTCCATCCCCAAGGAGACGGAAAGACCACTGGCAGCTGTGGAGACAAAGCTTATCTCCTGTTCTCCCCCAAAACCCACTTGCCTTTCCTAAAGGAACCTGTTTTCCCCACAAAGGCTACCTGTCCCCCTCCCAAGGTGCGCATGAAACTTACACCCCTTCTAACCTTTTCTGGCTCCCCAAGGATACACAGTAAGGTAGTTTTTTGTCCTGTCATTCTGTCTGTCCTCCTCCAGGTATTGTCTGGAGCAGGCAAAAGATGAATCCAGTGCTGTCTGGGGTTTGCTTAAACAACACAACGTTCGGGGCGCCTGGGTGGTTCAGTCAGTTAAACGTCTGACTTGGGCTCAGGTCATGATTGCACAGCTAGTGGGTTTGAGCCCCGCATTGGGCTCTGGTGCTGACAGCTCAGAGCCTGGAGCCTGCTTCAGATTCTGTGTCTCCCTCTCTTTCTGACCCTCCCCTGCCTGTGCTCTGTCTCCCCGCAGACAAAACAACAGGCCAGATACATCAAACGTGGTAAAAGGCTCATCTGGGCACTTTATGCACGGGATTCGTTGCTCTCCTGTGGGTCTTCCTGACACCTTTTTATTCAAGGTTTGAACATTCCATGATTCTGTTCCCTGAAGGGAAAGACACCCTCCGCCCAGAACGCCCCAGCTGATGGAAAGGGCAGCAGAGGGGTCGTGGCTCTGGGAGGGGGGATTAGAATCAGCATCAGGCTGTCCGCCTGGAGCCTCTTGCACCGCCCAGGCCCAGGCGCACATAAAAAGGGTGAGCGCCCAGCCTGTCCTGGTCCTGTGCGTCTACAGCCACATGCCTGTTTTCACCGCCCTCCTGCCCTGGCCCAGCCTCAACCTCCTCATCTGTCGGGTCCCCCAGACCCTAGGACTTGGGGGTGCTCAGCCACCAGCGAGCTCTAGGTCCGGGTTGGGGGCAGCTACCCGCCGAAGCAACCTCCGGGCGGGGGCCGGACCCCAAGGGGTCGACCGTTCCCAGTGCCCGTCCGATATGATCCTCCTTTCCTAACCGGGGATCTGGACGACGCCCCCTCCCCTGGACCCGGCTCTGAGCACTAGCGAAGTCACCACCGGAGAGGTGGGGCTGTTGTGAGAGGGTCGCCCGCCCTGCTGCCTCCTCCAGCGACCCCACTTCATCCCTACCCGCACCCAGCGATCCCTTCACCTCCCGCACCTCCCCCGCTCCACGCCGCGGGGAGCCCAGACTTGCTCTGTCTTCTGCTCTCATCTCTTCCCCATTGTGGATCCACCCCTTGCCCCTTCCCCATCTCCCCCCTGCCTGCAACCCTCTTTTCCCACACCTCTCAGAAAGATTACCCCCCACTGGCCTTTGCCCCTGCAATCTCTATCATCCCTCTTCCCTCCCCCCGGCTGGGTTGCCAAAACCGCCGCCGTCCCACCCCTGACCCACTCTGCGCTGGCCCCCGCCTCATCCCCAGGCTCCTGACAACCCGCCCCACAAAGCCTCCCGCCCCCATCCCCTGCCCCCACCTGATAACTAGCGCCCCCCCCCAACGCCGCCCCTGCCCCCGCCCCTGCTGACGCCACAAAGCCCAGCACCCCCGGGGGCCCCCACGCCCCCTGTGACCACCGCCCCATGGTCTTCACTGCGCAAACGCAGGCTTTCCAGGGCGCTATTTGCGCGCGTGGCTGAGGACGACCGCGGCCTGTGGCCCCCTCCCCGGTGGTGAGTACCGGTCCCTCCAGGGAGAGGGCAGGCGGCACGTCACCCCTTGTGCGCTGAGGCTTTGGTGGGGACTTCGTGCGCTGCCCCTGTAGCAGACACAGCTTCCAGGATGGTTACAGCCTGGGACCAGACGGGTGAACTGGTTTTGTCCCTTTACAGAAAAGCATTCTCGGATGGAGGGTGGCCTGTCCATCCTCACTGACCTGGGGTCCTTGGGCGTGTCGCCTCCATCCTGAGCCAGACCCCCAGCCCACCAGCTTGCCCCGCTGTTTCTGTTGGCTGGGCAGCAATGCCCCTTAGGGTGGAGAGAGCAGACGGACACCCTGACCTCACAGTGTCTGCAGAGACAGCTCCAGATAAATTGAACCAGGGTCTGGGACGTGGGAGGCCTGAAGCATCCATCCCTGCTCACTGCAGATGACTGCAGAGAAAGGAGCTGGGATAGTAAAGTCCAGAAATGATGTTCCAATCCCCTAACAGGGCTCGAATAACACCCTGTGACCTGCAGAGGGGGCTTTGGACCTCCCTGGCATAGGGTCAGGGGTACAGCCACACCCAGTGTGACCATGTGTGTGCATGTGTGTGTGTGTGTGGTCTCATGTGGGCATGCATGTATGCATGTACATCTGTGCGTGTGTGACTGTGTGTGCATGTATGTGTGTGCTTGTGAGACTATGTGTGCGAGTGTGTATGTGTGTGCTCTCATGTGTGTGCATATATATCTGTGCGTGTGCTCTCATGTGTGTGTGCATGTGTGTGCGTGTATGTGCTCTCGTATGTACGTACATGTGTGCATGTGTGTGGCCGTATGTGGGTGTGCTGTCGTGTGTGCGTGCATATTTGCATGTATGTGTGCATGTATGTGTGTGCATGAGTGACCGTGTGTGTGCATATACGTGTGTGCGTGCATGTGTATTTGTGTGCATGTGTGCACTGTGTGTGCATATGTATGCTCTCGTGTGTGTGTGCACGTATGTCTTGCGTGTGTGACCATGTGTGTGCGTGTGCATGTGTGTGCGTGTGTGTGTATGTGTGTGTTCTCATGTGTGTGCATGTGTGTATTTGTGTGTGTGCTTGTGAGACTGTATGTGTGCATGTGTGTGCATGTGTGTGTATGTGTGTGCATGTGTGCATCTGCGCACATGTACATGTATTTGTGTGTGTGCATGCATGTGCGCACATGTGTGCATACATGTGTATTTGTGCGCGTTTGCGTGTGCATGTGTGCTGTGTGTTCTGTGCATGCGCGCACACGTGTGTGCATATATGTTCTCTGCACATGCGTGCTCTCGTGTATGTGTGCATATGTGCGCATGTGCGTGTGTGCTCTCATGTATGTGCATGTGTGTGCATATTTGCATTGCGTATGTGCATGTCTGCTTGTGCGCGCAGGTGCATATGTGTATGTGTGTGCACGTGTGTATGTTTCTGCGTTCATTTGTGCACGTATGTGTGCAAGCATGCATGTGTGTGTATTTTTGTGCGTATGTGTATACATGTGTGCGTGTGTGTATGTTCTGTGCATGTGTATGTGTGCATATGTGCGCGTGTGCGCATGGGTGCGCTCTTGTGTGTGTGCATATGTGCACATGTGTGTGTGTTTGCTCTCGTGTGTGTGCTCTTGTGTGTGTGCATGTCTGTGCATGCACTCACGCACACCAGGTGTCTTTTCTGCACTGCACCATGTGGCAGAACACCAGAGCTGACACGTAGTCAGGACAGTAAAAACAGACTTTGTTCAGGATTACTGTAATAGGGGATGAGAGATCCCACCAAAGAACTGGCTCAACTCAGTATAGGGTGGACCAGGGGGGATTTATGCCGGTTCAGGGGAAGTGGGGGTTAGTGATGAAAAATCTCTGAGAGGGAGATTCTTGCCAAACTGGCCAAACAGGATTCTTGCTGTAGACAGGTCAGTGGGAGGTGAGGAGCCAGATCAGACATCATGTGGGGGGTGGGGGGTTGGGGGGACGCTAACGCAACCTAGCAAGATTCTCCCTACAGTGGGTGGGGCCGGCCACAGACAAGGGTTTGGGGTGGAGAGGATCAAGGAGCATGTGAGGGACACTCCACTCCCTGCCCAGGAAGCATGGATGCCTTGGAACTTGCCAGAAAGCTGCAGGAGGAGGCCACGTGCTCCATCTGCCTTGACTACTTCACGGACCCGGTGATGACCTCCTGCGGCCACAACTTCTGCCGCGAGTGCATCCGGCTGACCTGGGAGAAGGCCAAAGGCAGGAAAGGGGGGAGGAAGCGGAAGGGCTCCTTCCCATGCCCCGAGTGCCGGGAGCTGTCCCCGCAAAGGAACTTGCGGCCCAACCGCCTGCTCACCAAAGTGGCTGAGATGGCGCGGCAGCACCCGGGCTTCCAGAGCAGAGACCTGTGTGCAGAGCACCAGGAGTTGCTGAAGCTCTTCTGTGAGGACGACCAGATCCCCATCTGTGTCGTCTGCAAGGAGGCCCGGGAACACAGGACCCACAGGGTGGTCCCGGTCGAGGAGGCCGTGCAAGAGTACAAGGTGGGTCACAGGGACGTCCTGGTGCACATGTAGTAGGCAGGACAAGAGCCCCCATAATGCACGGCCCAAACGTCCACAAAGCTGGTGGCCTGGAGTCCACACTGTTGGAGGCTCTGCCCCAGGTCCGTGCAGTTAGGGCTCCAGCACCATGGGCTGAGAGCCCTCATCCTGGTTGCCTGTCCTCACTGGACGGGGAGCTCTGTGGGGTCTGTTGTATGATCACACTAATCCCATTCCTGGGGGGGCCACCCTCGTGACCTGATTGCCCCCCAGGAGCCCCACCTCCTCACTCCACGCTGGGGTTCGTATTCAGCATGTGGGCTTGGAGACATGTGCCAAGCACAGCAGAAAGCAAATATAGGGAAACTCACGGAAGAGAAGGGTTGTTAGTGCACATGCATCGGGGCACCAGCTCGCCACCTTCCTGTAGGGCCATAAACCTTCCTGGGATGAGACCCCTGGCCCTCCTCTTTCTCTGGCCTTTACTCAGTTAAGGGGAGCCCCGAGAAGGTCTATTTCTGCAGTGCTGATCCTTGATTGGCTCCAGCTCATAATAACCCTCCTGCCCAAGGCGCATGTCTCGGGTGCCATGTGTTCTTCCCCAGGACCCCCTCACGTCCTTCTCTGGGGTGGGGGCACTGGGCAGATGCCAGGGCGTAAGGGCCTCTGACCCCACACTCTGCGGTCCATGTGTCTCACAGCTGAAGCTGCAGGCCGACATGGGGCACCTTCGGGAGGAGATGATGAAGACTGGGAGGCTGCAGGCCAGGGAGAGACAGACCTTGGCTGAGTGGCAGGCAGGTGCCCGGGGACCGGGTGCACACACAGGAGCCCAGTGGGTTCGGACAGGCCACACAAGAGCTGTGTGGATGCGAACACATACCCGGAGCTCAGGATTCCCGCTAGAATCAGGATCCAGAACACACGCCCAGCCCAGGCCGGCCGCCTTGGAGATGCAGGGACGCTTGGGTGCCGCTGCTTGGGGCTCAGCAGGTGACCCCACAGAGGGGCTCCCTCCCCTGCTAGGCTAGCTTCTTCTCTGTGGGTCACCAGGACCCTGGGGGGTTACAGCGTCCTAGGAGCTGCCCTCCCATCTGGCTGGCGGGGAAAGGGAGTGGACCCGGTCCGGGGTCCTTCACACCCGCAATCCCCCCTCCCCCACCGTCGGCTCCTGCAGGAGAAGGTGAAGGAGCAGAGGCGGCGCATCCTGGTGGAGTTTGAGAAGATGGGCCTCTTCCTCCTGGAGGAGGAACAGCGCCTGCTCCAGGCCCTGAAGACTGAGGACGAAGAGGTGGGAGCCAGGCTGCGGGAGAGCTCTGCCACCCTGGAGCGGCAGGGCCACTCCCTGGAGATGCTGCTGCTCCAGCTGGAGGACAAGAACCAGCACAGCCCACTGCAGATGTTGCAGGTGAGGGGGCGCCCTGCTCTCTGGGGGGAGGAGAGTCCTCAGTACACCTGCTCCCTTGGGGGGGTGGGGGAGAGTCCTCAGTACACCTGCTCACCTGGGGGTGTGGCGAGTCCTCAGTGCACCTGCTCCCTGGGAGGGAGTCCTCAGTACACCTGCTCCCTGGGGGGGTGGAGGAGAGTCCTCAGTACACCTGCTCACCTGGGGGAGGGGAGACCCCAGGACCCCTGCTCAGCTGGGGGGGAGACCTCAGGACCCTTGCTCACCTGGGGAGAAGGGGAGACCTCAGCAACCCTGCTCACCTGAAGGAGTGGAGACTTCAGCACCCCTGCTCCCTGGGGGAGGGGAGTCCCCAGTACACCTGATCCTGGGGGAGGGGAGACCTCAGCACCACTGCTCATATTGGGGGGTGGGGAGACCTCAGTACAGCTGCTTATCTGGGGGGGGAGGGGAGACCTAGCACCCCTGCTCACCTGGGGGAGGGGAGACCTCAGTACACCTGCTCACCTGGGGGGGGAGGGAAGACCTCAGCACCCCTGCTCACCTATCTGGGTGGGGGGGACTCATGCCCAGGTGTGGTCAGGTGGTGACTGCAGTAACTAGTACACACAGCGGCAGGCTCTGTCTCAGCTCAGGCTGCCTCACAAAGACCACAGGAGGTGGCTCACACAGTGGACTGTCTCCTGGTCCTGGAGGCAGGAAGTCTGGGATCCAGGCGCAGGCAGGCCTGGTTACTCCCCAGGCCTCTCTCCCCAGTGTTAGGGAATTAGGGTCCAACCCTAGTGACCTCACTTTACCGTAAATCGGCTCTTTAAAGACCCAATCACCAATAGGGTCCCCCTCTGAGGTCCTGCGGGCTGGGGCTCCAGTGTGTGAATCTGAAGCCCAGTCAGCCCATAACAGGCTCTCGTCCTGCAGATGTGTGTCCCCTCCCTTCCTAGCCCAGGGAGGTGGCCTGGGGGCGGCTGTCATTAGTGAGGTGATGTGGGGCACAGACACACCAGCCCAGATAGACACCCACGACTTCACAGGCAGGAGGGAGTCATGTGATTGCACCCCAGGATGACAGTCACGAGAGGCCACAGCTGGCCTTCCAAGGACAGACCGGCCCACCGAGGCCCTGAAAGCAGGGGGTTATGTTGGCCAACAAGTGGGTGATTCACCAACTATGTGGAGGGACGGAATCCACGGCGACAGATAAGATTGCACACACTCCTGTGTGCATGTTTCCACAAGAGAAGCAAATGCCACATGCAGGGAATCCATGCGTCCGTCCCGTTTGCCTGGCTCAGGCCCAGGTTTTTGTCTGTTGTCCTGACCTCTGTGGGTTTTGTCCCCAGGAAGGGGCCTGTTCTAGATGACAGGTTATATGGTAGCTCAGGCTACGTAGCTCAGAGGAACGTTTTGTCTTCTATAAAAAGCAACCTATCTACAAACTAACATGTGGACCTTTTTGTCACTCACAGTGATGCTGAACTACAAAAGGCACATTGATGGTCACCTGCCCTGTGCCCCCAATTCCACCCATAGGTTCACTGGCACAGCTTCCATGTCCCCAGGCATTATGTGGGGAGAACAGGAGGCCTGGCTGGACCAGCGCGTAGGATTCCTGTGTGCAGCCAAGACCGGGCTACACTCTGGAAAGTGGGCACAGGGCTGTGGGAAAACATCTTAGCCTTTCTAGCACTACAGACCAGAAACGCAGGCACAACGCCCCAGATTCCTCACGAGGCTTTGCCAATCTCCCTCCTTCTGTGTCTTGCAGGACATGAAGGAGCTCCTGAGCAGGTACGTGGCCAGCTGCAGGGGAGGCACTGATGGGCGCAGGGAGGGCTCCGCGTGGGGTCAGAGGGGACAATGACCCTGTGTCCATTGGAGGAGGAACAGCCTGAGTGTACAGTACCCAGAGGCCACCCCAACTGTGCTGAGGACAGTCTGCAGGGTCCCTGGGCAGATAGAGGTGCTGAAGAGTTTCCAAGGTAAGCAGGGGCCCAGCCGGGGGGACTGTCCTTTATGGGACATTCACACTCTGTACCCTTTCTGTTCCTATGGGGACACACGGTGAGGTGCCCAAATGGCCCCCCAGCTCCCAGCTCCTTAGCACCACCAATATGGACAGTTGGGGGAGGGACCCCAGTGGCCCAGGTGTACAGCTGGACTCAGCCCTGGGGCCTCGTTAGGGAGAGCAGGGATGATTCGCTGCCCCCTTCCCTCCATCTGCAGAGGATGTGGTGCCGGACCCCGCCACCGCCTACCCCTACCTCCTCTTGTACGAGAGCCGCCAGAGGCGCTACCTGAGCACGCCACTGGAGGGCGCGCTCCACAGCAAGGACCGGTTCCTGGCCTACCCCTGCGCCGTGGGCCGGGAGACCTTCTCCTCGGGCAGGCACTATTGGGAGGTGGGCATGAACCTCACCGGTGACGCTCTCTGGGCCCTGGGCGTGTGCAGGGACAATGTGAGCCGGAGGGACAGGGTCCCCAAGTGCCCCGAAAATGGGTTCTGGGTGGTGCAGCTGTGCAAAGGGAAGAAGTACACACCCAGCACATCTGCCCCAACCCCTGTCACGCTGGCCGAGCCCCCCAGCCACATGGGGGTCTTCCTGGACTTCGAGGCGGGGGAGGTGTCCTTCTACAACCTGAAGGACGGGTCCCACCTGCACACCTACGCCCAGCTGCAATTCTCCGGCCCCCTGAAGCCCTTCTTCTGCCTGGGAGCCCCCAAATCAGGCCAGATGGTCATCTCTACAGTGACGCTGTGGGTGAAGGGATAGGGGCACAGGCCGGGGGAAGGGGGGCGCGGGCGTCCCTGGTTTCTCCAGAAGGTGAGGTGGCTCCACTCAGCGCAGGCCACCTGCCAGACATATCTAAGGTGGTGGAGCGCTTGTGAGCCACTGGCTGGCTGCTCTCAAAGCTGAAGTGTAATCGCGATTAAAGCCTTTAAATATCAAGAGACTGTATTCACACATGCGTCATAAAGGCTTTGAAAACCGCTGGGTTTCACAGTGGGCCGATTCTAAGTGGGGACCTCCCGTGCCCGACGCAGCATGGGGTGCTGGTGTTTAGCCCCCACTCCGACACACGCCCACGCAGGGATGCTGCCTGCGCATAGGCTGCTTGTGACTCGCAGAGCAGGGCCCACCTTGTCTTCCAAAACTTCCACGTTTGCACGCACCTTTCGCGGGTGTCATGGGGAAGGGGGGACCATGGGAAGATGACACTTTTCAAACTGCATCGCTGAAACCCTCAGAGCAGTCCAGCCTTGAAGGTGCACCTGCAGGGATCACGGGTCACGGGGGGGGGAGGGGCGTGGTGGTGGGAGAAGAGTCCTTTCTGGCCCCCGCCCCCGCAGTTTCAGGCGCATTAACCGCCCTACGCCAGGCCGGGCACCCAGAATCCCAGTCGGTGTATGTCTACCTTAAGGCCAGAGTGCCTACAGGCCGAGCCCCTTCCTGCACTGATCCTGATCGTGCCCGGCGCAGGGGCGCACGGGAGACGGCTTGGGGCTCGCCGCCGCGGCCTCAGGCTCCCCTTGTTCTCGAAGTCGCTGTGCTGTGCGGGGAACCCAGCGAACGTGCGAGGCGCCCGCCGGCCCGGGTCCTGCAACCGGTCCTTCCCGGGACGCCAGGGAGAGGTGACCCACAGCCTGGAGCGCACGCGCGCGCGCGCACACAGCGGAGGCTACGCCACGAGGTCAGCGGGTATGCAGCCTCCAATTCGGTTGGGCCCGCGGGCCGCGTGGCCGGCCTCAGCCAATCGGGAGCTAAAGCGGGTTGTTCCAAAAAAAAAAAAAAAAAAAAAAAAAAAAAAAAAAACCAGCTGCTTCCTGCTTCCGCCCTGAAGCCTCTTCCTCCGCGCGTCCCTGGAGCCCCCGCGTCTCCGAGTGCTCCCCGGAGTCTCGGTGACGGAGGCCACACAGCCCGAGCCGGCGAAGAGCGCCGCCCATCTCCGCCCGACCGGCGCCATGGCCGCCCCCGACCTGTCCACCAACCTCCAGGAGGAAGCCACCTGCGCCATCTGCCTTGACTACTTCACCGACCCCGTGATGACCGACTGTGGCCACAACTTCTGCCGCGAGTGCATCCGGCGCTGCTGGGGCCAGCCCGAAGGCCCGTACGCCTGCCCCGAGTGCCGCGAGCTGTCCCCGCAGAGGAACCTGCGGCCCAACCGCCCGCTCGCCAAGATGGCCGAGATGGCGCGGCGCCTGCACCCGCCGTCGCCCGTCCCGCAGGGCGTGTGCGCCGCGCACCGCGAGCCTCTGGCTGCCTTCTGCGGCGACGAGCTGCGCCTACTGTGCGCCGCCTGTGAGCGCTCGGGGGAGCACTGGACGCACCGCGTGCGCCCGCTGCAGGACGCGGCCGACGACCTCAAGGTGCGCGGCGAGGCCCGGCTGGAGTCGGGGCCCGGGGGTGGGGGCTCGGCCCGGGCGGGATCCCGGGGGTGGTGTACTCCTGGCTCGGGTGCAGGGAGTGCACGCAGCCGGCTTCACACAGCACCCTCTGGTTGTCGGGGTTACCCTGGCCCGGGTTCTAAGGAGCACGGGATGTGTGTGCAGCAAGCCCACACCAGCATCCTCCTGGCTGGGGGTGCACCCTGGCCGGGTTGTAGGGGTGAGCGTGCAACAATGGAGACTGATACCCTCTTGGGGGGGTGGGGGGGAGTCTAAGGGTGTGTGTGCAGCCAGTCCCAGACCGGTACCATCCTGGCTGGGGTCTAGGGGAAACAGGGTCTGAGTGCAGCAAGCCTGCACCAGCATCCTTCTGGCCAGTGAGTAGGGGACACAGGGTACCTGTACAGCCGGTCTAGGCTGGCACCTTCCTGGCCAAGGTCTAAGGACGAGGCACAGGGTGTGTGTGCAGCCTGTCCCAGACCTACTGGCTAGGAAACCATTCACCAGTGGGGCACCGGCCTGAAAATCAGGAATGGAGCCCAGAGAAGGAGAAAGCAGGAAGAGAACCTTAGGTTCTCTGCGTAGACAGAAGTGGGCTCAGCCCTCAGAGGGCCATGGGCGAGGCAGGGCTGTGGGGTGGAGACGAGATTTGAGGAATCACTGGGTTGGGATGGGTGGGGACACAGCCATTTCCCTGGGAGGCAGGTGCCAGGGTCCCCGCAGCCCTCAAGCTTTCCGAGTGGGATGCTTGGAGCCACTTGTGCCACCTGACATGGCAAGATCCACCCCGCTTTGTTCTGGAAACGCATTTCCTCAAAATCCAGGCCAGCCCTCGCCCGTCTGCTGAGAGCTCGGGGCAGACACCCATGTGCGGTCCTCACTGGGCCTCAGGAGTGTTTGCTCCTGGGCCCCAGGTATTGACTACACGGCTGACACCTTGCCAACGTTTGGATTGGTGTGCGTTGTGTTTCATGGCCCAGAGCGTCTGCTGGCTTGCTCCAAGGACGTGGCATAGCCACGTGAACCAGTACTTGGCCAGTTTGTCACTGTTCTAGAACGAACAGGACAAACTTGGATCCTGATCTGCATCTGTGGGCTCGTCCTGACCCCTGAAGTCTTGCCTTCCACTTTGAGGCACAACACGTGGATGCCCCACCCCTTTTGTCGGTCCAGCAAATGTGCTCTCCTGTCACTGAGCAGAAAGTGACCATGCCGCTCTCCAGAGGCCCCTCTCGGTTAGCCTGATAAAGCCTCTTGGGGCAGCACTTAAACCCCTTCCTATCGTAGGGGAGGGCAAAGCTTTATGTCCAACTTGTTAGGTTCAGTGACTGAGGCTTGCAAATTAAGCTAACAAAGGCAGAGTAACAAGTGAAAAAAAACATAATTTTATTAGCCTTTAAAGAAAAATTTTTTTTAGGGGCGCCTGGGTGGCTCAGTCAGTTAAGCGTCCAACTTCAGCTCAGGTCATGATCTCACAGTTCGTGAGTTCAAGCCCCATGTCGGGCTCTGTGCTGACTGCTCAGAGCCTGGAGCCTGCTTCGGATTCTGTGTCTCCCTCTTTCTCTGACTCTCCCCTGCTCATGCTCTGTCTCTCTCTGTCTCAAAAATAAATTAAACATTAAAAAATTTTTTTTAATTTTTTTTAATGTTTTATTTATTTTTGAGAAAGAGACAGAGGGTGAGCAGGGGAGGGGCAGAGAGAGAGGGAGACACAGATTCCAAAGCAGGCTCCAGGCTCTGAGCTGTCAGCACGGAGCCCAATGCAGGGCTCAAACTCGTGAACCTTGAGATCATGACCTGAGCTGAAGTGTGACGCTTAACCGACTGAGCCACCCAGGGGCCCCATAATTTTATCAGTCTTTTAAATGTTCTATGGCACAAGAGCTTCACAGAGGCAAAATGAAAAACCCTTTTAGATATGGGATTATGTTCTATTTTGACAAAGGGTGATGATAAACTGGGGAGAAGTGGCTAGGCAAAAGAAAGGGAATTAGGGCTTGTAGGGTCAGTAAGTTGTGGGAAAGGAACTAGAGAATATATGGGGGGAACAAGTGATAGGTCAGGGTTATCTGAGTCATAAAGTCCCTTCAGGCACAGTCCTGTCTGACAGACATTGTGATGACTGCCGTCCCCTTCTGGGTACAGACAAGGAGGGCACCCTTGTGGGAAATTTCTGCTCTGCCTTGAGGCAGAAAGGAGGGCAGAGGGCTCTTCCTACATCTCCAGAGAGTCCTTGTGCCAGAGTGGCTCCCTCTGGGCTGGCACCTTCTGACCTCCTTCCCTGTACTAGCAGGTAGCTACCCTTCATGCTAGGGGTGTGCAGCACACCATCTTTACCTGCCCCCAAAGGGCTGTGCCTGGCATTTGCACACCCTGGGGTGCTGGGTCCCGCAAAGCACCACCTCCCCGGGCCTCAGTCCATCTAGAAGTTGGAGGGAGAGCGCAGTCAGTTGGAGAGGTGTGGGGCCTGCAGGGAGCCCAGAGCAGGCCTGGAGAAGGAAAGGGGACTGAGTCAGGGGAGGGCAAGGGGCCTCGGTGCTGGGGGGGAGGGGACTCGTAGGTTAATTTGAGGCTGTCCCATGTGTCGTGCCTGGCCGGGTTGACTGGAGCGGGGATGGGGCCCACCCAGCCAGGGTCACACTGGCCTTACCTTCCCGTAGGGTAAGCTGGAGAAGTCCCTAGAGCATCTGCGGAAGCAAATGGAGGATGCGCTGCTGTTCCAGGCCCAGGCCGAGGAGACCTGTGCCTTGTGGCAGGCAGGTGGCATGGTGCCCCGAGGTGCCCAAGGTCGGGGGGGGGGGCGGGGGGGGGGGGCAGCAGGTAAGCGGGCCCCTGCCTCGTGCTGTGTATGAGGAAGACTCCCTGCGTGTAACCCGCCCAGGAGGGTGAGGCTGGGGACTGGACAGGACATGGGGGCCCCAGGTGGGGTATGGATGGGGTCCCTGGGCCCTCAGTTGCCCTGTTCACCCTGCAGAAGATGGTGGAGAGCCAGCGGCAGAACGTGCTGGCAGAGTTCGAGAGGCTGCGCCGGCTGCTGGCAGAGGAGGAGCAGCGGCTGCTGCAGAGGCTGGAGGAGGAGGAGCTGGAGGTCCTGCCCCCGCTGCGGGAGAGCGCCGCCCGCCTGGGTCAGCAGAGCGCGCAGCTGGCCGAGCTCATCGCGGAGCTGGAGGGGCGCTGCCAGCTGCCTGCGCTGGGGCTGCTGCAGGTGAGGCACGCTGCGCCCCAGGTGTGTGCGTGCCGGCTCTGAGAAGGGATGGGCAGCGCTGTGCCCTGGGGGTGCCTGCGTGGGGGCTCTGGGCAGGGATGGGCTCACGGGGCAGAGGGAGGAAAGCAGAGAAAGCCACAGCCGGATGGGGCAGTCTGCACGCTCAGCTCACCCAGGTGTCACCCACCTGTGGGGGGGTGGGGGGGGGGGGGGCAGGGGGTAGCTGGGACCGGGAATCCACATGTGGCTGCGGGTCCTGCGGAGTGGGTGCAGATCTGGAACTCCTCCCGGAACTGCTCCAGTGCCTGTCCTGTAGCCCTATTGGACCTTGTGACAGGTGGCATCTGGGGTCTGTGTGTCACCAGGCTAGATCCAGAGGTTCTGGTCCCCTGGACTGTGAAGGGCTGGCGGGAGTCCTGTAGGATTCCTGCGCCAGCCCTGTGGGGGCCCTGAGACTCTGCCTGGCTCTTGGCAGAGGGTGGGAGTGAGGACGCTGTGTGTGTAGCCCTGGGCGTCTCCCACGGGTGGTGACCCTCCTGCGTCTCACTGACAAGGCAGAGGCTCCTGGCTGCCCTCCTGGGGTCTGAACTTGGTCCTTCCGCCCTGCTGAGACACCAGGCAGTTTCAAGCCTGGGAAAGAGGAAGAACCCAAGACCGAGTATCTCGCGGGGATTCAGGCAGAAGTAGGCTGTGGTCAGTGAGGCAGAGTCTGAGCCGCCAGCCAAGAAGGTCAGGGGAAGTGAACCAGGCTGGAGAAGGCAGGGACACCCCAAGTTCTGGAAAGAGGAGGGGTCAGCCCCAGACGTGAGATGATAACCCCAGGTCTGTATGAAACGTGATTTGGGACAATGTGAGATGTCCCAGTGGGTTCACTGGAGGCTCCAGTGGCGCGGGCACTGGGTTCACTGGAGGCTGTGGGTGGGTGGGTGGTCTTGACTGGCCTGCTGCACTCCTGAAAGTGGCCACTGCCCCCCAGTGCCCCCTGCCTGTTCCCCCACCTGCCCTCCACTGCCTCCCCCAACCTGCTCACATCTCCTGGCCTGGATCTTTAGCTGGCTGGCTAGCTAGAGGGAGGACCCCTGTCCCTTCTATCACCCCCCAGCCCCAGAGCCCCCCTTGCCTGTGCTAGGGGTGGGGTGGGGTCTGCCATGTGGAGGGGCAGGAGAGCAGACCCAGCAGTACCCTGTGTACTGGTGTGAGGGAGCGAGGTCATGTGCACCTGCACCCTCGGACCTCAGTGTTAGGCGGAGGACTGCTGCATGGGTTCTGGCACCTGGGTGGATGGGGATGTGCACCCTTATGGACAAGGAAGTGAGGGTTTGGGTGACTTCCAGGAACCCACACCTATGAGTCCCAGCTGTGTGACAGAGTCTGGGGGTCCCAGCTTCCCCCACCAGGCTCACCCTGTAGCCATCCTGGGTCCGCTCAGAGCCTTTTCTTAAAGGGATATATGTGTCTCCAAGGAGCCATGTGGTCTGCATGGAGGCCAGCCCCTTTCCTGGAGCTCAGGGCCCTCCACATGACCCTCAGGGTAGGTAGGGCCTTGCTCTCGCCTCAGGCCTTGTGACAACCAGAACTGCCCCCGTCATTCCCCAGTGCCCCCTGGGTGGGCTGCCCACCCAACAAAACTACCAAGGACAGGCTGTTTCTGCTTTGCATGCTACCCACACCAGGTTCCTTGTCTCCTCCCTGTATCCTCACATGGTTGTCCCCTGTCTGTGCCCCAGTCCCCTCTTCTGATAAAGACCCCAGTCATGTGGGATCAGGGTCCACCCTAGTGACCTCCTTTTACTCAAACCACCTCTGTAAAGTCCCCATCTCCAAATCCAGCCCCGTTATGAGGCCCTGGGGGTTAGGCCTCCAACATTTGGATTCGAGGGACACAGTCAATCCCTCATGCTGAGTACAATGCTTGTGTGTGACATTATGGGAGAGAGGAATGTCCAAGTGGAGAGGCCTCACCTGGAAGGTGGGTGTGAGTCTGGGACCTGTGGGAGGGCAGGCAGCAGACAGCCAGGTACCCTTGAGCCCTGGAGGCCAGGACCCCGCCCACATGTCCCACCACCCAGGGGTGCTGGGGGCTCTGGGTGGGCAAGCAAGTAGCCAGTGCCCTGCATCCTCTAAGCACATGGGGGATGTGAGGCCAGGTCTGCAGGGTGGCTGAGCCCAGGGTCTTTCCAGGGTCCCCATGTCCAAGCTGCACTTGGGACAGCCCACCACTGGTTCCTGATCACTGGTGTATGAGTGTGTGAGTGACTGTGAGACGGGGGGCAGAGCTGGGTCTTGGGGGACACTGGTGGCCGGGGCGTGGGGGGGCCCAGGGTCGGGGACAGGCGCTGACTGGCGTGTGTCTCTCCCACAGGACATCAGGGACACCTTGCGCAGGTAGGAGCCCCGGCCTCTCCCCGGGGAAGGTGGGCGGGGTGCAGGGCAGGGCTGCCATGGGGGGTGACACATGCTCTGCCCCCTCCAGGGTCCAGGACGTGAAGCTGCAGCCGCCTGAGGTGGTGCCCATGGAGATGAGGACGGTGTGCAGGGTCCCGGGGCTGGTGGAGGCCCTGCGGAAGTTCCGAGGTGGGTACCCTTGTGGCCCAGAGGACGCACTGGTCCTGAGCTCCTGCAGGCATGCAGGGTGGGTCTGTTCCTGTGGTGGACCAGTTCACAGAGACCTGGAGGGTTCAGGCACCAGACAGCAGCTAAGGGAGGGCCGGTCTGGATGCTGGCCTGGGCATGTAGGAAGAGCAGAGGTCAGACCACCGCCGGGGTGGACAGGTCCACCCGCACGGACCCCAGCTGTGGGGAGTCCAGGATGCGAGTAGGCTGGACACTCCTCCCTTGCCCCAGGAACTGGAGGAGTGGCTGCAGGAAACCCTTGGGGTTTCACAGGTCCTCTGAAGGAGGGTGCATCGCGAGGGAGCCTGGACCTCCTTCTGGAACATTCCGAATTGCAATGGCAGGTGGTTAGGTGATAGCTTTCAGGGAGAGAGGCAACATGGGGCGTGGCCAGTGCACAGCCAGCCCCCACAGAGGTCCACAGGGGCGCACAGGCAGGGCTGCCCACTTGATCCCCCAGTGACCTCCACTCCATCTGCAGGGGATGTGACCCTGGATCCTGACACCGCCAACCCCGAGCTGGTCCTGTCAGAGGACAGGAGGAGCGTGCGGCGGGGGGACCTGCGGCAGGCACTGCCCGACAGTCCTGAGCGCTTCGACCCCGGGCCCTGTGTGCTGGGCCGGGAGGCCCTCACATCGGGTCGTCATTACTGGGAGGTGGAGGTGGGGGAGCGGGCCAGCTGGGCGCTGGGCGTCTGCAGGGAGACAGCCAACCGCAAGGAGAAAGGCGAGCTGTTTGCCGGCAATGGCTTCTGGATCCTGGTGTTCCTGGGCAGCTACTACAACTCATCTGAGCGCGCCTTCGCCCCACTGCGCAACCCGCCACGGCGCGTGGGCATCTTTCTGGACTATGAGGCTGGGCACCTGTCCTTCTACAGTGCCACTGATGGCTCCCTCTTGTATGCCTTCCCTGAGACCCCCTTCTCGGGGACCCTGCGGGCCCTTTTCTCACCTCTGTCCAGCAGCCCCACGCCCATGACCATATGCAGGCTGAAAGGTGGGCCCGGGGACGTGCTGGCTCCCCAGTGACGGGGGAGCCCCGTGGCTCCTCACCCTGGCTCCGGGGATCAGGGACTTCTGGCTACACAGGACCCTGGGTGGGTAGTGCTGTCCTCTGAGCCAGGGAGGTACACACAGTGCCGTGCACAGATGTGCGCACAGCGGAACTGAAGTGTGCTCGCTCCTGCAAGCGTGCGCTGGCATGTGCGGGGCCAGCTGCATTCTTTCCTGGGGCCACAGGGCACTGAGACATTTCCAGTCACCAGCTCTGGTTTCGGAGCCCTACAGAGGTCTGGGGAGAGGCACCACGGCCTGTGGGACATTCTCCGGCTGAAGCCTGAGCCCCCGACGGCCCCGGAGCTGCCGGCAGGAGGCCACTCCAAGCCTGCCACCCTGTGTCCAGGTCCCGTCCACTACAAGGCAGGGCAGAATGGGCTTCGGAACAGCCAGGTACCAGGTGGTATGCGGAGGTGGCCAGAGGAAGCTGAGAGCGCAGGTCAGGGGGCCAAGTGACCACGCCACTCCCCCAAATGCAGACCACTTGGGTCTTCTGGAAAATGCCCTTCCCTGGCTCCCGGTCAGGTGCAGCAGAGGTTAGGGCCCCTGAGGTGAGCAGGCACAGGAGCCCACAGTCTCCCCTGGGCTGAGAACCACCAGCTAGACAGTCACCCTCTCGCTGATCCCAGAACTCTGTGTACCCGGTCCCTAGGCATCCCTGCCCTGCCTGGGGAAGGCTAGGCTCAGAGAGCCCCCTCCCTTTCCTCCTAACAGTCTGGGATTTGTCTTTGCTTTGTTCAGACTCTTGGTCACCCTGCTTAAAGGTGTGCTGCAAATTCTTTGTACCCTAGATTTTATTTATTGTAAGGACCGATGTCACAGCAAATAAATTAACTGTTGTCTGTAATCTGCTGTCTGCAGTTGTGGAGGTGAGGAAATGCACCAGTGAGGGGGATGGCCCCGGGAGGGTGACACATAGGCAGGACCCCGAAGGGTGAAGTCAGGGGCACAAGTCACCCCCATGGGCACAGCAGACTCCCAACCGCGTTCTCCTGTGCATTCATCTCATGCACCTGCCTCAGGAACATTTTTCTTGTTTTGTTTTGTTTTTCCAGATACCCAGAAAGTGCACAGTAGCTAAGTGCTCCATTTATTTGGTTATGCGTTCTCCCATTTTTTGACTTTTTGCTATTGTTACTTTTCTTTTTATGTTTATTTTGAGAGAGAGTGTGCGTGCACAAGTGGGGGAAGGGCAGAGCGAGAGAATCCCAAGGAGGCCCATGCTGTGAGCACAGAGCCTTATATGGGCTCGATCCCACAAACCATGAGATCATGACCTGAGCCACCATCAAGAGTCGTGTGCCTAGCGGCCTAAGCCCCCCCAGGTGCTCCTTGGCTATTGTTATAAATTTATACCACTTTGAACATCCTGGACAGCTCCCTTACGTTACATACCAATGGGCGAGTATTTTCTCAGTATAGCGGGGGTCTGGCAGTGTTTCCTGCCTCTTCCCAAGTGACTTCCTGCTGCGTCACTCCTGCTTGAGGATCAGGGAATACTGGGTGCTCCCACCTGCAGCAAGATTGGCCCTACGGTTTGGGACTTGGCACAGTGGCCATCGGGAATGCAGACGGCAGCATGACAGCCTCATGGGCAGGAGAGTGGACAAGCACCAAGCCACACCCAGGACACCAGGACAGATGCTCTGGCCACGGCTTTAGGAGGGCACTGGGTGCTGGTGTAAGGGTGGAGACCTCATTTATCCTCTGCCCCTCTGACGGCTTCACTGAGAACCCTGTAGTAAAAGATTAACAAGAGAAAAACAGGTTTTCGACACAGAGACTGATAGGAGATACCTATGGAAAATGAGTAACTCAGACCAGCAGCTTAGGTAGTTTAGGGGCGGCTGGTGGCTCAGTTGATTAAGCGTCCTACTTCACCTCAGGTCATGATCTCTCAATCCATGAGTCCGAGCCCCTCATCGGGTTCTGTGCTGACAGCTCAGAGCCTGGACCCTGCTTCAGATTCTGTGTCTCCCTCTCTCTCTGTCCCTCCCCTGCTCACACTCTTGAGTTTCTCTACCTCTAAAAAATAATAAACATTTTAAAAAAACACAGTTTGAAAGTATGACTTTGTGCAGACGTCACAGGACACAGGAAGTGGCATCAAGCTTCAAGGTGTCATGGGAAGGTAAACTGAAAAGGCTAGTTAGTGGGATCATGTGGATAGCCCTCCCGCCTTGCCACATTCAGGCTGACGGTCTAGAGCTCTCCTGTGACCAGTAGTCCTTCCTGGCATGGAGGACAAATGGACACCTACATTTGAGTCCCACTTTTAGGGACATGGGTACAGAGCTCATCTGCCTCCATCTCAAAATAATCCTAATGCCAAAGTGTGATATTTTCAGGTGGCGTATTCTGGTACCCTTCACCAGGCGAAACAACAGCAAGCTTCAGTGATGCCCATTCACAAGCACACACCCTAAATTCACCACCTTTCCACCTGGTCTCCCTGCTTGACTCTAGTGGCCTGAGGGTGCCATCCACTGTTCTAGATGGTGGACAGACCACAGCAACATGCCAGCTCTTGCCTGTGGGGCTGATGCCCTTGTGCAGGCGGGGGGGGGGGGGGGGGGGTTGATGACCAGTGCATGATGTCCTACACTGGCAGCAGCGGGTGTGAGCCCCTCCTCTGGTTTTCTCAGCCCCCTCATCCCCTCAGAGTGATGAGTGCTCTGGAGGCGGATAACTCAAGGCTGGGAGCAGAGAACCAGGATGCGCACCCCGTGTGCTCAGCCAATCCAGAGGCTTCCACAATAACCCAGCACAGAGCCTACCACTTCCTAAAGTTCCCAGACGCCTTGCTCCCTGGTGGCTCAGCCGTCCAACGGGGAGACAGCAGAGAAAGCAGGTAGAGAAGAGAAACAGGCATGGTGGGTTGTAATTCGTGGAATGAAGAAAATATTCAGGAAGGGAGCGCCTGGTCTAATCTCAGGGCATGGCTCCGTGGAGGTAAAAAGAACATTAAGAACTAAAACCATCCCTGCTGGTGCTGGCTGCTGGTCATTCCCTGCAAGCCCTTCCCCTCCTGCACCTCTCCTGGTCAGGAAAGCCTCCACAAGACTGTCTTAACAGACAAGCGTCTTGTTCCCTGCACCTGCGGGACACATTCCTGCATCTAGTGCAGCGGCCGGTAGTGAGGTCAGCACCATCCTCCCTCACACCCGCACAATCTCCTGGAGCGCTGCCTGCATTCCAAAAGCTTTGCTGAGGACTCATTGTACCCCCGCTTCACCTGCTGCAAACGTACAACTAACTGGGTGATTTCCGTAAACTTGGGCAGAGTTGCGCAACCATCCGTGCGCACCGCGTCCCACCTCCCTGGCGCGCTGGAATCCCTCCTGGGGTGGAGCCCCCCACCCCCAGCGTCCCTGGCCTGGGCCGCACCTGCTGCGTCTACGCGCCCTGGAGTCCACACGACCCGCGGTGCGTTCGGGGGCTGCCGCGAGTCTCCGCACCTGCTGTGCGCGGGCGCGGAGACCCTGAGGGACCCGTGGAGGACAGCTCGGTCCCACCTGCGTTGCGCTCGACAGCCCCGCCCAGCACCCCCACAGACTGGGCACTTCCCGGAACCTGGCAGGCTCTACGATTTCCTCCCTCGCCCAGATCCCTGTGTCCTAACCCCGCCCCCGCGGTCCTCTGAGATCCCCGTGTGCTCTGTGGCTCCAGACCCCGCCTCGCAGCCCGCGCATCCCCCGCCCTCCATGCCTCCCACGTACCCCACAGCCTCCCTGCTCCCCGCGCCCCAGTCCCCCACGTCCCCTGAGTGAGCGCGCCCGCCTGGCCCCTCTGCTTGGACCCCTGCACTGACCCCTCCCCTCCTGATTACCCCAGGCCCGAGGTCTAATTTTCACGCCAAAGAATGCAGCTGTCCCAAGCGCACACTGGAGGGATTTTTACTAAATCCGCCCATCTTGCCTTCCTGGGTAAATCCCATTGGCTCGTGTTCCTCTTCTTGGACTCCGTGAGCTCGTACTGTGTCAGGGGGCTTGCATTCATACCTGGGGACCGGGGTCTCCGTTCCCCCGCCACTGTTTTCTGAGAACTAGCTGGCACAGGACTGTGCTGTGACCTCATCCGATTCCAGGGATTCTGGGGAGTCTCTGTTCTTTCGCTACCATCTCAGTTTCTTTGCTGTGGCAGGTCTGTTCAGATTTTACATTTCTTTCTTTCTTTCTTTTTCTTTCTTTTTTTTCTTTCTTTTTCTTTTCAATGTTTATTTTTGGAGAGAGAGAGACAGAGACAGATCGTGAGCAGGGGAGAGGCAGAGAGAGGGGAAGACAGAATCCAAAGCGGGCTCCACGCTCTGAGCCATCAGCACAGAGTCCGACGTGGGGCTTGAACCCACAAACCGTGAGGTCATGACATGAGCCGAAGTCGGACGCTTAACCCACTGAGCCACCCAGGCGTCCCTGCTCCTCTCTATCTGCTTCTTAAAATTGATTTCAGCGTCTGTTCTGACGCTGGCATTTGCAGCTATAAATTTCCCTTCATGCCCCACTTTAGCTGTGCCCTATAACTACTGTTTCCATTCCCATCTGGCCCAAAACGCTTTCTAATTATGTTCATGATTTCTTTCTTGACACATGGATTATTCCCAAATATATTGTCTAGTTTGCAAATGCGTGTGGCATTCCCGAGTTTCCTTGCATGGCTGACGTCTGATAGATTTTGCATGCCATTAGCTGTGAACAGTCTGGGGCAGGGCGTCCCCTGGAAAATGTTCCAGGCACACCTGTGTTGTCCTGCTCATTCTGCTGCCAGTCAGTGTTATATTGTGTGCACACAGGAGTTTAATTTATGGGATGACCTGCTGAGCACTGGAAAGAATCCATTACTGATATGTCTCAAGAGAAAGGGGCATGCCAAGCCACCCAGGGCCACTTCAGGGAAACAGCAGTTTTGGTAGGAGGCAGAAGAAAGTAGTGAAGGGAGAGACCCAGGTTTGTTCCCCTGTTTTCCACAGGAAAGAGAAGGCAGGACGGGGTAAACAGCTTAGCTTGGCTGGTTTAAATAATTCTAGTGGGCTGTGGGGCAGAGGGGCTAGCTGTCCCATACCTGGTCCTGCATTGACTCAGGGCAGGGAGAATATTGGCTTGGTGGCTGAGAATCCAAGTTGGCTGGTGGTGTGGGATCTGCTCTGGATACCTTGCTTACAAAAGAAGAGCATTTACTATCTCTAAGAATTTTTCAGCCTGGGAAGGGGTAGTCTTTCCCCCTCACCCCCGTCAGAGAGGACATAAACACCAGAGCATGAAAAATACAGAAAATAAGAAAATATATGGGGCACCTAGGTGGCTCAGTCTGTTAAGCATCTGGCTTTGGCTCAGGTCATGATCTCACGGTTGGTGGGTTTGAGCCCCGCCTCAGGCTCTGTGCTTACAGCTCAGAGCCTGGAGCCTGCTTCAGATTCTGTGTCTCCCTCTCTCTGCCCCTCCCCTGCTTGCTCTCTCTCTCTCTCTCAAAATAAATAAACTTTATGTATAGATATATATTTAATACAACTGGCACTATAGACAAATAGACAAATCTAGAATCTGAGAAAACACAGCATACTTATGGATGTCAGATTTGCCAGGTTGCTTGATGGTGTTTGGTAATTCCATATTCTTGCTGTTTGTTTTCTATTTATCCTGTCCATTACTAAGAGGAAGCTATTGAAATTTCCAGCTGTTATTGTTCAAGTGTCTGTTTCTCCCTTTAATTCTGGCACTTTTTGCTTTATGATTTTTCAGACTCTTTTGTCAGGTGCATACATGTTTATAATTGTCATATCTTTGTAATATTAATTTTTTTATTATAAAACATCCTTTTTTTCTAGTAACCTTTTTTTGTTTTATAGATTATTTTCAATTATTTTATTATAACCACTTTAGCTTTTATTAACCATAAGACAGTTTGCAAGTTCAGCCTTTTTGATTTCAATCTATTTGTGTCTTAAAGTGTGTCTCTTATAAACACCATTTCTATTTGTTTGTTTATCTATTTTGCTTTTTTGATCAGGGACAATTTCTGCCTCTTAACTGGAGTATTTCATGAACTTTCACTTCAAATTATTTCAGATTGCTTTATGCAGGTCTATCAATTTGCTATTTATTCTCTATCTCATGTTTTCTGTGTTACCCTGTGCTCCTTTACCAATTTCTTTTATATTAAAGAAGTGTTTTCCAGTGGTCATTTTTATTTCTATTGGTGGTTCTTACTGATTGCTTGTGACATGGAAATATGCATCTTAATTTATCACAATTTACATCAGATCAATACTTACTTAATCCCAGTAAAAAACAGAAGATTTTATTCATTATAACTCTATTTACTCTCCCCTTCTGTGTGTGTATGTGTGTAGATAAATATAAATAGGTAGGTTGATAGATGACAGATAGATGATGTCTATATGTTTTAACCCAATGATACAATGTTTTCATTATTGCTTTATATAATCTTAGGTATTTTATTTCATTTTATTTTTTAAAGTTTATTTATTTATTTTGTTTAGAGAGAGAGCAAGGGAGGGGCAGAGAGGGAGAGAGAGGATCCCAAGCAGACCTTGCACTGTCAGCACAGAGCCCAATGAAGAGCTTGAACTCATGAACCATGAGATCATGACCTGAGTCAAGATCAAGAGTTCGATGCTTAACCAACAGAGCCCCTAATCTTAGGTATTTTAAAGAAATTAAGAGAAGTAGAGAGAAACATATTCATAGAGAGTTTTACATTAACCTACATGTTTCTCATATTTAGTACTTTTTTTTTCTTCCTCTGGGTTAGCATAACTGTTGTCAGTGCCTCTTCAGTGTAGCTCCATTCCTCACTTCATTCTGTGTGATTTTCTTGTTATATATGTTAGATCTTTACGTATTATCCTCCCAGATGTACAATTTTATAAATATTGTTGCATGCAGTTGTTTTTTTAATCAGTTAAAAACAAATTTTATTGATATTGTCTTTCATATCCTCCCATGTAACTGTCTTTACTGTGCTTTTTATTTCTTCAGGTCAATTTGAATTTTCTTTGGGGTCAATTTCTTTCTGTCTGAACAATGTTCTTTGGTATTTTTTGCAAGGGAAGTCAGCTATCAACAAATTCTCTCTGTTTTTGTATATCTGGGAATATCATTCTTTCCTTTTCCTTTGTGGAGGACAGTATCCATCTGTTTCCTGGATATGATTTCTCTGTTTTGATCATTTTCACCTATATGGATCATTGTCATCATCCTTACAATTATTTTTATATCTGTATTGAAATGCCTACTGATTTCTTTTTTTAGTTTTTATTTAAATTCCAGTTAGTTAACATATAGTGTAGTATTAGTTTCAGGTGTAGAATCTCATGATTCATCACTTCTGTACATCAGCCTGTTGCTCATCACAACAGGTGTACTCCTTAATCCCCATCACCTATTTCCCCCATCCCCCCCTACCTCCCCTCTCGGAACCATCAATGTGTTCTCTAGAGTAAAGGGTCCATTTCTTGGTCTCTCTCTCTCTTTCTCTCTCTCTCTCTCTCTCTCTCTCTCTCTGCTTATTTCTTTTATATCTTAAATTCCACATATGAATGAAATCATGCCTACTAATCTTTTAAAAATAAGGCTAAAAGCATCTAACAAAATTTACCATCTTCACCATTTTAAGTGCACAATACAGTAGGATTAATTATATTGGAATTCTATACCCAATTGTTGAACAATTTCCCTCTTCCCCCTGTCTCTTCTGCTGCTGGCAAGTACCACTCATGTTCTTGTGTCTAAGAGTTTGACTAGGTTAGATACCTCACAGAAGTGGATTCATGCAGAATTTTTTTGTGTGTGTTCCTGGTTTATTTCACTTAGGATAATGTCCTCAATGTTAATCCATGTTGCAGCAGATGTCAGGATTTCCTTCTTTTTAGTGGTCAAATAATATTCCATTATATGTATAGACCACATTTGCTTTGTCCATTCACATGTCCATTGCCAGTAAGGTTTTTTCCACCTCTTGGCTATTGTGAATATGTTACAGTGAACATAGTTATACAAATATCCCTCTGAGATCCTATTTTCAAACCTTTGGGGTACATACCCAGAAGCGGAATTGCTAAATCATATGGTAATTTTATTTTTATTTTTTAATGCTTATTTATCTTTTTTTCTTTTTTTTCTTCTGTTTTCAATATATGAAGTTTACTGTCAAATTGGTTTCCATACAACACCCAGTGCTCATCCCAAAAGGTGCCCTCCTCAATACCCATCACCCACCTTCCCCTCCCTTCCACCCTCCATCAACCCTCAGTTTGTTCTCAGTTTTTAAGAGTCTCTTATGCTTTGGCTCTCTCCCACTCTAACCTCCTTTTTTTTTCCTTCCCCTCCCCCGTGGGTTTCTGTTAAGTATCTCAGGATCCACCTAAGAGTGAAAACATATGGTATCTGTCTTTCTCTGTATGGCTTATTTCACTTAGCATAACACTCTCCAGTTCCATCCATGTTGCTACAAAGGGCCATATTTTATTCTTTCTCATTGCCACGTTGGTATGGACATTTTAACAATATCAAGTCTTCCAATCCATGAACATAGGATGCTTTCCATTTTTGTTTGGATTTTCTTTAATTACTTTTGGCAACATTTTGCAGTTTTTAGTATACAAGTCTTTTGCCAATTTGGATAAGTTTATTCCTAAATATTTTGTTCTTTTTGATGCTATTTTAAATTTTCATATTTTTGACCCATAACTTGCACTCTGGGTATAAATCCAATTTAGTTATGATGTGTTTAGTTCATGTGTTGCTGAATTCAGTTTCCTCATATTTTGTTGAGGATTTCTGCATCAATATTCATGAAGGATATTGGCCTGAAGTTTTCCTTTCTTGTCATGTCTTTGCCTGGCTTTGGTAATGGGGTCTAACTGGCCTCATAAAATGAGTTTGGGGTGTTCTTTATTTTTTAAAAATATTTTTAACATTTATTTACTGCTGAGAAAGAGAGAGAGAGAGAGAGAGAGAGAGAGAGAGAGAGCATGAGCAGGGGAGGGGAAGAGAGGGAGAGAAACAACAAAATCTGAAACAGTATCCAGGCTCTGAGCTGACAGCACAGAGCCTGACACAGGGCTCTAACCCACGAAGTGCGAGATCATGACCTGAACCGAAGTCAAACACTTAACCCACTGAGCCACCCAGTAACCCCTTGGAGTATTCTTTAAAGTTTGATGAAATTCTCCATTGAAGCCATCTGGTCGTAGGTTTTTCTTTATTAGGAAGATTTTGATTCCTGGTTAAATCTCTTTATGAGTTATAGGTCTGCTCAGGATTTTTATTTCTTTGTGATTCAGTCTTGTTACATTGTATGGTTCTAGGAATTTATCCATTTCTTCTCAATTACCCAATTTATTGGCATTCATTGTTCACAATAGGGTCTTGATCCTCCTAATTCATCTGGCATCAATTGTAATGTTTTCCTTTCATTTCTCAGTTTCGTTATTTGATTCTTCTTTTTTCTCAATTATTCTAGCTAAAAGTTTGTCAGTTTTGTTGATCTTTTCAAAAAACTAACTCTTAGTTTCAATGATTTTTCTATAGTTTTCTATTCTGTTTTATTAATTTTTCCTCTAATATTACCTCGCTTCTGTCACCTTTGGGTTTAGTTTGTTCTTTTTCTAGTTCCTTGAGTTGTAAAGTTAGGTTATTGATTTGAGACCCTTTTTTTTAATGTAGGCATTTACCACTATAAACCTCCTCTAGCACTGCTTTTGCTGCATTCCATATGTTTTGGCATGTTATGTGTTCATTTGTCTCAATATATTTTCTAATTTTCCTTGTGATTTCTTCTCTGGCCCACTGGTTGTTCAAGACCATTTGTTTAATTTCCACCTGTATATGTCCCCCCCCCCCCCATTTTCGTTTTGGTATTGATCTCTAGTTTCATTCTATTGTGGTCAGAAAAGACACTTTGTATGACTCAGGTTTTTTATTTTTATTATTTTTTTTTAAATAATTGATTGTCAAGTTAGCTAACATTCAGTGTATACAGTGTAGTCTTGGCTTCAGGAGTAGATTCCCGTGATTCATCACTTACAAACAACACCAAGTGCTCATCCCAGCAAGTGTTCTCCTCAATGCCCAACATCCATTTTCCCCACCCCCAACCCTAACCCCAGCCGCACATGAGTGAAATCATATGATATCTCTCTTCTTCTGACTGACTTATTTCACTTAGCATAATATCCTCCAGTTCCATCCACATTGTTGCAAAATGACAATATTTCATTCTTTTTCATCACCAGTCACTGTCTTTTTAAGTTTGTTAAGACTTGTGTTGTGGCCTAGCATGTGATCCATCCTGGAGGATGTTCTATGTTCACTTGAGAAGAGTTCATATTCTGCTCCTTTGAGGTGGAGTGTTTTGTATATTTCTGTTGGTTCCAATTCATCAGTAGTGTTGTTCAAGTGCTCTGTTTCCTTACAGACGTTTAGTCTGTTGTTCAACCATTGCTGAAAGTGAGGCACTGAAATTTCCTACCATAGTTATATTACTGTCTATTTCTTTCCTTCAGGTCTGTCACCTCTGACCTCATGTATTTGGGTGCTCTGCTGTGGAGATGGGGAACAGAGCCACTCCAGGCTAACATGCCCCAGATGCCCCATCCCCATCCTTGCCAAGGTTCAGGATATTCTGTTAAATAAATATTTTCAATTTGGTGCATGCTTTTTGTCAATTTTCAGTTTTTATATAGTTGCTTTGACAACTTTGTCCACTTTTAATGTTACTTTTTGGGGAGAGAATTTGCTGAGTTCCTCAGTCATCCATTTTTTAAGTGGCTGGGCAGGTTCTCCACTGTTCCCTTATTCATACAGGGATGAATGAGGCACTGGGAGATGGATTTCATGGACCTTGGAAGAAATATGTGCCCTGAAGTCTAGCTGTGTCCCCCTCAAACATACACCCCTCCCAGGATCCATTCAGTCATTGGGACAATGGGTCACAGACGAACTAGGTTATCTTGGGGCCATCAGCTCCATGTCCTTGCCTCAATGGCCTCTTTACTCCCTCCAGCCAGGTCCCCAGCACCCAGAGGACCCTAAGTGTACACTTCCAGACACTTGCAACCCAACTCCAAGCTTCTTGTGATGGTACAAAATTAACAAACATTGGAGACAGTTACTTCCTCATCTTTTCCTATCCCATTTGGCATAAATTGAATTTTACTCAAATTTTATTTCTAGATGGTTCTGTATGATTCTCTAAGCTAATTAAAAATATTTTGGCATAAGCATCCTAGATTAAGAATTGTCTGTATAAGAAGTAGTTATGGGGAGCCTCGGTGGCTCACTTGGTTAAACATCCAACTCTAGGTTTTGACTCAGGTCATGGTATTATACTTCATGGGATTGGCCCTTGCATTGGGCTCTGTGCTAACAATTCAGAGACTGCTTGGTATTCTCTCTCCCCCACTCCTGTACCCTCTCTCTCTCTCTCTCTCAAAATAAATAAATAAATTTTAAAGAAGAAGTAGTTATAACAAAAGTACTCTGATACTATCAGGTTTGTAAATTCTAAATTAATATTATTTGAGATTCATCCATTATGCAACTATAAAGACGTACCCAATAGCTGAAGATTTACAGTAATGACACTATTTATCTCTTGTACAGATTATTTCATTTTTAAAAATGTTATCATTAGGGATGCCTTGTTGGCTCAGTTGGAGGAACATGTGACTCTTGATCTCAGGATTGTGAGTTCAAGCCCCGCATTGGGAGTAGAGATTACTTAAATAAATAAATAAATACTTTAATTTTTAAAAAAAAATAAATAAAATGCTATCCTATCATTAATAAGCTCGCCCAGTAAACTCCTTTAAAATCTTTGGTTTTCATTCTAAATTGTGCTTGTCCAAAGATAACATTCATTTACTCATCCAACCAGCAAATATTTATTGGGCACCTCTTTTAGTCTGCTTTCACCCCCATAACAAAATACTGTAAGCTGGAGGGGATTAAACAACAGATATTTATCTTCTCATATTTCTACTGACTGAAAAGTCCAAGATCGAAGTGCCAGCTGATTTTATTCCTGGTAAGAACCTCTTCCTGGCTTGCAGATAGCCACTTTCTTGCTGTTCCCTCACATGGTGGGGAGAGAGAGCTCTGGTCTCTTCCTTTTTTTATAAGGACACCAATCCCATGATGGCTGCTCTACCCTCATGACCTCATCTAAACCTAAGTACCTTTCAGTGGCCCCACTCCTAACACCATCACATTGGGAGTTAGGGCTTCAACATAAAAATTTTTGTAGGAACCCAGGGATGCCTGGGGAGCTCAGTCGGTTAAGCGTCCAAATTTGGATCAGGTTGTGAACTCTTGGTTCATGGGTTCGAGCCCTGTGTTGGGCTCTGTGCTTAACAGCTCAGAGCCTGGAGACTGCTTCAGATTCTGTGTCACCATTTCTCTCTGTCCCTCCCCCACTCATACTCTGTTTGTATCTCTCAAATATAAATAAACATGTTTTTAAACTAAAAAATAAAATTTTTTGTAGGAAGACAAACATTCATCCCATAATAGTGCCTGTATCTGCTGGGCATTACTTATGGTGCTGGCGACATACCAGTGAACTCAGATCCTCTGTCTTCATAGAGCTGGAATGTGCCTCCTAGAGAAATGTTTAATAAAACATTGCGTGAGGTGGGAAGGACAGGCATATTTACACCAGAGAACACATTAGAGTTTTATACTTGTAAGGTGATCATTAGGTCACATCTTCATAACAAGTGATTTAAACAGAATCTGGCATATGTTTCATAGCAACCCGAAAAGCCAACTGGGAGGGCATGGAAGAATAAATCCCATGGTAGTATAACAATAACCAGAATAACATAACTATTCTAGAATAACACAGAACAACCCAGAATGTTTGTTCCACATGTGTGTGGTTGAGTGTCTGCTGGGTTCTGAGATGCCAGAATGGACATGGCCCTAGCACAAGAGGGAGACCAGCCAGATGGACATGGAAGAGGAAGTGGAGCTATGAACAGAGAAAAGATTCCAAGAAAGTGGCATGGCTATTTGAGTGTGCCTTACAGAGAACCTACTAGAGCATGAGGAGGGGTTGGGGAGGGGACATAGGAGTTTGCAGGTGAAGATAAGTAAGGATTGACCTTATTCTATAAGCATTGGGAAGCCACTTGGGGGGACAGGATGAAATTTGTGTTTTCAAAAGTCATGGTGGTATGGACAGCAGGTTAGGAAGCTAATTGGATGCAGAGGCAGTGGATAGGATACTGTTGTCATAGAAATGAGAGATGTTGGCTTGAATTGGAGTGATGGTCATGCATGTGGGGTAGGGGAGGGAAGATCTGACAGACTCAGGACATGAGGGACAAGGTGGAGGGGATGATTGGGTATGGGAGTGCTATTTGCAGAGAAATTTTGGTACCTGTTTCCAGATTGAACATCTGAGAAATGATAGAGCCCCGGATGAGGTTTGGGTCAGGTCGGGTGTATCAAGTAGAGACTGCATTGTGAGTTTTGTTTGATGCTGAGTGTGTGGGGGTCTTTGAGGTCTCCAGGCAGAAGGGTTGAGCTGGTAGTTAGCCAGGAGTTTCGAGTTCAGGAATAATCACAGCAGATGCTGTTGGGGTGTGCACCAAGACCACCAGTGATTCACTACAAGTACTCTCAGAACTCAGCAGAGTTATGGTTTATTATGGGAAAAGGTCACAGGTGAAGAAAATCACCTCAAGAAAAGAGGCACATGGGGCAGGGATACACCAAGGATACACCAAGAGCACGCTTCCAATTGTCCTGTCTCAGTGGAGTTGTGGATAGCACTTAACTGATCCAGAAACCATATATGGCAACATGGTGGCAGAGGAGTTAATGGAGCTTTGCTGCTCACAGAGACTTGGCTTATGGTCTGCAGTGCTGACCTCAGTACTTTAGTCTCTCCAGGGGTCAAAGTGATGCTGCATAGGTCTTGATATCTTCATATGGTTTTGGGTTACTATCTAATTCCTTTCATTTCAACCTCAAGGACTCCCATACTCGTGTGTGTGTGTGTGTGTGTGTGTGTGTAGAGCAGTGGTAATAAACTCTCTAACCTTTATACCTGAAAGTCACTAACACTGTATGTTAGTTATACTTTAAGAAAAATGTGTTTAAAAATAAACTCTCTCACCTTTTGTTTATAAGGAAAGGTCTTAATTTCTCCCTGAGTTTTGAAGGACAGTTTTGCCAGCTATAGTGTTCTTAGTTGACAGTTTTCTTTTCTTTTACAACTTTTCAATCCTGCCTTCTGAGCTACAATGTTTCTACTGAAGAATTGACTTATGATCTTATTTAGAATTCCTTGTATGTGATTAGTTGTTTCTCTTGCTGCTTTTTTTTGTCTTTCTCTTTCAACACTTTGATTATACTATGCTTCAGTTCTTAGTTTACCTTGTAGGAGTTCATTGATTTTTAGTTTTTTTTAATATTAAATATAATTTATTGTCAAATTGGTTTCCATACAACACCCAATGCTCATCCCAACAGGTGCCCTCTTCAGTGCGCATTACCCACTTTCCCCTCCCCCTCCTCCTCCATCAACCCTTAGTTTGTTCTCAGTATTTTAGAGTCTCTTATGGTTTGTCTGCTTCCTTCTCTGTAACTTCCCTCCCATCCCCTATGGTCTTCTGTTAAGTTTCTCAGGATCACATATGAGTGAAAACATATTGTATCTGTCTTTCTCTGCCTGACTTATTTCACTTAACGTAATACCCTCCAGTTCCACCCATGTTGCTACAAATGGCTAGATTTCATTCTTTCTCATTGCCAAGTAGTATCCCATTGTATATATAAACCACATCTTTTTTATCCATTTGTCAGTTGATGGACATTTAGGCTTTTTCCATAATTTGGCTATTGTTGAAAGTGCTGCTATAAACATTGGGAGTACAAGTGCCCCTATGCATTAGCACACCTGTATCCCTTGGGTAAATTCCTAGCAGTGCTATTGCTGGGTCATAGGGTAGATCTATTTTTAATTTTTTGAGGAACTGCCACTCTCTTTTCCAGAGTGGCTGCACCAGTTCGCATTCCCACAGACAGTGCAAAAACGTTCCCATTTCTCCACATCTTCTCCAGCATCTATAGTCTCCTGATTTGTTCATTTTAGCCACTCTGGCGTGAGATGGTATCTCAGTGTGGTTTTGATTTGTATTTCTCTGACAATAGATTTTTTTTTAGATTCTTGGAGTTTAGGATTTCTGTATTTCATTAATTAGAATGTTTTTAGCCATTGTTTCTTCAAATAATCTCTCTGACCTTTCTCTGTCTCTCTCTCACTTCTCCCTCTGGGATTCCCATAATGCCTGTGTTGAGACCTTTGATGTTGTGCCACAATCCCTTAGGCTCTGTTCACTTTTCTTCATTTTGTTTCTTTCTGATACTCAAGCTACATAATTTCAAATGCACGGTCTCTTTATTCTGCCTGCACAAATCTGCTGTTTAACTTCTCTTTTGGGGGACAGCTGGCTGGTTCTGTCTGCGGAGCTGCAATTTTTTATCTTTGGCTGTGAGTTCGAGCCCCACGTTGGGTGTAGAGATTGTTTAAACATACAATCTAAAAATATATATAAACAATAAAATAAATTATCTTTTTCAATATATTTCCTGTATTTTCAGCTCAGAAGTTCTTATCAGTTTTTTATGTATTTTCTATCGCTTTGTGGATATTCTCATTATGCTCATATATTTTTTTCCTGAATTCTTTTAGTTCTTTGCATTTGTTTTCCTCTAACTCTTTGGTTATACTGAAAGCAATTGTCTTCAAGTTTTTATCTAGTAAATCCAATGCCTGTGTTTCTTCAGGGACAGTTTCTGGAAATTTACTTTGTACCATTGGATGACCCATTTTTTCCCCTCTTCTTTATATGCCTTGTGATATTTGTTTTTTTAGAAAAGCAGACATTTGACAAAAGAAGTCACTTCCTCATGTCTTTTTTTGTTGGCTCTTGGCTGGTACAGTTCTCTACTGTTTAGTTGAACATGCTCCAAGCCTAGAGATCTTCTCAAGGTGTTTTGGGGACTTTTCTGATACATATTGCCTGGAACTCACTGACTTTTTAAATTCTCATGTACACATGGCTGCTTTTGAATGTCTTAATTTCTCAAAGAGAAATCTAGCTTCTCCTTAGGAGATAGATATATATAACTCAGCCATCAAAAAGAATGGAATCTTACCATTTGCGAAGATGTGGATGGAGCTAGAATGTGTCATGCTAAGCAAAAGGAGTCAGCCAGAGAAAGACAAATATCATATGATTTCACTCATGTGGAGTTTAAGAAACACAATAGATGAACATTTGGAAAGAGGAGGAAGAGGAGAGATGAAAACATACAACAGGAGACTCTTAATGATAGAGAACAAACTGAGGGTTGATGGAAGGAGGTGGGTGGGGGATGGGCTAGATGGGTGATGGGTATTAAGGAGGACACTTGTTGAGATGACCACTGGGTGCTGTACGTAAATGATGAATTACTGAATTCTACTCCTGAAACCAATATTGCACTGTATGTTAACTATAATTTAAATTTAAAAAATGGAGCTTCCTAATGTGTCATTTGACTAATGTCACTCTCTTACACTGATTAATTTTGAATCGTAAACCAACTTAGTATTCCTAAGGTAAGTCTTACATTATCATCATGGTTATCCTTATATATTGTGGGATTCTATTTGCTCATATTTAGTTAGGTGGTTTTTTTAAACTTTTTTTTGAAAGTTTATTTATTTTGAGCAAGAGAGAGTAAACAGGGGAGGGGCAGAAAGAAAAGGAGAGAGAGAATCCCAAACATGCTCTTTGCTATCAGCACAGACCCCAATGCAAGGCTTGAACTCATGAACCATGAGATCATGACCTTAGCTGAAACTGAGTTGGATGCTTAACTGACTGAGCCACCCAGGTGCCTAGTTAGGTGGTTTTTTTTCTGTTCTTTTTAAAATGGAAGTATAATTGACATACAGTGTTATGTTAGTTTCAAGTGTACAATATAGTGATTTGACAAATCTATACATTACTCAGTGCTCATCACAATAAGTATAGTTGCCATCTGTCACCAAACAATGTTATTAAAATCTTACTGTTCTACTTTTCATCTCCACGACTTCTTTATTTTGTAACTGCAAATTTGTACTTTATCTATTTCACCCATTCCCGCCCCCCCCCCACCTCCCTTCTGGCAACCACCAGTTTGTTCTCTGTATTTAAGAATCTGTTATTTTGTCTGTCTCTTTTCTCTTTGTTTTGTTCATTTGCTTTGTTTCTTAAGTTCCAGATATGAGTGAAATCTTATTTGTCTTTCTCTGACTTATTGCACTTAGCATAATACCCACTAGGCCCTTCCATGTTGTCACAAGTGAATGGGAAGCTCTCCTTGTTTTCTAAGGCTGAGTGACATCTCATTGTATGCATGGACCCCATCTTCTTTACCCGTTAATCAGTGGTTGAACACCTGGGTTAAAGAAAGTGAGATACTCCAAAATGGTAACTAAAGGACCCTCACTTCTGAAGATAATAGAGTATGTGAGCTTCTTACTATTCCCTTCACTAGATACAAATAAGAGCTCAGAAATTACATATAAAACAAACATAAGAAGACCCTTATGCTAGTCAACTCAGCATAATAAACACTAGGAGGTTTAAATAACAGACATTTACTTTTCCCCACTCCTAGAGGCTGGAAGTCTGAGATCCAGGTATGGTCACGGATAGTTCCTCCCGAGGCCCCTCTCTCATTGGTGTGTCCTCACATGGTCTTCCATCTGTGCCAGTCTGTGTCCTGATCTCCTCTTCTTATAATGACACCAGTCCTGTGGGGTTAGGGCCCACACTAGTGACCTCATTGTACCTTAATTAACCCTTTAAACACCCTATTTCCAAATATTGCCACAAATATAGTCACCTCAGAGGTCCGGGGGGTTAGGAATTGAACATATAATTTGAGGGGGTGGGGCACAAGCCTACAACAACCTTGAAAGGTAGAGACACAAGGTAGACCGTAGGGAACTTGTGATCCTAGGAGCAACACCATGGTGATTTTCCTGCATTTTCTTTTTCCCTCATGTGTCCCAGACTTGGAGAACAAGAAGCCAGCAACTCAGAAACACAAATGAGCACTGACAAAAAAATGTCCCCCAAAAGCCTATTCCTTCTAGCCATAAGACCAGGACAGGAACAGCCTAGCAGGACAGAAAACTTGAATATCCCAGACTTTGGCCCCAGCCAGGCTGTAATGAGCCTTCTCAAACCCACCCCTGCTGGGAGAGTTCCATAAAAGACCAAGTGGGGAGCTGGACTTTCAGCCTTGCTGTGCAATACCTGGGAGTCAGAGGAGACCAGAGGGTAGCTGCAATGCCTACCTCTGTTCAACAGTAACTAGAGCCCCCACCCTGCCAGCAATGTCAGTGATACCCCTTCCCCCTCTGCCAGGCAGTAATGAGGTAACATCAAACCTTCCCCTGCTGGAGTAGTGTTGGAGACAGCCAGTCAGGGCTGCTTTCCATCACCAACAACCAATTCTCTTATTCTCTGGACATCAGCTAGGCAGCCAACAATTCAATTTGGTTTTGACACTGCATACCTAGAATTAACATCGGATTCCACAGGTTAAAGGTCCAGACCCCACAAGTCGTTCCCACTTACAATCCAAGGTGCAAGTCCTAGGTCACCTGTACTTCTGACCAACCAACAATAAATTGGAGACTCCCACAAGCTCCTCCCCAGGTTTGATGATTTGCTAGAGTGGCTCACAGAATTCATGAAACACTTAGGTTTACCAGTTTACTACAAAGGACACAACTCAGGAACATCCAGGTGGAAGAGAGGCACAGGGAAAGGTACAGGAACAGGATGGTGCTTTAATACCCTCTCTGGGGCATCACCCTTTCCGGCAAGTTGGCGTGTTCATCAACCGAGAAGCTCTTGGAATCTCGTTGTTCAAGCGATTTTATAGAGCTCAAACTCCAGCCCCCTCCCCTCCCCAGAGATCAGGGATAGAGATGGAAGTTCCAATCCTCTAGGCACTTGGCCCTTCTGGTCATCCCGAGGCCACACATGGTTCCCATCCTAAGTCACTTCATTAGCATAAACTAAGGTGTGCTCTAAAGGAACTCTTCAGGAGTAACAAAAAAAACATTTGCACCACTCAGGAAATTCCAAGGAGCCTGGAATTTTAGGAACTCTGCCAGGAATGTAGGACAAAGACCACATATACTTCTTCTTATATTACAGGCAGCTAAAACAGAAGCCTTAAATAAGAACCAGAGTCTCATAACATGTTATGAAAGTGTCCACATATCAGTAAAAAGTCATAACTTGTCATAACTAAGAACCAAAAACTAAGAAGATCCCAAAATGAGTGGAAAGCAAAAAAAAAAAAAAAAAAAAAGACAAGGAATAGACACCAATATTGACATGACAATATTGTTGGAATTATCTGATAAATGTTTTAAAGCTATTATGATAAAAATACTTCAACAAAAATTACAAACACACGTGAAACAAGTAATAAGTCAAATGTTTCAGCAAAAAAATCAAGAGTCTTAGGAAAGAAGTAGAGACATAAAGAATAACCAAATGGAGGGGCGCCTGGGTGGCGCAGTCGGTTAAGCGTCCGACTTCAGCCAGGTCACGATCTCGCAGTCCGTGAGTTCGAGCCCCGCGTCAGGCTCTGGGCTGATGGCTCGGAGCCTGGAGCCTGTTTCCGATTCTGTGTCTCCCTCTCTCTCTGCCCCTCCCCCGTTCATGCTCTGTCTCTCTCTGTCCCAAAAATAAATAAAAAACGTTGAAAAAAAAAAAAATTTTAAAAAAAGAATAACCAAATGGAAATTTTGGAACTGAACAATACAATAACCAAAATATAATATAATATAATATAATATAATATAATATAATATATCTGGGGGCGCCTGTGTGGCACAGTCAATTAAACGTCAGACTTTGGCTCAGGTCAAGAGCTCAGGGTTCGTGAGTTCCAGCCTCGCATCAGGCTCTGTGCTGACAGCTGGGAGCCTAAAACCTGCTTCAGATTCTGTCTCTCACTCTCTCTCTCTCTCTCTTTTTCTGCCCCTCCCTGCTCATTCTCTCTCTCTCTCTCTCTCTCAAAAGTAAACACTAAAAAGACTGTGGTTTGCCTCTCTTCCCCCCCCCATGTCTATTTGTTTTAAAATAAATAAATAAATAAATAAATAAATCGTTCTAGGGGTGCCTGGGTGGTTCAGTCGATTAGCCATCTGACTCTTGATCTTGATCTGGTCTGGCTCTCAGGGTCATGAGTTCGGGTCCCTCACATTGGGCTCCATGCTGGGCATAAGGAGTACTAACAAAAGAAATAAAAATAAAAATTACTGTCCTAAAAAATTAAAACTTGCTCTTTGAAAGGCCTTGTTAAAAGGATGGGGAAAAAAGCTGCAAAGTGGAAGAAAATATTTGTAAGCCACATATCTCACAAAGGATTAATATTCAGAATACACACATAATCTTCAAAATTCAGGAGCACCTGGGTGGCTCAGTCAGTTGAGCATCTGACTCTTGATTTCTGCTCAAGTCATGATCTCAGGGTCATGGTATCAAGCCTTGTGTCAGGCTTCTTGCTGAGCGTGGAGCCTGTTTGATTGTCTCTCTCCCTTCTTCTGCCCCACTCTGTCCCTCTCTCAAAATAATAGACTTTAAAAAATCATTTTAAAAAGTTACCACATCATAAAGTACAACACAACTGTCAAAAACAAGTTGTGTTAGATTTGATCTCTAGAAACAGCTTACAAACAAAATGTCATAACAGATAAATGCAGGGACTTTGGGGCTGAGTGAGTTCATTCAACAGGGTTCAGTCTGGGAAAAGGGTCATGGATCATGCCACATGACATCAGAAAGGGCAAGTCCAAAACAAGGCTGTGAGGATGCACTAGCCACTGTGCACTAAGCACAGGGGCAGAGTAACAAGGTAGAACTCTCAAGGACACCTGGGTTTGCTGGGAAGTTAGGCCAGCCACCAGCAAGGACCAAGGGAAGCTGAGCCACTGGAGGAGACATTGCCTCTCTGCAGCCCCAGTGAGTATCTCTCAACATATGCTAGTCGGAGCTGGGCTGACCCTGCAAAATTAGATCTAAACAGGCTTAGACAAGGATATATCATCCCAGAACATCACACAGAGGAGGTTACCAAAGAAATGCAGTCTCAGAAGACAGGTTGCTCAAAGTCTCACCTGGGTCCCCATGTGCAGAGCCAAGCCAGCTGGGGCTGGATGAGCATGTGATGGAGAGGAAGGAGTGGGCTCAGATGTAGATCATGAGGACTGAGACTAGAGGTGTGTTCACTGTGTGTCTGAACAAGAGTGGTCAGGGCTACAGGACTGTGGAGGGACTCTCAGTAGAAGGCTCAGAGTCCCTGCGCACAGTGGACCTGTCCCAGAAGGGAGTGCTGGAGGGAGGCCATTCCTAACTGAAACTAGAATTAGAACTGGTAGAGATCAAACAAGGCAGCAAGTGCTTGTGGCACATCAGAACCACACATTCTTTCCAAATGAGATTTCCCCGTGAGAGTGGCCAGAACATCTAGCAGGAGCAGGAGGCAGGGGGTTGGGGGGACTCTGGTTCAGGATCCTTCTTCAGCCTCGACGGCCCTCCTGTATAAGAATCCACCTCTGCCTCCCTCTGGCGGGGAGGGACTGCTGGTCACCCACCAGGCTCCTTTCTGCCTCCGACTGAGATAGAGCTGCTGTGGCCAATTCTGGAGGCCACACCAGGCCAGGGAGGTGACAATGGGGGCCAAGCTGATGATTTTCTATCCATGCACTTTGGAGCATCCAGGAGCCCAGGAGAGGTGCCTTGGGGGCCAGCTGGTGGGGCGATGCTGGGGACCAACTGTCCCAGTTTCCCCAGGACTGTAAGCTGGATGAGCTGGTCACCTCCATTGAGGGTGCCCTGGCTGCCCCACTCCATGAACCAGGATGCCTGACTTCCACCCACTCCACAGGGAAGGGCAGTTCTGCTGTCTGATTGGCCCCCAACCTCCAAGTGAGGTGGCGGAACCCTCTCCTCCTTCTCCAAACAAACAAACCCACAAAGAAAGAGATAACACTTCATCCGGTTCTGCTTTTTTATTGGCCTGTCTGTTCATATACAGCGAGTCCTAGAGCGGAAACTGAGGGGCGCAGCCCAGAAGGGCGACCTCCCACCCCCCATCACACACACACCCTCTCTGCCAGGCCGGGTGCTTAGTGCACCTGGGCCAAGTTGTGCTTCTTGTACAGCAGCGCCCTCTTCTTCTCTCGCTGGCGCACGAAGGCTCGAAGTCGCGCGGTGGAGAAGGAGACAGCCGCGGGCTGGGAGCCCGCAGGGCCCTCCTCGGTTAGCCATGGACACTGTAGGCAGCTGGTCGCGCACGGCCGGCCCCTGGAGAGAGGGAAACGGTACCAGCTGAGCTCTGGGAGCGGAGGCCGAGCGGAGAAGGGACGTAGGGCGTGGGCCAGGCGGGGTGGGAGGGCTGGGCGCGGGGCGGAGCGCAGGGTGATGCGACGGGCAGGACGGCCACCTTACCAGGGGTGCGCACACAACGTGCTCCGGAGAAAAGCCACCGCGCCGCCGGACAGCCCCGCGTAGCAGCAACCCAGACGGATGAGCCCCTTGCGCAAGGCTTTCTGCAGGTCGCGTGTCCCTTCACCGTTCACCGGGTACTCCGCGCTCAGCCTGCGCGCGTGGGGGATCAGGAGACTCAGGTAACCATCGGGTGTGTGTGTGTGGGGGGGAACAGCGGGGGGTCTGGGAGAACCCTCCGTGGATGCCCAGTCTCTCCGCCCCCCCCCCCCCGCCCCTGCGCTCGGAGAACTCACATGATGAAGGCTGTCACGCCTATAGCCCAGATGTCGGTCTGTGGGACGGCACCCTGGCCCTCCAGGAGCTCGGGAGCTGGGAGTGAGTACAGGTCAGGGCACAGGTGAGAGGCTGGGGAGGGACGCAGACCTGGGGGCGGGGTTTCCTCCTGGCCCACCCTTCCCCCCAGGTCAGGTTGGCTTCCGCTCCCCGCGCACCCATGGTCTCCACGTAGTCCTTGAACCTCTCGGAGGGCAGGACCTTCTCCTGGGCGAGGCTCTGGGCGTTGCCCAGGTCGACGACCTTGAGTAAGTTGTATTCGGTGACGATCATGTTCTCGGACCTGAGGTCCAGATGCAGAATGCGCTGGGCGTGCAGGTACTGGGCGGCGCTAAGCATCTGCCATAGGTAATCCTTCACCTCCGACTCTGAGTAGGAGACCCTGGGGGCGCGTGAGAAGAGGGGCTCGGCTCTGTCCACGGCAGAAGGGGCGCGGAGACACAAGCCCTGCCCGTGGGCTTGGGAGGGGCACCCCCGCTCTGCTAAAGTTCCGGGACGTGGGCTGGTCGGTGGAGGCGGAGCCCGGAGGTGGTACGCACCGCGCGCCCCTCCGCGCTCCGACGCTCGTTACATTCCCGCCCCGGGACCAGCAGGCAGGCCACCCCTCACCTCTCCGCCAGGCAGGGGAGCAGCTCGGGTCCCGAGCAAAGTTCCAAGATGAGGACCAGGTGCCGGGGGCTGAGGTAGGCGGCCTGCAGCTGGGCCAGGTGCGGGTGGCGCAGGCTCTTGAGAGCCTCGTATTCGCGCAGTACGGCAGTCCTGTCCTCGGGGCGATAGGGAACGATCTTCGCGGCCAGCGCGCGTCCACTGGCCTTCTCCCGGCACTGCCGCACCACGCTGAAGCGGCCCCTGGGCGAGGGGGCACCGGCCAGGCTTGTGAGGACACCCCCCACGCACCCTCCTTCCCAGTATCAGTAAAGCAAGCCCAGCGGGAGGTGACCAGAGCCTTCCGGGAAGGGGGAGGACGGCACAGAGGCTCTGAACCAAACTTGGGTGGAGGCGCCAAGTGGGGAGGGAGGCCGGGCCAGCGGGGTGGTGGGCTGTGGCGGGGAGGTCCGCCTTCCCTTTACCTTCGGATCTGCGTCTGGAAGGCGAACGTCTGCGTGCTGGGGAGGGGCTGGGCTGGCCTCGAGGCGCTGCTCTCCTCCTCAGAGGCTACGGGAGAAGGAGTCAGTGACGGAGGCACCCCTCCAGCCCCAGCTCCCCCCACCTCGTCTCCTCTCCCCCTTCCCAGGCACCCTGACAGGGGCCCTTCTGTGAATCCCCACACTTTGACCTCATTCCTTGGGCCATGGAGATGCAGGGACCTACAGGTTAAACCAAACTTTCCCAGTGGCAGTCCCGGGGGCTCAGTCCCTTAAGCGTCTGACTCTTGATTTCTGCTTTTGTCATGATCTCATGGTTGGTGAGTTCAAATCCGCAGCTCAGAGCCTGCTTAGGATTCTCTCTCCCTTTCTCTGCCCCTCCCCTGCTCATGTTCTTTCTCTCTCAAAAATAAATAAAACAAAAATAAATTTAAAAAGCATCCCAGAGAGTACGTGTGACTGGAGTGGCAGCGCATGGCCACCGCCCCGCCCAGCAGGCTCACCCAGGTGGCTGGGCCCTCCCAGGAGGACTGGCTCTGAGGGGCTGCTGTAAGGACCCATGCCCGCCTTGCTGACGCAGGCCGTTCGGAAGATGTATGTGCCGCCCCTCGAAAGCTTGCTGGCACCGTAGCAGCAGTCGAAGATGTCAGAAGCCAGGGTGTTCCAGCTGCCACCTGGGCCACACAGGAGGGGCATGGGTGAGCACTAGTCCAAGGCCCCCCTCCCCAGGGCCAAGGGGTGGACAGACCCCTCCCAGAGGGAGCACGGAGTTGGCTGGGCTCTGCCTGAGGCCACCCAGCCAGGCAGGCTTCCCCGATGGGCACCCGGGGGCCACCGGGACGGCTCGCACCTTCCAAGCTGCACTGCACAATGTAGGTCACGGGGCCGTATGACTCCACGGGTTTCCAGACCAGCAGCACCCCATCGGCATATACCTCCCCGATGTCTGGGCGGGGGGAAGACGAGGGGCGCTCTGCGGGGCCACAGTCAGCAGTCAGGGTGGGGGGGGCCTTTCCAGGGCTTCCGATGCAGCTCAGAGCCCCTGCCCGCCCCGCCTTGCCCTCCTACACCTGCAGCCAGGACCCTGAGCCCACCATCCCCTAGTCCCATTCGTTCGGGGTCCCCTTCCAGCACTGACCAGTAAGTAGAAGGGCCCAGGGCCTCCTGTGGTGGGGGCCTTGGTAGGTGTGTACCCTGCCAGGCTCCCTTCCCACCATGTACTCAGGAAGCCCGTAGAGTGGCCCTCAAAGACAGCCCTCTGCCAGTGCCAGGCCCCCTACAGGGAGGCCTGTCCTGGCTGCTCAGGTTCACCTAACATCTGCTGGTTGGCCATTGCTGAGAATCAAGCCAGGGCCCGAGAGCTGCACCCACAGCTCCTGTTTGGCGTCCCCTGCACTGTTTTTGAGATCATAGTTTGACCATAATAGAAATACAAAATGGGAAGCAGCCTGGTCCTCCATTGGCTAGAAGAACTGGGAGGGGGGGTATCATGTGAAATGCAAGGAGAGGAGCCCCCCCCCCCGCCGCCCAGAAGGGCAGGGGAGAGGGCTGGGCCAGGTGGGCCACCCTGCCTCCTGCCTTCTGCCTCCCATCCTGGGGGTTCCAGCCTGCAGAGCGGACTCCTACCCTCTGTGGCCCCTCCAGGCCTGGCAGTGTGCTGGGGTGTGCACAACTGGCTGGTGAGCGTCACATTCTGTAGGCCTCCAGCAGAGGGGCCCGGCATAAACCCACCTTCAAAGTGATAAGGGGTCTCCAGGCACCCCAGAAGAGTCTCATCCCCTCCCCCGCCTCCGTGGGCCTGGAGGAAACCTCCAGAAGGAGGCAGTGGCATGTGGGGTGGCCCCTCTCCCTGTCCCCCCCCAGAGGGCCTGGCACGGTGCACCCACCTGCCTTCCGGAGGACGGCCGTGGTGGCCGCAGTCCCCAGTGTGTTGTGAACACTGCACGTGTATACTCCCAGGTCATCAGCATTCACCACCAGGATGGTCAGGAGCTGGAAATTCTTGAGTGTGGAGGAGATAAGGATGCGGCTGCTACTCTCCAGGGGAGTCCCATCTGCATCAGGACAGAGCACACCTGGGGAGCAGCTCGAATATGCACCCTGCCTGGAGACCGGTGCCCTCCTGGGGCCTCAGGTTCCCTCTGTACAGTGAGAGCAGTGCCCTCCTCCTTCCTGCACCCCAGCCCCAGGACACCTCCTTACCTTTGCTCCAGGTGGCCTGTGCAGCTGGCTGTGCTGACACTTGGCAGGCAAGAGTCACTGACTGGCCCAAGACCACCATTTCATCTGAGAGCTCCCTTAGAAAGGATGGCGCTGGGGAGCATGAAGGGAGGCAGGGGAGCCTTCAGAGATGATCCCCAACCTGAGAACCTGGACCCCTGAGGCGGGGATGCTGGGGAAGCCCACCCTCACTCAGCTCATCTTCAACACTAGCACCTGCCCCAGAAAGTCCTCCAGAACTGCCCCAATAATGGGACCAGAGCACCCCCCTTCACCCATCTGGGCTCCAGCCGCCGTGGATGTAAGCTTGTCTCCCACACTGGTCTGGGCACTGAGGAGGGGCTCCCATCCCCCACAGCTGGGTCCCCTCAGCTGCAGTGTGGCTCGGCCCCCCAGGGCAGCACACCCACCTCGGTCCTTGCTTTTCAGGCCCAGCCGAAAGGAAGCCAGGCCTGCCTTCTTCCTGGGGGGGCTCTCTTTCTCCAGACCTGCAGGGAGGAGGCCTCCAGAAGTCACACCTAAGGGACCCAGCTGCCACCCACAGTGGACTCCCACATGGGGCACAAGAGCCCAGATCCCACAGACTTTTGTTGCAAATGAGCTAAATTTGCTGCAGAGACCACCCCCTTCTGACCCCTGTCAGGATCAGCCTGTCCTGGGCAAGGGCACCAGGGACAGGTAAGACGGGGGCCACAGGTGCCTGGGGAGGCCAGGACTGGGTTGATTCTCTTTGTACCAGTGTCTCCAAGCCTCCTCATGTCCCAACACAGGGACCTCAGATGCACACGGGGGTTGCGGGTTGAGGCCACACAGGAGACCTCAGAAACAGAGGCCCCCATGTGGGGCAGGGGAGAGGACCCTGGAGCAGAGTGGCTTCTGTGTCACCCAGCTCTTCCCAGCCGCGGAGGCGAGGTGCCCCAAAGTGCAAACAAGACACCTACTACCTGCAGGGAGGGGGTGGAGTGGGGTGGGGAAGTCACCTTCCGGCCTGCCCCTCAGGAGGCGGGAGATGTGGGCCACCGAGGCCCTCACCCTCCTTCGCAGTCCCAGCTCCAGGGGCTCCTCCAGCGTGTGTCTCCTGGGGAGGTAGAAGAGGCCACCGGAGGGGGGTGACCATTTCCGCTTCCTACTGCCAGTGGCCTCCCCGAGCAGGGTCTCCATGTCCTCTGGCTCCTCTGTGATCTGCAGGCTGGCTGGTGGACTCAGTGCGCCTGGCCAGGGCCACGTGGCCTCTGGGAACTCAGCCAGCTCCTCCTCTGCCTCGGATTCCGGGGAGGAAGGTGACTCTGGTTCCACAGGCTTGGGGACCTTCCTGAAGATCATGAACTCGAAAGGGAGGTACTTGATGTCATACAGGTCAGACAGGTTGAGGTAGGCAGGCTCCACCTCTGAGATGTCCAGGGACAAGGTGTCCGCTGCTTCTGAGTCCCCAGACAGGTCTCGGATCTGCACCAGGGACACCTGGGAGCCCCTGCCGAAGTCTTCCCACGAGCTCAGCTCTGGGGAGGCCCTTGGGGGTGCCCCGCTGCCCTCGGGAAGGGGCGCTGCGCTGGCCTGGGGGGGTGGGCTCTGAGCCCCAGTGTCATCATGCTCCTCTGAGGACTGAGAGGTAGCCCAGGCCATCCTGGCCCACAGGGGACCCTGCCCCAGCATGCCTCCTGCATCCCCACCAAAGGCAAAGGTGCCATAACCCGCCACTCCTGCGTAGCCACCACGTTGCCCCAGGGAGAACTTCCGCATGGTGGCCTGCTCCTGAGGCCGTTGTGGGCTGGGCTCCGGTTCTGATGCATCCTCCAGCTCCAGGGTGGCATCCTGGGAGGGACCAGGCCCCGTGCCCACCTGGGAAGCCAGCCCTGAGGAGCTAGGGGGACTCAGCCTCCCAGGGAGACAAGTGTCCTTTGGACCCTCCATAGAGCCTGGCTGGCAGCTTTCTTGGGCTGGGGAGAGGGGAGCCTGGGTCTCCCCTGAGAGGAAGGGGCTGGAGGATGCCCAGAGGGGCCCCGTGCACTGCTCTGAAGGGAAGGAGCCAGAAAGTTGTGGTGTAACAGCCTTAAGGGGTTGACAGCCTTGCAGGGGAGCGGAACCCCACTGGGGATGGAAGGAAGGGGCGGGCTGTTCCCTACAGCTGTCCTGGGATGACCCCTCTTGCTGAGCAGACCCTGGGAGGCCCCCTATGGATGGCAATAGTCTTGGCCCCTGCTGGGATCCCTCTGGACGCTGCATCTCCTGGGCACATGTGACCCCTCCTGGCAGGCTCTCCCCTGAGGCTATCTGGAGGCCTGAGAGGCCTGGGGCAGGGCACTGCCCCCGGCCACAGGCCTCAGTGGAGGAGCTGGCGGAGTGTGGCTGGTCGAGCTCCAGGGATCGGCTGCGGCTGGGTGCCACTCGGGCGCTGGAGCCAGGCAGCCGCAGGGCGGTCTCGAAGGAGGGCGCTTTGGCCATCAGAGCGGCCTGCTCCTCCCGGGCGGCCTCCTCCTCCAGCGCGCGATGCTCCAGCAGCGGCTCCCGCAGGCCGGGCAGGGCCTTTGCGAAGTAGCCGCCCTTGAGCAGGTGCCTCCGCCGGGCGGGGTGCCGCCTGCCGCCCATGGCGGGGCCTCCGCGCTCCGGGGCCTCGCCTGCCTGCTGGTAGAAGAGGCTGCGGATGACACTCTGGCGGGGAACGCAGCCCGGGGTAGCAGGCACCTCTGCACCTGGGGGCGACGCCGGCCGAGGCGCGGCGGCGGCAGATGCGCAAGCCTCGGCCTCCTCCGGCAGGCTAGCGGATGGCCGCAAGAAGCCCCGCGGGTGCAGCAGCGGGGAGTGGGTCACCGGAGAGGGCGGCAGCGATTTGGCCCGGGCGAAGGGTGCCAGCTCGTTGTCGGAGGACGAGGACGAGCTGCTGGAGGCGGCGCTGGCGCCTTCGTGCAGGTGCCGGGCCACCCCGAGGGACGGGCTGTCGGGCGGGCCCTGGAGCAGCTCGGGAATGGAGCGCATCACCAGGATGGACTTGTAGCTCATCAGGGAGCGCTGGGGGTTGCGGGGGACAGGGGCGCGTCAGCCGCGTGTCCGCCCGCTTTGCGGCTCCTAGTGGTCCCTGAAGGGGCACCCAGGAACTGGAGCGCGTTACAAGCTCCACTCTTCATCCCCTAGGGCTGTGTCATTCTGTTCCTGCCCAGGCTGGGGCATTGCGCGTGGCACGCACCTCCTCCCAGACCCGCCCCGGGGGCTCAGAGAGCGCATGCCCCAGCCTGGCTTCCCTTTCTCCCAGGCCCTGCGGGGAAGCACAGCCAGCCCTGAGGGCCTGGTTTCTTTGCGGGCCTCCAGCCCCCACCTCGCAGCTCTGCCCCCTCTTCAGCATCTTTTGGGGGGGTCTAACCCTAACCCTCACCCCCTCCGCGAGGCTGCACTGCTCACCTGCCAGCGGCTGCGGGCTAGCAGGAACTTGAGTTGCTTGGTGTTGATGAAGTGGGCTTCCTCCGCGGGCACGGACTTCTGAGAGGGCCCAGGTGACAGGGACGGTGAGGGCAGACCCTGGTGCACCCTGTGGTCCACGTAGACCTCCGCCTCCCCAGCCCCATGGCCTGTTTCCCTCCCTGTGCAGGCCTGCTTGGGCTCAGCCTGCTCACCTGGAACCAAGGGTGGGCCAGGCACTTGGCTGCGCTAGGTCGGGCCCTGCGAGGAGAAGAAGGCCAGGGGTCAGGCCAGGTGGTCAGCTGCCCCAGGGGCAGGCCTGTGAGAACCCGGGGCGGGAAAGGGTGGCACACTCACTCTGGGGCCCTCTTCAGGGCAGCCTTGATAAATTCCTGGGCATCCTCGCTGAGGTGGGCAGCCATGGGGCTGCTCCAAGACACCCGCCCCTCCAGCACATTCAGGAGGGTGGCTCGGTCACTCTCACCGGCAAACGGTGACGAGCAGGTCAGGCTGAAAGCAGAGACATGACTTTGCCTTCAGAAGTGACCTGGATTTCTGGATGCATAGGGGGCAGGTGGCCAGAGCAAACAGTGCTGGGTCTTTTACAAGGCCCCCAGTGGCCACAGAGCCACTCCTATCCAGCCCTGAGAGTCCCAGAAATGGCCAATATTTGCCCAGAGATCCATGCTCAGCCTGGGACAAGGATCAAGGGTCAGCCTGGAGTATGTACCCAGCCTTAGCTTGAGGTGGGATCCAGACTCAATCTACACGAGCAGCCTCCTCGAGGGCAGCTGTAACTGTAATGAGGGAGCTCTGGGCAGACCCTTTAGGGAAACAGCTCAGTGCTTTGCCTGGTGACCCAGCCAAGCTCCTCTGGGCCACAGTGTGTAAGAAAAGAGCGCAGCAGAAACTACTTATCAGAGTTGGCTGACCGCTGGTTCCCATAATAGCTGCCCTGTGGGTCTTGGGTCTTTGATCTGGGAAGCAGCCAGTAGTGCACATGGCTTGTCATGGGTCTGATGGGGAAGGGATCGGCGCTTGGTTTCAGAGGGGGTGGTTGACAGAGGCAGGTGTCTGCTTACCTGAGATAGGAGATGACCCCCATGGCCCTGCAGGAGCAAAAGCACAGTCTTGAGTCATCCCATGCCTGGGCTTCGGGCAAAGGGTATGCTCAGAGTTGGGGGGTGTGGGAGGAGGGGCAGCGACTGTGTGTGGGGCAGGGGCTGCTGGCATCCCCAGTGGCCATTCACTTACCAGATGTCCGAGGCCTCGCTCACGGGAGTCTGCTCAATGATCTCAGGGGATACAAACTCTGGGGAGCCATACTTGCTGTATTGTGGCTCTGCTGGGGTGATTTTTTGGGCAAAGCCGAAGTCGCAGATTTTAATGTCCTCCCGAGCAGGATGCACCATCAGGATATTTGGGGGCTGTGAGACACAGTCAGGGAGAGGGGAGGCCATGCCCTAAGGAGGGGGCTCCCAGGGCCGCAGGGAACACACAGGGGTCTGTGAAGGGCTGTCCCAAGGCAACGGTGATGCCGGTGGGACAGTGGGCAGTCTTGGGGTAGGTTTTAGTGCTATTTGGGGACAGCTTCCAGTTCATCCAAGCTGTACCCCACCTGATATCACTCTGCATCCCCAGAGAGTCTGGAAGTGCTAGACTTGCATCTACCCGCCCCCTATGTTCAGGGTCCCTCCCTGGTCCCTGCAGGGCCCCAAGAAGGTCAAGCACCTTTATGTCCAAATGGAGAATGCTCTGGCCGTGCAGATAATGCAGCCCTTCTGCCAGCTGCTGGATGTACACCTTGACCTGGAACCGAGGCCAGGGCTCAGAGGAGGGCCATCCTTCACCTACTGCTCCACTCACCCCCAGATCTGAGCTGGGCACGGATCCCACGGGGCAGGTGGTGTGCAAAGCCTCCCAGAGCCCAAGGCCAGAGGATTCCTCCAGCCCGGAAAGCAGATGGGCCTGACCAAAGCCGGAAGCACCTGGTGTCTCAGGAGGGAGGGCCCCACCAGCCAGGTGGTGACTGGGAGAGGAAAGCAGTGGCCCCCCGGGGAAGGGGGGTGCATGGAAGGGCTTAGAGAGCCCTACTGAGGAACTACCACACCCCATGAGGCCCTGGGGAACCCCAGAAGGTTTCCAAGCTGGGGCGTGCTGGGTGTGGCCAGGGAAAACAGGAGACCGTGCAGTTACCTCAGCCTCAGTCACCACACTCTTCTTGAACAGCCGGTCCAGCAGCTCCTCTGAGGAACACCTGGGGCTTAGGTCAAGGAAAGCTCTGGAGTCTGGAACCCACCTGGCCCCACACACACCTCCTATCTTGGGGTGGGGGTGGGGGCCAAGCTGGGGAGGTTGGTGCTCAGACTGTGGAGGGTGGGAGGGACAGGGACCCCAAGGAGGGGGGCCAAGGTCAGCGGACAGCAGCAGAGTGGGAGGGGTGAGTAGGGCATGTGCACCCCTCCCTGGAGCTCGGGTAGGCTGCCTGAGGACCCTCAGCATTAGCGCTGAGTGTGGCCCATAAGTCTGACCTCCTTGCTGGGCAAGGCCCCGTGGAGCGTGGGATGGCCCAGTGAGGGCTTGTCTTGGACCCTGTGACACAGCTCTGCCAAAATTCCTGAGCCAATGGACCTCGAGCTACAAGGCCAGGGCTGTGTCCAGGAATAGCAGAACAGGCCCTGCTGGGGCCCTCGGACCTATGCCTGCCAAGGGTCTGCGTGCGCGCCCCTTTTCTCTGGCCTGGCTGTGGGATACAGCTCCAGGACAAGGATCAGGGTCTTCCGGGTCTCAAACTGGTCAAGCAGCCCTGTGACCAGCGGGTGGCTGAGCGTGGCCAGGATGTCCCTCTCGCGGTACGCCTGAGTGCGCGTCCTGCTCCGCAGGGGGATGAACTTGGCCGCGCAGAACATCTGGTTTCCCTTGTGCTGCACCCTCTTCACGAAACCGAACACGCCCCTGGGAGGAGGGGAGCCACGCTGGGGGCGCGCGCTGGTTCCCCAGGACGGGGTTGGAGGAGCGGTGGAGCTCCGGAGAGCAGTGCTCACGAGGGTCCTCCAGGGAAGGAGGTTTCTGGGGGACTGGGTTCTGGGTGGGGGTGCCCGTGCCATTGGGTCAGCGGGAGGGGTGGAGCTCCTGAGAGGCGGAATTTCCGGAGAACAGGGGGGCGGGAAAGGAGGGTGCTTCGTGGACGGCGGGGTCCCGAGGCGCAGGGGTTCCAGGGGATACTGGGGGCTCCCTGGAGAAAGCTGGTGCTCCGTGGGGGCGGGGTGCCGGGAAGCTGGGGCTCCCGGGGGGCTGGGGGCGGGGACTTGAAGGAAGGGGCTCTGGGAGGTGGAGGTTGAGGGGCAGAGTTCAGGGGACGCAAGGGTCCCCGGGGACCAAGGATTCCAGGGGTGCTGGGGGCTCCCGGGGAGAAGGCAGGTGCTCCGTGGAGGGTGGGGTTCCTGGGGCGCAGGGGTTCCCGGGTCGCAGGGTTTCCAGGATCCTGGGGGTTCCGGGGGCGGAGACTGGGAGGAAAGAGCTCTGGAAGGCGGGGGCTGAGGGATGGAATTCCAGGGATTCAGGGGTCCCCGGGGGCGCAGGGGTTCCAGGAGGTGCTGGGGGCTCTCAGGGCGGAGAGTGGGGGGAAGGGGCTCTGGGACGCGGGGGTGTCGAGGAGCGGCCCTCTCCTGGGGCTGCGTTTGTGAACAATACCTTCCAATTTCCTCCTTGACCTCATAGAAAGAGTGCAGCTTCCTTCGATAGCTTTGCTTCTCAGTGTCAGGATCGCTGTCTCCTGTAGTCGAAGAGCGGGAGTCGTAGGTGTAACTATGTCCACTTACCCCCAACTGGAGCGTGTCTGTGCTGGACGGCCTATGCTGGAGCCTGAGAGAGGCCGCAGACCACCCCCGTCCCATGCCCTCGAGGAGGGTTCCCTGGACTCACCCCCGTGGACCACCAGCTCCGCTTTACACAGCACCTGGCCACCAGCGTTTTGGGCCAGGCAGGTGTAGACGCCTGCGTCCTGCTGGGTCACGTCCCTTAGCACCAGGGAGTAGGTAGTCCCTTCCCGCTGCTGGCTGAGCCTGGCGCCGTCCACCACCTGGGCATCATCCTGGGGGCACAGGCGGGCGGGGCAGCTGTCAGCCCAACCGGGGGGTATGGACTCTATCCCTCCCCCGCCCTACTGCAAGTGCTTTGCTGGCGGGTGGGAATGCTACACACTCGCCAGTCCCGGCCCCCAGCCCGGTGCCTGTCCCTACCCGGTACCAGGTCACTGTGGGCTGCGGGTTGCCCTCGATGACCGCTTGGAACTGCGCGGTGCTGCCCCTCTGTGCCTGCACGTCTTCGATGGTGACCTGCATGGATGGGGGCCCTGGGGTGCAGGAGGGAGCCCATGGAGAGAGGTCCAGGCTGTGTCATCAGCCCACATTGAGTCTTGGAGCTGGGCCTTGCAGTCAGAGACTGCCCCCCTACAGTGGGCCAGCATTGACCACCCACCCACGCCTGTCCTGATACCCCCAAGCCTTGTGATACGCCCTGGGGCAACAAGAGCCCACCTGCCTCCCTAATGGGGGCGCCCCCCTCCTGACTCTGCCCAGGCCCCTGATGGTCAGGAAGTGCCTCCTTCCCACGAGCCTCTGTCTCTCCTAGCTGTCCAAGGGCAGGGCGTGCAGAGCATGTTGACGCCTGCTGGAGAAGGTGGCCCCCAGCAAACAGTTCACTACCTTCAGCCCCTCAACCCTCCCAGGTGACAGCCCTCACCTCTCCCTGGGGGGACACGGGCAGAGAGCTCCCCACCCCTGCCCCGCCCCAGCAAGGCTGGGACAGGCCAGGTGGCTCTGCAGGTTCCTCTGCACGAGTGTCCCTCCCCTGGTCCAGGGCACTGGGAGCACACACAGACATGACCCACTAAGCCCCCGCCTACTTGTGGCACCCGTGTCGCTGGCCTGGTACACGTATGTCCGATGCGTGGTCTCCATGAACACCTGGCTGTGGATGTCCCATAGGTCCACTGCTCCTGCTCCCGGCCAGGCTGTACCCTCCATCCTGTGGTCATGGAGCTGGATGAGTGTCTGCTCTTCTCCTACACCCCTGGAGTGTGGGCGGCTCTGCCTCCTCCCCACTGCACTACAGCAGACTTTTAGAGATGGGATGCACAAAGAGGGGACCCAGCCCCGGGTGAGGTGAGGGCTCCACCCCTCACCCTGAGAGCAGTCTCTCCTCTGTGCCCTGACCCTGGGATGTCCCCTCATGAACTGCCCCCACCCAGCACGCCAAGCAGGTTACCGGATGGGCACAGTGCGTCCCTGGGCCTCAGCATGGGCCCCCAAGTCCTGCTCCTGGCCCTCCTGGGGGAGAGGCTCTGGCACCTTCTGAGGCTCAGCTGGTAGGAGACAGGGGCTTAGTGAGAGGGCGCTTGGGATGGAGCTGGGACTGCCCCTCACTATGTGTCCCCATGTCATCCTGCAGGCCCAGAGAGTGGGAGCACAAGGCGGAGGAGGGACTGTGGGAGCGCAGGGCCCCTGTGGGTAAGAACAGACAGGGACTACCCTCCTCCAAACCCAGGGGTCCTGACCTCCCCACAGAGCCCAGAAGCCAATGCACCTTCCTGTCCTAGCTTCTGGCCTGGGCCATCAGCCACACGACAGGGTCCCAGCTACCCAGACAAGGGCCATTCTGACAGCCAGGTGCAGCAGCTTCTGGGGGGGAGGGGCCCCAAGGCAACATCCCTGGGGGGGCTCTCATCAGGCCAGGGTGGTGGTGAGGGGGTCTACCTCTCCTCTCCTTCCTCCTCCCTCTCCCTCCTCCTCCTTTCTTCCTCCTTCTCCTCCCTCTCCTCCTCCCTCCCCTCCTCTGTCTTCCTCCCTCCTCCTTCCCCTTCCTCCCTCCTCCATCTCCTCCTCTCTCTTCTCTCTTCTTCCTCCTCTCTCTTCTTCTTCCCCCTCCCTCCTCCTCCTCCTCCTCTCCATCTCCTCCCTCACCTCCTCCTCCCTCCTTTTTCTTCTCCTCCCTCCTCCCACTCCTCCTCTTCCCCCCCTCCTCCCCCCCCTCCTTCTCACCTACCCAGAAGCACAGGGCACTCAGGCTCTGTGCCCAGGGCTAACCACCAAAGCCTCTGGCTTCCAGGACAGATGTACTCAGGGTAGGAAGAATCTCCCAGCACCCACCCCCTGCCTATAGCTTCACAGTTGGGGAGCCTGAGGCTGAGCTAAAGTGGGCCTTGTCCAGATCCCCCAGTGCATGGGGCCATTGGGATGTCAGGGTCCCCAGGGCTCTTCCCATTCACCTGAATAGGATGGATACCTGGGGTGGCCAAGGTTGAAGCCAGCACAGGGGGGACCCTGAGAGCAGGTGGCACTTTGTGGTCAGCCTGAGGCCACTGGGCCTCACCAGATGCATCTGCAACCTCCGGGCCTAGGAGTTTGGGGCCAGCCTCCTGGAGTTTGGGTGGCCCCCCAGGGCCAGGGATGGGGCCAGCGTGGTCCCCTGTGGAGGGTCCTGGAGCCTCGGGGCACACCAGTGTCCTTGGAACAGACGTGATCTCCTTGTCTGCTGGCTCCAGGGCAACTGGGGGAGGGGCGGCAGCATCTGTGGGAGAGGCGGGTCAGCGTGTAGGGGTGAGGCATGGCCTAGGCCCAAGAAGAGGGCTCCAGAAACCTTGTCCCAGTCCTCAGAGGCTGCCCCAGTGAGCTGACTCCAAGCTGCCCTTCCCACCAATCTGACCCACCACACACTCAAGGCAGTGAGCCCAGGACTTTTGAAAATGGGGGCTCCTCTGGGCACAGGTGGGTCTGGACACCTGGCCTCTGTCTTGGTCCTCCCCCTCAGTCTCAGTTCATCCCATACCTTCACCCTGGGACTGGCCTCCACACCATGGTCCACTCCAGACCCCAGGGTACTGGGCCACCCAGGCCCAAGGGAACCCAGCCCCACACTCTAGGGAAGCCTGGGAACAGCCTGATGCTGTCAGGGGCCAAGGGGTCCTTCCTGCCCTCCCAGGCCAGCCATGCATGGCAGCGGCCTCCCCTCCACTTGCAGCCTAGCCCCACTGAGGCCACTGTACCCTTGTTGGCTCCCTGCCTCTAGCTCCTGGTACATTTTCCTCCCCCACCTGGGGGCCATTCTTCCTATGGTCACACCACAGCCTCACACATGCCCAGGGATGCCTACCACTCCATTCCCAGCAGGTCCCCCCGCCTGGAGCTCTCCCCTCACCCCAGACTTTTTCTCTTGTTCATCTTCTGTATCCTCAGACTCTCCAAGCTGGAGAAGCGACTGTCAGTCTGCTGTCTGTGTGCCCTCAACGGCACTGGGACACGCGTCTCATCCTTCCCCAGTCCAAGGAGGTCAACAGACCCCGAACACATCACAGCCTCTGTGCCCATCTCACCAACAACTCCCCAGGCACAGAAGGTAGGGAGGGCTGCTCAGCCTCCAGAGGGATGGGAATGACCACTAGTCTTGTCACAAGGTAGCACCTGTCACCAGCCACACAGCCTATGTGAGCAAGCTACACCGGCAAGCTGTCACGCCCTCCACCCAGGGAGCCTAGGATGGGCCAGAACCCACAGGCTGGTGTCAGGTGCCCACCAAGGGCTGCTACTGGTGGTCCCCAGGGCCAGGCATAGAAGGCCCTCCCCAACAAGTCGCCGGAGCCACCAGGCAGAGAAGCAAGAAAGCAGAGAAGACACAGTGCAGGGAACCAGTTTATTATCATCATCGGGGCCATCTGATGGGCCACTTCCCATGCACAGACCCTGGTCCACCCTGCAGAAAGGCTCAGGAGGGCCTGCAAGGCTGTGCCCCGCACAGGCCTCCCAGAGGCCAAGACAAATGTTCATGGTGAAGATGCGGCTGGGGAGCCCCCACCTGAGAGGAAGACCAGGACCCTAGCCTGGAGCAGACAGGACAAACCTGACATCCCAGCCTTGTGAACATGGCCAGACAGATACAGTGTCCCTGACTTATGTCTAGAGCCCTGAGCCCAGAGCTGCAGTCCATGAGTCTCTCCAGCCTGTACTCTTCAGAGGCTTCTGTACTTTCTGAGACTCCAGATCTGTATGCAGTGTCCTCAGCCAGACCAGGCCTTGTGAGGTAGCAAGTGCCTGGGGTAGAAGGGGCAGGCAGGCTCCAGCCCTGAGTTCTTGGAGAGTGGAGGGGAGGATCAGAGCACACATATCCATGGGGCACTGGCTTCCTCCACACAGCCACACTGGCTGCATCAGGGTGCCTGACAGCCAAGCCCCTGACGCTTATGGCCTCAACCCTGGGAGGGGCTGGGGGCCTTGTCCCCATCTGGGTGGATGTGCAGAGTGACTGTCTCACCCACTGTCCCAAAGCTGACTGTCTGGGTGGAAACCTCTGTTTTGAAACTGCTCTGGCCACTGTCTGCAGACCGCTGGACCTGGGTGCAGAAGGATGGCTTCCAGGAGGTAGCACCCCCAGCCCGCAACTCCTGCACACAGAAGGAGACTCCACTGGGGCCAAGGACTTGAGGCCCTGACGGAGACACTTCCCGGTGACTGAAAAAGCTGGATGGGCCTCGTGGGCCCAGGGGACGCCCCACATTGAGCAGGACAGGCTGCCCCACAGTGGGCTCACTGATCTCTCTCTGAAGCACAGAGACCTCGCAGGGTGGGTCATCAGAAGGGCTGGGCACTGGGCCATGACAGCCGAAGGTCTCCCCCTCCCGGGGCACGTAATCCTCCAGGTCAGCCAGCGTCAGCACTCGGCCGTCGTGTGTGAGGACCTTGGGGTCACGGCTCCAAAGGCTGTTGGTGCCCTGAGGCTCCTCTATCAGGAGGGCACCTCCTTCCTCCATCTCCTCCAGGGGAGCCTCTTCTTCAGCTGCTTGGGGAGGGAAAGGTTCAGGGGTCTCCTCTGGCCCAGCGTCCATGCAGAAGGTGAGAGGCTCTCCAGCACTGACTATGGTTCTGCCCTGGGCCTGGGGCTCCTGAGCCAGTAACTTGTTGTTGGAATTGTTTGCATTGGGGTCTCCTGTGGGTGTCCCACCTGACATCGTGAAGAGGAGCCCTGTGGAGCTGTCGGGTGCCTCTCTGGCAGGAGATGCACCCCTGGAGCCCGTCTTCTTCACCTGGACTTCAATAGTCTCCTCGACCTCTACCCACTTGGGTTGGGGCCTCGTGCCCTGGGGCAGGGCCGGCGTGTGGGACTCAGGCTCTGTCACGTACAGCGTGGGCACAGTGGGCCTCCAGCCTGGTTCCACCTCAGGCTTTCGAGGCTGGCTGGCCCCCAGTGAGTAGAGCACCTCGGGGGCCAACTGGCCTGGCCTGGGTGGGCTGGCAGTGCGGCGAGAAGGTGAGCGGGAAGGGGACTTGTTGGGGGACCGGCGCCGGCCACGGGGGCTCTTCACCACGGTGGTGATGGTCTCCTCTCTGCGGGGAGAGGGCCAAGAGGAAATGTGCACAGAGACCTGCAGCCTTGCTCAGTGCCCGCACCATCAGCACATGCAGGGGCCACATGAGTGATAGGGTTAGTGTCCTCACAAGCAAGTGGTGACACTGCACAAACTCCTACACATGTGCTTGAGCCCAACCTCTGGAACCTACAGAGAACCAAGGAAACAAAGCACAAAGCCCCATCTGGCTAACCTCAAACTCTAGTGTGCATATCTCAAAACAAGAGTTGAGGCATTAGGGGAGGGCCATGCCACATTACAAGGTGCCTCAAAACCCCGGACTGAGACTGGTTTACAATGTCTCTGTGTGCTAGTCTCTCCTCCATTTATGACCATCTCACTTCGGAGATCCCAGTGCTTTTTGTGCAGTTAATGGGAAGGTATGCAGGGACATAGCCATATGGCCTTCCTTGTCCATCCCACCAGTGCCTTATGCTTTATATCATGTGGGTTACCCCAGTGAGCCCTCAGAGAGCAGGAGCCATCCATAACATGTAAATAATAGAGATGCTCCTTTCATGGATGAAATGTAGAGTTAATCTGTATAAAGCTCAGACACAGTCACATAGCTCCAGGGATGGGGTACTTACTACTACCCCATGTATTGTGGGGCAGCAACGTGCCTTGGGGGAGGAGGGAGGAAGTCGAGGAAGGGTTAACCCAGGATCTCACCAAATGTCTGATGATAAGATTCTCCATAACTTGGACAACTTCAGGCCCCTTGAGGAGGTCATAGGTCCATGGGGACCAACCAGAGTTTCCCAGCCATCTGGTCTTAGACCAGTTTTTCTTGCCTCCTGGCTTTTGCAAGCTTTTCCACAATCTCCACCTGCACACACCCTCTAGTGGAAGTCCTCCCCGATCATCCAGGTCAAAACCAATTCTGTCTTCTGTGGTTTCACTCAGCTCCAAACCTCTTGTGTAATTTAAGTAGCAACAACCCCAGCCTTGAAGGCACCAAAGAAAGAGATGGCGGGCGTGGCACCGAGGAAATGGGTTATCCGTTGGCTTCCAATCATGAGACACCCTGAGCAAGCCTCTTCCCTGAACGTGAGTTTCCCCATCTCCCTAATGCTAGGGTTGGGCTTGGAGACATGTAAGGGACCTAGAGCTGTGCTGCCCACTAGGGTTACACTATTTTAATTAAATGCAAGTTAATGAGAATAACTAAAATCTAGCATTCAGTTCTTCAGTTACACTTGACACATTTGAAATACTTGGCAGCCACATATGGCTAGTGGATGCTCTTGTAGTGTGCAACATAGAGAATACTTCCAACATCACAGAAAGCTCTGTTGGACAGAAATGTCCTAGATTCTAGGGTTTTGAGTAGAATTCTGCCTCTGACCCACTGTGGGAAACAGCTCTCAGTCCCGGCTCCAAACTAACTGGTGTGATTCTGGGTCCAAGCTGGGTGTGCTGCTGTGAAGTATACAGAGTAAGTCTACCCAGCGGAAACAATGGAGCCATGGAGGCCCTGTAAGAGAGAGCTGTGAAGTGTGAAGGTAGTCAAGACCCCAGGGGAATGTGGGTCCCCTCTGGAGCTTCTGCAAAGTGCTGGCAGTCTGCGTGGTGAGCAAAAGCCATATGGTAGTCAGACAAGCAGGTGGCCGGGCCACACGGGCAAGGTCCAGGTGGGTTAGTGGGCATGCAGGGGGCACTGCAGTCAGAAGGAAAGTTAGGAACACGCCTGCACTTACATGATGATGGTTTTCTTGGGGACTTTAGTCTCCTGCTCAGTGACTACAAAGAAAACAGTCGGAATAGCCAGGGTTACAGATCAGACAGCGCTCTGGAGCTGAGCTGTTTGAATGGCATGGCCGTGTAGTAACCTGCTCGGCTTAGGAGCACTGGATCCAAGCCCTGCCTGGCCTATTTGTCTTAGCTTGAAGCCTCAGTTGTCATCTTTGAAATGGAGATGACAGAGCCTTATTTGAGTGTCTGGGGGATAAGAAAGTAGAACATCAAATGTGTCTAACATGAGGAAATGAGGGTCTTTCAGGGACCGTAGGAAGAGTAGGGGCCCCACCTAGGCAGTCCACACAGAAATTCCAGCTCTTTCTTCAGCTCATGTGCCCAGGGAGCCCTGTGAGTTTGTCAAACCTAAGGTCCCACTGCTCAGACAAAAACTGAAGGCTAGGAGTGGGGAAAGGAATGGCTCATGGGAATCAAACTGCGACTGGGATGGCTGGTGCCTGTTTTATAAAAAATCCTAAAGAACAAAGGCATCTCTCCAGGGAGGTGGCACATATGAGCTTTGTAGCGTGAGGCCATGAAAATCCCATCAGGAGCAACCAGAAATGCCTGGACAGGGTCCTGAGCTCCAAGTGAGTAAAGAAACTTAGGTCTCCTCATAGAAGCTACCTACAAATTCAACTGCCTTGATTACCCTACCTTTCTACCCCTCTGGAGCCAGCAGATGGAGGATCAGAGTCCCAGAGACAGGATAGGACTCATCTGGGACCAAGCAGCACCTATTCCAACCTGTCTCAAGGTCTCTTCCTCTGCAACTTCTGGGAAGGGCCAGGTTTGCCACAGAGATGCCCCCTCCCAACCACACCCTGCTGGACAGCAGGCAGTCAGCGGCTACCAGTACCCTTAGGTCTCAACAGTCCCTTTTGCCATTCTAGGGACAAAGCTGAGTGGGATGCTCAAAAAAGTCAAGTGGCATGGCCTGGGGCACACAGCACCCTGGCTTCGTGTGTGGGATTTCAGGCTTTGCTACAGTGCCATATAGAAAAAGGATTTTCCTTTTAGATGACCAAGAGTATTTTAAACTTGTCTCCGATTGGATGCACATGAATTAAATGTACCAGTTGTATCCGTATGGCCCTTGGGAGCCTCATTTATTTGTGTATATGTGTGCACACAAGCATGTGCATGCACACATGCATGTATGTATGTACATGTGTGTGTTTGTGCTAGCTGCCTCCTGGAGAGGGAAGCCCCCTGGGAGAAAGAATGGGATGCACCAACATGCCCTGTGTGTGAGGATTAAGTTGGGGCCAGAGAGAGCCAGCCTGTTTGCCACCTGAAGACTGGACCCTGTGTGCAGAACTCCTCTCCTCACCCCCCCCCCATGACTGGGGTCCCCTCCTGCTGCTCTATGGGGTGGTAGTCAGGACATGTTTTGGCTGCCTGGTGCTTTTGTTCCTGAACTGGCCAGCCACCTGATGGGCCCTAAGCTCCAGTGAGTACTGGCAGCTATTGGAGAGGTGCAGCCGTGCGAAGCAAGGCTCCTGGCCCAGTGCGGTTCCACAAGCGAGGGGGCAGCACCCACCCCACAAGGCTGGCCAGGGCCGTGCTGGCCATAGAGCCACCAGGTTAAAGATGAAGCAGCAGGATAGGGTTAGGAAGCAGTAGGCGCTGGGCTCCAATCCTGGGTCTGTGAGAACCCGCCTTCTTGGATGTGAGGCACCAGGAGGCTGCCCCTCTTCCAGACTCCACAGCCGTCGGACGTTGACAGAAAGTGACCCATCATGACAATGAAGTGAATGCCTCTGTAGGACATGCTTGTTGCCAGCCTGAGAGGGAGCACTGAAGTCCCTATGCAGCACCTCCCCTACATAAGATGCTACACTGCAGGAAGTGCAGGTGCCTGCAGACATCACAGGATCCTCTTGGGGGCAGGAACAAGGACCCCTGCCCTCTCTGTGATGTCTGTGGAGGGTCTCAAAGGCTGTGAGGCCAAAGTTCAGGTGCCAAGTAGGCTGACTGTAGGAGGGTCTAGATAGACAGAGGCGCCCAGGCATGGGGCCCCAGGAAGGACTGGATCCAGTAGCCCAAGGCATCACAGAAGCCAACATTCAGAAGTTGGGAGGACATGTATTCCAGCCCTTCCTACTGTGGGAGCTGAAGCCCCACCAGGTATTAGTCAAGCCTCTGCTTGTATGCCTCCAGGAACAGAAGACTTACCACCTTATAGGTGGGGATACTTGCACTGGGAGAAGCTGTCCCTCGGGCTGCACCCTGCCCCATCAGGCTGCTCTCTGGGACTGAGCAGGCCCAGAACAGATTCCAGTTGCCACCCTCCCCATCCCAGCCATTCTTGGGCTGGGCCCAGCTGGGATCTTGGACCCAGGCATGAGTGGAGGCGTGAGGTCCCCTGCCACCCACCCTTCACCTCCCACCCCAAAGCACATCTCCCCCTAGTGAGACACATCTCAGGACCCCAGGGGCCACCCCCGGCCAGGTTAGGGAGGCAGAGCCACGACATTCTGTTTTTCCCATGAACAACCCAACCCCAACACCACTCCCTCTCCTGGGAGCCAAGCTGAGACCCGGCAGCCCTGTGCTCTGCACACGGCAAAGCTGTCCTACCTAATGTTGCTGCCACCTATCACGAGGCCTGGCTGGCTACTGTCCAGCAGCCTGCCTGCCCCAGATAGGACCTTTCTACGCACTCATTACTGCCCCAGAGATGGTGAGGAAGATGCCACCCCCAGGGCAGCCCTTCAGCCTTGCTGAAGCTCTGGGCTCATGGCTCACCTCATGCTGCCCCAGTAGGGCGCTGGGACCCAGCCCTAGCTCCACGGTCTCTGCATCCCCTCCTCTCCCAGCCAGACCCCTCCTTGGCCCTCACTGTCCCTCCTCCAAGAAGCACACCTTGATTGGAAAAGCTGGTGGGAAAAGCCCAGCCCCACAGCACTCACCTTCCACAGCTGCAAGCTGCTCTCTGCGACGTTGTTCCCGGGCTCGCACAGCTGGGCTCTGCATGCACAGCTCTGCCCCGCCCCTCGCAGAGCCCAGCCGGTTCACCAACTGCAGGGCAGATGGCAGGAGCCTGCTTAGAGCCTGCGGCTCCCTGGGGACCATGCAGGTTGTTTGTAGTGGGGGCCCTCCCTGGCTGTGTCCCAGAGGCATAGAGCCTATCACCAAAGAAAGGGTTCCCACACAGACCCAGCATTGCCCAGGGTTTCCTAGGCACTGGGGACACTGTCTACACACTTCAGTGTGGTGGCCATATGGGCCCAAGCACTTGCATGGAACTGAATCTTTACCTACAGGTAACTTATTGATTTCAATTCAAATTGCATGTGGCCAGTAGTGACTGAATCAGACAGTATGGGTCCAGAGCTGGCTCAGGTCTGTGTGTTCCCACAGGAACCCCCATAGGGGCCAGGCCCCACCTAGGCTGCCAACAGCAGCCACACAGAGGGGGCTGGTAGCCAGGAAGAGCCACAGCCTGCACACACCATCCACAGACCACCCCCGGCCCTGCAGGTGGGCAAGTGGCTTTGGGAGAAAAGAGGATGCCACCCAGGGTTCCCATCTGGGTCCCTGTCCCCTGTCATGGACACTGGATGGTGGGCCAGAGATCCCCTCCTTCACTGGGGATACTGGGTGATCGTGGGCCAGGGATCGCTCCATCATCAGGGGCACTGGGTAATGGGGGGCTAGGGTTCTGTCTTCATCATGGTTCAGGGACACTTGGTGATGGTCGGTTGGGGTCCCTCCCTCATCAGGGACACTGGGTGATGGGGGACCAGGATCCCTCCCTCATCAGGGGCACTGGGTGATGGGGGACTAGGATTCTGCCCTCATCATGGTTTAGGGACACTGGGTGATGGTGGGTCAGGGTCCCTCCCTCATCAGGGACACTGGGTGATAGGGGGTTGTGGTCCCTCCCTCATCATGGTTCAGGGACACTGGGTGATGGGGAGCCGGGGTCCCTCCCTCATCAGGGACACTGGGTGATGGGAGGCCCCAAGCTAGTCCCCTCAGCTGCCCTTATGTCTGCCCATGTCACCTCGCACTCATAGTGGCCCAGGTCCTCCTTGTTGGCCGCCAAGATCTCCAACACCAGCAGGCCACTGCGGGGCTCGTTCAGGGTTCGGTATTTGCCGCTGGGTGTCAGCAGGGCCCCGTCCTTGTACCACCTATGGCCAACCCTACAGTGTGAGGCAGAGCCACCCCAGCCTCCCCAACTTGAGACCCTCCTCTCGCCCACGCCCTGCAGTCTGGGCTTGCACATGGAGCCCACCCACACTTTGCCAGCGTCCAGCAGACCCTGTCCCAGCCCCCACGCTGCCTGGCCTACCTGATCTGGGGGTGTGGGGCACCTTCGATGGTACAGGTGACCTGAACGTCCTCTCCCTCCACAAAGGGCACTGCCCGGACCTTTTTCACAAACCGTGGGGGTACTGTGGGGCCACCGAGTGGTGGAAGGGGAAGAGATATAGAGAGAGACACCATGATGGAGAGGGACCCTACTCCACCAGTGAGTTCCCCAGATGTGGTCGGAATCCACATGGCCACCATCAGCCCCACCCGCAGGCCTGTGCCCCCCATTGAGTCCCCAAGGTAGAGCAGGGTCCAGATGCCCCACACCCCAGCCTCCCTCCCAAGGCTCACCTTGCACCAGTATCTTGCCTAGGGTGCTGGCATTGCCAGCAGCACTGGCCGCGAAGCACATGTACTGGCCGGAGTCCACGCCAGTCAGGTTGTCCAGAATGAGGGCACATGAGCCATCGGGGTCCTCGATGAGGATGTGGTGAGGGTCCACTTCCACTGGCTTCCCGTCTGGAAAGGAAGGCAGGGCTGTCATGGAGGGGACCCTGCTGGGGACAGGAGGCTGGCCTGCCTGGGGGGTTGCAGTCATGGGGCAGCGATGGAGGAGCACTTCTGGAGCATGGACCCCTGGTGGGGAGCCTGGCTGGCCAAGCTGATCCAGAGTGCCATTTCCTTCCCCAGACCTCCATGTCCCCTGTGCAGCCTTGCAAAGTAGGCTCCTAGCTAGAAGTAGGGGCCGGGCAGAGGGGCCTGGCCCCAACAGATGATGTCCCATTCTGGCATGCAGACCTTCACTCATCTGCCCATTGATTCCGTTACTCCCCGGGACCCCACCCAACAGACACGCTCAGACACTGCCCATGTCCCTCATCACTACCCAACTGAACGTCTCCAGCTATCATGCGATTCTCCCCTGCGTGGAGGCCAGGAGAGGTGCATCTTTCCCCGCAAGGAACTGTGTCCTCCACAAATACCTAAAACTTCACAGGGGACCTTGTATGTGCCGAATGAAGCTGTTTAAATAGTTCATAAGCAGCATCATGACCCCTAACTCAGAGGAACCCGTGCCAACTGTTTTTAAGCCACGTCAAGTGACCCAGTCACTTTGGGGAAGAGGACACAGGCAGGCCTGCTAGTAGCCCCATAGAAGTCCAGCGTCTCCTAGAACCTGAGGTGTCTCCCCTGAGGGGGCAACCCACTTCCTGCAGCTAACATCTGGCCCCCAAACGTGGGGACTGGCATATGTGGCTCCAGCCAGAGGGCCTTGTTTTCTATCTGTATCTGGCTGGCCTCATGGTTTCCAAGCGGGGAAACACCCCAGACCCTTCATGCTTCGGTGACAAGAAGGGACACGGTCAGGGACGAGGTGTTCCAGAAGCGAGAGGAGGAAGAAGATAAACAGAAGGCCCCGCTGGGCCAGGTAACAGGACCCATGACAGGTCTGTGGAGTCGGTGGCAGACAGCATGAGGTCCACTGGGCAGGAAACCACCCCCCGCCCCTTCCCCGCCCCCCCCTCCCCCCGCCGCCGTGGCCTGTGGAGGAAGAGCCGTGGGGCCGGAGGCTGCAGTCTGGGCACCGAGAAGCAGGGTCAACAGCAGATCTCTGGGTGGTGCTTTGGCTGACACGCTCCCTCCTGACGCCTGACGTTGACTGGCTTCCTAACAAACACGAGACCCCATGCTGGGTGCAGTCACCAAGTCTGGATGGGCAGAAGGCAGGAGGGCCAGCACCTGGGCTGGGAGGCCAGGCACCGGAAGTTTGTGAAGGACTCCTTCGGATGACAGCAGAGGAGCCATGTCCCCACAGGGAGCCTTTGATGCCCGTCCTGTGGGCTGGTGGAACCTGCATGGCATCCATAATGTTGTGACAGGCTGGAGGAGGCGGAGGTGAGTGGAGGGCTATAGGAGCATTCTGACAGGTGGCCCTGAGAAAGGCTGGGATGTGACTGCTGCTCTGGGCCAGAAGGAGCCCCATCAGCAAGGTCACCACCTTGCGGGGGGTCCCCAGCCAACCAAGGGGCACAGAGCCTCGGGCGGTGATGTGACGTGGCTGCTAAGTCAACATCCCCGAAGCCAAAACAGTATTCGCAGAGACGCTGCTCCAGACGGAGTTTTGGGTGAGCCCCAAATGCGGGACATTACTGAGCTGCGGAAGTGTGTTGTGTCTTCCTGCTCCTCCACCCTGACCTGACAGGTGAGCCTTGGTCCCCTGTGCCCAGAGACCCCAGGCAGGGAGAGGTAGGATTTTCACAGCACCTGCATCCACTCACGGGACTTGAATGTCACCTTGAGGCCAAGTCAGAGTTCTGTGGCTGCAACTTCTACCTCTGGACCCAATGTTTGCGGTATGGAGTTCCCGGGCCAGAGGGAATGTGGGGAGGGGACATTCCAGTGTGTACTCGCCAGGCGCAGAGGTGGCAGCAGCCACCAGAGGGAGCAGGTGGCTGGTCAAAGGCAACTGCTCCTATGGCTCCAGTAGGTGTAGACAGGCCGGCTGTAAGGGGATCCCCCGTGCAGAGCAATGGATCCTGCTCTTCCACCCTCAGGCACTCAGGCACTAGGACCTCTCCACATTCTTGAGGCGAGGTCTCTGATTCGTGTCCGGGGCCCTCCATTCTGGACATGTGGCCCCTATGGGTGGGTCAGCACTTGCCCCTCTCTGCCTGCTCCTAACATGGGAAGCGTCCACCCATGACATTCTGCCGTTCTGCTGGCTGGCAAGTCAGAAGTCTCCCCACGCTGAGTTCCTCCACTGCAATAACCAACCTTTACCTCTTCGACGCCTACAAAGGGGACCCCCACCTACAGACTCATGTACTGGGACAGAACCTCTTAGGGGACCTTCCCTCCAATTCCCCCTCCCCCGCCCCATCATCCAGCTCAGGGGGAGACCCAGGCTATGCAGTGAGCGCAGCAGCGGTCCAGGCCACATGGTGGGGAGCCGGGTCCCAGTTCCATGGGCAGAGCTCAGAGCCAACTGTGTGGCTCCACTGGCGATGCTCTTCCCAGTGAAGGCTGCTATGTGCCCACCAGCCTTGAGCTGTTGCAAAAGACACAGCCAGAGAGGCTACAGACCAGTCAGTTGAAGACCCCTCCTTGGGGCGGTGAACGAGGTGAGGTTCTTGCATGGGACACCGCTCAGAGGCCAGGCTGGGGGCCGACTCCCTATCCTGGCAAATCAGTGTCTCCGTCAGCTACCGGTGGGGTTTCCTGCCGTGACGCTGCTTTGGGTCACAGAAGCTCTGTCCCTACCACATGACTGTGTGCGCTGCGTGTATTGTGACAGCATGTGTCAACACGGGCTGACCATCTGGCTGCCCCCACCTCCTCCATCCACCCCTTGGGGAGGCAGTCTGGTCATTGGACACAGCTATCCCCAGCCAAGTTATCCCCTCCAGAGCACTCACTGTCCACTCCTGGGTGGCACGTCCCCCTTTCCCCTTGGATGTGGGCCCCGGCCAGCACACCCTCCTGGAGGCAGCCTGGCCAAAACAGGTGGCCCCAGGGGTTCGTTCTTGCTTCCAGGAAACTGTATGAACCACTCTGTCCCTCCCAGGATGGAGGGTATGAACCTGTCCTCACAGGTCAAAGGTCTGGCCATGAGGGGACAGCAGGACGGACAGGTACCCTCCCAGGTTCTGTGCAGGGGAGGCAGCTGGGGATGAACCTCCTCAGACCCCAGGACGAGGTGGCTGCGGGGCCTCCCTCCAGAAGACGACCTTGGGGCCGCTCTCCCAAACTGCTGACGGGAACCAGTCCCTGTGTCCCCCAGCTTCAGCCTGTGGCTCTGACTGCAGGACACGGGGAAGGCCCCTCTTGTGTCCCAGCAACACCACCAGTATCCGCTCTAGCCCCATCCTCAGCCATGAAGGACAAACCAGTGCCCCTGGCTGCTCAACCCGAGGGCCTGCCCCTGGGACAGCTCCCCAAAACTGGGACTGGACTTGGTTATTCAGACTGAACTGAGGACTTGGAGACCTGCCTGCCAGCCCAAGTGACCCACAGTGAGAGTGTCTCAGTTTACCTGGGGGCCTTGGACCATGTCAGATGGCTGTACTACACTGTGGTTTAGGGCTGGGGCTTAAGGTCACATGTCATTAGCTTGACCTCTGCAGGGGCCGTGACAGGACACCTGTGCCTGCATGAGTGACCCCGAACAGAGACCCTGGACACAAGGCCACAAGCCACAAGGCTCAGAGGGATGTCCCCAAAGGGCCAGACTGAGTGCTGCCACGCATGCATGTGGGAGCAACATGCAATCTGCATGTATACTGGGTGGGGGGACCCTGGGACCCTTCCCCATGTTGCTTTTCCCTTTCCTGCAATAAAGCACACCCTGAGCGGAATGTTCTGCTGAGTTCTGTGAGTCCTTCAGGTGATTCATTGAATCCAAAGCTGGTCGTGACCCCCCCCAAAGTGAATTTGATGCCAGAAGTGGGCTGGTCCCGGGGACCCCCAGAATACAGCCGGTGTCAGAAGTGGGGATGGTCATGGGGACCCCCAATGTGCAGCTGATGCCAGAAGTGGGGGTGGTCCCTGGGGACCCCCAGAATACAGCCAGTGTCAGAAGTGGGGGTGGTCATGGGGACCCCCAAAGTGAAGCTGATGCCAGAAGTGGGGGTGGTCCCCGGGGACCCCCAAGCTGCAGCTGATGCCAGAGTGGGGGTGGTTCCAGAGACCCCAGACTACAGCTTGTGCCAGAGGTGGGAGTGGTCATGGGACCCCCAAGCTGCATCTGGTGTCAGAAGTGGGGGTGGTCCCATGGACCCCCAGAATACAGCCAGTGTCAGAAGTGGAGGTGCTCCTAGAGACCCCCAAAGTGCAGCTGATGCCAGAAGTGGGGGTATTCCTGGGGACCCTGACCACAGAGCCAGCCTCAGTGCCCTCTCCCTGCTCCTGGCCTCCTGGTTGCCCACCCAGAGCTCCTGAATGTTCACCAGGGAGGCCTGCCAGCTGCCCCCTCTGCCTCATTTCTCTAGCTGGCCGTGTTGCCTTCATGCCACATGTTTGTCTCCTGGTTTGCCATCTGTCTCCTCCCCTAGATGACCAGCACCCCTTGGCAGGGCCTGGTGCCTGGGACAGGGTGTGAGCCCTCGGAGAGCTAAGGAGTGAGTTTGGGGTGGGTAGGATCACTGTGTCGGGATCATGGGTGCACGCCCTCTGCCTCTGTCCCACCTCGTCCACCCACGCACCCACCCAGGCTGGCGGTGATTGTGCCCAGCCCCCCAGCAGGCTGCCCCTCCACCATGCCCCACACCCCGCACCCGATGGCCCTGCCCAGGCCCTCCACAGCACCCCACACCCCGTACCCACATGGCCCCGCACCAGCCCCTGCCTGGGATGGATTCCCTCCCAGCGCCTCTTCCTGGTGCAGGATCAACATCCCTTGAGCCCCAGGGGCCTACCTTTGTACCAGCTGACGATGGGCTTGGGTGTGCCTGTCACACGGCAGGCCAGCTTGACAGTCTCACCCAGCTCGGCTGTGCAGTCTGCCAGCTCCTCTTCGAAATCTGGGGGTTCTAGGTGCACGCGTGCACACACACACACACACACACACAACACACACACAGGCTTTGAGCACTTGGTGGGTGGGATAGCCCCCCCCCCAAGTCCTTGGTGCGTCCCTGGCACAGCCAGAAGCCTCAAGGTCAAAGAGTGAGATTGTTATGGACACCACCCCCTGCAACCTTCCATCCAGGACCTGGGTCCGATGGGAGTCAGGGTGAGTGAGGCAAGCTGGGTGGGTAACAAAGAACCGTGGAGAAAGGGGATCCTCTCTCCTGTCCTAGGTGGGGAAGCCCACCTGGGGTTGCCAGGTCCTTCACGTCCCTAACAGTCTGGGTGCCTGTCTTGTGCTGGGGTGGGGGGCTGTGTGAACCCCGAGGCTTCCTGTACTCAGGTCAGGCTCAGGCTCCCAATCTGGCAGCACTGCCATGGCCAGTACACTCACGCCACACGGGCAGGGCCAGGCGCTGCTGGATGCCGCAGATCTCCTTCACCCAGGAATTCTTGGTGATGACCGTCCGCGCCTGCAGCAGATACTTGCGCACAGAGTCCTCTCGCTCGTGCCAAACCTCGAAGGCGCGGTCGTCACCCTCCACCTGGTCATTCAGGTCGATGCTGCTCAGCTGTGGGGGGAGGCAGGATGCAGGCTGATCGTCTGGAAGCAGGACTCCACACCCCCTGCCCAGCCGGCACCCCCCTCTGCCCCACTCGGGCTCCATGGGCACCCGCAAACCTTCATCATGTTCCGGAAGACATAGCTGAAGGTGTCGGTGCGGGAATCCCGTCTCGGCTTGCAGACCACCAGGTGGTGGCGGAACAGGAAGACATGCCGATGGTGGCCCTTCCAGGGCATCCGTGCACCCGGCGCCCCCTCCCACACGATGAAGTGGCCCTGGGGAGCATTCAGCTCTCAGCTCGGTACCTGGCGCCCACGTGGCCCCGCCCAGGCCCTCCACCGTGCCCAGCACCCAGCACCCCGCACCCACATAGCTCCATCAGGCCCTCCACCGTGTCCTCTACCCCGCACCCATGTGGCCCCGTCAGGTCCTCCACCCTGCCCTGCACCCGGCGCCCACATGGCCCTGTCAGGCCCTCCACCATGCCCCACACCCCGCACCCGATGGCCCTGCCCAGGCCCTCCACAGCACCCCACACCCCGTACCCACATGGCCCCGCACCAGGCCCTCCACCGTGCCCCATTCCCCCCACCCACGTGGCCCCGCCAGGCCCTCCACCGTGCCCAGCACCCAGCACCCCGCACCCCGCACCCACATAGCTCCGCCAGGCCCTCCACCGTGTCCTCTACCCCGCACCCATGTGGCCCCGTCAGGCCCTCCACCCTGCCCTGCACCCGGTGCCCACATGGCCCTGTCAGGCCCTCCACCATGCCCCACACCCCGCACCCGATGGCCCTGCCCAGGCCTTCCACAGCACCCCACACCCCGCACCCATATAGCTCCGCACCAGGCCCTCCACCGTGCCCCATTCCCCCCACCCACGTGGCCCCACCAGGCCCTCCACCGCGCCCAGCACCTGGCGGATGGGCTCGCCCAGGGCCTGCAGGGTGCCCGGGTAGTTCTCCATGAGCGACACGTGCAGTTGGTTCTCAGCGCGCTGCGGCAGGGCCGACACCACGGCATACGCCTGCTCCAACAGCGCGCAGTTCTGCCTGTTTCTCGCCTTGTTGCGGATCAGCTCCTGGGGGAGAAGGCGTCAGGCCCGAGCCCCACCGCCTGCCCGACTGCCCGACCGCCCACCAAGGCCAGGGAGGGTGGCCACACGGCGACCCTGTACCTTGAGCAGGGCCTGGTACTGCTGGACCCGCTCCACAGGCTGTTCTAGGAAGTGCTGCAGGGGCGGCAGTGGTGGCTGCGAGGGGTCTAAGGCTGACAGCACGTCTTCCGTGTATTTCTGTGGGAACCGCAGCACGGGGTTGGGGACACACATGTGCACCCCCGATGGCCAGTGTTACCAGGGCAGAAAGCTGAAGGGCTGGGGCGTGGGGTACATGCACATGTGTATACGCATGCACTGCTCCTCCCTCCAGTGGGCCTCACACCCTCCTCCTGCCCCCTGCGGTGTCACCCTCTGAAGCTGAGCCCAGAGCTTCAGGGACCCTGCTTTTCTCAGAAAACTATGAGGCACGGGCTGGGGGGCACCTTGTAGAACTCCTGCACTGCTGTGCTGACCACCGCAGACTCGGCTTGTACGCGGCCTACCAGGAACTCCAGGTACTTCTCAAAGGCCGCCTGGTTCTTGATGAAGCACATGGCCACATCGTCATCTGTGTCACACTGCTGCAGCTCCCTCTGGAAGCTGCAGAACAGGGGACAGTGGTCAGGGGGATGGCGAGCCCTCAGGCTGGGGGAGAAACAGGCTGCTGCCCAGGTCTGGGCTGGGGAGGCTGCAGGTGCGGTGTGTGAGGGCATCCACATCTGCACACATGACGTGTGTGTATCGTGTACACATGCATGCCCACACGTGTCAGAGTGTGCGTCTGAATGCAGGTATGCACGCCTGTATCTGTGTACACAGAAGTGCATGCCGTGGGACGTGCCTCTCATGTGTTTGGAGAAGTTTCTGGAGCGTTCTCACATATGGGTGCTGGCAGCAGGCAAGGATACTACAGGCGCTTCTGTGGGCGAGCCAGGTACACATGCCTGTGTTCCTAGGGACATCTGTGCCCGTAAACAGGGGTGTGGTGCGCCAGTGGGTAAACCCAGTCAGTGAAGTTCTCTCAGGCATGCGTGAGCATGTGTGCATGTGTGCAGGTGCATCACTGATATGCATGCATTCGTCTTTGTGCACTTGTGACTGTCACGTGTGCTTGTACCTTTGTGCATGCCTGGCTGGCCCATGTGCACGTGTCTGTGTGCACACCTGGGGGCTCCGGAGCAGCCGTGGGGCCTGCCTACCCACCCACCTGCTGTGGAAATGGCTGATGTCCTGCACGTTTCGAAAGATGACAGCCTTCTGGGAGGCCACAGCCGCAGGTACATGGGGGCAGTGGTCCAGGTGCTGCATGTGGTGGCTTTGCAGGAACTGCAGCTTGCCCACAAAGGCCTGCTCAGAGCTCAGCAGCTCCTGGATGATGGAGCTGGGAGGGGATGGGGTGAGGAGAGACCCAGGAGCTCCTGAGGGGGGCAGGCAGCTTCCTCCTCCCATGCAGCCCACCGCCACCCACCTTCAGAACAAGCCCGGCAATGTGGGCAGCACCCCCAAGGCTACCTGGAGGCCACAAAGCCGCTCCTGCCCCTGCCTGCCGGACCCTCACCTTAGCCTTGTCTTGTATTCATCCTCAGACACGGCCTCCCCCGGGAACTCGGGGGCCTCGGTGGGCCCCCACTCGGGTGACAGCTGGTGAGAAAATGAGGGACGGTGGCAGGTGGTCCAGTCTCTGGCCCAGCCCTGCCCTGTGGGAGGACCCAGGGGTCCATCCCAGGACCCCACCCCAGCCATCCGGTACCTTGAGCCGCCTGTCCAGGTAGGCAGGGGACACCCAGCCCTGCCGTGAGGGGCTGGACTTGGTGGGCTTGGTGCGCACAAGCCAGCGCAGCGGGTGGGCGGAGTCCAGCACTTCCACATACTGGCCCTCCCGCAGTGAGATGGCATCCTGCTCGGCCCCCAGGGGCAGGTAGTCAGCCGTGACCACATAGATGTCGAAGATCTGGGGGGGATGATGCCGAGTCAGACCAGAGGGATGCCAGCCTGACCTACCAAGGCCCCCACAGCCCCCACAAAGACCCCAGAGCAGGGAAAACCCAGACTGGAGCCAGCCGGGCCTCCTGAGGCTGTGGAGTGCCTGGCATCACGTTGGGGGAGAAGCCATCCTGAGGTTCCAGAAGTTCCAGGACAAGCTCAACCCAACTCTGCTGATGGAAATCCCATCAGGGTGGCAGTGAGGCCACCCCAGAGGGCCCAGGGGTCCAGGCCATCCCAGGTGGCAGTATTATGCTCCCACTCCTCCCCCCACCGGTGCCCTGCCCGCTGCCTGCCCCCCACTGCCCCATCAGAGCACCTCGCCACGGGAGTCCCCATCCTCCGACTCCGAGGATGACTCCTGGACGCTGGAGGAGGGGCGGGAACGGCCATGCCAGGGGGATGCAGATGGTGTCTTAGATTCCTCATCGCTGTCACCTCCAGGCACCTGCAGCTTGGCTGGGGGCATAGGGCATGTGATGCCCAGGAAGGGCCTGGCCCATATCCCCTCCCCGTGGGTCCCCAGGGTGCGTGGACAAGGGAATTCAGTCACTGCCCCTACCCTTGCCCCACAGCCAGCGGCGCCCTCACCCTGCGTGATCTTGGCCGACACTATCTCTGTGATCTGGGAGGTGAGCTTCTGCAGGAACTCCTCTGTGCCCACCTCGGCCAAGGACAAGTGGCTACGGGCCTCCACCGCCATCGGCTCTCCTGGGGACCAGAAGCTGGCTCAGCTAGCTGCAGGCCCTGCAGACCTGTGCTCTCCAGGCCTGGACCTGGGCTCAAGTGTCAGCAGTGCAGAGGAATGCACAGACTTGGGGCCATCACTGCTGGAAGCTTTGCAGGGTCGGGTCAAGAGTGAATGAGGGCTGCCTGGATGAGTGGGGGTCAGCCAAGAAGTGATCCCAAAGGTGGGCAACCAGCACACAGAGCACATGGCCTTCCCTTCTCTACTTCTGTGCAGACTCCCTGCTTTCCATTAAAAAGTTACAAATACCCCAAGGTGCCAGAAGGCCCTGTGCAGGTGGCCAGGAAATGAACTGAAGGACCCTGCTGGGGACGGGGGAGAATCCAGGACCGATCAGGTCTGGATGCTGGCATGCCCAGCACCTGCCTCCTGCACTGCCTTCACCTAGCCATCACTGCCACCTGTGTCCAGGCCAGGAATCCACACAGCCCGCTGGGCGTGAGCTGTGAGCCAAGGGTCAGATCTGCAAGGCTCAGAAATGGCCCTGACACCAACTAGCATTCAGAATCAGGCCCAGGAGAGGGCAGGAAGCCCTGGCCCAGAGAGGACGAGCAGGTATTTCTGGAGCAGCTGTGGGCCTGGAGCAGCCTCCTCCATGCCTCACCCCTGCACTGGGTGCATTGACCCCCACCCTGCTCCCTGCTCCCAATCAGCCCATACCTTTCCTCTGCCCAGCAAGATCAGTGAAACCTGCAGGTTCTGACATCTGCGTGGAGACGGCTTGGGTCCTAAAGGGGAGGGGCATCCTGAGGGAATGCTTCAGCCGAAGCCCTGGTGTTACAGTGGGGACACTGAGGCACAGAGAGGGACAGGGCCTGGCCCAAGCCACAGAGTCCTTGAGGGGCAAGGCTGGGCTGCAGTCTGGATGGGGTTCCCTCCCAAGGGCGGCAACGCCCCACTCCCAGGCCTGCTGCTGCTGACCTGCTTCCCCTACTCACCCCTGCAGGAAGGTGGAGATGAGGGCCTCCTTCACCCCAGCATGCTCCTCTGCTGCCCCTGCTTCCTTGGGCACTGTCAGGAGAACAGGGTGAGCCTCAGGATGACGCCCCACAGCCCTGAGCCAATTCTGGCGGGGACCCGACCCAGGGTGTCTACCCCCAGCAGGGACATTGACCCTCGCCCTTGGGAGCCCCAAGGTGGAGTGGGGCCCAGGAGGATAACACTCAGGGGGGCAGGGGGTTTCTAGGAGGGTCTCATCCAGCTATGCAGAGCCTACAAGACAGGGGTGGGAGCTGGCCCATGGGGCTCTGTGTTCAGGGGGCCAACAGGAGAGGGCTCTGGGTCGGGGGCTCAGTGAAGGTCAGCTGCCCGCAGTCACCCACGCCCACTCACGGCCAGAGATGTGCAGGCTAGCGGAGCAGAGGGCCTGGCCAGCGCTGTTGCTGGCGATGCAGGTGTATGTGCCCTGGTGCTGTCTGCCCACATCCAGCAGGACCAGACTGTGCTGCTGTGCAGAGCTGGCCACCGTGTAGCCTGGCGTGTCACGGCCAATCCACAGCACGCCTCGCTCAGCCTCCTCCCGCAGCCAGTGCACGGCTGGGGCTGGGCACCCTGTGGGCAGGAGGGAACAGTGAGGGAGACTTGGGGAGATGGGAAGACTGAAGGGCCTTGGGGGGTGTCCTAGGTAGGAAGAGGGTAGGGCCCTCTCTGATCCTGGGGGAGGAGTCCCAGGTGGGAAGAGGGAGGGGTCCCGCTCAGCCTGGGGGAGGAAGGAGTCCCAGGTGGGAAGAGGGAGGGGCTCGCTCTGAGCCTGGGGGAGGAGTGCCAGGTGGGAAGAGGGAGGGGCCCCGCTCTGAACCTGGGGGAGGAGTCCTAGGTGGGGAGAGGGCAAGCCCCGCTCTGATCCTGAGGGAGGAGTCCTAGGTAGGAAGGGGGCGGGGCCCGCTCTGATCCTGGGTTTGGCTGTCCTTGTCAAGGGGCAGGACAGTAGGAGGGCCCCACCTTCCACCTTCACTGAAAAGGTGATGCTGGAGCCTTTCTTCACTTTCTTGGAGGTGAATCTTTCCAGGAATCGGGGCGGCACCAGCTGCTGGTACACATCTGGAGAAACAGCAAGCATTGGTGATGAATGCATGTCAAACCCCTGCTCCCCATCCTCGGGGCACCAAGGCCCCCCTCCCAGGTCTCAGCCCCATCCCATCTGGAGGTTGGGTCTCCACGGCCTACAGTGCACCCTCCTCCACCTGCGACGCTGTGTCCCTCACTCACTTTGCTGAGCCACCCACCCACCTCTGCCCACCCGAGTCGGCTCACCTGATTCTGGCTTCTCTTCGGGATCTTTGGGGCCTGAAAGAGGCAAGAAATGGAAGTCAGGCCTGTAGCACCAGGGGGCCTCCCTCCTCTGGGCCTGTGCACCTGCTGGGGGTAGGAGTCTGTAGGGGTGTCCCACCCACTCTCATACACACACCCCTCCACGGCCCCAAGAGTGTGGGCGTCGATCTGGAGCCAGCACGTGGGGTGGCACCCAAGGGCGAGTGAAGCCTGGGCAGAGCTGGGTCCCTCGTCCACTCCCTCTGGCATGACCTGGGAGCACCTTGCGATGCTCAGAACTTGGGACAAAGGAGCTCATACCCATCCTCCAAAAGTGACTCCTGACCTCCTCCTCCGCAGTCTCCTGGTGCTCCCACACTTGTGGGTCTGTTTCACTGCCTGCCTGCCCCCACCCAGGCCACTTGCACTGCCCAGGTGGGGACACCCAGTCCCCCGCACCCACCTCGGACCAGCAGCCGGGCTGATGAGTAGGCGGCGCCCACGGCGTTGCTAATGTAGGCTGAGTACTGGCCGGCATCCTCCTTGGTGACAGATACAACCTCCAGGGTGTGAATCGTCTTCCTGTCAGCCATGCGGATGTGTGCAGAAGCCGTCAGGGGCTGCCCGTCTTTGAACCAGTACAGCCGTGGCGCTGGGTAGCCTGGGACCACAGGGGACTGGTCAGCACACAGCCCCCGGCCAGCACGCCCTGCCCTCAGAACCCCCTGGCCCCCATGCCCACCCAGCCTCCACTGTCCAGATGGCGCTCCGGGCCATCTGTCTCTCTTCCTCACCTTTCACTTTGAGCTGGAACTTGGCCAGGCGCGTGCCAGGGGCCACCTGGAGGTCCTTCATCTCCTCCACCACCTGGGGCAGCTGCCCCTCCTCTGAGGTAGACTCCGTGCCCTCTTGCTCCCGGCTGGTGGGAGAACAGAGAAGGGGCATGAGGTGGACCAGCAAGGGGTCAGGCCTGGATGGCTCCTGCAGACCCCTGCTTGCTGGCAGGACACTGCCAGGGCCTGGCTGAGAGCTCCAGGACTCAGGTTCCGTCTGCCCAGGACAGCACTGCCGCCCCCCCTGGGCCTGCACCACCAGCCTGCTGGGTGCTGCCTGCGTCCACATGGACCTCTACCTGGACAGGTAGCCTTGGGCGCTGAAGTAGGAGGAGGTCTCCGTTGCATCGGCCGCAGTTTCATAGTCCGTGCTGGTCACTGGTAGAGGAACAGTGGCTGGAGTGAGCTCTGTGCCCCACCTGCCCAGGCATGGCCCCCCACCAGAGGCTAGCCACCTGGCTCTCAGTGCGAGTCCATCCCTAGGAGCCACTGACACTCCTGGGGGAGAGGCCATGGGGCACATTGTAGACGGTGTCCCTTCCACACCCCAGGCTGTCTCCATGTTTCCAGGCCTGTATCTAACTGCAAGTCCCAACAAATTGTCAATACTGGGTGATGCTGGGCCTTGTGACTGGCAGAGAGCGGCCAAGGCTATATCCTCCAGTCTTCCCCGCTAGGGAACAAGGAGTGACATATACAGCCAGCCGTGAAGGAGTAACAGGGTCTGGACTCACCCTCTGCTGTAGGCAGGATGTTCGTGTCCCCTTGACCTCAAATGTGGAAACCTGCAGTGTGCTGGTGTCAAGAGCAGGTGCTCTGGGAGGTAGTCAGGGAGTCAGGAGCTCCTGACAGCAGAGCCCCCACCATGGCAATGGCATTAGTGCCCTGACAGGAAGCAACCCCATGCGAGGAAGAGCTTGACTGCAGCCACGAGCAGTACACTTCTGTTGTTTCTACCGCCTGCTCTGTGGTCCCTGCTGCAGTAGCCCCAACAGCCTCCCCTTCCCCCATACAGAATATGTGGGACAATGGCTGTGATAGTGTGATTTATAAGAAATATGGACTCAGCCCTTGTCACTGTTCCTGGCTTAGAGGTCCTAAAGCCCTTGGGTTTCCCAACTGAAGACAGCAATGAAGGTGTCACAGTGTTCATAACAAGCCCAAGTTCATGTTGTTGTGGTGACTTTAGAAAGCCCCTAGGGATGGCGGCTGGTGGCCTGTGGACCCCACCATGGGACCAGAGAGTTGGAGGCTTCAGTCCTGCCCCTGACCTCTGGGAAGGGGAGATGGAATCAATCACCAATGGACAATGGGTTAATCGATCATGTCTATGCAATGAAGCCCCCATGAAAACTCAGAGGGACAGTCTCAGCGTTGGGGGGGATTGAAGGCTGGGGAGCACGTAGAGACGTGGGGAGAATGACGTGCCTGGAGAGGCATGGAAGCTTCCCATCCCTTCCCCAGCATCTTGATCTGGGCGTCTCTTCTAACGGGCTATCCCTGAGTTATATCCTTTTGTAATAAACCACTAATCTAGCAAGTCAAACATTTCCCTGAGCTCTCTGAGTCCCTCCAACACATTCATCAGACCCGAGGAGGGGCTGTGGGAACCTGTGATCTGTTGTCTGTGGGTCAGAGCACAGGTGATGTCTGGACTTGGGGTTGGCGTCTGAAGTGGGGGTGGTCTTGTGGGGCTGAGCCTGTGGGGTCTGATGCCATCTCCACATAGATGGGGCCAGAGCTGAGTGAATTGTAGGACCCCCAGCTGGTGTCAGAGAATTTCCTGTTGATCCCTTACAGATAGGAAATAATGGTGAGCCCTGTGATCACCCCAGCTTCCTGCCTTCAGTGTCCAGGTCTAGGAGGGGAAACTGAGGTTGGCAGAGCCAGGTAGACCCTGAGTTGAGGAGACAGAGCTGGCATCCTGGAAGATGAAGGCTACTGGAGTCCACAGGACAGAAGCCAGAGAAGAGAGAGCTGCACACAGAGTGGGGACCCTCTCACTGGAGGGTCAGCAAAGCACTGACTGGCATGTGCACATGGGGTAAGAGACCTCTGAAGGGGCCATGGACACAGTGCGGAGGATACTGTGTTTCTAGTCAGACTGGAAACTTTCACAATCTGTGGATCAGGTGCTCAGGAAGTCTTTCCTTTCAGTAGAGGGAGGGAATAAGCCCAGCTTCCTGGGCCCCACCTCCGAGGAGGATCTCAAGAAGGTCTGCAGACACACTGATCCTAAAACTCATGTAGAAATGCAAAGGACCCAGAGGCTCAAAACAGTCTTGAATGAGAGCAAAGTTGGAGGACCCACATGTCTAGATGTCAAAACTTACAATGAAGCTACAGCCATCAAGACAGCATGCTGGTGGCATGATGGTCAGATCACGGATAAATGAGACAGAATGAAGAGCCCAGAAATAAACCCACTTGTTTCATGGAAATGAGATTTTGACAAGAGTTCCAGGACCATCTTATGGAGGAAAATAGTCTTTTCCACAAACAGTGCTGGAACATTGGATTTCCACAAGACAAGGATGAATTTGGGCCCTTAGCCTCTCACCATATACAAAAAGCAAACCTAAATGTCAGAGCTAAACCTGTAAAACTCTTAGAGGAAAGCATGGTTGTAAATGTTTATAGCAAAAACTAGGTGATGGTCTTGTAGACGTCACAACAAAAGTACAAGCAAGCAAAGGAAAAGTAGTGGACTTCATCAAATTGAAAATTTTGTGTATCAAGAAAGTGGAAAGAAAACCCTCAGAATGGGGAAAAATGTTCAAAAATCATATATTTGATAATGGCCTACTACGCAGAATATATAAAGAACAACTCAAAATCAAAACCCAATCTGAAAATGGGGAAAAGACCTGAGTAGACATTTCCCCCAAAAAACATACACAAATATCCAATAAAAGATACATGAAAAGATACTCAACATCCTTAGTCACCAGGGAAATGCAGGTCAAAACCACACTGCTTAGGGCAGCAATTACTAAAAACCCCTGGGTGGCTCAGTCTGGTTGAGTGTCCAACTTTGCCGCAGGTCATGATCTTAAGGTTTGTGGGTTTGAGTCCCACATCAGGCTCTGTGCTGACAGTACAGGATCCTCTGTCTCCCTCCCTCTGCCCATCCCCTGCTCGCTCTCTCTCTCTCTCATAAATAAATAAACATTAAATTTTTTTAATAAATAAAAAGGTGAATAATAACAAGTACTGATGAGGATGTAGGGAATTCGAACCTGCATCCATTGCTGGTGGGAATTGACAATGGCACAGCCCCTGTAGAGCATGGCCATTCCTCCAAAAGTTAGCCACAGAATTGCCATATGACCACGTGATTCCATTCCTAGGTATGTGTCCAAGAGAACTGAACACGTATGTCACAAAACACAATTACTTGTACACAGATGTGTGCAACAGCATTACTTATAAGACCCAAGACAAGTGATTGATAAACACCACCTGATGAATGGATAAGCAGTCCACATACAAGGGAGTATTGTTCAACCTGAAAAACAGATGAGGTACTGATGTATTTTACAACACACATAGATCTCTGGGACATGTTCAGTGACAGGAACCAGACACAAAAGGCCACGTATCATATGATTCCATTTATATGAAATGTCCAGAACAGGCAAACCCACAGAGACAGAAAGTAGCTTAGTGGTCTCCAGGGGCCAGGGAAGGCAGAGTGGGGATTGACAGTGAATGGACACAGGGTTTCTTTCTGGGATGACAGAAATGCTCTGGTGTGGGAAATAAGCGTAAGAATTCCCTTAGCTTGGGGGCGCCTGGGTGACTCAGGCGTCAACTTCAGCTCAGGTCATGATCTCGCAGTTCTAGAGTTTAAGCCCCACCTTGGGTTCTGTACTGACAGCTCAGAGCCTGGAGCCTGCTTCAGATTCTCTCTCCCTCTCTCTCTGTCTCTCAATCTCTCTCTGCCCCTCCCCCACTTGCACTCTGTCTCTCAAAAATAAGTAAATGTTAAAAAAATAAAAATAATAATTCCCTGAGCTTGCACTAATGAGTTAACAAGGCTTAGGATGGAAAGCCACCTCAACAGGATGAAAGTGTCCGAGACCAGTTAGAGGCGGAAAGCCACTACAGGGTAGAAGCACCCGACGTTAGCTAGAGAAAAGGTGCTTTGTTAGCCTTGAGGCACCCTGCTCCAGCAACCTTACACTTTGGAGATAGGAGCTGCTTGGCTGTATCACCCACAGAGAAACACTGTCCATCTGGTGTATCATTGTGCTTTAATCTCAACTTTTTTTTTCAATATATGAAATTTATTGTCAAATTGGTTTCCATACAACACCCAGTGCTCATCCCAAAAGGTGCCCTCCTCAATACCCATCACCCACCCTCCCCTCCTACCCACCCCCCATCAACCCTCAGTTTGTTCTCAGTTTTTAACAGTCTCTTATGCTTTGGCTCTCTCCTACTCTAACCTCTTTTTTTTTTTCCTTCCCCTCCTCCATGGGTTTCTGTTAAGTTTCTCAGGATCCACATAAGAGTGAAAACATATGGTATCTGTCTTTCTCTGTATGGCTTATTTCACTTAGCATCACACTCTCCAGTTCCATCCACGTTGCTACAAAGGGCCATATTTCGTTCTTTCTCATTGCCATGTAGTACTCCATTGTGTATATAAACCACAATTTCTTTATCCATTCATCAGTTGGTGGACATTTAGGCTCTATCCATAATTTGGCTATTGTTGAGAGTGCTGCTATAAACATTGGGGTACAAGTGCCCCTATGCATCAGTACTCCTGTATCCCTTGGGTAAATTCCTAGCAGTGCTATTGCTGGGTCATAGGGTAGGTCTATTTTTAATTTTCTGAGGAACCTCCACATGAAAAGATGCTCAATGTCGCTCCTTATCAGGGAAATACAAATCAAAACCACACTCAGATTTAATCTCAACTTCTAATGCCACTCGCCCCCCGAACCCTTTGCTTGTTACACACACAAGTTATTGGTCCCTAGCTTATTGTTTCTTCAGCAAGTTCACCACATATGTAAAACCTTGAGAGTTCAATCAATACAGAGACAAAACCCCTGTTTGGGGCTCTTGTCTCCTCCCGGACATTAGCCTCTCTCATATGCAATTCTGCATCTGCTCTCTTGCTGGACACGAGAGAACTTCAGATTCAAAGTCTGCAACACTCTGGCACTGGATGGTCATGCTGGTCGCACAACATTATGAATATACTACAATCCACTGAATTGCACATTTTTAAACAACAACTTCGATGGTGTGTAAATATCTAAACACTTTAAATCCCAAGAGAAAAGGCAAATTTTGCACAGAGAAACAAAGGTAAGAATGGCATCCTATTTCTCAGGTGGAAACAATGCAAGTTAGTAAACAGTGGAACAGCACCTTTAAGGAATGAAAAAGAGGAAAAAAAAAAAAAGTCCTAACAAAAATATCTTCCAGAACCAAAACAGAAATAGACATTTCTTTCAGGCATACAAAAGCTGAGAGAACTCTAGCATACCCAGACTACAAAAAAGATGCAGAAAGATGTCCCTCAGGCAGAAAGAAAGTGAGAGCAGATGGAAATCCAGATCTACACAGCAGAATGAAATATCTCCTACTGGGTAAACACACAATCTGGTCTCATGCGAGGTAACTGACTTACTGTTGTGTGCAGTTGTGCTGATGATACTGACTCCACATTTGGCCCTACATCTTGTTAGTGTTGCTTGATGACCTCTCCTGGGCCCCTGTGTTCCCAGCCCCTTGGAAACTCATATACAGGTCTTAGAAGTGCCCGCCAAAGCTGGGATGGGGGAGGTTTGCTTTGGCCTCCCGTGAATCTGTTAGAGATAACCTAGTTTTTCTCAGACCTTATATACCCTTCAGTCTCCAGCAACCGAGGTCGCTTGTGTCATAACTACAGAAGGTGACACTGACACATCTCTTTTCCTTGCCAAGCAGTGTTCCCTACAATGGCTGTATCACCGTGTAACCATCGCCCACTGAAGGACAGCTGGGTTGTGACCAGTTACCGGCTGTTGAGAATAAGGTTGCTAAGAGCCTTTGGGTACAAGTTTTATTATGAATTTGGGATTTCATTTCTCTGGGATAAACACCAAAAACAGCAACTGTTGCATTACATGTTAGCTATGCGGTTGGTTTTGTAACTGACTGCCACCCTCTTTTCCAGATGGAGTGTACCATGTTACATTCCTGCCAGCAATGCATAATCAATCCTGTTTCTCTGCCTCCTCGCCAGCACTGGGTGTTATCTCTATTTTTTATTTTAGCCATCCTGCTAAGTGTAGAGTGATGTCTCGCTGGGGTTTTGATCAGCATTTCCCTGGTGGCTAATGATGGTGAATATCTTCCATGTTATTTGCCTTCAGGGTGTCCTCTGGTGTGAAACATCTGGACATGTCTTTTGCTCCTGTTCTAACTGGATTTTTAATTTCTTTTTTTTTTATTGTTTACTGTTGACCATTCTTTATATACACAGTAAAACTGGATTGTGAACAACTTGTTCTGCGAGCATTCCACAAGATGAGCAAACATTTCTAATAAATTTTAACTTGATAAACTGAGCGATGTGTTGCAATATGAGTAGTATGTGACACTGAATGTCACATGATTACAACTGAGTCAATGGTTCTCTCTCTCTCTCTTTCTCTCTTTCTCTCTCACTGCAGGATTGTGGGTGATTGCCTTCTATGCTCAGATGCTCATGCTCAGTCTCAGGCCATGGCATTTCACATAAATCAGTGGTTTTTCAAAACATTGGAAGGTGCCCACAACTGGCACTTGTGCTTTTTTTTTTTTTTTTTTTTTGTCACTTCCAATCACCTATGGATGGCCCTTTGCTTTTCCATACAAGAGTGAGCTTAGGTAGGAATGCTTAGCTTCATTCTAGGTCAGGCTGCCTGCAGATATAGATCATTTCCTCTGCCGCCTTATTGACAGTTACATTCAATATGTGACAAGAATTTATTAATACTGTAGTGAGGTCAACATCCATGTGAGTGTATAAAATGGCCCCCATGCAGAAGGTTCCATGGAACCAATAGATAGCAGTGATTCCATTAGTGATAGTGAAGGTTGCCCTACACAATAATCCTCCTCTCCCTTGTCTCCCTTACACCAGCCACAAACGTTTTCAGGGTAAGTACATGTTAATTTTTCTTTATATTTTGTATTTTCTTGATTATTTTGCATTATATTACAGTATTGTAATCATTTTTATATGAGTATTTGGGGGCTGTGGAGCAAATCATCTGAGTTTCTATTATTTCTTATGGGGAAATTTGCTTTGATATACGAGCACTTTGGATTACAAACATGCTTCCGGAATGAATTATGCTCACAAACCAAAGTTTTCCTGCACATATATTTCATGCTTTCCTTATTTTTATTGGTTTCAGAGGTAGAATTTATTGTATTTATTTTTAGATAAAGTCCTTTACTAGATATGTGGTTTGCAGATACCTTCTCCCATCCTGTACTCTGACAACCCTCTGCACGGGGTCTTTCTCAGAGCAAACATTCATAACTTTTACCAATTTTCCCTTTTATGGGTGTGCTTAGTATCAAATCTAAGAAGTGTTCTCCTGGATCCTAAATATTTTTTCCTATTTTTTTTTCCTGAAACCTTCATAGTTTTGTATTTAACATTTACATATATAGTCCATTTTGAGCTAATTTTTATATAAAGCCAAGGTCTAATTCTTTGCCTATAAATGTCCCAATGACTCCAGCACTACTTGAGATTCTATCCTTGAATCTGAAATTCTATCCTGCCTCCACTTAATTGCCCTTGCACTTCTGTCAACAATCAAATGGATGTACTTGTCCTGAGGCCCACCAGGAGTCTCGGCATTAGAATACAACATGCCTCCTGGTCCCTTATCACTCGGGAAACTTCCAGGGATTTAAGAACTGTGTGCTAGGAACCCGGAACAAGACCAAGTACATATTTCTTGTTGTGCCATAGGTAACCGCCCAAGTGTGCCAGACACCTCCAAACTGTCCCAGGCCCCTCCCCAGCCTAGGCACCTCCCAAGGAGATAAGGTCTCTGCCCCCACCCCAGCCACAAGATATGAGGCTCCACATCCTGTCCGACCCAAAACCAGTGCTCTCTGGGGGCTGCCACACTCACGGTCCACACGGAGCTCTGCCTTGGTGGACGACACACCCATGCTGTTCTCAGCCATGCAGCGGTAGACACCCATGTCTGCAGGTACCACTGCAGTGATGATGAGCTGGTGGCCGCCCTGTTGGTCCTCACTGATCATGTAGTGGTCATCCTCCTCCAGCATCCTGCCATCCTTGAACCAGCACACGGTGGGCACCGGCTGGCCTGTCACCACACAGTCGAAGCTCACGGGGTACCCGTCCTGCACCTCCTGATTCTGCAGCTCAGTCAGGAACACTGGGGCTGGGAGGGTCAGGCAAAGTATGCAGTGAGCTGGCCCCAGGGTCTCCACCAGTCAGCCCAGTTGCCAGCGGCTCAACGTGCATCCAGTTCACGGCACCCATTCACGTGGGAGTGCTTGCAGACCCCGGGGCTAAACACAATTCTGCGTCTGCCAGCTTCACCCCTGTTCTCTAGGAGGATCCTCTCCTTGCCAGCCTGCATCTCAAGCCACTGAGAAGCCAGAGGGATAGTGGGCAGGAAACAGGTAGGAGGAGCAGGTAAGGAGAGACATAAGTCGTGTGGGCTGCAAGCGTGAGAATGGCCCATAATTGCACAGGGGAGGTTTCCAGACATGAGGCCATGGGGGTTATATACCTTCTTTACTCCTAGGGAAACACAAGGGAATGATGGAGTAGCTTTAAAAGTAATGCTGGAGCAGAAGATGGGGGCCGTGGAATGCCACCTTTTATACTGGTTTTACCCCAAACCCTCACGGAGCAAACACAAACTCTGGAAAGTCCATATTCCTATACCCACTTCATAGACAACACTGAGGCTCAGAGTGGCTAGCATGTAACAGACAGAGCTGGACTTAAACCGAGCTCTAACCCCAAATTCAGGGCTCCTCCAGCTCGGGGCAGCTGCATCCGCAGTGGCCCCAAGCTGGAGCCCAGCCAGCTCCCTGAGTCTTCAGCTGACCCAGGTCACACCGGCCCTGCCCCTCCCCCTCCCGGCCCTGCTCCACCCTCCCTTCCAGGCCCCCTCTCGCCCTCCCTTCCAGGCCCCTCTCCACCCTCCCTTCCAGGCCCCGCCCCACCTTCCTTTCCACGCCCCGCCCCATCCCATTCTAGGCTCCACCCTTTACCGCCCCAGCCCTCCTCATCCCAGGCCCCTCCCCCTTCCAGGCCCCGCCCCCTCTTTCCCTACCCCGCCCTCCCTTTCCAGCCCCGCTCCTCCTCTTCCAGGACCCACCCTCTCCCTTCCTGTCCTCCCCCTCCAAGCCCTGACCCCGCCTCTCCCCCTTGTCGCCCCTCCCCCTTCCTGGTCCCGCCCCTCCCCTTCCCGCCCTTCCCCTCCAGACCCTGCCCCCACCCCTCCTCCCTTGTCGCCTCTCCCCCTTCCGGCCCAGCCACCGACAGCGCGCAGACTCACCGGCGTCTGTGGTCAGCGGCCGGGGCACCACCTCCTGAGCTGCTGCGGGGGCAGGAGCCACCTTGCTGATGCGCATCTCCACCCCCCGGGGCCCCTGCTCTGACAGGCTGATGTCCACGCCGATGCCCATGGTGCCAAACATCTCCCGGAAGCAGGTGACCGCACGGTGGGCCTCGGCAAGCGCCTCGAAGCGAATGTAGACAAAGTGCTCTTCTTCGCGGTACGTCCGCCAGTCCCCCGGCTCCTCCGCCTCCGCCGGGCCCTCGTCTGCGCTCAGGAAGATCTCTTCGTCCGATACTTCGGCCGGGCCCTTGGTGCGGAACAGGCGGTGCAGCCGCCGGGCTGCTCGGCGGAAGGCGTCATCCAGCTCGCCCCCAGAGGAGCTCTCCGCCTCGCTCTCCGTCCCGCTGACTACCACACAGGCGCTGTGGGCCACGTGGCCGAACTTGCTGCTCACCTGGCAGGTGTAGCGGCCAGCGTCTGCACGGCCCAGGCCTGTCACCAGCAGACAGCAAGTGCCGTCCCCAAGCTGGTCGATGTGGTGGTGCCGGCCGTCAGTCAGCTCCACGCCGTCCTTCAGCCAGCGAGCACGCACATCCGCCTTGCTGGACACCACACACTCCAGACGCAGGACATCCCCCACCTGTGCCTCAGTGTCCCCAAACGTGCGGGAGAACACGGGTCCTTCCTGCTGCTTCATCTCTTTGCGGACCTTGTAGCCTTTGAAGGCAGCCTGGATCTTCACCGCTGCCTTGTCCATGGACAGGTCACCCAGGTCTTCAGCCCTCAGGTTTCCCAGGGGTGGGTGAACTGCAGGTAGCTGTTCCTGATGCTTCTGTGGCTTCCCAACTGCAGGGATCCCAAGCTGTGTGCACAGGTAAGGCGGGGAAACTGAGGCCCATGACGGAGAAAGGACAGTGCAGGGACATACAGGAAGCTGGAAGCAAAGCTCATGTTTCACTTCACCATGCTGCTCTGCCTTCTGCCTGCCTGAAATTGCATAACTTTCACAGAGGCTGGATGCTTATGACTCCTATTGCCACCGAGAGGCAAGCCCACCCTCCCTGAAATCATTTCTAATGGTTACCTGGACAGGGACTGACAGGTTGTGAGGAACACCACAGAGAGACCAGTTTAGCTCTTAGCAGCCAGGTGGATGGTGGGTGGGAGGATGCATGGGTGGTGGGAGATGGGTGGGTGGATGGTGGATGGATGGGTGGGTGGGTGGGGGATGGTGGATGGATGGGTGGGTAAGTGGTGGATGGATGGATGGTGAATGGTGGATGGGTGGGTGGGTGAATGGTGGATGGATGGATGGATGGATGGGTGGTGGATGGGTGGGTAAATGGTGGATGGATGGATGGATGGATGGATGAATAGTGGATGGATGGATGGGTGGGTGGGGATGGTGGATGGAGGGATGGGTGGTGGATGGGTGAATGGTGGATGGATGGATGGATGGATGGGTGGGTAAATGGTGGATGGATGGATGGATGGATGGATGGATGAATAGTGGATGGATGGATGGGTGGGTGGGGATGGTGGATGGAGGGATGGGTGGTGGATGGGTGAATGGTGGATGGATGGATGGATGGGTGGATGGATGGTGAATGATGGATGGGTGGGTGGATGCATGGATGGGTGGGTGGTGGATGGGTGGGTGAATGGTGGAAGGATGGATGGATGGTGAATGGTGGATCGATGGATGCATAGATGGGTGGGTTGGTAGTGGATGGATGGATGCATGGACAGAGAATGGATGGCAGATGAGTGGTGAGTGGATAGGTGGTTGTATAAATGGATGTTAGATGTACAGATGTATGGATAATGGAGAAATGGGTGGGCATATGGCTGATGAAGATCTGAGACATCCAGGCCTCTCTTCAAAGGCCACACTGGACACTCACCTTGCTGGCCAGTGGTGAGGTGCTGGGCTTCCCAGCCTTCTTGAGGTAGGTAACCAGGGAGGGAGTGCCTGCCCGGGACTCATCGTCAGAGCTGGTATGCGAGAGGTCGGCTTCGCCAGTGCGTGCCAGCTCGTCTGCTGTGGAGTAGTCCTCAGAGAGGTCTGGGGCCACTTCTTCTACCTCCTGCCGCGGGCGTGGTGAACGACCATCCTCCTCGGGCAGCTCACTGATGGAGTCCAGCGTGGGTTCACGGCTCATGCGACGCTTCCGGGCCAGGGCCTCCCACAGCAGGTGCAGGTCACCCTCCTGGGCTGCCTCGGGGGGCAGGCTGGGCTGTGCAGGGGTCTCGTCCTCAGATCCCGTGGTCAGCACCACTAAGAAGGACAGGAGACTGGTCAGCAGAGTCGGGACAGACCCTCGACCCCAGGCTGGCCATGGCGGCTGTGTGGTTCCCCTCAGTAGGCCTCTGGCACCTCCCTGGGCCACCAGGGTTTTCTGGAGGTCCAGTCTTTATGAAGTTTCAGAGGCTCTGAACTGCTCTCTCAGCCTCAGCTTCCCCTGCTGAAGCCAGACTTCACCCTACCTTGGGCACCTGCACAGGAGGAGTGAGCCCAGGGGAGCACGGGGCCAGGATCAGTGCAGATGCAGTGGGACAAATAGTGTGAGGGGGTTCAGAGCACAGGGGAAGGTGGTCAGAGTGGGGAGGCTCATAGCGGGGGGTTCAGAGCACAGGGGAGAGGTGGTCAGAATGGGGAGGCTCATAGTGGGGGGTTCAGAGCACAGGGGAAGGTGGTCAGAGTGGGGAGGCTCATAGTGGGGGCTTCAGAGCACAGGGGAGAGGTGGTCAGAGTGGGGAGGCTTATAGTGGGGGTTTCAGAGCACAGGGGAGAGGTGGTCAGAGTGGGGAGGCTCATAGTGGGGGGCTCAGAGCATAGGGGAGAGGCCATCAGAGTAGGGAGGCTCATAGTGGGGGTTCAGAGCACCAGGTAAAGGTGGTCAGAGTGGGGAGGCTCATAGTGGGGGGGTCAGAGCACAGGGGAATGTGGTCAGAGTGGGGACGCTCGTAGTGGGAGGTCTCAGAGCACAAGAGGTCCCTGTGCATGAGGAGGAGGCTCAGAAGGCAGGGTCCGAGAGCTTAGGGGACCAGCAGTGGGTACCAAGGGATGTGTTGGCCAGGACGTGCTCAGGGAGCAGTGTGGCTTGAGGTACCAGCTCTATGATTTGTGACAAGAGACTCAGCCACACGGGTCTGTGCATCTCCCCACCAGACCTCAGTCTTCTTTGGTGTGAGAGGGGCTCCCCAGGAGGATCAAGGAGCTAATGAAGAGGAGGGGCTGGCTTACCCCCACCCGCCCCACCCTACCCCCACCCCCACCTTAGCTGGGTCCCAAGGACACACCCTGGAAGGAGGCAGCTGCAGAGGAGGCCGGGTCTCTGGTGAGGCCACAGTGGTACTCCCCCTGGTCCTCCGCTGAGAAGCCCCGGATCACCAGCATCCGCCGCTGACCCTGGCAGAGAACCTGGAAGCGCCCGCTGGGTTGGATGACCTCCGCCCCCTTCAGCCACACCACCTCGCCCGCCTCAGCCACCTCGCACTCCAGACACACGTCCTCGCCGGCAGCCACCTGCCGGCTCTCGGGAGCGAGAGGTGTGGGAGCTGGGTGCGCAGGAACCGGGGCCACAGGCACGGGGACTGAAGACACGGGGGTGGGGACCGCAGGCACGGGGGCGCTGGCCGCAGGCACCGGCTCCAGGGGCTCTGCCGGAAACAAAGTCACTTCAGAAAGGACGCGCTGGGGCTCTCCATCTTGGGGAGGTCTGGAGCACTCCAGGCGGGACTACCACCACCCACCTTAGGAAGGCCAGCCACTCACCGAGCTTCACTGTCTGCGGCAGGTGCACGGGCTCCCCAGCCCCCGCTGGGCCCACTGCTGCCACGCGGAAGCGGTAGGTCTCCCCGGGGGCCAGGCCGTCCACCACGCACTCAGGCCCAGGCACCAGCTCATGGCACAGCCGCCACTCGCCTGTGGCCGCCGCCTTCATCTCCACCCTATAGCCGCAGAGACCGCCTCCACCGTCGCTTGCAGGCGCCACCCAGGACAGCGTTACTGAACGGCCGCTGCGCGCCACCACCTCTGCGTCCTCTGGAGGGTCTGGGAGGCCTGCGGGGACGGAGCTGGTCAGTGGAGGCTCCCCGTCCGCGCCCGCGGGTGCCCAGGCCTGCCTGCCTGGTTTCTGATCCTGGGGTGAGAAGTGGGCACTGGCCCACGAGCCCCTGTACTTGGTGGCCCCGACCGTCTGAGAGCACAAAGGTCGTGCGCTTCAGAGCCAGGAAGACAGTGTACCCTGAGCCTACCTGGATGGCAGCCTCTGGGGCTGGAACAGCAGAACCCTGGTCGCAACCTGCCTGCCCGCAGGCGGCCCAAACCACCCACCTAGTACGGTGAGCCGCGCGGAGGCCACAGCGTCGCGGGCGGCGAAGGTGACCTCGCCAGCGTGCTGTGGCTGGGCACTGCGCAGCTGCAGGGTGTGGTGGCTGCCGTCGGCGGTGACCGTCCAGTTGCAGTCGTCCGGCTGCACGGCGGCCCCGTTGATGTACCACGTCGCCTCGCCCACCGGCACCGCCTCACTGAGCGTGCAGCTGAAGCGGACCTGCCCACCGGCTCGCACGGCCGCGTCCTGCGGGGACTCCAGTACCTCCAGGCGCCAGCCTGCGGGGTCCGGGGTATGCGGTGAGCGTGCCGGCCTGGAGGCAGGGCTGGGAAACCTCCCGGCCACCAGGTCCCGCCAGCCCCGCCCCCCTGCTCCTGGCAGAGAAGGAAGTCCGGCATCTGGCAGGAAGGGTCTCAAAAGACCGACGCCCCCCCTCCACCGCCAACGTCCTCAGCCCCCAGCCCTGTACCTCCACAGCGAGGATGCGGTGGGAGGGGTCTCAAGAGACCCCACACACCCGCTGAGCGGCAGCCGGTGGGAGGGGTCTCCAGATACACGCCCCCCCCCCCCGCGAGGCCTCAGCCCCGCCCCGCACCCCTAACCTCTGACTGTGAGGAACGCGGACGTCACCACGTCCCCTGCCAGGAAGGTCACCCGGCAGCTGTCCTGCGGCCGCAGGTTTTTGAGCAGCAGCAGGTGCCGCAGGCCGTTCTCGAAGTAGACCACCTCCGCGTTCTCGGAGGTTCGCACAGGCTCGTCGTCCAGCAACCAGGTGTGGGCGGCCACCTCGGGGCGGGACAGCTGGCACTCGAACAGCGCCTCGCCGCCTTCGAGTGCGTCCACGTTCTCCAGGCCGCGCACCACTGTGTTCTTGGCTGCAGGGAAGGCGGCGGCTCAGGGTGCGCTGGGGCCCTCTGCCCCAGGGCCCCCTGCAGAGTTACGTGAAAGAGCCCACCCCCATTAGAAGGGCTTAAGGGCTGACCAGCATGTGGCCCAGTGGAGGGCAGTGCACGGTGTCCACATGGGGCCACCACGGGGGCCTCTTGAGGCCCTGCCCACTCCCATACCGTCACCACGCTGGTAGCCTGCCTTGGCTGGTGGTCAGGGAGGGGATGCTTCTCCATACCAGACAGGTGAGAAGCCTCACAGGTATTCCCAAAGCTGACCAGCCCACAGCCAGGCTCAAACCCTGCCCCCAGCAAGAGTTATATGCCCCTGCCCAGGTTGCAGTGTGGGACTCTGAAAATGGCCCCCTTTCTTCCCAATCCTCATCCAGCACTATCAGACATGCTGGGCTGCTCCCCTCACTACAGGGACCAGAGAGACCCCTGCCCTACTTCCCCACCCCTCTCCAGCTCTCTCGTTCGCACAGTACACCAGACTTAATAGGTGGATGTGTGTTTGATGTGTTAAGCCATGAGCTCAGGACTGGGCTTGCCTGGCCCCAACAGCAGCCCAGGCTTACCACCTGCCACGGCCCATTCCCATGATACACCGCCTGTACAGTGATGCCAGTGGGAAGTCTGAGCAACTTCCTGGAGGAGGAAGAATCTCAGGCTGGGCATGACTGAGCTGGGCAGGGCACATGTGAGGCAGGAAAGGAGAACCAGGTGACCCAGGGCTGGTCTGGATGCTGGGAAGGGTGTGACCTTGACCCACATGACTTCAGGAAGCCGCTACAGAGCCTGACCTGGGCAATGGGGGATGGGGCAACCACAGCCCCAACTGCTCTCTGGGATACATACCCAACTAGAACCTATTCACAGCCCTAGTGCTCAATCCCAGCTTATCCACAGAGTACACATGCCCTGCAGGTAGGGGCATCTGCTCTGGACACGAAGCCCCAGGGAGTGAATGGGGTAGGGCATCTCAAAGCAGACATCCCCACAGGACCCACCCATGTCCCTCTTCTGGCCACCATCCCACTCCCGGGCTCCTCATACCACAGACCAGACTTCCCCACATCCCAGCTCCTTTCCTGCCCACATCAGAATCAACAGCACCAATGGGGGTTAGACATCCCAGATGTCAAAGCAGCAGTGAGCCCCTGCCCTTTCTGCCTCTCTGGGCTCCACTGTACACTACCCATCCCAGAGGGTCTCATGCCTCAGCTGCACCCCCCGCCTCCCTCAGGTCTGGGCTCAAAGGGCAGCCCCTCCCCATAGCTGCTGTCATGTCTAACTTCAGCTCCCAGAGGGACAGCCCCCTGGAGGGAGAGATTGCTGTCTATTCCGAGCTGTGCCTCCCGGGACCAGAAAAAGGTGTTTTAAAAACATCACTGTTTACAGAACCAGGACCTGCTTGTCCTGGCTTGGATGGCCCTCTCACTACCGCCTCCAGATCACTCCTCACTGGGCAGTGTTCCGATCTTCCCAACCAGGAACTGGCAGCGGCCAAATGATGTCCCTCCCCTGGGGGCTGCAGTCAACTGCCCCCCCCCACCCCTGGTCCCCCACAGGGGGACCTTGCTGTGTCCCCCTGGGACACAAGGGTATCCTTGCTGTGTGCAGACAGGGACACAGGGCTCCAGTGCCCCACCTAAGATCAGGGACTCAGGGCATGCAGCCCAGTACCTCCCTCCTGTCCCATCAGGCAGCTCCAGGAAGAGCAGAGGCCTGCCTGTTGGGGCCCTGTCTTTCCAGCACGGCCACATAATGCTGACTGTCACACCCGCCTCTGCACCAGGAAGGATGGCCCCAACCACGCTGGAGCCGTGCAAGGCCTCACCTTGCACCTGCAGCAGGGCCACCACACGGGTGCCCGCAGCCTCACAAGAATAGATGCCACTGTCGCAGGGCAAGGCCGGCCTGAACGACAGCCTGGCCACGGTCCAGTCCTGCTCTATGATGACACGGCGCCCGTCAGCGCACACCTCTTGCTCGTCCATCTTCCACGTGGCCTGCACAGGCCTCGAGTACTGGCAGAGGAGCTCGGCTGGGCCGCCCTCCTCCACGGCCAGGTCCTGCATGGCACTGACCACCTCCACCGTGGGATCTGTCGGCCGACACCCCGGTCATGTGTCAGCTGGTGCAGCGTGGCTGCACCCCACCCGCCCTCTGCTCTCAGCAGCTCAGCAGCAAGCAAGCGGTGGGGGTGGGGGGCTGCGGCAGGAGGAGAACCCATCGCGGCAGCCCAGGGCCCTCCTCATGGGGGAAGCTGTGCCCTCCCTGGGGTAGATGGCACTGGAGGCTTGGCCTCTGTCAGGGCTGGGCCCTTCCTGAACCCTCTGCCTCCCTCCCCAGCCCTGGTCCAGGGCATGCTTTGCCTCAGCAGGGACACAACACCCCTGCTCAGGGTCTATGAACTCTGCTGGGCCCATGGCACCCCCAGGGGCCTCGCCAACCTCGGGGTCCCTGTCCCGTCTCAGCCTGCTGAAATCCTACTCAATAACTGATCTGCCCCTTGGACATGGGCGAATGTCTGCACTTATTCCACAGAAGCACCGAGTGAAGCCTTGTTGGCCAGCCATCCTGGAGGACCGGACACCCCACTGTCATCCTCCCCAAAGATGGATCTTTCCCAGATGGTCACAGGACCCCAACTGAGCCCACAGCAAGGGAAGCATTGGTGAGCAGGGACAGAGCAGGCCAGGCCCAGGACCAGGAAGGGGGCTCTCACTCCCCAGCTGCCCTCTGGGAGAGCACCTGAGGGATAGACAGCCACAGAATGGTGACCAGGCAGGAAGCCAGGCCTGGCGCCCCACAGGGAGGTGGGCATGGGGTTGGCTTCACCTCTCCCCAGCCTGGCCTCCTCCTCCACAAATCGGTACAGCAGACCTCCCACCATGCCTGCCCACGGCACACGCAGAGCGATGCCCAGCTCGAGTCCTGGGGCCAGCCCTGGACCCGGCACCCTGGAAGCCCGCAGCAAGCGTTCAGGGTCAGCAGATACAGAAGCGTCAGCTCAGGGCAGGGTCCCATTGGCCAATACCTTTGACCAACAACTTGGCCGTGGAAACCAGGGGCCCTGCACGGTAGGTGATGGTGCCTGAGTCAGCAACCCCCAGGCCCGAGAGTGTGAGGGAGTGGAAGGTCCCGTCACGCACGGAGATAGCACTCTGGGGACCATCCTGCAGCAGGGTGCCATCCAGCCACCAGCGGGCCTCCGGCCCCCCCGCACAGGACACCTCACAGGAGAATGTGGCCGCCTCCCCCGCAAAGACGTCCACGTTCTGCAAGCCACGTACCAGGCGTGGTACTGCCTCTGTGCAAGAGGGCAAAAGGAGGGGGTCTGGGCACCCTGGGTCTGTGGAGCCAACCTGGGGTCTGCAGAGGCTGCCTTGGGGCTGAGACAAGAGGTCCACCCAGGCCAGCTGACCCACCTTGCTTGCAGAATGAGACACAGAAACCACCCACAGCAAGCCCATGGGAGGGCAGCTTAGCCCCCCTGTACCCAACACCCCCATTGGGACATGTCCTATTTCACCACAGGAGACTGGTCACCTGCATCCACGCCCTTTTCAGGAGGCAGAGCAGACAAGCCCTAAGGCTTCAATCCTTGGGGGGTGGGTGTGGGGTGGGAAGAAGTCATGGGGCCCCCTGCTCTCATAAAGTGCGGGATCTCCCTTGGGAAGTAAGACCGCCATCCCTGGGCATTTGGAAGTAGATGTTTCTCCTGTCCCCAGAGGTCCATTTACCCAGACGTGCCCCGAGGTCCTTCCAGCCCTCAGATTCTCGGGCCCTAATGTTGCATGGCAACTGCCCCTTGCCCTGTCACACAGTGGGGCTTGAACCCAGGGGCTTCCCAGATGCAGACGATGCCTGCTGTGTACCCCTGTACCCACCATGGCTGGGCCCTCCTGCAGAAGACCCCCCATACCCTTCCCGGGGTACACCATTGATATTCCAGCCCCCACCTTCCCTCCTATCCTTTCCCAAAAGTGCACACCTGACCATGTCCCCACCCTACTGCATCATCTCCCCATTCTCGTCTCCAACAGAGCTCCCAAGCTTGTCCATTTACCACCTACCAGGACACCCATTTGTACCCCACCCCCATGCTCATGGCCCTCCCATAAGACCATGGCCAGGTATCTTTACATCAGTCAGCACACTTCAACTGGGGACACCAGGCCAAGAGGGGCCAAGGCACAGCCCTCAGTGGGACCTGTAAGGCTCAATCCACTCCCACGCTGCCCCCTCACAGACACCCACTCTTAAGAACACACAGGCCCTTCCTGGACCCACCTGGATCACAACACCCAGGATACTTCCCCTCTCCCATCACTCAGCTGGAGGGCACTGCACTCTGGTGCCTTTCTCAGCCCCCCAGTTCACAGAGCTGACTGCGTCTGTCCACCCTCTCAAGATCTGGGCTGGTGGGGCACCTGAGACTCAGGACACACTCCATCTCTATGTCTAACTCTACCAGCAGACTGGGGACTCCCTGATGGCACAGCTTCAGGCCCTCTCCAGGTAGAGGCATGTGGGGTAGATTGATGCCAGGTGGATGGATGGATGTCCATGGATGGATGGTGGGTAAACAGATGGATGGTAAGTGAACAGATGGATGATAGGTGGTAGATGGATGAGTGGATGGATAATGGATGAACAGATGGACAGTAAATGAACAGACGTATGGTGGACAGATAGATGAGCAGTAGATAGATGGATGAATGAAGGATGGTTGGATGAATGGTGGATGCATAAATGTTGGGTGGGTAGATGAGCAGATAAACGGATGGTAAATGGACAAAAAGGTGGTGAATGTGTAATGGATGAATGTGTAGATGAATGATAGATGGTGGATGGATGGATCATGGATGAATAGATGGTAGATGGATAGATGAGCAAATATATAAGTGGGTGGTGATTGGACAGATGGATGGGTGGTGGATGGAAGAGTAGATGGACAACAGATGGATAGATGGATGGTAAATGGAAGGATGGATGGATGGATGGATGGATGGATGGATGGATAGTAGGTGGGTGAATGGTAGATGAATGGATAAGCATATAGGTAAACAGATGATACATAGACAAAAACATGGGTGGTGAACGTGTAGTGGATGGACATGTAGATGAATGATGGATGATGGATGCATTGGGCCAGCTTGACAACCAGGAGTAAGACAGCACAGGAGAAGCTCTCAGGGTCAGGCACTCAGAGATGACCAGCTCTGGGGACAAAGTATAACCCAAGTTGAAGGTCTTTAGGTCCTCCCTACATGCCTGGGACCTTGTATGCTGTTGTATAAAACCACATGTGTCACTTGGAAACCTGTGGATGTGCAGGCATGTATCAATGTAGACATGATTATCTACATGGCACACACAGGCGTGTGCCACAAGAGTAGACATTCACAGGGGAGAAATCCCAAAGGCCCAGGCCCACATCTCCCTCCTGTGGACAGCACTAATCCAATACTGGGATCCCACACACACTATCCTTCTGGTGTGTGACTTTAGCCATCAAGGGGTGGACAGTCACCATCCCAAGGTAAGATCACCTCTGGAAGGCATGGGCTTCTGGCCACACCACTGCCAACAGCTCCCCAACTAAGGAAATACAGACATCCGCAAGCAAGGGGCTGGTTAGGAGAGGGGGCTGCCCACCTGTGACCTTCAGCTGGGCTTCTGAGCTACATGAGCCCATTTGGAAGCTGATGGTTCCCGCATCTTCCAGGGTCACCTGAAGGAGAGAGGGGGTCTGTTCCATCTCTGCAGGCCTCCAGCCAGGTCCGAATGGAGTGGGAACCTCCCCTCCACTCCCCAGGGAGCACCATGGCTGGCCCCCAAACAGGTCCGAATGGAGTGGGAGCCTTCCCCCCCACTCCCCAGAAAGCACCATGGCTGGCCCCCAACCAGGTCTGAATGGATGGGAACCTCCCCCTGGCCATTACCCAGAGAGCACCCCAGCTGGCTCCCAGCCAGGTCTTAATGGAGTGGGAGCCTTCCTCCCCACTCCCCAGGGAGCACTGTGGCTGGCTCCCAGCCAGGTCTTAATGGAGTAGGAGCCTCCCCCCCCCCAGTCCCCAGGGAGCACCCCAGCTGGCCCCCAGCCATGTCTGAATGGAGTGGTAATCTATCCCCCCCCCACTCCCCATGGAGCACCATGAATGGGGCAGGACCCAGAGAAGCCACCTTGTGCAGGGTGAGCAGATGCAGTGTGCCATGCTCCACGGTGATGTCATTCATCTCATTGGCCTGCAGGGGCACCCCTCCCAGGGCCCAGCGGGCCTCCTGGCTGCAGGCCCTGGATAGCTGGCACCGGAAGTGGGCGTCCTGGCCCTCACTGAGCTGTACATCCTGCAGGGGCTCCAGGATGCTCACATCAGGGACTGCACAGCGGACACACAGCGTGGGCCTCAGCATCCGGGATGCCACTGCCGACTGTCAGGGGTGCCTCCCAGCACCCCATCCCACTTCCTGAACACAAGCATGTGGGGCACCCCTCCATCACACCTCCACTGTCCCCAAGTCACCCTTCACAGGGCCACTTCCCCACCCGTCCCTCAGACCCGGGGACAGGGACCCCGGCATTTGTCTCTGGCATACAGAGGGCTTGAGCTTGTGTGGCACCCGTTACCTCGGACAGTGAGCTGGGCAGAGGATGTGTGGGCGCCCACGTGGAAGGAGACGGTGCCCGCATCCTCAGGGGTCACACCCTTCAGCCGCAGCGTGTGGGTGCGGCCACCCCGCACAGCCAGCTCTGTCACCTCGTTGTTCTGCAGTGGCAGGCCCTGGAGGTGCCACTCCACAGCCGTGGCCCCAGCCCGTGACACCTCACAACTGAACTCCACCTCCCCGTCGACCTGCACCTCGGCATCCTCCAGCCCCCGCACAATGGTCACCTCAGGCTCTGGGGGGTGTAGGCGATGGGGTCCCTTTACCAGCCACACCAGTGCACCAGGCCCACCTCCCACTCCCCTCCTCCAGCAAGTCTTCTTGAACATCCTCCCACTCTCCCCCTGCCACAGCCTCTATTTGCCATGCACCACCTTTGTCTCCATGACACTTAAGTCTGGGCACTCAGAAGAAGCAGAGGGGTTGTGGGGTGGGGGGCTGCCTCTGTCCACCCCCACCCTGTGGCCAACCCCAGCAGGGAGGCAAGCCCATCAGGAAGTCCCAGGACATGCTGTCCCTCTGCATGCTGGGGCCACCCACACCAGAGTGAGCAGAAAGGAGAAGAGCCTGTAACTGCAAAGGCCTCAGAGCCACGTCCAGAGGGGTGCTTGGCCCTAGTGGGTGCCAGGCCAGGTGTTCCCCCAGGACAGCTACCGGGGCAGTGGGTGTGGCATGGATGGCTCACCTTTGACCATGACAGAAGCCATGGTTTTCTGACCACCGGCCATGCAGACGTACTCGCCCGTGTCCTTGGCCTCCAGCCCATGGATCAGCAGCTCGCACATGGTCCCCACACGCCGTATCTCATACTTGGGACTCACATGCAGCTCCACACCCTCCTTGAGCCACTGCACTGGGACTCTAGGCTCTGCCTCACTCAGCTGGCAGCGTAGCCGGGCCACATTGCCGGCCTCCTGCTCCATGCTCTGCAGCTCCATCTGGAATGTGGGCCTAGGGGCTGGGGGGCCAGGGAGGGGTGCTTAGGGCTGATGAGCACAGTGCCCACTGCTCCCAGGGTGGGGGTGAGACCCCAGGGAGGGCAGGAGCCGCTGGGCAGCTCACCTCGGACAGAGAGGCTGGCCGTGCTCTGTGCGTGGCCCGTGTCACAGGTGTAGTGGCCAGCATCCTCCTGCTCAGTGCGGTGTACCCACAGCTCGGCAGCCCTTCCCTCCTGCACCATCTGGTACTTGGCACAAGGGAAGAGCTGCAGGGAGTCCTTGCGCCACTCCACGCTAGCACCCTCTTGGCTCAGCTCACAGTGCAGGTGGGCAGTGGCACCTTCATCCACCTCCTGGGCCTGCAGCTCCCGGAGAAAGCGCACTGGTGCAGCTACAGGGAAGCAGGGCAGCGTGAGGGCAGGTGCAGTGAGGGCAGGTGCAGGGGCAGCTATGGGAGTGCAGGGAGACCACAGGGGTGCAGCTATGGGAGTGCAGGGAGACCACAGGAGTGCAGCAATGGGAGTGCAGGGAGACACCACAGGGGTGCAGCTATGGAAGTGCAGGGAGACACCACAGGGGTGCAGTTATGGGAGTGCAGGGAGAGATCATGGGAGTGCAGTTATAGGAGTGCAGGGAGAGACACGGGGTGCAGTTATGGGAGTGCAGAGAGACCACGGGTACACCTATGAGGTGCAGGGGGACCAAGAGTGCAGCTATAGGAGTGCAGGGGGACCAAGGGTGCAGCTATGGGGTGCAGGGAGACCACGGGTACAGCTATGGGGTGCAGGGGGATCATGAGGGTGCAGCTATGGGAGTGCAGGGAGACCACAGAAACAACTATGGGGTGCAGGGGGACCATGAGGGTGCAGCTATGGGAGTGCAGGTAGAGACCACAGGAGTGCAGCTGTGGAGTGCAGGGAGACCACAGGGGCACAGCTGTGGGGATTAGGGAGAAAGTGAGGGCAAGACCCAGGGTTCCCACAAGGGTGCATGGGGGAATCACAGGGGTGTGGCTGCAGGGGGTAGGGGTAACCTCAGGGGCTCAGCTACCAAGGTAGGAATCATGGGGGCTGAGGCTCCCACCAGGCCTGATATGTCTACAGAAGCTCCTATCCCCCAAGGGACTCCCAGGGAGGCGCTGCATCCCAGAGGCCCAACCCAAAGCACAAGGGACTTGCCCCTGGGACAGGTGTTGCCTTGGGGCCCACCTGTAACGGTGAGGGCAGCACTGGTGGCTTGGGGTCCACAGGCACAAGTGTACTCGCCCGCGTCCTCTCTGCGCAGGTCCCACAGCACGAGCTCCGCAGTGTAGCCCCGCTGCCGAGGCTCCCAGCGCCCATCAGCCTGCAGCTCCAGGCCACCCTTGCTCCAGACCACAGCAGCATTGGGCTGGGAAAGCTCACACCTCAGTGTGGCCGAGGCACCCTCCTCAGCCTGCACGCTCCTGAGTGGCTCTCTGAATACCACCTGTGGGGCTGCAGGGAAGCGGTGCAGAGGGGAGACACAGTCAGCCCAAAGGGGAGCACCCACACCCAGCTAGGCCCAATGAGGGCAGGAAAGCTGGACAGGTTGGGGTAAGGTGGGAGGGGGACACCAGGTGAAGATTCTACCCCACCAGCAGGATGACCATGCGAGGCCACGAGGATGGGGTCAGTGAGCAGACTAAAACGACTGGCCAAGTGAGTGGACACGGCACAGAGCAGGTAAGAGCCCACGACACAGTGGTTATACACAGACATATACAAGGACAGGCATGCGTGCAGTCCACCTGGCCACACACAGTCTTTACCACTGACGGTCACCGTGGCTGACGTTCTCTCCTGCCCGCACACACACGAGTACTCCCCAGCATCTGCCACAGCCAGGTCACGGATCTCCAGCTCACACACCGTCCCATCCTGTCTCAGGCTCACTCTGTCCCCGGCTCTGAGGGTCTCAGACCCCTTCTTCCACTCCACGGGGACCGCCTTGCTAAGCTCACAGCGCAGTGTGGCCGTAGCCCCTTCTGTGGCCTCTTCCTTCCTCAGGCTCTTTGTGAACTTGGCGGGCAGGGCTGGGGAGAGCCAAGGATCAGGAGGACTCCAGGCTGTCTCGAGGACTCTATGTCCAGGACGAGACACCCACAAGCACCACACAAACTGCCCAGAGCCAAAGCAAGAGAGTGAATGGAGCACAGAGTCAGTGAGGAAACAGTCCAGGAAAGGCAAACACAAGCCTGGACACAGACACCAGAACAAATACTTGACAAGGAGATGGAGGCTGGGAGTTCCCAGGTGGACACAGCTGGAGAGACACAGATGCTCACAGAGTCTGACAGGGAGAAGGTGGTGATAATGGACAACATGCAGACACCAAGACATTGGCCCACGTGGCCACACATGATCTTTACCCTTGACAGTCAGCATGGCCGATGTCCTCTCCTTCCCGCACACACACGAGTACTCCCCGGCGTCCTCCATGACAACGTCACAGATCTCCAGCTCACACATGTGTCCGTCCTGCCTCAGGCTGATTCTGTCCCCAGCTCTGAGGGTGTCAGAGCCCTTCCTCCACTCCACAGGGGATGCCTTGCTTAACTCACAGTGTAGCTTTGCCGTGGCCCCTTCCGTGGCCTCTTCCTTTCTCAGTCTCTTTGTGAACTTGGCAGGCACGGCTGGAGATGGTCAGAAAGACACAGACACAATCACAGTCTCTGAACACATGGATGAGAAAAGACACTAACAGCACAGAAAAGACACAAACCAAACTGGACATGGGCCATGTGCTGGATGTGCAGAGCACACACTGTGGGTTGTGGCTTCCCTCAGACCGGCTTATATACAGCGTGGCCATGGCCTCTTTGATGGTTCATCAAGCCTCATACTTTGTATGACTCTGGCTAGCATGGCTGGAGAGTCGGACACAGAATGGAGAATTGTTGAGGGCAGGACACAGTAGCACAGAGGACAAGACAGACTCCCACAGGACAACAGAACTACCAGGGACTGAGAGGTCAAAAGTGGCTTGGATGCTGGCTTCTCTTGGTTCATACAACCACCCAGGGAAGGGGAGACATTTCACGAAGTACCAGTGGAGGGTGACATCAGAGAATGTGGGAGACAAAGAACGTGAACATGGAATGAGTGCACATGGACATCACGAGTCACTTGGACACTAGATCACATCTCTGCTTGGCCACACACAGTCTTTACCCCTGACGGTCACCGTGGCTGACGTTCTCTCCTGCCCGCACACACACGAGTACTCCCCGGCATCTGCCACGGCCAGGTCGCGGATCTCCAGCTCACACACCGTCCCATCCTGTCTCAGGCTCACTCTGTCCCCGGCTCTGAGGGTCTCAGACCCCTTCTTCCACTCCACGGGGACCGCCTTGCTCAGCTCACAGCGCAGTGTGGCCGTAGCCCCTTCTGTGGCCTCTTCCTTCCTCAGGCTCTTTGTGAACTTGGCGGGCAGGGCTGGGGAGAGCCAAGGATCAGGAGGACTCCAGGCTGTCTCGAGGACTCTATGTCCAGGACGAGACACCCACAAGCACCACACAAACTGCCCAGAGCCAAAGCAAGAGAGTGAATGGAGCACAGAGTCAGTGAGGAAACAGTCCAGGAAAGGCAAACACAAGCCTGGACACAGACACCAGAACAAATACTTGACAAGGAGATGGAGGCTGGGAGTTCCCAGGTGGACACAGCTGGAGAGACACAGATGCTCACAGAGTCTGACAGGGAGAAGGTGGTGATAATGGACAACATGCAGACACCAAGACATTGGCCCACGTGGCCACACATGATCTTTACCCTTGACAGTCAGCATGGCCGATGTCCTCTCCTTCCCGCACACACACGAGTACTCCCCGGCGTCCTCCATGACAACGTCACAGATCTCCAGCTCACACATGTGTCCGTCCTGCCTCAGGCTGATTCTGTCCCCAGCTCTGAGGGTGTCAGAGCCCTTCCTCCACTCCACAGGGGATGCCTTGCTTAACTCACAGTGTAGCTTTGCCGTGGCCCCTTCCGTGGCCTCTTCCTTTCTCAGTCTCTTTGTGAACTTGGCAGGCACGGCTGGAGATGGTCAGAAAGACACAGACACAATCACAGTCTCTGAACACATGGATGAGAAAAGACACTAACAGCACAGAAAAGACACAAACCAAACTGGACATGGGCCATGTGCTGGATGTGCAGAGCACACACTGTGGGTTGTGGCTTCCCTCAGACCGGCTTATATACAGCGTGGCCATGGCCTCTTTGATGGTTCATCAAGCCTCATACTTTGTATGACTCTGGCTAGCATGGCTGGAGAGTCGGACACAGAATGGAGAATTGTTGAGGGCAGGACACAGTAGCACAGAGGACAAGACAGACTCCCACAGGACAACAGAACTACCAGGGACTGAGAGGTCAAAAGTGGCTTGGATGCTGGCTTCTCTTGGTTCATACAACCACCCAGGGAAGGGGAGACATTTCACGAAGTACCAGTGGAGGGTGACATCAGAGAATGTGGGAGACAAAGAACGTGAACATGGAATGAGTGCACATGGACATCACGAGTCACTTGGACACTAGATCACATCTCTGCTTGGCCACACACAGTCTTTACCCCTGACGGTCACCGTGGCTGACGTTCTCTCCTGCCCGCACACACACGAGTACTCCCCGGCATCTGCCACGGCCAGGTCGCGGATCTCCAGCTCACACACCGTCCCATCCTGTCTCAGGCTCACTCTGTCCCCGGCTCTGAGGGTCTCAGACCCCTTCTTCCACTCCACGGGGACCGCCTTGCTCAGCTCACAGCGCAGTGTGGCCGTAGCCCCTTCCATGGCCTCTTCCTTCCTCAGGCTCTTTGTGAACTTGGTGGGCAGGGCTGGGGAGAGCCAAGGATCAGGAGAACTCCAGGCTGTCTCGAGGACTCTATGTCCAGGACGAGACACCCACAAGCACCACACAAACTGCCCAGGGCCGCAGCAAGAATGAGTGAATGGAGCACAGAGTGGGTGAGGAAACAGTCCAGGAAAGGCAAACACAAGCCTGGACACAGACACCAGAACAAATACTTGACAAGGAGATGGAGGCTGGGAGTTCCCAGGTGGACTCAGCCGGAGACACACAGATGCTCAAAGAGTCTGACAGGGAGAAGGTGGTGATAATGGACAACATGCAGACACCAAGACATTGGCCCACGTGGCCACACATGATCTTTACCCTTGACAGTCAGCATGGCCGATGTCCTCTCCTTCCCGCACACACACGAGTACTCCCCGGCATCCTCCATGGCCAGACCACTGATCTCCAGCTCACACACAGTCCTATCCTGCCTCAGGCTGACTCTGTCCCCAGCTCTGAGGGTCTTGGACCCCTTTCTCCACTCCACAGGGGCCACCTTGCTCAGGTTGCAGCACAGCTTGGCTGTGGCCCCTTCTGTGGCCTCTTCCTTCCTCAGGCTCTTTGTGAACTTGGCGGGCACAGCTGGGGATGGTCAGAAAGACACAGAAACAATCATAGTCTCTGACCACTTAGACGAGACAGGACATGAACAGCACAGAGAAACATACAAACAAAACTCGATGTGGGCCACATGCTGGGTGTGCTTGTGGGTTGTAGCTTGTGGGTTGTGGCTTCCCTCAGACTGGCTTATGTAAAGGCCATTGCCATGGCCTCTTTGGTGGCTCCTCTAGCCTCATACTTTGTATGACTCTGTCTAGCCCAGCTGGGGAGTCAGACACAAAATGGAGCATTGTTGAGGGCAGGACACGATACCACAGAGGACAACACAGACTCCCACAGGACAACAGGATGAGATGTGACCAAGGGGTATATGTGGCTGGGATTCTGGCTTCTCATGGTTCACACAACAACCCAGGAAGGGGAGATATACCACGGAGTAATGGGTATAGGGTGACCCCAGAAATTGTGAAAAAGAATGTGAACAGGGATTGAGAGCACATGGACATCGCAAAGTAAGCTGGACACTGGATCACAGTTCCGCTTGGCCACACACGGTCTTTACCCTGAATGGTCAAAGTGGCTGATGTCCTTTCCTGCCCACACACACACGAGTACTCCCCGGCATCCTCCACAGCCAGGTCACGGATCTCCAGCTCACATGCTGTCCCATCCTGCCTCAGGCTGACTCTGGCCCCAGCTCTGAGGGTCTCAGAGCCCTTCATCCACTCCACAGGGACCGCCTTGCTCAGCTCACAATGCAGCATGGCTGTGGCCCCTTCTGTGGCCTCTTTATTCCTCAGGCTCTTTGTGAACTTGGCAGGCATGGCTGGGGATGGTCAGAAAGACACAGACACAATCACAGTCTCTGAACACATGGATAAGACAAGACACTAACAGCACAGAAAAGACACAAACCAAACTAGACATGCACCATGTGCTTGCTGGGTGTGCCAAGCACACACTGTGGGTAGTGGCTTCCCTCAGACTGGCTTATATACAGCGTGGCCATGGCCTCTTTGATGGTTCATCAAGCCTCATACTTTGTATGACTCTGGCAGCATGGCAGGAGAGTCGGACACAGAATGGAGAATTGTTGAGGGCAGGACACAGCAGCACAGAGGACAAGACAGACTCCCACAGGACAACAGAACTACCAGGGACTGAGAGGTCAAAAGTGGCTTGGATGCTGGCTTCTCTTGGTTCATACAACCACCCAGGGAAGGGGAGACATTTCACGAAGTACCAGTGGAGGGTGACATCAGAGAATGTGGGAGACAAAGAACGTGAACATGGAATGAGTGCACACAGACATCACGAGTCACTTGGACACTAGATCACAGCTCTGCTTGGCCACACACAGTCTTTACCCCTGACGGTCACCATGGCTGACGTTCTCTCCTGCCCGCACACACACGAGTACTCCCCGGCATCTGCCACGGCCAGGTCGCGGATCTCCAGCTCACACACCGTCCCATCCTGTCTCAGGCTCACTCTGTCCCCGGCTCTGAGGGTCTCAGACCCCTTCTTCCACTCCACAGGGACTGCCCTGCTCAGCTCACAGCGCAGCGTGGCCATCGCCCCTTCCATGGCCTCTTCCTTCCTCAGGCTCTTTGTGAACTTGGCGGGCAGGGCTGGGGAGAGCCAAGGATCAGGAGGACTCCAGGCTGTCTCGAGGACTCTATGTCCAGGACGAGACACCCACAAGCACCACACAAACTGCCCAGAGCCAAAGCAAGAGAGTGAATGGAGCACAGAGTGGGTGAGGAAACAGTCCAGGAAAGGCAAACACAAGCCTGGACACAGACACCAGAACAAATACTTGACAAGGAGATGGAGGCTGGGAGTTCCCAGGTGGACACAGCTGGAGACACACAGATGCTCAAAGAGTCTGACAGGGAGAAGGTGGTGATAATGGACAACATGCAGACACCAAGACATTGGCCCACGTGGCCACACATGATCTTTACCCTTGACAGTCAGCATGGCCGATGTCCTCTCCTTCCCGCACACACACGAGTACTCCCCGGCATCCTCCATGGCCACACCACAGATCTCCAGCTCACACATGTGTCCGTCCTGCCTCAGGCTGATTCTGTCCCCAGCTCTGAGGGTCTTGGACCCCTTTCTCCACTCCACAGGGGATGCCTTGCTTAACTCACAGTGTAGCTTTGCCGTGGCCCCTTCCGTGGCCTCTTCCTTTCTCAGGCTCTTTGTGAACTTGGCAGGCATGGCTGGGGATGGTCAGAAAGACACAGACACAATCACAGTGTCTGAACACATGGATGAGACAAGACACTAACAGCAGAGAAAAGACACAAACCAAACTAGACATGCACCATGTGCTTGCTGGGTGTGCCAAGCACACACTATGGGTTGTGGCTTCCCTCAGACTGGCTTATATACAGCATGGCCGTGGCCTCTTTGATGGTTCATCAAGCCTCATACTTTGTATGACTCTGGCTAGCACGGCTGGAGAGTCGGACACAGAATGGAGAATTGTTGAGGGCAGGACACAGTAGCACAGAGGACAAGACAGACTCCCACAGGACAACAGAACTACCAGGGACTGAGAGGTCAAAAGTGGCTTGGATGCTGGCTTCTCTTGGTTCATACAACCACCCAGGGAAGGGGAGACATTTCACGAAGTACCAGTGGAGGGTGACATCAGAGAATGTGGGAGACAAAGAACATGAACATGGAATGAGTGCACACGGACATCACGAGTCACTTGGACACTAGATCACATCTCTGCTTGGCCACACACAGTCTTTACCCCTGACGGTCACCGTGGCTGACGTTCTCTCCTGCCCGCACACACACGAGTACTCCCCGGCATCTGCCACGGCCAGGTCGCGGATCTCCAGCTCACACACCGTCCCATCCTGTCTCAGGCTCACTCTGTCCCCAGCTCTGAGGGTCTCAGACCCCTTCTTCCACTCCACGGGGACTGCCCTGCTCAGCTCACAGCGCAGCGTGGCCATCGCCCCTTCCATGGCCTCTTCCTTCCTCAGGCTCTTTGTGAACTTGGCGGGCAGGGCTGGGGAGAGCCAAGGATCAGGAGGACTCCAGGCTGTCTCGAGGACTCTATGTCCAGGACGAGACACCCACAAGCACCACACAAACTGCCCAGAGCCAAAGCAAGAGAGTGAATGGAGCACAGAGTGGGTGAGGAAACAGTCCAGGAAAGGCAAACACAAGCCTGGACACAGACACCAGAACAAATACTTGACAAGGAGATGGAGGCTGGGAGTTCCCAGGTGGACACAGCTGGAGACACACATATGTCCACGGAGTCTGACAGGGAGATGGTGATGACATAGCAACAATATGCAACACCAAGACATTGGCCCACGTGGCCACACATGATCTTTACCCTTGACAGTCAGCGTGGCTGATGTCCTCTCCTGCCCGCACACACATGAGTACTCCCCGGCATCCACCACAGCCAGACCACGGATCTCCAGCTCACACACGTTTCCTTCCTGCCTCAGGCTGACTCTGTCCCCAGCTCTGAGGGTCTCAGACCCCTTCCTCCACTCCACGGGGGCCACCTTGCTTAACTCACAGCACAGCTTTGCTGTGGCCCCTTCCGTGGCCTCTTCCTTTCTCAGGCTCTTTGTGAACTTGGCAGGCATGGCTGGGGATGGTCAGAAAGACACAGACACAATCACAGTGTCTGAACACATGGATGAGACAAGACACTAACAGCAGAGAAAAGACACAAACCAAACTAGACATGCACCATGTGCTTGCTGGGTGTGCCAAGCACACACTATGGGTTGTGGCTTCCCTCAGACTGGCTTATATACAGCATGGCCGTGGCCTCTTTGATGGTTCATCAAGCCTCATACTTTGTATGACTCTGGCTAGCACGGCTGGAGAGTCGGACACAGAATGGAGAATTGTTGAGGGCAGGACACAGTAGCACAGAGGACAAGACAGACTCCCACAGGACAACAGAACTACCAGGGACTGAGAGGTCAAAAGTGGCTTGGATGCTGGCTTCTCTTGGTTCATACAACCACCCAGGGAAGGGGAGACATTTCACGAAGTACCAGTGGAGGGTGACATCAGAGAATGTGGGAGACAAAGAACATGAACATGGAATGAGTGCACACGGACATCACGAGTCACTTGGACACTAGATCACATCTCTGCTTGGCCACACACAGTCTTTACCCCTGACGGTCACCGTGGCTGACGTTCTCTCCTGCCCGCACACACACGAGTACTCCCCGGCATCTGCCACGGCCAGGTCGCGGATCTCCAGCTCACACACCGTCCCATCCTGTCTCAGGCTCACTCTGTCCCCAGCTCTGAGGGTCTCAGACCCCTTCTTCCACTCCACGGGGACTGCCCTGCTCAGCTCACAGCGCAGCGTGGCCATCGCCCCTTCCATGGCCTCTTCCTTCCTCAGGCTCTTTGTGAACTTGGCGGGCAGGGCTGGGGAGAGCCAAGGATCAGGAGGACTCCAGGCTGTCTCGAGGACTCTATGTCCAGGACGAGACACCCACAAGCACCACACAAACTGCCCAGAGCCAAAGCAAGAGAGTGAATGGAGCACAGAGTGGGTGAGGAAACAGTCCAGGAAAGGCAAACACAAGCCTGGACACAGACACCAGAACAAATACTTGACAAGGAGATGGAGGCTGGGAGTTCCCAGGTGGACACAGCTGGAGACACACATATGTCCACGGAGTCTGACAGGGAGATGGTGATGACATAGCAACAATATGCAACACCAAGACATTGGCCCACGTGGCCACACATGATCTTTACCCTTGACAGTCAGCGTGGCTGATGTCCTCTCCTGCCCGCACACACATGAGTACTCCCCGGCATCCACCACAGCCAGACCACGGATCTCCAGCTCACACACGTTTCCTTCCTGCCTCAGGCTGACTCTGTCCCCAGCTCTGAGGGTCTCAGACCCCTTCCTCCACTCCACGGGGGCCACCTTGCTTAACTCACAGCACAGCTTTGCTGTGGCCCCTTCCGTGGCCTCTTCCTTCTTCAGGCTCTTTGTGAACTTGACAGGCAGGCCTGAGGATGGTCAGAAAGACACAGACATGATCACTGTCTGAGCACTTAGACAAGACATGACATGAACAGCGAAGGTAACACACAAATCCAACTGGGCATGGGCTAAATGCTAGGTGTGCTAAATGTGCTGTGTGTTGTGGTTTCCCTCAGCCCAGCCTGTGCACAATGTGGCTGTGGCCTCTTCTGTGGCTCCTCAGGCCTCATACTTTTTATGACTCTGGCCAGCATGGTTGGGAAACAGCCAAGAAGCAGGGAGCTCAGTAGGCTCTCTGGGCACTTGTGTCCAAGATGGTACCCACACAAGGATCCCACAACTGCAGAGGGCCATGGGGCTTATGAGATACACATGCACCAACAGGAGGGGGCAAATGGCCTTGCAGAAACAAGGGGCACAAGGACTGACACCAACAGCAGGACATGTGCTGGATAACAATAAGGATCCAGGAGACCCTGAAACCACAGTTGAATAGAGACAAATGCCCACGAGTCCTACACAGAAGATGGTGATATGGTGACAATGTGCCCACATCGAGCCACTGGTCCACATGGTCACAAATGGTTTTTACCCCTGACAGTCAGTGTGGCTGAAATTCTTTCCTGTCCACACACACACAAGTACTCCCCGGTGTCTGCTAAGGCCAGGTCACAGATCTCCAGCTCACACACCATCCCATCCTGTCTCAGGCTCACTCTGTCCCTCGCTCTGAGGGTCTTGGGCCCCTTCCTCCACTCCACGGGGACCGCCTTACTCAGCTCACAGTGCATAATGGCTGTAGCCCCTTAGGTGGCCTCTTCCTTCCTCAGGATCTTTGTGAACTTGGCGGGCAGGGCTGGGGAGAGCCAAGGAGGACTCCAGGCTCTCTTGGGGACTCTATGTCCAGGACGAGACACCCACAAGCACCACACAAACTGCCCAGGGACACAACACAAATGAGTGAATGGAGCACAGAGTGGGTGAGGAAACAGTCCAGGAGAGGCAAACACAAGCCTGGACACAGATACCAGAACAAATACTTGACAAGGAGATGGAGGCTTGGAGTTCCCAGGGGGACACAGCTGGAGACACACAGATGCCCACAGTCTGACAGGGAGAAGGTGGCAATAATGGACAACATGCAGACACCAAGACACTGGCCCACGTGGCCACACATGATCTTTACCCCTGACAGTCAGCATGGCCGTTGTCCTCTCCTGCCCGCACACACATGAGTACTCCCCAGCATCCTCCATGGCCAGACCACGGATCTCCAGCTCACACATGTTTCCGTCCTGCCTCAGGCTGACTCTGTCCCCAGCTCTGAGGGTCGCGGACCCCTTCCTCCACTCCACAGAGGATGCCTTGCTTAACTCACAGTGTAGCTTTGCTGTGGCCCCTTCTGTGACCTCTTCCTTTCTCAGGCTCTTTGTGAACTTGGCGGGCACAGCTGGGGATGGTCAGAAAGACACAGACACAGTCACGATCTCTGAGCACATGGACGAGACAGGACACAAGCAACACAGAAAAGACAAAGAAATGGACACGGGCCATGTGCTAAGTGTGTTGAGCACACACTATGGGTTGTGGTTTCCCTCAGGCTGTCCTGTGCACAGTATGGCCATGGCCTCTTTGGTTGCTCCTCAAGCTTCATAATGTGTATGATTCTGGCTAGCACAGCTGGAGAGTCAGACACAGGACAGAGGATTGGTGAGGGCCAGACACAATAGCACAGAGGACAAGACAGAGTCCCATGGGACAACAGGACCAGCAGTGACCAAGGAGTGGGTAAGTGACTGGGATGCTGTCTTCCGGTGGTTCACACAAAAGCCCAGGAAGGGGAGAGATTCGATGGAGTAACAGGGGAGGTGACACCAGAGAATGTGAGAGAGAAAGAACGTGAAAACAGAATGAGTGCAGATGGATGTCACGAAGTCAACTGGACACCAGATCACAGCTCTGCTTGGCTGCATGTGGTCTTTACCCCTGATGGTCAGCATGGCCGACGTCCTCTCCTGCCCACACATGCATGAGTACTCTCCAGCATCTGCCACGGCCAGGCCACAGATCTTCAGCTCACACATGGTCCCATCCTGCCTCAGGCTCACTCTGTCTCCAGCTCTGAGGGTCTTGGACCCTTTCCTCCACTGCACAGGGGCTGCCTTGCTCAGCTCACAGTTCAGTGTGGCTGTGTCCCCTTCCATGGCTTCCTGGGTCTTCAGATTTTGGATGAACTGAGCAGGCAGTGCTGTGGAGGGTCAGATGGATAGAAGTCATCAATCCCTCTGGAGGATTTGGGGCATGACGTGAACATTCAGGATCAACAAAGCAGAAGTATGGAGGACAGGCAGATCAGCTCATGTTCGACTGCAATGGCCTCTGGCATCTTGCCCTGAGGGGCATTTTACCCAGGGACTGCCTCTTTCCAGGTGTCATATCTTCTCAATATCCTCATACCCTGACCTTTCGTACTAGCCCAGCTCTGGCCTCACCTGCACTGAGCTTGAAGCCAGGCTCCTCCCACTCACACATGACATTATGGCTCTTTCATGGAAGAATGCCCATGAGGCACCTCGTGGCCATGACATTCACTGCTCCACTGCTGCTTCTCACCCCATGTTTCCCAGCCAAAGCAGGGCATCCATCTCTTGCTGCCCACACCTGGGTTCATTGCACACTATCCCCACCCACACTAGGCCCTCTCTGCTCCACCTCACATGTTCTTGTCCAGACTCCACCAGACACTCACTCTCCTGCTCAGATTTCCAAGACTATGATGGATGCAGCCATGGCCTTTTAACCACCCCCCTGGGCCCTTGTCACCTGAATTCCAACTGTAGGCACAATTAGGTCCAAAAGTTACAGGTGACCAGTGTCCACCCTAGTCACACCATGTTGTGGGGTGACCCCCGTACCCCAAATTCATGTCAAGGCCCCAGGGGGCCTCAGAACAGGGCTGGAGATGGAGTCTTTAAAGAGGTGGTTAAGGTAAAAGGGGGTCACTAGGGTGGGCCCTGATCTTATATGACTGGATCCCTATCAGAAGAGGACATTGGGACACACACACACACACACACACACACACACACACACACAGAGGGACAGCTACGTGAAGACACAGGACATGAGAAGGCAGTCATCTGCAAGCCAATGAGAGGACTCTGGAGGAACCAGCCCTGTCCTGACTGGATCCCAGACTCCAGCCTCCAGGACTGGGAGACTACACGTTTCCAATGTCAAGGCCACTTCTCTATATCTCAGTCATGCCTGTTTTGATAGCAGGAGCAGTTCCTGCCATAACAAAGACCTCAAGTTCTAGAACCAGCTCTGGAACTGATGTTGAGTGAAGGCTGGGTTTTGACAGACAGCCGGATAGATCTAGATTGCCTGGAGTAGATCATGGGAGCAGGGGTCAGTATAGGCATTACGGCACTTCTGGTGAGGCCCAAATCAGCAATGAGAAACAGCTGACTGGACACTTGCAGGAAAAGTAGTATCTGTAGGAAGTAGCAAGGAACCTGGATGAATTCTGCCCAGTCTGTGGGTGGATGAATTCTGCCCAGAATCTGTGGAAGGTGGGCCTTGTGAGCAGTGAACTTGCACTGGTTAGCTGAGAGATCTCCAAGAAGAGAGTTGAGGGAGCAGCCTGATTTCTTCTCACTCCTTGTGGTGAAACACAGGTAAGAGCAGGGCAGAAGCTGGGAACAGAGATGGGGTTGCCCAGGCAGGGTGTGCGGAAGGCTGGTCTGATGAGCCACACTCCTGAGAGCTGCATGGGAGACCAACAAAGTTTTGGAGAGCATGCAGAAATGCTACAGCCACGCCTGAATCAGAGAGGTGAAGGCTGAAATGGAGGAAACCATCAGACTTCCAGGGGTCCTATGGGATGCACCCATGGAGCTGCCCAGCTGTGGACACGTATCACTCGTCAAGAAGGGCAAAGAAGGAAAGCAAGGGAAATTCAGAGGCTGCAGGGCTGCCACAGCAGGGAATCCACAGGCCAGGTCGGCCACATCTACCCACGGCCCACGGCACCACTTGTGGGCCCAGAGGACAGAGCATTGAGCCAGAGGCTCCTTGTCCAGCCTTAAAATCCAGGAGTCTTTCCTGCCCAGTGTCGTGCCTCCAGGGACCAGGGACCTCTTCCCTCATTTCCGTTTCTCCCCTTCAGAACAGGAATGCGTATCTGGTACATGTCCTGCGGCTGCGTTTGGGAGGTGTGCAGTCTGACCTCGCAGGTTCACAGCTGAGAGGAAGCCACCTTGAGTGTCACCCAAACCTGGTGCACATGCTTCCATCACACTCTGGATTCTGTGGTGACACTGGACTCAGGTAAGGCTTTGGAGCCTTGGGGACGGGGTGTGCATATGCTGCACGTGGGAAGGACATGCATTTCCAGGGATGTAAGAGGGCAGAGTGTCACACACAGACTTGTCCCACCAGCAAATTGTATCCTGGAGTTGTGCCCCTGAGACCTCAGAATATGAGCACATATGGAAATATGATTACCTTTCAGAGGGGTAATTAGGGTAAAGAAAGTCACTGGGCAGGTCATTATCTAATCATGCTGGCATCCTAACAAGAGGGGATCAGGACACAAATAAAGGGACAGCCACGTGAGGACATGGGAGGAGACAATGTGTACACTCTAAGGACGGATGCTGCTGGGTCCCAACACCTGGATTCAGACTTCCAGCCACTACGAGTGTGGGACCCGTGACAGTGTTTGTCCTGCAGCCCAAGCTAAGTGGGACAGAGCCCTTCAGAGGGCAATCAAACCCTGTCACCAGACAAAGGAGGGCCTGGCCTGTCTGGCCACCTTATCCCTGAACACCCCAATGCTGCCCTCAGTCCTCCTTCACACATCCGTCATGTGTGTGACATGCTCCCAGCCCCACAGCTGGGCCCAGGATGCGTGCCCATCCACAGCCCAATCACAGGCCAGGAGCCCCGGGCCATTCTGCTGGACTGTGATGCCCATCTGTACATTTTTGCCTGGGGGTCCCTGTACCATCCACCCCGGGGCCTGGACAGGACTGACCAGTGTGTTCTTAGTGTGAGACTGTGGGATGCTCCACATGGCTATTGTGTGGTCCTGGAGAGACAGCAACATTGAGAGACACAGGGGAGCAAAGACCAAGAGGCAGGGGGAAGTCACTCAGATGGCCACACACAGTCTTTACCTCTGACGGTCAGTGTGGCTGATGTCCTCTCCTGCTCACACACACATGAGTACTCCCCAGCATCATCCATGGTCAGGCCACGGATCTCCAGCTCACACATGGTCCCGTCCTGCCTCAAGCTGATTCTGTCCCCAGCTCTGAGGGTCTTGGGCCCCTTCCTCCACTCCACAGGGGCCTCCTTGCTCAGCTCACAGTGCAGAGTGGCCGTGGCCCCTTCTGTGGCCTCTTCCTTCCTCAGGCTCTTTGTGAACTTGGCGGGCAGGGCTGGGGAGAGCCAAGGATCAGGAGGACTCCAGACTGTCTCAGGGACTCTATGTCCAGGACAAGACACCCACAAGCACCACACAAACTGCCCAGGACCACAGCATGAATGAGTGAACGGAGCACAGGGTGGATAGGAGGCAAATGACCCAGGAAAGACAGACACAAGCCCAGACACAAACATCAGGACAAATACTGGATGGGGAGATGAAGGCTAGAGTCCCCAGGAGGACACAGCTGGAGAGGCACAGATGCCCACGGAGTCTGACAGGGAGAAGATGGTGACATAGTCACAGTGTGCAGACACCAAGCCACAGGGCCACATGACTACATGCAATCTTTACCTCTGACAGTCAGTGTGGCCGATGTCCTCTCCTGCCCACACACACACGAGTACTCCCCAGCATCCTCCATGGTCAGGCCACGGATCTCCAGCTCACACACGGTCTTGTCCTGCCTCAGGCTGACTCTGTCCCCAGCTCTGAGGGTCTCAGACCCCTTCTTCCACTCCACGGGGGCCACCCTGCTTAACTCACAGCGCAGCTTTGCTGTGGCCCCTTCTGTGGCCTCTTCCTTCCTCAGGCTCTTTGTGAACTTGGCAGGCAGGGCTGGGGAGGAACAAGGTGACACAGAGAGCATCAGACCAAGTAACTTAAGAAGTCAGGATGTGGACACTCAACAATGAAATGCACCCTGGATCAAATAGGAAATCAAAGAATGGACACATGGACACATGGGTGGATCACAGTGTGTGGGGGCTGGGCAGCAGGGAGACAGAGGAGCTGGCATCTACAGTGGACCTCAGGACATGGACACATGCATGGGAATGGTCATAGTGCCCACAGAACAGATAGACATAGTGGCCAACGGGGACATCTGCCAGCATCTTCCATGGTCAATCCTGTCTCAGACTGTACCTGATGCTAGATTCAAGGTCCCAGGTCCCTCATCCACCTCGCATACCCCAGGCTGCCCTGCTTGGACCACATGATGGCCGCAGCCTCTGACAGCTGCTCCCAGACTAGAGGGCACCCACGCTCCATGAGGTCACCCAGTGCTCCTATGGCAAAGATGCTATGTTCGTCCACACAGTTCAAGCACCATAGGGGCCCGGGTGCTCCTAGGATACCCTCGGGATGTGGGGAGTGGCCTCATCCTACCTTGTCTCATCTGCTTCCCTGCAGGAAGTGACCAGGCCCCCATAAGGGCCCCTGAGGACCCTGGTCCCATCAGGGAGCCACCAGCCACACCATGGCAGGGCCTGTACTGAGCCCCTATTCCCAAGGGTCTCAGGCCCCTCGCACCACTGCACAAGTTCCTCCCAGAGCCTGCTCAGGCCCCAGGACCTTGGTATAGGGGTTGTCAGGCCTGAGAGGAGCAGACAGACGCACAGAGAGCAAATGAGAAATGGCCACAGATATCAACCTGGCAACACAGCTGCTTTTTGGAGGCAGGGCCTCGGGGACAGCAGGCAGGATGACCCATGGCAGGCAGCTCCACTGCATAGGGACTCCCACCTGCCCCTCACAGGGCCTGTCATCCCTAACCCCTGGACCAGCCCTCCTGTCCTGCCCTGCATCCTGAATCCCACCATGTCTGAGATGCCCCACTCCCAAAAGACCTCCTGCCAATGCTGTGAGCATACCTACCCACCTGTCAGCATCAGACCTGGACCCCACCTCCACATGGATGTCCCCCTGTCTCCCTGGGCATGGCACACATGACCTTCCCCTCCGTCACCCGCAACATTCCATCCATACCCACTGTCACCTCCACACCTACCTCACCTCACCTCCATACCTGCCTCGCCTCATGTCCACACCCACCTCACCTTCCTGACCACCTTACCTCACATCACCTTACCTCATCCACCTCGCCTCATCTCCACACCCACCTTACCTCACCTCCACATACACTTCACCTCTCCACACCCACCTCACCTTCCTCACCCACCTCATCTCACTTTCCACACTCACCCACCTCACCTCCATATCCACCTCACCTGACCTCATCCACCTCAATTCACCTTCCTCACCCACCTCACCCCCACACCTGCCTCACCTCATGTCCACACCTACCTCACCTTCTTGATCTACCTTACCTCACATCACCTCACCTCATCCATCTCACCTCACCTCCACACCACCTCACTTCTACAATCACCTCACCTCACCTCATTTTTCTCATTCACCTCACCTCAACACCCTTCACCTTCACACCCATCCATCCACCTTACCTCAACACCCATCTAATCTCACTTCCACACCTATCACCTCACTTCACTTTATCTCTGCATCTACACCCAGACTTCATGTCACCTCAACTCAACTCACCCCCCCACACACAGACCTCCCCTCAACTCACCCTACACACCCAATCTAGCCTCACGTCACTTCACACACTTTCTACATAAACTCACCTCACTCACCCTCCACACCCACCTCACATGATTCACCTCATAGTCTACATCTACATCACCACATCTTACCTCCAAACCCAACTCATCTCACCTCACCCCACCTCACTCTGCACACCTTGACCTTGCCTCCATCCACCCTCCACATCCACACTTCACCCCCCCCCACAGTTCTTCCATGTCCCTGCATGTGTTTCCTGGCTCCCCTCCTCAGTCAGCCTCTCAGTATCGCTGCGTTGAGTGCCAAGCTTTGATCTAGTTCCTAGCTCCTCCGCGGCACGTTCCCTCCAGAGAGCTCATGAAGTCTGTAATCCTCAGTTGTAGTGTAGGATGCCCCCCATTTCTCCCTGAGATGTAACCCCCTGAGGGCAGAAAGAACCTTATTCTCTGCAGTTTATTTGGGATGAGCCTCACACAAGCAGATGCTAGAGACTCATGCTGCAGGATGCAGGAGACAGAGGCAGAGAGGCAGAAGGACCCTATGGCAACCAGGGCAGAACAACAGGACATGACACAGCTTTTTTGAGACATGGAGACACTGCTCCACATGACCACACAAAGTCCTCACCCCTGACAGTCAGTGTGGCCGACGTCCTCTCCTGCCCGCACACACATGAGTATTCCCCAGCGTCCACCACAGCCAGGTCACAGATCTCCAGCTCACACATGGTCCCATCCTGTCTCAGGCTGACTCTGCCCCCAGCTCTAAGGGTCTCAGACCCTTTCCTCCACTCCACAGGGGCCTCCTTGCTCAGCTCACAGTGCAGAGTGGCTGTGGCCCCTTCCGTGGCATCCTTGCTTCTCAGTCTCCCTATGAACTCAGCAGGCAGGGCTGGGAAGAGTCAGACATAGAAGATCAGATTCTCTGGAGATTTTGGGGGGTGGTGGTACATGACGGGACAGATGACAAGACAGACTTCTACAGAACAACAGGACCAGCAGTGAGCAAAGAGTGGTAAGTGGCTGGGATACTGGCTTCTCACAGTTCATACAACAGCCCAGGAAGGGGAGAGATTCCACAGAGTAACGGGTGGAGGGTGACACCAGAGAATGTGGGAGAGAAAGAACATGAACATGGAATGAGAGCAGATGGACATCACAAAGTCAACTGGACACCAAATCACGACTGCTTGGCCACACGTGGTCTTTACCCCTGACAGTCATCATGGCTGAAGTCCTCTCCTGCCCACACACACACGAGTACTCCCCAGCATCTGCCACGGCCAGGCCACGGATCTCCAGCTCACACATGGTCCCGTCCTGCCTCAGGCTGACTCTGTCCCCGGCTCTCAGGGTCTCAGACCCCTTCCTCCACTCCACGGGAGCCTCCTTGCTCAGCTCACAGCGCAGCGTGGCTGTGGCCCCTTCTGAAGCCTCCTTGCTTCTCAGTCTCCCTATGAACTCAGCAGGCAGGGCTACAACAGGGCCCAACAGGGAATGTCACCTTTGACCTCCCACAGGGATGAAAGGAGCATGTGGGCAAGGCAGGCACAGATGCTTACCCTTCACTGTGAGCATGGCCAAGGTCATCTGGTCCCCGAAGTGGCAGGAGTACTGCCCGGTGTCCTGGGGCCGCAGGTCCCGGACCACCAGCTCTAGCACTGCGCCCTCCTGACGCAGGCTGTACTTGCCTCCGGGCCGCAGAACCTCATCTCCACGGCGCCATTCCACAGGCGCAGCCATGGATGACAGCACACAGCGCAGTGTGGCAGCTCCACCCTCCGGCACGTCCAGGTCCTTCAGCCCCTCACGGAACCGCACCGGCCGTGCTGCAAGCAGGCACAGGCTTGGCTCGACCCCTCCATCCTGCACCCCAGCTGAGGGCCCCTGGGGTTGGGGACAGCTGAGGACACAGCAACCAGAGGGCTCAGGCAGGCCCACCTCACCCTTTCTACACTGGGGGTTACGGGCAGCGAACTCCAAAACTCTGTCCTCCGGCGGGGGGAGGGGGGAGGCGGGGGCAAACGGTTGGGAAGAGAACTGTGTCCCCCACCCCGATTCATATGCTGGAGCCCCAACCCCCAGAACCTCAGGATGTGACTGTGTTTGGAGATGGAGTCTTTACAGAGGTGATTTCGGTAACCTGAGGTCATTGGGATGGGCCGAATCCCACGTATCTGAGCGATCACATAGGAGCTGAGGACACAGACAGAGAACAAAGCCAGGACATAGGCAGGGGGCGGTGTGTGCAAGCCAAGGAGAGAGGCCTCAGTGGGGAAACAGCCCCGCCCACACCTGCATCTCAGACTTTCCCCTCCAGGACTGGGACACAGTAAATGTCCATGGTTTAGCTGGTCTGTGGATCCATGGTATTTGTCATGTGGCCTATGCTGAGACACTTGGAGATGAACCAAGCCAGGAGGAGGGGACACAGAGATGTCAGAAAACAAGACATAGGAATGAAGCAAGTCAGACACTGCTGGTCAGGAGACACAGGTGGAAGATGGTCAACTCTACCAAAGCAGCAGACACCTGGACATGCACGGGGGGGCCACAGGCTCCCCCACACAGAGAGTAGGACATGAGCCTAGGAACTCACCGTGGACCCTGACAATGGAGCTGCTCCAGGAGCCCCCGGCCTCACACTTGTAGCGCCCACCATCCTGCACAGTGGTGCCCTTGATGACCAGCTGGGCCCGGTGGCCCTCCTGGCTCAGCTGGCACCGGGCTGATGGCCGCAGGGTCTTTCCATCCTTGGTCCAGCACACGGGGCTGTCCGGGGCGGTAGTCTCACAGACTAAGGTCAGATCCTCCCCCTCTGTGACCGTGGCATCCGTGAGCTCCCGGGAGAAGACACTTGGCTTTTCTGGAGGTGCAGAGGAAAGCTCAGGACGTGTGGGCCCCTGCCCCATGAGGCTGGGGTCACAAACGGGCTGCCGGGGATACAGAGCAGGCCTGGCATGGCCCAGCCCACACTTTGGAGACTGAGGGATCAGCTCTGCATACCACATGCCGCAATCACCTTCAAAGAGCCCCACCTCCCCGGGATCTGTGGGCCGGGCACCTTGTCTGTGAGCCCCAGGACCATGCTCTGCACACGGCCAAGATCTGCCTTCTACAAGGCTGCACCCTCAGCCTTATGGACCAGGCCCCATGCCGGCACTGGGCACACAGCCCACCTGTGACCTGAAGGGTGGCTGAGGTCCGCTGGTCCCCTGCCTCAAAGTGGATGGTGCCTGAGTCCTTGAGCGCCAGCTGCCGCAGGGTCAGCACGTGGTAGCCACCTGGCTGAACCTCAATCTCATTAAGCTCATTCGGGTGCAGGGGCGTCTTGTCCAGGAACCAGTGGACAGGCTCGTAGTCGGCAGGGGAGATGCGACAAGAGAAGGTGGCCGAGGAGCCCTCACGCACCTCCATGTCCTCCAGATCCTCCGTGATGAGCACTTTCCGGCCTGCAGGGCACAGACCAGCAAGTCACGGTCCCTTGCAGCCAGCTGCCAAGGGAAAGGGGCACTCCCCAAGACTGGGGGTGGGCTCACAGCTGGACTGAGTAAGGCTCAGAATGATGAAACCCAGAGCACAGCAAATGTATCAGAGCTCAACTGTTCACACGTGCGAGTTTTGGCTCCACTGATGAACCCCAAGCCCACTTCTGGGGTCCTTCTCAGAGCACATGGGGTGGGTCAGAGTGAGCCCCCCTCTCCCCAAACTCTTCTCCACACCTGCCTACGTCCATCCCCAAGGTCACAGAATGCAATTAAATCATGGATTAAAAGAAGAAATAGGAGGGCCCCTGGGTGACTCAGTCAGTTAAGCATCCAACCTTGGCTCAGGACATGATCTCACAGCTCCTGGGTTCAAACCCCATGTCTGTGCTGACAGCTCAGAGCCTGTAGCCTGTTTCGGATTCTGTGTCTCCCTCTCTCTCTGCCCCTACCCCATTCATGCTCGCTCGCTCTCTCTCAAAAATGAATAAACATTAAAAAATATTTTTAAGAAAAGAAGAAGTAGGAGTGTGAAAACAGTTGTGGCTGTTGCCACACTTTTACTCCTCACACCTGGAGGCATCCCCAGGCCATACTCCCTGCAGAGCCCCGGTGTGGGGGCCAGGCACATTCCAGCACACAGGTTCCGAGCAAACAACTGCGTGAATTCATGAGGACACGTGCTCATTCACACTGTGTCCCTTTAGTAGGACCTCAGAGACGATACCACCCAGGGCCAAGCTCCCAGGGATGTGGAAACTGAGGCTGGTCCCTGACAGCCTCCAAGCCCACTTTGAACAAAGCTTACTCCCAACCACACCCCCGGCCAGCATGGCACCGGGCCCCACCTAGCACCAGGAGCCGGGCCTGGGAACAGGCCTGGCTGATGTCACAGGTGTAGGTGTCGCTGTCCGCCTTCTCCAAGGCGCTGATGGTGAGCCTCAGGGTCAGGCCCTCCTGGCTGGGTGCGTGCTTCCCAGAGGCATGCAGCTCCATGAGGCCCTTGCGCCAGATCACCACAGCTGCGGGACGCTCTGTCTTGCACGTGAACACGGCTGTGCCCTTCTCTTCCACGTGCAGGTCGGTCAGCTCCTCCGTGAACCAGTTGGCTTTTTCTGGGAGGCAGTGGGAAGAAGTGGGGGTTGAGGGCTGTGCAGACCCCATGCCAGCCCCTCTGGACAGGGAACAGCCCCCACCATGGGCAGGGAGGGAGGGACAGAGGCCAGGGGACCCATCCCAGGGTCTCCTGTGGGGTCACCTTCCACACGGAGACTTGCTGTGCTCTTGGAAGCTTCTGTCTCACACGTGTATTCTCCTGAATCCTTGAGCGACACCGCACGGACCACCAGAGTGGCCCAAGTGCCTTCCGTGACCAGGTCATACTTCTGACTCTTGCGAATGGCCTTCCTGTCCTTTAGCCAGCGCACCGGGGTCCCAGCCCGAGACAGCTCACAGCTCATCACCACATCCTCACCTGGAGCAGCCTGCTGGTCTTCTAGAGGCTTCGTGATACCTGCCGGCCTCTCTGAAGAGAGCAGAGAGCAGAACAGCCCCCGTGAGGCATGGCCACACCCCAGCCGTGCTTAGGGCGAGGGCAGGGCAAGTACTACAGAGGTGGAGACCACAGGACCTTCTGGGGCCTCAGGGTCTGGAGTGCAAGAGACCCCACAGTCACAAGGCAGGGGCCTGGGAGGGGAGATATGAGACCACAGACCCTCACACCTTGGTATCACTCAGAGCCCCAAGACTCAAAGCGTGGCCACCACCATTGCCAGCTGTGAATTGAATATCACCCACCTGCACCAGTATTTATACCAGGTACACAAGCTTAGGAATGCCAATGGCGATTTCACTAGCTCAGTGAGCAGTGAGCCCTAGGGGCCACCATGCTGTCAGACCCCCAACCCTGCTCCTGCCCACAGACTGGAGGCTCTCGCCCCACAGAGTGAGCTCTCTGAGATGACCAGACACCCCTTGCACCCCAGCAGGTGCTTCTGGGCCTCCAAAAGGGGAGCTCCCTGGGGATTGGGGGACTGTCCCCAGAAGCACCATTTCTGGCCCAAAGCCCCACTCCACCCTCACCCCAGTGGAGACAGGCCCCCATCCCTGCACACGGTGCCCACCTCTGATGATGAGGGAGGCCTTGGAGGTGAGGTCCCGCACGGAGAACACCACCTCCCCAGCGTCTCCAGGAACCACATCTTGAACAACCAGGGTGTATTTGCGGCCCTGGCGTGTGGCCCGGAAGCGGCCAGAGCCACCCACTGTCTTCCCGCCAACTGTCCATATGGCCACATCGCTGGGGTTCTCATGGGACAGGACACACTCGAAGGTGCAGCTCTGGCCCTCCGGCACCTCCACCGACTTCAGCCTCTTGGTGATGCCCACATGCAGGTCTGTGGGCCACGGAAGATGGTGGTCACGCCGGCCAGGCCCTCGGACACCAGCCTCTTAACACTGGCACTGTCAAGCCCATTGCTGCCTCAGGTCAGACCCCACAAGGGGCAAGACCTCACTCCCTCCCTCCCCAGTCCCACTCCCCGCTAAGCAAATGTCTCCAGCTGGCCGAACCCTGTTGTATGGATCACAGAGAGCTGTGAGTGTAAACCAGCGTGGCCACCCTCCTATCTGCTACAGAACACTCACTGTGCGGAGAACATTCACTGTCCATGGTGGCGGCCAGCTCAAAGCTCCAGGAGGTGAAGGACAGGCCCGAATGAAGGAGCCATCCAGCTCCAGAACAAACTCACCATGCTTCCCTGCCCCATTCCCTGTCTCACCTCAAACCCTGGCCAGACCACCAGGGACACGTCCCAGGGTGACTGCGGAGCGAGCCTGCCATGCACATGCAGGAGAGAGAATCAGACCAGAGGAGCTGGGCCAGGACAGCAGTGCACACAGGAGGCCAGGCCTAGGCTGACAGTGACTTCTGAAGGGACTGTGTGTTCCAAGCCAGGGGGAAGGGGGGGCAATGCTGCCCTGCTGGCTGTGTAACCCATGGTGCAGCTCAACCTTTCTGAGGCAACTTGATAAACCAGAAACGTGGCCTGCCAACAACCACCTTCACCAGGCTATTCGTGTGGCCTGGAAGTCCTTCCAAAGCATCCTATGCCTGACATCTGGGCCTCTGCCATTAGCCACCCCCAAAATGCGACCTTGACTGTGCTCCCTCTGTGGTTCCCACACCTGCCGACACACATCCCCTGATGCAGATTGAATGTCACTAGCCTGCACTGAATCCCTGGCATCTTGGGACTCTATCACTCATGGCCAGCCCAGTGTCCCCGAGAGCTCTTCTTCTCAACGTCCCTGCCCCACTGTCTGCAACCTAGGCCTCTTAGGGACCATCAAGCCTGGTCTTCCAGGAGCCTGCCCCTGACCTCCTGGGCTCTAGAAAGCAGCTCCTGGCACGGTTGAGCGGGTGGGCACCACAGTGGCAGGCCCCGCCTGCCCCCTGGACCCGGACCCGCCTCCTGGACCCAGACCCACCCCTGGGCCCGGCCCCGTCCCTGGACGCGACCCCGCCTACCCCCTGGACCCAGACCCACCAGTGGACAGGGCTCTGCCCCTGGACCCAGACCCGCTCCTGGACCCGGACCCGCCCCTAGAAACAGTTCCGCCCCTGGACTCAGATACACCCCTAGACCTAGCCCTGTCTGCCCCCTGGACCCAGACACGCCCCTGGACCCGGCTCCGCCCCTGGACCCGGCCCTGTTCCTGCAACCAGCCTGCCCCTGAGATGGCCCCACCCCTAGAGACGGCCTCGCCCATGGACCCAGCTTTCCTGGAGCCTGCTCCATGCCTTGGACCCGGCCCCACCTCATGGACTCTGGCCCTACCTTGGACCCGGACCCGCCCCTAGAGACGGCCTCGCCCCTGGCGACAACTCCGCCCCATGAACCCGTACGCGTCCCTGGACCCGGCTCCATTCCTTGAACCCAGACTGTCCCCTGGACCCGGCCCCGCCCCATGGACCCGGCCCTGATCCTGGTGCCTACTCCATCCCTTGGACCCGCCTCCGCCCCATGGACCCGGACTCGCCCTGCACCCGCCCTCACCCCATGGACCGGCCCTGCCTCCTGGAGCCCGCTCCATCCCTTGGACCTGGCTCCGCCCCAAGGACCCAGCCCCGCCCCTGCACCCGCCCCCGCCCCATAGCCCGGACCGGTCTCCTGGACCCGGACCCGCCCCTTGGACCCGGACCTGCCCCATGGACCCGGACCCGCCCCTAAACCCGCTCCCGCCCCGTGGACCCCGCCCTGCCTCCTGGTGCCCCCTCCATCCCTTGGACCGCCTCCCCACCAAGGACCCGGACCCGCCCCCTGGACCCGGACCCGCCCCCTGGACCCAGCCCCACCCCTGCACCCGCCCCGCCCCATGACCCGGCCCTGCCTCCTGGACCCGGACCGCCCCATGGACCCGGACCCGCCCCTTGGACTCGGACCCGCCCCTGCATCCGCCCCGGCCTCCAGAACCGGGACCCTCCCCTTGGACCCAGCCCGCATAGCCACGCACCGTGCACGCTGACTCTGGAGCTGGTCTCCTCGGAGCCCACACTGCAAGTGTAGAGGCCGGTGTCTTCCCAGCTCAGGTCGTGCACCACGAGCCCGCGCGTGCCCGCCGTGTGCAGGAAGTCGTACTTGTCACTAGGGACCAGCTCCACCCCGTCCTTGCGCCACACCACGCGGGCCTGGGGGTCTGAGATCTCGCACTGCAGGGCCAGCGTGCCCCGCTCCTCCGCGGACACATCGTCCAGCGCTTTCAGGAACACCACCGGCTTTGCTGCGGGGAGGTCGTGGGCAGGTGAGCGAGTGCCACCTTCGGCCTGCAAGGACCCCGGCGCCCCGCGCTGGGAGGACCCCAAGGACCCACAGCGACGCCTCACCTTTGACCTCCAGGCGGGCAGTGACCGACACCTTGGGGGAGCAGGCGCGCACAAGGCCGGCGTCGGCCCGCCGAACCCGCTTCAGCACCAGCGTGTGGCGACGGCCTTCGTGGGAGATCTCGTGGAAGCTGTCGTTGTACAGAGGTGTGCCGTTGAGCGACCACTCGACCTCCTCGTCCTCATGGGACAGCTCACACGAGAAGCAGGCGCGGCCCTCCTCCGTGGCTTCTGCGTCCTGCATCGGCTGCGTCACTGTAACCTCGCGCGCTGCCAGAGCACAGAGCCACTCAGCACCGCCGCAGGAGACCCTTCCCCCGGGGGAGAGGGGTTCCTCGCCTCCTCTCCCAGACCCTCCCCACTAGGGACGCTCCTCCCCTTCCCCGGCGAGGACCCTCCCCCCCCCAAACCCTACCCCCTGAGGATGCTCCCCCCCCACCCTCCCCCTCCGGAGCCCCCGCCCCACGGCAAGGACCCTCCCCACATCCCTGACCCTCCTCCTTGGGGACCCTCCCCCCCAGACCCTCCCCTCCGGGGACCCTCTCCCCGCCCCTCCCCCCTCTACCCCGGGAACACATCCCCCAGGCGGAGACCCTCGCCCTGGCACGGGGCGACCCCGTGCGCCCTGGCTACCTTCCACCGTGACCTCAGCGCTGCTCTGGGCGCTGCCGGCCTGGCACCGGTAGACGCCGGCGTCCGCGGGCGTGAGCCGGAGGACGCGCAGCTCCGCCATGTGGCCCTCCAGCCTCATCTTGAACTTGTCGGAGGGCGCCAGGGGCGTGTCCTCCTTGTACCACTGCACGGCCTTGGGGGCCGGCTTGAAGTCGCAGGACAGGACCACCGACTGCAGCTCGCGCCCCGCCTTGGGCTCCAGGGGCCGTGTGAGCACCATGGGGATGTCTGCCGCGGGAGGGGAGAGGGCAGCGCTGCGTCAGCGGAGGGACTGCGGGGTCCCAGAACCCACCCTGTGCCAGGTCTGCCACCAGACCTGCCAGGTCTGTGCCCCTTCGCCCCAGCGGCGCGCTCACCAGAGACCACCAGGCGTGCGGTGGAGCGCGACTTGCCGATGGTGAAGTGCACCGGCCCAGTCATGGTGGAGCAGGTTCGTCGCAGCGTCAGCCGGTGCACCGTTCCCTCCTGCTCCATGCCTACGGTGGGCCCGGCCTGGAGCACTGTCTTTCCCAGGAACCACTTGGGCGGCCGCACCGAGGGGATGGAGGTCTCGCATTCGAACCAGGCAGGTGCGGGCTCCATCACAGTCACGTCTTGCAGGCCTCGAACGATGGTGATGGATTGCTCTGTGGGTGAGGGGCTGGTCACTGGGGCGGTCCCACTGGGAGGACCGCCAGCAGCCACAGGCACAGTGGGGAGGTGCCAGGGCGGCCCCGCCCGCACCTTCCACAAAGAACTGGGCACTGGTCTTCACGTTGCCAGCGTCGCACGTGTAGGTGTCCTCATCCTCCGGCTGCACGTCGTTGATGATCAGCTTGCGGTAGAGGCCGTCGCTGACCATCTCGTACTTGGGTCCTGACTGCAGCTCCACGCTGCCCTTGAACCACTGCACCTGGGCGCTGGCCCTGGACATCTGGCACTCCAGCACACCGCGGTGCCTCTCCATGGCTATCTTGTCCCGAAGTGGGCGCAGGATGGTCACCGGCAGCTCTGAGGTGTGACCGGGGGTGAGGGGACAGGATAAGGGATGCTCAGTGCCCCAAAAACCCCACCTGAACCCCCACCCATCCAGCCTCCAGAGGGCTGGAGCCCCTCTGCCAGGGCCAGCAGGTGGCGAGGCCAGGTGTCACCCTCGGCTTCTCTGGGACCCACTGCATAGAGCTGACCAGGGGAAGGGTGGGCGCACCACTCCCCCCCCACACACACACCACTGCACCGTGCGCCCTTGACAAGCTCATCCAGAGCACCTTGGCCTCACCCCTGCCCTGCCTCTTCACATCCACACCCCTCACCCTGCACAATCCTGCATCAAGCAATTCCAAATCTCATATACCTTCCCCCCAACTTGTGGCAGACCCTCCCTCCTCTATGCCCTGACTGTGGCTAGGGCCACCTGTTAAGGCCTCATGCTCACCACATGCCGGGACCCCACAGCGCTTTCTCTCCATTGCTAAGTCCCAGGAGGAAGGATTTACTGTGACCTCCTGAGCTGCCTCTCCAAGACCCCTGTCTTCCTGGTGAGGAGGCAATACCTCCTTTTCCTCCTTCTGGGTCATTGGTGTCCTGGGACTGCTGCCCTGTCAGTCCCTGTAAGGCTGCAAAACTGTGCATTCACAAACACTGTCCAGCAAAAACCCTCCCCTGGGCTCCCTCACCTTTGACTCGGAGCTCAGCTCGAGATTCTGCATTTTCGGCTACAAATCTGATCTCTCCTGCATCTTCTGCCAGGACCCTCCGGTAGATGAGGGTGTATGTCCTCCCTGGAAACACAGGCCACTCAGTACTGGGAATAGGCCCTGGGGGCAGGATGGAGGACGAGCCCTCCTGACACCTGCCCAACAGCTCACCTTCCTGGCGGATGCGCACATTGTCACTGGGCCGAAGCTTACTGCCCTCCCAGAACCACTGGGCTGGCACCTCATCGTGAGAGATCTTGCAAGAGAAGGTGGCGCCCTCCTTTTCCATCACCTCCACATCCTCCAGGGGCCTTACGATCTGGATGTTACGACCTGGGGCGGCAAGAAGGCCGTGCCACTTGTGGATGCCCAGAGCTCCCCCTTACCCCTCCCACCCAGATTGCTGAGGGGTGCAGGGCAGGGGCAGAGCCAGAGGGCTAAGCACTTTGCTGGGGGGATGCAGGGTGGCCAGGAGGCTCTTGCCCAGCAGACCCTGACCTTTAATCTGCCTACCTTGCACCTTCAGGGAGGCTGAGCTCTGAGCATCACGAGCATCGCACACGTACACGCCCTGGTCACCAAGCTCACAGCGGAAAATGATGAGACTCCGACAGGCGCCCTGGGCCACCATGCCCACTGTCTTGCCCACCCTAAGCTCCACGCCGTCCTGAGGAGGAACGAGGTCGGGTCAGGCACTGGAGGTGGCCAACAGAGCAGTCCCACCCCTGCCAGCCCACAGTGACAGGCGGGAGCAGCCCAAGCCACCTTCAGCCAGCGCACGTCCACGTTGGGGCGAGACAGCTCACACTCCAAGGTCACCCTGTCTTTCTCTGTGGCCACCACATCCTGCAGAGGGCGGCTGAACCTCACAGGCAGCTCTGGGTTGGCAGGAAGGGGGAGGTGAGAAGCGACGCCTGAGATGTGTGGTCTCACACAGCCAGTTCTGGGAATGACACTCCCCACCCTGCCCTTGCCTGGCTCCCCGGACCTCACTGGGGACAGAGGCAGGTGCACTCAGGAGTGGGCCCCCCCTGTGCCCACGCACCAGTGACCGTAAGCCGTGCAGACGTGTGCACCCCCTCGGCTTTGAAGGCGATGAGGCCACTATCCTGCGGCCGCAGCCCCGACAGGATGAGGGTGTGGATGGGGCCTTGCACGGCCAGCTGGCACGTGGACCCTGGCTGCAGCCGCACACTGTCTCGCGTCCAGCTGCCCTCCACGTTGTCGTGTGACAGCTCCACATCCATGGTGGCTGTGCCCTGCTCCCACACCTCCACCGCCTGCAGGCCCCGCACAAGCCGGACCTGGCGCACTGAGGGACAAACACGGGGGTGCATGAGGCACTGCCGTGAGACCCAGGCCCTTCAGCCAGCCCCCACTCACCTCCCCAGGAGCCTCAGAGCCAGCCAGGCATCCTGGAGGGAAAGGCCCAGCCCTTCCCTTCCTTCTATCCCATCCTCCCTGCCTCCCACCACCCCCCAGGGCCTGTCCCTCCAGGGGGACACCCCCTTCCGTCCTCCTTCCTTGACGCCCGACCCCCACGCCCAGCCTGCTGCTGCCACTCACTTTCCACGGTGAGCTTGGCCTGCGTCTTGTCGTCTGGAGTCTCACAGCCATAAAAGCCGCGGTCGGCAAAACCCACGCAGTGAAGAACCAAGCGGTGCCTGGTGCTCTCGGCGTGAATCTCCACGTTCTTGCCTGGCACCAGGGCCACTGCGTTCCGTGTCCACTTGACCTCGGGCCATGGCCGTGTCAGCTCTACCTCCATGGCCACTGAGCTCTGCTCCTCCACCGTCTGTGGCTCCAGCTTCTTTCTGAACAGCACTGGAGCCTCTGGGGTCATGAGAAAGGGAGGTCACCGCAGCCACTGCCACTCCCAGGAATGCCAGGGCACAGAGGGGCCTGACCTCCACAGTCAGCACAGCTGCCCCCACCGTGACCTCATGTTCTCACTCCACACTAGGCCCAGCTGCACACCTGTACAGATACAACTGTAGAGAAGGGAACAGAGGCCCCGGGAGCTGCTTCTTCCTCAGCCTGTCTCTCACCTCCCACCCTCCTACTCACGACAAGCCCACCACGACCAGCAGCAATGGGGCATGGTTGGGGGGGGCAGGTAACACAGACGCTGAGCCCCCAGCCAGTCTGCCCCAAGGAGACCCTGGACACTCTACGTGAAGGAGTAAAAGGAGCCAGTCAGGTGCACCTCCCAGTCCCAGGCTCTGGATGACCTTTCCAGGTGTCCATGTTACTAACTCACTCAGAACCAGCAGCAGGTCCCCAGGTGAGGTCCCAGCAACCCCCCCACCCCCAACCCTGCTTGCACTGGCTAACTCCACTCCCTCCCACCTTGCCGACCATGGGGCTCAGTTTGGGATGCCTCCTCCAGGCAGTCTCCCTTGACGGCCTAAACCTCTGCCCACCCACAACCAGATGCACCTTACAGGGGTTTACTTTGTCCCCTTCAGAGTAGGTATCTGGCCCCTGGGTCCCACCTGAGTCTCCTTTCCTTAGCCAACAAAGCCCAGTGTCCCTCGAGGTCACCCGAACCAGCTGGACACAGGTTGGCATCAGAAAGCGGCCTTCAAACCAGTCTCCCTGGGAGGCCCTCCCACGTACCTCGCACCCGGAGGGCAGCAGCGGAGGAGACCCCCTCGGCCTCTGCGGTGATCTGGCCTGGGTCGTCCAGGGTCAGGCCCAAGATGGTCAGGCTGTGGCTCGCGCCACTCTGTGAGATGAGGAACTTCTCACTGGGCTGCAGCAACGCGCCGTCCCGGAACCACCTGACTGCTGCATCGCTGGGGGACACCACGCACTGGAAGGTGGCCTCCTGGCCCTCTTCTGCCACCACGGCGCTTAACCCAGACATGAACTTGACCATGCGGGGGGCTGCAGACAGAGGTTTTGCTTGAGAGGTGAGTAGGAGAGGCAGAGACCCCCCGCCCCATGCAGACGCAGAGAGCACACACCTCCTCCAGGAAGGCCCCCAGATGCGTCTTGCCCCTGCCTACCGCTGACGGAGAGCTGCGCGCTGGTGCAGTCATCCCGGGTCTCACATGCATACTGCCCTGCATCCTCCAGCCGCAGGCCAGACACGGTGAGCGAGCGCCAGGGACCTGTGGCTTCCATCTGGAAGCGCTTGCCAGCCCGGAGCTGCGTGCTCCCGCAGCGCCACACCACCTCGGCCTGCGGCGGGCTCAGCTCGCAGGCCAGCGTCACCGTGCCACCTAGCTCCCCGCTCACAGGCTCCAGGGGCCGGCAGAACTTAGCGGCCACCTCTGCGGGATGGAAGGGGGGGTGTCAGCCACGGGGCTTGGGCCAGGGGACAAACTCTGTGCCAACCAGTCATGCGCCCAGAGTGCCACTCCGGCTCCACGCCGGGATGCTGCCTACGCAACCTCATGGGAGACCCTCCAGCCCCACGGGCGCCCCAGTGCACACGGGGCTCCCAGAGGACACCCCAGCCCCTCTGACCTTCCACCTGCACTGGGAAGTCCTGCCCATCTGCGCCCACGCGGCAGCTGTACACTGCAGTGTCCAGGGTTTGCGCGCCGCGGATCGTCAGGGTGTGGGTGTCCCCCAGGCTGGCCGTTTCGTGCCGCTTGCTGCGGCGGATCTCCACGCCGTCCTTGAGCCACGTCACTGCGGCCACGGAGGGCGTAGCCAGCATGGCGGTCAGGACAATGTCCTCGTGCTCCCTGACCACCAGAGGCTCTCTGCGGCCAGGTCTCTCCACCGTGGGGGTCGCAGGCTCCAGCTCTGTGGGGAGATCAACGAGCATGAGAACAGGGCCCTTTCATTCCTGGCCTCGCCCATCCCACCTAGGGGCTGAACCTGGGGACGAGATCTGAAATGGGACACACACACCCCACCCAAACTTCCACTGCTGTGCCGCTGCCTGGCCCGTCCAGTCCTCTGCTGAGACTCTGCTGAACAAGTCTGACAGTTAATCCAGCAAGGCTCCATGCCACCTAACGGTCACTATCCAGGCTCCCAGGGGTGCGACAGGGTGGCCAGGGAGAGACACCTGGGGTCACGGGCCCGGGAGCCAAGAGCTGAGAGCCCAGCATCCCTGCCCAGCAGGGAAGAGGGGGGCCTCATGAGCAGACACTGTAGACCGTGGGCAGCAGGCAGGTCAGAGAGACCACAGCCTGGGGCCTGGGCCCACATTACTGAAAGACATTGGAGCAGGGCCAGGAGAGGAGGCAGCAGAAGACAGCTTGGCCCAGACCAAGATGGGCATCAGAGCAGGGCAAGCCCGCAGGGCTGACTGAACATCAGCTGGACACTCGGGATCCCAAGGCAAGAGACAGGGAGCCAACCCTGCTGAGGGCAAACCCCTCAAGTAAGTCTCCCAGAACAGGGCTGAGCTCCAAAACTGTGCATGGTGCGTTTGCAATGGGAAACGTGTCTGCTTACCAACCCTAGACAGAATGGCTACGGCCACAGACCACAGGCCTTGGTGGTCAGGTTGTGTGGGGGTAAGGTGGGGATGTGGCAGAGAGGGGCAGAAACTGGGGGACGCAAATGTCGGGAATGTCCCAGAACAGGGGCTACAGGGAGTGTCTCCAATCCAAGGACCTGGGCAGTGGACAGAGCCCTGGGCCAGGCCCGTCAGCAGAGACCCCAACACAGGACAACACACAGCCCTGTCTGAGAAGGGCTCATTTCCTGATTTGTCAGGAGTTTATACCCTCTTCCCAATGCTGGCCCCCACCTGTAATGTTTAGGCGGAAGGACACCTTCTCTCCCCCAGCCTCACAGCTGTACTCCCCAGTGTCCGCCTTCCCCGCCTGCTGCACCACCAGCCTCCTGCTGCAGCCTGTGGCCTCCATGCACACTTTGGAGCTTGCATTCAGCTTCTTCCCATCCTTGTACCACGTCACCTCTGTCTTGTCCTGAGCCACCTCGCAGCTCAGCGTGACGCTGGCCCCCGCCTCAGCCTGCACCTCACTGTATGCCAGCTGCTCCTTGGCAAACATGGCCAAGGGCTCTGGGGACAGAGAGGGACACACAGGAACAAACACACCATCTAAGTTAGGAAGGCAGCACTGGGAAAGAAGAGGTAAACGGGATGGCTGGAATAGTCTCCAGGCTCTGCACGTGCATGGCTTGCAGGGTCTTTCCCATGTGGGCACAGAGTCCCCACAGCTCCCTGCTGCAACCTACTCCGTGTCAGCATCTACTGGCAATGCAGGGAGAGTGGAACTGTACCTCCTATCAGTGCATGATTCTGTTGATACACTGCTGATTTCAGTTCACTGATATTCTGTCTAAATATAGGCCTGGAAAGCCATGACACACTGGCCTGCGCTCTTTCTCCTGTCCCATCGTGTTGTACTACAGAAGCTACGCTACCATGTAAGATGGGATAAGAGTGTATCTCCTTTTCTCTACAAGAATGTCTGTGAACAGGATATAATTTCCAGAATGCCTGGAAAGATTTACCAGGCAAGTCACCAGGTTTCCATTCTGTTCCATGAAGACACTTTGGTTCCTGCTTCTGTTGTTCCAATGACGCTGTGGGCATTGTCCACTTCTTACGTCCGTTGAGATTTGCTTTTCTACAACCACTAGGACCATACATCACCACTGTTCTGATGTTCTGGCATTAAAGAGTGCCAGATTCTCTCAAGTGACTTGTCAGAAAGACACACAACAGGTTTTGTGGTGTCCATACACACCCACAAACCATGATGTACTGATACAACTGCAAACTGCTATGGGGGCCCCCAGGAGTCAGGCGGGGCTGCTCTGAAGTTCAATTTGCCCACAAGAAGGAAAATAAAGATAGGTCACAGACTTGTCTGGAACCAGTCAGGAGGCATCAGTGTCCCTGAGCACCACCTGGAAACACAGTGGGATGGATACTGCCTTATCAGTCAGGGGCTGCTACCACTGAGTGTGCTCATGTCCCACAAGCCACTTACTCCTCTCCCTCCCTCAACCTTTACCTCATCCAGGGGGAATTCTGACACAGGATATCCTAACTGAAGACAAAAATAAACAAGATTTGCTTTGAAAACAGCTCCAAACCACACACGTGCTCATCACAGGTGTTCAGCTACTACCACTTCGCTGCTTGTTATTTATTTTGCCGAGATGCTACAATAAACATCTATCTGTGTTTTGCACTCAGGGAGCTTCCACACCCGTGAGCATGGCCCAGAATACCTACAACCTCAATAATGCAAGTTCAACCTCGAGATGATTCCAGCTATGATCAGGAGGCTGAAGCGTCCTCTTATCCTGGCTTACTGAAACCCAAACATCTCTTGATAGTGAGAACCTTTAAATGAGGCTATGGAAGCCACTAGAGCATCTGCAGGTGAGGACGTCTGGTCAATCTCAGCCCAGTGCAGCACATAGAGCCTGAATCCTGGACGCCAAAGGAGCCACAGTATGTTCTGAAGGGGTGCTGGGGACAGTGGCTGAGCATGGCCATGTGGACACACCATGGGGTACCCAAGAGGAGCTCTCTCTTGTCTGGACACTCTTCCCTTCCCACATCCGTGGGTTCAGCCACCAGAGTGAAATGGGAGGCAGAAGGCTGGGATCTGGGAGGAGCATCAGGGTCTGTCTGGGCTGCGCACTAGTGCCATCATCGCTGGCAATCAAGGATAAAGTATTAGCCCCAGAACTGACCTGTGACGTCCAGGTGGAAGGACACCTTCTCTCCCCCGGCCTCACAGCTGTACTCCCCGGCGTCCACCTTCCCTGCCTGCTGCATCACCAGCTTCCTGCTGCAGCCCTTGGCCTCCACACGCATTCTGGAGCTGGCACTCAGCTTCTTCCCGTCCTTGTACCACGTCACCTCCGTCTGGGCCTGGGCCACCTCGCAGCTCAGTGTGGCACTGGCCCCCGCCTTGGCCTGCACCTCACTGAGTGCTGGCTGCTCCTTGGCAAACATGACCGAGGGCTCTGGGGACAGGGAGGGACACATAGCATCAAACACACCATATCCATTAGGGTCGCAGCACTGGGAGAGCAGGCCTGGATGAGGGTGCAGGGCCACGGAAACTCCTCCAGGCTCTGTGCTGGCTGCACAAGTACCCAAAGTTCACTATAGGCTCTACCACTGTTCCACGTGGGGATGCTGGAAAAGACTTCGCTGTGCACACATACCTCTGGGAGAGGTGCAGGGGTGTTGCAATGCACACGCACCCCAGCCTTCCCAGGTGATGCAGTCTTTCCTCACAGTTGTGCAGGGAGCTGCTGCCGCTCCTTGCTCTCACCTACACTGTGATGTCCACTGCTGGCACCTGCAGGGAGGGACATGTCCCTCCTGTGGTCTTTCCATGTAAGTCCCTGATGACTCACACAGTGGAGCACCGTTCAGGTTTCTCTGACTCTTCTCTTCTGCAGTGTGGTATCATTGCAATGCCCTGTCTGGTTATCAGTTATTGCTAATTATGGCCTGTCCTTTACATATTCGTTTTTAGGAGCTCTTGCACTTGCATTAGAGCTTTGATAATCATGGTTTTGTGAATAATTTATCCATCATCGTCACTTGCCTTTTCATCCCTTTGCCTTTGTGTCCTCTGATGATGTAAAGTTCTCAGTTGTGATTTAGGCAGGTATGTCAATGTGTCCTTTGTGGTTGGTGTGTTCATATTCTGTTTCAGAAATCTTTCATTACCCTGAGGCCATTAAATGTTGTGTGTTCTCTGCTAAGAGCGTGTTTTGTCTTTCACACTGGAATCCTAGCTTGGCTGGAGTTGGTGCCTATGCGTGATGTGGGGGAGCCCCCCATTTTTATTATAGATAAATAGATCATTTGAGAGAGACATAGAAGATAGATAGATAGATAGATAGATAGATAGATAGATAGATAGATAATACAGGTAGATGATGGATAGATATAGATAGATGATACATATATATGTAGATACACACATAGGTAGGTAGGTAGATAGGTAGGTAGGTAGGTAGGTAGGTAGATAGATGATCCAGATAGATGATGGAAAGATGGAGTAATGGATGATACAGATAGATGAGATAGATAGATAGATAGATAGATAGATAGATAGATAGATAGATAGATACAGATAGATGATATAGTAGATGATAGATAGATAGATAGATAGATAGATAGATAGATAGATAGATGATCCAGATAGATGACAGAAAGATGGAGAGAGAGAGAGAGAGAGAGAGAGAGAGAGATCCATATAGATGATGGAAAGATGGAGAGATGTAAGACACAGATAGATGATATACAGATAGATAGATTAGATAGATAGATAGATAGATAGATAGATAGATAGATAGATAGATACAAAGTTACATAGTCTGAGCACCATTTATGAAAAGACAATCTATCTCTATACCATGTGCCAGAATTACAGAATAAAAATAAAAATAATTGAAAAGGGGGGGGTGCCTGGGTGGTTTAGTCAGTTAAGTGTCCAACTCTTGGTTTCAGCTCAGGTCATGATGTCACAGCTTATGGGTGTGAGCCCCATACTGGGCTCTGCAGTAGCAGCACAGAGACCATGCATTCTGTCACTGCTCCACCTGGGCTCTCTCTCTGCCCCTCCCCTGCTCTAGCTCCCTCTCTATCTCTCTCTGAAAATAAATAAATAAATAAACATTAAAAAATCTCCTTTTAAAAACTGGAAAAGGATGGGGTGGGTGAAGCTGGTCACAGCATGGTCTATTTGAACCTTACCACTTGTCCCTTTGTGTTATGCACCTATCCCCAAGTTGCAACCTGATGTCTTCCTACTACAGCTTTATTAGTTATATTACTTCATTTTATATTTCTCCTGATTCACTGTACAGTGTTGCACACAGTTGTACCAGTGGAGCCATGTACGAGCTCCAGTTAGAAGGAGACACCCTGTGAATGTGATGTGCTGTAGTTTTCTGTATCCTGCGTCAAATTAAGGAACAATCCTCTTATAGTTAATCAAGGACTTGACTACCTTGAATGTACGCTACATTTTATGAAATTCTTCTTCTGCATATAATGTAAAAATTTTATCAAGCAGTCATGTGAGAATAAAACAAAACAAAAAATGTGTTTTCCCTTTTAAGTTCTAAATATGACAGATTATACTGATATTCTAATGTTCTGGTGTTGGCCAATCCTGTGTTCTTAGGAGATGAGCTCAGTGTGTCTGCACTTTGAGTATTGCACTGTTACTTGGACAATATTTTGTGTAAAATTTGGTATTGACATGCATCCGAGACTGGCCTCCAATTGCAATTCTTCACACTTGTCCAATTTGGGTATCAATGCGGCGTAAAATGGGTTAAGAGTGTACATCCCTTTTCTGTCCTCTTAAAGAATCCTCCATGATCATGGGACAATTTCTTTCCAGAATTTGTAATTTGTAATCTATAATTCGTAAATTGTAACTTACCAGCAGAACCACTGAATTTAATCTTGTCTAATGAGAAGGCTTTTTGGGATGGTTCCATTTTTTAAAAAAGTTATAAGATTGTTTACATTGTTTATATCTTCTTGTGGATGTTTTGATACAGTTTTTGAGGAATTGGACAATTTGCCAAAACTTTTCAATTCTACTTGAGTAAAATAATATCACGTTCTACTGAAATGACAGGGTCAAAAGTGTTCCTAGTAAGTTTCTTACTATCTATACACATCTACAAATCATGTAATGATACACTACTGAAGAGTCACACATTACTATTAGGAGTCAATGTGGGGCCACAGACCACCTATTTGAGCTTAACCTCTCTTAACTTAAAGTAAGTTTGCAGATATCTCTGTGCACCAGCCAGGGATGGGCATACGCGTGCACGCCCCCCCCCCCCACCACTAGCAAGTGCTATGAAATAAATACATAAATACTGCTTCACCAGTCAGTGGCTGCCACTATAGTAACTTATCTGTCCCAAAGTGTGCTGATTTCAGAGAAGCTACTCATTCTTCCCAGCTTCAAAATCTATGAATCAAACTCCAACCACAATACTGACACAGAACATTCTCACAGAGACAAAAGGAAACTGAAATTTTCTTTCAAAAGAATGTTCCAGGGGCTCCTGGGTGACTCAGTTGGTTAAGCATCTCAGTCTTAAGTTCAGCTCAGGTCATGATCCCACAGTTCCTGAGATTAAGCCCTGCTTCAGGTAATGTCAACACAGAGCCTGATTGGGATTCTCTCTCTCCCTCTCTCTGTGCCCCTCCCTTGCTCATGCTTTCTCTCTCTCTCTCTCTCTCTCTCTCTCTCTCTCTCTCTCTCTCTCTCTCTCTTCCTCTCTCTCTCTCTCTCTCTCTCTCTCTCTGAAAATAAATAAATAAACATTTAAAAATTATCAATAAGTAAGTAAATAATGTCCCACATGCCAGGTACACATCCAAGTCGCATATCTCCCAGCCCTCTGCTCCTGGTTTACTATGTGCGGACATTGCGACAGAACAGGGATCGAGATTTGGGTACACATAGGTGCACAGGTAACTTCCATGTCCACATGTGAGGCAGGAAGAGTGTCCCAAAATGACTGAAATTTTGGTAATGCCAAGTTCAGTCTCAAGACAACTCTAAGACAACTGGGTTGGGTATCTGAAATGCGCCTGTATCAGGTTCAAAGATTTTCAGCCCTCATGTGGTGCTGGGTGAGGTCATCTGGGAGCTTCTAGAAGTAATTTGCATGCCCTGGGGTGAGAGACATTGGCTCTACTTTAGGCAGTGAAGCCAGATGGAGCGACTGTACTGGACACAGGAACTCCAGGAGCATTACTCCATGGAAACATCATGCAGGGTGCACAACAGGGGTGGTGTGCTGTACACAGATCTTCCCATCCACTCTCCCAGGGCTTGGCCACAGGCATGAAGATGGGATATGGGAGATGTGAGGACAGGAGATCTACTGGAGAGACCACAGGTTCTTCATAGCTGTCAGTCAACACATCATGCTGAAACAGGGCTAACATGGCACGCCACCACCACCCAAGTACTGACCTGTGACATCCAGGAGGAAGGACACCTTCTGGCCCCCAGCCTCACAGCTGTACTCCCCGGTGTCTGCCTTCCCCGCCTGCTGCACCACCAGCCTCCTGCTGCAGCCCTTGGTCTCCACGCACACTCTGGAGCTCGCACTCAGTTTCTTCCCATCCTTGTACCATGTCACCTCCGTCTGGGCCTGGGCCACCTCACAGCTCAGCGTGGCGCTGGCCCCTGCCTTGGCCTGCACCTCACTGTGTGCCGGCTGCTCCTTGGCAAACACAGCTGCAGGCTCTGGAGAGAGGGAGGGATGCATGAGGTCAAAGATACAATCCATGTGAAGAATGCAGGTCTGGGAAAGAAGGTCTAAACAGGGAGGCAGGGGGACTGGAACTCTCTCCAATCCCTGCATCAGATGTGGGCCAAGAAGCCTCAGCACCTTTTCAGCAACAACTAACACAACTTATTTACACACTCTACCACTTTCCTGGTTGTTCCAGTTGGGGACCATATATTGTATCCCTGCTCCACCCTGTCTGTCCTAAGTGGGGACCATACATTCTATCCCTGCTCTCCTGGGCTGTTCCAGGTGGGGAGCATACATACATTCTATCCTTGCTCTCCTGGACTGCTCCAGGTAGGACCATACATTCTATCCCTGCTCCTCCTGGGCTGTTCCAGGTGGGACCATACATTCTATCACTGTTCCATGTGGGCTTTTCCAAGTGGGACCATACATTCTATCACTGTTCTACCTCGTCTGTTCCAGGTGGGGACCATACATTCTATCCCTGATCCACCTGGGATATTTCAGGTGGGACCATACATTTTATCCCTGCTCCTCCTGGGCTGTTCCAGGTGGGACCATACATTCTATCTCTGCTCCTCCTGGGCTGTTCCAGGTGGGACCATACAGTCTATCACTGCCCCACCTAGGATGTTCTAGGTCTGGACCATATGTTCTATCACCACTCTACTTGGGCTGCTCTAGGCTGGGACTCTTGAGAGACCTCTGTGCACATGCAACCTGTGGAGTCATGATGACTTTCCACCTTTCCACACATTCATGCTGGGAGCATCTCACCTTTAGTGCAGGGAGTTCCTACAGGTTCAGGGCTTCATGCTCTGGCCTACTCTGCACTGACTAGTGCTGGCAATCTGGGGGGAGTGTAGATTGCCCTCTGTGGCTGTGTTTTGCACGGTCCTGAGGACTCAAACAGTGGAGCATTCTTTCCGGTCATTACTGTTTGTGTTTCTGAATCGTCACTGTCATGTTTTCTGTCCAATGGTCAAGACCACTCTCTGTCTCTTTCACATTCATTTTAGGAACTCTATTTAACACGACAGAGATTCTCTCTTCCATATGTGTGGGGTTTGCCTTTTCACTCTTGGGGTGTGTTCTAATGAATCAAAGATTGCAGGTTTAATGTGGTCAAACATGTCATTCTTGTCCCATGGTGGCTAGTGCATTTGTGTTATATCAGAAACCCCCGCTTACCCTTCAATCCATATCATCATCTAAGAGTGTCATGGTGCCACCTGTCACCCTGGTGTCTCCAACCCACATGGAGTTGGATGGGTATGCAGTGTGAATTACCAGACTTTTTTTTGCATATGGTTAAATGACAAAAAAAAATTTCTATGAAATTAGTGTATATTGAATTTCTATGAAATTAGTGTATATCTAGTGTATATATACAGAAGTGTTTTCTTTATGTCAACATTTGTACGTGGTTATCTTTCTAATACTCACAAAGCCTAACAATTTTTATTTGTAATTTCAGACGTGGTGATCGTGATCATGTCTTCTGTGAATTCTACTTTGTTTACCAAGGTTTATGCATTTTATTTCATTTTCCTCCCTTCCATGCTGTGCAATGTTGGATAGAAGTGCTAACAGTGCACCCCTTCCCTTGTTCTCTATCTCATAGGTAAAACCTTCAAGGTTTCCCATGAAGTATGATGTTACCTGGTGTTTCCTGTAGTACTATTTATCAATTTATCAAGGTAAGGAAGAATTGGTTTATTGATAGTTGGTCAAGAATTTTATGGCATGAATTGAGGATAAATTTTATCAAATATTTGCTCAGGGTTTATGTTAAACTTTATCAAATTTTTCTTCTGCATTTATTGAGATAACCATATCCTTTTTCTCCTTCAAGCAGTTAGTTCACATTATGCAGTTGATGCTAGTTCAAACAACATGGGTTTGAACTGCAGGGGTCCATTTAAACATTGATTTTTTAAATGAATACAGTACAGTACTATAAATGTATTTTCTCTTTCTTGTTCTTTTCTTAATATCATTTCTTTCCTCTATCTTACATTATTGTAAGAATACAGAGTATAATACATATAACATGCAAAATCAACTAAGTTATCGGCAAGACTCTCAGTCAACAGTGCGCTATTAACAGTTAAGTTCTGGGGGACTCAAAAGTTATAAGTGGATTTTTTACTGCACTGGGCACTACCACCCCTAATCCCTACATCACTGAGATCAACTGTGGTGATTTTCTACTGTTTTGAATATTAAACCAACTTTGCATTCCTGGACTATGACTTCATCAAAGCATATTTTTTGACATCTTGCTTAGATGACTTTGCCAATGTTTTGTTGAAGATATTGGATATTGATATCCATAAGAGATTGGCCTATAATTTTAATCCTTCCTTCTTTCCTTGTCAGATTTTGGTGTTGATGTTATGTTAGCTCCATGAATCAAAAAAGAATGTACATCTTTATTTTATTCTCTAGGATAATCTCCATGAATACTTTCCATAATATTTGGTATAATTTTTCAGCAGAGCTACTAGGCTTAGATCATTCTCTATGAAAAAAAGTTTTATTACTGTTTCCATTTATTTAAATTTATGGGACTACCTGAGTTATATATTTCTTCTTGTGTCACTTTTTCAGATGGTTTTCTAAGAATTTGGTCAATTTATCAAAACTTTCAAATTGATACCATAAAATAATATGCCATATGCTCTCAAAAAAACACTTTGGAAAAATGTAGGATTTCTGGCATCTGTACACACCCAAAAATATTATATACTGATATACCATCACAACTATTATGGGCTGGCAGCTAGGATTAATGTGGTGCTATGGCCCACCCTCCTCTGATGTTAAGACAAATTTAACAAAAGCAAAATAAATTTAGTCCTTAGACTTCCCCATGAAGCAGCCAGGAGGCACAAACACACAATACCCACTAGGAAATCCTATGACATACTGCTATACCAGCCAGTGATTGCCACCACAAGGATTCATCTATAGCAGAGCATGGTGATATTTACTTCTTCACATTTCTAAATCTATAAATCAGACTCCAAGAGGAATTATGACACAGAATGGCCTTACTGAAGACACAAGGAAACAAGATGTGCTTTAGAAAAAGAACTCCAGAACTTACATGTACATGTCTCAGGTACAAATCTATCAACCCTCTAGTTCTGTTTACTTTGCACAGGCACTACAAGAAAACAGCAGTCTAGATTTTGCTACATACAGGTGCACAGATAACATATATTCATGTGCAAAATAACACATTAAAACAAACAAAACATTAATAATCCAAAGTTTAGTTAAGATCATTCCAAGTATGATTATATCATCAAAATTTCCCCTACTCTGGTTTAAAGGAACTGAAATGTCTCTCACTAGTAAGCACTCCTTACAGCACTGAAGGGGGCATCTAGGGAGCCCAGGAAAGCACAGTCACATAACCAAGGTGTGAGATGCCTAGTCTACTTCAGAACCCAAACATGAAGAACAGCCATAGTCCTGGGCACTGAGGAACTCCAGGAGGGCCCTGTGCAGGTGCTCAGATGCATGACTGAGAGAACTGCTCAAAGACACAAAAATGGCCCCTCTCACTCCCTGAGCACCCTTCTCACTAAACTTCTGTCAGTCTAACCTTGACTATGAAAATAGGAGGCAACAGGATGGCAGAGGGGAAAAGATGAAGAGTAAGGGAAGGAACATCAGAGCCTGTGGGATCTGTAATGCAATTCCTCCATTATGTCCAATCAAGACTGTTAGTATCAAAAGGAACTGACCTGTGACATCCAGGTGGAAGGACACCTTCTGGCCCCCGGCCTCACAGCTGTACTCCCCAGCATCCACCTTCCCCGCCTGTTGCACCACCAGCCTCCTGCTACAGCCCTTGGCCTCCATGTGCACTTTGGAGCTCGCACTCAGCTTCTTCCTGTCCTTGTACCATGTCACCTCTGTCTTGTCCTGGGCCACCTCGCAGCTCAGTGTGGCGCTGGCCCCTGCCTTGGCCTGTACCTCACTGCGTGCAGGCTGCTCCTTGGCAAACACCACTGTAGGTTCTGAGGACAGGGAGGGATACACAGGGTTAAAGATACTGTGCAAATCAGGAAGGCAGCACTGAGAAAAGACTGAATGGAGAGGCAGGAGAATTGAAAGTCTCTAGGCTCCACATAAGAGTGAAACCATATGGTATCTGTCTTTCTCTGTATGGCTTATTTCACTTAGCATAACACTCTCCAGTTCCATCCATGTTGCTACAAAGGGCCATATTTCATTCTTTCTCATTGCCATGTAGTACTCCATTGTGTATATAAACCACAATTTTTAGCTCTGCACCAACTGTGTGACTTGGAGAAGCCCCACTGCCTTCCTAAGGACAAGTAACACTATTTATCTGTACATTCTACCCCACTTCTCCATGTGGGCTGTTCCAGGTGGGGACTATATTCTACCACCACTCTGCTTGAGGTATTGTGGTGGGGGGCGGGAATTCTGTGAGAGACTCTTGTGCATGTGGGATCTGTGGGGTCATTATGCCTGCACACCTCAACATTTATAGATGATGCAAAGTCTTTACCACATGACTGCCTAAGAACATTCTCCCTGCAGTGCAGGAATGTTCCTACAGCCAGAATACTTGGTACAATTTGATAGTAGAGTCACTAGGGTTATCCAGTATTGTGTGACAAGATTGTTTATTATGGTTCCAATAATTTATAAGGTTATAGGACTACTCAAATTGTCTATGTGTTCTTCCATGAGTTTTGATATAGCTCTCTTGATCAATTGGTCAAAACTTTCCAAATTTACTTGCATAATGTTATATCATATTCTCAGATAATCACATCACAAATATACACATAGGGTTTTAAACATTTGTAAACACTCACAAACCATTAAACCCCAATGTAATACCAACATGTTATGTGCTGGCATCCAGGAGCCACATGTAACTGTACATATGAATTATATGAAAGGAAAATAAAGTCAGTTCTCAGACATCTCTATTGATTAGCCAGGGAAGCACAGATGCACACTAATCATTAGGAAATGCTGTGAAATAAATGCTAAATTACTTTCAGTGGCTGCTCCTGTGACCTCATTCTTAGCGGGGCATGCTGGTAGACAATATGCTACTCAGCATTCCATTGGCAAATGTATAGGTCTAACTACAAACAGAATTCAGAGGCAAAACACCAACTTATGACAAAGTGAAAATAAGATATGCTTTGATAGGAAATTCCAAGCATCACAGGTGTTTGTTGGGGCACATACACACCAGTCCTCTGCTCTCTGTGTAATCAACACAGACATGGCAACAAAATATGGATCTAGATTTGGCTACGTATGGGTGCAGAGAGAACTCCTATACCTCTGTGAAAGGAGGAAAGTATCCCAGAACACCTAAGACTTTGAAAACCCAAGGCACAGTCTCAAGATAATTCCAAGTATGACTGTGTGGCCTACATTTCCCTGTCCCCTGACTCAGTGAAGCCAATATGTCTTGCTAGCAGGAACCCTTAGGTGTGTTTGGTGAAGATACAATGACCTCTCAGAATGACTCCAGGGGAGAGACATCTGGTTTACTTCAGCCCCAAGCATCAGGGAGATCCAGAGTCCTGGACTCCAACGTCCACCAATGGGTTCTGAGCAGGTACTGGGAACATGTGACCAGCACTATTACGTGGAAATACAACCTCTGGCGTATGAGAATGACCTGTCTCCCTCCTGTGCACTCCTTCCAGCCATGTTCCCATGGCCCCACTTGGGATATGGAAATGGAGGTGGTGAATGGGTGATGTCAAGGGAAAAAGTCTAACTGAAAGAGCACGAGAGTCTGTCTTGGGGATAAATCTGTTCCACCTTCACCTCACAAAAAGGCTAATTTTGCATTCTCTAAGAACTGACCTGTGACATCCAGGCAGAAGGACACCTTCTGGCCCCCGGCCTCACAGAGGTACTCCCCAGCATCCACCTTCCCCGCCTGCTGCACCACCAGCTTCCTGCTGCAGCCCTTGGCCTCCATGTGCACTTTGGAGCTCGCACTCAGCTTCTTCCCGTCCTTGTACCATGTCACCTCTGTCTTGTCTTGGGCCACCTCGCAGCTCAGTGTGGCGCTGGCCCCTGCCTTGGCCTGCACCTCACTGCGTGCAGGCTGCTCCTTGGCAAACACCACTGTAGGTTCTGAGGACAGGGAGGGATGCTTGGAGTCAAAGATACCATCCATGTGAAGAATGCAGGTCTGGAAAAGAAGGTCTAAACAGGGAGGCAGGGGGACTGGAACTCTCTCCAATCCCTGGATCAGGTGTGTGGCCAAGAAGCCCCACCACCTTCTCAGCAACAACTAACAAAATTTATTTACACACTCTACCGCTTTCCTAGTTGTTCCAATTGGGGACAATACATTCTATCACTGATCTGCCTGGGCTGTCCCCAGTGGAAACCAAAAATTCTATCACTGCTCATCAGCGATGTTCTGGGTGAGGACCATACATTCTATCACTGTTCCCTGTGAGCTCTTCCAGGTAGAGACCATACATTCTATCACTGTTCCACCTGTGCCTTCCTGTGGCTGTCTCGTTCATTGACTTGATGACTCGCAAAGCACAGTAAATTTTCTGAAGTTTTTGGACCTTAATATTTGCTCTTCTGTGGTGTCATTGCTCAAGTGTTTTGCCTTATTTTCAACAGCACTGTCTCTTACTCATATATTCACTTGGGAGCTCTTTATTTAAGTAAATGTCAGAGTGTTTGTGGTTATGTGTGTTTATATACCCTCCCCATCTTGTGATTTGCCTTTCCACACCTTCATGTTTCTAGTGACAAAATGTTAAGAGCTTTCTTATGGACAGATATATTATTTTGTCCTTTTTATTTTGTGCACTTTGTTCTTTTTAGGGACAACTTCATGCTGAAGTCATTAATGACCCACATTGTTTGATAAGAGCTTGAACCACATTTCTCACTGAGGTCTCTAACCCACATTGAGCTGAGATTTTGCATAGGAAGAAATAGACATCCATCTTCAATTCCGTTTTCCATATGGTTAATAGTCTTAGTACCATTTGTGAAAGACTGACCCTCCACTACAGTTACACTTAGCACCACGGTGAAAACCAAACTAAAAAACAAAAAGCAGAAGGGACTCAGGTTTTATACAGACCTGTTTCTGGATTCACTTTCCTGTTCTCTTGGGCTGTTTCTCAGTCCCTACATAAAGACCCAATTGTCTGAATTGCTGTAGTTTTATCAAAAGTCTTGATATCAAGTAAATTAAATATCATTATTTTGGAGGATTTTTTTGTTTTTTGTTTTGTTTTGTTTTGTATTTTTCAAAGTGGCCTTCCTCTCTCTGGCTTTGCAATATACTTGTCAATACTCTTACTCACAGAAGAACTATTATTTGGGTGTTGAAGAGGATTGAACACTTCGGGTGTTCCATCAATTTCCATCCATGATTTAGATCTTATTCTGTCTCTCAATAAAGTTGAATAGTTTTTGCCCACAAAGCACCTCAAGATCCTTTCTTAGACTTGGAATTGGTAACAGGATTTTTCTGATGCTATGTTAACCCCTTTAAAATGTCACTTTCCAGCTTCTGGTGTCTGGTGTATAGATACAGAGTGTTTCCTGTAGTGATTTTTCTATGTCCTAATCTTACTCTCTTTCCCATCCAAAATGTAACTGTTTGGGATTTTCCACATTGATAACCATATCTTCTGTTAGTTTCAGTTTTCGCTTTTCCAGCTTTCATGTCTTTAATTTTATTTTCCTCCATGGTGTGCTGTGAATATTGCATAAAAGTAAGGACACTCAGTTTCCCTGTCTTGGTCCCATCTCAAAGGCAAAGTTTTCAAGTTTTCATGTGAAATTTGATGTCAGGTATTCAATACCACCAATTATTACATTAAAGACAAAATGTTCTACTTAAAGTTTGTGAAGAATTTTTTGGTAGTAATTGATGCCACATATTATGGAATATTCTCCCTGGATTTCTGATGTTATATTTTATCTAGTGCTTTTATTTATCATTTATTGGGGAAATAACATTGCTTTTACTTTTATTTTGTTAATATCAAACCATTGTTGATTTTTCTGTTAGTTTTTTTATTAATTATTTTTTTAAATTTACATCCAAGTTAGTTAACATATAGTGCAATAATGATTTCAGGAATGGAATCCAGTGATTCATCCCCTATATATAACCCTCAGTGCTTATCCAAACAAGTGTCCTCCTTAAAGCCCTTGCCTTTAGCTCATTCCCCCACCTAACACCCTTCTAGCAACCCTCAGTTTGTTCTCTGTATTTAAGAGTCTCTTATGGTTTGCCTCCCTCCTTGTTTTTACATTGTTTTTGTTTCCCTTCCCTTATGTTCATCAGTTTTGTATCTTAAATTCCACATATGAGTGAGTCACGATATTTGTCTTTCTCTGACTAATTTCGCTTAGCATAATACTCTCTAGTTCCATCCACATTGTTGCAAATGGCAAGATTTCATTCTTAATGATTGCTACTTGTTGATTTTCTAATGTTTCTGGTGTTGAACCAGACTTGCATTCCTGGAATATGACTGTTGTCCTAGTGTGTTGTTCTCTTGATAAATTGCAGAATTCAGTTGGATAATATTTTCTGGAAGGTACTGCCTTGACATCAACAAGAGGTGGCCTGTGAAAATTCTTCATATTTATCTTGTCACATTTTGATATTGATATGCTATATATGTAAAATAAATTGATGTGTGTGTCTCTTTTCAAAACTCTATAAGAATCCTATAAACATAAACATGAGATAATTTCTTTCCAGAACATTTTATAGAATTTAAGAGGCACTGGGCTTAGACATTATTCTCTAAGATTACTTATGATCCTCCATTTATCTTAAGTCTTAGGACTGTGCAACTTGTCCAATTTTTCTTGTGTAAGTTTCAATATAATTCCCTAGGAAATGATTGATTTGTAAGTGTCTGCTCTCTTTGTAAACTGCACAGACATTGCAATACAATACAGATCTAGATTTGGCTACATATAGGTGCAGAGAAAACTTCTACATCCCTGTGAAAACAGGGAAGTGTGTCCCAAAACGCCAAAAACTGTGACTCAAAGCACAGTCCTGGGAAAACTCCAAATATGACGGTGGCCCCAATTTTTCCCTTCCCCTGGTTCAATGAAATCAAACATTTCCACCATCAAGAACACTCATGTGATTTGGAGGAAGATATTTGTGACCTTCAGAACGACTCTCCTGGAAAGACATCTGGTCTACATCAGCTCCATGCATCAGGGAGATCCAGATTCCTGAACTCCAATGTCCACCAGTAGGTTCTGAGCAGGTGCTGGGAACATGTGACCAGCACTATTACGTGGAAGCACAACCCATGGTGTATGAGAATGACCTGTCTCCTTCCTGTGCATTCCCTCCAGCCATCCTCCCATGGTCCCACCTGAGATGTGGAAATGGAGGTGGTGAATGGGTGATGTCAATGGAAAAGTCTAACTGAAAGAGCACGAGAGTCTGTCTTGGGAATAAATCTGTTCCAAGCTCACCTCATAAAAGAGGCTAATTTTGTACTCTGAAAGAACCGACCTGTGACGTCCAGATGGAAGGACACCTTCTGGCCCCCGGCCTCACAGCTGTACTCCCCGGCGTCGGCCTTCCCTGCCTGCTGCACCACCAGCCGCCTGCTGCAGCCCTTGGCCTCCACGTGCACTTTGGAGCTCGCACTCAGCTTCTTCCCATCCTTGTACCATGTCACCTCCGTCTGGGCCTGGGCCACCTCACAGCTCAGTGTGGCACTGGCCCCTGCCTTGGCCTGCACCTCACTGCATGCTGGCTGCTCCTTGACAAATACAGCTGAAGGCTCTGGGGACAGGGAGAGATGCATGGAGTCAAAGATACCATCCGTGTGAAGAATGCAAGTCTTGGAAAAAAGGTATAAACAAGGAGGCAGGGGGACTGCAACTCTCTCCAATCTCTGTGCCAAGTGGGTGGACAAGAAGCCCCACAACCTTCTCGGTAACAACTAACACAATTTATTTACAGACTGCCATTTTCCTGGCTGTTCTGGGGTGGGGGGGACCATACATTCTATCACTGATCTGCCTGCCTTCCTGTGGCTGTGTCCTCCATAGTCTTGATGACTCACAAAGTACAACACCCTTTCTGAAGTTTTTGGTAGTTATAATTTGCTCTACTGTGGTGTCATTGCTCAAGAGATGTGCCCCACTTACAAGAGCACTTTCTCTTACTCGTATTTATTTAAGAGCTCTTTATATAAGTAAATGTCAGACTGTTGTGGTTATGTGTGTTTATATACCCTCCCCATCTAGTGACTGGCATTTCTACCCCTTCATTGGGGGCCCTACATAGACACCCAATTTTTTGCATTGCTGTACTTTTATCAGAAGTCTTGATATCAGGTAAAGTTAATGCCATTGCATTGGGGATTTCTTTTGGTTTTTGTTCAGTTTTGTTTTGCTTTGTTTTTGTCAAAAGTAGATTTCCTCTCTCTGGCTTTACAACTCACTTGTCAATACTCTCACTCACATAAGAGCTATTATTTGGGATTTAATGAGGACTGACTACCTCTGGATCTTTCATCAATTTCCATCCATGATTTAGATCTCTTTCTCTCAATAAAGTTGAATACTTTTTTCCCACAAAGCATCTGAAGATCCTTTCTTATACCTGGAATTGGTAACAGGATTTTTCTCATGCTGTTATAACCCCTTCAAAATGTCACTTTCCAGCTTCTGCTGTCTGATGTCTAGATACAGAATGCTTCCTATATATTGATTTTTGTATGTCTTATTCTCTCCTCACTCTCTTTGCCATCCAAAAAGTAACTTTGGGATTTTCCACATTGATAATCATATCTCCTGTTAGTTTCAGTTTTCATTTTTCCAACTTTCACCTTCACTTTTATTTTCCTCCAGGATGTGCTGTGAACGTTGCATAAAAGTGAGGACATTCAGCTTCCCTGTCTTGGTCCCATCTCAAAGGCAAATCTTTCAAAGTTTCACGTGAAGTGTGATGTCAGCTAGACTTTTCAATACCACCAGTTATTACATTAAGGACAAAACCTTCTATTTAAAGCTTATGAGGAATTTTGTGGCAGGAATTGATGCCAAATATTATGGAATATTCTGCCTATGTTTCTGATGCTTTATTTTATCCAGAGCTTTTACTCTTCATTTATTGGGGAAATCACATCATTGTTTCTTTGATTTTGTTAACATCAAGCTTTGTGTTGATTTTCTAATGTTTCTGGTGTTGAACCAGCCTTGCATTCCCAGAATATGACTATTGTCCTAGTGTATTGTCCCCTTGATAAAATGCAGAATTCAGTTGGATAATATTTTATGGAAGATATTACTTTCACATCAATGAGGGGTGGCCTGTGAAAATTCTTCATATTTACCTTGTCACATTTTGGTATTGATATGCTACCTATGTAAAAGGAATTGATGACTGCATCTCTTTCAATACTCTATAAGAATCCAATGAACATGGAGTAATTTCTCTTCAGAATATTTGGTAGAATTTGACAGTAGAGTCACTGGGCTTAGACATTATTCTGTGAGAAAATTATTTATGATCATCATTTATCTTAAGTGCTAGGATTGTACAAGTTGTACAGTTTTTCTTGTATGAGTTTCAATATAATTCCCTAAGAATTGATTGATTTTTAATTGTCTGCTGTCTTTGTAAACTGCACAGACATTGCAGTACAATACAGATCTAGATTTGGCTACATATGGGTGCAGAGAAAACTTCTAGATCCCTGTGGAAACAGGAAAGTTTGCCCCAAAATGCCAAAAACTGTGACTCAAAGCACAGTCCTGAGAATCCAAGTATGACTCTGTGGCCCCAATTTCCCTTTCCCCTATACAGTGAAATGAAACATCTCCACCACCAGGAACCCTCATATGGGTTGGGAGGAAGAAATTTGCGACCTCCCAGAATAACCCCAGGGGAGAGACATCTGGTCTACATCAGTCCCAGGCATCAGGGAGATCCAGAGTCCTGGACTCCAATGTCCACCAATGGGTTCTGAGCAGGTGCTGGGAACAATGTGGGAACACAACCTCTGGTGTATGAGAATGACCTGTCTCCCTCCTGTGCACTTCTTCCAGCCATGCTCCCATGGTCCCACCTGGGATATGGAAATGGAGGTGGTGAATGGGTGATGTCAAGGGAAAAAGTCTAACTGAAAGACCACGAGAGTCTGTCTTGGGGATAAACCTGTTCCACCTTCACCTCACGAAAAGACTAATTTTGCACTAAGAACTGACCTGTGACATCCAGGCGGAAGGACACCTTCTGGCCCCCGGCCTCACAGCTGTACTTCCCAGAATCCGCCTTCCCTGCCTGCTGCACCACCAGCCGCCTGCTGCAGCCCTTGGCCTCCACACGCATTCTGGAGCTCGCACTCAGCTTCTTCCCGTCCTTGTACCACGTCACCTCTGTCTGGGCCTGGGCCACCTCGCAGCTCAGTGTGGCACTGGCCCCTGCCTTGGCCTGCACCTCACTGTGTGCTGGCTGCTCCTTGGCAAACATGACTGCAGGCTCTGGGGACAGGGAGGAATGCATGGTGTCAAAGATACCATCCATGTGAAGAATGCAGGTCTGGAAAAGAAGGTCTAAACAGGGATGCATGGGGAATGGAACTCACTCTGATCTCTGCATCAGGTGTGTGGCCAAGAAGCCCCACCACCCTCTCAGCAAAAACTAACACAAATATTTACTCTACCACTTTTCTGGCTGTTCAGGTGGGAGTATACTTTCTATCACTGCTCCATCTGTGTCTTCCTGTGGCCGTCTTTTGCATCGACTGGATGACTCGCAAAGTACAGCACCCTTTCTGAAGTTTTTGGTAGTTAGATTTTGATCTTTTGTGGTGTCATTGCTCAAGTGTTTTGCCCCATTTACAACAGCACTGTCTCTTACTCATATTCATTGGGCGCTCTTTGTTTAAGTAAATGTCAGTGTTTGTGGTTATGTGTATTTATATACCCTCCTCATCTTGTGACTGGCATTTCCACCCCTTCATACTGTTTTGTGAAAAAAAAATGTTAAGCAAGAGTTTTGTTATAGGCAGATATATTACTTTCTCCTTTGTGTTTTGTGCATTTCGTTCTGTCTCAGGAAGCTTTCCTTATGCTGAGGTCATGAATGACTGACATTGTTGGTAAGAGCTTGAACCACATTTCTCACCGAGGTCTCTAACTCACATGCAGCTGAGTTTCTTGCATGGCAAGAAATAGACATCCAACTTCATTTCAGTTTTCCATATGTTTAATGGTCTTAGCACCATTTGTGAAAGACCAACCCTTTACTACAGTCACACTGAGAGCTCTAGAGTGATTTAAAAAAGAGAGAGAGAGAAGGGACTTTGGTTTCATACAAAGCTGTTTCTGGACTCACTTCCTGTTTCCCTGAGAAGTTTCTCAGTCTCTATTTAAAGCCCCAATTGTTTGAATTGCTGTCGTTTTATCAAAAGCCAAGTAAAGTCAACATCATTGCTTTGGGGATTTCTTTTGGTTTTGGTTTTGCTGGTTTTTGTCAAAAGTGGATTTCCTCTCTCTGGTTTTACAACTCACTTGTCAATACTCTCACTCACATAAGAGCTATTATTTGGGTTTTGATGAGGACTGACTGCCTCTGGGTCTTTCATCAATTTCCATCCATGATTTAGATCTTTTTCTGTCTCTCAATAAAGTTGAATACTTTTTTTCCCACAAAGCATCTGAAAATCCTTTCTTAGACCTGAAATTGATAACAGGATTTTTCTGATGCTGTTGTAACCCCTTTAAAATGTCACCTTCCAGCTTTTGGTGTCTGGTGTATAGATAGATAAATGTTTCCTATATATTGATTTTTGTATGTCCTAATCTCTCTTCATGCTCTTTGGTGTCCAAAAAGTAATGGTTTTTAAGACTCTTAAAAACTGAGAATAGGGGCGCCTGGGTGGCTCAGTCGGTTAAGCGTCTGACTTCAGCTCAGGTCATCATCTCGCGGTCCGTGAGTTCAAGCCCCGCGTTGGGCTCTGTGCTGACCGCTCAGAGCCTGGAGCCTGTTTCGGATTCTGTGTCTCCCTCTCTCCCTGACCCTTCCCCATTCATGCTCTGTCTCTCTCTGTCTCAAAAATAAATAAACGTTAAAAAAATTTTAAAAAAAACTGAGAATAAACAGGGTTGATGGGGGGTGGGAAGGAGGGGAAAGTGGGTGGGTGATGGGCATTGAGGAGGGCACCTTTTGGGGTGAGCACTGGGTGTTGTATGGAAACCAATTTGACAATAAATATCATATTTTAAAAAAAGTAAAACACTACATATGAAATTTCCAGAATAGGCAAAAAAAAATAAAAATAAAAAATAAATAAAATAAAATTTATTACAAATGCAATTAGTTAAAATCTCATAGAAAGTGCAAATTACAATTAAAATTTTAATGTGACTAAAACTTTTGAACAATATAAATACCTTGAAAAGTAGACACAATAACTATAATTACAATGTTTACTAAATTTTTTACTTTATTATTATTATTGTGGAGAGAGAGAGAGGGCATGAGTGGGTGAAGGGCAAAGAGAGAGGGGGACAGAGAATCTGAAGCAGGCTCTATGCTGATAGCAGCAAGCCCGATGTGGTACTCAAACTCCCAAACCATGAGATCGTGGCCTAAGCTGAAGTTGGACACTCAACAGACTGAGTCACCCAGGTGCCCCTAAATTTGTTACTTTATACCCAAACTACTCAAACTTAGTGATGCTCTGATTTCTTTTTTATTTTGATATATATTCTTAAATACCCTTGTAGGGTTACAATAATACTTGTTTTAATTTAACTTAAAAAATAGTAACTGTTTGGGATTTTCCACATTGATAATCATATCTCCTGTTAGTTTCAGTTTTCATTTTTCCAACTTTCATATCTTTACTTTTATTTTCCTCCATGGTGTGCTGTGAACGTTGCATAAAAGTGAGGACATTCAGCTTCCCTGTCTTGGTCCCATCTCAAAGGCAAATCTTTCAAAGTTTCACGTGAAGTGTGATGTCAGCTAGACTTTTCAATACCACCAGTTATTACATTAAGGACAAAACCTTCTATTTAAAGCTTATGAGGAATTTTGTGGCAGGAATTGATGCCAAATATTATGGAATATTCTGCCTATGTTTCTGATGCTTTATTTTATCCAGAGCTTTTACTCTTCATTTATTGGGGAAATCACATCATTGTTTCTTTGATTTTGTTAATATCAAGCTTTGTGTTGATTTTCTAATGTTTCTGGTGTTGAACCAGCCTTGCATTCCCAGAATATGACTATTGTCCTAGTGTATTGTCCCCTTGATAAAATGCAGAATTCAGTTGGATAATATTTTGTGGAAGATATTACTTTCACATCAACGAGAGGTGGCCTGTGAAAATTCTTCATATTTACCTTGTCACATTTTGGTATTGATATGCTACCTATGTAAAAGGAAGGAGTTGATGACTACATCTCTTTTCAACACTCTAAGAATCCTATGAATATGGAGTAATTTCTCTCCAGAATATTTGGTAGAATTTGACAGTAGAGCCACTGGTCTTAGACATTATTCTGTGAGAAAATTATATAATCGTCCATTTATTTTAAGTGCTAGGATTGTACAAGTTGTCCATTTTTTCTTGTGCCAGTTTCAATATAATTCCTTAGGAACTGATTGATTTGTAATTGCTCTCTTTGAAAGATTCATGGCCATTGCAATAAAATACAGATACAGATTTGGCTACATATGGGTGCAGAGAGAACTCATAGATCCCTGTGAAAACAGGGAAGTCTCCCAAAACACCTATAGCTGTGGACACTCAAAGCACAGTCCTGGGAAAACTCCAAGGATGATTGTGTGCCCCAAATTTACCATTACCCTGGTTCAGTGAAATCAAACATCTGCACCACCAGAAACTCTCATGTGTGTTGGAGGACGACATTTGTGATGTTCAGAACAACTCCAGTGGAGATATATCTGGTCTACCTCAACCCCATGCATCAGGGAGATTCAGACTTCTGGATACCAAGGTCCACCAGTGGGTTCTGAGCAGGTGCTGAGAACATGTGACCAACACTATTACGTGGAAACACAACCCATGGTGTATGAGAATGACCTGTCTCCTTCCTGTGCACTCCCTCCAGCCATTCTCCCATGGTCCCACCTGAGATGTGGAAATGGAGGAGGTGAATGGGTGATGTCAATGGAAAAGTCTAACTGAAAGAGCACAAGAGTCTGTCTTGGGTATAAATCTGTTCCAAGCTCACCTCATAAAAGAGGCTAATTTTGTACTCTGAAAGAACTGACCTGTGACGTCCAGATGGAAGGACACCTTCTGGCCCCCGGCCTCACAGCTGTACTCCCCGGCATCCGCCTTCCCTGCCTGCTGCACCACCAGCCGCCTGCTGCAGCCCTTGGCCTCCACGTGCATTCTGGAGCTCGCACTCAGCTTCTTCCCGTCCTTGTACCACGTCACCTCTGTCTGGGCCTGGGCCACCTCGCAGCTCAGCGTGGCGCTGGCCCCTGCCTTGGCCTGCACCTCACTGTGTGCCGGCTGCTCCTTGGCAAACACAGCTGCAGGCTCTGGAGAGAGGGAGGGATGCATGGGGTTAAAGATACAATCCATGTGAAGAATGCAGGTCTGGGAAAGAAGGTCTAAACAGAGAGGCAGGGGGACTGGAACTCTCTCCAATCCCTGCATCAGGTGTGGGCCAAGAAGCCTCAGCACCTTTTCAGCAACAACTAACACAATTTATTTATACACTCTATCACTTTCCTGGTTGTCCCAGTTGGGGACCATATATTCTATCCCTGCTCCACCCTGTCTGTCCTAAGTGGGGACCATACATTCTATCCCTGCTCTCCTGGGCTGTTCCAGGTGGGGAGCATACATTCTATCCTTGCTCTCCTGGACTGCTCCAGGTAGGACCATACATTCTATCACTGCTCCAACTGGGTAGTTCCAGGTGGGAACCATACATTCTATCCCTGCTCCTCCTGGGCTGTTCCAGGTGGGACCATACATTTTATCCCTGCTCCTCCTGGGCTGTCCCAGGTGGGACCATACATTCTATCCCTGTTGCACCTCATCTGTTCCAGGTGGGACCATACATTCTATCTGTGCCCCTCCTGGGCTGCTCAAGGTGGGACTGTACATTCTATCCCTGCTTCTCCTGGGCTGTTCCAGGTGGGAACCATACATTCTATCCCTGCTCCTCCTGGGCTGTTCCAGGTGGGACCATAAAGTCTATCCATGCCCCTCCTGGGATGCTCCAGGTGGGACCATACATTCTATCATACATCCTGTCACTTCTCCACATGGCCTTCCCAGGTGAGGACTGTGGGAAATCTACCCATGCACATGGACTCTGTGGGGCCATAATAGATGTGCAACCTTCCTAGAAGACATCAGCTTTTTCCTTATGGTTTGAAGGGAATGCTTTCACCTGTCATCTTCAAAGTTGCTGAGACTCAGTGCTCCTTCCTTAGTATTGTTGACTACTGGCTCTCTGGTGGGAGTCCTTGTACTTCCTCATGATTGTCTTTGCCATTGTCTGAAGACCAGTGAGGCTGAGTACCTTCCCCAAGATTACTGGTCTGACCATTACTATTTGTCCTGTGTGGTGACTCTGTTCAAGTCATTGCTCATATACCAACAGTATATTCTTCTCTCTATCGTTGTAAAGCACTCCTTACATATTTAAATGTTAGAGAATGACAACTATGTATTTTATAGGTGTTTTCTGAATGCTGTGACTACTTTTCACTCTCTCATGGAGTCTTCTGATGAGTGAAATTTTTAGTTTTAATGTAGCCAAATATGTCTATTTTGTCCAATTGCATTTGGGGCATCTGTGTTCTGTTGAAGAAACTTTCCTTACCTAAATCTTTAAACAAGGGTATTGTCCTCTATGGGTTTTATGGTTTTAGCTTTTATACTGAGGTCTCTAACCCACCAGTAGTTGACTTTTGTGTGTTGTGTAAATTCCCAGAATTTAATTTTTTCCATGCATTAAATGATTCAAATGCCGCTTATGAAAACAACAAACTTCTCTACTTCTTTTTATTTTTTTTTCTTTTCATTTTTTTCTCTTTTTTTAATATGAAATTTATTGTCAAATTGGTTTCCATACAACACCCAGTGCTCATCCCAACAGGTGCCCTCCTCAATACCCATCACCCACCCTCTCCTCCCTCCCACCCCACATCAACCCTCAGTTTATTCTCAGTTTTTAAGAGTCTTTTATGGTTTGGCTCCCTCCCTCTCTAACTTTTTTTTCCTTCCCCTCCCCCACGGTTCTGTTAAGTTTCTCAGGATCCACATAAGAGTGAAAACATATGGTATCTGTCTTTCTCTGTATGACTTATTTCACTTAGCGTAACACTCTCCAGTTTGATCCACGTTGCTACAAAAGGCCATATTTCATTCTTTCTCATTGCCATGTAGTATTCCATTGTGTATATAAACCACAATTTCTTTATCCGTTCATCAGTTGATGGACATTTAGGCTCTTTCCATAATTTGGCTATTGTTGAAAGTGCTGCTATAAACATTGGGGTACAAGTGCCCCTATGCATCAGCACTCCTGTATCCTTTGGGTAAATTCTTAGCAGTGCTATTGCTGGGTCATAGGGTAGCTATACATCGCAGTAGAAACAAAACTGGGGTGACACGAGTCCATTTATGCAAGAATATGTTTGTGTTTTATTATTTTGTTCCTTGATCTGGTAACTATTCCTGCATTGAGATCCCATTGTCTTATATACTATCGCTTTATGATAATTCTCGACATCTGGTATAGCAAATGCTCACACTTGGATTCTCTTCAAGAGAAAAGTGTATCAGCTATACTTTGCCTTTGGAATCCACTTATTATTTTTCAACCCTCCCCTCAATTTTTGTTTAGATTTTGATTAATGAAAATATTTGATTTTTCCCGGATTTCTACCCATCTATTTATATCTCTTGGCTGTCTCAAAAATGTTTAATAATTTCCCCTCACAGAGCCTCCTAGAACCTTTTATCAGAGTTGGAATTAGAAACACAACATTTTTGATGCTATTATAACTGTAAGGTTTCGATTTCAAAGTGTTTCTTGCTAGCACATATAGAAATGTTTTTTTACATGGTAATCTGCATAATGTTTTTTTACATGGTAATCTTCCTCAAGAATCTTATTTGGCCTAGTAATTTATATTTAGGATTTTTTGAATTGGAAATCACATCATCAGTGTACATTCTATCACTGTATCTTCCATCTTTATGGAATCTATTTTATTTTCCTCCTTACACTGCTCAGTGATTACAGTGGCCTGCTTGTATGGTCCCCAAATCAAAGCTTTCAGTGTCTCCTATAAATTCCTCATGTGTTCTGTAACTTCACTTTCTGAAGCAAGAAAGAGAACTGTCATACAGCATGTTAAGAATTTTATGGCATGACTGATGCTGAGTTTTATCAAACACATTTTCTGAATTTATGACATAAAAATTTAACCAAACACTTTTATTCTGTGTTGAGAGAATCACACCATTTTTCACTTAGTTTCTTAATGTCAGGCTTTACATTGATCTAACGTTCAACCAAATTTGCAATCCTGGACAATGACTTCCATCACCGTGTGGTACTCTCTTGCTATATTGTTGCATTAATTTTGCTAATATTTCATTTATGATTTTGGTTTTTGATATCCCCAATAGGTTGGTCTGTAATTTAATTCTTCCTACTTTTCTTGTAAGATTTTGGTACCACTGTTACATTTGCTATTGTGAGAAGTAAGGGAGATGATTCGTTTTCATCATGATGATTCAAATAAAAGCTGTGCTGTCCATTTGACAATAGGTGTACAATCTAGAGAAAATATGTTCGACCCCTTCCCAACAATGGAGTCCCAAACTTTACTTCCTGGTTCTTCTTCCTGTCTCTGTTTCAGGGACTTATTTTCATGGGATTTGCAATGAGCTTGCACCAAAGGACAAAGAGAGAAGGTGAACAAATGTGAGAGGTCCCAGGATTCACCTCAACCTGCAGGGTCCAAGTCCTCCTGTGGGTGAGGACTTAACTGGCTCATCCCAGTTAGGGTGGCCTTTCCATGGGAGGGCTCCTGGCCTCTGTGGTATCTGTGGAGCTAAAGACTTTTTATCTTTGGAGAAAGAAGTGATGCTGGGGAAAGGGTAAAAGGCAGCACCGCGGTGACCCATAACTCTGTGCATGTGATGAGGGAGTATAAAGCAGGCTAACGGCAAAGTATAAGCTAGCACCCACCCACCCCCAGGTGGAATGTGTGGTATTGCTCGGACACTCTTGGCTGCCCAAGAACAAAGGAAAGGGGTTTAAGTGCTGGCCCCCATGATGTGGGGAAACTACAGCAAATGAAAAATGAAATTCCCTTTCTGCCTAAAGCCCGTTGACAAGTCCTTGACACAGGCAAAGTGACCTCCCTCTAGGAGCTCAGCTGCCTCAATGATGACACTTTGTTGGGGGCAAAAGAGAATCTTGGCTGAACATTATCCCCAACCTCAAGGATCCTGTAAGTCTATTTCCTTTATCTCAAATGCCCCAAGATACATGCTGGCAATCATGCTCCAAGCTTATGGCCCCCAATGGACATCTGAAGGGTCTCATGCTGAGGTTTTACTAAATGGTAATAAATGGCATTTTCCTAACAACAGCTACCCTTTCAAGGTCCTGGAAACCTTGCCTCCAAAATTCCTTAGAGACTTACTCTATCCCTGACACCTTCCCAGCCTGAGGGTATAGAATGAGTTACCCCATCATGACCCCGGTGCAGTTCTTCCTGCCCGTGGGTCCTGTCCCCGTACTGTAATAAAATCAACTTTTTGCACCAAAGACGTATTCAAGAATTCTTTCTTGGTCTTCAGCTCCTGACCCCATGAACCCTTACCATCATCCCAAAACCTCATCACCCAGACCAAGGTAGGAAAATTTGACTACAAGTACTGCCTTGGGACAGGAAATCCTTAGAAGCTGAGTGTGTATGACTGAGACGTACCCTAGATATGAAGACAATGCAGAGTCTAGATCTGCAGTCCCATTCTCCTATGAAGGAAATGGCTGGAGACAGACAAAGTGGGTTCTGGAGAGTGCAGGAAACCTCCATTAATGGGGGGATCAAGCACCCCAGGGAAGCTCAGGAGCAGGAACCAGCCTTTTCAAGGATGGGGAACAAAAATTCTAGGCCTAGGGGTAAAGAAAGAGACCCAGAAATAGGTGGGGTCTCTTCAGCTTCCCCCAGATAGTCACTGGGGCGAATGTTATAGTACTGGGAGGGTGCTCCTTATACAGGGAACAAGGACAAACATAAAATGATCAAATTCTGCTGCTTTGTTTGGACAAGAGACACAGTTAAAGGGCCCTCTGTTTTTTGGCCTCAGTTTGTCTCAGAGAAAGACTGGGTCGCCAGGCTCTAGTCCTTTATGTGAATGACAAAGTTCCAGTACACTGTAGGTGAGGGAATATGCTCTCTGCTGTCTATCAAGAACTCTTCTATGTTTCCTCTTAACACAAAAAAAGAAAGTACTAGGAATCTCTAAAGGAGAAGCCTTGGGACGCCCTCTCTTGTACTCCTCCTCCTTATAATCCCCAGGTCAACCCACAGGAGGGGGTAGGAGGGAACAAAACAGAGAATTTGGGTGGACAGGAGGAACCTTATGCCTTACTGGTTTGTATCCAAACCTCAGGAGGGAACCGAAAAAATGTAAAAAGCACATAGAGAACTTCCTTCTTCCCTCTGGGAGCTCTTCATTCCCCCAAAAAAGATTTCCTTAAAACAACTGGGTGAAATAGTTTGCAGGAAGCAGTTTCCTATTCCAATAGAAGGGGAAAAAAAGTCTCCAGCCAGTGATCGCAGATATTATCAAGGATAGATTGCTGGAGCCCTAAGTTATTTCCATTAAGGAAGGTCCTTTTAAAGGGGACAAGGAGAGATTGGTTTTGTCAATGCCCACCACCACCAGTACTGAGGTGAGGAATTTCAAGAAGGAAATGAAACCACTGTTAGAAGATCCACTAGGTTTGGCAGATCAGGTTGATTAGTTTTGCAGACCTAATATTTATTCCTGGGCTAGGCTGATGTCTATCATGAATATCCTATTTACCGGAGAGCAAAGAGAAATGATCAGGAGAGGTCGATCAGTTTGGGGGACGTAATATTTATTCCTGGGCTGAGCTGATGTCTATCATGAATATCCTATTTACCAGAGAGCAAAGAGGAATGATCAGAAGAGCTGCAATGTCTGTTTGGTGGAGAGAGCACCCACCTGGCCAGGAGTTCAGCCAGCGGAACAGAAGTTTCCTAACCTAGATCCTGGTTGGGACAATGATGATCTTGGGCACAGAGTTAGGAGGAAGCAGAAATTAAGAAAACCAATCATCACAGGGATCAGGGGATCAGCTCCAAGATCTCAGAGTATCATCAAGGAATTTTAAATATATATATATATGTTTTATTTATTTTTGAGAGAAAGAAAGACAGAGTGCAAGCTGGGAGGGTCAGAGAGAGAGGGAGACACAGAATCCGAAGCAGGCTCCAGGCTCTGAGCTGTCAGCACAGAGCCCAATGCAGAGCTCAAACCCAGAAACCATGAGATTGTGACCTGAGCTGAAGTCAGACGCTTAACCAACTGAGCCACACAGGTGCCCCTTAAGGCTTTTGAGATACAGAAAGAGAAGGAGGAAACCCCAACTGCTTGCTTACAGAGGCTTAAGGATCAAATGAGGAAATATTCAGGCCTTGATCTGGAGGACCCAGTGGGGCAGGGTCTCCTGAAGGTTAATTTTGTCTCCAGAAGTTGGCCTGATATTGCCAGAAAGTTATAGAAGGTGGATAGAGGAATTGCGCAGGGAGGCACAAAAGGTATTTGTAAAGAAGGATGAAAAGAAGCAACAACAGAAAGCAAAAATTATGGTGACTACTGTGGAGAAGATGATTGAAAGGGAAGGAGGAAAAAGAGATTCCCCCAGGGGGGAAATGAGGGATCATAGGGAACAAAGTAAAACGAGAGGAATGCGAGAAGGAGAAGAAAGGAAATGTTATAAATGCAGACCGCCTGGCCACTTTAAAAGGGAGTGTCCTCTATGGAAGAAGGAAGAGGAACTGACCTCCTTATGGCTCTGGAAGAAGAAGATAAAGGGGGTCAGGGGTTCCCCTTTGCTAGACTCCAGCAGCAGTCCTTGATACATTCAAAGGTGGGACCCAAGGGAGAAGATACAACCTTCTTGTTTGACACCGAAGCTGCCCATTCCTCCCTAACATTTAAGCCACAGGGGACAAAATTCTCACCAGAAAAACTTTTGGTTTCAGGAATAAAAGGAGAAAAATTTCAGGTTTGTATATATGAAACCATGACTGTAAGAACTGAGACTGAGGAAACAGAGGTGTCTTTCCTGTCCATTCCTGAAGCAGGAGTCGACCCCCTAGGCAGAGACCTCACTATAGAGCTGGGTTTGGATATAGGGATAGAGAGGAGCCAAATTAAAGTTCTCATAGCTTACCTCATAGAGGAAGAAGAAAGTAAGATACATCCAGAGATATGGGTCAAAGAGAGAAACAGAAGAGGGCTTCAAATTCTCCCAGTGAAGATTTGCTTAAAACAACCAGGTGAAACAGTGTGCAGGAAGCAGTCTCTTATTCCAATAGAAGGAACAAAAAGACTCCAGCCAGTGACCACGGGTCTTATCAAGGATGGGTTGCTAGAACCCTGTATTTACCCATACAATACTCTGGAACTCCCAGTATGAAATCCAGATGGGTCCTACCAGTTGGTGCAAGACCTGGGAGCAGTAAACCAGATAGTTTGAACCCAATACCCTACAGTCCCTAATCCCTATACCCCCCTCAGTAAAATTCCTTATGGGCATAAATGGTTTAGCGTAGTAGATTTGAAGGATGACTTTTGGGCATGTCCACTAGACCCAGAGAGCAGAGATCTCTTTGCCTTTGAATGCGAGAATCCTGTAAGCAGGAGAAAGCAACAATACCACTGGACAGTATTGCCACAGGGCTTTACTGAGGCCTCCAATTTGTTTAGTCAAATGTGGAATCTATAATAAAAATGTCCCCCCACCTCCGCCAGACACTCAACTCTTTCAATATGTAGATGAATTCCTGATTTCAAGGGAAAGTGAGCTGAAGTTTCCAAGGCCACAATAGGTTTGCTTAACTTCCTAGCAGGGTTGTCTGCCTGTGAGCTTCTTGATAGGCTACTTTATTTAGGGAGGGCATTGGACTTGGACTTACCCACCCTGGAAACTAAAGGTCAGTTCCTCAGAGATATGTACTGGCCACATCCTCTGTTCTATCTTCCCTTAGGGTAAAAGGGCTCTCACACAGACCCTGACACTTGAATTCATGGCCCATCACTTTCAACTGGGGGATCAGGCATTAATCAAATGTTGGAAAGAGGAAAATACTCCAACCTAGCTGGCAAGGCCCCTATGAAGTTCTTGTAACCACTGAAACTGTTGTATTGACTGCTGAAAGGGGATGGACTCATTACACTCAGGTCAAGGGGCCAGTAACGCGGACTCTAGACAGCAAGGTGAAGGGACGATGGGAGGTATATAAGACAACCAAGGACCCCTTAAAACTACCCTTAAGAAAGGAAGTTCAGAGTGTACAATAAAGGTTAGAATCTGGCCTTGCAACTGGGGAATACTATGGCTTGGGTAGGCAACCACCAGAGGATGAGAAAATTCCAAAAAGGAAGTGCCTCAAGCCTATCCCATTAGCTTAGTAATTAATGTAACTAGAACTGAATCCCCTCAAACTTTGAAATTTGATGCCTGCCTCAACCTATCATGTGGGAATTTAGAAAAACAGAGGTGGCTATCACAGGCAGATAAATATCTTTGTATTGATACCTTTGATCTTTACAGTCATCTGGACCTCAAACCTTGTTTGGGAGTTGGGACTTGGCATCGTAGACTACTCAGATTCAGGAATGGACAGCCAAACCCATGGACACTTTAACAGTTAAAATACATCCATCTAAGGGTATCCCACTGAAAAATTGCCAGAACTTAAAGTGTGACCCCATGCTTCTAACCATTAACAGCCCCCTCACTGCAGATCAGGACCCAAGGGCAGCACCTGGAACATATGGATTAGGAGTAGATGTTACAAGAATTTAAGAACTTAAGGGACTACTGTCCCTTAAGCCAGTTGATAACCTCATCTGTAGTATGCCTCAACCAACCACAGATCCAAGGGGGTATTTAATTTCTCCCACTAATGATCCAAAGAAGATAAGCAAAGTTGAAATCAAAGACCTGACACAAACCCTTAAGATCTAGACTGGATACGGAGATGTTAATGCGTGGGTGTAATGTGTTTACTTCTCTGTGCAGATGTTTAACAAAAGCAATTGTTATGTTTGTGGTGCAGAAAGGCCACAGGGGCAAATTGTTCCATTTCCCTCTGGATGGGATACAGACCCTGCAGGAATGAGTTGCATGATGGCTCTCCATCAGTCACGGATGTTTGGGGAAATGAGACCTGCAAGATCCTGTCATTGCTCTTTCATGCACTACAAATGTCAGACCCAAGGGCCATCCCCTCTTTCTTCATAGGGACAAGGAATCACTCCTCCTGTCTCTCAAGAGTAGGGAAACAATTCAACAAACCTGTGGGATATTGGCTGACCCACGTGCACATCCTAAATGCCACTGGTGAACAGAGCCACAACTATTCTAACTTGAACATCCCATGAGCAGATGTTTGGTGGTACTTTGGGAAGAGAAGCCTACTTAACCAGTTTCTGCCCAATTGGAGTGGAACTTGTGCATTAGTCCAAATGGCCATTTCATTCACTTTGGCATTCCATCAAACCGATAAAGACAGTGACATTCACCACAGAAACCAGAGGGCTTTACAGTGATATTTTTATTCCAATGTGTACATTAGTGCAATAGGAGTCCTATAGGGGTGTCTCCAATGAACTTAAGGACAGGAATCAGATAGCTGCTGGATTTCAGTCCTTACTTTTCTGGTGGTTTACCATTGATAAGAATGTGGACTGGATTAATCACATCTGCTAAAATCAGCAAAGGTCTATCAATTTCACTAGGGCTGCACTCCAAGGAGTAGCCAGTAAGTTAGATGCTACCACTCGAATGGCATGGGAGAATAGGATAGCCTTAGACATGATGCTAGCAGAGAAAGAGGGAGTCTTTCTTTTGTGTTATGTTAGGAGACCAGTGCTGTACCTTTCTCCCCAACATTGCTGCAGACGGCACCATCACCAAAGCTTTGCAGGGACTACCAACTCTAGCCAATGAACTAGCATAAAACTCAGGGAGTAGTGATTTGTTTAGTGACTGGTTAGAAGTATGCTTTAGTAAATGGAAAGGAATGGTTGCTTTGATTCTAAACTCTTTGGACAATGAGTCCAAAGACTCATTGTTATTAATGAACAAATGTTTGTGCTTATGCCCAAAATGACCTATTATTATTGAAAGATAAACCTTACTACGAGGAGGAGAGCCAACACCTACTAAACATGTTTGAGTGAGAGCTCAAAAATGAAGGAAATATAAATGAAAATGGAATCAACTTAGAAAAGAAGAGGTGGGATTGTGAGAAGTAAGGGAGATGATTCATTTTTGAATACCAAATAAAAGCCATTGTGTCTAGTTAACAATAGATTTACAACTTATTGGAAATATATATGTACCCCACACACACAGTGGAGTCCCAAACCCTTAGACTCTTCACTTCCTGGCTCTTCTTCCCCTCTCCGTTTGGTAGACTTTGCAATGAACACGTGCCAAAGAACAAAGGGAGGAGGGGCTGAAAGTCTCTGCGTCACCTTAGGGAATGTACAGTTGTTCCAATGAGACTACTTTTTGCCTTCCATGGGCACAAGCAATGTCTGGGTAAGACTGTAATCTCCGCAGTGCTCAGCCAATGAGGAACCACGGGAGGGACTTGCGTGCTAAGAGGTAAATTGCTGTAACTGCCCTGAGTGTGCCTATCCATCAGATACTGCTCTTGCAAGAACATCGCTCAAAGCCTTGTTTCACTGTGCTCCAAGTCTCTGTGTCCCTCCTTTGATTGAGTTGGTGGGCTTATTTCTCACACTACCTAAAATGAGTTATGAAATATATCTTGTTTTTATATTCCCCAGAACAATTATTTCCTCAAGCATAGAATAACCATTTTAAAGAATATTGAACATAGTTTACCAGAGAACTACTTGACTTCAAAGATTTTGTATTATTGGTTCCACTTATTTAAAAGTCATAAAACTATTTGAGATTTCTGTATCTTTTTGTGTCCATTCTCACAATTTATTAGGAATTAGCCAAATTGTCACAACTTTTCAAATTTATTACCATAAAATATTTTGTCATATTGTCTTAAAATAAGATTTCACAGACACCTAAATGGGATTTGGGGTGCCTACCCCCACCCATGGATCATTATATGCTGATAAAATTCTGAACTGTTATGTTCTGGCAACTAGGAGTCAGAGTAGGATGGGAGCCCACCCCTATTTGGTATCAAGATTCTCTCTTTTTTTAATGTTTATTTATTTTTGAGAGAGAGACAGAGACAGAGAGAGACAGAGTATGAACAGGGGAGGGGCAGATTGAGAGGGAGACACAGAATCTGGGCCAGCCTCAGGCTCCGAGCTATCAGCGCAGAGCCCGACAATGGGCTGGAACTCAGGAACTGCGAGATCATGACCTGAGCCAAAGTTGGATGCTTAACCCACTGAGCCATCCAAGCACCCCAAGGTTCTCTTAACAAAGGAAAAAAATTTTGAATTTTTCCACTTTATGTACCAGTCCAGCAGATGCAGATACACACAAAACATTAGGAAAATGCTACAAAATAAATGCTGCTTTCCTGGTCAGGCTGCTACTGTGGGAACACCTCAGTGACAAAGCACACTGAGTGCCAGGAGTTACCTGCTCCTTCCCATTTCTAAGTTTACAAATGCAACCAGAAGGGTAAATCTGACACTGAGAGTGTATCTCCAACCTGGAGAGAAGGGCAAAGTGAGGTTTTCTTGAAAACAATAATCCTAAATGTCACAGGTGAGTATCTACAAATCATCCATTCTTCCTTCCCTTTGCACAGCAGACATTGTCACAAAACATGCACCTACATTTTGTCACACACAGGTAACAGCGAGCTTCTCTATCAGTGAAAAAGAAGGAAGAGTGTCCCAGACACCTCAAGTGTGATAATCTAAGGTTCACTCTTGATATCTCAATTCCAAGTATGATTGTGTGGCCAGAATCTCCCCTAATCTAGGCCCAAGTGAATTGAAACACCTCTCACTGACAAAAACTGGTCAGAGCTACTGATGGGTGGCATGGGTAGTTGTCAAAACATATAATGGAGAAAATGTGCCATATCCAAGGGTGAGAGATACCTGGTTGACCTCGAGCCCAAGCACAAGATGGAACTAGAATCCTGGACACCAAGGAACACCAGAAAGAGCAGGGCAGGTGCTAGGAATGTGACTGAGCATTGTTGCACCAAATTGCCATTCCAGATTACAGAAACAGCCCCTTTCCTTTCCATGCATACCCTTCCCAGGAGGCCTCCCTTGACCCAAAACTGATGTGAAAAAAGGAGATGAAAACAGCATATGGACAAATGGTAGACATGAAGAGATTAGGTCTAAAGGAAAAGGACACAAAAGTCCATCCGGGTGTAATCCTGGATGGTCCCATCATCACCTTCCATCAAGGCTAGAGTATTACCCCCAAGTACTGACCTGTAACGTCCAGGCAGAAGGACACCTTCTCTCCCCTGGCCTCGCAGCTGTACTCCCCAGCATCTGCTCTCCCTGCTTGCTGCACCACCAGCTTCCTGCTGCAACCCTTGGCCTCCACACGCACTCTGGAGCTTGCACTCAGCTTCCTCCCATCCTTGTACCACATCACCTCCGTCTTGTCCTGGGCCACCTCGCAGCTCAATGTGGCACTGGCCCCTGCCTTGGCCTGAACCTCACTGCATGCCGGCTGCTCCTTGGCAAATACAGCTGCAAGCTCTGGGGACAGAGTCACCTTGTAAGTCAGGAAGGCAGCTCTGGTAAGAGGAGCCCGAATGGTGAGCTAGGGGGTCAGAAACTTCTCCAGGTTCTGCACCAGCTGTAAGGCCTGGAGAAGCCCCCTGCCTTTCCTAGAAATGGGTAACCACAATCTATCTATACATTCTATCACTGTTCCATGTTGCTGCTGCAGGTGTGGACAGTGGAGACATCCCTCTGCACAAGCTCCTCTAAGAGAGGATCTGTGGGGTCATGATACATGCACACCCCAGCCTTCTCAGATGATGCAGAGTCTTTCCACAGGACTGTCAGGAAGGGAGTTCCCACTCTTGCCTCCCCCGTGTTGTCAACTGTTGGCAACTTGGTGGGACTGAAGTTGTCCTCCCTGTGGTCCCATTACTGATAAAGCGATGCACATTTTCTGATGTTTTTGGCCATTAGCGTTTCCTCTTTATGATGTCACTGTTCAAGATTTGCCCCATTTTCAATACCACTGTATGTTTCTCTTATATTCATTTTCAGGAGCTCTTTGTTAATTAAATTTTTTTAATATGTATTTATTTTTGAGAGAAAGAGATGGAGTGTGAGCAGGGGAGGAGCAGAGAGGGAGACACAGAATCCGAAGCAGGCTCCAGGCCCCGAGTTGTCAGCACAGAGCTTGATGTGGGGCTCGAACTCATAGAACCGTGAGATCATGACCTGAGCCAAAGTCAGACTGTCAACTGACTGAGCCACCCAGGCACCCCAAGCTCTTTGTTACTTTAAATGCTAAAGGGTTTGGTCATTAAATGTCTTATTAAAATTCTCTACATCTGTGTGTCTTGCATTTTCCCTTCTTCATGGTGTCTTCTGATCAAAGTTCTTAATACAGACAAACATATCAACTTGTCCTTTGTGATTAACCCATTTATTAAGTCTTTTGTTACATTTATGTCACTAAATAGTCTGCATTACCTGCTAAGAGCTAATTGTTTTACCTTTTACGCTCAGGTCTCTACCCACCTGGAGTTGGTGTGTGTGTGTGTGTGTGTGTGTGTGTGTGTGTGTGTGTGTGTGGTCTGTTCTGTATATTGCTTTTTTTTTTAAGTTTTAATTTTTCCAAGTCTCTTATTAAAGTCTAATCATTAATCTTTTGGATTTTCTGAAATTGATATTATCTGTAAATTCCACGTTTGTCCCCATATTTTATACCTTTGTCTTATTTTCCTCCTTATTGTACTGCCCATTGTTGGACAGAAAGCCTCCTTACCTTGTTTCCAATCACAAAGTCAGGTCTCTTTCATTTTAAGGGTGATTCTAGCTGGTATTTCCTGTAGTACTGTTTTCCAAATTAAGGAAGAAACCCTTTATCTATAGTCAGTTAATAATTTTATATTACGAGATTATGTTAAATTTTATCAAACATTTTTATTCAGCATTTATCGAGATAACCACATTTTTCTCTTTCAATCTGTTAATATCATGCACTGTTTTGCTTTTTTAATGTTTCTAATGTTAAAGCAACCAGACATTCTTGGACTACGACTTCAATCATAGCGTATTGCCTGCTTCATGTGTCGGATTACTTGGTTGACTAATATCTTGTTTAAGATTTTAGCTTCGATATTCATAAGATACTGGCCTGTAATTTTTAATGTTTATTTATTTTGAGAGAGAGAGACAGAGTATGCACAGGGGAGGGGCAGAGAGAGGGAGACACAGAATCTGAAGCAGGCTCCAGGCTCTGAGCTGTCAGCACAGAGCACAATGCTGGGCTCAAACCCACAAACCGTAAGATCATGACCTGAGCTAAAGTCGGACATTTAACCGACTGAGCCACCCAGGTCTCCCTTTAATTTTTTAAATGTTTATTTATTTTTGAGAGAGAGAGAGAGAGAGAGAGAGAGAGAGAGAGAGAGAGAGAGAGAGATGGGCAGACAGGGAGACACAGAATCCCAAGCATTGGCCTGTAATTTCAACTCTACATGTTTTCCTTGTAAGATTTCAACATCAATATTATGTATCTACATCTACATAAGATGAGTTGGAGAGTGTATACCCTTTTTCTGTTGTCTAGAAGAATCTCCATGAAAATGTAATAATGTCTTTCCAGAAATATTTGGTATAACTAATCAGTAGATCCACTGAACATAGACTCTTTCTATGAAATATTTTTTTTTTATATTTCTGGATCCATTTCTTTAAAAGTTATAGGACTGTTTCAGTTTTCTATTTCTCCTCATGTCATTTTTGATATAGTTTTCTATCAAATTTTAAAACTTTTAAAATGTTTAGTATGAAGTAAGTTTTCAAGTCCTCTTCAAATAACGTTTCACAAAGATAACTAGCATGTTTCTCTGTATCTATATACACACACAAACCACTGAATACAAATACAATACCACACTGTTTTGTGGTGGCACCTAGAAGTCAAATGTCAGACCTTTACTGAACATTAAGACTCTCCTAACAAAAACAAAACAAAAGACCCTCTTAACAAAATAAAATGAATACATTTCTCAACCTTCTCTACGAACCAGCCAAGAAAGCACAAATACACACTAATCACTACATAATGCAACAAAATAAATACTGGTCCACCAGTCAGTCTGCCATTACAGTAACTTGTCTTTAACAAGATGTGCTGATACAGCTTAAGCTATTTATTCCTATTTCCAAATTTATACATCAGACTCCAAGAGGAATTCTGACAAAGAATGTTTTAACTGAACATATCTTTTGTGTTCAGTTGGTGTGGAAGGACCACACCATTCCTTTATTTTAAAGGAATAAAGATATTCCTTTAAAAGGAATATCCTGTACATCAGAGGTACATATCACAAGCACATGTCTACCGATCTCTGCTTTTGTATACTTTGCACAGACATTGCAACATGGAATGGATCTAGATGCTACAGCACACAGGTGCAGAAAGAGCTTTTCTACACATGTGCAAGGAAGGAAGAGATTCACAGAACAGCTAAACTTTGATAATCCACAGTCAGTCTGAGGTATTTACAAGTATGGATGGGTAGTTGAAATATCCTCCTATCCTTGGTCAGTGAGATCCAAACATCTGGCTTGTGATAACCTGCCTGTGATTCTGAGTGAACAAACCTGATAGCTGGCAGAACATCCAATAGGAGGAAATTTACAAGAGGCACTTGGTCTAATTCAGACCCAAATGCTAAGTAGATTCAGAGCTCCAGGACACAAAGAAATTGGGTAGGTTCTAGGAATATATAACTAAGCATCAGTGTTCAAAACACCACTGAAGATGGACACAAGTGGTCCCCTTCATTCTTACACACCTGTCCAACCCAGCCACCCTTGACCCTACAATGGGAGGAAAAACAGGAAGGTAGGAGGATGTGAGATGGAAGAGCACTGATGGTGAGAACACTAGGGATGATCTGCGCTCAAAGTCAGTCCCATTCTCTCAAACAAGGCTAATTCACTACCCTAAAGATTACTGACCTGTGACATCCAGGTGGAAGGACACCTTCTGGCCCCCGGCCTCACAGCTGTACTCCCCGGCATCCGCCTTCCCTGCCTGCTGCACCACCAGCCGCCTGCTGCAGCCCTTGGCCTCCATGCACACTTTGGAGCTGGCACTCAGCTTCTTCCCGTCCTTGTACCACGTCACCTCTGTCTTGTCCTGGGCCACCTCGCAGCTCAGTGTGGCACTGGTCCCCGCCTTGGCCTGCACCTCACTGCATGCTGGCTGCTCCTTGGCAAACACAGCTGAGGGCTCTGGGGACAGGGAAGGACACACAAAGTCAAAAAGTAATTCAAGATGTAGCACGGGGGAAAGAAGAACTAAGTGGGGAGGTGGTAGAATCTTATCCAGGCTCTGCACCAGCTGTGTGGCCTGGAGAAGCCTCACCACCTTCTCAGCAACAACTAACACAATTTATTTATACATTCCACCACTGCTCCACGTGGGCTGTTCCAGGTGGGGACCATACATTCCATCACTGCTCCTCCTGGGCTGTTCCAGGTGGGGACCATATATTCTATCCCTGTTCCATGCGAGGACTCTGAGAGACTTTCCTATGCACACACTTTTCTGGGTGAGGAGATGTTGGGTCATGATGTGTGCACACTTCAACTTTCCCAGATGATACAGAGTCTTGCACATGAATGTGCAAAGAGCATGTCACCCACAGTGCAAGACAGTCCCTGAACCTCCACACTGTCACCTACTCTGTGTTGTCAACTCTTGGCAACTGTGGGCAGTGGAGCTCTACCTCCCAGGGCTGTCTCTTACCTGGTCCTGATGATTCACAAAGTGAATTACCTTTTCCAGTGTTTTTGGTTATTAGTGTTTGCTCTTTTGCTAAAGGCTTTTGCCCAATTTTCAATAGCATTGTCTGTCCTCTCTATGCTTGTTTTTAGGATATTTTTATATATATGAAGGCATATCTTTGGTGATTATGTGTGCTGTAAATATCCTCCACATCTGTGTGGCTTGTCTTTGCTGTCTTCTGATGATTCGACATTTTTAGGTTAATGTCCTCATATATTTCATATTTGTTTCATTGTGGTTAGTGCACTTGTGTTCTGTTCTAAGCAATCATTCCTAAGCTTGAAGCAATTAAAAACATCTACATTACCACCTGAGAGTATATGGTTTCACTTCTGCTCTGAGGAGAACACCAGGGGTTGACTGTGAGTGGTATGAGTTACTAGTCCAATCCTTTTTCCATATGGTTAAATGGTCCTAGCACCATTTGTTTAAAACAATGCTGTCTCTACTTCGTACACAGTTCCACATTAAACACACACACACAGAGGGGGAGGGGATGGAGTCATCAGTTCCTGCATGGGTCTGTCTCAGAGATCACTATTCTGGTTCTTTGGTCAGTGTATCTTTCCTGGCATCAAGACACCATTCTCAATCACTCTATCTGTAATATTTCTGATACCTGGTCCAGCAAATGCTCACCCTTTGCTCTACTTCAAGAGGTATATTGTCTGTGTGTGGCCTTGATGATCTGTTTGTCAATTTTCAAAGTCCCCACCACTACCACCACCAAAAATGACCATTTGGTTGGATGTTTATTAGTATCAGGTATGCCTGTTTCTTCCATGGTTTTCTATCCATTTATTTCCATCTCTTGACTGTCTCTCAATAACATGTAATAATTTACCCTCACAGAGCCACCCAACATCTCTTTATCAAACTAGGAATTAGAAACATGATAGTCTTGATGCTCTTATAACTCTTAAATTTTCGTTTTCAAAGTGTCTCTTGGCAGCACAGATACAAGAGTTTTCTCAATATTGACTTTTTACACAGTAATCTTTGTCAACTTTCTAGGTCAAATAATTTATCTTTTGGATATATCATATTATCCATAAATTCTATTTTTGTTTTTTTCAAACTTCCTTTGACTTTATTTGCCCCCTAACTATGCTGCATAGCATTGGATAAAAGTGATAGCGGTTAGCTTCCTTGGGTAGTTCCCTGTCTCACAGATCACTCTGTGTGATTAGCTGGTTTTTCTGCAGCATCATTTATAAGCTGAAAAAAGAACCATTCTATTTATAATTGGCTAAGAATTCTATGTCATGAATTGATGTGAACTTTATCAAACACTTCTTCTGGATTTATGATGTTAAATTTTATCAACTACTATATTCTGTATTTATGGAGTAATCACTTCATTCTTTTTCATTCAGTCTGTTAATGCCATGCATTATACTGATCTGCTAATATTTCCAGTTTAAAAAGCCTTGAACTCCTAGACTATGACCTTCATCATGGTGTATTATCTTTTAAATACTTTGCTAATTTATTTTCCTAATGCTTTGTTTAAGATTTTGACCTTAAAAATCCATAACAGACTGACCTGTAATTTGAATTTTTCATCCTTTGCTTTTCAGAGTTTGGTTATCAACATTATACTGTCTCTGTGAAGTAAATCAGAAATAGCTTCCTCTTCTCTTTTCTAGAAAAATCTCCAGGAATAGGCACTAACTTCTTTCCAGAACATTTCACATAATCTACCAGTGAGAAAGTGCACATGGTGTGAGATTATTTACTACATCTCTATTTGTTTAAAACATTCTAGGACTATTTGAGGTGTTGAAATCTCCTTGTGTCACTTTTATCTGGTTTTCTAAGAATTTGGTCAATTTGTCAAACCTTTTCATATGTATTACCATAAAATAATTTGTAATATCATCTGAAAATAACACTAAAAAAAGACACATGGTAGATTTTTTGTATCTGCATATACCAACAAATAATTTTCTGCAGATACAATACCAAACAGTCAGGTGGTGGCACCTAGAAGCCAACGTAGGACTGCAGCCCATTTTTATTTGCCATTAAGACTCATAAGGAGTGGTGCCTGGGTGGCTCAGTTGGTTAAGCATCTGACTTTGGCTCAGGTCATGATCCCATGGTTCATGAGTTTGAGCCCCGTGTCGGGCTCTGTGCTGACAGCTCAGAGCTGGAGCCTGCTTCAGATTCTGTGTCTCCCTCTCTCTCTCTCTGCCCCTTCCCTGCTCTCTCTCTCTCTCTCTCTCTGCTGACAGCTCAGAGCTGGAGCCTGCTTCAGATTCTGTGTCTCCCTCTCTCTCTCTCTGCCCCTTCCCTGCTCTCTCTCTCTCTCTCTCTCTCTCTCAAAAAAATAAATAAAAACATTTTTAAAAATTTTTAAAAGACTCATAAGGAAAGGAAAATACATTTAGTTCTGACCCTTTTCTGTGAACCAGCCAGAAATGGACAGACACACAAGTCTCTAGAAAATGGTATGCAATTCTGCTTTACCAGACAGCAGCTGTTAAAGACCTTGTCTTTAACAAAGTGTTCTTGTGTAAGATAAGCCACTTATTCTTTTCCATTTCTAAATCGATGAATCATACCCCAAGGGGAATTCTGACACAGAATGTTCTAAGAGAGGGGAAGCAAGATTTGCTTCAAAAAGAGAATCCAGACTTCACATGTGTCTATCACATATCTGTCAGCCCTCTGCTCTCAGTTTGCTTTGTGCAGACATTGCACAGAACAGGGATCTAGACTTTGCTAGATCCGTGTCCATGTGCAAGGTAACTTCCGTGTCCATGTACAAGGAGGAAAGGGTGTCCCAGAATGCCTATAACTTTGATAGTCCATAGTTCTGTCTGAGATACATCCAATTATGATTGGCTGGAATAAATTACTCCTTATCCTGGTTTAATGAAATTCAAACATCTCTCCCTAGGGTGAAACAACATGTTGCTAGATGAGGGCACCTGGGAGCTGCCAGGACATTAAGCAGAGGGAAATGCATATATCATGGGTGAGAAATGCCTGGTCTACTTCAGACTCCAAGTGCAGGGAACAGCCAGAGGTCCAGGTACCAAAGAACACCCAGGAATTTCTGAGCAGATACAGGGAAATTACAACTGCCATTACTGTGTGGAAACAGCACTTGGGTTTCTGGGAGCACAATCTCCCTTCTGTTCATACCCTTCCCACCCAACCTCCCTTGGCCCAGCCATGGGTAAGGGCATTGGGAGAATGGGCCATGTGAACACATGAGGTCTGGTGGGAAGAGCACCATGGTTGGCTGGGGATGTAAGCCAATCCCATCACCTCCACACAGGCTATGACAGTCCCATAAGAACTGACCTGTGACATCCAGGTGGAAAGACACCTTCTGGCCCCCGGCCTCACAGCTGTACTCCCCAGCATCCACCTTCCCTGCCTGCTGCACCACCAGCTTCCTGCTGCAGCCCTTGGCCTCCATGTGCACTCTGGAGCTGGCACTCAGTTTCTTCCCATCCTTGTACCATGTCACCTCCGTCTTGTCCTGAGCCACCTCACAGCTCAGCGTGGCACTGGCCCCTGCCTTGGCCTGCACCTCACTGCATGCTGGCTGCCCCTTAGCAAACATGGCCGAGCGCTCTGGGGAAAAAGAGGCATGCACAGGTTCAGAGACACAGAGCTGTCACCAGCCTAGGTCACAGGAATGAAAGCCTCAGGGTTCAGTAAATTTTCTACTTGGAGCAAATGCCATCACATGCCCAGAAGAGTGCTGGAGTGTGTTTGTAAACATATGCCTCCTGTCCTAGAGCCCAAGTGTACATTTGGATGTGTCCTGACTCAAGAGCAATTTCTAAGGCTGGTGCAAGGTGGCAGAGGCTGTTCCATCACCTGTCTCTGCTAGTTCATGGTCCTTCCCAGGTGACAGCCAGCCCTTGTGGGCAGGTGGGGTTGTTCACTCCTGTATCCCCAGCACATGGTGTGTCCACCACAGGCTACCTTACCACAGTGTAACTCTCATGTTAATGCACTAATTCGTTTGCACAACCCAGTGGAGTTTGGTATGACTGTCCCCACAGAACCAAAACAAAAACAAACAGAAAACATCTATCTCCCCACTCACTACTGACCATGCCCAAAAGTAACCATTATTTTGACCTCCGCCACCATCAATTACTTTTGCCTGGACTTTGATTTCACATGAATGCATGATCCATTGGGTGTTCTTTGGGTCTGTCTTCCTCCCCTTGACAGAATGTGAGATCTACCTATGCTGCTGCATGCATGGATAGTTTTCTATTGTATGAACACCTCATCTTATGTTTGCTTTACCTCTTGTGATTCATCTGGGCTATTTCCCATTTGGGGATATGATGAGTAAAGCTGCCTTGAACAGTCTTGTATGTCTCTTTGGGGACAAATATAACTGCTAGTACATACATATGGCTAAATTTGGCTTTAATAGATACTTCCAAAGAGTGTTCAATAATGATTGTGACAACTTACTCTACCACTGACAGTGTGATAATTCAGATTCTCCACATCCTTACCAACACTTGAGATCATCGTTTTTTAAAAAATTGTGTATATCCCATTAAACTCAAGTATGTACATGCAGGAAGGATCTTAGGGATTCCATGCTCTGAGCCCACCAGAGACAGACTACCCTGAACAAAACTACAAGGTGGTCCCAAGTCAACATGGTCCTGGAATGAGCCAAAGTTTGATTGTCCTCTCCCTGCCTATCACAGGAAAGAGCAACCCTCTTTCTGGAATAAGATAGCATCATCCATATAACAAGTTTTCTCATGCAATATCTGACAGTCAATCGAAGCATTGCTGATGTGCCACAGACAGGAGTAAATAGAAAACTAAACAAGAAAAAAGTACAATATCAGACGATTGATTATTATGTTTTTTCAGACTGGGATACAGACATGATTAATACAGTTTTAAAATGAAATTTAAAAAAAAATAGGTCAAACATGAAAAATTTACTACAGAGTCTGGAATCTATAAGAAATCAAAAAATGGAAGTTATATCACTTGAAAATAGTAAACACACTATAAGTGAGTTGGACAGCACATTAGATATAGCAGAATACAATATTAGAAAATTGGAAGGGAGGTAAACAACATACCCAGAATAAAGCAGAGAGAGAAAAATAATTCGGAGGCAGAGAGAAAGATGCAACAAGATATGTGGGGAAACATAAAAACGTCAAATAAAATATAACAAGAGTTCTGACAAAGGAGAGAGATAGGACAGAACAGAAAAAGGCCAAGGATAGCCTATGGTTGATGAGGACATAAACCCAGACACTCAAGGTGATCTACAGCTCCAACCGGTATGAATACAAAGAAAACCACATCCAGGTTCATCAAAGTAAAACTTCTGAAGGCCAAAAACAATATCTTAAAAGCAACAGGAGAAAAGAAAAGAAAACCCTTGAGAGAATATAACAGATCTGACAGTTGATGTTCTAAGAGAAAATATGGAACCTAGGAGACAATGGAATGATATCTTTAAAATGTGAAAATATATAAAATTGACTCTTGACAACACAAGGGTTAAGGGTGCCAACCCACCATGCAGTAAAAAAAAATTCATGTATAACTTTTACTTCCCTAAAATGTAACTACTAGTAGCCTACTGTTGACTGGAAGCCTCACGAATGATATAGTCAATTAACACACACTTTGTATGATATGTGTATTATAGACTACACTCTAACAATGAAATAAGCTACAGAGAAAAAAATGTTATTAAGAAGAGAAAACACATTTGCATACTGTACTGTATTTATAGAAAAAATCCGCATATAAGTGGACCTGTGGAGTGTAAACCCATGCTGATCAAGAGTCCACTGTATTTACATATGTAACTTGATACCCAGAGAAAATAGGCCTCAGAATTGAAGACAAAATGAATACTTTTTCAAATAAGCAAAAAAAGAAATTAAAGTACCAGAATACCTACCAAAATAAATATGCATGATGAAGTTTTTCAGGCAGAAAAAGTAAATAAATAATCTCAGAATATTGGGCCCAAACCCTGGCTCTTAGGTTTTCTGGCTGTGTGAATATCAGCAAGTTATAGAATTTTCTTAGCTCATATTACAATGAGAATATTCAGAATTCCTCCTCTGAGGTTGTTGTAATGTTTGCACAAGTGAAAAGACAAGAAGCATTCGTAAAATGCTGCCATGGGTATATAATTAATAACTGCTAGCTATATGAAAGCATGATGACAAAATAGACCATTAGATGTCACCTGTGCACACCCCCAATCCTTAACAACTAGCTTAAGGAGCATAAGACAGACGTCAAGGAACTCACCAATGACATCCAGGCGGAAGGAGACCTTCTCCCCCGCAGCCTCACAGCTGTACTCCCCCGCGTCCGCCTTTGCCGTCTGCTGCACCACCAGCCTCCTGCTGCAGCCCTTGGCCTCCACACGCACTCTGGAGCTTGCACTCAGCTTCTTCCTGTCCTTGTACCACGTCACCTCTGTCTTGTCCTGGGCCACCTCACAGCTCAGTGTGGCACTGGCCCCCGCCTTGGTCTGTACCTCACTGTGTGTTGTCTGTCCCTTGGCAAACACCAATACAGGTTCTGGGGATAGGAATGGACAATTAAATGTCTAGAACTGAATAAGGGCCCACCTTCTGGGTCTCAAAACCAGGATTCCTTGGGCACAAGCCTGCCTTGCTCCTGGATCCCTCCACACAGAGAATTCCATACTCAGGAGATGCATAAAGCAAAGAATAGGTTGCTTCTCAGAATCTGAAGGCTCCAGGTCAAATAATTTCCAGGTCAGTATGTGTCATGTTACAGGATTAGGCATTTACCATTTGTGATACCATAATTATCCTAACAAATGGAGGCATATCTTGTCACTTGTACATCAAAGCACAGGTATTTTCAGGGAGAATTTCTTGTGCACTGTCACCAAGAGTGGGTGATGCCCAAGGCACAAGAACACACACACAATGACTTCTAATGCAATCTGTAACTTCTAGCAAGCCAATCACCATTCCTGTAATCAAACCCCTGTCCTTGGGACTGGATGTGGTTTAGTAACTTACTTCTTTTGCTTCACATCACATTACTTCTAGGACCCACTTATTCACTCTAGACTAAATTTTCTTCCTTTTGACGTATATCCATCAGCATTTTTTTTCCAGCAAGGTTTTGTGATGGTAAATTCTCTCCATTTGCTTCCTGAAAACATTTCTATTTCATTCTGAATTTTGAATGATAGTTTGTCTGGATACAGAATTCCAGTTGACAGTATCTTCCCCAGTACATTGAAGGTGATGCCTTCTTTGTGCTCTTCATTGCTGTTGACAAATCTGCAGGAAGGATAACTGCCCTCCCATTAATCTTTATTTTTCTGTGGTTCACTGTGATGTGTCTATCTGTGGACTTATGTTCCCTACATTCCTCATGATCACTTGTAAATCCTGAAGCTTAGGATTCACATCTTCAACCAGTGCTAAAAATTACCTACGTGATTTCTTTCATTATTTCTTCTTCCTCATTCTCTCCAGTCTCTCCTAGAAGTCCTTTTAGACACATGTGTGGCCTTCTGCTTCTCTTCCCCACATCTGTCATTATCTCATTTTTTTAAATCTCTGCTTCATTCTGAGTAACTTCCCCAGATCTATCTTCCAATTCAGTGATTTTTCTTCAGCTATGTCTAATTTGCTACTTATCGCTCCACTAAATTGTTTATCATAAATGTGTTTCCCATTCAAGAAGCTTCCCAAATGTGCTTCTCATTCATTTGGTTCTTTTTTGAATCTGCCTATTCTTTTTCTTACTATTTTACTTTTTTCTTACATTTTCAAGTCTCCCATATAACTCATTTTAAGTATGCTTATTTCAAATACTCTTTCAGATAGTTGTTCTATTATCTGAGGTCCCCAGGTGGCCTAATCCTGATATTTACTGTGACTTCCAACTCTCTTCTATGTAGGATTATTCCTCCGGTGCTTAGATGAATTTTATTGTGAGTGCATCTAGCATGGTTTCCTTAGCCAGTGGTATTAAGTGTGGCCTGGGTGGTGAGGTAACCCACCCACCTGGGCCAAGGCAGAAAGACAAGTGCCCTATAATCTCCCTGAGCTCAAGGCATATTGCTTTATTGGTCCATCTTTTCTTTAATGATGTGGTTTTACAACGTTTCCATCCTTGTATGCTGGTCTCTGTTCCACTTCCTTTTTGCTCCCACAGCCTATTTGCAAGCTGGTGGTGTAAGTCAGATGCAGATCCCTGGGACCCAAAGTCCCCCAATTGTGCACCAACTCATCACCCATTCCTTTAGTTTCTTAGTGCCTCTTCCTTTCTAGCACCTGGAAATGTCCCTTTTTCGTCTTGCCAGTCCAGATATTAACTTAACTTGACTTTATTACATTCTGTCCCACATTTTAAGATGTCTATGATGGGAGAGTTTTCACATTACAGAAGTCCACAGTACCGCTGGAACCCCAAATCCAGATGGGGTGTTTATAAGCCTACCTTTCCACATAAGATTATTCAATTTCATGCACTAGGGACTTTCTGCTTCAGGAATGCCTCTCTATTTTCTCAACAGAAGTCAGTGGAACTCTTGGTTTTTGGCCTGCACATCAAAGCATTGGTATTTTCAGGGAGAATTCTTTACATGCTATCACCAAGAATGGGCACTATCCTTGAGTTACAAGATTTTTAATTGGATTTCTAATATTTTTTAAAATTCAAATAGCCAAAGTAAAAATGGTCCTATTTTTATGCCTTAAATATATTTTTCATGGAGAAAAAGATAAGGCATCCAGGTGGCTGAATTTCACCTACCTGTCCTCAGTGACCTGATACCACCTAGGACAGGTGTCTGGATGGAAGGCAGTGATGATGATCCAAAAATCTATGCAGTGACTGGCAGGGGCTGTGGTCAGCCTCAATGTTCTTTGCTTCTCCTCCCACCCAAGCCCCTCCCTACATGGTCTCATGTCCCCCAGTGTCCCAGGGGGAGGTCCCATCATCATCCACTCCTTCCACGCCACTTCTTCCCCCAGTCCCTCCCACCACAAACATGCCAACAAATCCTGAATCTCCAACCCCAGACCAGTGTCAACTGAGTACCATGCCCAGATAGCTGACCATCCCTGGACATCCCAGGCTAGCATGTCACCTGCTTCTTCCAGCAAATATGCTCCTGTCTACCTGCCATGTCTCATATGGTGACCCCTAGATCTATGTATTCACACATGGGTTTAAGATTCATCTATGTCTCCTGCTTCTCAGCCCACACCCACATGAGCACGAATTCACGCACTCATTATCCCTCTCTGTCCCCTCAACCACAGCCTCTGTTTGACTTGGACATCTCCAGAAGCAAAACCTCTGCAGTAAGATGTCCTTGGGGACCAGATGGGTTAAGTGGAGTCTGCATGCTTCTTGTGGATGCCATGCCCACCTGAGCTTCTGCCACATCTGCCCTCCCAGCCAACAGCTTTGCTTTTGGAATCATGGTCTCTCTATCATTTCTCCACCCATGAGGCTACCACCAGATGAGTCCTCACAAACACTACCATGTGAAAGCAGAGAACACCTAACCACACAGCCAACTGTCACCTTTATCCATAACCAGCTGAACACACAACTTTCATACTGTACAGTGAGGCACCTCCTATTCATTTTGTGGCCCCAGACTCAGCTGCATCCCCAAGGTGGGGTTGCACCAGGTCTCCGTTATTTCTGACATTCACTTCATAGGAGTCCTCACAGACTAATCTTAAAGAAAACTGTATCTCTTTGATATGCATGTCATGAAATCATTCCTGATCACACTGTGTGTGTGTGTGTGTGTGTGTGTGTGTGTGTGTCTATGTGTATATATGTGGGGGTATGCAGGTACGGTGTATGTGCACATATATGTGTGTGCATGTCTTTGTACACGTGTTTAAACGTGTGTATGTTGTTGTATGTGTTTAAATGTGCATGTATGAAGACGCCTGGGTGGCTCAGTTGGTTAAGCATCTGACCTCGGCTCAGGTCATGATCTCATGGTTTGTGGGTTCAAGTCCCACATCAGGCTCTGTGCTGACAGCTCAGAGCCTGGGGCCTGCTTTTGGACTCTGTGTCTCCCTCTCTCTCTGCACTTTCCCCACTTTGTCTCTCTCTCTCTCAAAAATAAACAAACTTTAAAAATATACATGTATGTATGTGTATATGTGTCATGTATGTATGTTTGTGTGTATATATGTTTGTGAGTGTGTATGTGCATTGAAATGTATGTGAATACATATATGTCTATTCATGTGTGTATGTGTGTTGTGAGCATGTATATGTGTTTATGTACATGGGTATATGTATGTCTATGCATGTGTGTATGGATGAGCATGTATGTGTTTAAATGTGCATGCATGTGTATGTGTGTGTGTTTGAGATGGCCTGCCACTATCTGTGCCCAGGAAGAAGCACATGTGGGAGCCCTCCATGATTACTCTGACCCCACCACACCATGAGGCCCCCAGCTACAGTGTTTTGCCTTCAAAATTCACTAGAATGAGTTATAAATATCCCTGAAAGGGTGCTTAGGATTTGTCCCACACTAGAAATGCCAAAGTTTGGGTCCATCTGCATAGTTACAGAAAATTAAAACCCATATTTTTACAAAAACACCTGCACTTGGTTCCAGTTCTGGGCATAAACACTCCACCGTGTTTCAGTCACCAAATGCAGCCACAGGACCATGGAGCAGCCATCTGAAGATTCTCAAAGTAAGCAGCAGCAGGCAGATTGGGGAGAAAAACCAGAATTCAAAGTCCACCAAACCAGAAGTGAGTCTACCTTTCCCCCCTTGCCTGCACTCAAGGCAGCTCAACATCCAGAAGCAGGTCCCCATCCTTCTCCCAAAACTTAGGGAAGAGAACCCCGAGTGCTGAGAGAGAATGGAAGATACCCCATTTTTTCTCCATGTTCTCATGCCCCAGCCCATGAAGATTAGAGACCCCTAGAACACTGAGGGTATAGAATATAGTATTCCTATGCAACTGAAAGAGGACACTGATCTTTCTCTTTTCTATCATTCTGCCACTGGACACCGGTGCAGGTGGGACCATTAAAAGCAAGTATCACAATAACATGCCTAGAGCTCCAGCTTCCCAACTAAAGAACTGAAAAAGAAGACAGAAGATCTGGAACAGGTGGTTGTCCAGAAATGCCAGGGATCACCACTGAGTCACATTTGAGTGAATATGACCCCAAAAACCAAACCAAAAATTTTGAACTCTGAACTGGGCAGAGGCCACTGTCCAGAGCCACACCTACCACTAGGTGGGCACATTCAGGACAGATTCAAATGGCACTGCAAAGTCTCTGTAAAGAAAACAATCTACGGGGAGTTGGCAGGAACCCATAGCCTGAACTCAACAAGGCCTATTTCCAGCTTTACTAAGATCAACATACCTCATTAAATGTAATACTCAAGGTTTCAAAACATACCATTCAGTATATACGGGATGCCATCCAAAACAGCCCCCTGAAAAACCAGGAAGCTCTCAGTTCACATGCATAGGATAGGACTATTAACAGATACCAATGTCAAAATGACACAGATGCTGGAAATATCTGACAAAGATTTTCAAGCAACTATTACAAAAATGGTCCAACAAATGAAAGCAAATACTCTTGAAAGAAATGGAAAGACAGAAACTCTCAACAAAGAAAAACAAGATATAAAAACCCAAATGGACCTTTTACAAGTGGGGAAATAAAATAATTGAAATAACTCACTGAATGGGCTCAGTAGCAGAATGAAGACAACAGAAGACTTACTGAACTTGAAGATAAATCAATGGAAATTATTCCATCTAAACAAGAGCAAGAAAGGGAGTTTTTAGATAGAGCCTCAGGGACCTATGGGATGAAACCAAAAGGACTGAAATTCATCTCATCAGTCCTGGAAAGAGAGGAGTAAAGGTCAGAAAAATATTTTCAAGAAACAGTAGTTCAAACCTTTTCAAATTTGGTAAAAGACATTAACCAGATTATGAGAGCCCAGTAAAACTCAGACAGAATAAATCCAAAGAAATCCACACCTAGACACACCATTTCAGAGCCACTGAAAATTAAAAGACAAAGACTCTTGAAAGCAGGCAGAGAATACAAACCCATGATTTGTAGGGGAACAGCTTGAGTGACCATGAATTTTTCTCATCGAAAATTAGTGCTGAAAGAAAGAACCATCAGCCCAGAATTCTGTATCTAGCAAAAATATCCTTCAGGAATGAGGATAAAATAAAGACATTCTGTATGAAAGGAAGTTAAGAAAACTCACTGTCAGCCAATCGCCTCTACAAGAATTACTAAGGGAAATGACATTGTAGGAAGATTCAGAGCATCAGGAATTAAGGAAGACCAACACACATGGTAAATATTTGGGTGTTATGGACTATGAACTGTCTTCCCTCCCATGATCCATTTGTTGAAGTCCTAACCCCCAATTTTGGCATTAGGACACTTAAGGAGTTAATTATGGTTAAAAGAGTTCATAAGGGTGAGACCCTAATCCAATAGGACTGGCACCTTTATAAGAGAGAGATACCAGAGATCTCTCTTGCTCTCCATAAACCCACAGAAACCAGGCCAGAAAAGGAGGCCTCACCAGTACATGGCCAAGCTGGCACCTTGATCTTGGGCTTCTAGCTTCCAGAACTATGAGAAAATAAATTTATGTTGTATACACCACACAATCTGTGGTGTGTGTGTGCGTGTGTGTGTGTGTGTGTGTGTGTGTTTAAGTAGGCTTCAAGCCCAGCACAGAGCCCAATGCAGGACTTGAACTCATGACCCTGATATCAAGAACCAGACCCTTAAGCGACTGAACCACCCAGGCTTTCCCTGTGGCCTTTTGTTATGGAAGCCTGAGTTGACTAATACACTGGTGAAACAAAATAGACTATTCTTCTTCCATTGAAATCTTTGGAATATATTTGATCATTGAAATCAAGAATTACCACATTGTCTGATGAGGTTTTCAATGGTAGACATAGTGCATAAAACAACTAATAACATAATGGTAGGAGAGTAAAAGGACCTACAAATTGATAAAAGTTCTACATCCCAATTGAAGTAGTAAAATAATGATTCTAAGGAGTTGAATATGTTTAACACAATCCCTAGGGTGACCACACAAAAATATACATAGAACCACAACAGACAAATTAAAATGGAATACTAAAAACATGCCAAATGACCCAAAAATGCAGGAAATGTGAAAAAAAGGGAAAAAGACAAAAAATAGAAGCAAATAATAAAATAGTAGACCTAAACATACCAATTATTTCATTAAATGGATATAGTGTAAACACACTGATTATAAGATAGAAATTGTCAGAATTGATTTTTTAAAATGTACCAACTTTATGTTAGCTACAAGAAATCCACTTCAAATATGTGTAGGTAAAAATAAAAGAATTTTAAAAATATACACAGTGCAAGCAGTAATCAAAACAAAACTGGAATATTTATATTAATATCATATTAAAATTAATTTATATTAATATTATTATATTAAAATTAAAATAAAGTAAACCTTTGAGCCAAGAAAATTACCAGAGATATTATAAAGATAAAAGAGTTACATTTACAAAGAATGCATAACAATACTAAATGAGTAAGCCCCTGACAACAGAGCTTCAACACATGCAAAGTAAAAACTGACAGAACTGAAAGTAAAATAGAAAGTCCACATGTATAGCTGAAGTTTTCAACACTCTTCACACAATTGATTGAACTAGTAGACAGAAGATCATCAGGGGTATAGAAGAATCAAACCATCAACCAGCATGACCTAACTCATATTTGTAAGGCATTCCACCCAACAGCAACAGAATATACCTTCCCTTCAACTATACGTGGAACATTTACCAACATAGGCCATAGTAGTTCAGAAAAGAAATTTCTAAAACATTTTTTAAATTGAAGTAATACAAAGTATGTATGTATGTATGTATGTATGTATGACCAAAATGGAATTAGACTGGAAGTCAATAACAGAAAGATAAGAGCATGCTTCTGAAAAATATAGAAGTCAAAGAAGTCTCAAAGGAAATTAGTAAATATTTTAAAGTGAACAACAATGAAAATCAACATATCAAAATTTTTAGGATAAATTTAAAGCAATGCTTAGTGAAACTTTAACACTATTAAATATTTTTAATAGAAAAGAAAAAATTCAATCATTAATCTATACTTCCACCTTAAGAAATTAGAAGCAAATAAACCAAGAGCAAGCAGAAAGAAAAGTAATAAAGATAAGAACAGAAATCAGTTAGATTGAAAAAATAGAGAAATCAATGAAAACCATATCTGGTTCTTTGAAAAGATCAGTAAAATTGATAAATCTCTAACAAGACTAGTAAAGAAAAAAGAGAAAAGACCTAAACTAACAATGTCAGGAATGGAACAGAACATCTCCCAGACCCTGCTGGCATTAAAAGTATAATAAGAAAACATTATGAGCAATTCTATGCACATAAATCAAACAAATTTGATGAGACAAAACAATTCCTCAAAAACCACAAACTACTAAAACTTGCCCAAGAGGAAATAGGTAACTTGAACAGTTTCATCACTATAAATAAAATGTTTTCAAAGTTTAAATCTTCTAAAGAAACAAATTTCTAGGTTAGAAAGACTTCACTGACTTTATCAGGGAAATAACTAAAACAAAAATAAAGAAGGAAGAGAAGGGGCGCCTGGGTGGCTCAGTTGGTTAAGCATCTGACTTCGGCTCAGGTCATGATCTCGTGGTTCGTGGGTTCAAGCCCCGTGTCGGGCTCTGTGCTGACAGTTTGGAGCCTGCTTCGTATTCTGTGTCTCCCTCTCTCTCTGTCCCTCCCCCACTTGCCCTTTCTCTCTCTCTCTCTCTCAAAATAAAAAAAATTAAAAATTAAAAAAAAGAAGGAAGAGAAATCACATTGATTCTACACAATCTCTCACAGAAAACAGATGAGAAGAGAACTCTTTCCAACCTATTTTGTGAGGCCAGCATTACTCTGGTGACAAAACCAGACAAAGACAGTATAAGAATACTACAAGCCAGAATTCCTTAAGAAAATAAATATAAGAATACTCAACCAAACAACATCACATTGAATCAGAAACAGGTAAAAAGAATAACAAACCACAATCAAGTAGCCTTAATCCCAGGATTACAATGCTGGTTAAATATTTTAAAATCACTCAAAGAGATGTCAGCAAAAATGGCAAAATAACTTTTTAAAAATTGCATAAACCTTGCAAAATTGTTGCAGTCAACTTTTTTAGTGTTCTGGAAATTAACGGAAGGCTTGCAGCAATCTAGGAGGCATGTACTCAAGGAAAACAGCTGAATCTCAGTAAGAACATCAAGATTTGTGGTGTTTTAACATACCCAATCCTCATACTCTCCTCCCTAACTCTGAGGTAGCCTGGAAAACCAACAGTCCACAATCACAGGGAACACTGGCACTTGGAACCCACATGAGGGAGTAGAATGAGACAAGAGCTCTTTCACAGCCCATTCCCAGGGAATTATCATTATTTGACCTATTGGTGGTTCACTGGCAAACTCCACTCACAAGCCTGTCTGTCTGTCTGTCTGTCTGTCTGTCTGTCTGCCTTCATTCCTTCTTTCCTTATTATTCAAACCTAAACAGAAGGCCATCCCATGCAAACAGCCTTTTCCCCATTGGCATTTGTTAAAAACAATCACATGCACTACTGATCATGGCTGCTCGAAGTGGGGTCACAGTCAGGCAGAGAAGAGGCTAACTAATCAGCTTACAAGGAAAAGCTGAAGAATGAGATGTCTATAGAGGGCTTTGGAAAGCTCTGGCACATCCCTGGGCATCTAGAAGTCCACATATATATGTATACTCAGGAAACACTTGAATAGGCCCTAAAGTCACACATCAGGCTAACCTTGAGGCTGTAAAGCATAAAGTAAGGACAAGTGTAAATTCAGAAACTGCCTTGCTGAGTGGCATATGCATGTAACAACACAATGGCCCTTGGCAAGAACTGGGAGACCTCTTGGTTACTAGCATCTAAGGAAATCACTACAAAACCATTAGCTGACCAATAAACTAACCAATCAGAGACTTCAGTGGTTCACACAGCACAAAAATGCATACTTCACAGAAGTCGTTCAGAAAAGTCACTGGACACACAAACAACAGCAACAATAACAAAAAGCAACAACAACAACCTGGGGGAGGGGTTGGAGAATCTGAACTCAAGTTCCCATGTTAAATTATTTAACATTCCACTTATCAACAAAGAATGACATGGCATGCAAAGAAGCATGGCCTGTTACAGGAAAGGAAGCAGTCAACAGGAACTGTCCCTGAGAACACCCAGATACTATCTCACCAGTCAAAGTCATTATGTCATCCAGTTAAAATATGTTCAGAGAACCGAAGGAAATCATTTCTCATAGAATAAAGTAATGTTTGAGGAAAATGTCTCACCAAGTAGAGAATATCAATAACAAGATAGATCTCTAAAACTAAATAGAAATTCTATATTTGAAAAGTATAACTGAAATGGAAAGTCACTAGAGGGGTTCAGCATCTGCTTTGAGCACACAGAAGGAAGAATTAGCACATTTGAACATAGGTCTCTTGAAATTATCCAGTCTGAGGAGCAGAAAGAAATAAGAATGAAGAAAAATGAACAGAGCCTTAGATGCCCATTGGCCAATATATGCACATGGGGGATATTTATAGGGAGAGGGCAAGAGGAAGAGGCACCGAGAATGTTTAAGAAAAAAATGATCAAAAATCTCTAAAATTAACATCCAAGAAGTTCAACAAACTCCAAGCAAGACAAACTAATGGAGAGCCACACGGAGAGAGATTATATCAAAATTGTCAAAAGCCAAAAACAAAAAGAATCTTTAAAGCAGAAAGAGAAAAGCCAGTTGTCACAAGTACTCCTACTAAGAGTGACAGTGTATTTCCCTTCAGAAACCATAGAGGTCAGAAGGTAATGGGTGATGTGTTTAAACTTCTCAGTGAAAAAAAAAAAAAACTATCAACCAAGAACTTAATATCTGACAAAACTATCCCTAAGAGTGAAGGAGAAATTAATACATTCCCAGTCAAACAAACACAGGATTTTGTTGCATTATAACTACCCTACAAGAAATGGTAAATAGGCATTTCAGGTTTAGATGAAAAAACACTGACAGTAACTTAAAATCATATGTAAAAATAAAGGACAAGAATAAATATATTTACCAGTAAAGGACACTGGTAAATATAAAAGCCAGTATTTTTAGTTTTTAACTATTCTTTTTTCCCAGATGACTTAAAATGCAAATGCATGAGCAATAATTGTAAAACCATAAAGTTAACTGACTAAATTTGGTATGTGAAGACATAATTTATGATGATAACAACATAAAGCTGTCCTTTGTGTGTGCACACAGAGCTGTAAAGAAGCAATTTCTTATTTAAACTAAGATGGTATAATTTTAAACTTGATTATTATAAAGTTAAGATGTTAACTGTCAAAACCACTAACAGTAGACAGTAGACACTAAGAAAAAACTAGACAGGTAGGTAGGTACGAAGGTATATAGACAGACAAAAGAGTAAATATTGTACATAAACATATATGATATATATAAAGTCATGTTAAATTAAATATAATAAATATATATACTTAGTTCTGAGTACAGAAAAGGAAGTGAGAAGGAAATGAAAATAGAAAAAAATAAGTTAAATGTAAAAAACAGTAATAGAGAAAATGAGGAACAAAAAAGATATGACATATTAAAAGAGAAAAATACAGGGTGCTTGGGTGGCTCAGTCGGTTGAGCGTCCAGCTTTGGCTCAGGTCATGATCTCATGGCACATGAGTTAAAGCCCTGCATCAAGCTCTGTGCTGACAGCTCAGAGCCTGGAGTCTGCTTCAAATTCTGTGTCCCCCTCTCTCTCTGCCCCTCCCCTGTTCACACTCTGTCTCTCCCTCTCTCTCAAAAATAAAGAAACATTTTTTTAAAATTTTAAAGAGAAAAAAATAGTAGAAGTCCTTCTTTGTAAATATTAATTTAACTGTTAATAGTAATTCTCCAACTAAAAGGTGGAGATTGGCAAAACAGATTAAAAAAAATATATGCTGTCTACAAGAGACTCACTTTAGATCCAAAGACACAAATAGGGTTTTTTGAAACAAATAATTTTAAAGTGAAGATATGCTCCTTACAAAGAGCAACCAGACAAGATGGTTTTTATGTTGTCAGGTTGAACAGACTTTAAGGCAAACCATTACAAAACACTATATATTGATTGAATAATGTATTGATTAAGGACATCATAAGTTGATAAAAGGGACAACTCATCAAGAAGATCTGATAACTATGAACATAAGCACAACTCACAGGAGAGACCAAACTACACGAAGTGAAAACCAACTGATTAAAGAGAGAAACAGACAGTCGTACAATAATAGTTGGATAATTCAATGCCCCACTTTCAGTAATGGACATACAGCCAGACAGGAGCTCACTAAATAAACAGCAGTGCACACCAGCAGACCCAGCTGAGTCTACAGAACTCTTCAGCCAACCACAACAGGAAACACACTTCACTAAAGCACAGAGCATGGGAGAGGCCAGGAAACAAGTCTCAATAAATGTAAAAAGATTGAAATAATACAAACAGTCTTTTCCAACCACAGTGGAGTGAAGCTAGAAATCAATAATAGAAGGAAAACTGGAAAATTCACAAGCCTGTCAAAATGAAACAATGCACTCTTAAAAAATTATAAGGAAAATTAGAAAACATTTTGAGATAGATGGAAATGAAAACACAACACCTCAGGACTACTAAGGTGCACTGAAAGTAGCGCTGATAGTTGTATATTATAGGTCTATGTCAAAACAGACGAGCACAAATCAATAACTTAACTTCGCACTTTAAGAAACTATGGAGCACCTGAGTGGATCAGTTGGTTAAGTGTCTGACTCTTGATTTCGGCTTCAGTCACGATCCCAGGAACATGGGATTGAGCCCCACGTCCAGCTCCACACTGAGTGTGGAACCTGCTTAAGATTCTCTTTCTTTCTCTCTGCCCATCCCCCCTCACATGCACACACATTCTCTCTCTAAAAAACCATAAAACTATAAACAAAACTATAAACTATAAAACTATAAAGCTTAAAACTATAAAACTATAACAAACCTATAAAGAGTAAGCAAAACCCCAAGTTAGAAGAAGGAGGGAAATAAAGACTGGAGTGGAGACATGAAATAGAGAATAAAAAAGCAATAGAAAGAACAAAGGACATTTTTAAAAATCCACAAAATTGACAAACCTTTAGCTAGACTGACCCAGAAAGTTTGAAGTCTCAAATTATTAAAACAGAAATAAATGTGGGGACATCAGTACAGATCTTAGAGAAATTAAAAGCATGGTAAGAGAATACCATGAACAATTGTATGCCAACAAATTGGACAATCCAGACAAAATGGACAAACTCACAGAAATACACAAATTATCAAAACTGACCCCAGAAGAAATAGAAAATCTGAACAGACCTACAAAAAGTAAAAAGGTTCAATCAATAATCAACAACAAAATGAAAGGCATCTAGACTGTAAATAAAGAAGTAAAACTATCTGTACATGCAGGTGACACCTTTGTGTATCTAAAAAAATATCCTTAGGGGCGCCTGGGTAGCGCAGTCAGTTGAGCGTCTGACTCCGGTTCAGGTCATGATCTCATGGTCCATGAGTTCGAGCCCTGTGTCGGGCTCTGTGCTGACAGCTCAGAGCCTGGAGCCTGCTTCATATTCTGTGTCTCCCTCTCTCTCTTCCCCTTCCCTGCTCATGCTCTGTCTCTCTCTGTCTCTCAAAAATGAATAAACATTAAAAAATGTTTTTAAATATCCTTAGGAATCCATGAAAGAATTAATAGGTGAGTAAACCAGTTCAGCAAGGTTGTAGGACTCAAGGCCAATATTCAAAAGTTAGTTCTGTTTCTGTGTATTAGCAACAAACCATCTGAAAGTGAAATTAAGAAAACAATTCCATTTAAAGAAGCATCAAGAAAAATGAATGCATGGCAACAAACTCCACAAGTCTTTTACACTGAAGACTGTAAAATTTTGGAAAAAAAATTAAAAAGCTTGATAAATAGACAGGTAGCCTGTATTTACGGATCAGAAGATTAATGTTGTTAAAACAGCAATACTCGAATTGATCTACACATTCAGTACTATAATAATCAAAATACCAGCTGTCATTTTTGCAAAATTTGAAAGCTGATCTTAAAATTCAAGTGGAAATGCAGGGACCTCAAATACTCAAAAAAAATCTTAAAAAAGAAAAATGAACAAAGTTTGAGGACTCACACTTGCCAATTTCAAAACCCACCACAAAGCTACAGTGATCTAAACTGTGGTACTGACATAGAACAGACAGTTCTATGTATCAATAGAACAGAATTGAGAATCCAGAAGTAAATCCCAACATTGACGGTCAGATGATTTTTTTAGTGTTTATTTTTGTGAGAAAGAGGGAAAGAGAGAGCACGCATGCACACGTAGTGGAGGAAAGGCAGAGAGAGGGAGACAGAGGATCTAAAGTGGGCTCCACACTGTCAGCACAGAGCCTGATGCGGGGCTCAAACGCATGAGCTGTGAGATCATGACCTGAGCCTAAGTCCAATGCTCAACCAACTGAGCCACCCAGATGCCCCAATATCAACTTATATTTGACAAATGTACCAAGAAAACTCACTGGGGGAAACGTCTGCTCAACATACAGTGCTGGAATAACTGAATCCCCACATGCAGAGAATGAACCTGGATCCCTATATCACACCATATAGAAAAACTAACTCAAAGTGAATCAAAGACCTAAATGTAAGAGCAAAAACTAGACAACTCTTAGAAGAAAACAGGTGTCAACTGGTGTGACCTTGGATCAGGCACTGGTTTCTTAGGACACCAAACATACAAGCAACAAAAGAGGGTGCATTGTATTTCATCACAATTAAAAAACTTTTGTGCATCAAAGGACACTCTTAGCAAAGTGAATGGCAGAAAATATTTGAAAATCTTTTATCTGATAAGGATCTAGTATCCAGAATATGTAAGGAACTCTTACAATGCAACAATAAAAAGATAACAGAATTTAAAAATAAGGCAGAAGACCTGAATAGACATTTCTCCAAAGAAGACATGCACATGACCAACATGTACATGAAAAGATGCTCAACATCATGCATCATCTGGAAAATTCAAAACAAGACCACAATGAGATACCTCCTCATGCCCACTAGTGTGGCTAGAAGCAAAAAACAAATAGATAAAAATAATGAGCACTGGCAAGGATGTGGAGAAAGACCTTTGCACACTGTTGGTGGGAATGTAAAAGGGGGCAGCCACTGTGGAGAATGGTCCTCCAGGGAGTTAAGCATAAAATTACTTATGACCAAGCAACCCCAAGAGAACTGAAAATATATGTTCACCCATGTAAGAATGTTCTAGCAGCACTGTTGGTAACAGCCAAACACTAGGATCAACCATGATATGCGTTAGCTGATAAAAAGATGAAATGTGGGACGCAATCCACATGGTGGAAATGTTACTGGCCATAAGAGAATTAAGCACTGATGGTACAGCATGGATGGACCTTGGAAACATGGTGCTCGATGGAAAGAGCCGGACTCAAGAGTCTACATGCTGTATGACTCCATTTAAATAAAGTGTCCACAACAGGCAAACCCACAGAGGCATAAAGTGGATTCATGAGTCCATGGGGGAGGGTAAACACAGGGTGATGGTGGGTTTAGCATGTCACAGCGTTATGACAATGTTCTAGAACTAGGTGGTGGTGCAGTCGATCACACAGCCTTGTGAATGTACTAAAACCACAGAATTGTATGCTGTACAAGGGTAGACTTTATGGCATTTTACTCAATTACATGGCACCAGTTCCTGTTCAGCCTCCTATCCCAAGCCTCAACACACCACCAGCTGCCTTCCAGAACTTTTCGGGCACCCTGATGTACACTCACTCCCTGAGCACCACCCGCCTGATACACTTGGGCTCATCCTCCAGGACTTGATGCCAGGACCCTCCTGCCTGGACCTCAGCCCCAGCCCCACCAAGCAAGCTGTTGTCCCCTCTCTTCCCTACCTCACCCCCAGAACCTTGGTTCAGAGGCCAGATTTCACAGTGTCTGGACGGGAGGCCTGTGCTTCTCACAGAGCACCAGGGATGGTCTTATGGACAGAGTCTCTCAGCAAAGTCTTAGAAGCTCTGTTACTACTTCGCAGAAAACGAAACTGAGTCACAGGTGGCAGGATCAAATGACCACAAATGGGGGGCCTAGGACAGCAAGCTTTGTTCTTTCCCAGGTCTGGAGGCCAGGAGACAGGTGAAGGTGCCATAGGGCCGCGCTCCCTTGGAAGGTTCCAGGAGGGTCCCTCCTGCCTCTCCCAGCTGCCAGGGCCCCAGGCATTCTGGGCTCATGGCTGTGCCCAGATCCCCAATCTCTGCCTCTGTCTCCATGTGGCCATCTCAAATCCCCCTCCCTCATCTCATAAGGACCCACCCTGATCCAGGATGCTCTCACCTCAAGATCCACCTCAACCTTGATCACCTCTGCAAAGACCCCATGTCCACATTAGGCCACGTTCTGAGGTCTGGGGGCACAGGTGAGTTTCAGGGACACACAACACTGACAAGTTGCCCCAGTCACCCAACAGAGGTTAGATCTGACCCTATCTACACTCTGATCCCTGCACTGCTTGCCTTGAACAGGGTGTCCAATCTCAGCGTGCAGCCACCCCGTGGGACAGGGCAGTCCCAGCACACACACAGGCCAGCCATGTAACCACTGGCCCACCTCCTCCACTCTCGACGTCCCACTGCTGAGGCAGTAGGGCCAGAGGTACATTTTTCCAGGCTATCTGCAGGGGGGTGTGGCCATCAGAGTGTTTGAAACCACTGAGTTTGTGATAATTTATTGCACAGCAGACAAAAAAGGAATAAAAAAACACCTCTTGCATGTTTTCCCACCTTGAATGTGATGGCCAGAGCTGTGGAAGCCATCTTGTGACCATGAGGCAACAAGCATTAGAAAGATCCTTATCTTGTGTTCAGGAAGGCAGAGAATTAGAGACAGACAGAAACTGTGTCCCCGGGATGTCCCTGTGATAGACTGTTAGAAGTGGTCCCTGATAAGCCAAGCCTCCCTGCGTCCACATCCCTCAACGGTGGGGTCTACTTCTCCCCCACCTTGAAACCAGACTGGCCTTATGCCTGTCTTTCCACCATACAAGATGACGGAGGTCACACTCTGAGCACAGACATTAACGAGCCCTGTAGCTCTGCTATGCCCTGAGGGGAAGGAGCCGGCTCTCCACAGGAAGAAATGGGCCCTGGGGTGAGGCATCATGAGGAAAGAAAGGGATCCCAGACAGAGGAGTGAGCCTCGCCAGCATCACAAGGAGAGAGAGGCTTGCTGTCCCCGATAGATGCATCCACTGAAACCACCCCTACTAGGACCTCAGATGCATGGATGAAGCCAGGCTGGATCTTCCTGTCCCAGCAGAAATGAACAGTCTCACTGAGCCCTGCCCGAGTTCCTAACCACAGAACCAACCGTCTCCAAAGTTTGGGGGTACTTCTTACATGGCACCAGATAACTGACTGATACAGGCCCTGACCAAGCTGCAGATCACTGCCCCAGCCCCCACCTATATACTTCCTCCAGGCCTGTTCCTGGGATACGGTCATACATCTGCCTCATCAACTGACCTGTCATGTCCAGGCAGAAGGAGACCTTCTCTCCCCTGGCCTCGCAGCTGTACTCCCCGGCGTCCACCTTCCCCGCCTGCTGCACCACCAGCCTCCTGCTGCAGCCCGTGGCCTCCATGCGCACTTTGGAGCTGGCACTCAGCTTCTTCCCGCCCTTGTACCACGTCACCTCCGTCTTGTCCTGGGCCACCTCGCAGCTCAGCATGGCGCTGGCCCCCACCTTGGCCTGCACCTCACTGTGTGCCGGCTGCCCCTTGGCAAACACGGCTGAGGGCTCTAAGGACAGGGAGGGACAGGTGGTCAGAGGTCTTAGTTAGGTGAGGTTCCCCAAGACCTGGAGCCAAGGCACAGACATGCTGTAGACTCCAGGCCACCTTGGGAATCCTTCATGTCAGGTGCTGCCAGTGGGACCCTCCTCAGGCACAGGGTGGGGCTTGTGCCCTGACCCCTCTGAGCATGATGGGTACCCCGGCTGGTGCCTGGGGACAGATGGAGGGAGGCATGGGGGGCAGTGGCCAAGACCCTACTAAGGCAAAGCCAGATCCTGAGAATCCACCAAGATGCACCAATAGGTTCTAGAAAGAGCCAGAGCCTCGTCCATCAAGATACCAATTTAACCTGCCGAGGTGGCTTCCGGCACCTTTTGGGTCTTGCCAGCCTCACTTTTTCATCCTCGAAAAGAGAAAAGGGCTGCAAATTTCTTATCTTTTATTCTTCATACCCACACTCCTCTCTCATCTAAACGTTAGTTCTGTGGGCACCTTCTTTCCCCAATTCCGGAAGCAACTGCACCCCCACAAGCATTCTTGGAAAAAAGGAAGGGCCGGGCAGCTTGGCCTCACAAGTGCTTGATGCAGCCGGACCTGCTTCCTACCACCAAGTCCTGGAGGCTGCAGCTCACCACTGACACGCAGCTGGAAGTCCACGGAGTCCTCGCCCACACGGCATGAGTAGGTGCCCTCATCCTGCTTGGTGACCGAGGCTGCCACCAGCCGGTGCCACGTTCCCACGTCCTCCTGCAGGAAGCGCTGGCTGGAGCGGCTGAGCTCTGTGCCATCCTTGTACCAGCGCACACAAACCTGGGCCTCAGAAGTCTCACATTCAAAGTGGGCTGGGCCCCCGGCCACGGCATCCACCAAGCCACCAGCTGTGTCCTTGTGCAGAAAGGGAGTGAGCCCTGCAAGGGCACATGGGCAGGTCAGGGAGCTGGCAGAGCCCTGGCCACACGTCCACCCACTCAGACAGCAGATGGAGATGCCCAGAGCTCCAGGGCCTCACTGACCAGGGTCCCATTCAGAGGCAGGACTGGCCTGGGATGCTGACCTCCAACCACTCATGCACCACCTGCTCTTAGGAAGACCCTCCCCACCCTCTCACAGGCTGTCCACCTCTCACACCATAGTGTCACTGGAGCCAGTTCCCCAGACTCCCGCTCCCCAAGATCAGCTAAGTCCCCCACCCTCCCACAAGGACAGAGGACAGGGGCTCCCACTGCCCAGACCCCCTAGAGCCTGCCCAGAGCTGGGAACATAACGTGTGGCCGTGACCATGGTGATGGTGGGCAGGCGAGGACGTGGACACACACACACACAGAGGACATCACCTTGCACCAACAGCTGGTAGGCGATGCGGCCCCCACGGCTGACACACTCGTACAGGCCAGCATCGTCTCGCACCACATCCCGCACCAGCAGTGCCCACTGTCCGGCACTCGCCTGGACCTCGTATTTGGGGCCCAGGGGCAGCACGTGGCCGTCCTTCAGCCATGTCACCGCCGCAGCCTGGTCTGAGAGCTCTGCCAAGAGCTGCGCCTCCTCATGCAGCCGGGCCAGCACTTCCCTCACAGCTGCCACTGGACGCTTGGCGGCCAGCCCTGGGGCTGTGTGGGGCCACACAGGTGGACACAGGAGACATAGATAGAGGGGTGGACAGGGGGGGGGGGGGGCAAAGGGGGAGGGGGCAGAAGGGGAGGGAGCAGAGGGAGAGGGGGCAGAGGGAGAGGGGTGGACAGATGGGGAGGGGACAATGGGGATGGACAAAGGGAGGGGACATTGGGGAGGGGACAGAGGAGGTGGACAGAGGGAGAGGGGGCAGAGGGAGGGGGTGGACAGAGGAGGCAGACAGAGGGGACGGACGGGGACAGGGAGGGGGAGGGGACAGTGGAGAGTGGACAGAGATGGACATGGAGGGGGAGGGGACAGAGGAGGTGGACAGAGGAGATGGACAGGGATGGGGAGGGGGCAGAGGAGAGTGGACAGAGGAAGCGGACAGAGAGGATGTATGGGCAAGAGAATGAGACAGTAAAGAGTGGACACAGTGGGGGGTGGGGTATGGGAGAACAGACAGAAAAAAAGAGGAAGAGACAAGATTGCAGAGAGAGAGGGGAGCAGACAGATGCAGAAGTGAGGTCCTGCAGCTCCTCCTCCACTCACACTGAGGCTGAGGCTGCCCCCAGCCCTGGGCAAGCTGCCTCACACCCCCCTCCTCTGTCCTGCCCACCGCATCCAGGAGACCACTTGGGAGCCCACCCTGCCCCTAGGGAAGAGGCCTGGGGGGTCACAGCTGGGGTCCCCCTACCTCGGACCTCCATACGGATGCTGTTCTCAATTCCGTTGGCCACGAACTTGAGCTCAGCGCCATGCAGGCTGGCGGACACGGAGCGGATGGTGAGGGCATGCTGCGTGCCATCGTGACGGATCACATATACACTGCTGGCCTTTAGGGCCTGGCCATCCAGGAACCACTCTCCAGCAGAGGCCAGAGTGAGGTCCACCGAGAAGGTCACCTCGCCACCCTCCACCGCCTCCACCGCCTTCAGAGGAGTCTTCACAGCCAGCTGGGGGGCTGCAGAGTGAGGGCCTTAGGAAGAGGCCGGCCTCTGCCCTCCTCTGCTCCCCCTCCAGAGCCCAAGTTCCCCCTCCCCCAGGAAGCCCTCAGGGCAGGCTCCAGGAGCCTTCCTCACTTACCCAGGTGGACAGTCCCTGGAAACTCCAGGTAGGGGCTCTGGCCAAAGCTGTTCACAGCTGATACCCGGAACTGGAAGTCCCCCTCCTCAGCCACGCTGGCCACAGTCAGCTCACGTTCAGCCACCAACTCCGCCTCGTGGCACCGGCTCCAGGTATAGGCACCAAGCCGCTTCTTTTCCACCAGATAACCGTCGATGGGGACAGGGCGGTCCCCATGGGGTGGTGGGGACCAGGCAAGGGTGACGGAGCACTCTGTCCTTCCCTTTACCACAGGGGCCTCAGGGGCATGCAGGGGCGGCCTCCTAGGGGCTGGAGAGAGCACAGTCAATATCACTGACCGGCAGTTCCCTCCCAAGGCCCTGGGTCCAAGCTCAGCCCTTCAAGGTGTCACAGAACCCCACCCTGCTGGGGGAGCTACTTTCATGATCTGGGAATGGCCAAGGCACAAGGGGACACTGGGCCCAGGGAGGGCGTGGGCCCGCCACCCCTGTCCCAGCCCTGTGGCCATTTCTTTGGTTGCAGTGGGAAGAGTGCTCCGGCTTCAGGCCACTCAAACTGTGCACGTGGCCTGGGGACCAGGCTTATCCGTTTCTGCAGGTCTTAGGCTAACCAGTGACCAAAGCAGGTGCAGTGACCACTCTGAGGGTGCTCAGACCTGTGTGCAGGGACACATTCCTACCCCAACCAAGGACTGACCAATGGGTGTGGGTGGGGGGAGTGACCTACCACCCAATCTACAAATGGGATACCAAAGGTCACAGAAAGAGGACATGCCTACACCTGACATCCCACACCCACCCCATGCCACCCACAACAATCCCTACCTTCTAATTTGGTTCATAGAGTGGGGAGGCCAACAGGACTGCTACCTCACAGTCACCTGGGGTGATCACAGTGAAGAAGGGCGCAAACAAACCAGGGGCCCCAGGAAACTGAAGCTATGACCCATTGGTTCAGTCCCCCAAAGCCCTCCGTGCAGCGGGCTGGAGAGCACAGCAGGGCCCCATGGACGAAGGAGGCAAAGGGCACTGTCCATCCAAGGGCACTCCCCAGGCCCTTACCAGACACGAAGAACTGGGTGGACGTCCGGCAGTCACCAGCAGTGAAGGTCACCTCGCCCATGTCCTCCAGGCTGCACTGGGAGATGGTCAGCGTGTGGCACATGCCTTCTGTGGTGATGGCCACGCGGCCCCCGGCCACCATCTCCTCCTGGTTCCTCAGCCAGTGGACAGGGCCCTCGGGCCTGGCCAGCTCCACACAAAACATGGCCGTGTCACCCACGCGGACCGCGGTCTTCCTCGGGAGCTTCCGAATGAGGTTTCCTGTGGTGGTCAGGGTGAGGGGCTGGTCAGACAGGACCCCTGCCCCAGCCTCCCTCCAGCACACCTTCCAGGCCCCTGTCCATCCCCGCAAGACACCCTCCCCGCAAGACACCCTCCCCCCACCCCCCACATGGCCCCACGCCCCCTGCATGATGCCCCCAGTGCCCCCGCAAGACACCTGCCCCCCCCAGGACCCCTGTCCCCATCCCTCAGGACCCCTGCCCTGCCCCTTCCCATCCCTGCCCACTCCTTGCAAGGCCCCACCCTCCACATGACCCCTCCACCTGCATGGCCCCACCAGCCGCAGGACCCTTGCCCTCCCCCCACGCGACCCCTGACCTTCTGTAGGACCCCTGCCCTCACCCTCACATGACCCCTGCTCCCCCCGTAGGACCCTTCCCCCACCACCGCAGGACCCCTGCCCCATCCCGCATGACCCCTGCCCCGCCAGGACCCCTTCCCTGCCCCTTCCAGCCCCTGCACCCCCCCCCACAGGACCCCCGTCGGCATCCCGCAGGACCCCTGCCCAGCCCCTTCCGATCTCTGCCCACCTCCTGCAAGGCCTCACCACCCGCATGGCGCTGCCACCCGCAGGACCCCTACCCCCCAACCCCTGCTGCCACCCACAGGACCCCTGCCCTCCCCCGACACGACCCCTGACCCCCCATAGGACCCCTGCCCTCACCCCCACATGACCCCTGCCCCCCCCCGTAGGACCCTACCCCTTTCCCGCCCGACCCCTCCCACCTTGCACCGCGAGCTCTGCCACGGTGCGGCTGCCCTCCGTGGTCTCGCAGATGTAGACGGCGTCGTCGTCGGCCGAGACGTTGCGCACCGTGAGCCTGCGCTCAGTGCCCGCCTCCTCGATGCCGTACTTGGCGCTGGCCCACAGACGCGTGTCCTCCTTGTACCACGCAGCCTCCGTGGACGGCAGCTGCACCTCGCACTGGAACGTGGCCGACTCCTTCTCCCGCACCTCCAGGTCCTGAAGTCGCCTCTTGAAGGGCACGGCGGGCTCTGAGGGGAGGAGGCGCGTGAGAGGTGCTGGGGCGGCGGGATGCTTGCAGCGGCGAGGCAGGGAAGAGAGCTCCGAGGAGACAGAGGAGGGGGGAGGGGGCAGAGCGTGGGGATGGGGCAGCGGTGAGCTGCGGGGGAGGGCAGGAAGGGGGGCAGGTTAAGGGGCTCGGAGTGGGAAGCTGGAGCGTGGGGGCGGGGGACCAGGGCAGGGTTGAGGGGGCTACGGGGCAGGGGGGAGTGGAGAGGCAGGCGAGCAGCAGGGAAGCATGTAGGGAGGTAGGGGGATGGAGGCAGGACAGGGGCGGGCGAGGGCACAGAACCTGAAGAGCCCCTTTCCCTTAAACAGAAGAAGATGTCCTGAAGACAAAAAGGAGAACCGAGGCCCCAGCCAGCAGCCCAGCGCAAAGCTCGGGGGACTCACGCCCACGCAGCAGCCAGGCGGCAGGGCCAGCGCCAGATCACTGCAGTCCCTGAGCACCGGCTGTGGGCCAGGCCCCGCTGCCCTGCGCATTTCCCCCTGTGCAGCCCCCCTCCCCAAGGAACCGGGCTGTTTCCTCCGCGTGGGCCATGGCCTGGGGCGCGCACTGAAGGTCGGAGCGCCCTGAGATCCTACAGCGGGTCAGAAGTGGAGGTCAGTCTCTGCTCTTAGGAGCCTCGCCAACTTGCCCGCAGGACCTGATCACGTCGCCTGCCAGGGCTTCCCTCCAGAACCCGGAGGGAGCCCCAGACCCCTCCAGGGATCCTCAACGGGAACCTGTGAACTGGCTCAACCCGGCTCGGCCCCAGCCCCGGCCCCAGCCCGAGCCCCAGCCCTTGCCTTTCTCTCGGACTCTGCCTGGGATACCCCTTTGGCAACCTGTCACTGGGGTGGAGGGCCTGGCTCACCCCGACAGTGTCTCAGGAGGAGGGGGTGTTTAGGACAAAGCGCTTTGTTCACTCATGTGACTCTCACAAAGACAATGGGACAGGCCGAGGGTCATCCGTGTCGCCCTCATTTCCTGGGCCCGAAGAGGCGAGAGCCGCCAACAGCTCTGCCTCAGGATTCCACCACGGATTCCATTCCAGGTGGGGGCGGGACTGGGGAGGCGCCTGCTCCTGCGCTCTGCGGGCAGCGACCTGGGCGGGGACCGTGCACTCCCCGCCCCTCGGGCGAGGCGCTCACCTCGTACGACGACCAGCACGGAGCTGTAGGTTTGGCCCACCAGGTTGGACGCCGTGCAGGTGTAGAGGCCCCGGTCCGACTGCTTGCAGAAGAGGATCTTGAGCACGAAGTTCTCCTGAGCGTCCTCGTACACCAGGTGTCGCCGGCCCTCCACCACCAGCTGGCCATCCTTCTTCCACACCGTCTCTGGCTTAGGCTCGCCCGTCACGTAGCAACTGAGGCGCGCGTGCTTGCCTTCAGTCACCGTACAGGTGCGCGTGCCAGAGCCAGGTGGCGAGGCAGGGATGCCCTCGGCGCGCATCGCCTCCCGACGCCGCTGCAGGTGCGCCAGAAGCCCGGCAGTGGAGGCTCCCGGCGGGGCGGCGTCTGGGTCCGCGTCTACCGTGAGCGCGGCGTCGGCACTGGCGACGCCCAGCGGGTTCTCGGCGCGCACCGTGTATGTGCCCCCGTCGCGCGGCCGCGCGGACTGAATGCGCAGCGCGCTGGCCTCGCCGCTGGCCTCCACGCGCACCCGGGGGGCGTCGGGCGCGCCCAGGCGCCGGCCGTCCTTGGCCCAGCTCACGGCCATGGGCGGCGAGCCGCGCACGCGGCAGCGGAAGGTGGCCTCGGCGCCCTCGCGCACGCGGATGGACGTGGGCCGCAGCAGGAAGTGGGGCGCCTGCTCGGCGTAAGTGGCCTCGGCGTCCACCTGCAGGCCCACGGCCGCGAAGGCCTCGCCGATGGCATTGCGCGCGCGGCACACGTACTGCCCGCTGTCGCCCAGGGCCAGGTCCAGGATGGTGAGGCGGTACAGGTCGCCGTCCTGGGCCAGCCGGAAGCGAGAGCCCGCCTCCACCGGCTGCTGGTCCTTCTCCCAGCTCACCTGCGGCGTAGGGTTGCCCACGATCTGGCAGCTCAGCGTGGCGTCCTTCCCCACCGACACCACGAAGGCCTTGGGCCGGGTCAGGAATCGGGGCGCCCCGCTGAATGAGTGATCCATGGTGGGGGGGCGGGGGCGGCGGGACGGACCTGAGAGCAGGTTGGGGGAAGGTCATAGTGGGGATGAGCCGCAGGTGCTGTCCGAGTCCTCCGCGGCTTCCCAATCAGTGTCCCTGAAGAACCCAGTCTAACCCAGGGTGGACACCTCCCGGCCTTATCTCCACCCCCGACCTCCAGGCGCAGGTAGAACTACCAGAAGGCACAGTGGTGCAAAAAATCAGATTTACCCCTTTCTGGGCACCTGGAGTCTAGTGCACCCCTCGACGGGCTTTTCTAACGGGTGAGCATATCTCCTTCCTGTCCCCCCAGCTCTAGCCCTCCGCCCCAACTCAGGTCCAGTTGAGAACCTGTCCCAAAACAGCACACCAGCAGCCAGGCTGGCCCTCCTCTCTGTGCACCAGGGTCCTCCCTACCCTGGGGGCCATGCTGTAACTCTCCACACAGACCTGCCTGTTCCCCCCTGCCCACTCCAGCTGCTTCCTGGTGACCAGTTCCCGTCCCCCACACACCTCTGCTTCCTGGAGTCTGAAACTCCAGTCTGCTTACATCTCTGCCACTCAACTCTCCACACCTGGACGGGGCCTGGCCCCTGGCAGGAGTGCACCCAAGGTGACCCATCTCCCAGCAGGCTCTCCTCTGAGCCCTTGGCCCTGCGTGTCCCCTTTTGTCCCCCCACTTCCTCCTCCGGGTGACTCATCTTCCAAAGCTGTTGGGCCACACATCCTGCCGGGTGCAGCTCAGCCCTCCTCGCCCCGGGAAGTGCCCACAACAGAGGCCTGTCCCACCTGTAGCTGCCTGCACCTGTCCTGCGATGCCTCCTCCCCTCCCCTGCCAAAAAACCCTGATGAGTAGGAAAGGATTAGAGACCCTGTTGCCAGGTGACTTCCTCCTAACTGGCTGAGCTGCCCACACCCCCTCACTGTGAACAGCCACAGGAGGATCTGGAGGGCACACAGTCAGCAGTGAGCCCAGGGAGGACAGGCAGAGAGTCCCCTGGGAAGGGCCTGGCCAGGTTGACTGTCAGGAGCCCTGTCACTCTACAGACTTTGTGGCTCCACTGGCCAGGCACCCTGTGGGGATGGGGTGGGCACCACCCGAAAGCCTCAGGGGACAGGCCTCTGCCTAAGCCTCCCCTCCCCCTCAGGCCCCAGCTGGCCTTCAGCACAGGTGGGTATGGTGAGCCTGGGCCTTACCCCGCCCCCCCCCCCCCCCCCCCGGCTTCTTTAGGTAAGAACAGCAGCCCACTGGGCTCAGGGCTGGGCTCAAGCACCTTTACTCCTTCCCCAATCCACAGCTGGGCTTCTAGCATGGGCTGCCCACTGGGGGACAAGCGGGGTGATGTCCTGTGATTCAGGGCCTAATCCCCCTTAATCCCCCTCTAGAAGGTGAGACCGCTCCAGCCTGCTGACTCACTGTGTGGTCAGCACCTCTGGCCCCTGCCCCCCATGGCCTGGCCATGTTCTGGAGCTGGGAGGACCTGGGCGGGTGGCCACCCGAGCCCCGCCCCTGGGGACGCCCTCTTGGGCCTTGATGTCCCTCTGGGGAAGGCTTACTCAGATCTCCCCTGAGATCTAAGCTCCCAGGGCCCCCCTCCTGAATCACAGTCGGTGGGTCCCCCAAAGCAGGACACTGAATCCTCCCCCCAACACACCAGGTGCAGCTATGGGAGATAGGTCCTCTGAGCTCATGAGTGGGCATGGGCAGGGGCCACCCCACAGCTAGTGGCCTCTGGGGGGCAGGGACAGTGACAGGGACAGGAGAGGGAGCTCCCATCACCACACGTGCTTAGGGGGAGCCAGCCCAGGACCTTGGCAGGTGCACTGGCTGACCCCTGGCCTGACAGGGGTGGGCAGAGACCTCCAAGATCCTCTGAGGCCCCCAGGGACAGTGCTGATGCCTGTCTCCTCATTTAACAGCCTGTATTTCCCACCTCAATGCAGCAGACACCATGAAGCCAGGGTTGGGGGCTCCCACAGATACAGCTGCCTCCGAGTCTACCCTGCCAGGCAGGCATCCCCACTGGTCAGTACAACCCTAGCTCCAGAAATGCTTGCCCGAGGACTCCAGAGCCACCCACCGTCCTTCAGGCCAAGTCGGGAACACCCTCTGGGGGCCCCCAGAACTCCCACTGGGCACATACATGCAGCAGTGCGCTCAGAGACAGGAGACTCAGAAAGGGACACAGCCCCAGCCTCCCAGGAAAAGCCCCTTCCTTCCTCAGATGCCCACCTGGGAAGGCAGCTCCTTGTAGACCCCACTCAGACTCCTGATGCCTTGGAGGACCTAGCTTGGCACTGGCAGGAGCCTCCCTCCACATGGAGACCATGACTCCCCCACCCCCACCTGGGGTCATTTCTCTAGAGCCCAGGAGTCCCTGGGGCTGACCTGAGCCCTGCCCACACCCTCCATCCTGGCTCTTCTAGAACCTGGCCAATCTCAGGTCCTCTTCCAGGGGCCCCTGGGCCATTTCTCAGATGCACCAAGGGTGGGAAGTGACTTGCAGCCTGACTGCAGAGTCTGGTCCCTTCCTGGGAATCCCTGCTGCCCCCGCCCCCACCCTTCCAGAAAAGACTTCCAAGGGCAGCTCCTGGAGTCTGTGCCTCCCCCTAGACCCCTGGGCTGGCGGCTTCCCGAACTCCTGGGGAAATTGTTTCCTGGAGTCAGGTGTCAGTGCCCCTTTGGCTGTCCCCTCTGCTGAGCCAACAGGCCTAAAATAGCCCCAGCTGTCAGCGGACATCCATCTCAGCAGAGCTGGGGGCAGGGCCGGCCAGACCTCCAGGCCTGCCTCACAGCAGGGAGCCCCCAGCGAAGGAGGAGGTGGATGCACCCCATGGCCCCCTGACCTCACACCCCAGCTGCTCCTTCCCCAAATGAGGGCTCAGGTCACTGCAGGGACTGGATTCCAGGGCTCCAACCCTCAGAGGAGTGGCACAGCCTGGCTAGACCAGCCCCCTCCCAGGGCCAACTGTACCCCACAGCCCTGACCTTCAACAGAGCAGTCCTGGAGGAGAGGGGCTAGGCCCAGGATGGCCCCCACCCCTGTCTATCCTGCCTCCTCACCTGTCTCTACGGGAGGCTGGGAGCAGCACCCAGGCGGGGGGCTCAGACGGCAGGGCAGGGGCTGCTGGGCCTCACCTCCCTCCACGGGCCCAGGACCGACACGGCTCCCACCCAGCAGCCCACTCTCTGGCCGGTCCTCAGACTGGACAGGGACGAAAGGACAGGCGGACGCTGTCAGCTGGAGAAGCCTGGGCCCGCCCCCACCACCAGCCAGCCCAACCCAGCCCAACTCCAAAATAGCCCGGGTGTCACTGCCCCGGATTTGGTTTCACCCCCAGCCCCACGGAAGCAAAGGGCACAGACTCTGCATGGCCAGGTGTTTGGTGGGGGACAGCAGGGATGTGGGTAGGGCAGGGACCCCATCTTGTGGGGAACCCTGTTCAGACTAATATCCCGGAGTGCAGGGAAGGAGGGAGCCTAGGGGACCCAGAACCACCCAGAGGAGAGAGGGGGACCTGAGACCCCCCAGAGGATATCCAAGATCACCTTGAAGGGACCTGGGACCCCTCCCCCAGAAAGGGATCCAGAACCAGTCAGAGGGGACCCAGAGCCAGCCAGATGGGATCCAAGACTGCCCAGAGGGGACTAGAACCAGCCAGAGGGTAGGGAGGGACCAGAAACCACACAGAGGGCACCCAGGACTGCCCAGAGGGGACAGGGGTCCCAGGACCATGCCAAGTGCACTGGCCGTCTGAAGGTCCTGCAGACTCTGGGTATAGGTGGGCAGCCAGAAGCTACACACAGGCCTAGGGCAGGCGCTTCTGGCAGCACCTGGCCTAGCTGTTGTGTCCATGGCGCCTTTAAATGGGAACCCCTGAGAACCCAGCTAGGGGCCTTTGCTGGCCATGGACAAGGGAGGGCCCCAGGCCCCAGGGTGGGCCGGCAGGACAATGTGTGTGCTGCAAATGACCCAGGAAGACTGTTCCCAACTCCATGGCTATCGCCCTGATGCAGAGACAAGTAGGGACAAAAGGCCAGCCCTGCCTGGGTGAAAGGTGGCCTTTGTCTGGTGGGGCTTAACCAGGACCCAGAGGGGCCACCTGCTGGGAAGTGGTTGATCCCCGCCTCCAGCAGCCCAGGTCTGAGAAACCCCCTTCAGGAACCCAGATGAGGGTGGGGACCAGGGGAAGACACGCAGCCCTTGCACCTGCTTGATCTGAGGACTTTTCCTGCAGGTGTGTCCACCAGTCGACCCTCACCACGGCCAGCTGTAAGGGCCAGGCGTCCAGAGCACCCAGGGAGGTGGGAAGGAGGGTAGGGAGGAAGCAGACCCACCATAGCCAGCAAGATGGGAGTTCTATGCACACTCAGCTTCACCCCTGCCCTCAGCCAGCACCCCTGTGTCTGCTGGGGAAACCGAGGATCTGAGCACAGACCAGATGCACCCAGAGTGCCCAAAATCTGAGCTCAGTCCCCATGATAAAACCACAGAAATAGAAGGCTTCAACAGACATTCATTTCTCAGGGTTTGGGAAGCTACATTCTGAGAAGAAGGTGCCTGAAGATCCTGGACACCGAGGTGGTACAGACACAGATAGCTAGTCACGCTGTAGCCAACAGAGGGCAAGCCCTCCAGGGTCCTTCTTCCTCTTCTGTGAACACTGATGCCACATGGGGACTGGGAATGATCTCAACTTTGATGATCCCCTGACACCAGCATATTAGCGGTTACCCCCCCCCCCCGACTTCTGACTTCCTGTAGTCCTGTGATCCTCCTCTTCCAGTCCTCCTCCCTGACCTGTGACACTCCATAGAGGGGTCTGGAGACCCTCCTCCATCCTCCTCCCTGACCTGTGACCCTCCATAGTTTACCCTCCTCCTCTGTCCTCCTCATGACCTGTGATCCTCCATAGCTCACCCCCATGCTCATCCTCCTCTCTGACCTGTAACCCCCCATAGCTCACACTCATAAGTCTCTCTGAGTCCCTTGTCCCTATGCCCTGTCAAAGACAGGCAAGTTTGGCTCTAGGAAGTGGCACCTGCAGGTCAGGATCCCCCCGGCCATGCACCCCTGGCACCAGCCCATCTGCTGCCTGTGGACAGACCCCAGGCCACCAGCTGCAGCCCCTGCCCATATATCACCAGGCTCTTGTGGGACATTTGGCCTCCTGGGTGCTCCCTGCATCTACACTCTGCTCATGTGGTGTGCCAGACCATCCACATGCTGGCTGCATGCCATGGGACTGTCCCGTCCTCCTCATGGCTCTGACAGGAGCAATGGGCCTGGCTGAGCTGTGAGTGGTCCATCTGAGGGGAGAGGCCCATCTGGGAGGCACCAAGGGGAGGGGGCCATGCTTGCACTGCTGTGTGGCCCCGGGCACACCCCTGCAGGGCCCATCTCCTTCTGGAGCTGCCCGCTTGGCTGTGTGGCCCTGGGCACACCCTTGCGGGGACTTTTCCTTCTTTTTTTTTTTTTTTTAATTTTTTTTACCTTGTTTTATTTTGTATTTTTTTAAAATTTACATCCAAATTAGTTTAGCATATAGTGCAACAATGATTTCAGGAGTAGATTCCATACTGCCCCTTACCCATTTAGCCCATCCCCCTCCCACAACCCCTCCAGTAACCCTCTGTTTGTTCTCCATATTTATGAGTCTCTTCTGTTTTGTCCCCCTCCCTGTTTTTTTTTATTTAACTTTATTTTTTATTTTTTAAAATTTACATCTAAATTAGTTAGTATATAGTGAAGCAATGATTTCAGTAGATTCCTTAATGCCCCTTACCCATTTAGCCCATCCCCCTTCCCACAACCCCTCCAGCAACCCTCAGTTTGTTCTCCATATTTATGAGTCTCTTTTGTTTTGTCCCCCTCCCTGTTTTTATATTATTTTTGTTTCCCTTCCCTTATGTTCATCTGTTTTGTCTCTTAAAGTCCTCATATGAGTGAAGTCATATGATTTTTGCCTTTCTCTGACTAATTTCACTTAGCATAATACCCTCCAGTTCCATCCACGTAGTTGCAAATGGCAAGATTTCATTGCCATTTTTTCATTGCCAAGTAATACTCCATTATATATATATATATATATATATATATATATATATATATATATATATATCTCACATCTTCTTTATCCATTTCTCCATTGATAGACATTTGGGCTCTTTCCATACTTTGGCTATTGGTGATAGTGCTGCTATAAACATGGGGGTGCATGTGTCCCTTTGAAACAACATACTTGTATCCCTTGGATAAATGTCTAGTAGTGCAATTGCTGGGTCCTACAGTAGTTCTATTTTTAGTTTTTTGAGGAACCTCCATACTGGTTTCCAGAGTGGCTGCATCAGCTTGCATTGCCACCAACAATGCAAAAGAGATCCTCTTTCTCCGCATCCTCGCTAACTTCTGTTGTTGCCTGAGTTGTTAATGTTAGCCATTCTGACAGGTGTAAGGTGTTATCTTATTGTGGCTTTGATATGTATTTCCCTGATGATGAGTGATGTGGAGCATTTTTTTCATGTGTCGGTTGGCCGTCTGGATGTCTTCTTTGGAGAAGTGTCTAGTCATGTCTTTTCCCCATTTCTTCACTGGATTATTTGTTTTTTGGGTGTTGAGTTTGATAACTTCTTTATAGATTTTGGATACTAACCCTTCACCTGATATGTCATTTGCAAATATCTTCTCCCATTCTGTCCGTTGCCTTTTAGTTTTGCTGATTGTTTCCTTTGCTGTGCAGAAGCTTTTTATTTTGATGAGGTCCCAGTAGTTCACTTTTGCTTTTGTTGCCCTTGCCTCCAGAGATGTGTTGAGTAAGAAGTTGCTGCAGCCAAGATCAAAGAGGTTTTTGCCTGCTTTCTCCTCAAGGATTTTGATGGCTTCCTGTCTTACATTGAGGTCTTTCATCCATTTTGAGTTTATTTTTGTGTATGGTGTAAGAAAGTGATCCAGGTTCATTCTTCTGCATGTCGCTGTCCAGTTTTCCCAGCACCACTTGCTGAAGAGACTGTCTTTATTCCATTGGATATTCTTTCCTGCTTTGTCAAAGATTAGCTACCCATACGTTTGTGGGTCCATTTCTGGGTTCTCTATTTTGTTCCATTGATCTGAGTGTCTGTTCTTGTGTCAGTACCATACTGTCTCCATGATTACAGCTTTGTAGTATAGCTTGAAGTCTGGGATTGTGATGCCTCCTGCTTTGGTTTTCTTTTTCAAGATTGCTTTGGCTATTCGGAGTCTTTTCTGGTTCCACACAAATTTTAGGATTATTTGTTCTAGCTCTGTGAAGAATGCTGGTGTTACTTTGATAGAGATTGCATTGAATATGTAGATTGCTTGGGTAGTATCGACATTTTAACAATATTTGTTCTTCCTATCCAGAAGCATGGAACCTTTTTCCATTTTTTTTGTGCCTTGTCAATTTCTTTCATAAGCTTTCTGTAGTTTTCAGTGTACAGACTTTTCCCTTCTTTGGTTAGATTTATTCCTAGGTATTTTATGGTTTTTTGTGCAACTGTAAATGGGATCAATTCCTTGATTTCTCTTTCTGTCACTTCATTGTTGGTGTATGGGAAGGCAACCAATTTCTGTGCATTGACTTTATATCCTGCAACTTTGCTGAATTGATGAATCAATTCTAGCAGTTTTTTGGTTGAATCTTTTGGATTTTCCATATAGAGTATCATGTCATCTGCAAAGAGTGAAAGTTTGACCTCCTCCTGGCCGATTTGGATGCCTTTTATTTCTTTGTGTTGTCTGATTGCAGAGGCTAAGACTTCCAGTACTATGTTGAATAACAGTTGCGAGAGTGAACATCCCTGTCTCATTCCTGGCCTTATGGGGAAAGCTCTGTTTTTCCCTATTGAGGATGATATTAGCCTTGGGACATTCATATATGGCTTTTATGATCTCGAGGTATGCTCATTCTATCCCTACTTTCTTAAGGGTTTTTATCAAGAAAGGATGCTGTATTTTGTCAAATGCTTTCTCTGCATCTATTGAAAGGATCATATGGTTCTTGTCCTTTCTTTTATTAATGTGATGAATCACATTAATTGTTTTGCAGATATTGAACCAGCCCTGCATCCCAGGTGTAAATCCCACTTGGTTGTGGTGAATAACTTTTTTAATGTATTGTTGGATCTGGTTGGCTAATACCTTGTTGAGGATTTTTGCATCCATGTTCATCAGGGAAATTGGTCTATAGTTCTCCTTTTTAGTGGGGTCTTTGTCTAGTTTTGCAATCAAGGTAACTCTTCATAGAATGAGTCTGGAAGTTTTCCTTCCATTTCTATTTTTTGGAACAGCTTCAAGAGAATAGGTGTTAACTCTTCCTTAAATGTCTGGTAGAATTCCCCTGGAAAGCCATCGGGTCCATCTCCTGCACTTGCCAGCACTGCTGTGTGACCCTGGGCACACCCCTGTTGGGGGCCCGTCTCCTTCTGCACCTGCACACACTGCTATGTGGCCCCACCCATGCCCACAGCCACACCTGGAGCGTGTTTCAGGACATGTATGGCTGACCTCCAGGCCTGGGCCCTGCCACCAAGGGCAGGGGAGCTGCCGCAGTGGAGCTCAGGGCAGCTGCAAGCCTGAGAGGCCACAAGGGCTACAAAACTAAGTTGTCACACAATTACACTGTGTGCAAGAAATGGGGGGCCAGACTCGGCCCCAGGGGAGGCCTCCAGCTGGTCTGATTCCTGACGAAGCGTGTGATTTCCTCAGCTGCAGAAGGCTGTGTCCCAACCCTCCCAGGCCTAGGAGGAATGGCCTCAGGAGGAATGGCCTCGAGAGTTGTGGGGGCACACCATTGGGGCAAGAAGGGAGCCCAACAGCCCACACTGTCTCCGACCCTCCACCAGAAGCCGCAGGACTGGGAAAAAGGCCAGAAGGCCAGGAAGCCGAAAGCCGTCAGTAGGCCATGGTGGCCAGCACCAGTACCCTTGTGCTGTAACCCAACATGCCCACGTGTTACCCTGACTCCAGACCCCGAGCATGTATTTCTTTGCAAGGAAAGAAGTGAGAGACAAAAATTCATTCTTGGAAAAACAGGTGATGATGCGAGCCACCTGGGTATGGGGGGGTCCTCCCCTCCTGTCCTGCTGGCAGCCCGTGGGGGCAAGGAATGCAGTTCTCCACAAGGCTTCTGTGAACGACAGTGGGCCACGCTGCTGGCTTCCAGGGACCCCCCCCCCCCGCCACTCATTCCAGCCAGGTTCAAGTGTACTTTCCCCAGGAGTATTTCAGGAACAAGGTAAGATCTACTGGACCAAATGAGCTGGACCCCAACCGCAGGGTGCTGAGGCTGTAACCCAACCCAGGGCGCTGAGGCTGTACCCCCACCCAGGGCGCTGAGGCTGCACAGGGGAAGCGGGGGAGGGGAGGGACACCAGCCCATGCAAACAACCCGACTCAGGTGGGGAGAGCAGAGCCCCCCCCCCCCCGACCCATCCGCTCCTACTCCCCCCCACCCCGCATTGTCAGCGTGCCTCTGGGTAGCCCCTGATGGATGCCGTTGAACCCGTTCCTTCTCCCGCCCGTGTGCCTCTCTGGCTTCGCGCATCGTCCAACAGGAGAAACCCTGACTGTGGAGGAGACCGGCTCCCATCACCCTCCTTTCCTCCCAAAGATACTTCATTTTAGTTTCCATCGCAAGAGCAAGAGTGCAGGCCCCCAAATCTTCCAAGTTACTGCCCTTGCTGCCCGCAGCGAGGCCCCGAGAGAAGGGAGCACAGAGGCACGACGGAAATGACCCGAGCTTCTGCAGGTGCGTGCAGGGCTCACTCAAGCCCCTGGGCTCCTCCAGCCGCACCCCCAAACAGCACAGCCTCGTGTCTGCGGAGCTGAGTCCGTGTGCAGGGGTCTGCAAAGCTTATCCGCGACATGCGCTGGGGCAGACCCTTCCTAAGGAAGTAGGTTTGGCCTCTGCGAAGACTTGCTCCCCTGGGCAATACATACGCATTTCTAAGTAGTGCCGGCTACGTGGGGTCCTAGCTGAGGACGTGGGCCCTTTGAATCCACCTGCTAGCTTTTGAGTGTGGCCTCATATGGTTATGTCCAGCGAGTAACAAGTGTCCGGCAAACGTTATCATCTGGAAAACGCTCACTGAGCCGAACACAGAGGCAGGCCAAGCCTCCGCTTCCCTGCTGACCTTCCTGGGGGAGGGCGGGGCTGGGGGTCGGCCGTGCCCTCTCCCATCCAGACAGAGCGTGAGTGAATCTACATTTGGGGCAAGCCACCCTTTCTTCAGGGACAACTCAAGTGTGGGCGGAACCTAGAGACCCTTTATCCCAGAAGGAACCTGAGCCTTCCCGGCCGCAGCACAGACTGAAGGGACTGGCACCTGGGCTTAAGACTAAGCAGCCAGTTACCAGGCACCCAGCACCACCCTGGGACCTGAGCCGGCTTCCACAGCCTGGATACCTCGGTTCCCCCACCCCGAATTCATACTGCCAGGGCCTCAGTCTTGGAGGCAGGGCCTTTGGTGGGTGATGAGGTGCTGAGGGTGGAGCTCCAATGATGGGATCAGTGCCCTTAAGAAGGGGTCACCCCTGCCCCTTCCACCACAGGACACCACCAGGAGATGCCATCCGTGAACCAGGAATCGGCCTCACCAGACACCATGTCTCAGACCTCCAGCCTCCAGAGCCCTGAGAAAGAAGTGTGTTTATAACCCTTGGTCTGTGGTGTCCGGGCACAGCACCCTGGCTGACCTGGCATTGGAAAGGCCACACCCGCATGCTTGAAACCATGACTATCACATCCTCACAGTGAAGCATTCAGTGAAAGGGTTCTAAAGGGTTAGACAACCCCTGCTGGGTTTACTCGGAGGCAATCACTGAGTCCTCCGGAAAAGCAGGTGTGCACACGGTCAGGTGCTCGGCGCGTGGGCTGCTGCCCAGCTCAGGACCTGTGGCATAAGGAGGGTGGTGCATCTGGTCTCCATCCTGGTCCTGACACCAAGCTCCTTCCCACCTTGGGATTTCCCGGTGACAGAGCGTCTCTTGATCTAACCAGGCGACTCCTGGCTGGTTCCTTCCTGGGTGGGGGCAGGTCCCCAGAAAGATGGAGACCTGACTGGAAGCCTGGAACGTTCAGTCCCACCCCTGTCCCCTAGGAAGCTATCACAATCCCTCGTGCCTATGTGGCAAAGACCCCAAAGATCCCAGTAGTGGGGGGTTCAGGGAGCTTCTGGGTTGGGGCACGCCTCCACTGGGCTCAGGACCCTCCCGGACCTCACCCGTGTGCCTCTTCATCTGGCTGTTCATCTGTGCCCTTTATCACATCCTTTCCTATGTAAGAAACCACTAAGTTTTCCATATGCGTTTCCCTAGGATCTGTGAGTCCTTCCAGCACATTCATCAAACCCGAGGAGGGGCCGTGGGAACCTCTCATCTGTCTCCCATGCGTCAGAGCACAGGTGATGTCTGGACTTGGGGTTGGCGTCTGAAGTGGGGGTGGTCTTGTGGGATGGATCCCCGAGCCTGTGGGTCCCACAGAGATGGGGCCAGAGCTGAATTAAACTGCTGGACCCCCAGCTGGCATCTGTGGAGAATCAGAGAATTGGTTGATGTTGTCGGAAAACACCAACACACCCATCTGTTGTAAAACCTCAAGGGGCACTGCAATTGTAACAGAAAATTTCCCTGAGGACACGTGTGACTCTTGTGGAAAATAAAACCGTGAAGATAAGCTAACGGATCTTGTCACCTGCACACCCATGGGCACTCCTTACAGCCACTGAAAAACACCAAATTTCACATCTTCACCCTGTTGGCGTCCTGAGAAACCACTACTGTAGCATGGATGTTGTCAGTGCCAAACATTCTTTTAAGCAGGCTCCACACCCAACGTGGGGCTTGAACTCAAGACTCTGAGACCAAGAGCTGTATGTGCTACTGACCAAGCCAGCCAGGCACCCCTGTAAATGCTGAGCACTTTAATGAATCAGCTTTTTTGCTTTCCAAAGCATCAGCCACTTGCAGAAATTACCTGGTGCTAAGAGACTGCCTCATGTCACTGGAAAAACTCCTGTGGCCTTTGAAAATACTTTATAACCAAGATTAAGGGGAGGTCACACATATTGCAAAGAATGTTGAAAGGTGCATTGTGTCCTCAGTTAGGCTGAATGTGGTCAATCGGCGCTGGGATGAGGCTGGTGTGTCCAGAGACCAATGGAGAAGCTCCCCCATCAGTTGCCATCTCCGACCCCATGTGGTTCACACAGTGCTGAACGCCCTGGGTGCAGTCAGCCCTGGGCACACATTACGGTCCCTAGAGAAGGCCACAGCCCGGGACAACCAGATCTCACATACCCCGTGTGGCTCATGTAGTGCTGAACACCCTGGGTGTAGTCAGCCCTGGGTGCACATTATGGTCCCTACAGCAGGCCACAGCCCGGGACAACCAGATCGCAACACCTGGGGTGCGGAGTCCAGGCAGCAGAGGTCCTAGGCCTTGTCCGAGAACCATGGGCATATACCTTAGTGCAAACAGCAGGTGCAGAGGCCCACTTCCGGGGACAGCACTGCAGCAAACCAGGTGTAAGTGATGAGAGCCAATTAGAGAAAACGTTTCTAATTTCTGGAGTTGTCCTCAGTGCATACAGCCAACGCTTCAGGAACATCTGCTAAAACCTGGTAGGAACCATGAGCTTCTGACCCCAGCTCAAGCGGGACACAGTGCCACTCATGGTCGGTGTGACCAATACGGGGCTCCTGATCAGGTGTGGTATCAGAGCAACATTCCTCAGCTCCCCATCCAAGTCAAGGGGGCTAAACCCTGCAGCACTGTGGCCCAGAGTCTTCCATTTGGAGGCTGTACCCCATGCACGGAGGTGTGGCAGGTTGAGCTTATCTGGGACCTGGCTGCCCCCAGTCCAGCGCACTAGCGGAGCACAGGAGTCACCCCAGGAGAGCAGACGGGGAAGGTTAGGACCGCTGCCCAGGGCCTGCTGAGACCCCGCCTCAGGGAGGAGAGGCCAGTCAAGGGGCTCTCCAAAGGAACTGACCTCCATTGACACAGAGCGCAGGAAAATTCAGGCTGTAGGCTACCCTTGAAAACATTAGCTTGTCTTAATTAAGAGCAACAAGCTGAACCTCGGAAAGACTTGGCTCAAGAGAACCTCCTGGGGTTGGGCAGAACCTACCCACTGGCCTTGAGAAGCGCTGCTTGCCCGAGGCTGAGCATTGCTGAAAACAGAGATCAGTCAGCCAGCAATCAAGGGGGCCCGAGGCTGACTGAGACATCAGCTGAGACAGGCCTCCGAATGGAGGGACTGGAAAAGCGATGGGAAGAGAGGCCCCGGAAATCCCTGCACCCGGTGGCGGTGCTCACACTCAAGCTGCACGCTGACTCAGCACCGACACCAGCAGCTTCACCCTGCAGGGCACAGAGACCCCATTGATACAGTCCAAGCACACACGCCCACCCGCAACCACGAAAACAAAACAAGCCCACGCAAGCAGGACTGGAGTGTGTCCAGACTTGTTGTACAACGTACCACCTGAAGTATACAGTTTTCAACCACAAACAGGAGATATGCCAAGAACAGGAAAGCCTGGCCCCAACACAGGAGGGGAAGGCAGACCACAGAAACAATCGCTGCTATTTCTACTGCTCTGAGAGCACCAGGAGACTGCGGCCGTGATGCTGTGCATCATCAAATAGGGAACAGCAACGAAGACAGAGGAGTTATAAAAGTCAGCATTCGCTAGAGCGGCTCAGTGGCAGAAGACAGCACCTGTGAGCTTGAAGATAGATTGCAACAGGTCGTGCAGTACAAACGACAGAGAGAATAAAGGATAAGGGGAAACGGAGAGTCCTGGGGAAATGCGGGATGGTACCCAACAAGCACACCAATACACACATGGTAAAAACAACGCCCAGTGGACAAGAGCAGAAGACCACCCACAAGGTCAGAGACAGGCACTGGCCAGGTACACGGCAAAGGGCACAGCTCCTGGGAAAACCACTCATTCTCTCCCCTAAACAGTGAAACACGAAACAGCAGCTCAGCCAAATGGTATCCTAAAAAGTGTAGAGTCAGAACACGAAAATAAATGCAATGTGCTTTCAATTATTATTATTCAGGGTAGTAACTGTTCTCAACACAGGCTTCCTATGGGGGGGGGGGGCTGCTTTACATGCTTTAGCCCACCTGTGGGGTGGTGGTGGGAGGGGGGTAGCCCACCTGAAGGGGGGGCGGCAGGAGAGGGGGTAGCCCACCTGCGGGTGGGGGTGGGAGGGGGTAGCCTACCAGTGGGGGGGACAAGGGACAGATAGCCCACCTATGGGGGGGCGGGAAGCAGATAGCCCACCTGGTGGAGGGGGATAGACCATCTGTGTGGGGGGGGGGAGGGGATAGCCCACCTGTGGGGGGGGGGCGGAGAGAGGATAGCCCACCTGTGAGGGGGTGGGAAGAGGATAGCCCGCCAGGGGGGGAGAGGATAGCCCACTTGTGTGGGGGAGTGAGAGAGGCTAGTCCACCTGTGGGGGTGGGGGGGAGAGGATAGCCCACCTGTGGGGGGTGGGGAGGTAGCCCACCTGCAGGTGGGGGGTGCTGGAGGGGGGTAGCCTGCCTACGGGTGGTAGGGGGAGGTAGGCCACCTGCAGAGGATGGCAGGAGACGGGTAGCCCACCTGCAGGAGGAGGGGGGCTGCAGTGCTGCTGGGTACAGTGTAGACATTCTCATCAACCCTGAAAGTTTCAGAGCAGAGAGATGCTCTGAACAGCATTCAGGAGGAATTCACCTGCAGCGACTAACTTGGGTGAAAACCCAAAAGTGAATCCATAATCTGACAAGAGAGTTTCAGGAGCAAACACCAGGCAAGACTTTTAACAAAGTAAATGTAAGGATTCTGAGGATCTAAACTGTGTCTGCTAAAACAAATGCCAGAGAATGTATGTGGAAATTTTTCTGGCCCAGAGTATTTGCCAAACCTTTGAAAAGGCTCTTGGAAAACCTTGTTGATGTGCCCAAAGAAAACGAGCCCCCGGGCACCCCGGTACTGGTGTCAGCAGCACAATTGTATGCCCCCCCTCCCCCCGCCACCATTGTCATGGTTTAATATTAGAGCCCACAGGGTCTGGGAGTTGCCACGGAGCATGGAGCCACCCGCCCTTCCAACAGCTGCCTTCCCTCCCTGGAAGGGCTAAGATTAGGGCTACACAAATTCCTAGAGTAGAAATTAAGGGCCACATTTAACCGGGTGACTTAATTTGGCAACCCTGCCCCTTCTGTCATAATCAGAAAGTGGCTCTTCTCACGGCCAGAGCTTTGCTACTAACTGACTCCATCATTTCCGATCAGTCACTGCCTTGTTGGCCTTCCTAAAGAACTTCAAGACCCCCATTCCTTATCCCCTGAGCATCACAATCTGAGAGTCAGCTCGTTCAAAAGCCTACCCTTGTCTTTTACGCAAGGGCTGTACCGAGAGATGCTCTCAACAAAGTTGTTACTATCCAAGCAAGAAACACACCCTACTTTCTAAACACTCACTCTCAGATGTGCTAACACCTTATCAGAAAGCTCAGTAATGAAGATAGTGGCTCAGGGGTGGGCAGATGAATGGAATGGAATGGAATGGAATGGAATGGAATGGAATGGAATGGAATGGAATGGAATGGAGTAATAAAGTAGAATAGAATAGAACAGAATAGAATAGAAAAATAAAGTAGAATACAATATAATGGAATAATAAAGTAGAATAGAACAGAATAGAATAGAATAATAAAGTAGAATAGAATAGAATAGAACAGAACAGAATAGAATAATAAAGTAGAATAGAATGGAATGGAAAATAGAACGAACAGAGAGCCTGGGAACCAGAACCATCAGTTCTCCTTGGAAGACACAAACATCAGGTCACTACTTTGCACCTGAATGGAATGAATGGTGATTCCAGAAAAAGATATGTCAAAGTCCTTACCACCAGAATATGTATGGGACCTTATACAGAGGTAGGGTCTTTGCAAATGCAATCAAGTTAGGATGTGGTCATCAGGATTGGCCCCAACCCAAGAAATGGCATCCAGGGAAACTTAGGTGCACAGAGAGGGAAGGTGACCCAGATACACACAGGCAGAAAATGGTCATGTAAAGACAGAGGGAGAGACCATCTGGGGCACCAGGATCTGGAAGAAGCAGGAAAGCCCCCTGCCCCTACCCAGAACCTCTGGAGGGAGTGTGGCCCTGCCCCCACCTTGGTGCTGGGAGAATACATTTCTGCTGATTAGAGCCACACAACTTGTGCCAGTTTATTACAGAAGCCCTAGGGAATGAATACAATGCCACATACAAAATTCAAGATGACTTTTATCCCAGGAATTACCACATGACCCATCAATCCTGGATGTGTACCTGTCCACACAAAAACTTGTATGCAAATGCTCACAGCAGCACTATTCACAGACGTCCCCCTCAGCTGATGAATGGATAAACAGTGTGGTCTCTCCTTACAAAAGGAGAGAAGCACACTCACCTGGTGCAACATGGCTGGATCTTGAACACAAGATGCTTGGTGAGAGAAGCCAGACACAAAAGGCCACATGTGAATGTCCAAGAACAGGCAGATCCAGGGACAGAAGGTGGGTTCTTGGTTACCAAGGTCGGGGGAGGGGGTGGGGTGGGGATGAGGGGGCAGGATATGACTGCCTGATTCTGGGGAGACAAAAATGTTTTGAAGCTATATACAGGTAATGGTTTCACAATAGTGAATGTAATAAAGCCACAAAGTTGTACACTTTAAAATGGCTAATTTTCCAGTCACTGTGTGCACCTGATATCATTATAATATCATATGTCACTTATATCTCAATGAAAAAATTAAAAAGAAAAATAAAATGGCTAACTTTATGTTATATGAGTCTTACTTCAAAAAAATAATCAAGCTGAGCTGAATTTTAAAACCTAACTTACAAAATCAAGGGGCGCCTGGGTGGCTCAGTCAGTTAAGCATCTGACATTGGCTCAAGTCATGATCTCATGGTTGGCAAATTCAAGCCCTATGTCAGACTCTGTGCTGACAGCTCAGAGCCTGGATCCCGCTTCAGATTCTGTGTCTCCCTCTCTCTCTGCCCTTCCCCCATTCACATTCTCTCTCTGTCTCTCAAAAATGAATAAACATTAAAAAAAATTTTTTTAATCAAAACAAGGGGCGCCTGGGTGGCTCAGCCAATTGAACATCCTACTCTTGATTTCAGCTCAGATCATGATCCCAGGGTCATGGGATCCATGCTGAACATGGAGCTTGCTTAAGATTCTCTCTCTCTCTCTCTCTCTCTCTCTCTCTCTCTCTCTCTCTCTCCCCTCCCTCGTGTTCTCTAATATCAAAACAAAAAACTTTTAGAAGAAAATCAAGAACATGTGTATGCAGAGATTTTTTATTTTTTAATGTTTTATATGCAAACATTTCTTATGCAAGACACAAAACAGCAGCCATCCTAAAAGAGAAAAAACTAATTTGAATGGCTGCCTGACAAAAGACACCAAAAACAGACTGGAAATGACACCTGCCACGCTCAAGGCTTTTGGGATTTCTAACACGTGTGCACTATAATACAGAGATGTTCAAGGTGGCACACGATGGGAAAACATTGTCAACAAGCTCAACCACAAAGGAAGAATCCAATAAATCAGGGCACCACCACAGCGGCAATGTCTCAACCACCTGAGGAGAATCCAATAAATCAGGGCACCACCACAGAGGCAATGTGGCAGGTTCTCACCCACTCACATGGGAAGACACTGGTGTTAATGTTCTCTACAGAGATGGAACCAATGGGGTGCCCATACATATACATACATCTGGATCAGCAAGCTGGAGACCCAGGAGAGCCAATGTTCCAGTCCAAGTCCAAGGACAGAAGGCCTTGGGGGAGGGCCATGATGAGGGTCATGGTGAGGACCAAGATGAAGGCCACAAAGAGGGCCATGATGAGACCAGGGTAAGAGCCAAGGTGAGAACCAAATTTAAGATCAAAGTGAGGATCAACATGAGGACCATGGTGAGGGCCAAGGGAAGGATCAATATGAGGGCCATGATGACAGCCACGGTGAGAGCTATGGTGAGGGCCAAGGGGAGGGTCATGGTAAGAGTCATGGTAAGGGCCATGGGAAGACCATGGTGAGGGCCATGGTTAGGGTCATGGTGAAGGCCAAGGGAAGGATCAAGGTGAGGGCCATGGTGAGGGCCATGGTGAGAACTAAGAGAAACATCAACATGAGGGCCATGGTGCCAGGGGAGGGTCATGGTGAGGACTAAGGGAAGGATGAAGATGAGGACCAAGGTGAGGACCATGGTGAGGGCCATGGTTAGGGTCATGGTGAAGGCCAAGGTGAGGGCCATGGTGAGGACCAAGGGAAGGATCAAGATGAGGACCAAGGTGAGGACCATGGCAAGAGCTATGGGAGGACCATGGTGAGGGCCATGGTTAGGGTCATGGTGAAAGCCAAGGGGAGGGTCATGGTGAGAGTCATGGTGAGGGCCATGGTGAGGACCAAGGGAAGGATCAAGATGAGGACCAAGGTAAGGAACATGGTGAGGGCCATGGGAAGACCATGGTGAGGGCCATGGTGAGGACCAAGGGGAGGATCAAAATGAGGTCCGTGGTGAGGGCCAAGGGGAGGGTCATGGTGAGGATCATGGTGAGAGCCACGGTGAGGGTCATGGTGAGGACTAAGGGAAGGATAAAGATGAGGACCAAGGTGAGGACCAGGGTGAGGGCCATGGTTAGAGTCATGGTGAGGGCCATGGAGAGAGCCATGGGGAGACCCATGGGGAGGACCAGGGGGAGGACCATGGTGAGGGTAATGGTGAGGGCCAAGGGGAGACCCATGGGGAAGACCATGGTGAGGACCAAGTGAGGGCAAAAGGGAAGACCTCAGTAAAGGCCACGAGGCAGGCCCAGCTGGGCTAGGGCAGGAGTGGCCTCACTGCAGCTGTGAGGCCCAGCCTGGGGTCAGGTATCCCCTTCACTAAGCACTTTCCAACCTACCTTCAGAGCATTTCTTTCAATGAAATCTTAATCAGAGCTCAACATAAGAAGCTAGTAGTGGCTCTCACTGTGGGGTCCCCATACCTCATGGGTCTCTGAGGCCCTGCAAGAGACCTGGCAGTCAGGACAGTCCCCATGGAAAGTGTCATCTTCATTTTACACATGCTCCCACATTTGTGGCATCATCCGAGGCTGTGGGGCTCTGGAGCAGAGAACCCAGCATTGTGTGTGAAGCTGGCTGTTAGAGAGATCTGCACGCTGTGACAAATGCCACTTTTGCGTTGTTGTTGTTGGAAAACATGATTATTTTCTCATTAAAAATATGTCTCTTACATTAACATCTCCTGGGCTTACTTATTACTAGATTAGTTAATAAACATTCACATTTTTTCTGTTTTGATATCAGTAGACTTATCCTACAGGGACTAAAGCTCTTTGGCATCTGTGAAAGTGTTAAGAAGTGACATAATTCTGAGGCCACAAGGCTCCAAGGGACCCCTGACTTGCACAGGACATTAGCCTAAGGCAACAGCATTAAACAAGAGCAACAGATTTCAAGGAGCAGCTGCTGGTGCCAGAGGCAGGAATATACCCAGAGTCACATACACATGTGTGGTTTTACATGCACACACATAGACATGTATTTCAGCTAAACAAGAAAAGATCTGGGGCATGCATAACAAAAAGAAAACTTGAAATGATGTTATTGTTTTTTTTTTAATTGGAGAACCATTGGAAATATAAGCATATAAAAAAGTTCAAAGACAAAGAAAAGGAAAATAAAGAAAAGGCAATATCAACCAAGAGAAAGCTGATGCAACTGTATTACCAGTAAACTAAACTGGCTTTGTAGGAAAATAATAACTAAAGTTTAGAAGTCATTTGAAAAGATTTTATTCACCAGTCTTGGCGATGATCTTTTAGACATAACACCCAAGCACCACCAACAAAAGCAAAAATTAACAGGGAGGGAGGGTTACATGGAAAAAAAAAGCTTCTGTACAGCAATGAAACCATCCATAAGTGGGGAAAGACAGACCAAAGAACGGGGGAAACATTTGTAAACCACGTCGCTGGCAAGGGGGTAGCATCCAAAATGAACTCATACAGCCCCACTGGGGAAGAAACAAAGGTCGAATTCACAGTAACAGAGAGTAAAATTGTGGCTTCCAGGGGCTGGGGGACGAGGAGAGGGGCGCTGTCAGCCGAGGACACAAACTGTCCCTTCTGAGATGGAAAGTCCCAAGGATCTAATGTGCAGCATGGTTAAAGAAACAGAAGACAGTAAGACACTGGCCAAAATTCACTGGATTGTATGCTTTAAATGGATGCAGTTTACTGCACACCAGCTACACCCCAATATAGCTTATGTTCTTAATGATACTGCGAACAATGTTTTTCACAACAAATCTGAAAATGTGATGATACAGACAAGTTTTCAGAAAGGACAAGCATCATTTATTTCAAGGTGTGCCCACAAAAATCAATAAACTCCAACAAGCATTCATGACTTTAAAGGAAAAAAAAACCTTAACACACTAAGACTTCCAGTTATGGAAACTTTCTCAGCCTGAAAAAGGATATCCACCAAAAAAATAGCAATAGCATCTCACTGAGGAACAAGAATGGCGGGTGGGAGGGCACCTCATTCATCCCTGTTTAACTCAACACACTGCAGGAAGGCAGGGAGGCGGTAAATGCATGAAGGTTGCCAGAAACAAAACGGTCGCTCATCTCAGATTATAGGACTGTCTACAGTAAAAGCCCTGGACCACGTACAGAAAAAAAAAGAATCATGAAGAATCAGTTACAGTTTTGCAAATCTATTTCGACACAATCATGAACAAAAACATAAATGCAGTTTCACAAAGCTGCCATTTGTGGCAGTAATACAGTCATTTTTTAAAAATTTTTAATGTTTATTTTTGAGAGAGTGTGGGAGATGCAGGAGAGAAGCATCAAAGGAAAAGACTTCAAAAGGGAAGGGCTGGAGAAGGTGCAAGGCCTTAGGACATGTTTACATAGCTGAGCGTGGCTGTGGCTCATAAGGAACGTCTAGAGCCATTAACATTGTCCAGGGCCAGATCCTCCTCCACACCTGACCCTTCCTAGTGTTATAGAAACCAGCTAACTCGGAATTCAACCTTGAAAAGCTAAACCATTAGATTGATCAACACACTTGCTTAGCTAACTTTATGCATGTAGTCTTTAGTAATTATCCTAATAAAAAGAAGCATTATTCTGGAGTCGGAGCATCATTCCCAGACGACTAGACAAGACTCGAGACTCAAGTATGAGGACCTTCACTTAACTGCACTTTGTTTACAGACTCATCTTTTGTGACTCCAGCCACACTCCCTGCAACGAGAGAGAGAGAGAGACAGAGCATGAGCAGGGGAGACACACACACACAATCCGAAGCAGGCTCCAGGCTCTGAGCTGTCAGCACAGAGCCGGACACGGGGTTCAAAATCACGAACCATGAGATCGTGACCTGAGCCAAAGTCGGACACTTAACCAACTGAGCCACCCAGGCGCCCCAGTACTGCAGTCATTTTTAAGAGTACGTGGATAAATAAAACAAATATGTAAGAACTTTAGGAAAATGATACAACTGTTGTGAAAGACATTAAAGTTGACTTAAATACATGAAGACATACATGATGTCCATGGGCTTGAAAATTCAGTAGCACTAGGATAACAGTTCTCAATTTGACAAATTTAATGCAATGCTGGTCAAATGCTATCGTGTGTGTGTAAGAGTATGTGTGAGAACAGACAGCAGTCAGTCTGACTCAAATTCATATGGAGCAGCAAAGCACCAAGAGCCAAGATATTCGTGAAGTCACAGGACACAAAACCAATACACAGAAATCTGTTCATTTCTATACACTAATTACAAACTATCATAAAGAGAAAGTAATAAGACAATCTAATTTCAATTGAATCAAAAAAGAATAAAATACCCAGGAATAAATTTAACCAAGGAGGGTGAAAGATGTGTACACTGAAAACTGTAAGTCATTGATTAAAAAAGAAAAACTGAGGGGCGCCTGGGTGGCTCAGTGGGTTGAGCATCTGACTTCGGGTTCGAGCCCCGCATCGGGCTCTGTGCTGACAGCTCGGAGCCTGGAGACTGTTTTGGATTCTGTGTCTCCTCTCTCTCTGTTCCTCCCCTGCTTGCTCTCTCTCTCTCTCTCTCTCAAAAATAAAGACTAAGAAAATTTAAAAAAAAGAAAAGAAAAGAAAAATTGAAGTCACAAATAAATGGAAACGGATACCATGCTCATGGATTGGAAGAATTAATATCAATTAAAATCTGCATACTACCAAAAGCAATCTACAGATTCTATGCAATCCCTATTAAAAATCCAAAGGCATTTTTCACAGAAAAAGAGCAATCCTAAAATTTGTATGGAAGCATGAAAGACCATAAATAGTCAAAGCAATTTTGAGAAAAAGAACAAAGCTGGAGTCATTGGACTTCCTGATTTCAAACTGTATTAAAAAGCTACAGTAGTCAAAACAGTATGGTACTGGCATGAAAGTAGACACATATCAAGGGAATAGACTACATCAAACTAAAAGGCTTCTGCACAGCAAAGGAAACCATCAACAAAATGAAAAGGGAGCCTATGATAGGGGAGAAGCTATTTGCAACTCATATATCTAACGAGTTAATAACCAAAATACATAAAACAATGAATATAACTTGGGACACCTGGGTGGCTCAGTTGGTTGAGCATCCAACTCTTGATGTCAGCTCAGGTCATGATCTCATGGTTCTCATGGGACTGAGTCCCATGTCGGGCTCTATGCTGACAGCGTGGAGCCTGCCTGGGATTCTCTCTCTCTCTCCCCCTCCCTCTCTGCCCCTCCCCTGCCCTCACGTATGTGCACACTCTCTCTCAAAAATAAACATTTAAAAAAATAAAAAATAAATATAACTCAATAGCAAACAAACAAAAAGACAGTATGATTAAAAAGTGAGCAGAGGATGGGGCGCCTGGGTGGCGCAGTCGGTTAAGCGTCCAACTTCAGCCAGGTCACGATCTCGCGGTCTGTGAGTTCGAGCCCCGCGTCAGGCTCTGGGCTGATGGCTCGGAGCCTGGAGCCTGTTTCCAATTCTGTGTGTCTCCCTCTCTCTCTGCCCCTTCCCCGTTCATGCTCTGTCTCTCTCTGTCCCAAAAATAAAAAAAAAATAAAAAAAAAAACGTTGAAAAAAAAAAAAAGTGAGCAGAGGATCTGAATAGACACTTTTCCAAAGAAGACATCCAGATGGGTAACAGCACATGAAAAGACGTCCAACACCATGAATCATCAGGGAAATACACATCAAAACCACAATGAGATATCACCTCACACCTGTTAGAGTGGCTATTACCAAAAAGATGAGAAATGCCAAGCATTGGTGAGGATGTGGAGAAAAAGGAATCCTTCCACACCAGTGGTAAGAATGCAAACTGGTGCAGCCACTGTGGAAAGCAGCATGGAGTGTCCTCAATTAAAACTAGAAATGCCATATGATCTAGTATCCACTTCTGGGTATTTATGTAAAGAAAATTAAAGCACTACATTGAGAAGATATCTGCACCCCAATGTTTGTATCACGTTATTGACAACAACCAAGACAGGGAAACAGCCCAGGTGTCCACAGACTGATGAATGGATAAAGAAGATGTGGTGTATATATACAAGGGAATAGTACTCATTTATAAAAAGAATGGAAACTTTTCACCTCCAACAAAATGAATGAACCTCAAGGGCATTATGCTAAGTGATATAAGTCTAACACAGACATTTAGTTCTCAATTACAGGACTTTACTTATAGGTGGAATCTTAAAAAAAAAAAAAAACCTTAAGCAAAGAAAAACAAAGAAACGCATAGATACAGAGAACAGATAACAGACGGGTAGTTGACAAAAGTTGGGGAGGGGAATGAAATGGGTGAAGGTGGACAAAAGGCACAAACTTCCAGTCATGAAATGAACCAGTCCTGGGGACATAACGTATAGCATGGTGACCCTAGGGAGGAACACTGTAGTGCACATTTGAACACTGCGAAGAGAGTAGTTCTTCAAAGTTCTACTCACAAAGAAAAAAGCCCTGTAAGTAACTGTGGTGATGATGTCACCTAGACGTCCTGTGGCGATCACTTCACAGTACCTACAAATATCAAACCATCATGTTGTACGCCTGGAACTCATGTCATCTTGTATGTCAGTTATACTTTGATTCTAGAAAAGAATGGCCTGGTGCTCTCTCAACATCTTGGCTTGCTCTAGGGCCACACCAGTTCCCAAGAACAATCCCCAAGATGCAGAAATTAAGATGACATGGTACCAGCCCAGGTTTGGACAGACACAGGGACAAGGGAAAGAAGGATGGTTCGGTGGGCAGCACTGGGACAAGTGGCCATCCACAAGGGACAATGTGGAAGTCTGTGTTAAAGCTGACCCCTACCTCACACCACTCATCCACATCTGTCTGAGGAAGATTAAAGCCTCAAAGCCTCAGTGTGGGGGGCACCCAGGTGGCTCAGTTGGCTGAGCATCCGACTTCTGCCAATTCGTGGTCTGAGCCCTACCTCTGGCTCTGTGCTGACAGTTCAGAGCCTGCTTGGGATTCTCTGTCTCCCTCTCTGTCCCTTCCATGCTCTCTCCCTCTCAAAATAAATAAATACACTTTAAAAAAAATCCTGGGGCACCTGTGTGGCTTAGTTGGCTTAGGTCATGATCTCCTAGTTCGTGGGTTCAAGCCCCACATCAGGCTCTGTGCTGACAGCTTGGAGCATGGAGCCTACTTCAGATTCTGTGTCTCCCTCTCTCTCTTCCCCTCCCTCACCCTCTCTCTCTCTCAAAAATAAACATTAAAAAAATTTAAAAACAAAAACAAAAAAAACCCAAAACCACAATGTCAGTATGGCAAGAACAACTGCAGAAGTATCAGAAACCAATGTAAAAAGAATGAAATCTGGCCATTTGCAGCAACGTGGATGGAACCGGAGGGTCTTATGCTAAGTGAAATAAGTCAGGCAGAGAAAGACAAATACACTATGTTTTCACTCATATGTGGATCTTGAGAAACTTAACAGAAGACCATGGGAGAGGGCAAGGGGGAAAAAGCAAAGTTATAGAGAGGGAAGGAGGCAAACCATAAGAGACTCTTAAGGACTGAGAACATACTAAGGGCAGATGGGGGTGGGGGAGAGGGGAAAGTGGCTGATGGGCAGGGAGGAGGGCACCTGTTGGGATGAGCACTGAGTGTTGTATGGAAACCAATTTGACAATAAATTACATTTAGTATAAAAATAAATAAAAAATAAAATCTTCTATATCTTTAAAAGAAAGAAAGAAAGAAAGAAAGAAAGAAAGAAAGAAAGAAAGAAAGAAAGAAAGAAAGAAAGAAAGAAAGAAAGAAAGAAAAAAGAAACCAATGTGGTAGGGTCACAGCGTCATGACCTTTAGGGTGGTGCGGATTTTTTAAGCATGGTAAATGCACACACCTTAAAGATGCTGATAAAAGTTAACTGTGCCCCAGTAAAACATGCATGTCCCAAGACGGCACCATGGAGAAAGAATCTGTGTGCTGGATCCATGTGGCCTGGGGAACAGGTCAGGCACACTGTTTGCAGGCCAGCTGCTGTGTGGACCATCTGTCCGCTGTGGAGCTTGAAGATGAGGCCCGCACTGGTGTTTACTGTGTGTCCCGCCCTGGGAACCTTCTAGTGCTTGTTCTGTGCTCCAGTGCTGGGTGCATACACACTCAACAGTGTCATGGCCCTCTGACAGGACACGCGGTGGCCTTCTGGGTCTCCTGAGTCTGCTTTGTCCCAGGCTCCCTTTCGGTTCCCATTCCCACAGAGTATCTTTTCCTTGCCTTTCCTTGTCTGTGTGTCCTGGGGCCACAGCCATCACCTAGCTTCACAGAACAGGGCAATGCTCTCCAAACCAGTCAGTCAATGCAGCGGAAGAAAGATCAGCCATGGTCTTAAAGTGGGTAGAGCTAACTGACGACTGTAGAAGTCCCAGATCACACAACCCCTGCAGATCCGCAGGCTTCTTAACCCATCGCAGCCTGACACTGATGCTCTGGAGTCTGAATTCCTACACATCTTAGCCCTGCCTCTGTGCCCCTGCTCATAACACACAGGTGCACACACTCTCCAGGACGCTATTGCCAGGTGCCTGTCCACCTCTCTGTCCCCACACCCCTCCTACCAGCTGCTTGATCTACCACCCTGCCCCCACCTCCTGCCACCTGCGTGATCCACCTCCCCTCCTCCCTCCCCCTCTCCTGCCACCTGCTTGATCCAGCTCCCCGCCCCTACCCCTCTCCTGCCATCTGCTTGATCCACCTTCCCTCCCTCCTCCTCTCTCCTGACCCCTGCTTGATCTACCCCCCTCCCCCTCCCCCTCTCTCACCCTACATGGCACTGTATGTCATTTACAGAATTCAGCTTTGGCATCTGACTCCATTCTCCCAAGGAGGGTGAAGTTTCAGTGGATGGCTCTAGGTCTGAATTTTTGTTGCTGGTTCTCTGCCTCTGAGAGCCTGGCAGAGCTTCAAGGTTTGCTGCAGCCCATCATCCATACTGTCTGTCCCCTTCCCTTTAGGACAAAACCTGCCTGTGAGGACCCAACTTACAGTCCAAGTCACCATCTCCCTTGTGTCCCCTCCCCCCCATCGGGGACTCCTCTCTATGGACTGTCCACCACCTGTCTTACCTCTAGCCATAATGTAAATTTCTGGAGAAGGAATCACAATTTTCCTCTGAGTTACATTTACAATAAATATGGTAGGGATGCCTGGGAGTCTCAGTTGGTCAAGCATCGGACTCAATCTCAGCTCAGGTCTTGATCTCAGGGTCATGAGTTCAAGCCTGCATTGGGCTCTACGTTGGGTGGGAAGCCTACTTAATAACATAACATAACATAACTACATGAATACTATAGATAGGTTCCTTAGCAGAAAAGTCTAAGCTGAAAAACTTAGTTCACAGTCTTCCCCATTATATACTGGAAAATACTGTTTACAATTATGCCTTGTGGGTCAGAGATTTTCCTAAATCATCACTCGAGTCTTTCAGACCTTCAGACACTCTGTCTTGTGCTTGACATCTTCAGTGCTTCAGGTGATAACATCAGACCCTGCACGGAGGTGATGCATTCCAACACAAATTTTTTTAATGTTTATTTATTTATTTTAGAGAGAGACACAGAGAGTGAGAGGGGAGGGGCAGAGAGAGGGAGAGACTCCCCAGCAGGCTCTGCACTGTCAGCACAGAGCCCAACTCGGGGCTCAAACTCATAAACCATGAGATCATGACCTGAGCCAACATCAAGAGTGAGACGCTTAACCAGCTGAGCCCCCCAGGTGCCCCAACACAAATTTTTACTGATACCGGACAAGCCTCTTAATTTCCAATATTCAACTACTACAAAATAAGGTAGCGCCAAACTGATCAGCTGTTCAGAGAGTCTACCAATACAAAGAGTCCATTCACAACAAGTGGCATGGGCTGAAAACGCCGTGTGTGCCAACTGTCCACTGCTAGATTTCCAGCACCCAGCACGAGGCCTGCACTCAGAAGTTCCTCCACGTGTTTGCAAAGGTACTTAGATGAGCTAGTGTGCATACCTGAATTCTACACCAAAGTAAAACTGCCTTGAAGAGAATTTATTTGCTAGTGTAGGTAGAGAAATTCATAGTCCTCTTTTACACAGTAATCACCATGCTTCAAGACAAAAAGAAGGAAGGGAGGGAGGGAGGGAGAGAAAAAGGGGAAGGGGAGGGAGGGAGGAGGAAGGAGGAAGGAAGGGAAGGGGAGGGAAAGGAAGGGGAGGGAAGAGGAAGGAGGGAGGGAGGAAGGAGGAGGGAAGGGTAGGGAAGGGAGGGAGGGAGAAGAAAGGAGGAGGGAGAAGAAAGGAGCAGGGAGGAAGGAGAAAGGAAGGGAGGGAAGAAGGAGGCAGGAGGAAGGAGGGAAGGGTAGGGAAGGGAACAGCAGGGAGGGAGGGAGGAGGGAAGGAAAGGAGAGGAGAGGAGAGGGGGAGGGGAGGGGAGGGAAGGGAAGGGAAGGGAAGGAGGGAAGGAGAAGGAGAGGATAGGGAAGAGAATGGAAGGGAAGGGAAGGAGAGGGAAGGGGAGGGAAGGGAAGGAGGGAAGGGGAAGGAAAGGAGAGGAGAGGGAAGGGGAGGGAAGGGAAGGAGGGAAGGGGAAGGAAAGGAGAGGGAAGGGGAGGGGAGAAGAGGGGATAGGAGGGGAGGAGACGGAAGGGAAGGGAAGGGAAGGGAATGGAGAGGAGAGGAAAGGGGAGGGGAGGGAAGGGAAGGGAAGGGAAGAGAAAGGAAGGGGAGAAGGGAAACCACCACAAGGCTTCTTGCAGGTACACACTTAATCCAAAATTCATATGGAAAGGCGCAGGCCCTAGAAGGCCTAAACATCTTGAAAAAGAAGGTAGAAGAACCATTGTGCCTGACGTCCAGCACACGTGCAGCCACAGGAATCAAGAGGCGTGGTGTGGCAGAGAGCCACACAGATGAGCGGGATGGGGCACACACGGGGGCCCACACAGGGATCCACGTAGACATGCCCTCCTGGCCCCTGTCAGTAGTGCAAACACAACCCAAGGGAGCAGCCTTTTCAACAGATGGTGCTGGGCACCTTTCCACAAATCCCACACCTCATGTTCGCCAAACTGGTTCAAACCACGGACCTAAACACACAACAGAAACTGTAAAGATCTCGGAGAAAACCTTCAGAATCTAGGGCCTCGGCAAAGAGCTCCTGCACCTGACCCCAGAAGTGTGATACGTAAAAGGTAGAGTGGACATCGATACACCACGATGGGGCGTTTACCCACAGAGGGTGAAACACTGATCAGAAAAGACAAATGCACCCCTGTGTCTCGTGCAGTAGTGTTTATGACAGACAAGATGTGGAGGCAGCCCAAGGGTCTATCCACAGAGGGATGGATACATAAGACAGTGCAATAGTATGCAGCCACAAAAAAGGATGAGATCTCGCCATTTGCAAGGACACGGATGGAGCCAGAGTGTAATATGTTAAGTGAAATAAGTCAGACAAAGACAGACAAATACCATATGACTTCATGCCTACACAGAATTTGAGAAACAAATAAAAAGCAGAAACAGAACCACAAATACAGAGAACACACAGACAGCTGCCAGAGGGGAGGGAAAAATGGGTGAAGGGAAGTGGGAGATCCAGGCTTCCTGTATGGCACGAGTAAGTCACAGGGATGAAAGGCACAGCACAGAGAACAGTCAGTGGCTCTGTGGTAGTGTGGGTGGGGTGGGGAACACAGTGTAAAGGGGCAGAGGAGCTGGATCAGTGTGGCACACAGCTGAGGCCAATGTAACGCTAAGTGCCAACTACACTTTGGTGAAAAATAAATATGCTAAACAAATGAATCAACAAATACATGAGAGGCGAGGGAGAGAAGGGGCATTACTACGGGCCCCACGGACGTTAGAGGATAACAGGAATATGGTGCATAACCCTGTGCCCCAAAGCTGATAACCCAGGTGTAACAGGCCAATTGCCTGACATGCCACCTGCCAACACCCTCTGAAGGACAAATAGCACAAATGGGCCTCTATCTACTGGTAGCTAATAACCTTCCACGACAGAAAGCACCAGGCCCAGTGGGGTTCATGGGTGAATTCCACCACACATCTCAGGGAGAAACAACACCACCTCCGCAGCCTGTCAGGAGGCAGAGCACGAGGACACCTCCTACCTCATCTGTGATGCCAGCATTGACCTAAGGCCAAAAGCAACGGAAACTATAAACCAGGAGCCCCTGGGTGGCTCGGTCGCTTAAGTGTCCAACTGTGGCTCAGGTCATGATCTCACAGTTCGTGGGTTCCGGCCCCACGTCGGGCTCTGTGCTGACAGCATGGCATTCTCTCTCTCCGGCCCTCCCCCGCTCGTGCACGTGCACACTCTTTCTCTCTCTCAAAGTAAATTTAAAAAATAAAATGAAACTATAAACCACTATTGTCTCCACAACAGAGATGCCAAAAAACAAGGAAACAAAAAAGGAAGCACTGATAATTGCACCAGGTCAAAACCTAAAGCTTCTGTTGTGTGCAAGGATAGCAGGTCTAGCTACCCAGGGAGAAAGTATCTGCAAACCACAGCCGACCCTCATTCCTCTGGCCTCTGTAGGTGCAAGTTGGCCCGCTGGTCCAGTGTGTCTGTGACCCCTTATCAGTTGTCCTTGCGTATAGGCTCAGAGCGGTGAGACCGAGCTGGGGCAGGTGCTTTGTTCCACACTGAAAGCAGTGTCTTCTTCCCCGTCTAAGGTGGTTGGCTCAGGGCCATGCCGCCTGCATTTCTGGACCTTTGCTGGTGGTTTCCCTACTCACGCTGCCTGGGAGCGCGGAGGATGCAGAGCCGTCTGGTGGTCCTGAGTGCAAGAAGGCCACCCTGGGCCTCACCCGCTGACTGCGGGTCGGGTCGTGTTGTGCCCGACATCAGGCGTCCGTGAACCAAGCGCACAGCATGCCAAGTTGCCTACTGATGGGCCATGGTCCCCCAGGAGCAAGGTGGCAGTATCTGCGGCACCTGCCGCAGGTCGTGAGTACCCTTGGCTTCGGACAAGGGAGGAGGGCCTGTACCCCACTGCCGAGGAGGCGTTCCACCAGTGAATGCACCCAGGAGCCGCGGGGAAGTTCAGACCAAAACCAGCACCACACACCTATGGGAGCAGCTAGAACACTCTCCGCCCCAGGATGCTGGGCAGGAGGCAGGAAACGGGGTGCCCCCCCTCACCCCGGAGCGCACTGCGGTGCAGCAGTGCTGGGAAAACGTGCAACTCCTGGGACAATAAGCTTGCCGCCACCACCACGTGAGGCAGCCTGGCCTCTCCCGGACCCGCATCCCAGGGACACGGAAACCGTGCGCACACAGCCCGGGGTGAACATGCACCACCCAAACGTCCCCGCCCCCGCGGGGCTGGAACAGAGCGTGACAGACTACTACACCGAGCTGCGCGAGGAGATAAGGACACAAAGCAACCTCACGAGACACAGCAGCGCCCCCTGGTGATAAGACTAACAACTCACGGGCACGCGGACCGCGCGTGCAAGAGGGGCTGCATGAGGCCAGCGGGTCCTGTGTGATACCGCGGGGGTTCTGCAACAGTCCCCACCGCGAGGCTTGGGGGGGGGGCCTGCAAACAGTCCCCACGGCGGGGGGAAGGCTGGGGGTGTACCCTGCAAACAGTCCCCAACGCGGGTCTGGGTGCAAACAGTCCCCACGGGGGGCGGAAGGGGGGTGCTGGGGAGGGAGCCTGCAAACAGTTCCCACTGCGGGGCTGGGGGAGTACCCTGCAAACAGTCCCCGCGGGGTGGGGGGAGGCTGGGGGACCTGCAAACAGTCCCCACCGCGGGGCTGGGGACCCTGCACAAACAGACCCCACGGGGGGGGGGGGGGGTGGGGACTAGAGGGGCTGGGGGGACCCTGCAAACAATCCCCACTGCGGGGCTGGGGGAGTACCCTGTAAATAGTCCCCACAGGGCGGGGTGGAGGCTGGGGGACCTGCAAACAGTCCCACGGAGGGGGGGGGGGGGGTGCTGGGGGACCTGCAAACGTCCCCCCGGGGTGGGGGAGGGTTGGGGGGAATCCTGCAAACAGTCCCCACGGGGGGCAGGGGGGTGCTGGGGGGAACCCTGCAAACAGTACCCAGGGGGTGGGGGGAGGCTGGGGGACCTGCAAACAGTCCCACGGAGGAGGGGTGCTGGGGGACCTGCAAACGTCCCCACGGAAGGGGAGTGGCTGGGGGACCTGCAAACAGTCCCCATGGGGGGTACTGGGTGGGGGGATCCTGCAAACAGTCCCCACGCCAGGGGCTGGGGGCGGGTCTGGGGTACTTGCAGACAGTCTCCATGGGAGGGGGTGGCTGGGGGATGTGCAAACAGTCCCCGTGGGAGGGGTGCTGGGGAACAGGGAAGTGGGACCTCATGGTGGCGATGACCTCGTTAACAGTTCCCATTAAGCCAGAGGTCCACACAAGGTGTGGGGGGACCTGAGGCAGGTCCAGAGAGGACCTGTGAGTCCCATGGCCCCCACTGGTCTTCATCCTGCCACACCTCCTGTGCTCAGAACTTCCAGGCCATCTGACACCCCACTGCCCTCTACCCAAGGGGCAGCCCTAGGCAGCGTCCCCCATTCCTCCAAACCCCATGCTTTAGATAAGGTCTAAGCCCCTGACTCCTCACCAGGGAACCCTGTCCCCATGCCCCCACCCGCCACAAACCCTCCCGCAGCTCCTGCCCTGCATGGCAACAACCGCTCTCCCACACTGCCCCTAAACTCTGCCCTACTCTACCTCTGCCCCTTGAGGCCTCAGGATCCTGCCCTTTGCCCACACCCCTTCCCAAGAGCCCTGCCCCTAGCCACACTGGCCTCAGCTGTTTGAAGGGGATGCGAGGTGCGGTATTGGTCAGGATCTTTCCCCCACGGTGGGCCCTCTGTCTGGACACAGCCACCACAAATGCTTGACCCCATGCTGAATGTACCCAGCCACCCAGTGCCACCGACCCTGCACACAGTCCAAGCTCCCAAGGTGTCCCAATGCTCATGAGCCCAGCCCCCCAATGTGCCCCAACCCTGCACACAGCCTATCTTCCCAATGTACCCCACTGCGCATGAGCCCAGGGCCCCAGTGCTCCCGGACTCTGCACACAGCCTATCCTCCCAATGCACCCAGTCTCCCAATGTGCTCTGACCCCACACACACCCATCCCCCTAATGCACCCCACCTCCACACACAGCCTGCCCTGTTCCCAGCTTAATCACAGAAAAGCTAACACAACCCAGCATACTTTGTGCTTTAGTTCATGGCTGGTGGGCACTCAGTAAGCCTCTGAGTGAACAGATGAGAGTGAAAGGTAGCCCAGGACTCAGCAGTCTCCAGAACATTCTGTTAATCAACAGGGTCCCTGCTGGCTGGCAGCTGACCTTCCCTGACCATCTCCTCCCTTTGAGGGCTGACACAAAACAAAATCTTTGGAAATCACTCATTTTTCCCGCAAACACGAATGTGACCACATTAGATCAACATCCTCTGGGAAGAAAGTGGAGCCAGGGACCCTGAACTGTCCGGGTGCCCAGACCATAGAGAGTGGACGGGGCTCCCCACCGACCCTGAGACACAGGCAGGCATCCACCCACGATGACTGAAATCTAAACACCAAGTCTCCACGTGGAAATTACGAAGGCTGACCACACCACATGGTGGCAAGGCCATGCTGCTGGCTGGAGCAGGAAACGGAACAGTCGCCAGGTCTCCCAGAGAACACAGACAGCTCCTTACTGGGGACCTCCCCCTACCCGCAGCTCTGTGATCCCACCCCAGATGAGGCATGTGTCCACAAAGGGCTCGCTCCCACAGGAGGACTCGGAGATGCTCACCATGGTCCAGCCACCCGCCAGGCAGCACCCCACCTGAAGCCCCAGGCTCTGCACATCTGTGGCAGCTGGGGCACAGGGGACTGGCCGGGACAGGCCGGTGAGTGCTGCCCAGGGATGGAATGTTCCAGACCTTCCTCCGGTCTTGGGTGCACAGCCATATGCACTCCGCATAATCCAGGAAATAGCAAGATTGGTACATTTCATGGTAGCCAAATTTTACCTCCCAGGGAACGAAAACGTTGATGATGAGGAAGGCATTAGGAGTGAGGGTGTGAGGTCTGCCAGTTTGTTGGAAATGCAGCAAAACACAACCAAGGCTGAGGGGGGGGCCAGGTGATGGGGTCTGGCAAGTGGGGGGTCATCGGGCACGTGCACCAGTGCTCACAGCAAACTCTCACGTTCCATGCGGGGTGCTCATGATGAAACGTTGGGGGAAGCATGTCTTAACCAGCTTCACAGTGGGGGCAGGGGGTTCCCCCAGGAGGGCCAGGTCTCCAGAACCCAGCGCCCTCTGCCATCTGCCCACTGGCCACACTCTCAGGGCATTGGGGCAGAGCATAAGACCACTTGCTTCCTGGAACTCCGTACTTCTTACAAACAAACTGAGGTGGACCCAAGAACCAGCAAGGGGCTTCCCGAGTGCCTGCACTGTCCTCCTGGAGCTCGACATTGACGAACACGGAGAGAAGCAGACGTAAGCATCAAACCTCGACGGGACCCCTTGGTCCCCTGGCATGTACACTGGGCAGCGCACCTTACAGCCTCTGAAAGCCGCAGACTCTTGGAAGCCCTGGTGATTCTGTGAGGAGTGACAAGGTCTGTCCAGCAAAGAACACTTGTTTTGGACAGCAGCTTTCAGCTATGATCCCTGAGGTAGAACTCAGACTGAACAGAGCTATCTCAGCTCCCAATGACCTGGATGCCTGAGGACAGTAGGGGACACATGATCTGGAAGGCAGCATCTCGCTGGGCAGCTGCTGGAGCTTTCCGCCACAGTGGCCACCTCCCTCCCGGTTACTCTCTCAGCTCCCGGCATGGGACTCCAGGTACCCACTCGGCGGGTGGGTCCACGGACTGTGAGGAGCCCAAGCACGTCCAGCACAGCACAGGTGCTGGGCACAGGCACACACCCACTGTGCAAGGCTGGCTCCCAGGCCCCAGGTCACATGCAGAGGGGCGCTGCACAGTCTGCAGCTGGACAGGAGACAAAGTCCTGATGTGAGGTCTGGGTGTTGGCCTGGAGACCCGCCAGTGGGGGCTGAGGGAGGGCAGTGCATACTTGCCAGTGAATCGCCCCGTGAGGGCCCAGATGCTGGCACTAACTCGGTTTCCTGTTAGCCTCTCCCCTCCGTGGATACGAAGGCAAGCCACACCATCCACCGCAGACTTGGTGCTCCCTTGCTGTCCCAGAACAAGGCCTCTTCCTGGGACTCTGCTGGCGTACTTCACCTGGAGTGCTCTCGGTGTATCTGCTCTACCCAAAACGGAGTCCCACCACCTTCAACCCAAAATGAAACCAGAGCTCCACACATGCTGCTTGTGCGTCACACTTTAATAGCCACTCCGGGGCATCACGCGGGACACCCCTAACCATGAGATTCACATTGCATGGGACAGTGCAAGTCAGTGGTTTCAAGAAGAGAAGAAAGTCAACCTCTTACTGTGAAAACATAGCCACGCCTCAGAAAAGCAGCAAGTAAACCAAGCAGAAGCTCCTCCTTGTCAGAGCCCTGCTGTCCCACCCCAGGGCAGCTCCTGGGGTGGAGGGGGAGGGGTGCAGCAGAAACCTTGGTGCACAAGTGGGGCCCCCATGTGAAATTCACAGGGTGTCCCACAGCCAGCCCATGGCACACCAGTCCCCAGGGCCCACCTACCCTTTCAGCCAACCCCAGATGGAGAGGAATGCAGGTAGCCTGGGGACAAGGCTCTGGACCGTCCTGTCCTCAGCCAATAGATGAACCACCTCCAAACCCACACAGCTGGGACCCTGTCCTTCCCCATCGGAGGTAAACTGCAGCTCACCTTGGCACAGGGGCACCTGAAGGGCTGGCTCCTCTTCCTGGGTCCCCAGGAGGACTCCTGCAGCTCACAGCCACAGAGCAGCAAGGGATGACAGCCACAGCTGCCCATGGGACCCTCTTTGGGAAGCATGGTGGGCGAGAAACACAAGCCAGCCACACCTGCAGCCCTGGGAGCTAGGAGGCCAGCCTGCAGAGTGCAGCAGATGGACAGAATCCTCCAGGGCACCCTGGCAGCCCCAGGGCTGCAGGAGCAGAGGGATGTCCTGGCTACTTGGCGACTGTGGGCCACCAGTCTGGCACAGACACAGTCAGGGCCACCAGGCTGCTGTTGGAGGTCCTGATGTGGAGAGGGCCCTTAATCTTCTCTGCCCGCAGCAAGGCGAGGCCCACGTCCCCCTGGCCAGCCCTGTACTTGCCAGCGGCCTGACCCGACTCGGTGAGCACTGGGGCGCCCAGAGCAATGCCATCCTCAGGGACAGGCCCCAACAGCTGCACTGGGAACAGGCGTTTGCGGATGACGCCCATGTGGTGGGTGCGGGCGGTCAGCTCCTGACCGATGTAGCAGCCCTTAGTGAAGCTGACACCATTCATGAAAGCCAGGTTGGACTCCAGGGGCAGGGCCACTCCTGGGGGCAGGTCCCGGACCCCCTCAGGAACGCCTGCGGGGTGGGAGGGGAGAAGCTCCCTGAGGACTAAGGCCTCCTCGGGGGCTGGGGGATAGTGGGCTCGCGGAGAAGGGCCAACACTGGACACAGCCCCTGAGCCCTCCCCCCGCCCCCACCAGCACAGCCCCACCCCGTCCCTACCTTGCTGGTACCGGTGCCTGTGATAATCCCGGGGGTCTCCGAGCTGGCCTCTGGGCACCGGCACCAGGCCCTCATCCCGGACAAGAAGCCGCCAGCCCATGCGGGCGGTCCGGGGGTCAGGGGTGAGGACACTGGTTCTGTCGGTCCACTCCCGCAACGGCGCGGCCCCACAGACCTCCTCGGGGCGGTCAGGCAGCAGAGCCCACACGCGCAGCTCGGGGCACGGCTCCACCACGACCTTCCGCCGGATCCTGTACAGTGCCAGGTGTGTCTGCAGGGCGCCCAGCACCGCGCTGTCGCACTCCAGGAGGAAAGCGGGCGCCTGTTCAGCGAGCTCATGCTCCGGGAGCCTGCAGGTAGGGGCAGGGGATCCTGAGGGTTGACCTGGGGCCACCGCTCTCCACCCACCATGCTCCAGACCCCAGGTCTGCTGCAGGACCCTCCCCACCCGGGGTGCGAACCACAGGGAGCGGTCCACTTGGTGGAAGACAGGCCGTGGCTGGGCAGGTGGGACCCAGGTCCGGGGACCACAGTGCTGTTGGTCTGGTCCTCCACGTGAGGGGGAGAGCTGCAGGCAGCCTCACAGGACCAGGACCTGCCTCCTCCAGCCCACAGAAGCCAAGGGTCTGAGGTGGGTGCCCTCAGCACTCACGATGGGGGGCAGGCTGGGGGGTAGGTGGGACAGCAGGCAGCGGACAGAGCCGAGGGGATGTGCTGTGAGGCCACACACAGTCTGCCCAGAACCACCTCCCACTTCCCAAGGAGAGCCCTGGAACCCTGTCAGGGCCCCACAACCACCCTAACTGCACTCTGGACCCCCACTGCCACAGCAGCAACCCTGGAACCAGGTGTGCTAACCACATGGGACACGCAGCACAGAGAAGAGACTGGTACAGGGACCTCAGGGGAGATGTTCAGGACCCACAAGAGTATATAACCAAGATCCTGGTTGTAGATGTGGACTAGACTAGGATCCCCAGCCCAGTGGAAACAGAAAGGGAACGGATAACACCTTCCATGAGCGTGCCTGAGAAACTACCAACTAGTGCCCCCGACCCCTCCCCCAGGGCCCATCATCTGGTGTCCCAGACCCCTCCTCAGGGCCCAACATCTGGTGTCCCAGACCCCTCCACAGGGCCCACCAATTGGTACCCCCAACCCCTCCCCCAGAGCCTATTATCTGATGTCCCAGGCCCCTCCCCCAGAGCCCACCAGCTGGTGCTTTTGACCTCTACCCTTGACCCCATTAGCTGATGCCCCAACCCCTCCCACAGAGTCAACAACTGGTGCTCCCCCACCTCTCCCCTCAGCACCCACCAGTTGGTGCCCCTGACCCCTTCCCCAGAGCCCACCTACTGTGACCCCAATCCCACCCCATCACTTGGTGTCCCTTACATGTACCCTTGACCCCATTAGCTGGTGCCCCAGAACCTTCCTCTCAAATCCATCAGCTGGTGCCCCTGACCACGCCCCCACAGCCCACCAGCTGACATCACCCACTCCTCAGAGCCCACCAGCTGGTGCCCTGACCCCTCCCCTAGCAGCCATCAGCTGGTACCCCTGACCAGTCCCATAGAATCACCACCTAGTATCCCTAATCTCTACCGTTGACCCCATTGCCTGGTGACCCCGGAAACTTCCACTCACACCCACCAGCTGGGGTCCCGGACTGCTCCCCCAGAGCCCACTAGCTGCTTCCTGACCCCTTGCCCAGAGCCCACCAGCTGATGTCATTGATCCCTTACCCTGAGTCCACCAGCTGGTGCCCCTGAACCCTTCCCCACAACCACCAGTTGGTACCCCAGACCCCTCCCCCAGATTCAACAACTGGTGCCCCCCTACCTCTCCTCTCAGAGGGCACCAGCTAGTACCCCCAACCCCTTGCCCAGAGCCCATGAGCTGGTGCCACTGACCCCTCCCCCAAAGCCCATCAGCAGGCGACCCTGACCTCTACCCTTTACCTCATTAGCTGGTGCCCCTGACCCCTCCCCCAGAGCCCACCAGCTGGTGCCACCCACCCCTCTCTGCAGAGCCCACCAGCTGGTGCTCCCCACCCCTCCCACAGAGCCCACTAGCTGATGTCCATGGCCCCTCCCTCAGAGCCCATCAGCTGTGCCCCCAGACAGTACAGGATTAAGTGCTGCCCTGGAGAAACCAGTTACCCCACAGGAAAGAAAAGCAAGGACTTGCTTGGGGTCCCACCTCTGGGGGCTCACCCTAGAGTGCACACTCTATTGTGTCCACATTCCCCACCCCCACTCCCACCACAAACAGCAGCCATGGGTCACACTGATACAGGTGGGCAGAACCACAGGGTATCAAGGTGTGTGAGTCCAATCCCAAGCAGTTCCACTTGTCAGACTTCGAGGTGACCTACTGGTCAGACAAATGGTAAAAAGCCAGGAGAGGAGCTGGGGTGAGAAGGGCAGGTGTGCTGCACAGGGAAGAGGGGACCCAGTGGTGGTGATGGAACAGCTGTCCTCATCGAGGTCACAGGGGCCACATGTGTGACCAAGGCACAGACACCAGCAAGTGTGTTCACACATGCTGGCGCATCGAGTCTGGGGGGGACCCTGCATGAGCTCTGTTAGTGGCCCGTGTCCCACCCCTGATAGTGACCCCAGACTCCAGGAGGCAAGACACCACCCTGTGGGACTGGGGCAAGAGTGCACAGGCCTCCCTGCTCCTTCCCGTACTCCCTGTGAATCCACCATTATTTCAAAAGAGTCATAAAGGAAAAGAAGCTGTCTCAGAGGACGGGGCTCCGGATGTCTATGCAGGTTGGGAGAAAGCAGCAAAGGGGTATCTCCCACCGTAAACCGCCCCGCACCGTTAGGGTTCTCTGCCACATGTACCTGTGTTTTCATTTTAAGTCTCGTGTAAAAACCACCCACAAAGACAACATGAAAGATGGCAGAGGAGGAATCAGGCAGGGCTGGGCACAATGTGAGGTCATGGGCACCACGTGAGCACCAGCCTCTGAGGGTCCTGGCCAGGGAGCCAGGTTCCCAGGGGCGCTAAGGCAGGCCAAGGCGGGCAGGTCCCCATTCTGGGTTCAGGCACTTCCCTGGCCACCTGTGCCCATGACTGTGCGCCAGGCAGACCCTGGGGACCAACAAAGCTAGAGTGCACCCCAGCCCCCCTGTGCCCCCAAATCAGACTGTCTGCTGCACTTGCTACAGCTGAGGAACAGGGGGTGGTGGGGAGGAGGTGCACCTGTGCCCAGGGTTGCTTGCCAGGCCTGACCCATTCGATGTCAGGAGCACCAACACCCCCAGCCCTGAGTCACAAGCACAAATGTCCCCAGATGCCCGGTGGCACTGCCTCTGGGCCAGTGTTGCCAGGTAAATTTATCAGATAAACAGTGAACGATGTCTTTAGCAAAAAGCACCTTCCAAACACTGCAGAGGACGTCCTTACTCTAAAAGTCACCCGCTGTCTGTCGTGCCCTGCACTCTTGTTGCTAAGCATGGCTGCCCCTCCTCGGGTCACAAGTGCAGCTGCAGGAAGAGGGAGGCTGGGGGACAGCTGCGGCCTCACCAGCTTGCCTGGCTGTCAGGGCACAGGCTGTGTGAACACCAGAAAGGGAGGCCTGGGCCCGCCTAACCCCATGCCCAGAGCACAAGGAAACCTCTCCCCCAAGAGTCTGATGTCCTCTCTGCACAGCACCCATCACCCTGTCATCTGCGACCTCCATAAACACAGGGGGTCTACCCTATGATCACACAAATACGGTCCCTCGAGGACGTGGCAGGTGTCAGGGTGTGAGGTGTGGGCAGGTATGGGACACAAGGAGGCCAGCAGGAACAGGATTGTACCTGGAGAATTGAGTCAGGCTGACTGGTGTGCTCCAAGGCACTTGGGGGAGTGGCCTACCGGGTGCCCATGGGGGACTGAGGACATAGTGCCCTCCAAGGTCCCCAAGAGGTGCCCCAAGGAGACCACGGCAGGGGGACTGAGCGGAGGCCACATGGGAGCCACATGGGAGGTTCCTGGAAGTAGGTGTCCCTGGCCCCACATTCCACTGAGCACACACAGACCAGACTGCACCACCCAGGAACTGCTGAGATCCACACGAAGGGAAAGAGGTGGGAAGGCGAGGTGCATGTCCTGCTGGAAACAAGGGAGCAGGGGACCAACCCGATCCACAGAGCAGCAAACTGGGGAGCTTCCCACAAGAGCCAGCAATACCGTCCGTAGTGGAACCCAGAGCACCTTGTATGCAGCCAGTGCCTGAGGAAGGCTCCCCAGACAGCACACGTGTGGCTGGGACAGGAACACACACAGCCTCGCCAGAGGGAACGAGGACAGCAGGGGGAGGAGACCTGAAACATCACATGTGACCAGGGGCCATCACTCAGAACACACAAGAACACTGAAAAGTTCAAGGGTCAAGAAACAGACAACCCGATTAGAAGTGGGCCAGAGACCTTAACAGGCACCTCCCCACAAAGAATATGCACGTTGCAAACAAGCCATTGCTTGCTGGTGGGGACCCGAAACCGCACAGCCACCATGGAAGGATTTGGTGGTTTCTTACAAAACCAAACATTGTTGCATGGTGCGACCCAGCAGTCGAGCTTCTGGGTCCTTACACAAAATCCTGGACGTGGATGTTTACGGCAGCTTACCCACAACCACCCAAACTTGGAAAAACCAAGACATCCTCCACGAGGTGACAGGTGAAGAGACTGCGGTCCATCCACGCCAAGCGACATCACTCAGCGCTAAAGAGAAATGGCTTAACCACATGTCACTAAGTGGAAGCAGCCAATCCAAGATGGCTGCGCACTGTGGGACTCCAAGTGCCCAGCGCTCTGAAAAAGGAAAACCACGAAGACAGGAAAAGGATCCCCCCCCCCCCCCCCCGCAGTGGCTTTGGGGATTAGGGAAGGGAGGGATGACTCGGGACACAGGCGGGCTGGGCTGTCAGGGTGGTAACAGCCATCACGTGATGGGTCCATGTCATCCCATACTTGTCCTCCCCACGAAAGGATGGGCCCTGGGTGCTGCAGCATCAATGCGGGTCCCCCAGGTGGGGACGCTGCCCTGAGGTAGTCTGTGCCTTCCCCGCGGTCATGCTGTGAACTTAAATGGGCTGCAAAAACTAAAGTCCACTTTCAAAGCAAAAATCCCAAGCTACCCCTAGAACAAGGTGTTACACCTGGGAAACCAGAACAGGGGGCCACGAGGCAGGAAGTAGATGAACCAAAAGGAGAAACTCCAGAGAGCACCAGGCAGGGACAGAAAGCGGGACAGAAAGCTGGACAGCGCTGGGCTCCCAGGAGGGTGGCCCTCTCCCCAGAGCAGCCCAGTCAGCCTCAGGTCAGGTGTCCTTCCCCAAGTGACCCGCCCTGAAGATCCTTTCGCAGCCTCTGAGAGTTCACGCCAGGTGCCCGGGCTCCGGGTGACCCCTAGCAATCCGCACCCTACGCGTGAGGCGGCCTGCCCCTTCGCGGCTCCCGTCCCTCCTCCCTCCCCCTGGGTGCCCCTGCCCCTCGACCTTCCCCCTGGCTGCGGCCGCCTCTCCTCCCTCCACCTAGGTAGCCCAGCCCCTTCTCTCTCCACCTAAGTGACTCGGCCCCGCCCGAGCTCCCGCCCCTCCTCCCTCCCGTTGGGTGCGGCCGCCTCTTCTCCTTTCCTCGGTGTGTCCCCGCCCTCCTCCCGCCCCGGCGGCCTGCCCTCCTCTCTTCCCCCCACCCGGCCTCCCGGGTGTCCCCGCCTCTTCCCCTCTCTTCTCCTCTCCTCTGTGCGTCCCCGGCCCGGCTCCCGCCCCTCTCTCCCTCCCCCTGGGTGGCCCCGCTCCGGATCCCGCCCATCCTCCCTCCCCCTGAGTGGCCCCGCCCCTCCCCCGCCCCTCCGGGTGGCCCCGCCCCGGCTCCTGCCCCTCCTCCCTCCCCCGGGTGCGGCCGCCTCTCCTCCCTCCCCCAGAGGCCTGCCCCTTCTCCCTCCGCCTGGTGCGGCCGACTCTCCTCCCTCCCCCGGCGGCCTGCCCCTCCTCCTTCCCCCTGGGTGTCCCCGCCCCTCCTCCCTCCTCCGTGTGGCCCTGCCCGCCCCGGCTTCCACCCCAGCTGCCGCCCCGGTTCCCGCCCCGGCTCCCGCCCCTCCGCCTTCCCCCTCCCTTTAGGTACTGCAGACGCCCGCTCTCACCGGTAGACAATGACGTCGTATAGCGTGCGGCCCTGAATGTTGAGAAAGTGGGCGTAGCCCGCCCGCGCCGGGGGCGGGGTAGCGCCGTCCGCAGGACCCGGAAGCGGCAGCTCATTGGTCAGCAGCCCCAGGAGGAACGGCGCGGAGTCTGGCCCGCGCACGCGCACCAGGGTGCGCTCGCCCAGCGGGAAGCAGGCCCAGGCCGCTCCGTCTGCGGGGTCGCCGCCGTGACGGCTCGAGCCGTGGGCGAGGCGGCGCTTCGGGGTCGCACGCAGCCGCCAGCGCCAGGCCCGGCTGCCGCGCCCCTGAGCCGCGCCCCGGAGCAGCGCCGCGGCCGCCATCTTAGGGAGGAGTAAGGCGGCTCGAAGGGGCGGGCTGGGCGGCAGCGCTGGCAACCGGGTGGACGCCACAGCGGCCTCTGCCGGAGGGCGGGGCTACACGTGGGGGCGGGGCGTGCGCGGGGACGAGACGTGTGGGGCGGGACTTGTGCGGAGAAGGGCGGGCCTGCGCGCGAGACGGAGCTTCGAGAGGGGCGGGAACGAAGTGTGCTGGGCGGGACTTGTGCCGACGAGGGGCGGGGACGGAGCTATGAGGTGGGGCTTGTGCCTGAGGGGCGGGGCCAGGCGCTATCCGTCAGCCTCCCGCCCCGCCCCCTGACTGTCCTGGCTGGGCACCTCCATAGGACGCACCTGCCCTGCTCCTGGTCTCCAAGAGGTTTCCTCTTGCTTTACTATGGTGATGTGCATGTAAGATGAGGGTCTCCATCGCTGAAATCTCAAGCGCATAGTTCAGCCCCAGCCAGCGCGCGCTTATCGTGTACAGCCGTCCCCCACTTCTATCCAGAACTTGCCATCTTCTGCCGACCACTAATCCCCTTCACCTGGCCCCCAGCCCCTGGGGCCCCCAGTCCCCTCTGTCTCCGGGAACCTGACTCTCATGAGTAGGATCGCACAGTGTGTGTCGTGCTGTGACTGGCTGATGCCATATAACGTCCTCCAGGTTCGTCTGTTCGGTAGCAGGTGTCCGAGCTTCCTCTTGAAGGATGGGTGAGATTTTGTTGTATGGATGTCCCACAGGTTGCGGACGTCTGTGTTACTTCCACCCCTTCGGTGTTGTAGATGTTGCTGCCATATGTATGCACATCTCTCGGAGACCCTGCTCTCAGTTCCTTTGGGTGTTGTGTGCACAACCATGCTCCTGTGTGTCCTCTGCTCACACTCTGCCCTTCTCTCTGACACTTAGGATCACCCCCTGTGCTTGAGGGGAAGTCTGCCACACCAGCTGGAAGTCTGCCACACCAGACTGCCACACCAGTCTGACCCTGTCCACATGGAGTCAGCGTCAGACCCCACAGGCTTAGCCCCACAAGACCACCCCCACTTCAGGCGCCAACCCCAAGTCCAGATGACACCTATGCTCTGAGCCACAGGCAACAGATCAGAGGTTCCCACGGCCCTTCCTCAGGTTTGATGAATGTTCTGGAGGGGCTCAGAGAACTCAGGGAAATGTTTCACTTTCTAGATTAGTGGTTTATTACAAAAGGATATGACTCAGGGACAGCCTGATGGAAGAGACGCCCAGGGTGAGGCACTGGGGAAGGGGTGGGAAGCTTCCATGACTCTCCAGGCATGTCACTCTCCCCACATCTCCACGTGCTCCCCAGCCTGGAAGCCCCCCCCCCAACCCCAAGACCGTCCCTATCAGTTTTCTTTGGGGCTTCATTGTATAGACGTGATTGATTAATCCATTGCCCATTGGTGATTGATTCCATCTCCCCTCCCCAGAGGTCAGGGGCAGGACTGAAGCCTCCAACTCTCTGGTCCCACGGTGGGGTCCATAGGCCACCAGCCGCCATCCCTAGGGGCTTTCTTTTTTTTTTTTTTTTTTTAATTTTTTTTTTAACGTTTATTTATTTTTGAGACAGAGAGAGACAGAGCATGAATGGGGGAGGGGCAGAGAGAGAGGGACACACAGAATCAGAAGGAGGCTCCAGGCTCCAGGCTCTGAGCCATCAGCGCAGAGCCCGACGCAGGGCTCGAACTCACGGACCGCGAGATCGTGACCTGAGGTGAAGTCGGACGCCCAACCGACCGAGCCACCCAGGTGCCCCCCCCAGGGGCTTTCCAAAGTCACCGCAACAACATGAACTAGGGCTTGTTATGAACACCAAGACACCTTCATTGCTGTCTTCAGTTGGGAAACCCAAGGGCTTTAGGAGCTCTGAGCCAGGAAAGAGTGACAAGGGCCAAGTCCGTATTTCTTACTATAAATCACACTATCACAGGCATGTACCCTGAGGGCAATTGCCAGTTCATACGGTAATTCTGTGTCTAATTTTTCAAGGAACCTCCATACTGTTTTCCTAGGTGTGTGAATCAGTTGTGCAACAGATGCCACACACTGGGTGGCTTATACAACACACACCTGTTTCTCAAAGCTCTGAAGGCTGGAGGTCCAGGAACAGGGCCGGTGTCTGCTGAGGCCTCTCTCCCTGGCGTGCACATGGTACCTTGTCACCTTTGGTGTCTCTTCTGAGAAGACACCAGGCCTGCAGGGCCAGGGCTCGGGATCCCTAATTACCTCTGGAGGGCCTATCTCCAGACACAGTCACACGGGGGACCAGAGCTTTGCATGTGGGTATTTGGGGGGCATAGCTTTTGAGCCCTGTTTCCCCCATCAGCTGTTGTCCTGTTTTTGCTCCCCTTTGGGGGAAACTGAGAGACTGTGTGCTGCATAAGAACTGCCTCTTAATCCCCCTGCACTCCCCAGAGCCCCAGCCGAGGTGGGAGATGGAAGCTGGCTTCCTGCCCCCACCCTGGATCTGTGTGGTCTGGGCTCCACTGCCCACTGCCCCTCCTGTCCTGATCGAGCTTTCTGAGCTCTAGTCCCAACACTGTGTGCAAACGGGGCTGGAGGCGAGGCCGAGCCAGCCCCCGGTGTGGGGCTCCAGGGCCATCCTTGGGCCCAGCTCCGTGCGTCCCCACCACGTCACCAATTCCCCCAACCACACTCCAAGTCTGTGTCCGCACACAGGGCATTTCCCCAAAAGTCCAGACCCACAGCCTGCCGGGCACTCCCCCTTGAGTGTCCTGTTCCTGAAACACAAGCATGTTTGCACAAACCTGACCTGCACACCCCTTCCGGGGCCCTAGAGCTCCATATCTGACACCTCCCCTCCACACACCTGCATCCAGGAAGTGGGGTGGCTGTGTGACACCTCACTCCCACAGCACATCCCCCTGGGATTGATCAGGTGGTCTTCTCAGGACTGGATGCTGAGAGGACCACGTGAGAACAACTGTGAATGCTAAAGCGCACCCCACTATAAAGGGGTTACGGCTCCATGGTTAGTGACCCCACGGCCTTCCACCCCAGGTCTTAGCACTGGCCCCTCACCCTGGCCTCCTCCTAAGGCCCTGGACACTCTGCTGATTCACCTGGTCTGAGTGCCTATGTGGCTCCCTGCTGGATCCCGAGGGCACGGGTAACATGGGCCATCTCAGCGTGAACGGCCCATCAGCACACAGTCGGAGCGCCAATGCTGGGTGCCCGCCCATCCCTGAGCCTCAGGCTGCTCAGCCCCCCTACTTGCCCAACTCCCCCTTGTCCTGTCCAGCCCTACCCAAGGCCATGCTGCCCAAACCTGTGAGGTACTGGGTCTCTCCCAGCCGGGCCTGGCAAGCCTGGCTGACAGCATGGTGAGGGATGCGGATGGCCCCCCGAGCCCCCTAGGGTCTCCCAGGCCCTCGGTCCCCCTCCTGGCTGGCATCCTGGCTGTGACCTGCCATTCCTGGTATGTGGCTCCCCTGGCCGCTGGCCACTGGCTGCTTGCCCTTCATGGAGAAGGTCTTCCTCTGCCTGGCCTGACATTCCACAGGTGACCCGGCACGTCGCTGCCAGCTTGGGGAGGATGGAGAGGAAGCGGCCAGGACAACACGGGGTGGGCGGGGAGGGGCGCGTTCCTCCAGCCTCACGTCAGCCGGCCCCTTGGCCAGCAGAGGAGTCTGCTTCCCACCAGCACTGCCGCCCGGCGCCACCGGGAACCGTCCCGACCTTCCTGGCACAGTCCACTCGGCGCTGTCCAGCACAGCAACTACCCACACTAGGGCTGGTCAAGTGCACAGCAACTCAGACCAAGTTAAATGAAACTTTCAGCTTCTCGCAAGAGCCACACTGAAGTGCCCAGAACCACACGTGGCCAGTGGCTGCCTGCACCTGCCAGCTAGCACTTCTCCAAGCCCTCTACTCCGGGAAGCCCTCCCAGATCTCTGGGCCAGCCTGGCAATGGGGATCCTTGCGCATAGGCTGCCCCTTCTCAGGTGCCCCCTGCCTTGCGCCTTCAGCTCTGCATTTGTTGGGGACGGTGGCTGGGGTCTGCCTGGCTGCGGGGGAGGGGGGGAATGCCTGGCCACAGAGCCTCCCAGGGAACCGCACTGGTGGACCTGGGTTGTGTGCCATTGCCTCTTCTGAGGCCATGAGCCCTGGAGGGGTGGAGAGCTGGGAACCCAGCAGGCGTGGGGGTCCTGGACCCTACTTCCCAGCTGCCACTGGGCCAGGGGTGGCTTCCTGTTATTCTCCCCTCACGGTCTCCTCCCTTCCCAAAGGCAGAGAGGAAGCTGCCTCCATTCTGGGAGCGCACAAGCAGCCCCCCCCCCCCCCACGGCCCTCCGCTCTCCCTGAACAGCCGGCCATTTGGCTCTGGCCGTGGAAACGGATGACAGTGAGACAAGAAGGCCATCCAGTCTGCTCCTGTTCTGGCCACCCCCCAGCCCAGCTCAGGGACCACCCCCCACCACCACCACCACCACGCAGTGAGGTGAGGCGGGGAGGCCTGGGCTCTGTGCCTTGGGTTCAGCCCTTCATCGTCATGCCATGCCAGGTGCATGGGGAAACCAAGGCACGCACTGAGAGGGGTCTGTCCAAGTAGCACAGTGAGCATAAAGCACTGCCTCTGGGAGTTCCCAGCCCCAAGCAGCTTATATGCCGCGTCCTTCAGAGGATTGGTTCAGGCGTGGCATTGGGGCTGTGTCTGCAATGACAGGGTGTCAGAGGCAGGACCCTGGGTGATGCACAGGTCTGCTGAGGCTGGGGACAGCCAGTGACATCAGTGGAGAGGGCGTGACATCAGTGAGGCATGGCATCAGTGGGAACCTAAACCATGGCCATGGAAAATTCACAAAACTGAAGGCCCCCAGTGGTATCCACAGGCCCCAAGCCTTGAAACAGGATGCCCTGTTAACACACTCTGGCCGATAGGATGTGTATTAGCTGGGGTTCTCCAGGGAAACAGAAGCAATAGGAGATATATATATATATATATATATATATATATATATATATATATATATATATATTTATATTTAGAGAGAGAGAGAGAGACTTATTTTAAGGAACCAGCTCATGCCATTATGGGGCCAGCAAGTCTGAAATCTGCAGGGTAGGCTGGAGGCCTGAGAGCTGGGTTGTCGGCCCAGCCTGAGTGAGTCTGCAGGTTGGAGACCAATGTCCCAGCCCACTCAAGCAAAATGAGTTCCCTTTCACTACTCAGGCCTTCACCTGATTGGGTCAGGCCCAGCCACACTAGGGACTTCACTCAGTCTAAAGATTCAGTGTGAATATCATGCAGAATCACCTCAAAGACACCCCCAGAATTATGCTCACTCTGGGAATCCTAGGGCCCAATCAGGATGACACAAATATTACCAACAGCAGCACTTTGGACATAAAATGGCTTCTTCTTCAGGAACCTCAGTCTTTGCTCTTATGGCCGTCACCTGATTGGATGAGGCCCACCCACGCTGGGGATGGTGATCTGCCTTACCAAAGAATACTCATTGCCAGTGTTAATCTCATCTAAAAACACACCTTCACCGTGACATCTAGACTGGTGTTGGCAGGAACCACTGGGCACAGATACTCAGCCTGACCCACAGCAAACCAGTTTCCCCAGCAGCCCTGGGGGAGAGTCCTCCTCCTAATGACCCAAACTGCCTCACGTTGTATCTAGACCAATTGAGAGTGGGTGGGGGGAGGGGGGCTGAGATATAGAAATCGTACAGGCTATACCCTTGAGGGGATTTATAGGAGGATGGTAGTGTTGTGGTTTAAGAAGGGTCAGTGGCTGCAAATTCCCAAGAGCAGTCCCCGGCGTGGGGTCAGGGGGCTTCATCTATGGCGGGGGGGGGGGGCACAGCTGACTAAGCCTTGCAGGGTCCATGTAGCTGATGGCATTCTCCATGAGGCCACAGAGATCCTATCCCACATGTACCTCTTAAAATGTAACCCTGGTGGTCCCAGAAGGATCCTGGTTGCTCTTGGATCCCACAGGCCTGTGGCTGCAGTGGAAATGGTGTCACTTGGGGGCTGCTGATAAGAGTCATTGGCCTTTGCCAGGTACTCTTGAGTCACCGTGCTGTGAGGAGGCCTGAGCCACACACAGAGACCCTGACTCCCCCAGGACAACACTGCCGGTCACGTGAGCCTTTCTATCTTGGAGATGCAAGGTGTGTCTCTGCTCTGAATCTGGATTGGCATAGCTCTATGGGACTCCCTGGGACAGGGCTCCCCCAGGGGACCCAGCGTGCTCTTGGCATCAGAGGCAGGCTGACATTGGGATCGGAGTTTGGTCTGGGGACACCAAAGAGGGTTTGCAGGCCAGGAGGGGTGCTCTGGGCCTGAAGGGGACTGGGGGACCACTGGGGTCAAGAGCGATGGGGTTCCCCACCTGTGTGCCCACTTCCGCCCTTCACGCTACAAGCTGTGACCAGCGTCCACATAATGACATCCACTGTACTCTGCCTTTCGTGCCTGTGACTGTAGGCTGAACTTAGGCTCTGGGTATGTGCGCCAGGCTGTGTTCTTTGTTGTCACCATCTGTGTGTTCGGCTGTGCCCCCCATCCAGCCCCGCCCTGCCCACTACCCAACACTGAAAGGCACCCAACTGGCCTGGGCCTTGCTTCTTCCAGCCAGACTGGAGCTGAGTCAGGTGTCCCAGTAGGGCCATGGCAGACATACACATAAACGTGCACACTCACACGCGTGTGCGCACACATACATGTACACACACCACACCCGGGCACACTCACACACGTGCGCACGCCAGGGTAGACATACATGTGTGCACCCACAACCTACGTGTGTGCATGCCCCACATGCACACACAACACGCAGTTGTAAACAAAAGTTAGTTTTATTTTGTTTCCTTTGCTTTGGCGGCTGTGTCTGAATTAGGGAGGGGGACGGAAGGCAGAGAAGGGGTAGATAGGAGCCAGGATCCCCATCCCCCAGAATGGCCCAAACCGGAGTCCCAGCACTCCCTGGCAACAGGCTAGCGGCCTCTTTGCAGAACCACAGTCTGTCCCAGGGGGAGGGGCCGAACCACAGAGGTACAGAAGCTCCAGAGAGTGCAGTCCCTTCCACCCACCCCAGGGCCTCAGCACAGGAGGGAACTGGGGGGGGGGGGGGGGCTGCCCCCTCCCACGGGATGATGCGGCACTCCCCTTCTGTCCCTCCCTTCCCGTCCAGACCTCGGTTTCCCCTTCTGTACCAGAAAGACCTAGGAGTGCTCTCAGCTCTGTAGGAAACAGGAAGTGGATTGGGGATGGAGGTGGGGGGTTTGGGAGGGAACCCCATTTGCTGCTGCAGGCTGTATGGACGAGCGCCGGGCCCGCCATGACACACATGGGCTGATCAGGGGAGCAGGGTGGGGGAGGAGAGGGCCAAGACCCCTCCCCCCCCCCCCACACACACACACAGGTGAGGCTCAGACTGCCCCCACCCCCGCAGCCACAGTCCCATAAACCCTTCCGGGTTTAGGGATCAGAGCTGGGGACCCTTCGCAGGTCCCTCCTCCTCCTTCTCCCCTGGACAGAGACCTCAGGCAGGGAGGGGCAGTGACGCTGAGCGGGTTATGCCTTCAACCTGGCGCCCCTCCCGGGTGGCCCGGAGCAGGTGGAGGAGAAAGAGAGGGCAGGTGGTGCTCCTCGCCCTGCGCCCTGGCCTTCCCCCAGAGCCCCAGCCCTCCGCCCCAGCCGTGGCCTGCAGGGGATCGGGCCACTTCAGGGGCGGGCCGTCAGATCCACACCGTGGTCTTCCCCTCCCTGCTGCTGGCACTGCCCTTCTCTGAGCCCGCCCTGGGCTTGGCGCCCGGCCTGCCCTGGCCCGTGCCCCCCGACGTGGCGCTGCCCGACCCGGAGGCGGGGGCGCCGGACCGCTGGGGCCCCCGGGCAGCCGCGGGGAGGCCGGGGCACGGCGGGCTCTCGCGGTCCTCCAACGCGTGCCCGTCCCGCAGCGCCTGCAGCGCCAGGCTCGCCAGGTCCCGGTCGTGGGAGCGCGCGCGCTCGGCCGCGCGCACCACCAGGCTGTAGTCAGGCGGGCAAGCCAGGCCGGTGGGCGCGGCGGGCAGCACGCAGGGCGGCGGGCGCGGCGCTGGGCCGGGGGCGCCGGGCGGGGGCCGGCGGCCGCGCACTGCGTCCTGCGCACTGCCCAGGCCGAGGTGCGCCATCTCGCACAGGTTGAGCAGCAGGCAGAGGCAGCTGACCACGTACATGACCAGCAGAAAGATGGTCTTCTCGGTGGGCCGCGACACGAAGCAGTCCACCACGTGCGGGCAGGGCTGGCGGCTGCACGGGAAGAAAGGCCGCACCTCGAAGCCGTACAACAGGTACTGGCCCACCAGGAAGGCCACCTCGAAGGCAGCCCGCGCCACCAGCTGGGCCACGTACACGCGCATCAGGCCCTCGCGCTGGATGCGCCGCCGCCCGTCGTGCTGCCGGGCGGGACCCGGGGCCCCCGCCGCCTTGGCGTCTCCGCCTGCGCCCTTGGCCGCGCCCGCGTCCTCGGCCTCGGCCTCCTCGCCCAGGCCTTCGGGCGCCCCCGACTCCTCGTCCTCCTCGCCCAGGCCCCCCAGCATGGGCTCCTCCTCGCCCAGGCCGGCGGAGTCGGGCCAGCCGGGGTGGGGCGGCAGGGGCAGCGGCAGGGGCGCGCGGGTCGGACGGCGGCGGGGCGCGCGGCGGCGTTCCTCCTCGGAGGCGCGGGCAAGGCGGTGCACGGCGTACCCCAGGTACATGACGGAGGGCGTGGAGATGACGACGATCTGGAAGACCCAGAAGCGCACGTGGGACAGGGGCGCGAACGCGTCGTAGCACACGTTGTCGCAGCCCGGCTGGCGCGTGTTGCACGTGAACTTGGTCTGCTCGTCCGAGTAGATGGACTCGCCGCCCACGGCCGTGAGCACGATGCGGAAGACCACCAGCACCGTGAGCCACACTTTGCCCACGAACGTGGAGTGGTTGTGGATCTCCTCCAGCAGTCGCGTCAGGAAACTCCAGCTCATGTTGGTCATAGGGGCGGGGGGTGGGACCTGCGGAGCGGGAGCAGAGCTCAACCTCAGGGGGAGACGGACCGTCTGCCAGGAGGGGCGCACGCGGCGGGGGGGGGGGGGGGGGGCGTCGCGGGAGGATAGGGAGGGGGCGGACCTCGGGCGCCCGGAGCTGGGACTCTGCCTAGCCCTTCCAGGAGCGCCGTGCCCACCCCCCCGGTCCTGGCCGCATCCTGGGAATGGATACCGGGAGAAGCCAAGGCCTCCGTGAGCAGAACTGGGCACCAGCCAGCCTGCAGCAGCACCAGCGCCCAAGAAAGCCCAGAGCCTTATAAGCCGCGCCCCTCCCCCAGCTCTGGGGACCCCACCCACCCCAGGCCCTGAGAGCCACAGGGTCATGGGGCCAAAAGGGAAACCAAGGCCAGCCCCATTCAGGGTCAGCTCAGATCCATGGCCCTCACCGCACCCAGGCAGCGCGCAGGTCATTGGAGAGGGTCTCATGGAGTCCTGTTCCCAGCATCCCGGAGGCCTCCAGGATCTGGGCTCCTCAGCTCCCTCCCCCCCTCCCCCCACTGGCCCTCATCCCCCCCAGACCCACCCCCTGGAGCCCCATGGCCGCCCAGAACCATCTGTCCCAGTCTCCCCCAGCAGTGCACCCCTCCCCCTTCCCTCCTCCACACCCTGCTTCCTCCGTCTGTACAGGGGACCCCCATACACTTCATGCCCCCCCCAAGGGACCTGCTGGCCCCAGGCTGCTGCCCAGCCCTCTGGGCTGTTTTTCTCTCTAGTCCCGACACCACCCTGCCCTCTGCTGTCTCCTGGCCCAGACATCCCCTCGGGGAAGACAAGTGAGGCCAGGCATGTGTCCAGGACAGACCAGTCCGTGAGGCACACAGACACCAGGGCATCTGTGACACTTGGAGACAGCCGCGGGGCCACTCACCACGTCCCAGACCAGTGCCCCCTTGCAGATCAGCTGATCCCTGGGTGGGCCCGTGCCGGGGAAGAGAAGGCCACTGCGTTCACCTCCCTGCGCCTCCAGGAAGGGGGGAGGGGCTACAGCCTCCCCCCCCCCCCCCCCCCCCCGCCCACCCTACCTGCTTCACTACCAAGGCCAGTACCTGCTGCTGAGTAGTTTGGGGACAGGAGACCCCGGGGTGCCTAATGCTTCTGGTCTCCTCCCTCTGGAATGGGCACGGGAGGCAGCGTGGGCAGGTGTGGGATGGCGCAGCAGAGGCGGGCGGGCAGGGGCTCCGGGAAGCTCCACTTTATGCAGCTGGGGCCTCTCCCCATGGGTGGGGGCAGGAAGAGGGGGCAGCCTGGGTTCCTGGGGAAGTGACCCTCTTTCCTCACATCTGTGCGCAGCGCCCCTCAGAGCCACACAGGCACACGCGCTTCTCAAATGCACAGCCACACATGCACTCGGACACACATGTGCATACAGCAGGGCACATGGACCCACAGACACACGTGCACGCTCGTGTGTGCACATACTTATAAGCAAATGCACAGAGGTTTGGAGCACCTGGGTGGCTGAGTCAGTAGAGCATCTCTTGATTTCCGCTCAGGTCATGATCTCACAGTGAGTTTGAGCCCTGTTCTGCCATGACAGCATGGAGCCTGCTTTGAATGCTCTCTCCTCTCTCTCTCTCTCTCTCTCTCTCTCTCTCTCTCTCTCCCCCTCTCTCTGCTCCTCCCCTTCTCTCTCAAAAGAAATAAACTTAAAACCCAAATGTACATGGGGCGCCTGGGTGGCGCAGTCGGTTAAGCGTCCGACTTCAGCCAGGTCACGATCTCGCGGTCCGTGAGTTCGAGCCCCGCGTCAGGCTCTGGGCTGATGGCTCGGAGCCTGGAGCCTGTTTCCGCTTCTGTGCCTCCCTCTCTCTCTGCCCCTCCCCCGTTCATGCTCTGTCTCTCTCTGTCCCAAAAATAAATTAAAAACGTTGAAAAAAAAATTAAAAAAAAAAAACCCAAATGTACAGAGGTTCACTCAGATATTTGTACAAGCACTAGGCGTGCACATTCACATCTGCACACAATTATAAACAAACACACTGGTGCACATGCACACACACTCTCGGGTACACAGACATGCACACCCAGCCCTCCGAGGCTGCCTTCTCCAACCCCCATCTAAGGCAGTGACTCTTCCCCCCCCCCCCCCCGTTCGTTCTAACCTCAACTCTTCCAGTATATGTCCCTGCCCCAGACCACATCACCAGAGGCTGACACCCACAGCCCCACCCCACAAGAACCCAGGAAAGGGGTGGCAGAGAGGCCTCCACCTCTTCTCTTCCTGCCAGGAGGGTGCCCCAGAAGTGGAAAGAGGAAGAGCCCTTGGTGTGTGGTATTTAACAACCAGCTCTAGGCGTGTGGGGGAGCCTCACTGTAGGGTGTGCCAATTCCCGGGTGTATGTGTGCCCACCACGCCCATGACCGAGCGGAGGGGCCTGCATGGGGGACTCTTGGACTAGCTCTAACTCTGCACTGGGGCAGACCCTGCGGGAGGTGTGAGGAACGGCGCAATGCCCTGGGGGGCAAGCCCACAGGGTCAGAGCCCCAGAGATGAGATTTGCCCTGGAGAGAGGGCACATCAGAGCAAGCCCTCCAGACCCTCAGCTCAGGAGAGAATCGGGCCAGCAGGAGCTGGAGGGAGCAAGGCTCCTCTCCTCCATCCCCTGCGCACTGGGGGAGGCAGGCTGCTTTTGGAAGGGGGGCAGAGACTCATAGGCGGCACCCATCAGATTTAGGGTTCTCACTGCTTGGGGGTTGTAGACTGGCGGAGGGGGGGGGTGCTGGAATGTCCCATGTGGTCGTGGGTTAGCATGGGAGACCTGGTTGTGAACCCGTGTTAGCTGAACATGACACAGATGGCTCCCTAGAGAATGTCACCGGCACGAGTGTGGACAGGGTTTGTACACACGCGTATTCCCTTGCCTATCAACTGACAGGGTGGAGATGCGCAAACATCCATAGCAGCAAACACACGCACCACGGTCCCACTCTCTGTAAAAGACGCTGTGCTCCTGGAGAAGCGACCAGTCCCTGGTTGGGAACAAGAAAGGTGCCAGGGCACGTGCTTGGGCGGGAGAGCAAAGAGCCGATGAGTTGGGGTGCGCACGCCCACGCACGCACTGACTCGCAAAGCACGCACACACGCGCGCGCCCCATGCCCACAAGCGCGAGCCCACGCAATGACACGCGCCCACTGACGCACAAAGTATGCATGTGACCACGCCCACGCACCGATGCCCACAAACATGTACGTGCGCACGCCCACGCGCGCACTGATGCGCAAAGCACGCACACGCGTGCGCCCCGGTGCCCACAAGCGGGAGCCCACGCACCGACACGCGCACACCGACGCACAAAGCACGCACGTGAGCACGCCTGCGCGCACACTCATGCCCACAAGCACGCACATGCTCACGTACGTGCCCACACATGAGTTCACAGCCACGCACACACACGCGCACACGTACACAGTGAGGGAGCCGGAAGCACGTCGCAGGAGCGCCGTGTGTCGGAAGCTGCACCTATCTGGGTGATAGCGGAATAAGGCAGTATTACAGATTGGACTCTAGCGTCTAAACCAGACTATAAAATAAGTGTGAGTCCGTACTGATATAAACGACTAAACGAATTAAAGTGGAAGAGAAGGGAGTTCTACACAGTTTATACAACCCATGCCACACGGCTCCCCATTCCTCGGCAGGGCCCTTCCAAAGAGCCGGCACCGCAAGAAGGGACGGACAGTGGACGCTGGCCCAAGTCCCCACCCTAGTGAGAGGCCGGTTTGTAGCACACGTGTAGACGCCCTGGTGTTCCGCAGAAAGCACCCAGGTAATGGAGAGACAACAGGAAACAGTTGTAGAGGCGGCTACAGATACCTGACATCAACACAGTCAGGGGTGTGATCACAAGGGAACTGAGGGCTGGACCCGGCAGCGTGGACAAGGAGACCTGATGGCCACGAGCCACTGAGACCCTGGGGGCACGCGCAGGAGACAAATACCACCCGAGACCTTAAGGAGACCCTAAGAGATGACTAAATGTCACATGAGACCCTGCAGAAAAGTACATGCCAGGAGGGACCATGGGGTGACCCTCAGGAGACAACCACGTGCCTGAGACCCTGGGGTGGACCTTTGGTAGATGACCACATGCCTGACACTCTGGGGGGGGGGTGGAGCTCAGGAGACGATCACATACCTCCTGAGACCCTGGGGGGACCCTCGGGAGATGACCACATGCCTGAGACCCTGGGAGAGGGCCCTTGGGAGATGACCAGATGCCTCCTGAGACCCTGTGGGGACGCTTGGGAGTCGACCAAATACCTCCCGAGACCCGGGATGGGGACCCTTGGGAGACGACCAGATACCTCCTGAGACCCTGCGAGGACCTTTGGGAGACGACCAGATGCCTCCTAAGACCCTGGGGGGACCTTTGGGAGACTCAGGATGCCTCCTGAGACCCTGCGGGGATGGTTGGGAGATGACCACATACCTCCTGAGACCCTGGGGGGACCCTTGGGAGATGACCAAATGCTTCCTGAGACCCTGCGGGGATGCTTGGGAGATGACCACATACCTCCCGAAACCCTGGGGGGACCCTTGAGAAACAATCACATGTACCTGGGGGGCTGGAGGGCAAATGCTCTGGTGCCCCTGGTGGACTCCAGGGCAGAAGAAGGACACAGAGAAAGAACGTGGACTTATGTTCATGACAGGGTAGTAACAGTGGTAGTGACACCGGTGCACCGATGAGAGGCTGTAAAATAACCACACTGCAGTACCTTCCTGCCCCATCAGTGGGAGCCCCCTTTCCCGGTGTGCCCCCCGCCCCACCTCTGGCAGGTATGTCTCTGAAGGCTGCAGGCAGGGAACAGACACCTTGGCTGATGGCTTCCTAGGGCTGCAGGCCCAGGGAGGACCCTGATCCTAAGGAGGGGTGACCACCTGGGGGGTGTAGGGGTGCTGGTTTGCAGGGGCCTTTGCTCAGATTAGATGCCTCAGAGCAGGTGTGGGTGGGACCACACTCAGCGGGATCCATCAGCAAGTGTTCAGGCTGGGTGTCAGGATCTGGGAGGGGACAGCAGTGGGGCTGGGGGAAGGGAGGACTTCCAAAGGAGGCTGGTGGGCTCTGCACTTCAAGCTCCTGTCACCCCTGGGTCTGGACAAAGGTCCTGGGAGTGGAGGGGGTGTGCAAGGGGCTGAGGGCCAGGGCCTGCCCAGCCATTTCCTTCCCATCCCTGACCCAGCTTCCTCCCAGGAGCCCCTCTCAGGGCAGGCGGGGCTTCCTCCCACTGAGGTGGGGCTGCCAGCCCCCCCTCCCCAGCTGGAATGCTCAGCTGAGAATCACTGAATATGCAGTGGGACCCTTCCCTGGGGACCTTGGAGCTCCAGAGCCTAGCCCCTTCCTAAGCACGCCCAGCCCTGGGTGGCCCCTTGTTCATGTGACCACCTGCACGGCCCTGAATGCGTTAGCTCAGAGCCCAGGGCCTCACCCAGCCGTGGGACTCACCCAAGGTCTCCCCCTGTCTGCTCTGTGGTTGTTCCACAGGGTTCTGTCCTGCATGTCCCTCCCTGGGCCCCTGGACCACTGTCCTCGATGCCCCAGTCAGGTTCCACCTGGACCACCTGGCCCAGAGGAAACTGCATACCCCTAGGCTGCCCAGTCCCCAAAATCTGGGACCCTCTGCCACATTCATCTGCCCCCTGCAGCTCCCAAGGGTACTACAGCCTCCCCGTCAGTGTGGACACTGGTCAGCCCCCAGGCTCCTCTCTGTCTCCCCTCACCAGGCCCTCCCCCAGGCTCCCCACCTCTGTCTCCCCTCCCCAGCCCCTCACCCAGGTGCCTCCTGTCTCCCTTCCTTGCCATCCCCTAGGTTCCCCTCTCCCTCCCCTCTCTAGCCCCCAGAGGTGCTACCTTCATGCCCCCTCCTGTTCCTCACTCCACCTATAGGTTCCACCCCCACAGCCCACCCTTGGGGTCACAGGCCCACAGGACTGGGTCCCAGGGAGCCCTGTGCACTCAGAATGAAGCCCCCACCCTCACAGGGTCCTAGGGCCTTCCTGATGCCCTCCTATCCAACTCAGCGCTAGTCCACATGCAGATGTCCACACGTGTTCACAGGTGCATACACAAGCGTTAGCACACTCACCCACCTCACCCTCTGCTCACACACACAAGCCCCTCCTCCAGACCCACCACATGGGTGCTCAGCAGAGGCAGGATGCACTGGGGGAGCTTGGCCAGGCTGACGACAGCCCTCCTCTGCGGCCACAGTGCCTCCCCTCTCCCCCCCCCACCCCCCCGCCACACTCCCCGCTCAGGACCCAGGGCCCCTCTGATTAGCTTCCCCTGCAACCCAGGAAGGGAGGGGTCCTCGCCCCACAGTCATGGTGATTCTGGGGCCACCACTGCAGAGAGGCCCGGAGAGAGCCCTGGGCGTGGGGCGCTGGTCAAGACCTCAAGGGCACCCCACTCTGGGACCCTCCAGACCTTCCCAGGCACCACCGACAAGGGCAGGAGGCCGCGCTCCCTCTACAGCCGGGTGGGTACCTCCACTTCCCTTCCCCCCTCTCCCCAGCTCCTGCCACCCTTCCCAGGTCCTGGACACCCCTTGCAGCCCCTCCTGTACAGACCCCATGCCCCATACCGTCGCTGCACCCACCTGCCCTCTCCGGATAAGCTTGCCACAGGCCTGGGCCACTCCTGGCCTGGCATCCTGCCCAGGCCACCCGCCCTCTCCCCCATTCTCCCCTGGGCCGCCCAGACGACTCACTCACGACATCTGTGGCACACTGGGGGCCGCTCCTGGAGAACAGGGGTCTGGTCTGCCCTCGGTGACCCCTGAGGCCCCCGACGCCTAGTAGGCACCCGTGAGGACTTGTGGGAAAGAGGCCCCAGGCCAGGTCAGGAACCGTGTGCTGGGTGGACAGGTATACCCACCCGGGTGTGTCTGCCTCCCCAGCCTCCCTGAGCAGACTGAGGCCCAAGGCCCAGCCTCTGGACACACTGCAGCTGCCTGGCTGGCGTGGGCCAGTGGGACCAGCGCCCTGAGGAGCCCCAGCTGCTGGGGAATGTCCGAAGAGCACCCCTTCCCTTCCTGCTCAGCAGCTGGCCTGCACAGCCCCCGGGGCTTCAGGTTCCCCCACCACAACGGAGGGTGGGCCCTGTCGGGAGAAGCGAGCCTGGGCCCACAGACAGGGTGCCTGATGCTTTGCACCAGGGGGCCGCCCACACCTGGGCCCCTGGGCAGTGCCCTACCTTTTCCAGGCCAGGAAATGTGAGTCCCTGAGCTCTTCCACCTGCCAGCCGGCCGGACACTGGCCCTCCCAGGGCATGTGCCTGGACGAGTCGTGGGCCCGACCCAGGGCCACCTCTCACCACCAAGCACAATGCGGGGGGAGGGCCTTCAAGGGCTCCATTGTTCCCCTCAAGGCCTGGGGTCTGAATCCCCGATTGTCCCTGGGGCTGGACAGGGCCCAGAGAGGGAAGGGGCCTCCCCTACTTGCCCCCCCTTCCTCTGCACATCAGCCTGGCCCCGCCTCACCTGCCTTCAGGCCTGGGGTGGGGATGTCCGGTAGCCCTCAGATTCAGGCCAGGCCCCCACCTGCCCTTCTCTCTGCACCTGGGCTTTGGGACAGAGTCCAGCCTCCCTGTCCACTCCCTGCCACCTCAAGTCTGTGTCCATTGTCTGGGTCCCACCACAGAAGCGTGGCATAGGCACGGACAAGGGCTAGGGGACAGCAGCTCTCCTGCCCAGCACAGCAAAGCCACAGCAGCCCTGACTCGAGAAGGGTGGCTTCTACAGGTGTCTTGTGAGACTCTGGGAATCTGGGAACCCCAACAGGAGCCCCCAGGGGTCCTCCCTGTGCTGGCCTTTCTGGGCCCAGCGGACCACGCACGAGGTGGAGGGGAGCCCAGCAGACCACGCACGAGGTGGAGGGGAGCCCTAGGCCCAAACAGGCCCCCAGGATGCAGGGTTCTAGCTCCCTCCTGCATCAGATCCTGGGCCACGACTGCAGCCCAGCTCAGGGACCAGGACAGGAGGGGCTCAGGCAGGAAGAGCCCCAGGTCCTACTGCCCACAGCCTCAGGGTACCTCCACCAGGCAATGCTCTCCAGCAGCCTCATCTACTCCATGAGGGCCCCACCCAGCACCCAAGACTGACCTCCCTGACCTAGGGAGGCAGTGCACAGGGAAGCTGGGGGTGGGCTGCCCAGAGCAGCAGATGCCAGAAAGAACTGAACCGCTAGCCTCCCACACTGAGGGGGCGGCCAGGAGTCGGGGTCTGTGATGGACAGCATGGCCCGGTCCCCAACACCCTGGCTTGAAGATGGCAACCCACAGGCTCAGGGACACGGTTACACAGCAGTTTTTATTAGGACATGGGCCTGGCCCCCATAGGAGGGGGAAAGGGGAGACCAGGGTCCCCCAGACACAGCAGTCTGAGGGGAGAAGGTGCTGGCTGATGTGAGCAGAGTCCCCATCGGGGAGGACACAACTGGCAGTCCCTCTCAGGAGTGGCTGGTCCTTTGGGCCTTCTTGATTTCCTGCCACAGGGAGAGAAGGGTATCAGGAGGGCCCAGGGGATAGGCCACATCGTCTGTCCCAGCCCCTCTCCCTGCGTGCACTACAGAGAAGTCCTGACCCTGCAGAGCCCACCTCGGACAGTGCCTCCTCCAGGGCCTGATAGGCCTTGTCCAGGTTGTCATTGATGATGATCAGGTCGAACAGGCCCTGCTCCTTGCCTGGGGAGGGGGGAAGAGGGAGGGCAGGGTCATCTCTGGTGACCAGGGACCCTGGGGGTCTCCCTGGTGGGTGAGGAGCCTGGGGGGATGGCAGGTGGCCAGTGCCCACACTCACAGCTCTCCATGTCAACACGAGCAGCAGCCAGCCGCTTGGCCAGGCTCTCCTCAGTCTCTGTGTTCCGCTGCCGCAGCCGCTGCTCCTGAGGCACAGGGGAGGGTCAGGGTGTCTGGGCGGGCCCCGCCCCCAGCCCCGCCCCCCCACCCCAGCCCAGGCCCAACCCCCACCAGGACGTCCAGCGAGGGCGGCTGCACAAAGATGTAGATGGGCCGCAGATCGGTCTTCTTGATGTTACGCACGCCTTGCAGGTCCACATCCAGCACACAGATGCGGTTCATGGCCTGCACAGCCCGCACCGCTGCTTTGCTGGAGGACAGAGTGGGGAGGACAGAGGGGCGGCAAACGCTCAGTGGGGCTTCTGGGGCTCAGCAGCCCCTCACGGCCTCAAGGAGCCTCAGCAGGGCATGGGCCTGGCCAGACATGAGTGCAGAAACCTACCAGGACCCCTGCACCTCCTCCACCTTTCTGGAAGTACACGTGTGCTGGGCTGAGGGTGGCTGTGGGAAGCGGCAGGAGGGCTCACTGCACAGCCCCAGGGCACCAGGTACCCACCCAACATAGCCCCACTGTCCTGTCCAGCTGTACCTAGAGCCTAGGATGGAGCAAAATGGGTCTCATAGGGTCTCTGGCTCACCCTTGCCAGCGGCTCACGAACAGGATGTGCACACAGGCTGACGTAGGCCTCTCAGCAGGGTGGGAAGAGCTGGCAGAGAAGTATTGGGGACTGGGGGGCACCCCCATGCCAGCCCACTACTGGGAGAGCAAGCTGAGTACAGCCTGTGGTCCTAGAAGACCCAGATTGCTGGAGTCCTCATTGAGTGCCAGTCCCTAGAGGGGCCCGCGGACCTCACCATGGCTTGGCCAGGTAGACAGAGGTGGCTGGGAGGAGGGGCCTGCAGAGCTCGACCCCTGGCTGGGCTGGGGACCTGACTCCCAACTGCCCAAACGACCCTCAGAGGTCCCGTCCAGCTGAAGGCAGAGCCCCTGGGAGGGTGTGGAGGTGCCAAGTGTGGCCCACCTGGTCCCGTACAGGTTCCCCGAGAACTCCGCGTGCTCAATGAAGTCACCAGCTGCAATGTCCCGCTGCATCATCTCCCTGGTCACAAAATAGTAATCTGCAAGGAGGGGCTATCTGAGCCTTGCCCATGGCCAGACCACCAGGGGCTTGGGCACCAAGTGTGGCCAGAACCAGCATCTCCGGTGCACCCGTCCACCCCACACGGAGGGGCTGTTCTGGGCGCTGAGCAGAACACACACATGACACCGAGGAGAGCCTGGAAACCACTGGCTTCCAAAGGAAGGCTAGAGGGAGCCTGGACACTGCTGGCCTCAGAAGGGGGGCCTGGACACTGCCAGCCTCGGGAAGGGGGGCCCTGGACACTGCCAACCTGAGCAGGGGGCCTGGACACTGCCGACCTGAACAGGGGGGCCTGGACACTGCCGACCTGAGCAGGGGGGCCTGGACACTGCCAGCCTGGGCAGGGGGGCCTGGACACTGCCAGCCTGGGCAGGGGGGCCTGGACACTGCCGACCTGGACAGGGGATCCTGGACACTACCGGCCTGGACAGGGGAGGTTCAGGGGACTCCCATGATCCTACTAAGACACAGAAGATACCTGCAGTATCAGAGGGACCCTGATGGTACACAACTGTGATGTCTACATCAATCAGAGGACCATGTGCGGAGTGGCATGTGTGTCAAGACTGGTGCCTTCAGGGACCTTATGCAGAGATTGGGGCCCCCACCCCATCTCTTCCTGGGTGCCAGCATGCTGCCTGCCCACCCTGTGCGGGGGTCCATCTCTCAGATGAGACAGACACCAAGGGGGGAGCTCACCTTTCCCATTCTCTTCTCCAGGCCGTGGGTCCCTCGTGGTGTCTAGGAACAAACACCTATGACCAATCTGGGAAGCTGGTGCCCCTACACCCATGCATGGCCTTCTCTGCAGGGCCTGGCTCAGCCCACGAGTGGGTGTGGGGGCCCCAGGTCAGGGGATGCAGTGTGGGGCTCTGGGTGGTGTGGGGCTCCCCAACGGGTGGGTGTGGGGGCCCCAGGTCAGGGGGTGCAGTGTGGGGCTCTGGGTGGTGTGGGGCTCCCCAACGGGTGGGTGTGGGGGCCCCAGGTCAGGGGGTGCAGTGTGGGGCTACCCCACGGGTGGGTCAGCAGGCGGCCTGGTCCTACCCCCAGCATCCCTGAAACCCTCCTGCCCCCTGCCCCTGCAACCCAGGCCTCACGGGACACGCTGAAGCCGAAGATGCTGCCATGTGTCTGCAGGAGTCTCTTCAGCAGGGTGCTCTTCCCCGCCCCTGATGGTCCACTCAGGACGACAGGCCTTGGTCCTGACATTCCTGTGGGTGAGGGAGAGGGGATCAGCGAGGCCTGAGGGATGTACCCAGAACTGGAAGCGGGCGGGTGGCTGGTGCCCCCCCTACCCTGTGTGAAGTCAGCCGGGGACTGGGATGGAGCTGGACTTGGAACCCAGCGCCAACCTAGTTGTGCCTCACCCGGGGCTAGCTGGTGTCACACACATCAGCCACAGATGTGTGAGTTCCCTGGCCATGCAGTCCTGGACTTTGGAGCCTGGGAGGGTCCCCATCCCTGTGTCTCCAGGCACCACACCCAAGACAGCCTCGGTCAGTAAGCAGCACCTGAGCCCTGTTCTGGAAGCTTCCAGTGGGACGTGGGAACCCAAGGGACCACAGCTTCTTCACCCCTCCGATGCTTGGGCAGGTGGACCACCCCTAGCACTTGGCTCAAGACAGGGAAGGGGGGGAGCTCCAGATGACAGCCGTCCAGCTCTGCGCCCACCCGACCACCCCCAGCATGCCCAGCAGGACCCACCTCCTGGTGGGATGCAGACTCAGGGACCAGCCTGGGGCAGTTCCAGAAGAGCCTGCAGGGGGTGGTAATCCCTGCTCGCTCCCCACTCTCTGAGCACTAAATCCCTCCCAAGGCAGCCAGCCCCGCCCACTGAGCACAGGAAAAGGCCACTCCTCAACTCACCCACCCAGACACCTTGTGCTCAGGACACGTGAGCAGGGCCAGGTGCAGACTTGGGGGCTGGGGCACCCCTGGTGCACAGGGGCACCCAGGGGGACTTGTGCTGGGCTGGTGCAGCTCCCTACTCTGCCCACCCCTGCAGAGCTCCATCTGGGGGCCCCCAAGGTGGCTGGCAGACTCCCCTTGGCTGCCCTGTATCCCAGCCAGGGCGGCCTGTCCGCAGGTCCCTGGGCGGGCCCCGATCTCCTAATCCTCGATGTAGGCCAACACAGTAATCTGGCTAAAGCACCGCTATTCTGAGACCACCTCACCTTATGGACAAGCCCTGAGGAGGATGGGGGGGAAAGGGACCCTCTGCTGGAGACATAACAGGCAGGGACCTGGAAGAAGCCGTCAATACGCTGATGAGCATCGCCTTCAGGTGACGCCTCTTCCAGGTGTCCTTCCCAGCAAGGATCCCACTGGACCCCCAAGTGAACTCTGGTGGTCCTGCCTTCCCGCCCACAGGCCCAGGCCCACTGCAGCTGCCCTCTCCTTGGCAGGACAGCCCTGGGTGTGTCTGGGGATGGGAGTGGAGGGAGGGGTCTGTCCATCCCACACCTGGCCCTGGCCCTCCACCTAGGTCTTCCTGGGAGCCTGTGGTGTGTTGGTGCCTTGGGAACACGAGTTCCTCTGGGCAGGGCGGCCCAGAGAGTACACAGGGTGGTGGTCAGGGAGCTGAGCAGGAGGATGTCCAGATCCTGTTCACAGCAGCACATGTATGGGGAAGCTGTGGACCCATCTCGGAGTGTTCCCTCTAGGGATTCTCCACCACGGACCTCATGGGGCAGGTGCCTCTGCCCCAGGATGCCCCCTCCCCCACACACCAGCTAGCACCCTGCAGCCCCCAGCGGTAAACTCCCCGGTGGTGCCAGCCCTGCAGCTCCGACATCCCAGGACTGCAAACGCACCAGGAGAGACATGTCTTCAGTAAGGGCCAGACCGCACACAGGGAAGTGCCACACGGTCTTACTCACCACCCCACCCTCCACCCTGTCCCAGGCGTGTGTGTCCCAGAGCCCCACCCTCCAGGCCTCCTCCCCGTTGGCCCGAACTGGCCGCCATGCCATGGGCAGCAGGTGCACACTCAGGGTGGGCTGAAGGCAAGAGCAGCCTGCTTGGCTCTGAAGCAATGCCACTCCCTGTCAGCCTCCCCCGGCAGGGGCATCCTCCTGGGCCCCACCTGACCCTCAAGCCCAGGCTCCAGACCACCCTGTTGCCCTCCCTCAAGGGCTAAAACCCTGACAGTGTGGGGTGGGAACACCATCTGGCCAGCCATGGCCATGCTGCAGGGGTGGGGTCTGGCCAGCCAAGAGCACTAAGTCCTTCCTGACGTGGGGCCCACGGAACTGAGCTCCCTCACCCCAACACAGGCCACTACCTGGCCCCCATGTCCAGTGGCCATGGTGGCACAGTCCTGACAGAAGCCACCTTTGACAGGAGCACATCCAGCTGGGATGGGACTGGAGGCCCCAAGGCCCCAGCTACACTCAAGTGTGTCCTCTTGTGAAGGAGGTCGCCCAAGTGGATCTGGACCAAAAGGGCTGGTCATACCTGTCCCCAAAAAGGCTGCATGGGCAGGGCTGTGTGTGGGGTACAACCAAGCCAAGAGGCCCTGAGAAACCACATAGCTCTCAGGATACCCACAAAGTGGCTGATGTCTTCTTCCCCACTTCCTGTCCCCAGTGGGGTAGGACCAGTCCCTCCTTGAGAGGAAGCTGGGCTGTCTGACACTGTGCAGGACTCTGGCACCTGGCCAGGGCCTGGGGCATAAGAACTAGAGAGCAGGAAGGAGCCCAGGCCCTCCAAGGGGAGGGACCATCCTTCTCCTAGAGACTGGGGTCTTGTCCTTGCACTCCTAATCGTTATCAGGACGCCCCCCCCTTCCTGCTCCTCTTTCCATCGTCTGGATCTTCTTTCTTGGCAACACAACACTCAGCAAAAAGCAGAAGCCAACTGTTCACTTCTTTAAAAAAAAAAAAAAAAAAAAAAAAAAAGGAACATGGGCGTGGCCAAAAAAGAAACCTATGGAGAGTCTTAACCCTCAGAACTGCCAGAAACTGATACCTCTTAACTGCTGCCCCACTGGCTCCAGCCAAAGATGAAGCAGCCGTACAATGTGTTCCCAGGACTGAAGAGAGCCCCACCTGGGCTGTGAGCGGGCCTGCTGTGTGCAGCTGACGTGGGAGGTTCCCACAAGGGGGCAGCACGGGGCACACTCAGCCGTCGGTGGTGAGATAGGAAAGCACATGCATCCCAGGCCCCTCCTGGGGATGAAGGCCAGGGTTCCCCCCCCCCCCCGGGGGTCCCTCGCCCATGGTCCAGGATATGTAAGACTGACAGAAGAATGCCCACAAGTCCGCGCTTGGGAGGTGTGCTGCCCAGGAGCCTTGTAGGGGGCTCATACAGCTACATCTTGGCCTGTGTCCTCCCTGCCCCATGGGCCCTACCCTGTGGGCCCTACCCCACACTGGCCACTAACACCTCAGCTCCCAGCTGCCCTTCCTCCCCGTGGAACAGTGACGTGGCTTGCCTCCCTGCTCCTCCCCAAACCAGCACCCCCAATGACCTAGGCTCACTACCTCTCCTGTTCCCAAAGTAGCGTCTAATCACACCACACGCGCAGTTTCCAGCAGCCCAGACTAAAGCGTCGGGTACTGACGGAAGCTGAGCTCCACCTAGGACGCCCATAAGCCACAAAGGTTTGCCACCAACTCCCTGCTCCGTACAGCCTCGGGGCGCTGGACCCTGGGGGCAGGCCAGGAACCCGCAGCAATCAGCAATCCCGGGGGGCGGTGGGGAGGTGCGGGAGACCTCCGAGGGGCCAGCTCCATCTGTCCAGGACCCCCCTGGGTTTGCCCTCGGAGGAGGGAGCTGAAGCACAAAGAGCCAGACTACCAGGAGTTTCCCTTCTTGAGCCCAGGGAAGACTGTGTGGGCTTTGCGTGGCGGCCACAGACGGGCCTTCAGAACCCTCTTCTCCCAGAGTCTCCGGCTGTGCTGTGCGGCCCACCTTGGGGAGGGGTGTCAGGCTGCTCCCCCTCTCTGCCCCTCCGCATGCAGCAGGGTCCACAACGGCATCCAGCGTGAGGTCCTCAGGCCGCGGGGGATTTACAAGCTGTCTGGAGCTTCACGAGCCAGGAGAATCCCCTCCTACATTTTGAGAACTAACACAGGGAACCAGCTTTTAATTCCTCTACACGAGAGCAGCAGCTACCAGAAGCACCTGCGCTGCACGGAAACGCGCGCGCGTACACGAGAAGGGCGGCCCGTGACAGGGGCCGAGCTACATTCATGGACAAGCACACTGCCCTGCTCTGCTCGCGGAGACCGCGGCCGGCCAGCCCTGGGGCGGCCCGCAGGGGCCGCAGGGCACGACCCCGCGTGCTCAACCCCCGAGTCTCCGCGACAGAGGCGTCACCAGTGCGACGGGAGGGCTGACCGCGAACGGCCCCCGATCCAGCCCCGCGGCCTGCGCGCGCCCCGACGTTCGCCCGCCCGCTGCTCACCGTCCGAAGGGACCCGGCCCAAGGCGGCCGCCGCCAGCCCGGCCAGCGGGCGTCGCAGCATGAGAGGCCGCCTCCACCGCCCGCCTGCGGGGCTACGTCAGCGCCGCGCCGGCCCGCCTCCGTCCGCAGCGACCTACGTCACGGCGTCGAGCCGGCCGGCTGGCGCCCGCGGAGGTCGACGTCACTGAGCATCGCCGGGCCGTGTCAGTACGTAATAGTACGGCGCCGGCCTCGCCCCGCCCCTCGTACGTGTCGTCAGCGCCGCGAGACGCGACGCCTGCGCAGGACGGCGCGTTGGGTTAGCCCGGAGTGTGTGTGCTGTACCTGCGGTCGCCTTCGTTCCCCAGTGGCCGGCGGAAGCCCGGACGCTGGGAGTCGAGGTTCTCCGGTGAGCAGGGCAGGGTGGTGCCGGAAAGGCGCGGGCGTTGCGGGGTGGGAAGGGCTTTCCCCGAGGGAGGGTCCGAGCCCCGCCGCCGGCCCTCGAGGGCGACAGAGCATGGGGGGGCATCCGCTTGGATAGTTCGTTTTCCCGCGAAGTGCCTTCCTGAGGCGGTGGGAGGCCTGCAGATACCCTTGCCCATCAGGTAGGGGACCCCACAGCAGAGCTGCGCATCTCGGCCGGGAGGTCTCTCTGCCAGGGATCTGAGTGTCCGACATCCCAGGCAGGGGTTGGGCTGTGAAATTCCTGGCTTGCCGGGCACGGATCTCTGCACCGACGGTTTCCTGGGGGTCAGGGCTCAGGGACAGTAGTTCCAGGTCTCGGCTCTCCTTTTATAATCCCGACATCGCGTGGTGTCGTGAGAAGTAGGTGACCTTGGGAACCAGGGAAACCCCCAAGGTGCATCCTCAGAATGGCTTCCCTGCGTCTGTAACCCACTACCGAGGGTCTGGGCCCTGCCGTAGACTTACGGACTCAGGCTTGGGAGGTAGGACCTGGGCATCCGGAGTTCAGGAACCCCACCCCTCACCCCCACCCCCACGGATGATGCTAATGGTAAGTCAGGGCTGAGAGCCTGACGGTTTACTGGGAGGGACTGGCAGAAACCCGGTGATAACTTCCCTGTTGTAGACCTCCTTAGGTCTATGGTTTCTTCCTGGCTGGGATTTGATGGTTAGGTGGGAAACCTTGTCTTTTAAAAAACTCTCAAGGGGCGCCTGGGTGGCTCAGTTGACCATCTGAGTCTTGATTTCAGCTCAAGTCATGATCCTAGGGTTGTGGGTTTGAGCTCTGTGTCTATTCTCTCTCTGTTTAAGGTTCTCTCTCTCTCTGCTCCTTTCCCCTATCTCTCTCTGAAATAAAAACCTAACATATAAATAACTAGTTAATCAGTGTTTTTTCTTCTTGTCCAGCAGGTTGCACACCAGGCCAGTGGCTGATCCTGAGCCTCCATGTACCACAGGGGCCCCCCGGGAAGAATGGCCACCATGGGCAGTCTGCTTGGGTAAGCAGGGACTTCCAGGCCCCTAGGGACTGCTGTCATGGGGCCGCCTAGCCAGCGTGTTTATCTGAAGAGTACGTACAAGTACATACAGATGATATGGTAGGTGTCGAGGGCAGAACAGAAGCGACTTGTGAGCACTTAGCAGCAAACACACGGTGGTGGTGGTGACTTTCCTATTCAGATCGCACAGCCCAGCCTGACTCTGGGTCCTTCCCACTGCTCCCACTGGAACTGTGTCCTCATCTGCCCTTCCCCTGACGTCGTGTCCTCCCTCCGATGAGAAGTATGGTGTGATCACAGTGTTGCCACAGAGCTAAAGGAGAGCAGGGTCCTAGTCGGTTCTGTGGCATCTAGGAAGAGGGATGGGGCACCGGAAGCTGCGGGTAGTGTGAAGCTAGGGAAGGGACTCCAGTGCAGCGTTCCCAAGAAAGTTCATGTTAGAAACGCTGTTACCGTGAGGGAACACCCAACATCCCTTCCAGCCCCTTCTGGAAGCCTCCCCAGTCTACCAACCCAGGGTCCTCCGAGGTGACTGTGTCCTGTCCACCATCTGCATGACTGATGGCAGGGACTGGCTTTCTGTTGCCATACTGAGTGCCCAGTGACTTAACGGCAGATGCAGTGTGGTTCTTGCCCTGAGAACAGCAGTCTTGGGGAGGAGATGTACCCTCGGCCTGAGGGATTGCTGGGAAAGCTGGGTGTGGTAGGAGCTCCACACAAGGCAGGTGGCACTGTGTCAGGCTGTGAGGTTGCAGGACACGTGGTCAGCCTGCCTTGTGGAAGGGGCAGGCCTGAGAGCTGAAAGACATCCCCACCTGTAGAGGACAGGGTCTCCATGAGAGCCGATGTGGGGACCAGGTGGGAGGTGTGGGCTGGATGGGGCTGCTCACGCAGCGAGAGCCTTGGCAAAGTCAGGTGGGGAGCTACTGGGATGCCTGCCTGCCACGGGCGTGTGAAAGAACACTGGGCAGACAGGGCCACCTCTGGCATACAAGACATTTCAGGGAATTCTCGAACTCTGCGGTCGGTCAGGTGCCCTCATCCTCAGACCTGGGCTAGAGCCGAGTTTGCAGGAAGGGTAGACTGGAGTAGACCTTGGGGGTCGTGCGGCCCAGCAGAGTGGGGTGACTAGGGCTTCCCTTGTCCTGTCACTCGAGAGCACACACCCTACTGTACGGAGGGAGGCCGAGTATCTGCCGCACTCAGAAGCCAGGTGGGCTCTGGGTGTTTCGGTCCACTTGTGCTGCCCCAGCAGCAGGCCATGGGGGCTGGGAGTGGGGAAGCTGGAAGTCTGAGCTCAGGGTTCTGTGGAGGCCTGTCTTCCTGGTTCCAAGTCCTCACAGCAGTGTTCCGGTCTCTTGCCTTATAGGGGCACCGGTCCCACTGTGAGGGCCCTTGTGACCTCCTCTCACCCTAACCACCTCTGAGAGGCCCCACTTCCAACAGCACATCATGGGAGTCGGGGCTTCAGTGGGGGGAGACACGAAGGTCCGGGCCACAGCACTAGGTCTCTGTTCCCCTAGAAGTCTGGTTCCTGCCCGATGCTGGCGTCCAGTGCCTGAACTGTACAGCCAGGCCTCACCAGGAATGGTGCCTGAAGCCCACTGAGGTCTGCGCTGCTGACCTCTGCCTTCACACCTCTGAAAGCCTCGTGATCTTGCCCAGCTGCTATGACCATGCCCTGTTGTGGTGCAGGTCAACTGTGTGCACCCTTGGAAGCTGGACAGCTGGGCCCTGTGGGTACTCCAGTCCCTGCACCAGCCACTGACCCGTGCACATGCGCGTCTGTGTCTATAGCCTACTGCGGCAGCACATGCTGATGGGGGCTGCCCCTGCGTGTCGCCACCTGCACCTGTCCTCCCAGATCGCTGACAGCAACAGGGCCTCACTCACGCGCGTGCGCCGGCAAGCCTATGCGCGCCTCTACCCCGTGCTCCTGGTCAAGCAGGATGGCTCCACCATCCACATCCGCTATCGGGAGCCACGGCGAATGCTTGAGGTGGGCCTCTCTCCCCTGTACTCCCTGGGGTGTGGGTCCTGGCAGGCTTGGCCGTAGCAACTGCTCCTGCAGGAGCTGTGGCCTCGGCACCCATGGCAGCCTAATGGGTAAGGGGAGACGGGGGCCATGAGGAGAGGGAGGAGGGAGAGTGGACTTAGCTCCACACGTCAGGACCAGAGAGCAGCTCTGAGCTGTGTGTCTGACCAACATCAGTCTTGGGAAAACAACTGAGAGCTTTGAAGGCAGACAAACCTAGCGAAATGTGAAAACCTGAACCACACAGTGGAGGACAAGGTGAAGCAGAGACAGGGACAAGGCTCTGGGCCCTCTGACCGAGCCCCTCCCCACAGATGCCCATGGATCTGGACGCCCTGTCCTCAGAGGAGAGGAGGGCCCGGTTCCGGAAACGCATGGCCCAGCTCACAGAGCAAAAGCAGCAGGAGCCAGAGCTGGGCGACGACTTTGATGTGGAGCGGTACAAGCAGTTTTGGACCAAAAAGTGACTGTGCCTGGAAGCTGGCTGGGTTGGGGACACCGTGGGCGGGGAGGGTGAGCCTTTAAACATGGTGTGTTCACAAAGCCGCCTCTGCCTTGCCTATCTTTCTGGTGTGTGTGTGTCTGGCTTGGGGTCTCTGTGGCCACAGGGTCGGGTGAGAACTGCAGAGCCAGCCCTCGGGGCCTGGAGCCCCTCCCCCCTGCACTGCCTTCCAGCAGGGCACCACAGGCTCTCCTGGCGGGAGTGTGGCAGCCACAGGGGTGGAAGTGGGTGGAAGGAGCAGGGTGTCTGGGATCCCTGCTGGTGGCTGGCCCACCCTGCCCAGCACTGAGGCGCTCTGCCATACCCAATGCCAACAGGAGGTGCCATCGGCCCTGTTGTGGACTCACTCTGCTTGCAGCCCCGCCCGGTGCAGCTACAACAGACCAGCCTTCTGTGGTTGACTGCTACTTTTCCCTCTTGTGGTGGGTGTCACCTTGGTCAGGCTTTTGCAAGACTGAAGGCTCAAGTCCTAACCTTTCCAAGTGCAGCTGGCCCAGCCCCAGCCTCGGGCTGCCCTTGGGTGTTGACTGTGGGGCGCTGCCTGACAGATGGTGGGGAAGGTGTACCCGGCATGACTGGAGAGGGGCGCTGGCGTCTGATTGTGGCTCCCAGAGAGGGATGTAGTGCTAAGCACCCACCTTTGGACTCCTGAGTCCCCACTGGTCCACTGAGCACATTGGCCCTGAACAGGTTTACAGGGACATGCACCGCCCCTGCACCTGTGCCTGCCCTCCAGCTCCCTGCTTGTGAGATGCCCAGTGGCATTGTCTGATCCCAAGGTAGCCAGGACGTTTCTGAAGATGGCAAGGCACTTTACCTGAAGTGGGGTCAACAATGATGGATGCAGGAGATTTGTAGCCAAAAGGCAAGGGTGGGTGTTGGTGATGAGAAATTACTAAGAGGAATCACCCAGGTAGGGAGCGTTCTGGCAGATGCCACCTAATGGGATCATTGCTGAAGGCAGGCTTGGCAGCAGCCCCACATCTGCATGGGATCCTGCTGAGATACTGAGGCGGGGGTGGGGTGGGGGGGGGGAAGGGAGGGAGGAGGTGGGCCTGGGCAAGCTGGCCAGGGGTCATGGGATCCTGCTGGTACTGAGGGCAGGGGTCTGGGCAAGCCGGACCGGAGGCCCAAGGCCTGGCTGGAGAGCTCTGGAGACCTGAGCAGTCTGGTCAAGCAGAGAACTCCATCTGCGCTACAACCTTCGAGGACCCAGGGACTTCCTATACACGGACCCCCAACTCCAGACCTCCGCAAGTACCACCCCCCCTTCCAGGCCCATTTGGGGACTTCAAACTTTGTGCTGACGGCTTCCAGTGTCCAGACCCTGGTGGCTGACCCTGCCTGGCCAACCACAGGCGGCCCCCGTGGCCCACGCGCTCCCCAGAGGAGCCTGCGGTCTCAGACCGGCGCTCTGCGCTCCCGCGCTGGAGCCCCCACGGGGCAACCCCCGGCCCAGGGGAGGCGTCGGCTCTCCGGGCCACACGTGGGGAAGCCCAGACTCCAAGACGACTTAGCGGCAGTGCACGACGCCGCAGGGGTGCCTAGGGAGCTTCCTCCGGATCCGAGCCGCTTCGAGCCGCCCCCTCCCGGGACTGCTGATCCAGACGGCGAGCCTGGACCGCCAGGAGCCTAGGTGCGCGCTTGGAGACCCCCTCCCCTATCTCCGGGGGCGCCGGTCGGGGGTTCCCAGGGGCCGCCCCTCTCCCAGCGCAGCCCTGGACCCCGGCGTCAGCCGCCCAATGTGGTTCCTAATAACAGCTGTTGTGCCAGCGGTACGCTCAGGACCAGGCCCAGCGCCGTGGACCGCTCCTTCCCCAGGGCGGGGCGCAGGCGCGCTGAGCGAACGCCAGGGGAAGTGGAGCAGTGAGCCGTGCGCAAGCGCGCCAAACCTTGGCGCGGGAGGGGAAGCAGTGCGCATGCGCGCGTGGCGCTGCGGAGCCAGCGCGGGTGTGACGTTCAGGCACGCGACGCGGGAGCGGGCGCCGGCGGCGGCGGCGGCGGCGGCGCCGCCCGGGGCGGCGAGGCCGGGGCTTCGGGAGACAGGCCCGGGGGCGGTGGACGGCCGGGAACCATGTTCGGCTCCAGCCGGGGCGGTGTGCGCGGCGGGCAGGACCAGTTCAGCTGGGAGGACGTGAAGACCGACAAGCAGAGAGAGAACTACCTGGGTCAGCGCGGTGCCAGGCCCGGGGCTGGGGGGTGCGGGTGCGGAGGACGAGGGGGCGCGGGTGCGGGGAGCGACGGTGCAGCGCAGACCCCGCGGGCCGAGCCCTCGGCGCTGCATTTCCACAGGCAACTCGCTGATGGCCCCTGTGGGCCGCTGGCAGAAGGGCCGCGACCTCACCTGGTACGCCAAGGGTCGGGCGGACGGCGCGGGACTGAGCCGGGAGGAGGAGCTGGCGGCCGTGAGGCAGGCAGAGCAGGAGGCGCTCATGGCGGCGCTGTGAGTGAACCCCGCGGGGTTGGGGGAGCTCCGGGTGGGGGGCGCGGCGGGGACGGAGAAGCAGGGGTCCAGGCGAGGCCGGCCGCTCCCTGAAGCTTGCGCGCGCCACCCCCGCAGAGGTTACAAGAACGTGCGGAAGCAGCCCACTGGCCTGAGCAAGGAGGTGAGGGGATCCTCCTGGGGGGCGGGGGCGAGGCGGGGCAGGGCCGCGAGCTGCCCGCCGCAAGCACCCTCTGGCCCTCCGCGCAGGACTTTGTCGAGGTGTGTAAGCGGGAAGGAGGGGACCACGAGGAGAAGGGAGTGGACCGGCTGCTGGGCCTGGGGAGCTCCAGGTGTGTTGCGAGGGGGGTGGACTCTGCCCAAGTTGCCCAAATGGAAGTGCGACCAGATTAGGGAGGCCGGGGCGTTCTCACCAGGGGGGCTTATCACCCGCGTTCCCGCAGTGGCTCCGCAGGCCGAGTGGCGTTGTCCCGAGAAGACAAGGAGGCCGCCAAGCTGGGGCTCTCCGTGTTCACGGTAAGTGCCCATAACACCCGGGGATCCCGCGGTTCAGGGTCAGGGGCTGGCTGTCTCTGCTCATGGGGCACTCCCGTTTCCCGGCCCGGGAAACCGGAGCTGGTCCTCCCCGTTGGCATCCCGGGGCACCTCCCACGCACCCCCCCAAAGTGGCCTCCCACCGCAGCACCATCGCGTGGACAGTGGCCGGCTGGCGTCTTCTCCGGCCTCCGCCAGGAAGAAGCCTAGGTCTGAGGACGAGAAGGCGGAGCCGGGGTAAGGGCCGCCCCCCAGCTCCCAGGGAGAGGGTGGGGCTGCACATAACTCCAGGTTCTCTTAGTGGCACGGCTGCAGGCTGCCTTTGGGTCTGCCCTTCCCAGCTCCTGTCCCTTCTTCCCTCCGGGGCCTGGGTCCCCATTGCCTGCTGGGGTCTCTGGAGGGAGGCGCTCAGGTGGAAGGGGGAGCCCCTGCGCTCTGCTGGTGCCCTGCATAGGGGGTGTGGGCGTTGTCACCTATCGGGGCATACGTGGTGGGGCGGGGGCCAAGTGGCATTTGCCGCAAGGGACTGTCCCTCGAGTTGCCTGTACCTGCCGCTACTTAGCGGTAGGAGGGTGGTCGGTACCCGGTGCGACCCTCTCACCGCCCAGCACTGTGTGCCCTGCCCCTCCCTGCAGCCCCGAGGGCCACAGGAAAAGCAGAAAAGAGAAAAAAAAGAAGAAAAAGAAGAAGCACAAGAAAGAGAAGAAGAAAGAGAAGGCACACAGGAGCAGGGGGACTTCCCCACTGCCCCCAGCTCCTGCTGGGTAGGTGTGCCTCTGCTTTGGGGCAGCCTGGTGGTGGGGTGGGCAGGGCAGCCTTACACCCACCCACCGGGTTTCGGTTTCCGCGGTCTCCCCAGGCCCGGGCGTCGCAGGCACAACTCGGACTCCAGCTCCTCCTCACCCAGCTGTAAGAGGCGGCGGCGTGGCCACCACAGTGACTGAAGCCAGACCTGCTGACAGTTTCCAGCCTCCAGCAGACCCCCTCCCCGCCCCCCCTGCAGGGGCCCTGGCCCCAGAGACAGCCCCTGGCGGGAGGGCAGGGGGCATAGCCTGGGGAGCCCCCGTGCGGCTTTGGGGTGGCCAAGTACAGCTACTTCTATTTTTCTTTAATTCACTCTTTGTACTTAAATAAAGTTATTTTAAGGGGAAAGTATTTCACACTCAAGGGTAGGTTGTCACATGTTCCAGTAGAAAGGGGCAGGGGAGAACATGACGACGGTATCAGGTTCCAGTAAGACCAGCCAGAGACCCTGGTGGGCCTGTCCCTGGGCAGTGATGTCAGATGTACCAGATCATCTGGGTCACATCTCACCCTGGGTGATAGGCTGGACATGTAGATCATGAGGGTGAAGACTTGTACCTGGAGTCTCCTCCACCCCACTCCAGGTGCCAAGGAACCTGCCCCCTGGACTCCTTGGAGAGGGGGGCAAAGTGGGGCACTAGCTCCCTCCCCCAGGCCTCCCCTCCTCTGCAGGGAGGGGACCTCTTAAAACCCAGCAGAGTGAGCACAGGACCCAGGCTGGATCCCTAATAAGGAAATATGCATCTTTTGCTTTGGATTTGAAAATTAATCTAACTAAAGACAATTATGTCTGTCTAACCCTGGCCCTGGCTTTTCAACCTGTTAGTGGAGGGAAGGGCCAGACTGGGCATCCCCAGGGCAAGGGAGCCTGGACTCCAGCCAGTCCACAGTCACAGCTGGCTGGGGGAGCCAGGGCACTGAGGATTCAAGGATGGCCTACATGGCAGCAACACAGAGCTTGGCCAAGGGCAGCACCCCCCCCCCTCTGGTCCCCATGCAGTGACCCTGCTGTCCCTATCATGGCCTGCCACTGCCAGCAGGGAGGCCAACGAGGCAGTCACTGCCAGGGCACTGGGCCACGTCCACACCTGCCACGAAGCCAGTGGCCTGTGTGTCCTGCTCCTGTTCCCAGAGGTGAGCTGTGGCTAGTGGCACCAAGCATTGGAGAGCCGTGAACTAGTTAAGAGACTTTATTCTAGTAGCTATAATTACAGTGCTTGTTTGTCGAAATGAAAACTGAAAACAAGTATACAAAACAGTTGATTACTAATTGTGTATTGAAAGCAGTAAGAGGTTCCACGACACCAAATAAACCAGTTCTGAGGATTTCCCCAAGATAAAGTTGAACGGCTCCAGCTTCTTCAGTGTTTATCAAAATACGAAAGAAAAAAGTAGACGTCGTCGTTTCGGTGGCAAACCTGACCCTTGCAGGCTGAGGGAGTGAAAGCACATGTGGACGGGGGCTCCGGGGGTCCCCCTGAGGGCCCTGGGAGTGGTGGCCGCAGCCCCCAGCCCATCCCCCCTGGGCGGCCATGTGGGCACAGGTGCGAGGACAAACGCTAGGGGAGGCAGGACCACCGGAGACAGCAAATCACGGGGACCCTGTCGTGACCATGCAGGATAGACCATGGCCGGCTCTGCCCCGTCACGTTCCCAACAGGAAACGGATCACCGGTGGACCAGACGCCAGCCCTTTACCGCAGAACCTAACTAGGCACGTTTCTCCCTTCCGTGTGTTCAAGTGTTCTCCTTGCCTTGTGTTTTTATCTGTTTTAAAAATGCACTGAGTTCGGGTTAAAAACCAACCACCAAAATTGATTCCAACACAGACCTAACGCCCATAGGAGAAGCGAGCGCCAGGCTGGCCCCGACAGCAACTCCTGGGGGCCCCGTGAGCCTAAAATCCCTTCTCAGTACTGAACAGTGGGCTGATTCTTTTTACAATAAAAAAAGCTGAGTAATATTGCATAGGAGTACCAGAAACTGCCTCGTTGGGAACAGAAACTATTTACATTAAATAAAAACCCGGCTGCAGGCTGCGTCTGCACATTTACAGCATGGTGAAGCACACTGTGACCGACCATGGAGACAGCTTCTGGCACTCACACCACATGAGAGTAAAGCAGGGTGGAAGGAGGGAGTGGGGGGGAGGGGGCGCAGCTCACTTCTGGTTCCGGAGCTGATTGGACAGCCAGTCCAGTCCCTCATAGAGCCCGTCCCCGCTGGTGGCACAGGTGGCCTGAATGTACCAGTTCCTGTGGCGCAGCGAGTGCAGGCCCAGCTTGTCCGTGATCTCGGCTGCATTCATGGCGTTCGGGAGGTCCTGGTGGTGGGAGAGGCCGACGACCTCCAGTCAGTGGGCAGCAGGGACCACCCCTTCCCGCCTCCCACCCCGCATGGCCGGGGCCCATGGGCGCACATACCTGCTTGTTGGCGAACACCAGCAGGACGGCATCCCTGAGCTCGTCCTCTGCCAGCATCCTCATGAGCTCCTCACGGGCCTCGTTCACACGCTCTCTGTCGTTGCTGTCCACCACGAAGATGAGGCCTGCGGAGCCGTGGGCGTCAGGACGGGCGCCTATGGCGCCCCAGACTCTCCCGCAGGCCACAGCCCCTCCGCTCACCTTGTGTGTTCTGGAAGTAGTGGCGCCACAGGGGCCGGATCTTGTCCTGGCCGCCCACGTCCCACACGGTGAAGCTGATGTTCTTGTACTCCACTGTCTCCACGTTAAAGCCTGTGGGGGCCACGACCCTGGTCAGCCTGCCACCCCAAGCAGTGAGAGGCCCATGCCCCTCCCCTGCTGCACCCCCCTGCCCCCTGCCCGCGGTCTCCTCACCTATGGTGGGAATGGTGGTCACAATCTCACCCAGCTTCAGTTTGTACAGGATGGTGGTCTTCCCTGCAGCATCCAGGCCCACCATGAGAATGCGCATCTCTTTTTTGCCAAATAGGCCCTTGAAGAGGTTTGCGAAGATATTTCCCATGCTGTAGACTGGGGGGAGCAACACTGGCCAGAGAAACCTGTGGAGACAGGGGTCCCTGGGTCTCTGTGCTGCCCAGGGCCAGCAGCGCAGGGGCACTCCGGCGGAAGGACAGGTCTGACCTCTGACAGCTCACAGGGTGGAAGCTGACCACATCTGGTTCCCAAGCAGCAGAAGGGAGACTGATGTACAACCCGCAGAGGGAATGCTGTTCACCCAATGGCTGTGGCTTTCACAGGACGCAAGCTCCTCAACCATGCAACAAGAGGGGCCAGAAACAACCATCCCGGCAGTGACGCAGGCCAGAGCCAACCACACCAACGTGACGTGCTCAGAGCTTAGCGCTCACCCACAGACAGGATTCGGAGCCAGACAGCATCTAGGCTCTTGGGCAGCACACAGGCCATGAAGTCCCAGGGGGAGCGACCCCATGGGCCGCATCAGGGACTGCGTTTGCCACAGGCTCCCCTCGTTCAGAGCAGAAACGCTGGGCCCAAGGGAGTGGTCTTCCATCCCACAGCCCCCAGGGCACAGGAGCCACCCGGCCCTGACCTCCCCATAGGCGGGCACTTTCATTTCCAAACAGGCACCTAGAAGAGCTGGCCACCTTCTCAAATGCACACTGTTTGGGAATCTGGGTGTTTATGGCTGGCTGCCTTTATGAAGCCAAGCACCCAGGCGCTGGGCAGCCTTTACACCGAGCGCCCGCAAGGCCAGGAAGAAGGCTGGCCACCTGCCCCCGCCCCCAGGAGCAGCCAGGAGCTCCATGGTCTGCGGGAGTTGCAGAGGGTACAGGTCTGCCCTGCGTCACCAGCTGAGACCACACATGTTCCCACTCCTGGTCAGCACCCAACACACCCACTTTACTGCCAGGATGCCTGTCAGTTCTGTGCCAGTCCAGTCAGCACTGGGTGGAAATCACCCACCCTACTGTGAACCTGACGCTCCCACGGGCCTGGGCATGCCAGCAGAGGCCTTCAAGCTGGTTTCTGTGCACTTGTTACTGTTAAAGATTTTATTTTTAAGTCATCTCTACACCCAACGTGGGGCCTGGCCTCACAACCCTAAGATAAAAGTCTCACGCTCCGGTGAATGAGCCAGCTGGACGCCGCACCTCAGTGCATTTCTGACAGTTTACTGCTGCTATTACCTATTCAAAAAATTAAAATTTAAAACGACCTTTACTGTAACGCTTCCTTTTCTGCAGACAGCCCATTCTCCTAATATACACAGAGGATGACAAATCCTTTGGGAACACAGAACGGACCAAACACACACATTCAAACTCGGCTCACTGTTGAAATCACTAATGAACAGGTGCCCAAGCGACAAAGACAAACAGAAAAAGGGGAAGACAGGTTCTGGGAGCAATGAGAATGTGGCTGGACCTTCCAGGAGCAACAGACCCAGGAACTCTGCCACCCACGTCCAGGCGGGAGGGTGTGGGTGCACACTGTGCTGCACACAACGACAGACACCCACAGGCTGCCGAGCCAGGACGCACGGCTGCCTGCATCTGGATGACCGCAAACAGCCATGCAAGTCTCCCTCTAAGAGCCACCAATGGAAGAGAACAAAAGAAAAGAAGGAATTTGGGGGGAAGGAAGAGAGAAGACTATTTCAAAGGAAAAAACAAACAGAACCCCCAACCCTCACATGGCTGCAGCCAACAAGGTGGGGACCCAGCGCACACAAAACAAGAATGGGGAGTCAGAACACAGCAGACCTCACGGCCAAGGTGAAACACACAAACCTGTGCACACGTTATGGAAAAAAAAAGGATACTTTCACTATGGGGATGTCTTTTTAGATACGACACCAAAGGCATGGTCAATAGAAGAATTGATGAGCTGAACTTTGTGAAAGCTACAAACTCCCAATCCGGGAACAACCAGGTCAAGGGTCAAGAGACCCAACCAGACAGAATATTTGCAAGAGACACGCCTGATCACGGACTGCCATCTAAGAAATGCCAAAAAAAACCACTTAGAACTCGATACCCAGCAGACTGAAACTGCACGTAAGAATTTTAAAATGGGTCAATGACCTTAACAGACCCCTCCCCACAGAAGACCTACAGATGGCAAATGAGCACAAGAAAAATCTCTAAGTCAGTATGTCTTCGGGAAATGCAAACGAGAACACCCAACTGCCCACTACACACCTATGAGAAGGGCCCAAACCCCCCACACCCGCACAAGCTGCATAGCATGGGGGGGGGTGGGGGTGGGGGTCACAGGAACTCTGCCTTGCTGGTGGGGACCTGAAACCGCATAGTCACCGTGGAAGGGTTTGGTGGTTTCTTACAAAACCAAACATTGTTGCATGGTGCGACCCAGCAGTCGAGCTTCTGGGCCTTTACACAAAGTCCTGGACGTGGATGTTTACGGCAGCTTACCCACAACCACCCAAACTTGGAAGAACCAAGACGTCCTCCACGAGGTGACGGGTAAAGAGACTGTAGTCCATCCACGCCAAGCGACATCACTCAGCGCTAAACAGAAATGGCTTAACCACATGTCACTAAGTGGAAGCAGCCAATCCAAGATGGCTGCGCACTGTGGGACTCCAAGTGCCCAGCGCTCTGGAAAAGGAAAACCACGAAGACAGGAAAAGGATCCCCCCAGTGGCTTCGGGGATTAGGGAAGGGAGGGATGACTAGGGACACAGGGGGGCTGGGCTGTGAGGGTGGTGACAGCCATCACGTGATGGGTCCATGTCATTCCATACTTGTCCTCCCCACGAAAGGATGGGCCCTGGATGCTGCAGCATCAATGTGGGTCCCCCAGGTGGGGACACTGCCCTGAGGGAGTCTGTGCCTTCCTCACGGTTATGCTGTGAACTGAAAACAGCTCCCAAGGCTTGCAGGATGAGGGGGAAAGGACAGAAATTCTAAATTTTACCATCTGACTGATGGAAACTCCAAAAAACAACACAGGAAAGCGTGGGGAGGAGATTCTGCTGTGACATCCTGCAGGAGCACAGAAACCTTTAGCCTGAAAGAGCCTGGGGTACAGACACGGACACAGATGCAGTCTGAGAACACCAAGGGTCCCAGCACTCTACCCCAGTGACACAGCAGTGCCCTCAGCCAAGGTGGCGATGCAGGGGAAGGGCAGAACAAGAGCCATGTCCCTGCAAAGAGGTGGAGGAGGGAGGCAGAGCTCCAAAGAAGGGGACATGCCACAGGCATGGCTTTACAATGGGGCCTGGCTATCCCAGGGCAAGGGAAAAACCGGTGACAGGTACAGAAGGCTCGAGGATGAAAATGAACACAAGAGATCACTTGAAACATATGCCATCCCCACCTGGCTCTGCAGCAGGTGATCCCCCCCCCACCCCTTGCCATACTCTTCCTGTTGCTGGGGTGAGGGTGATCCAGAGGGCTGAGGCCAGCACGCACTGTCCAAGCGGACCCCCAAGGGGGTGTCATCAGCATGCTCATCTAGAGATGTGGCTACTGCAGTGGAGCCACGACAGGGGTGATCTCGGGGAGACGGGAGTGGGCGGGCTATCTCCACTTGTCTTAGCACTAATGTAATCTTGTCCTTACCATGATCACAGAGTCCTGGGGACCGAGGGGTAAAAATGTCACTTGCACTCTCCCCAGCCCCCACGTGGGCAGGTGGACCATTTCAGGGTAAAACTGCCTGTTAGCCTCCTCCCCCCAGCGTGCCGCCACTAGCCCCCAAGTCCCCACTTGCCCACACACTGCCCCTGGCCTGCTCGGCTCTGCTGAGCCCTCGTTACCAATGTGGTCTGGGTCCTTCCCCTGTGGTTCTCCAACACATCAAACTCTGGAGCCCCAAGGGGACTGATGAGGTGAGCGTGCAGTTTTGGGTGCAAGACACTACCACACGGGCGCTTGGTCTCCCCCAGCCGAGAAGTGTCTACACCTGCACCTGGCCCACGACCCTGCTGGCTCCTGGCCTACCCCAGCACATTTACTGTTTTGCAAAATGTCAAGACCTAACAGAGGATCTGCCACAGGAGAAAGGTGGACCTCAGGAGAAAGGTGGACCTCGGAGCCATCCTGTGGCCTATGTCACACCCTCTGCCACCAGAATCCCTTAAGCTCAAATCAAAACTCATCTTTCCTGTTTACAATGATGACCCTCTGCACCAGTGAGCAATGAAAACACAGACTTTCTCAGAAGGGCTCCCTCCAGCCCCACAGCCTTGAGGGAACAAGTTTTCCCTCTGTTAGGACCAGAAACAACGTAAAGCAAAGACCTTGGCGGCCCACGTTCTCGGATAAAGAGGTCTATGTGGCTACGGGTCAAGGCCAGCGATGGGGCCTCTGTGGGGAAGCCAGTCCAGCCAGAAAGAAATGTAGCTTTGTGAGTTTACGCCCGTTCCGCTCCAATAAATGAATCCAACATGACTGGTTTAGCTGCCAAAGAGAAAAAACTTACTGTGACTTCCGCCTGTAACCCCAGCCTCTCCTCTGACAGGCCTCTGAGGTTTCAGAGTAAGCAAGGAACAAAGTCTGTCACCTTCTCTGAAATCATCGACTCAGCAGAATCTCTACCAGCGAAGACCAAGATGACCTGAGCAGTTTGCCATCATGGCCAAGAGGCAACCACCAACGTAGAGCTTGATTTGACCCAGGGACAAACACATTGGGGTTTGGGCTCCATTCTGCACTGCGGACACGATGCACCACTCGGCCTCCTCCATAAAGGGGAGCTCAGATGTTTGAGTTCCCTACATGAGTGAAAAGCTGGGTGACCTTTCAGCTCTTCATCTTTCAGCCTTATTTTTTAATTTTTTAACCTTTTTTATTCATTTTTTAAGAGAGAGAAAGAGAGACACAGAGCACGAGCAGGGGATGGGCAGAGAGAGAGGGAGACACAGAATCCGAAGCAGGCTCCAGGCTCTGAGCTGTCAGCACAGAGCCCGACACAGGGCTCAAACTCACCAATGGTAAGATCATGACCTGAGCTGAAGTCAGACACTTAACTGGCTGAGCCCCCCAGCTGCCCCCCCACTTCTTACAAGTCAAGTTTATTGGACTCAACTTACATACAGTAACATGTTCCGCCTCACAGTTCATACCCTCGTTTTGATTTTTCCAGAGCTCATATGCACTAGGAACCGTTTTTTAAGGGTCTCATGAATGAGCAACTGCTTTCTAGCAGCCCCCTATGTGCACCAGTCGTCAATCACTCAAGCCCCATCCATCCCTGACACAGCAGCCACCTATGTGCACAGGTTGTCAATCACTCAAAGCCCCATCCATCCCTGACATATAGATCCTAAGTGTAAAATGGGTCCTCAGGGCTCCTGGGTGGCTCAATCCACTGAGCGTCCTACTCTTGATTCAGCTCAGGTCTTGATCCCAGGATCATGGGATAGAGCCCTGTGTCCACACTCAGCGTGGAGCCCGCATGAGATTCTGTTTCCCTCTGCCCCTTTCCCTGCTCGCGCTCTCTTAAAAAATTAAATAAAAATACATACATAAATAAAAGGGGCCCTCTACTTTTGTAGGCCACATGTAATCTCTTGCAAACTGCTTTCTGCACACGAGCTTTGGACTCCAGGGCCTCAGCTAAACAAATAAAACCTCAGGCCATCACCCTGCCCATCAGCACAACATGTCATTCTGTAGCCTAGGGCTTCTTCTACAGCAGAGTATATTACCTAGTGTACCTAGTTTGTAAACACCAGTGGACCAGGAAAACTGAACGTGCTAGTACTAGTGCTAGGCAGATACACCACAGAGCCCTAACGCAGTGTGACACACAGGAATCCACACAGCCAGAGGGGACACTACACAGCCCGGCACACTCAAGGCACCTAAGTGGACTGATCTCTCTTATTTCCATCAGTTTTATTCCTATGACTGACCTATACCTTGTATTAGTTTCAGGTATGCAACAAGGTATCTCCCTGTAATTACGTGTTCACAACTCTAGCTAACACCCACCACCTCACACAGTTCCATGTTACTCTCCTGTGAGAATTTCCAAGGTTTCTAACACCATCCAGTACTGTCAATGGGTCACCACACTGCCCCCCCCCACGTCCCAGGACATGTCTCTTTCCACCTTCACTCAGTTCCCCCTCCCCCACCACATCCCAGGACATGTCTATCTTCCACCTTCACCCAGCTCCCCACCACCACATCCCAAGACATGTGTACCTTCTTCTTCACCCAGCTCCCCAACCCCCCCTGCCCCCACCCTGTACCACTAGGAACTTTCCATATGAAACACACAGTGCAGAACCAGATCATTCTGACCAGCACCCCAAGGCCAGTTCTGATGAGGAACTGCCTAGGGACTGCCATTGGGCCTTCCGGCACAAACCTTCAGGGTGTTTTACAGGACCCAGTCAGGCCCAAGGGCTGGCCCCTGTGCAGTGATCCCAGCCCCCACCCCCACCCCTCACTTCACACTCAGTCTATGGTGGCTGACGGTGGGGGCAGGACCTGGCAGGTCTGACTCCAAGGGCACAACACTACTGAGATTCAATTTAGCTGGCTCTTTGCCAGCTTCTGATTCAATGTGAAATATAACACCCAGAAATGAGTTTCCTCATCACTTGCAGCTCCTATCAACAGTAACAGCAATGTGAATACCCAAGGGCCACTGTCCACTGTCCACCAGAACAGGCACCGGTGGGACAGTCTAACCACATGCAACGAACCCTACTCACTACCAGCTACAAAAAACAAGGCACTGAACAGAAGAATATGTTTACAGTTCCTAGTTCCCCCTTAATTCAGTCTTACACTTTTACTTACTGTTTTGTAACATAACTACCCTCTAAACACTTCACCAAACTTCTGTTCTTCTGAAATGTATACAATGGAGCAAAATCCTAAGGGGTGCTGAGCGGCTCGGTGGGTGGAGCATCTGTCTGACACCGACTTCAGCTCAGGTCATGATCTCAGGGCTTGTGGGTTCGAGCCCCACGTTGGGCTCTGTGCTGACAGCTCAGGGCCTGGAGCCTGCCACGGATTCTGTGTCTCCCTCTCTGTCTCTCCTCCACTCATGGTCTCTCTCAAAAATAATTAAGTGTTAAAAAAAAAATATATATATATTAAAAAAAAATCCTACGTAGGCTAGCCCAATGTAACCAATACCCTTCTACAGAAGACCAATGAATACAAATGTCACATGTGTCTCCAACTAGACAACAAGGACCAATGAGACTCAGTCCACGCAGGACCCTTGACACACGTGTCACACTTTCCAACTAGACAACAAGGACGGATCAGACACGGTCCACGCAGGACCCTGGACACACGTGGCACATGGTCTCCAACCTGAGAGAAGGAGACACACAAGTTGAGCCTGGCCAGGATGCTGCTGTGTGGAAGAGCCCCTCAGCTCTCTGCATCTGTCCTGATGGCAGACACGGACCGCTCCACAGTATTTTCTTATTCCTGATTGGTTCCTGGCCACGAGGCCTTCCACTTCTGGCTCCGGCAGTCATGAAGGTCCCACAGTATTCTAGCCCATAGGACAGACTCTTGGCCTCCCATTCTACTCTGGCTTACACCTAAGGGCACAGATACCCTCTCTGACCCCAAATGCAGTCAAGTCTGAAAGACTTGTTACTGAAAAAAACTGAAGATCAAAAAAGCAAATTTGCATCAACCAACAACACTGAAATGCACAACAAATTGAGCCGAAAACGGGGAAATTCAAGTAATTTGTGAGCACAAGGCAAAGCAGCATCTGAGAAACCATGGCAGCTGTACAGCACCTATCAGCCTGAGAAGGGTCCTACCACCGACCTTACTGATCCGCGCAAGCCTGGACCAGCTGCAGGGGAACACAGGGGAATGTGTCCAGAGACCCTGGGGCCCCACCCTGACCACACCCCCAGCACCTTCTCCACGGAGGTGCCCGCTCAGTCTGTTACTCCACCATCCGCAGGAAGCAGCCCTTTGGCTCCAAGCTCAGCACACTCACACACGGAGGCTGAGCAGGACACGAGTGGGGCAGAAGGGTGAGGAGTGCCAGCACGTGCACAGTGAACAGACTGTCAGGGGCATCTCTCTCGGTGGGGTCCCCCACAAACGTGCTGTGGCCAGTCGCTGCACCTTCTCCTACCACATGGACTCCAAGGGGCCAGAGACCCCCGTCCACACCCTCCAAGGACGGGGAGGTAGGAGCAAGCCCTCCTGCAAACCACCCAGGGTGGCAGGAGGTCCTGAAGCTCTCTCAGCACAGGGGCCAATCCTCAACCCTCGGTCTGGGTCTTCAAGGGACTTGGAGGGACCATTACTGAGAACAAAATTAAAAACCCGCAGCCCCACCTCTTCTGGAGGAAGCTTGGGGGGGGGGGGGGCCCTCCGCCGGAACTCCCAGCACCAGACAGCTCTGAGAACCACTCCTCCGACCCTGCCTGCAACCTCAGGCAGCCCTGGTGGGGGGTGGGGGATGACTCTGGTTCACATGCCTAATCACACCGTTCTCCACCTGAAGCCTCTCGAGGGTCCCCACGGACCCCTAGGCCGGACCAGGTCAGCACCCTGCATTCACACTCTGGTGCCACCCTCCACAGGACCCCATCTCTACCCCTCCCCACAGGTCTCCACTAACACCAAACCCCCAACATTAACCAAGAACCTCCTCTCCATCCCCCTCGTCCCAGATCTGCCTGCCTCACCCTCTGAAAGGCAGCCTCCCCACCCCGGTACCTGCCTGTGCCCTGGTATCCTTATCTCCCCTCTGGCACCAGCAGGGGCCCACTAGGCAAAGTCAGATGCCTGTACACCACCCGCCAGGAAGGGTCCTCACAAGGGTCGGAGCCGACACGCCCGTGGAGCTTCACAGTGCCACCCCACCATCCCGAGAGGAAGCTGGCAGCCGGCACAGCTGGGGTACATCCCGTCCTGCAGCTCCATCTGCTCATCACAGGGAAGTCACAGGACAGTGAGTTGTTGGCGAGTGTGAGCCCCCACACAGGAAGCTCCGAGGAACCACCCGCCAGGGACCAGGGACCACTGCAGACCCACACGCTCACTTCCCATACACAGGGCGGCTGCATCCACCACACAGGCCATTTTCTCCTGGAAACGGAGGGCAGCTCTTGAGAAGGTACCACAGAGAACAGAATGCAATCGCCCTTGATTTACAAGGTAGTTGCATTCCTGGAAAATTCAGAACATCTATCAAGGCTGCGTACAAAAAAGAAAAAGTGGTTTGGTACACAAACCATGATGGAGTGTATGAAATCACTTTTTTTTTTTTTAATTTTTTAATGTTTATTTATTCTTGAAAGAGAGACAGACAGAGAGGCAGAGAGAGAGGGAGACACAGAATCTGAAGCAGGCTCCAGGCTCTGAGCTGTCAGCACAGAGCCTGACGTGGGGCTTGAACACACGAACCCACAAGATCATGACCTGAGCCAAAGTCAGACACTTAACCGACTGAGACACCCAGGTGTCCCAGAAATCAGACTTTTTATGACCTGAGGGCACATGGAACATACTCTTTCTGGGGACGAGGACCACTGGCCTGCAGCAGGTCTCCCCAGGCCCCCCTGCCCTCACCTGCTCCTGACAGTTCTCCAAAGGCCACGTGCCCCTGCCTGGGAGAGGCTTTGTTACCAGACCCACAGGACCCTGCACCCCATTCTGCTCACTGCCCCAGCACCACACATCCACCCGTTCCCTCCTCTGAGGCACACTTCCCTGGGCATCCGAGACTGACCGTCAGGGACAGGAGGAAAAACTGTAAAAGCACATCTATCAGGGCCCAGAAATTAATCACACACATCTACACATACACTTCTCCTAAAAATGAGTTTGTGGGGAAGAAGCCATCCAGTCAACAATGAACTCCACGCTGGAGCAATCTGACCGTCCTGGACATTTCAGGGAAGGAACTAAGACTGAAAGTCACTGTTGACTGCATGGGACCTGCCCTCAGGTACCAGCAACGGGGACTTAGTGCCTTTTCGTCCATCTCCCCAGGAACTGGAAGTCTCCCATCACTTTGACCGACAAAAACGCTGAAAACTGTAAATATCTTCAGCCAAGTTTCACCACCAAAATCAACACAACAGACAGTATTTTAAGTATAAATTAATGGATTCAGTTAATTAGGAACCCCGTGCTCACCTACAGATGATAGGAAAATTCACAGGATAACGCTGTTGACAGCAATGTTTGAGACAGACTTTGTTTTGGATCCAGTGATCAAAATGCTGGCATGTCTAACTCACCCTTCATTCCCACTCTTCACGAAGGAGACCAGACGGAATCTTGAAATTGTTTCCTTGGCCACTGGCCGAAGTCATACCGATGGGACACTGACACTTCACAGTAAAGTTTTCAGGACCTTAGAGAACCAGAACCCCCAAGCTTCCTGTTTAGCTTCCATGTACGACTCCACAAAACTGATTTCCTACGTAACACAAACTGAAAAGCATCAGGTATTTGCCAGATGAAGTGCCTCTTGGAACCCTTTCCGGCACCCCTTCAAGGAGCAAAGCTTATTAAATTCTGACTAAACGCTAGTTAGTGTTTCCCAAATCTACCATGCACTTCCAACTTCTAGAACCGTGTGTGGATCATAACTGCGCATCCAGTAATTTATGGTACGCACTAAGGGTCACCTCTGTGGCCTCTTCAGAAAAGTCGGCCTCCTGAACAGAATCACTCCCACATCTGTAACATCTCCCTGCCTTTTATGTTTTTGTGGTTGCTTCCTGACTTTAGTCAGGGCTGCTGATGACAGGATGCCAAGCTCTGGTGGCCACGGTGTGCAGAGACCAGGAAATAGGGGTCCATGGGGACCCAGTGGAGGGCGGCACGTCCCCGCATCAGTCAGCTCTGCCACTGCTTCCAACTCCTGGAAGGAAGCTGAGGAGGTGTGTGTGTGGGGGGGGGGGGGGGGGGGGGTTGCTGAGGGACTCCTAGGAATCAGGAGCTTGGATGCTTTTGTGCCAACCTTGCTACATTGCTTTCCACTAATCAGGCCACCTGACCCCTCCAAGTGTGGACCACCTTCCTGAACAGTGACAAAGCCATAAAGCTGCAATGCCTTAACAGTCACACACCTATGCTTTCAAGAGTGCCTAATAATCACCAGAACAAGCACCCGAGCGGTTACACTGTGACCTGGAATTACCCCCCCCCCCCATAAACTCGGCAAAGCCGTCCTTTGCCAGCAGGCAGGGTTCCGGCCAACCCTCTCCCAGGTCAAAATCGCTTCTGAAAGACTGGACACTGCCACACCAATGAGGAGCAGAGAGCACAGCTCAACTCTCTCATTTTAGGAACCCTGAGACCCGGCCTCCAGGCTCTCCAATGAGCACAGGGGTTTCCATGTGACTGTGACATCACCTCCGCAGCTCATAGCCCACAGACTTTACCGGAGCCCACGGGACAGGGAAGTGCAGTGGAAGTGTCCTCTTGAGTTGTCCATGACACAAAGCAAGTAACCAGACCATATGACCTACAAAGCAGAACCATGAGGGGCCAGAACCAGCTTCCCCTTCTGCACTTTCCTTAGAAGCTGATTGCTCAGCACGTAAGTTAGCCGTTCGCCAAGCCAGACATTTCCAGTCTTGTGTCTGCAGACAGGGACCACGCCAGGGGGCCTCCTGGAGACAGGGACCTCTGTGCTCAGCCACACACACTCCTGCCAGGGGGCCTCCTGGAGACAGGAGCCTGTGCACTCTCCCAGCAACCAAACCAGCTCTGTGCTTGGACACGACCAGACATGGGCTCATATACACACACTCCTGCCAGGGGGGGCCTCCTGGAGACAGGGACCTGTGCGCTCACCCAGCAACCATGGACCAGCTCTGCACTTGGACACCACCAGACTTGGGGCTCATACACATACACTCCACCAGGGGCCTCCTGGAGACAGAGACATGTGCGCTCACCCAGCAATGACAGACCAGCTCTGCACTTGGACACGACCAGACATGGGGTTCATACACACACACTCCTGCCAGGTGGCCTCCTGAAGACAGGGACGTGTGCACTCACCCAGCAACCAAACCAGCTCTGTGCTTGGACACCTCCAGACTTGGGGCTCATACACATACACTCCTGCCAGGGGCCTCCTGGAGACAGAGACATATGCGCTCATCGCAGCAACCAGACCAGTTCTGCGTCGGAAATGGCCGGACTTGGGGTTTACACACACACACACACACACACACACACACACACACACACACTCCATTCCTTCCATGCAGACCCCTCTGCGAACAGCGCTTGCACTTGTGGCCACTCATGTGGCTGCTGGAAACTGCACACACCTGGCCAGTGTCAGCGGAGCCACGACGTGGCCCGGCGTCTCGCACACACGCACACGCACGCACCGCTGGAAACGCAGGTGCGACCATGCAGACGGCGGGCACACAGAGGAGTGCTGACCACTCGCTCACTAGTTCTGAAACAAGCCTGCCGGGACACACGAGCGGCAGCACCCACTTCCGGGACCCTCTCCTCTCGCCACGGGCGCTGCTGCGGTCCTGCGGGACCGACCAGCACACAACTACTCGGTGACTGAGGAAAACGGGAGGGCGGGCCGCCGCACGGCTCCGGGACTCGGCACTGACAAGCAAGCTACCGTCTCCCACGCCCAGACCCACTCCGACTGTGCAACAAGTAAGCGCAGGGCCGCGGAGGCAGCTCGCCCCCGACGGCCCGTCCACAGGTACACTCCGCAGGCGCCAACTAGGAAGGAAGAGTGTTCTCATCTCCGCCAGCCGCGACCAGGAAGTCGGCCCTGGCTTGCATCAAGTTTTGGTAAAGGGGCCCCGCACAGACGCGGACGCGCCCGCCGAGCGCCCGGAGCCTCCGCTGGCAGCAAGTGCCCAGCACTCAGACCCCGGGACCTCGCCCCGCAGCCCCGCCCCCGTCCTGCCAGCCAACAGGAACTGGGCTCAAACCCTGGCCGTCGCGTGACCTTGGCGGCGTCCCGGGCCGCGGGCTCCAGTTTCCTGGTCCTCGAGACCCCGAGGCGGGAGGCGGAGCAGGCGGAGCAGGAAGCACCGCTTCCTGGGGAGCCCGCGGCCTGGGCCGGACTTCCGGGCGTGCACCCCGGTGGCTCCGGGGGGCGCGAGAACCACGGCGGAGGCTCGGGGGCCCCGCGGTGCGACCGACCCCTGCCCCGGCCTCCGTCCCCGGGACTCCTGGCCCCCGGCGCAGCCCGCGCCCCACCCCCCCGCGCCTCGACCCCGATCCCGGTCGCGGCGCCCCCCGCCTCCACCCGGCCTCAACTTGACCCCCAGCCCAGCCCTCTGCGCCCGCCCCGCCTCGATTCTCATCCCAACCTCGACCTCGGCCTCGACTCGACACCCTCCCCACACTCGACCCCCGGCCCGGCCCTCCGCGCCGGTCCCCGGTCCCCGGCCCGGCCTCGGGCCTCACCGCCCCAGCCTCACCTCGGCCCCCGCCCGGCCCGTCCTCACCACAGCCCTCAACACCCTTCCGCCGCGGCAGTGGGCAGTGCGTCGCGTAGCCCTGGCAGGCCCCCGCCGCCCGCCACCCGGCCCCTGGCCCGCCGCCTCACCCTCGGCGGCCGCGGCGAGGTTACTGCTCCGAGCCAGGCGTTGGTTTCGCTCCCACAAGATGGCGGCTCTGACGGCGGCCACGTCAGTGCCTGCTGCCGCAGGGAACACTGGGGAACGAGGCGGGTCTGCCCGCGGCCCCGCCCACCCCTGCTGCAGCACGCACGCGCAGACTCCTGGCTGGGGGCGGGAGTGCCGGGACAAGGACTCCGCCCCGCCCCGGGCCGCGCCCCTCCCGCCTCTGCGCTTGCGCACTCGCTTCCCCGACTCGGGGCGGAGTCCGTCCGCGCCTCAGTCGCGCTTCTTAGGGGAGGTGCCAGGTAGAACCCACCGGTCCATTTTGTAGATGGGGAGACTGAGGCGAGGAGGGGATTGCGGCCCCGGGAGAGGCGGCGCCCGGGTGCAAGAGAGGGTTCCTGTTTCCTCCCCGGCCAGGCAGGTCCCAGCGGACCAGCGGGCAGCGGGCTGCGGTCCCTTTCCCCGGGCGCCAACCCCCGGTGTGGTAATGGTGGCCACCAGTAGGTGGTCCGGGTCCTGGAGTGACCCAAGCAGCCGCGCGCGTGCCCGGAAGAGCGCCCCCGGGGAAGCATGCTGCAGATCACATGAAGAAGCCTTCCAGTTGGACAGGCTGAGCAGGAACCAAGCCAAGCAGGGGACAGTGCTGCTCTGGGGTGGTCAGGAGCCCAGACCCAGGAAACTGGAAGGTGGAGACCCCTTCTCCGGGAAACCTTGGGCGGATCAGAAGGGAGACGCGGACAGTTGCCTCCCTTCTCCATAGTCTCCAGGCTCAGGGCTTGGCTGTGGACCCCACATGGAAGCTTACTCTGGCCTCCTGCCAACCCCGGTTCCCCCTCCTTTCTGCCACCTGGGCTCCTCCCCCCCGCCCCTCGTGCTGGTTTGAGTGGTCTTCCACTCGAGAGGGTTGTTACGATTGTTGGAGGGGTTCTCCAGACCCGTGTGTTGTAGAGGGCACAAAGCAGGGCCATCACTTGTCAGAGAAGGGCATGAGGTATTTTGCTGCCTGTGGAGCAGCCTCCTGCTCCTCTCTGCCTTCCTCCCCCGCCTGCTCCAAGCTGGGGGGCTGCCCCAGTCCTCCTCAGCTGCCCTTCAGCCCCAAACAATGACAAACCCATCTTCTGAGAGGCTGAAGGCCCTGTGAGCCAGGCCTTGCAGGTCCCACTTGGCAGTCCCAGCCTCCCCCAGACCTCACCCCTTATGGATGAAGCAGTCTGTGATCTGCACCGCAGCATCTGCCCCCAGTGCTATCATCCTCCCTCCTCTGCCTGAGGCTCCCAGCTCAAATGCGACCTCCATGGATCTGCTTGGGTTGTCTGGGGGTCTCTCCTGCCCTAAACATGCCACAAATGCTCAGGCAAAGTTACCCTCAGGAGTATGTATCTCTAGGGAGTGACACAAAACCTTCTGCTGGTGCTGGCTCCCCACCCCCAGAGAGCCAATCTCCCACCAAACGTCTTCTGAAGCTTCCTTTGAAATTTAAGCTGTGAAAAAAATATATAGGCATGAAAGATACATGCACAGTTTTCGGAAGATTAATTCCTGTGTATCCACCTCTAGGTAAAGGCATTCACTTTCCCTCTTGATTCCATCCACCTGGTGTGTCCTCTCCGGAGGAAAGGGACCATCTGCAGGCCAGGCCACACATTTATGGGGGCCCCATGCAGGCACAGCAGGGGAAGGATCCCTGCCCCTGGCAGGGAATGAGGAAGTGCCAGGTGGTTACCTGGGGAAACTGAGGCCCAGCTGCTCATCTGAGATTACCTAAGGTTACCTGGGGCCTCCCTGACCCTCCTCCCTGGAGTCTGGGGATAGGGATGGATGGATGGAGCAGGGCGCCTGCCCAACTTCAGCCAGGAGGGGGTGAGGCGAGCTGTCTACAGGGTCCTGCAGCCCACATTCTCACTTTCAGCCAGACCACAGGTGTGGGGGCTGGCTGGGGTTTGGGGTCGAGCTCCTCTCCTCTGGGGGTTCCCAGACCCAGGACCAGGTCAGACGCCAGGATGCTAAACAAGAACCCCCCACCCCAGGGAAGAGACCAAGGACTGGCTGGAGCAAAGGGGCAAGAGCAGGAAAGACGGGGAGTGCAGATGTTCACACCCTCCAGGACCCCCAGCCTGGCAGGCACCTCACACAGCTCTGTTTGCGGCCCCTGAGAAGTGGGCAGTGTTCGCGGCAGACTGAGTCTGCTCAGGGAGGCTTAAGCCCACTGCAGGTCATGAGGCTGCGACTGGGGCCTGAGGATTTTGGCCTCTAGCAAGCCTGCGGCCGACCCCACACTGCCTCTCACGACACAGGCACTTCACTGCCTCTGTGCTGCTCTCTGGTTATCCTGGGTTCCTCCACAGCAACATGCATATCCCCTCTAAGAGTTCTCTGGATAGTGTGCGGAGAGGGGCCCTGGTGTTGCCTGTGTCTGGACCCAGAGAGGACCCCGAAACCTATCCAGACAAGTGGGTACAGAGAGCGCCTGTACCCTTCTGCAAGAGCCCACCCTTCTGCATGTCCTTCCTGGTGCAGCCTGAAGGTTGACCATGTGGGCCCAGCCCTCACATCCACACCTCATTTCCCCCCCACTCCAGGGCTGCCCTGCCCCTTGGCCTGGGCCTGGGGCTGGGCCTGGGCTGGGGCTACAGCCAACCAGGCCTTGACTCTTACCTCTTTGGTCATCCCAGAAGGTCATGGCCACAGAGCAGTTCCACTCACGTGAGAGTCCTGTGTTACCTCAGGGCCTTTGAACGTCCTCATCCTCCCCATAGCTGCTCCTGCCTCAGATTCCTCATCTTATGTCAGCCCCTCCTTGCCCTGCACCCCTACTGTTGAACCCTCACCCCAGCCCTGCCCCTGAGGCTCCTTGCCATTCCTGAGACAGACTGGAACCGGTCCTGGCCCGGGGCCGTGCTCCCTTCTGTGCTGGGGTGGTTGGTTCTCCCTGGCAGGCCAGCTCCACCGGGCAGGGCTGTTTCCAGCCTGGTTCTCAGCCCTGCTCAGCAGGCACCACAGGGGGTGGGGGGGGTACCCTTAGGACCTTCTGCTTGACATTTCGCATCTCCTGCCCTTTTGAATGTGGGCGTCACTCCCAAACAGCAGTGCGCACAGGACCTGCCACAGAAACCTCAGATACTTTGATGTCACATTGTAGCTGTTGCAGGAGCAGGGGGAATGTTTCTGCTCCCACACCACTGAAGCCAGGGAGGGCGTCAGCTGCACCTGGTGCTGCTAACCGAGGCCACCAGGCACAGCAGTCCTGCATGCCATGCCCCTTCCATGAGGCCCTTCACTGTCGTGACTCCTGGCTTTCTGGGGGTGCAGTTGGAATGCAGCCAGCAGGACCCCCTGCAGGTGTTGGGTCTGGGAGGTTGGTCTGGAAGGTTCTGACCACCCTCACTGCATTTTGGGATCTGGCGTCCTGTCCATACAATCCTCACCCCTAAAGTCACGTGCCCCAGATGTTTGTCAGCTTTCAGTAACTGGATCTGTTCCTTTGGAAATGGTGCATCATTTATTCTAGGCACTGATCAAACCTCATTCTGACACAGGGCCCATTTCACCAGGCTGTCAGGGGGCCCCGGCACACACAGCCTCCCCACTCTAGACTGACGGTGGCCCCCAACATCTGCGGGTCTCAGATGCCCCTTCCGCTTGTGAGACGGTGGCAAGTAGTCTGCCTGTTCCAGTATCAGCCCCACCACCTGCGCCACTCCCTCATGGTAGTTAGAATGGGGTCTCTGTGGTTGACCTGGCCCTAGCCTCCACCCCAGCCAGCAATGGGTGTATTTGCTGGATCGCACAGCTGAATCTGTAGCCAGAAGGACTTAGTGCTTCCTTTTTTTAAAGTTAATTTATTCTGAGAGAGAGAGAGGGACAGAGCACAAGCAGGGGAGGGGCAGAGAGAGTGGGGGAGAGAGAATCCCCAGCAGGTTCCATGTGGTCAGCACAGAGCCTGACACAGGGCTTGACCTCACGAATGGTGAGATCATGACCTGAGCCGAAATCAAGAGTCAGACACTTAACCGACTGAGCCACCCAGGAGCCAGAAGGTTTTAGATCCACCAGGTAAAAGCATGCCTCCCGCCAGCTGGAGAGGAAACCAGGAGCTGGCAGGGGGTCAGTTTTGTTGCCAGGCTGTGTGGACATGTGCACCCCAGGCTGCAGTTCATCCGAACCACTTGGGGAATGGCTGGATCTCCAGGTCCCACGGATGTATTGGCCTGGGTTCTGCGGAGAAGGGGAACCATAGGGACATGCAGAGATCTAGACGAGACAAGATTTATTATGGGGATTGGCTCCCATGGTTCCGGAGCCCGGGAATTCCAAGACTCCGCTATCCACAAGCTGGAGACCCCGGAGAGCCTGGTGTCATCATAATCGCTGAGAACCAGGGGCACTGGTGTCTGGGGGCAAGAGATGAAGGAGGTGTCGCTCAGGCAGCAAAAGAATTCCCCTTCCTCTGCCTTTCATTCTATTCAAACCCGGGGTGTTGGAGGAAACCCACGTGCTTTGGTGAGGACAATCTTTGCTCAGCCCACAGCTTCTGATGCTCCTGTCTCTGGAATGCCCTCACAGACACACACCCAGGAATGACACGTTCCTGGCCATCCAGGCAGCCCTCAGCCTGGTCAACATGATGCAAGATTAACCATCTCTGCAGGGCTAGGTGCGGCCCAAGAACCTGCTAACAGGTTCCCTGCTTCTGGCCCAGGGGCCCTTTTTGGCAGGAGGCCAGGGTGGGTGACACAGGGCAGTGCCACACCTACAGACTGCAGCCCCAAAGCTCTTGGATTTGGATTTCCGCTGGCAAATGTCTGCCTGTGCACCTGCTGTCTGGCATGCATGGGGGTGCAGACTGCCAGTGCATTTCAGGAGTCTGCCCTCTGGGAAGAGCCCCCTTGCACCCCCAGCCCCGTCCATGCCTGGGCCTGGCTCTGTTGCTCCCCCGCCCCGATTTGGGGGGTACTCTACCTGATCCCGGGGCACATTTCACCCCCAGCCTCCGGCCATGCCCATGGAGAGTGGCCAGGGTGCCTGTCTGTTGGGCACCCACTTCCCCAGGAGCCCAGGTCCCGGTGGGGCGGGGGAGGGGGAACCAGTCTTTGCTCCCATTCTACTGGGGACAGCCAGCTTGTCTTAGAGTCCTAGGACTCACCCACCTCCTCCACCTCCACACAAGAGGACACCAAGGCCTGAGGACAGGACCAGTGGCCGTGGTGACCAGTGGGGGTCTCTGGGAACAGCCGGCCATGGTGAGTAGACAGCCCAGTCCTGGTGCTCTGCCGAGTTTTTCTCTTTTAAATTGGCACGCACAGATATTCAGTGAGCCTGGGGATGTGGACACATCTGTGTGTACCCCGTAACACCCACACCCCAACAAAGGTGCACACCACGCTCACCCCCGCAGCATCTTCCAGCTGCCGTGCACCTCACCCCCGGCTGCTGCATCCCGCCGAAGGGGCCGTCGCCAGTCCAGAGGGAGCTGTGAACACAGCTGCAAGGAACACCCTCATGTGGCACTGTGGGAAATGCTTTCACTTCCACAGTGCCCGGAGTGGGGTTGCTGGTGTGTGCGCAGCAGTCCCTTTATGCCGGGACCAGATTTCTGGAGCAGCTGTGCATGTGGCTGCACCCCCCAGCAGAGGGGACAGGGTGAATACTCACAATGGCCTGGCCAGGCTGGGCTCCCCTCCTGGGGGGGAAGTCTCAGACCTGGGTCTTCCCTGGCCTCCTTGGCCCCACCGTCCACAGGACACCTCCTTTTCTTGCCCCCTAATGTCCTTGTTGGGGACAGATGGTCCTGGTCCTCTCCTGTGGCACCCCTGCTCTCTGCCCTCTCACCTGAAATAAAGCCCAAGCCTGCCTCTCTCCTTGGGGGCCCAGGGAGGAGAGAGGGGCCCTCCCATTTCTGAAGGAATCCTCCCTCGGATCCTGCAAAGAGACCAATGGGACCCTTACCTGGGTTCTGAGTGGGTCACCCTGCTGGTGGCCACCAGCAGGGCCTGCATCTGAACTCAGAGCTCCTGGGAACCAGGTTTGCAGTGTCCTATCAGGGAACACGGCTGAGTACATGGAGCTGCTCTGCTCTGGGGGGTTGGCACTGGGGCCTGTTCGAGTTAGAGTTCTCTGGGAATGTTCAGGGGCTGGTGGTGCAGCCAGGTTGGCAAGGGGCCAGCACAGAGCAGGGAACAGCTCCATAGGTTGGGACAACATGAGTGAACTACTGTTGCTGGTGGCATGCAAGAGGAGGCTGAATGGCTTTTCAACACAGGAGGCATCAGGTAAGGCTTGCTCAAGGTGAGCTAGAGCTAAGATTCCATTATTTCTTGAGTAGAAGTAAGTCAGAGGTGGGAGAGGCATGTGATGATGAGAACAGTTAGACTAGAGGGGCTCCCTTTTGTCCTTGGAGAACATCTGAGTATATTATACCCTGTTGGGGGGAGAGCAATGTAGGTAAAGGGGTAGGGGTCCCTTCGTGATGTGGTCAGTTGGGGTGGATGAAAGACCTTATATGGGGACCTGAGGTGTGGCTGGGGAGGGCCTGGCACCCAGTGAGGTGGTGGTGGGGGGACGGAGGAAGGAGTTGAGCCCCCACAGGTCGTGCAGGGGGACACAGATTGTGAGGGGTACAGTCCCAGGCTCCACCTGGATGAAGCTGTTCTCTTGAGGTCCACCCACCAAGGGTGAGGGGGGCTGGTGTCTGTGTCCCTGTCTCTGCTCCCTCTCCCTCTTTCAGGACCCGGACAGAGGACAGTGGGAGGGAGGGACCCCGCAGAGTCTGGGGGACACAGAACGCATTCTGGCTTCTGGAAGCCCTGGCCATGAGCCCAGGAATGTGGGGCACCGGCAGCTGTGAGAGGTGGGGAGGACCCTCCTGGAGTCTTCAGGCCCCCAGGGCAGGGCCGCATCCCACAGACCACACCCCAGACTGCACTGCCCCCAGCTCAAAGTAGCTGTCAAGTGGGGCCGTGGGCCACTGGGCAGCTTCCTGATGGCCCAGTAGGTGCCCAGTGCTCCGCTGGGTGGAGGACTTGGAGCTGAGGGGCTCTGCTGTGGATTGGGGGCTAGCCCACTGCTGCTGCACATGTAAGGGTGTCCAGGACCCCAGGCGAGGCCCCCCACCCGCCTGTATGGTCCCTGTTCTGGTTCTGTGGCCTGGCCACAAGGTCCACAAAGCTTCAGATGAGTCTTCATACATGATATCTCATCGTTCTGGGGCTCGGGACCTGGGGCATCTCGGGGACATGTACTGGCCTGAGGTCTTGCATGAGGTGCAGGAGATGGCCACAGTGCCTGTGTTTACCCCACAGGTTCTACAATGGATGGAGCTTTGTCACCCCAAATTCCCAGTGGTCCAGGACCACAGAATGTGGGCTCATGTGGAAATGGGGTCTTTGCAGAGGTGATCAAGGTGGGGTATCTCGAGGTGAGAGCATCCTGGATCAGGGTGGGTCCTTATGAGACAAGGGAGGGGGGTTTGAGATGGCCACATGGTGACAGAGGCAGATATTGGGGAGACATGGCCACGAGCCCAGAACGCCTGGGGCCCTGGCAGCCGGGAGAGGCAGGAGGAACCCTCCTGGAGCCTTCTGAGGGAGTGAGGCCCTGTGACACCTTGACCTCAGTCTCCTGGCCTCCAGACCTGGGGGTCTGTCCTAGGCCCCCCGTTTGTGGTACTTCATTAGCAGACCCAGGGCCTTGGGCAGCCTTCTGTACTCACTGAGCTGGTACACGGGCTGGAAGGATGGGGACCCCGTGGACACCGTGTCTCTTCTCTGTGCCTGTCCTGGTGCTGCCTGCACACAGCAGCCACAGGGTGGCCGACTTCTTGCCGCTGGGCTGTGGGGCTCAGGGCCACCTAGTGGTCACAGTGGCTCTGGCTCTTGGGGACAGAGCAGTCCCCTCTTGGGCATCCCCTGCCCTGCACCCCACTCCCACCAGCAGAGCAGGCCTGGCATTAGCTTACCAGAGAGCACCCCCTCACCCTGCTTCCCTCACTTGTCGCCCCCAAAGCCCCATGTCTGCAGGAAGCCAGGCATGTAGAATGTCGGCCCTGCAAGCCTCAGCCAACTACCTGGGGAAAGACGGGCCACTGTGGGGCAGGGCTCCCTTGCCTACTGGCCACCCTCCCCACCCGGGCCGCAGGCCCAGGCCTGGAGCACATGTCAAGATGCATGGACTCTCTCAGGGCTGCAGACATGTCTCACTGACCATCCCATCATGCAAAGCCCAGGCACCTGGACGACAAGCAGAGAGGGGTGCCACGGGGGTCAGACACCTAGTGAGTGGCCCGGTCAGAGGCACCGAGTGAAGCTAACAGCCTCCCCCTCTCTGTGCCCATGGCTTCTGCCATCTGATGCCCTCTTCCCCCCAGCTCATTCCAGTTCACGGGCCTCAGGTCCTCTGGGCCCTGTAGCTCCTCAGCTCTGTCCAGGCTCCTGCCCCAGGGCCTTTGCACTGGCTGCCCACCCCAGGTAAGCTCCCTCCCTCCCTTTGTGTACCTGTGCTCTCCCCCTCCTGCCTCTCTCTGCCCCTATGCCCCTACCTCTGCTTTCTTCTACTACACATGACACATTTGATGCATTTTTTTGTTTTACTGTTTTTGTCCCCCAGTGACAGGCAGGACATTTGCATGGACACACTATATAGACACTCACTAAGTGCTTGTCAATTGTTCCTGGGCAGATGACTGACAGGAGAGCAGGGTGGGTCTCAGGGGCAGCCAACAGGCTCAGAGAGGGGCCTGGGGTCATGCTGGGGTCTGCTGGGTGGAAGGCCACCTGGTGGTCACAGTGGCTCTGGCTCTTGGGGACAGAGGAGAGAGATCCGAGGAGATCCAGGCGGAGACGGTCAGATGGGGGCGCTCCTGCCCAGGCCACTGTCACCGGGCTGGGAACTCTCCATGCTTTAATTAAAGCCCGCCCCTCCGCCTGACCCCACTCTGCCATCACATTCTCCACTTAATTGGGGCCCTTCAGAGCGGCCGAGGTTAATTAAAAAGCCCAGCTGAAGGCATCGCGGTGTCCTGGCATCTGCCGCCAGCGCCTGCCCGCGCCCAACCCGCCTCCCCCCCCACCCCCATCCCCTGAGGGCCACCCCCTAGACTGTCGCCCCACCTGGGCCCCTGAGTCCACCTCCTCACACCTTGCCCCTCAGAGATCCTGAGTTTCTGGCCCCACCAAGGGGCGGGGGACATGGCCTGAGTTAGGTTTTGTCCAGCCCTGGGGTCCAGGCACTGCTTCTGGCTCCCAGGCCAGGGTGGGCTGGCCTGTCTTCTGCAGCCCAAATCCTCCACCCACAGGCCCAGCTGTGCACCAGAACCTGAGGAGCCCCTTTTCTAGGGGAGGGAGGTCTCAAGCCTCTTCCCACCACCCTGTTAGGATATCTGTGAGGAAGAGACCAGAACTGGCCGCAGATGGGCTCCTGGCTCCCCAGCTGGTTCAGGGCTGTGGGTTCTCTGTGAGGACAGCTGGCATGGGGAGATGAGGGGATCTGAGGCCCACCAGGTGAGAAGCCGGTGACCCTGGGGTCTGTGAGCCAAACCTTCAAAGACTTCATATCCCCAGGCCTGGCCGCAGACAGGGAGACACAGGCCATGAAAGGCCAAGGCCCTGACAAAAGCTGGCCTTGTTTGGCCACGGATGGGAGGAGAGAAGGTCACAGCATCATGCTGCTGCCCACACCCCCAGCATCTGGGCCTCCAGGCAGTGTGCCGGGTTGCCCAGAAGAGCAGGGCTGGGACTGGGGGAGCCTGAGCCGGCATCCAGGTCCCGTTGGGAGGTCTGGTGTTGTTTATGGCCAGAGAGAAATTATCCCTCATGACACCTGACAGTGGAACACAGCCAGTGCTGGAGGCCACAGGTGTGCTGAGATCTTGCTGGGGCTGCTGCCTGAGGGCTGCAGAGGGAGCCCTGGGGAGGCCCTGGTTGGTTTCCCGGCACAGGTATGTCCCCAAGGGCCTGCTCAGAGCCCCCAGGGCAGGGGACACAGGAAGCCAACACGTCCCTCCTCTGGCTGAGGATGCAGGCACCTGACCTGTGGGACTGGGTCAGCTCATGGTGGAGGGTGTGTCCAGGGGAGGCGCTTGGTCTGGAGCCAGGAACGAAACATGTGACAGGACCTGTGACAGGGACAGGCAGGGAGTCCCCCGCCTGCAGCAGCCCCCTCCATCAGAGTCCCCACCATACCTGTTACCCTCACAGCTCTCTGGAACCAGGCTGCAGTCCCAGTGCTTGGAGGGGAAGTCGAGGCCTCCAGGTCCGGGCTGAGCTGTCTGCTGGTCCAAGCTGGTTGCTGGGCCCCAGCCCCACCAGCTTCCCCACGTCAGCCATCTGTCCTCCCTAACTGGGAGGAAACATCTGCTCCCCCCATCCCACCTCACCCCCGTCTCCAGGAGTGCTGGCAGGGATATGGGCCGCTGGGGCAGTACTGGGTGGCTCACCAGTGGCCCAACAGGGGCATTAATGTGGCTCATCCAGCCTGGCCTGCCTAAGGCCTGGGGCTGGGGCTGGGGAGGGTAGACCTGTTGGGAGCTGGGTCTGCCGGTAGGCAGAGAGCTGGGCCCTAGAGCCAGGAAGGGCTCTTTTGAGGCTCTGGTCTGTAGCTCGAGGGACAAAGCAAGGAAGGGCTTGGCATCAGAGCCCTCCCCTGGCCACCAAGGCACATGCACACACATGCAGAGCTGTTCAGGCCTCCCTGTGGCTGAAGCGGTGGAGGCAAGGGTGAAAGAAGGCATGGGGGGTGGGTATGACTTAAGGGCTCTGCTTCCCCTGAGACTCTGCCAAGTGCCTGTGGGCAAGCCATGCCCTAACTGCTGTCAGTCTCTCCGACATGAATCAGAGGACCCCCTTCGGCTCAGAGTGGGACCAGATCGCAGATCGCAGCAGGTGCAAGCTGAGACACAAACACCATCCTGTGGGCACTGGGGAGCTATGGAAAGTTCTGGAGCAGAGGAGGAGCTGGCTCCGGGCTGTGGCCAGGAAGGTGGTGTGGCCCCCCGCCTCAGTTCCCAAGGTTCTGGCCCAGGCCTGGGACTTAAAAGCACACTCAAGGAAGAGTGACTTACAGGGCTGCAGACCTCAAGTGGCCCTACTCACTTTCCGCCTTGCTTCTCTGCAGACTGCAGGCTACAGGCTGGCGGGGCCTGGTCTAGCAAGAACCGTGTGGACTGTGGACAGAGGGGGTGCTCAGACGCTCTGGAGGCTCTGCATGGGCCTGCCTGCTTCTCTGCACCCAGTTCTCAGGCGAGGGACAGACAGGAAGGCAGTGCCCTTGTCCCACAAGCCTTGTGCACTGAGGCTCCAGCCTTCCCACATTCCTGCCGTCTGCTGTGCAGATGGCTGCAGGGCTGGGAAGGGGTGTGTGTGTGGGGGGTGAGGGGGGTCCTGACATTTGCCATTGGGACTTGGAGGAGGCCTGTTAGGTGACAGGGACTGGGCTTGGATGCAGGGCACCCCTGGGGAAGCTGGAGCCCACAGACCTCCTCTCTGGAGGGGCCTTTCTGCCATGGAAGTCTCACCTCCTCTTGGAAGCCCCCCCAGGATTGACTGCAATGTGCCAACCCTCCCACTTAGATGGGCTGTGGGAAGCAGGACAGCCTCGTCCTTTAGAGTTGGGGGGGATGAGACACCCCTAGAGCTGGGCCTCCACAGTGGGGGGTGGGGAGGGTGGCAGACGATGCCGTCCCTGCCAGCTGGCGTGTTTGGTGGACGAGTCCTGGTCCTCACACCATAAACACCAATTTGCAGGGCCCCAAGAGCCAAATGACTGTTTACCGTGCACTCCAGAGACTCAAATAAAAAAGGGAGAGAGAGAGAGACGTGATTGAGGTGCCAGCCTGCAGCTAAACGTCTATTAGCACCTCTGACTAGCTCCTGTCCCAGCTGCCAGGCGGGCGGTGGCGGCTCCCTGGCTGGGGCCCTCCCAGGGCTTCCCTGGTGCCCTGGGCACCCCGCCTGGTCCTGGCAGCTACAGGGATGGACTCCCACAAGTGGAGGGGGCCTCAGGGGCCTGGGAGAGGATGAAAGAGCCATAGAAAGTGTGCCCCATGTTCACCTCCTCCTGGAAGCCCTTCCAGGTGACCCACAAGGTAGCGAAGGGGCCATCACCACCTAACCCTCCAGGGCCAAGGTCACTGGGCCAGGTGGGAGTGTGCTCCCATCTCCCCCACTTTATGGAGGGACATGGGGGTGGCCTAGCTCTCATGCACTCACACAGGGGAGAGCGCCCTCATCCAGCATGCCTCAGTTTACCCATTGGTGCCTATGAACACTAGGGCTGGCAGTGCCCCCACCCAGGTGGGATGGGAGAGGCACTGTCCCAATCTCCTCAAACCTTGGATGTTGTCCTTGGGGATCATGTACAGTCCACACTGAGCTTATCCAGGTTGGAGGGTGGCATAGACAGGTCAGGTACTCTGTTCCCGTTTTAGCCAGAGGCCAAGGGGCTTCCAGAGAGGAAGCTGCTGACTGCCAGCCCGAGACCTCACAATACCCTGTCCTTAGGATAACAGGAAGGCTTCATGAAGGCAGATGGGGTTCCAACAGGGAAACGGATGTCAAGAGGGATGAGCAGGTTGGGGAGGACCTGGGGCTTGGGGTGAGGGGGAGCAGAGGGAGTGAGGTCACTCCAGGTCATCCCAGACCGAGCCCCAGGGCAGGGCCTTATGCCCCAGACCCCAGGGCAGGGCTCTGTCCCCCAGACTGGGTCCCAGGACAGGGCTGTGTCCCCCAGACCCTAGAGCAGAGCCATGTCCCCCAGACCAGACTCCAGGGCAGAGTCATGATCCCCAGACCAGACCCAGAACAGAGCCGTGTTCCCCAGATGAGACCCCAGGGCAAGGCAATGTCCCCCAGACGAGGCCCCAGAGCAGGGCTGTGTCTCCCGGACTGGGCCCCGGGGCAGGGTTGTGTCCCCCAGACTGGACTCCGGGGCAGAATCATGATCCCCAGACTAGATCCCAGGGCAGGGCTGTGTCCCCCAGACCCCAGAATAGGGCCATGTGCCCCAGACCAGACCCCAGGGCAAGACCATGTCCTGCCAGACTGGACCCCAGGGCAGGGCCATGTCCCCCAGACTAGACCACGGGGCAGGGCAGCATTCCCCAGATGAGACCCCAGGGCAGGGCTGTGTGCCCAGACCAGACTGCAGGGCAGGGCTGTGTCCCCCAGACCAGACCCCACGGCAGAGTCATGATCCCCAAACAGGATCCCAGGGCTGTGTCCCCCAAACCCCAGGGCAGGACTGTGTGTCCCAGACTAGACCACAGGGCAGGGGCAAAGACCTGGCCAGGGGGTCCTTGGAGCCCATTCAGCCCAGGCTGCGATGCAGGGCAGGGGGTCACATCATGCAGGGCCTGGGGACAGGGTGTGTGTGTGTAAGGGGGGTGGGCTCAGCACTCGGTGCCAGGCTGGGGGACCCAGAGCTGGCCCTGCACCTGCTGCCCTGGGGGTCCCAGCACTGGGAGGTTCTGGCTCAGCACAGGATGGGGAGGTGGCTTGAGGAAACTGGGAGTCTGGGAGTCTGGGGGAGGGAGAGCTGGTGGGGGCTCAGAGGAGGGGGCTGGCCACACCCCTTCCAGGACTTCAAAGCTGCTGGCCTGGGAGTGTGAGATTTGCAGGGGGCTGAGCCAAGGGGGGCCTGGTGGGGTGAGGCCCCACCACCTCCGGGCCTTTAATATGGTTATTCCTCTCCTGTCTCAACTACCTGCGAACAGGCCCACCCGGCCCATTTCCTGCCCTCTCCTGGGGGCTTCGGGAGGGGCTGTCAACTCCCTGGAGAGGGGGAGAGGCAGAAAGGCCGAGAGGCCAGGCCTGGCTGCCCAGCTCTGCCCTCCTGAGTGGGGGTCAGGGCAGGGCTGGGGGGGTTGGGCCAGGCTTCAGACAGGGCTCTGGATGGAATATCCCACACCTGCAAAAGCCAGGAGCAGAGAGGCCCTGGGGAAACCCCCTCATCCCACTTCCTCTTGCACTGGAGGGAAACTGAGGCCAGCTAGTAGAGTTGAGGGTTTTGCCTCCTCATTCACTCAGGCTCTTCTTCCCCACCCCCCTCGCCCAAACACCAGGCCTGCTCTGCGGCCCCTTGGGGCAGGGTCAGCCCATCCTGGCCCCCTTCTGGTGGGCTCCTCCTCTCTCTGCCCTGGAGCCAGGGAGAGCTGAGACCATCTCCACGGTGGTCTTGCTCCCAGGCCTACAAGGGGGCCTCACACTCAGCACCCAGAGGCCAGAGCCTGCCCAGGTCCCTGATATGTTGTGTGTCCTCAGGTCAGCACCTTGCCCTCTCTGGGTCCCTGGGGAACAGAGCCTGGTCTGGCCGACCCCTGAGGGTGGCCCTGCCCCTGCATTCTCCCTTGTGACCTTGTGGCCATGCCCATGCATTGCCCCCCACCCCACCCGCCTCTCCAACCCTTTCATCTGTGGAGCCCCCAGCACCTGATACCCAGCAGGTGCCAATTAGGGCGGCTCCTGCCTGGGCCCTGACTCAGAGGTGCTGTGTGGCCACGCTGTCTGTGTGTGGTGGATGGAGCCCAAGGGTGACTGGAGAAGGGCATCTGTCACCCCCTACCTCCAGGCCTGACACTGTGCCGAGTGTCTGATCCAGCTTTATAGACCAGGATGGCCTTCGGGCTGCGTTCAGACTCCCCTGCTCTGGACTCACCCTGTGGAGGAGGCTGGCTGCCTGTGCTCCTGCCTCGGCCTGGGCCCTGTGCACTTAATCACTGGCTCCTTCTTATTAGAGCATCGGCCTACAGCCCCACCTGGCCCAGGGGACCCCCGGGGGCCCCAGCTGGGGATCCCCAGTGGTCAGCTGCAGCCCTGGAGCAGGGGCAACCCAGCCTGCAGTACACCTGGTGGCAGCACAGCCAGCAGGAGGCCATGGCCTTGGGGTGGGACATGGGAGGGCCAGCCCAGTGAGGTGTGGTGGGAGGGGTACTGGGAGTTCAGGGCAGGGTCTGTGTCCTGCCCCACTGCCCCGCCTGGCCCCATAGGTTCTGTCCTATGGGATAAGGCCATGACTCCTCACCCCCAGCATATCTCTAATGGCCCTCCCTCTAATCCTACAGGGCTCTCTTGGATTGCTTACTCCTGCCTGCCCTGGGTCTGTGAATCCCTGTCCAGAATCCCCTTCCTGCCCTGGGTCTGCATCCCCTTGTCTGAGATCCCCTTCCTGCCCTGTGTCTGTACCTTCCTGTGTCTGTACCCCTGCCTGCCCTGGGTCAGCACCCCCTTGTCCAGAACCCCTTCCTGCCCTGGGTCTGTACCTTCCTGTCTGGGATCCCCTGCCTGCCCTGGGTCTGCACCCCCTTGTCTGGGACCGCCTTCCTGCCCTTGATCTGCACCCCCACCTTGTCCAGGATCCCCTGCCTTCCCTGGGTCTACACATCCCTGTCCAGGGCCCTTGTCCAGCCAGCTGTGGCCTTTCTGCAGAGAACAGCTCTTCACCCCTGTGCCCTCAGGGATGCCCTGGGGCCCAGACACTCTGGATACTGAGCTGGCGGGCACAGGGCTTCTTTCCGTCTGCCCTGGTGAGGCCTCCTCCAGCCTGCCCCAGCCCCCTCCCTTCCTGCAAATGGCCCCTGCAGGGTGGCTGTGCTGGGCCTGACCTCTAAGAGGGTGGGGGCTGGGTCTTCAGCTCTTAGCTTCCTATCATCTCTCTCCCATCGCTCACCCATCCCAGCCTGTGCCCCCACCCCTGACCCCTCTGCTTTTTCCCTCCCTGTGCATTGGTCTGGCACAGCACACAAATGGGGCACAGTAGGGCAGAGACAGGAAGAGGGATCCTGCACCTGGCTTGGAGAGGTGAATGTATGGCCTTGGGAAAGCCCCAACCCCCACTGCTGCTCAACCCTGCAGACCCCACATACCCCGAGTAGAGTGGACGTGGGTGGGCAATAGCCACGGAGAGACCAAGTGGGACTCTGTCCAGAAGGATGCCTTGCTTACCCTGGGGCTCTCCCTGCCTGGCCTGAAAGGAGGGTAGGGGACCCCAAAGGCAGGGTCACCCCATCCTCATCCCCAGGTCTTGAGCATGGTGCTGGGACGCAGCCCACCATACACTTAGAAGCTGCTGACCCCTGCCAAGCCTTGCACACTTGAGCTATGTCCTGCCACAGAGGGGAGGCCAGGCACCCAGGGTCAGCTCTGGCCCCTGGCCTGACATGGACATGAACAGGTGGGGGCCCCTGGGGGATCCGGGCCTCGTGCAGTGGCTCTCTGCCAGCAGGAGATGTTCCTCATGGCCTCCAGGCTGGATTCCAGCCAGGTGAGCTGTGGTGTCTAAGTTGGCCTTGGCCAGAGGCAGGAGAGGCCAGGCCCAAGAGAGGCACCCTGATTTTCAGGCTCTGTCTCAGCTGGCGAGTCTTGAATTGAGGTGGTCTTTCTTGCCTCCCAGCCAGGCCAGGCTGCTGGAAAACCCCGTGACTGGGCCATGATGTGGACCTCCAGGAATGTTCACTGAGTGAAGCGTACTGTGGATATTTGGGGACATGTGGGGCTTACAGTTGACCTGGGGAAAGGCCCACGGCACCACTGATTTGTGTGAGGTCTTCCCGCTGCACGGCACATCCCTGGGGCAGGCAGGCCTTCCCCACCCCTCTGCACCCCTTCCGTCTGTCTGCTGTCTGCCCTGCCCCAGGACTCAGGGCCGCCTCTTTTCCTTGGTGGCCATCCCTCTTCCTTGTCCTGGACTTCCGGCCTGTGGAGGCCACAGCAGAGGCCCCAGGGGTCCCTGAGGCACGCTCCTCTGTCATGGCCTTCAGACATCTCCCCTCCCAGAGGACCACCTCCAATCCAGCCCCTGTGCCTCGCCAACCCATTGCCAAAAATCCAGTACAATCCAGGCTCATTTAGTTCTTCTTCTTTTTTTTTTTTTGTTTGGTTTTTACTTTCCCCATGGTTCGAAACTCACAAGCTATGACTAAAATAGTTTCTTTCATAGAAAGAAAAGGAAACCGACAACAACAACAACACATCTGTTTGTCTAGCTCCAGTGTATGGTGGATATAGCAGCATCGGAAATAAAATTAAGATAAAAAATGCACAATTCAAGGCAGAGGGAGGTTGTGTCCCCAGAGGTGTGCCGGGCACCTTGCCTGAGTGCGGGCCCTCAGGGCCAGGGGCTGGGGCACATTTCACAGTGGCAGAGGCTGGGTGGGGACAGGTCTCCTGGTGGGAGGTCCCTGTGGGTAGTGGCCAAGGGTCCATCAGCCTCTGGTTCCCAGGCAGGGCAAATGAGTCAGGAGGAGGCTCCAGAACAATGGCCAGTGGCAGCCAGGTCAGGCATACAGCAGCAGGAGCTGGGGTCAGTCCTGGCCACGGCAGGGGGCGGGGGGGGGGGGGGTGGACAAGGGGAAGGAAGACCACCCTTCTGGGGGCTGTGGGTCCTTTTCCTGCGGCATGGGTGTGGACCCATCCTCCTCAAAACTCCCAAACAACGCAGCCCAAATCCAAGTGAGCATCTGAGGCAGGGTATGGAGTCTGGCAGGGCAGGGGCTGGACGGCAGCAGAGATGAGTTGCTGGGGCAGTCTGACCCCCTAAGGGCAGTGGACCAGGGAGGTGCAGTGAGGTCCAGAAACTCAGAGGGAGACAGGGTGGGGCTGGAAGTTTCCAGTTCCAGCTTTGCTCCTCTCCGGTGGATGTGAGATGTGAGGACAGGGAGGACGGTGGGCCAGGCAGTCTGCATAGTAGAGGTCCCAGCTCATCAGGTCTGACTGCAGCCAGGGTTCCTGGGAAGATGGCCCGGGGGGCGGTCTGAGGCAGGAGCACATAGCAGCCAGGGCACAGCTAGGCCTCGGGGGCCAGGCCCCTCTGCTACAGGACTCCTTGTCTTTTCCCCAGTTCTTGGGGCTCAGCAGGGTGAGCGTCTTCCCGGTAGGTTCCTGGTTGCGAGCTGTGGCAGATGCCAGGGTGAGGGAGGGGTGTCATAAGACCTCCAGTCGCCTGAATTGTTGTAGAGCACCAGACTTGGAGGGTGGACTCCAGGGCCCATAGGAAGGGGTGGGAGGGCCGGATGCCACCCCACGGGGTTCCCGCGGCTAGTTCTGCCCTGAGAAGCTGCTCCTCTCTCGGGCGAGGTGTAGCGGAACCTTACAGGTAGGCCGGTGGGGAGGAGGAGGGCAGCACGGGAGCCCCGCCCCCAGAGATGACCCCTCCCCACCTGGTAGCTCCACCCACGGACCCCGCCCTTCCAGGGGTAGCTCCACCCCACCCCGCCCCGTCCCCATCCAGAAAGCCCGCACCTGTGTAGAAGAACCCCACCCCACTCAGGAACCTCACCCTTGCCCTACCACAGGTTACCCTGATCCCATCCAGGGGAGTCCCAGTCCTGGGGCCCCGCCTCCCGAGAGAAGCCCCGCCCCATCGAAGGAAGAAACCAGAACCAGTCGGAGGACCCCGCCCCTATTCAGGGATCCCTATTTCCGCCCTTCTAGGGAGGAGCCCACCCCCATCCAGGAGCCCCACTCGGAGGCCCGCCCCCAGAGAGGAGCCCTGCCCCATTCAGGGAGGAAATCTGCACTTGTAGGGCGGCCCAGTCCCCTCCCAGGGAGCCTCATTTCCGCCCTACTAGGGACGGGGCGGGGAAGGTCCGGCACCCATCCACGAGCCCTAGTTGGGAGCCCTGCCCTATCCAGATTGGAGCCCCGCCCCCGCCCTATCCGGGAAGAAGCCCGCCTCCATTCAGAACTCTCAGTTGGGGGCCCACCCCTATCCAGGCAGGAGTCCTCCCGATTCAGGAGCCCAATCCCCACCCGCAACACCCTATCCAGGGAGGAGACCGCCCCCAGAGAGGAGCCCGCCCCCGACTTATCCCGGGAGGAGTCCTCCCCCATCCGGGACTCCCAGATGGGAGCCCCGCCCCCAGACAGGAGCCCCGCCCTCGCCCTATCCAGGGAGCAGCCCGCCCCCTGCAGGAGCCGCACGCTGGGCGGGCGCGCTACTTGCAGGTGTGCACGTCGTAGACACGCGAGCACTCCTGGCAGCTCACATAGCAACACCAGTGGAAGACGCAGTGGCACTTCTCGCGGCGCCGCTCGGTGCGCGCGTTGTGGCCGCGGCCGCAGCACAGCAGGTCGCAGCCGTCGATGCCGTGCGAGCTCACGTTGCAGGTGCGGTCGCGGGTACCGAACGAGCCGGTCTCGGGGTTGGGCTCGCAGAAGTTGGGCGAGGCCTCGTAGTAGACTAGGTCGCGGTCCGTGGGCACCTTGAAGTAGGTGTAGCGCGGCCGCAGGGTCTCCACCCACCCGCGCGACTCGCGGTGCTTCTCCACCACCATCTCCGAGGCGCTGTCGTACTTGTCTTTGAGGAAGTCGCCAATGGTGCGGAAGTCGGGCTGCGACCACCAGCAGGTCTTCACCTCGCAGCTGCCCGACAGCCCGTGACACTTGCACTTGAGGTGCATGTGGCTGGCGATGGCCTGCAGGAGCGCGCCAATGAGGGGCATCAGGGCCCGCCCAGTGCAGCTAGTATGTGCGGGGGGGGGGGGCTCTCCCCACCTTCCCCGGGGCTGTGCTCTTGGCCTGTGGTCCCCCCGCCCCATGTTCTCCTGGCAAACTCAATGCAACCTGTCTGTTCCATAAAGTCCCCTCTCCATGCGTCACCAGTGCCACCTCTTGAGCCAATGCCTCCCCTGGCCGACCCAAGATCACCGGAGGGCACCTCCGGTGCCTGACAGCTTCACCTCTCTCCTTGGCTGTGTCTTATGACTGGGGGAGTGAAGGAGGGAAGGGACGGACAGTAATGATCAGGTTCAGGCATACAGGAGGGAGGACATTAATTCTGACCTGGAGAACCCAAAACCGCAGCCCAGAGGACGTGTACAAGGCCTGGTGGCAAAGCTGGGGGCTGAACTGAGCACGGATAATGGGGGTGGCTTGAGCAGAGCCCCTTCAGGGCCCAGAAAACTGGATTTATGGGGCTGTAAGGGAATAGGAAGAGGAGGGAGGTAGTGCAGAGAGACAAGCTTGGGGGATCTTGGGGTCTTGAGGAATGTGTTTCTTTCCTTCTCTCTTTTTATTTTTATTAAAAAAATTTTAAGTGTATTTATTTATTTTGAGAGACAGAGAGAACGAACAGGGGAGGGGGCAGAGAGAGGGAGAGAGAGATCCCAAGCTGGCTCCACACTGTCAGTGTACAGCCCCATGTGGGGCTTGAACTCACCAACCATGAGATTATGACCTGAGCCAAAACAAAGAGTGGCTTACTTAACTGACTGAGCCACCCAGGTGCCCCTCTTTCCTTCTCTCTTTGAGGGAAGGGATGGGATTGGGGGAGAAGGGGCCTGTGACTCAATCCGAACTAAGGTTGCACTGCCCACTGTGGTGGGCACCTGCCACCTGTGAGCCCTTGAGATGTGGCCAGTCCACAGTGTGGTGTGCTGTATGTACAAACCAGATGCTGGCTTGCACAGAGTCCCCAGGCTTCATGCAAGAAAAGTACATAAAATATCCCCTTCACTATTTTAATATCGATTGTGACCATTATGGCACTGATAACACGTTGGTTGATATACTGGCCTTAATAAAATTTCATGGTAAAACTAATGCCACTTGTTTCCTCTTTAAAGGTGGCTACTAGAAAATGCATAAGTATGTATGTGAGTCCCATCATACTCCTGTTGGACAGTGTAAGGTGGGCTCTGTGTCCATACGTGAGTCCTGTTATACTCCTGTTGGACAGTGTAGGGTGGGCTCTGTGTCCATACGTGAGTCCCATTATACTCCTGCTGGACAGTGTAAGGTGGGCTCTGTGTCTGTACATGAGTCCCGTTATATTCCTGTTGGGCAGTGTAAGGTGAGCTCTGTGTCCAGATGCTGCCTGCACCCCATCCCCCTCACCTACACTTCCCTCTCATACTGGCCCTTTCCGGGGGTATCTGTAATGACTGCATCCCTCCCCTCAGTTAATTTCTGTTTCATCTCCATTTTCTTCTTTTCTCCAGAGACCTCTTCAGTCTCTTTAATTTTACTTTTGTCAAAGTTATACATGCATATACTTTAAAGAGACCAAGAGTTCCTGAGACTTGCTCCCACGACCATGCACACATAGCATCTGACTGACCAGCCAAGGCAACAACTTGTGCATCTTGCATCTCTAATAGAATGTTTGCTTGCTACTCCTTGAGTTTGGGGGGTTCGGCAATGTCTCCCCTCTCACCATGGAGGGTGGGAAGCCAGCTCTTTATCATCAACCCAAACGTGCCAATGCACATCTCCCCAGCCCTCTCCACCCCAAAAAACTAAAGCAGAATCCAGTTACATGGATATCGAGTGCTGATGCTATTGGAACTGTGTTCAATGTCATACTCAGCTGAGCCCTGTTGTAGGGCATGATTACTTTTTCTTCCCTACAAAACTTTCTTGTTGCTGTTTTTAATGTACTTATCACGGATTCAGACTCAGACTTTCCCCAAACTGTGTAAATATTCTCTTCAAGATGTTCAAACATATCATGTATTCTAAGATTTCACCTTCTCGGAGACATCTCTTTGAGAGACCTTCTGGTAAATTTTGTGAAATGTGCATGTCTGAAAACACAGTTTTTCTACTTGAAAAGTTGACAGGATGGTTTAGCTGGGTATAAAATTATTGGTTTACAATATTATTTCCCTTCCGAACTCTGAAAGCAGCACTCCATTTTTATTCCAGCTTTCATTGTTGTTCTTGGAAATTCCGATGCCATTTTGATTCCCAATCCTTTGCATGAAACCCAAGACTTGGAGGGCTTCTCTGTCATGGGCTGTGAACTTCATAACGCTAGGTCTTGGTATGGGTCTCCTCTTTCATATGCCAGTCACTTATTTGGGCTGTTTGGTCTGAAACTTGTGATCTTCAGTCCTGGGAACCTTCCTGCCTTCTTTGCTGATTTCTTCTTCATGTTCACCATTGACTGTCTCTGACAGAACCTTCATATTCTCCATTCTTTCCTATTTTCCATCTCTTTGTTATTTTCCTCTACTTTATAGAAGGGTGTCTCAAGTATCTGCCAACCTTTCTGCTGGGAGATTTGTTTCTGCTATCCTACTTTCAATTTCTAGTGGCATTTTTTCCTTCTCTGAATATTCTTTTAATTAAACATCCTGTTCCAATTTTATGGAACAGTATTTTATATCTCTGGGTATAGTGGTTTTTTTTTTTTTTAACTCTTTTCTTTCTTTTTTAAAACAGTGTTTATTTATTTATTAGGAGAAAGAGAGAGTGCAAGTGAGGGAGGGGCAGAGAGAGAGGGAGAGAGAGAATGCCAAGCAGGCTCCATGTTCAGTGTAGAGGCTGACTCAGGGCTCAATCCTACAACATGATCCTGAGATCATGACCTGAGCCAAAATCAAGAGTCAGACACTTAACCGACTGAGCTACCCAGGTGTCCCTAAAATTGTTTCAATTTTTTTTTAATTTTTAAAATATAAAAACAGGGAGGGGGACAAAACATAAGAGACTCTTAAATATGGAGAATAAATAGAGGGTTACTTGAGGGGTTGTGGGGGGGGGATGGGCTAAATGGGTAAGGGGCATTAAGGAATCTACTCCTGAAATCACTGTTGCGCTATATGCTAACTAACTTGGATGTAAATTTAAAAAAATAAGTTAAATAGAAAATATATAATCTTCTCACCCAACATGGAGCTCGGACTCATGACCCTGAGATCAAGAGTTGCATGCTTTACCGACTGAGCCAGCCAGGTGCCTGAAATAGTGGTAGTTTTGAAGTTTTCATCTCTCTTTACAATGTCTCTTTCCCATAAGTTTTGTTTTTGTTTGTTTTGGTCTTTAACTTTGTGGTTGCAGGAGGCCTTCCTCAGATGTCCTGTGATCCTTGGATGTCTGCTCATATTTAAAAGCAGGATACCAGGGGCCCCTAGGTGGCTTAGTTGGTTAAGCACCTGATTTGGCTCAAGTCATGATCACAGCTTGTTTGTTCAAGCCCCGTGTTGGGCTCTGTGCTGACAGCTCAGAGCCTGGAGCCTGCTTTGGATTTTTTGTCTCCCTCTTTCTCTGCCCTCCCCCACTCATGCTCTGTCTCTCTCTTTCTCAAAAATAAATAGACATTAAAAAATAAAATAAATAAAAGCAGGACACTAAACATCTTGTTGGAAGCTCATGTGCTTGGTGGAGACTTGTCAGCATGGGCCCTCACTACAGAGTGACCTGGCTGTGACCAGGGGGGAGTCCCAGGTAGGTATCTTTAAGTCTCCTCTTGGGTTGGTCCAATTCCCAGGGGAGAATCTTCTACTCCTGTCTGGAGGGTCAAGCTTCACCGTGGCATATGGAGACTAGGAAGAGAAATGCATGTGTAGATGGGGACTACTTTCACTTGGGAAACCAGGCTGTGCTTGGTGTCCCTCAGTCCAGACACACTGTGCTTTGCCCTTTTCAGAGACTACATACCTAGACTTCTGCCATTGTAAAGGACGGTGTTTCCTGGATGTAAGGAGATGGACAGAAAACCTGGTGGGTTCCGAATTGCTTTTAAAATAGATGATCAATCCATTTCCTGTTTTTAGACCCAGTATTTGTCTATACTTTTCAAGACACCTGTTACTAGTAGTTCCTGGGTTGGCTGTCAGAGTTCTCCTCTACTGGTTTAAGATTCTGCTTTCTCCTAAGACCCAGTTATTCATGGATCTGCTTCTCAGTTTGCAAACTCTGGCTGCCATTGTTAGGTACTGCTTTCCACGTTTTCAGGAGTTATCATGAATTTATATGTTATGTCATTCATTTGTTATCATTTTATTGGGGTTCTGGGAGGTTGCAGAGGGAAATGCTTATGTTCACTTTGTTGTCTTTCACTGGGATTTCTCATACATCTTTCAGTTCTACAATTGCGATGTGATTGTTTCCTAAATATATTCTACGCTTTTTATAGTTTCCAGTTCTCTGCTGAAACATTCAGACTCGCATTTTGGCTTTGTAAACCTAAATAAGCATGTATATATTTTCACAATCTGTGTCTCGTAATTGTAGTATCTGGAGTCCCTGTGGACTCATTTCTGTGATTTTTGCTGATGATCACTCATTCTGTCACCAGCTCATGTGATAGGTTATCTTTGATTATGTGCTGGACACTGTGGTTGAAAAATTATTTGTAGTAACATTTTTTAAACATTGAATAAGGTTATCATCCTCCAAAGAGGATTTGTCTGCCTTTTTCCAGGTGCATGGGAAAACCAGCAATTTGGAATCACCATAATTTGTTCTCAGATCTTGGGATTTTTCTAGCCTGCACATGTGTACAAGGGCTGGGCTACTTCTGGTTTTCCTTTAGTCCTCAGGATCCCAGGCTAAACTGAGGAGTGATGTCCTAGAGATAGCACCCTTGATGAGCCCCTTTGGGGCTCAGTCGATTAAGTGTCTGAGTCTTGATCTTGGGTCAGGTCATGATCTCATGGTTTCTGGGATTGAGCCCCATGTTGGGCTCTGCGCTGACAGCATGGAGCCTCCTTGGGATTCTATCTCTCCCTCTCCTTCTGCCCCTCCCCCACACACTCTCTGTCTCTTTCTCTCAAAGAAAATAAACTTAAAAAAAAAAGAAAGAAAAAAGAAATCTTTGCCTACTCCAAGGTCACAGAGATGTTCTTTCATGTTTTCTTCCTAACATTTTTGTTTCATTTTGTTTTACCTTTTGCATTTGGGTTTGTAATTGGCTTTCTATATGGTGCGAAGTAGGAGTCAGGTTAATTTTTTCCACCATATCGTTATTCAATTCACTGAGCACCATTTATTGAAAAGAGACTATTTTTTGCCTGCACTGGACTCATTGTCCTTGGGATAAGTCAGGGGACTGTATACTAGTGAGCTTCCTATGCTTTTAACAGGGCACTTTCACATCTGATGGGGTGCTTTGTGCCCAACACGAAGATGAGTCACTCATCTTGTTTTCTGTTGCTGGCAGGTGAAGCCGCTGGTTCCAAGGCCAGCACCATCTTTGTGCTGCTCAATCTGCTGGAGCCCTCCAGGTCCCCACATGGATCCCCTCGCATAGGCAGTCAGTCCTTCGGGCCCAGTTCTTTTGAACAGGGCTCACAGAGCCCTTCACGGCTTGGTCCCTGTTTCTCTGTCTCTCCTCTGCTTTCCGTGTTCTGTTCTTCCAGACAACCTCACTTGCAGTCCTGTCCTATACTGTGGGCTGCCTGAGGCTCTCCTGGCCTTCCCCCAACCTAGATAACTGCTGGTTACTTTGCACATCTCCTCTCAATGCTACTGCCAGCAGGAGGCTTTTTCTGAGATGCCAGCCTGGAGTGTGGCCCCTCTGCAGTGCCTGAGTCACCTTGAGAATGTGCATTTCCTTATCACAGAACTTCCCTACGCTGTGCTGTAGTGGCCTCGCTGTCTTCCTCCCTGGACTTGTGGGCACTCCTGCAGGCCAGACCCTTATCCCTCCTGCCTTCCAGTGGCCTTAACTGCACCGGGCTGTTTCAGATGGCCTTGCCACCCCACTCAGCCCTCCCACAATACTCCCACCAAACCGCACCCTGCAGGGAACCAGGTCATACATCCTGCCCAGAAAGCTTCTGTTTCTCTGGGGCCTCAGGAATGTGGCCAGAGGGGTTTCCCAGTGTATCCCCCAGACCCCACAGGCCCATGGTAGGATGCCTCCCCACTGTACCCCCAGGATGCACTGGGCCTGGATGGATGACCCCCTGTGCACCCCAGAGTGTGCAGGGTCATGGTCACAGCCACTGCCCCATGCTCCCCCAGGACGAGCCAGGAGCTGTCAACATACCTGGCGTCCAGCCTCATTGTTGTGGCGGTTCATTGCAGAGCGGGCATCTGGCCGGTTCTCCCGCGCGTCTGCAAACTCCCGAGACACCATGCCACCGAACTCGATGTCCTCGCTGCAGCCGCCCCACTTCCAGCCCTCACCCGGGGAGCCCTGGTGGCGGCTGCTGCAGCCACAGATGGTGGCGGAGCCCTCAGCACAGGAGCGCGTCACGGCAAAGGCCACGCCGGCAGAGGCAATGGCATGCACAAAGGCGGACTCCCGGGTGGCTGTGGAGAGAGGCAACAGGGTGGGCAGGACCAGGCAGGGCTGGGGTGGTGAAGCCAAGCCCTGGGCATCGCCGCCCCTTTCAGGGCAGGGCTCTGGGCACCTGGGGTGGACATGGGTGCTGGAGGCCAGGCAGGGCTGCAGGGGAGAGGGGTGCCCTGTGCCCAAGGAGGAGGGTGGGTATTGGGAAAAAGTACTTGGAGGGCCTACGGGCCCCAGGAGAGATGCTGGACATCATTCCCCGCGAAGAGCCACAGGGACCCCTGTAATATGAAGGTCAGATCAGAGCCAGTGCTGGAGAGGATGTGCAGAATCTGAGCCCTGTGCACTGCTGGGGAACTTGGTGCTGCATCTAGGAAAGCAGTTTGATGGCTTCTTGCAACCCTATGCGTACCAGGTGACCAGGCCACTCAGCTGGGTATTCACCCCTTGAGGAAATGAGGTGGTCACAGAGACCAGGGAGCAAACATCATGCTCCAGGGACACCATGGAGGCCTTCTCAGCAAAGAATCAGGAAACGTCAGATAGACCCAAGAGGCCTGACCTGGAAGCTTCCAAATGTCCATCAACAGGTGAATGGACAGAAAACTGTGGCACCAAATCAGTAAGTCCGGGGACATGATGCACCGCACGGTGACTTGTCAGCAATACCGTGTTGTGTGCTTGAAACTTGCTAAGAGGTCTTACATGTTACAGTCAAAAGAGAAACAACTGTAACCGTGTGGTGTGCGTGATGCGTAGTCACCAGACAATCATTTTGGTGATCGTTTTGCAGTATATACACATGCATGTGGGGATGGGCCCAACCTGGCCTTCCATGCCGGGCATGGGGCGTGTGCCCTGCTGTGTCCCCGCATCCATCCTGGGCAGCAGGCCTGGACGGTGCTGGGGCTCCCAATGGCTCCTGTCACTGTCACAGGGATGCTGCTGCTTCCTGACCCACATCAGTGCCCAGGGGACTTTGGTCCTGGGAGGGGGATGGGCAGGGAGGCTTCACCTTGGGAGGGGGATGGGCAGATGGGGGGGCATTTTCCTGGGAGGGGGATGGGCAGGGGGGCTTTCGTCCCAGGAGGGGGATGGGTGGGGGGACTTTACCCTGGGAGGGGGATGGGCGGGGGGGACTTTGGTCCTGGGAGGGGGATGGTGGGGGCTTCACCCTGGGGAATCAGCAGAGGCTGTAGCCTACCCCTCACTCTTCCTCAGGCTTGCCTGCCCCAAAGCCCAGGCAGGTGGAGGCAGGGGAGCAGTGAGGGTTCCAGCCAGGAGCATGCACACACTGAGACTCACTCAGCACCCAGCACACCTGTCACTGAAAATCCCACATTTATTCATCTGGCACTGCCCCCCCCTTCCCTGTGAGTCCAGCCTTCAGCATCAGCCAGCTGCACCATCAGAGGCTCCTGGTTGGAACCTGCACTCCCAGCCTGCAGCTTCCCCCATCCACATGCATGTGCCACATGTGTTGCACACACACACACACACACGCACGCACATGCACATGCATATGCATGCACAGCCATGCAGGCAAACACACATGCACATACGTATGCACACACGGGCTGTGCCTGGTCCCTTTGGAGTTCCTGGCCTTATGTCCTTGCTTCACCTGCACACGGGCCTCCCCCACACTCAGCCCTCATCCTTCCCTCAGGCTATTTCCACTGCTCCTCTGGTCACGTGCACCTGCCCTGTCCCTTGTCTGCTCTTCAGGGTATGGGCCTTGCAATCCCGGTCCAGTCGGTGCCTGGCCCAGGTAGCTGTCTCCTCAGTCCTCTCCCCGGCATGCAAGCTCCCTGAGGTGGGGGGCTGTGTTTCGTTCATTTTTGGTTTCCAATTCCTGTAGATGGTGGGTGGGGAGTGAGGGCCCGGTCTAAGCAGAGGGCCGGGCCCTGGGCTGGACCGGGAGGCCCAGCAGGGCCAGAGCCTACCCTGGACAGGCCTGTGCCGTGAGACTGGATCTCCACCCCTGCCCACTCAGCATCCTTCCCTGCCCCTTTTCCCGACGGCCAGCCAGCGGCCACCTCCCCCAGATGCTTGATGCCTTGGCCTCACTTTGCTTCCATAATACGGCCAGCAGTTCTCAGGCAGGCATGGAGTGGCCTTCTGTGGGCCCAAGGCACGGTGAATAAAGGCCAGTGTGCCCTGGTTGTAGACCCCCTGCCCTTCTGCCCCTGCACTCCAGCAGAGCCACGCCTTTGTTTTGCCTTCCCTGAGGGTGGGCTTGGCTCCTTGGGTCCTCACCCCTCCAGAGCCCAGGCCTGGGGCTGCTCCTGCCCTCCAGGCAGGGCCATGTGGGCTGCTGGGCCAGGCAGGTGTTTCCTAGGTATTCCTGGATCTCAGTGCACACAGCCGGGTGCCTTCTGCCCTCTTGCTGCTTCCAGCTGGCTGAGGGCCCCCTGGTGGCCCTTCTCCAGGCCCTGGGTACCAACTCCTGCCCAGGGGGCCAGAACCGCTCCTCCTGGAGAACATGCCTCCCCTCCTCTGAGATAAGCAGAGAGCCAGCGAGCCTGGGGCCTTGCACCTTCCTTGAACAAGGGTGTGGCCGCTTAACAGGCTCAGGCAGAGGGGCCAGGAGGGGCCAGGTCACCAGACACACTTGAGGGGAAGGGCGTGCTCAGGGCAGGGGGAGGGGTCTCCCTTGAACTTGGAGGAAGAATTCAGTCCTGCCCTGCTCTCTCACCAGCTGGCTGTGTGACCCAGCCCTGGCCTCCCTCCCCTGTGGGCCTCAATCTCCCCTACCCAGTAAGGAAGGGGCTCGTCACACATGAGGTCCTGAAGGCTGACGGTACCTTGTAGCCTGCCTCCAACTTGTTCATGAGGAAAGGAAGCCTCTAAGGAGAGGCCACAAGACCCATGGCCAGAAAACCATGAGAGCTTGTTCTGGCAAAGAGAGTCTGCTTGGAAACGGAAGTCACAGCGTCCAAGCACTTTGGGACGGCCGTGCCCTGACTTTGCAGACGCCTGGCCCACCCCACCTTACCTGAGGGGTTGGGGCTGCGGGGACCACAGCAGCAGACAGGTGGCTGACGCAATGTGCCTCCTGAGAAGATGCTCCAGGGACACCATGGAGGCCTTCTCAGCAAAGAATCAGGAAACGTCAGATAGACCCAAGAGGCCTGACCTGGTTCCTCCTAGTCTTGTGGGCATGAAGGGCCAGGGCCAGGCATACCCAGGATGGGATCCTAGATGGGTGGGAGAATGGGAGAAACCTGGGAGTGTAGTTATCATGGACGGATCTTTGTGCTGATGGATGCAGCTGGCTTTGCTAGCACTGGGGATGTCTGACAGTGGACATGGACCCTGAACATTGCTCCTGCCACATTTCTGTATGTCTACAATTCTTTCTAAAGAAAAAGTTAAAAGGCATGCTGAGGTCATGGAGAAGGAAGACCCCCAGCATGTCCAGGTGACACCTCACAGTAGCAGGGACATCTGACCCAGGGGTGTGGGATTAGGCTTCACTGGGGCAGGAATCACAGGGCATGCCGGAAAGTGTGTGTGTGTGTGTGTGTGTGTGTGTGTGTGTGTGTGTGTGTGTGTTGGATAGAGAGCCCATTGCTTTTATCAGATTTCCACAGGTCATGAGCCTACTGGCTGGAGTAGGAGGAGGTAGGACAGGGCTCCCCCGAGGCTGTGCGTGGGGAGGACACAGCGAGGACTCCAACCAGGCAGGGTCTGGAGCCCTGGCAGCCGCCCCAGTCACAGGAAAGTTCTTAGCCACCAACAGCTGCTTTGTCAGATGTTTCTGCTTCTGTTTACACAACAGAGGCAGCTAGGGAGTGGGAGGGGAGCCATCACACCGTGGGAAGGGAATCACATCTTTGGAATGAGATTGGAGACACCTCCATCATGTCACTGTCACTGGTAATGGGCTGTGGCAGGTCAAGAGAAGAAGAGGGGGCGTAGGCCCCTGGGAGGGAAGCCAAAGGGCCAATGCTGCCAGTTTGCCAAGTCCCTGGGACAGAGCCTGCATGAGCCTTTGGAGCTGCTCAGGACTGCCCTGCTGGCCCCAGGATTCTTCTTCACACCCGTGAGATGGGCTCTGCCTCCCTGGGTCTCAGAACTTCAGGACTAGACCCATCTTGCTTCCAGACTCGGATTTCACAGGCTTGTCAAACACCAGAGATCATTTGAGGACTGAATTAGGACTGCCAAGGCTTGTTGCTTTTCCATGAGAGTATAAGATATGTGAAAAATGACTATCATAATTTTGGAGGTGAGGTCAGGTTTGGAAAAAGGAAGAAGAAAGGGAATTTAGTGGCAAAGTCATTCTGTGAGTTAAGCATCCTCCATGCGGAAAACCATCTTTGCCAGAAATTTGCCATTGTTTCATTACTAATTAGTTACGGAGTTCATGCAAAGTATCAGTGATCTATTCTTCCTTCCATTCATCTGCCATCTATCCATTTATCCATCCATCCATCCATCCATCCATCCATCCATCTGTCCATCCATCCACTATCCATGTATCCATCCACCATCCATTTATCCATCCATCCACCCATCCACCATCAATTTATCCATCAAACCATCCATCCATCAATCCATCCATCCATCCATCCATCCATCCATCCATCCATTTATCCATTCTTCCACCCATCCACTATCCATGTATCCATCCACCATCCATTTATCCATCCATCCCTCCATCCATCCACCATCAATTTATCCATCAAACCATCCATCCATCCATCCATCCATCCATCCATCCATCCATCTGACATCCATCCATCCATCCATCCAACCATCTATTCACCCATCCAGCATCCATGTATACATACATCAAAACATCCATCCATCCATCACCATCCATTTATTCACCCATCCACCATCAATTTATTCATCAAATCATCCATCCATCCATCCATCTATCCACCATCCTTCCATCCATCCATCCATCCATCCATCCATCCATCCGTCCATCCATCCACCATCCTTCCATCCATCCAGCCATCCAGCCAGCCAGCCATTTACCCCTCCAGGATCTGAGAGTCTATAAGAAGCTATACACTAGGCTCAGAACTAGGAATATGAGGTGAGTAAGATGTAAGGTGCCCATTCTCAAGAACCATGGTAAGAAATCTGCAAGATAGTGATTGCTGCTCTCTCTGATGAGATTTCTAACAGCCCAGGCTTTTGAAAGTTCAAGGAATTACCCATCTAATCGTTAATTAAGTAGAAGCTGGATGACCCACTATCAAGTGGAAGGAATCCCTGCATTGGCAAGGCGGAGGGTGAACCAGGGGAATCCTGCCTTTAGTGAGAGACTCTACTGTTGTGGATCAGGTTCTTTGCTTTGGGCTGTGCTAAGTCACCTGCCTTTGGGATCTTACAGTTTATGAGGAATAGAATAGAAGAAACAATGACACACAGTGGCAGTGTGAACTCTGGGGCAGGCTTGGGATGGATGGATGGGTAGATTAACTGGTGAGTGAGTGGCTGGCTGCCTGGCTGGATGAATGGGTGGGTGGGTAGATGGGTGGTAGAAGGATGGATGGATGGATGGATGGATGGGTAGATGAGTGGATGGATGGATGGATGGATGGATGATGGATGGTGGACAGATGAATATTAGATGGATGGATGGGTGAGTGGGTGGGTGGGTGGATGGGTGGATGGATGGATGGAGGGTGGTGGGTAATGAGTGTGTAGATGGTTGGATGGATGGGTGGATGGATGGATGGATGGGTATGTGGATGGATGAGTGGGTAGGGATATATATTGGATGGATGATGTATGGCTGGCTGGATGGATGGATGGGTGGATGGAAGGATGGTGAATGAATGGATGGATGGTGGATGGATGGATGTATGGATGGATGGATTTATGGATGGGTGGATGGATATAGACGGATGGATGGTTAATGTCTGGGGCAGCTGAGGGAGTCCCATGTGGTGAGAGGTGGGTGTCTAGCAGAGGGCAGGGAGAGATGTCCAACAGGCTCCATCACAGCTAGGTCAGTGGGGCACTAGGTGTCACCTGTGAGATCGGCTTCGGCAGTTACTTTGCTTCCCTGGGTTTCAGAACTTTAGAACTAGGCACCTTAACAAATTCTTGCTTCCAGATATGGGTTCCATGGGCTTGTCAAGTATCAGAGATCATTTGAGGACTGAATCAGGATTGCCAAGTGTTGTTACTTTTACTATTTCATGAGAGGATAAGACAAGCTTAACTATCATAATTTCAGGAAAGAACATTTAACAGAAAAAAAGGGGTGTTTTTTCAGAGTACTTTATATTGAAAAAAGTTCATCTTGCACATTTCACCATGTAGCTAGCAGTTAGCAACTGTTAATTGAGCATTGACTATGTTTTAAGTGGACAAGAAGGCTGCAGCCTCTGTTCTGGAGCAGACCTTCCTGTGGGGAGGTCCCCTTGGGGGGCTGTTTCACCAGGGACCAACAGGCCACCCTGCCTTGACTTTGGCAAATCCTTTTATTGGGGCTGAGAGAACCGGCTCAGGCAGGAGGAGGGGCACTCCTCTTTGGCTGCTGCGATCACAGGTTCTGCAGGCTCCTTCAGCCCAAGCATGCAGAGGCTCAGAGTGGGTCAGCCACAGACCCTGGGCTGCACAGTAGTGAGTGCTGAGCCCAGACAGGGTGGACGGAGAGGCTCCTGCACCCCCAGTAAGGCTCCTGCACCAGGCCGTTTCGGTGGCTGCAGCCTCGAGGTGGCTGGGCCCACCTGTCCTCTCCTGGGGGAAGGCTGTGGGAGCTTACACTGGATGAGAGGATATGGACACTCATATATGCTCTTGTGATGAGACTATTAGCCGGAGGGGGCACTGGGAGGGCTTTTCTAAGAAACAAATGTGACCTCTGGCAGCAGAAGGTCCCGGAAGGGGGCTGTGGCTCAGATGTGACCACTGATGGATGAGGTGAAGCTTCTGAAACATTCTGTGTCTGCCTGGGTGGACCCCTCAGGAAGCACTGCAGAGAGGACGGCCTGGGGGCTGCCCCAGCACCAGTCACTCCAGTCAGTGTATCAGTGCAGACACCTGTGGGCCTGGGGCCATAGTTCTTGGAAGGACACCTATTTCTCTAAAGGGTCCCCAGGTGATTCTGATGAAACCCTGGGTTGAGCCCACAAGCTCTATTATACCCTAGGGCTCCATGACTAGCAAATTCACCCCCTCCTCAAGATGGTGGCCAGACCCAGCATCTGTCCCTGTGGAGGGAGGCCTCCAAATGGCACCCAGCCAGGAGAAGGGAGGGAGCATGGGGAAGGGGGAGGGGATTTCTGATACCACCTCCTCAACAGGGATGTGCAGGGGCCTAGCATGGAGGGTTCTGATACTTGCCCATCAGAGGAACGTCAGTGGGGGGGGGGGAGGGTGGTGGGCGCTAATAACAGGGGCTTTGATGCTTTCCCCCCATCAGAGGGACATGGGGGGATAAAAACAGGGGCTCTGACACCTCCATCAGAGGGACTTGGGGGCTGATATGCAGGGCTCTGACACCTCCCCCATCAGAAGCACATGAGAGGGCTGATATGGGGGATCTCTGACATCCCCCATCAGAGGGACTTGAGGGGGCCAAAATGGAGGTCTATGACACCTCCCCCATCAGAGGGGCTTGGGGGGCTGATATGGGGGGCTCTGACACCTCCCTCATCAGAAGCACATGAGGGGGCTGATATGGGGGATTTCTGACATCCCCCCTTCCTGCATGGGCGGCAGACATTCTGTCTGGCCCCCACATGAAGCCTGGCTCCTGATTACCAGCCTTTGGGACTTAGGGGTCTGTCTCCTGTCAGATGGCTGCAGGGAGGGACCTGGGCCCAGGGCAGGGTGGGTATGAGTGCCCCTGAGAGCTGCAGGGCCTATCAGAACTTTTCTTGGCTGACCAGAGGCAGAGGAAGGGCCCTCCCTCAGGTGAGCTCACTTCCCTAAGACCCTTTGGGACTCCGGGCTGTGTTTCTCCCCTGGGCAGGGCTAACCTTGAGGCAAGACCCCCAAAGCACCAAGGTTAGTGCTGCTTACATGTGTGCAGAGGAGTACAGCGGGGGTGGGGGGAGGGCTCTCCTGTCTCTATGGAGCCCCCCAGGACACTGCCTGCAACCACAGTGGCCCTGGCCAGGGCAGGGGTTCCCAGTCCTCAGCCCCAGCACTCGACCACCTTACAAGGAGGCTCCCTGAGCACACCCCACTGCGGCTTCCCTCCCACCAGGTGTGTGGGGTGAACCCCCATTCTACATACCAGCACTGCCCAGCCTCACCCACCATGAGTCCTCCCGGTGCTCTGGATGAGGAGAGCATATCCCTTGTGGTATCTATGGTGCCCACAGCTGATGGGCCTTCCCAGAGCCTAGGATGGGGGTACCCAGCCTCGGTGAGGGCCTGGAGCATCTGGGAGAACATGGGGTGCATGTGGCACCCCCAGCATAAACAAGGCGCAGGCCTTACTGAGCTCTCTCCCTCTCTGGGGCCTCCCAGGGCCCTGCCCACCTGGCAAGTGAGGCCCGGGGGAGCGGAGGACACAGAAGGGCAGGTCAGGGTACCCTGCCCCTCTCCTGCTACGCCTGAGCGGGGGCACAGGCCAGCAGACGCTCCCGTCTCCCTCCCTCTGGCCAGCGCGGGCTCCCAAGACTCCCCCAGAGCACTGAGTGCGCTGGCGCCTCCTCCGCCCACCGACGCCCCAGCACCAGGAGGGGACTGCGGCTCCGCGGGGCCGCCAGACGGTCGGGAGGCCTGCCAGAGCCCCGGGCCAGCAGGTGCGCCCCTCTGACGACGCCCACCGGCCTTGGCCCGCGGGAGGGGGTGTCGCGAAGGCGGCCGCACAAAGGAGGGGGCACCTGAGAGCGGAATGTGCCCGCGCCCCGCCGCGGCCGCGGCCCCTGACACCGCCCGGCCGGCAGCGCGGCCGGCGTCCCGATTACCTGCTGGGGCTAATGAATCTGGCTTTGTGAGCCACTGTCACGCCGCGTTAGGCCCACAATGGCCCGCGATATTTTATATGAATTTCCCCCTCGTCGGCGATTAGGCCATAGCCAGCCAGTCATAGCAACCGGGAGGTATGCGCGGCCGAGGGGCCGGCGGCGCGAGGGGAGCGCGCTATTCACACGCTTTAACACAGCGCTCCGAGGGCGTGTGAATCGCCCGCAGCATTGCTCTCTGCCTTGTGCTTAATCTTGTCCTCGTCGTGGGGACATTGTGTTCCGAGCCGGGCGCGGCGGGGCGTCGCCGGGGTCTCTCCTGGACCCTCTACGCGCCCCCGCTGCGCAGAGTTAATGATATACAGGGGAGGCCGCGGAGACCGGCCGGCTCCCCCCCAGCCACCGCCAACCGAAACACTTTCCGATGAGGGTCAGGGGTCGCAACCTGGATTCGGGACGCGTCTTCCCCCCCGCCCCCCAGGGGCCTCAGTCTCTTCCCCAGGCCCCTCCTGGGCCCTGCGGCTTGTGCCGGGCCCCGTGCCTGTGCGCTGGCCTGGACACACAGTGCGCGGATGGACCACCCGCTGGAGCCTGACGGGGGAGGGGGGGGGAGGGGCTGCTCCGGTTGGGGACGGGGCGGACACATCCCCAGACCCTCAAGGAGACAACAGGAAGGTGGGCATCAGCGGGGGGAGGGCACTGACCTTGCAGAAAACGTGATGGACACCTGTGGACCCCGCCCAGAAGCTCCTGGAGAACTGACCACTCGATCCTGTCAGGGATCAGCCTAGGCGCCCCCCACTCAGCTGCCTAGTGGGTGAGGTCCAGCTGCAGACCCCACAGTAGGGTCAGCCCACCTCTGCATGGGCAGTGAAGTCCCCTCCCCATGTACTGCTGGGGACATCTGCTCCCTGATGAAGAGGAGCAGGCCTAGCTCGCCTGTGGCCCTGACACCCCAGGGGAGCTGGGGAGTGCGGCCCCAGGGCACCAGGGCTCTGAGTGAGTGGATGTGCAAGCTGGGGCTCGGGGTCCTGGCCACACCATCCCTGTGCACTGCAGTGCTGGGTGCTGATGGGACAGGCATCAAGGCCCCTGGGCCCCTTTCCCTGCAAAGTCACATGCTACCTGAAAGCCCACGGGCCTGGACCTGGGCCACTGTGGCCACCGAGATCCCCCAGGGGCCCGTCCTGGCTGGGCCTCCTTCAGGCTGGCAGCCAGCCTGTGTGCTGGGACACCGAGCCCTGGGATGGCCCCCTCACCTCCCTGGGGGTCAAGAGGAGGTGTTGGCCAGCTCTCTGAGGAGAGCTGGTCCTTCAGGTGCCTGGGGGCCTGCCTGGAGGCACAGATAGCCGCCATGCACTCGACATTCTTCACATGCTTTCTGCCCCAGGACACAAGTCCCTTCTAGGGTGAGCAGAGGGCGGTTCTGCCCAGCCTGGGCTCACTTCAAGTGCCCAAGCCCAGGTTCCGTGCAGGCAGCTTTTGGGGGCCCGGCCGGCCCACCCGGCCCCCAGCCCCGCATGCACACACGTGCTCACACACACATGCACATGCTCGCACACGTCCACACAGGGCCCGGCCCCTCTCCTCAGCTGGCTGGGCGGCGTTAAGCCCTGTTCAAGAGGCCGCCTCAGCAGGGGTGGCCAGGCGCCCCGTGGACCCTGCCACAAAGCCTGGGTGACCTCTGACACGATTAGGGTCGCCCTGACCCTAATCCAATCAGATTGATTACCGCAGGCGCGGTCAGGCAGGCAGGCTGGGGCCTCCACAATGGCCTCCCAGAGCTGGCCTCTCTCTGGGGCACCTGGCAGCTCCTTCCTTGAGGGCCATTCAGCTCTGTGGCCACAATGAATTCCGCCATTTCTCAGCTCCGTGGAGGGCAAGGGGGAGAGGGGGCTTTCTATTTCCATCAAAGACAAGTGGTGAGGGCCTGGGGGCTGAGACAATTTTCCTGCAGCAGAAATGGAGGAAGGGTGGAGGCAGAAGGGGCAGACGGGAGGGGGCAGGAGAGCAGAGGGCAGAGAAAGGAGTGTGGACATGGGCAGGAGACATGGGGGTCATGGGGGAGTGGATGTGGGCAGTGGATGGAAGTGGACACAAGGAGGGGACATGGGGAGAGGATATGGGACGGGACGTGGGAGACATAGGTATAAGTGGACATTTTATAGGAGAGGTGCCAGGACACAGGCTTTCAAGAAAGCAAGGGGGTACAGGTGAGGATGGGGCTCCCTGGGGCTAAAGCCCAGAAGCCAGGGGCTTGTGTGGTTCTTGGGTCCCTGCTCCCTGGGCACTGGGGGGCCTGATCTCCCCTGGAGAGAGCTCTGCTGTCATCCCAGACCCCTGGCAGGTATTCTCGGCACCCTGCAGATCCCTCCACAGGCTGGGGTGTCCTCAGGAGTCCTGGCCAGGCCCTGCACCACTCCTCAGTGTCCTCACTTGTGACCAGAGCCGCCATCCACCAGATAAGGGTTGGATTCAAGTCCTCCCTCCATGTGCGAACACTTAGCATGCCCCTAGAAAGCACTGTAAACATGCCCCTTTTCTCCAGCTCAGGTAACACCTCCTCTGGGAAGCCCACCCAACCACTCAGCACTTCCTTCTGTAGCACCAACTGTGTGCTTGGCACTGCCCCAGTGTCTTCCCTGCTTGCGTGCTGCGTGGGCATCTGCTGTGTGTGATGGGGGACCCACGGTGTACTGAGAGCACCCTGCAGTGCCTGGTGCTTGTCCTGGGACAGTGATGGTGGGGATGGAGTCAGGAAACGTGGAGAAGCTGTGGGGGCCTGGGCAGAGGGTGAAGGAGGAAATGGAGCTGAAGACCATGAGGACGGAGCCACTTTCAGACTGCAGGGAGCAGGGAGCAGTGAGGACAAGGTGCACAGGCAGGTCTCATGGGCAGGAAAGCCTGTGTGTAGCGGCAGTCCAAAGGGGTGGGGGTGGATAAGTCCCAAGGAGAGGGCCGGGGAGGAGGTGGTGGTAATGCAGGGCAGAGCAGTGGGGAATGGGTATAGGGGCCAAGGACCCTCAGAGGCCACCCTGCCTGAGGAGTTTGCAAGCATGTCTGAGCATAACTGGTGGGTTGTGGGTTTGCCCTGAAATGATGTAACCTGATGTATGCACATGTATGAAAGGGATAGAGCTCGTGGCCAGGGAGGGTGATGCTGCATCCCAGAGGAATGACGGCTTACCCCAGGGATCTCCCAGGCAGGTCCATGTATCGCGGGGGGCAGTGGGGGCAGTGATGCTGTGTCCCAGCAGAATGACGGCTTACCCCAGGGGTCTACCAGGCAGGTCCATGTATCGCTGGGGGTGGGGGGGCATGGAAATGGGCCAGGATCCTTGGATCACATGGGTGCTCCCAAGGCATCCTCACTTCCTCTCTGCCTGCCCCCTTAAACCCACCATCCCCAACTTGTCCCAGGAGGGGACTCCCTCCCAGGCTTCCAGGCCCTGGAGCTCTGTGCAGATCAGGTACATCCAACTCCTTGCTCTCCACAGTGAAAGGCAGACCCAACCGAGCCATGAGCTGACAGATTTTTAAAACTTCTTGATAATAGATCACTATGTGATTTTTGTCACACATAACTCAGGAAGAATTCAGAGAATCGAGAGATGCATCACAGCAAAACTCTCCTGTGTTACCTATTCTTTTGTGTGAATGAGGAACCTCACACCTGGATCTTTAACATTTAAGAACAGGTTGCCCAGTGGTGAAAGACAGAAAGCTGCCCCTGAGATCAGGAGGAAATCGGGGTGCTCATTCTGCTCACTGCCGCCCCACATTGTTCCGGAGGCTCCAGCCAGGGCTAGGAGCAAGAAAAAGAAATAAAGCGTATCCAGATTGGGGGCAGGAAGGAAAACTGTTCCTGTTACTAAATGGTATGGAAACCCTATGGAATGTATAACACCTCTATCAGAACGGATAGACCATCAACAATGTTACAGAACATGAGGCTGATGTTGGAAACCAATCATCCCTTTCCATGCACAGCCACAAATAACCCAAAGGTGAGATTAAGAAAACGTTTCCACTTACAACAGCATCAAAAAGAGTAAAATACTTTGGAATGAATGAAACAGAATAACTGTAAGGTTTGTGCACTGAAAACTGCCCCATGTCTCTGAAAGAAACTGAAGGAGACCTAAGTATATGGAGAGACATTCCATGTTCATGGATTGGGTGGCTTAACATCAAAATGGCAATACTCCCCAGAGCGATCTGCAGAGTCAACCCAATCCTTAAAAATTCGAGGTGTTTTCTTTTTCTTTTTTGCAGAAATTGACAAGCTGATCCTGAAATCCATACAGAATGATAAGGGGTCCTGGATAATTGAGCAGTCTTGAAAAAGCAGAGCAAAGTTGGTGGACTCACACTGCTTTCTAACCGTATGACAGAACCAGCAGAGAACAGACATGTAGAGTATGGGGTAGAATAGAGGCCAGAAGTCAACCTATACTTCCTTCTCTGACCTTCTGGTGGGGTCTGACCCAGCCTCACACTGCCTTCCTCCACCACCCAGGGGGTAGCTTCTCCAGGTAGGTCAGGCTCCTCTCTTCTTCCTGACATTCTTTCTCACCTGGGCAGCTGGAACCATCCAGGGGGTGTCTAGGGACCTGCTGGACATGCCTTCTCAGGCCACAACACCCCTGGCCACAGGATACCATAGGACCTGTGTGGGTGGCAACCACACCACACATGTGTGCTTACACATGCACACACACATACATGTACATACTCATGCACACATAGGCACACCCACCCACCACACATGCCCCCACATGGCTGATGCGCCACAGCGTCCTGTGACCCTGACTCCTCCCACACATGGCAGCAGCTGTCCCTATGGGGATGACCATGTAATTACCCCAACCAGCAGTTCTGTGAAGTCAGCTGAGTGGCAATTAGTCTCCCATTTTATAGACAGGGACGCTGACACTCCAGGAAGCCAGCTGACTCACCAGTCAAGGTCACATGGTGTGATCCCCCTCCCCTACATGGCCCCTGGGCATGGCCACAGCCACTTGAAGTCATGGAGCCTCAGGCCCTTGAACAAATGCCATCCAGCACAACCAAGCCTCCATGAATGTTGGGTTGCACTCTCAGGAAACCCTTCAGCTCTCCATGCACACCAGTGGTCCCAGGGCCCAAATGTCTCTTGTCCTGCCTTCCTCGGCATACCAGAGGCAGCTGCACTGGTGGATGTTCTCCCTAGGGGACCTCAACATGCCACTGAGGGATGGGGTCTGTGCCCCCTATCTTAGAACCCAGGTGGGTCTTTGTAACTATCTTTGACTACAGAATGTAGTGTTGCATGGCCTCTGAGGCCAGTTCTCAAAAGGTGGTATGGAGTCACATCAGCAAAATGGCAGAGTGAGAAGCTCCCAGGGCCCAACCCTCCAGAGAAACATGGAAAAAAGTGGAGCAAAAACTGTCAGAGCCAATGTCATCAGAGCCCTGAAAAGGGGTTCAAGGTTGTTAGCAACCAGGCAAATGCTGACTCCAGGAAAAGGTATCTCTGAAAAGGTTACACAGCCTGCCACCCTCAGCAAAGAGAGGTCTTAAGATGGCCAAATGCACTGATCCCACATAGGTGGATGGTTCCAGAGGGAGGAGAGTAGATGTTCTCTGGAAGAATTTGTCTGATTTGACCTGTCTGGGGGTTCCCTGAAAAACTGATGCCCACCTCAGAACTCTCTTGGGATGTAACAGTGGTTAAGCAGGGGGTATTCCTGGAAAACACTGAAAATGAAATGAACAAGCTGCTGCCTGTGAAGCAAAAAATTATAGTTGGGGCCAACAATAGACATACTGATTGCCTGGGGGGAAAGGTGTGGGAGAGCTGCTTTGGGGAGTGAAGGGTTTGCAAATCTCCTGTGGACCAGGAGACCTAAAGCCCACGTGCAAACCAAGGGCAGAATGCATACTCAAAAGAGACCTTCAGCTTCCACCTGTGCTGATCTGCTCAGTGCAGGCAGGAAGCGAAGGCTAAGGCAGAGCAGTGAGCAGACTAGCTGAGGTTGAAGGCCTGCACAACACAGCCAATCTGCAGAGACCAGAGGAGTATTCTTTCTTCGCTTTGTTTCCCTTTTTATTTCCTCCAAGGCAAAGGAAATTTTTGCCAAACCACAAGCTAAAGAAGAGTCGGTAATGAAACAAGCTAGTACAACCCACAATAAGCACACTGAACTCTATGGAGGGGAAATAATTTGATCTCCTGAGTGACCATTTATGAGAATCACAAGGTACAGATTCCAACAAAAAGTTACAAGGCATGCAAAGATACAAGGAAGTACAGGTCCTTCATAGGAAAAAGGAAGTTAACAGAGGGTATCTCAAGGAAGCACAAATATTGGATATAGTGGACAAAGACTCTGAATCAACTATCCTAAGTCTGCTCAAAAGGATAAAAGAAACCAGGAGAACACGGTCTCAACAAAGAGAGAATTTCAGTAAATAGAGAGAAATTACAAAAGCAATGAAATAGAAATTGTGGGGCTGACAAGCATGATAACTGAAACAGAATATTTGCTAGAGGTTTTCAACAGCACAGCTGAGCAGGCAAAAGAAAGAATCAGTGACCCTGAAGATAATTCAATTGCAATTATGCAGTCTGAGGAACAGAATGAGATAAGAATGAAGAAAAATGAACAGACCCGTGGGACACCATCAAATGTAGCAACAAACACCACATTGTGGGAGTCCCAAGAGAGGACAGAGAGAAAGAGGCAGAAAGAATATTTGAAAAAACAATGGCCAAAATGTTTCAAATTTGATAAAGAACTTGAATCAATATATCCAGGAAGTTCAACAAATTTCAACTTGGATAAACATAGAGATCCACACTGATACATATTTTAATTAGCTATCAAAAGACAGGGAAAAAGAAAATCTTTAAGCAGCAAGAGAGAAGCATCTCATTGTGTACAAAGAGTCCTCCATGAGATTAATAACCAATTTCTCATCAGAAATCAGAGTCAGAAGGCAGTGGGATGATATATTTAAGGTACTGAAGGAAAACAGTGTCAACCAAGAATTCTACATCTGGCAAGACTATTCTTCAAAAATGAAAGATTAACCTAGATGAAATGGATACATTCTTAGACACACACAAATACCAGAACTGACTCAAGAAGAAATAGAACATCTGAACAGACCTAAATAACAAGTAATAAGATCAAATCAATAATTTAAAACATCCCCAAAAAGCAAAGCTTCGCTTGTGGACTCTATCAATTAAAGAAGAATCAATCAACACCAATCCTTCTCAAGCTCTTACAAAAAATAGAAGAGGAGGGAACACTTCCTAACTCATTCTCTGAGGCCAGTGTTGCCCTAATACCAAAGCCAGACAAAGACACTACAGGGAAAGAGAACTACAGACCAATGTCCCTTGTACATATTGATGCAGAAATCCTCAACAAAATACTTGCAAACCAAATCCTCCAGCATGTTAAAGGGATTATTGACCATGACCAATGGGGATTTATCCCAAGAATGCAAGGGTGCTTCAGTGTAGAAAAATCAACCAATAATAACACATCACACTAAGAGAATGAAGGAACAAAACCGCATGGGCATCTTAATTGGAGCAGAAAAAGCATTTGATATAATCCAACACCCTTTCATGATATGAAAACTCAACAGATGAGGAATGGAAGTGAATTTCCTCAACCTGATAAAGGGAAGTTATGGAAAATCCACAGCTAACCTCTTACTCGATGGCGAAAGACTTAAGTGCTTCTCCCTAAGATCAGGAATGAGACAAGCTTGCCCGCTGTTGTCACTGCTACATGACATAGTGTGGCAGTGCTGGACAGAGCAATTAGGCAAGAAGAAGAAATCAAAGGTATACAAATCAGACAGAAAGAAGTAAAACTGTCACCATTAATAAGTGATATAATCCTATATATAGAAAATCCTAGGGGTGCCTGGGTGGCTCAGTCGGTTAAGCGTCCAACCTCAGCTCAGGTCATGATCTTGTGGTCCATGGGTTTGAACCTTGGGTTGGGCTCTGTGCTAACAGCTCAGAGCCTGGATTCTGCTTTGGATTCTGTGTCTCACACTTTCTCTCTCTCTCTCTCTCTCTCTCTCTCTCTCAAAAATAAACATTAAAAAATTAAAAAAAAGAGAAAATCTAAGGAACCTACAAAAAACCTCTCAGAGCTACAAGACAAATGAAGCAAAGTTGCAAGATATAGGATCAAAACACAAAAATTAGTTATATTTCTATATAGTAGCAATGAACAATCCAAAAAGGAAATTAAGAGAATAATTCCAATTACAATTACATCAAAAATAAAATACTTAAGAATGCATTAATGAGGGAGGTACAAGACTTGTGCACCAAAAACTACAAATTGTTGCTGGAAGAAACCAAGGAAGACCTAAATACACAGGAAGGCATCCCATGTTCATGGATCAGAAGGCTTAACATTGTTAGGATGACAATACTCTCCCAAATAATCTCCAGACTGAATGTATTGCCCATCAAAATCCCCAAAACCTTTTTCACAGACATGGAAAAGCTAATCCTAAAATTCATATGGAATTGCAAGGCACCCAATTGCCAAAACAATTTTGTAAAAGAAAAACAGACTGGATGATTTGTACTTCCTGACTTCAAAACACACCACAAAGGTAAATCCATGAAAATAGTGTGGAACTAGCAAAAGGGGAGTCGTATAGACCAAAGGAATGGAATTGAGAGTCCAGAAATAAATCCACACATCCGTGGTCAATTGATTTTTGATGGGGGGCCAAGACCATTCAATGGGGAAAAAAATAATCTGTTCAACAACTGATGGGGCTGGAGTAACTGGATTTCCACATGCAAAAGAATAAAGCTGGACCCCTACCTCACACCACACACAAACATTTACTCATTATAGATCAAAGATTAAATATAAGAGATGAAACTATAAAACTCTTAGAAGAAAATACAGATGTAAATGTTTGTAACCTTAGATTAGGCAATACTTAATTTGATATGACATTTCAATAGATAAGTTGGACTTCACCAAAATTTAAAACTATTGTGCATTACAGGACATGGTTACAACAATGAAAGGACAACCTATACAACTGGGAAAAGATTTGCAGATCATAGATCTGATAAGAATACATAGTCTAGAATATATAAAGAGCTCTGAGAACCCAACAACAAAAAGACAAGCACTCCAATTAAAAATTGGGCAAAGAACTTGAATAGGAATTCCCCAAAGAAGACATACTGATGACCCACAAGCCCATGAAAAGATGCTCAACATCATTAGGCATTGGGGACACGCAAAGAAAAACCACAATGAGATACCACTTTGCACCCACTGGGATGGCTGAAGGGAAGACACAGAATAACAAGGGTGGTAAGGATGTGGAACTGGAACCCTCATGCACTGCTGGTGGGAACGTGAGATGGTGCAGCCCCTGTGGAAAACTGTGGTGTTTCCCCCAGAACTTACACAGAACAATTCCACGTCTGAGAATACATGCAAAAGATTCAAAAACAGGTATTTAAACAGATACTTGTACAAAAATGTTCACAGTAGCTCTGTTCACAAGAGCCAAAAGGTAGAAATCACCCAAATGTGCATCAGTGACCAATGCATAATAAAATGCGGTCTATCTGCACAGAGAGCTATTACTCACCCCTAACAAGGCCTAAAGTGCTGACACACGCAGTGTGGACGAATCTTGAAAACATTATGCTGAGGGAAAGGCACCTCTCTCCCTCCCCAACTGTCTGTGGGGCCCAGCCACCATATTGCAGAGGCCACTTTTGGGTGTTGTTGCTGAGCATAGCCTCAGCTGCCAGACGTGTCCCAGACCAGGGACCAGCTGAGATGCAGCACTGTTGACCTCTGATTTGCAGGTGTCGGGACATATGGCACATGGTTATTACTGCATAAACCACTATGTTTAGTGAAAATTTGCTCTTCCCCAAAAGTTAACCAACACCCAACCCTCATCTTCTTCTCCTTCCTGGACCCAGGACCCAGGATAACTCCTTCGGTGTGCCTCTGTGGCCCCCAACCCCTCCTCCCCTCCCTATGTTTTATTGTTTTAATACAAATTTTGTTATTTTCTCTCCAAGACCCCCTGAAGTCCTGGCTCCTGTGGGAAGCCTGCGATGGTTAATCTCGTCCTCCCGAGACCATACAATTTGCTCTTGGGGAAGGGGAAGCAGGAGGGATCTCTGCATTACCCTACTCCTTTTGGAGCTGCAGGAGCCCCCTAAGAGGCTGAGGTCTGCAGGGCACTGCCCACCTGCTGGAGGCGCCGCTCCTATGCTGAGCACAGGGGAGACACTGAGGCGGGTCAGGGCAGAGCAGCTCCTGGCACTGAAGGGGAGCTGCAAGGACCTACCACGTCCACCTGAAGGCCGAGATGGGGGCCCGCGTACCTTTGTCCAGCACGGGGCCGAAGATGGCCAGGCTGTTGTTGACGGTGGTGCAGTTCCAGCGGCGGCCGCGGAACTGGTGCTGGCACTCCTGAATGCTTATCTTGATGCCCTCCGCCACGCTGGGCATGATCTCCACGTAGTTCCGGCAGAACCGCAGCTGCTTGGGCACCAGGCCCGGGATGCTGGCACACAGGATGGGCTGAGTGCCCAGGGATGAGTACTGGGGCCCGATGGCCAGGGACCTGGGGAGGAGGGGAGGAGGCCTGGTCAGTGGTGCAGTCGCCCTGCCCGTGCTCCTCAGTGCGCACACGGCCATTCTGCATGAAGGAAGCACGTCTGCACCCTGTACTGGATGGTACCAAACATCGTCCAGACGTGCATGAGGCGCGGTGGGAAAGCAACCAAGGAAACGGAGAGTGCAAGCCTGCCTGGTGCTCTGCACAAGTATAGGGGCTGTTCTGTCAGGGTGGGGGTAGCAGGGCAGCGGAGCTTTGGAAACGTGGGGAGCACAGTGTACGACCAGTCAACCCCAGGGGGCTGCCCAGAGGAGGGGGTGCCGGCGGCCAGACAGGGCACAGCAGCGGCTGATCCGTGGGGTGAAAATCACCCTGCACTCACGCCCGCATGACAGCCGCTCTTGGCTATTTACCCAACAGACAGAAGGCCATGTGCCCTCCATGCCACGTACCCACAGACATTCATGGCGCTGTGATTAGGATGGAGCCACTCGAGTCTGCACCCACAGGGCGCAAGGGTGAACAGCTGCTGTTCACTCCCTCTCAGAAATGCAGCCCAGCGTACTTCTGACAGGTAGCAGGTGCCAAGGGGACACCTGGCTCGGCCAGTTTGTGCCTGCACCTCCGACTGTGGCTGTGGCCATGAGCAGTCGTAGATGAGGACATAAACCAGGGCTGCGGTTCCTCCTGAATTCCTGTGGGAGTACCCCCCTGAGCGGAGGTGCAGAGGGAATGTCTCGGGGATGGTTCCCACTTACCGCGCACCTATGAAATTTAAGTTGAACAACAAAAGAGAGAGAATTTTGGCTTTCCAGTCCCACCAGCTGCACACAGCTGTGGCTACCGAGCTGGACGGTCAGATAAGGGACATTTTGGTCCCTGTGGAAAGTTCTATCAGACAGCACCGGCCTGGGGCGATGGAAGTGCTCTGTGTTGGTTACACACGCGTTTATGTCTCAAGGCTGACTAAACCATGTCTGTTTTACTGTATGGACTTGCATCTTGATTTCAAAGAAAGAACTGTCAGGTCCTTTTGGGGGCAGAGCAGAAAGAACTTCTACAATTGTATGGGTGACAAGTTGAAACACCTGCCCGGACCCGTGGGGGACGCTGGATCCCGCCACCTGTGGACACGTCGGCCCAGTCCTGTGGGGAACACTGGATCCCGCCACCTGTATACTCCTCGGCCCAGTGCCCCAGGCGACCCTGCTGCCTGTTCACGGTCTCCCACGTGCTCTCCACTCCCACCTCGGGAGCCCATCTCTCTGCTTCCTCTGGGCTGCTGGGTATGCTGCGTCCCACGCCTGGAATGAAGATCTAGAGCAGCCCCTGGCCTGGCAGGGAGGCCCCTGCTTATCTGGTAATTTACTCTGGTGGGCTCCCGGCGGGAAGGTCTGACTCTCCTTTGTTTGGAGGGGGAGACGCCTCAGCTGAATCCCCAGAGGCTCTTCTTGTTTGCGTCGGGGGGTGGGGGGGGGGACCAAGCACCCAGAGAGAAGGCAGGTGGGAGGCTTCTGTATGTCTGAGCCATCCACATCCCTGCATGATGACACCGATGTTCCAGATGTCCTACGTGGAGTCTAACCCGGTTCCAACCAGCTGTGGTGAGAGCCATAGGAAGCAGGGACTCACTGTCAGAGAAACAATCCTCCCCCCTGGAAACACTCTGGAAATACACAGCAGATCCCCCTGCCCGCCTCCCGCCCATCCTTCCCTCCTTTTCCCAAACCTTCAAGGCCTCCTTGCCAGTAGGCACCAGCCCAGCCCTCCAGCACCTGAGGCTGCCTCCTGGCTGCAGAGAGAAGCTTCCTCAGTGCTGTCCTGCCGGATCCAGATCTGTCTGCTCTCCCCACACAGCCTGTGGGCCTTGTGCAGTCACACTGGCCTCCCTGCCTCCAGCAGGCCCTCCACTGCCCCTGTGTGGGTCACCCTCCTGGGCTCCCTGTGCAGCACCTCTGCCTCATTTAGGAAGGAGCTGGGGAGCAGGCCACTGGCCCTGGAAGTCCCACCTCAACTCGTGCTCCCCTGGCCAACTCCCGACAGCGTGTGCTCCCCCACATTCCTGGGTGGACCACCACATTCACCCTGTCTTCACCTCTCCTCCTCCTCCCCAAGAACATCTCCTGAGAACTAAAACCTATCTCTCTGCAGCCAGATGCCTGAGCCAAGCCTCCCTGCTACAGGCAGCAGGTCCTGTGTCCCTGATCTTCCATGCCCTCAGTGTCTTGGGTCCCTTCCACTTTCGAGCCTCAGTATCTGACCGCCCTCCCTTGGCGTGCTCCCCACTGGTCCTGTCTGTCCTCACGCTAGTGCCTTGATGAGCAAACCGGCCAGGACCCCGTGTCAGACACTGCAGGCCACACCACTCTCGAGTATGTCTGTGTCCTTGGCCTGGCCCGGGATGGTGGGGCCGGGCCATTGCTTGTGGGGAATGGGGCAGCAGGGCTGGCTCGTTCCCTCGCTCATTCCTTCATTACACACAGACCCTACTGAGTGCCAGTTGCCCGGCCATCTTTCTTCCACATCCACCCCACAGTCCTGAGAACTTCAAAGTTTCCAGAAAGCCCAACCATCTGCCTCACCCCTGTGTGGTCTTTCTTCCCCAGAAAGTGTCCTGTGATCTGGGCCTGGCTCTCCATCACCCCGGCCTGCACGGACATCTGGGAAGGGAGACCAGAGGCAGGGGCCACTCCCATGGGGACCCCTGCGCCGACCTGGGCCATGAGCATCCCAGGGAGCTGGCAGAGCAGGTGGGCGGTGGGATGGGAGGAGAGCTCGGCTCGTGGGCTGACTGGTGGCATGCAGGCCAACGTCAGTGTTCTTTGCCCTCGGGGAGGGACCCTCAGCCTGTGGGTGCAAGCAAGGCCTCTAGGCTGACAAGATGGGCCTGGCCAGGCTGGAGCACAGGAACCAGGCAGAGAGGCCAGGGGGCGCAGGGGGGGCGGTGTGGGGAGAGACAGGTGGCATCTGTCCTGTGTTCCCTCCACTACTCAAGCTTGCACAGAGAATCTGTAAATACAGGGCGAACTCCCCCAGCCTGTGCTCCTTCAGAACATTGCCACCAGCACTGCATGTCCAGGCCACTCCTGCCGGGTCCTATGCCTCCCACCCACCCACCATGCTGCCCCTGTCCTAGCCCCAGGGACCCCAGCCTGGGTCAGTGCGTGTGCCACGCAAGGGTGGCTCTGCCCACACCTGCCTAATGTCAGGTGTCTGCCTCCACTGTGAGGTATGTCTTGAAGTGAACCCTCCTCGTGTTCCCACCGTCCACACGCATGCAGCACGCTCCGGGAGAGGCCACATGCCCCTCCCCCTCTGCACCACCAGATGTCAGCAGGAACTGTTGAGGTGACACCCTCCCTAATGAGTGGAGGGACCCAGGGGGAGGGTTCCGGAGAAGCAAGTAACCAGGCCTTGTGAGGACACAGCTGGAAATAAAACAGGGCGGGACCTGGATGGGGGTGGTGGGGTACTCTTTCAGGATCCTTCTTCAGCCTCTACGGCCCTCCCATACAGGAGTCCACCTCTGTCTCCCTCTGGGGGAGGCCTGGCTGGTCACCCATGAGGCTCCTTTCTGCCTCTGACCGAGATAGGGCTGCTGTGGCTGGTCCTGGAGGCCACACCGGGCCAGGGAGGTGACCGTGGGAGCCAGGCTGATGATTTTCTATCCATGCACCTTGGAGCATCCAGGAGCCCAGGAGAGGTGCCTTGGGGACCAGTTGGTGGGCGAGGCTGGGGACCAACTGTCCCAGTTTCCCCAGGACTGTAAGCTCAGCTGGTCACCCCCAGTGAGGTTGCCCTTGCCCCTGCACTCCATGAACCAGGATGCCTCACTGATGCAGGACCACACAGGCCGTGATTTCACACAGATGTGGACCTCTCGCTACTGATGAGCCGGCCCGCATGCTCGGGGTCAAAATGAAAATGTGAGATGAACAGATGGGTGCGTGGAGGCAGTGGTCAGTGGCGGGATAGCCAGGCAGAATAGCCCGGAGTTGTGGGCACACAGATGTTCCCGCAACCATTCCAACCGTGGGCCGTTCTCCACAGGCAACACTTGGAAGGTCTGACGTCACGGTCTGGTGCGGGGCTTTCCGATGGGGGCTGGCTTCCTCCAGCTTGTCCTCTGTGGTCACAGCCTTGCTTCAGTTGAGGAGGGGTGGGGAGGGTCTGCCAGGAGGAAACCTACTCACTCCATTTCTCTCTTCTTTACTTGGAGACTTGGGACGCGTGGAAAAGAAAGGCACCCTTTAGTTCAGACATACTCCATCAGGCCTGTGGTGCTGGCCTCCTGGCCAGATGCCAGAGCCAGGACTCATGCCGAGCGGAAGCTGGGAGGGAGACAGAGAGCCCAGAGCCTGCCCCCCGCCCCCAGGACCCCTCAGCTCCCAGGTCAGAGCCTGCCTTCCATCAGGCTTCCCTTATGCCCCCCAGGCCATGCCTTGGGGAGAGCAGAGCCGGGACTTCCCAGCTCACAGCTTCTGGCAGCAGCCTGGTTCCAGGGTGCTGAGTCAGCTCCTGCCCCCCCACCCCCCTTCCAGGGCAGGCCCCAGCTCGCCACATCCTGGAGCCAGGCATCAAGGCCAGGGTGCCAGCCCAGATGCTGCTCCAGCTGTTCCAAACCTCTGCCCCACCCCCACCCCCAAGCCCTGTCTGGGTTCGTCTCACACCCACGCCAGACCCCATGCCCAATGCCCCTTGGACTGCTTCCAGAAAGTTTCCTCTGCCCCAGAGGTGGCCAGGGGAGGGTGGAGAGCTGGGAGCTGCCGGTCCCACACAGAAGGGGGCTGGCATTGTGGGTGAGAAGCGGTCAGGGGGGCTTGGCGGGACACTGGATTGTGGCTTGGCCTCGAAGGCAAAACCCAGTCATTAAAAAAAATCACATTAAAAATTTAGCTGGTGTTCACGAACCTTAGTGTGGTGATCATTTCATAATATATACATGTATCACATCATCATGTTGTACACCTTAACCTCACACAGTGTTATCTGTCAGTTATGTCTCCATAAAGGTAGGGAGAACATCCACAGTGGATGTGCACTATCCCCCCATACCCTCAGATCCAAATTCCTCATATACAGGGAAGGTAGATGTCCTCCATCCATCAACACTTGGGAAACCGCAATCTCTAAGTCCCTCCTCCCACACTCTCCTGGGAGGAAGCGGGGCGCTTGGGGTGAGGCCAGGGGCAGAACAGGGGGGCAGGGAGAGGCTCCAAGCCATGCAGTGGCTGCCTCCAGGGGATGGTGATGTACTGTCCGAGGGCCTTGCCAGGGGCTGGAGGCAGCACTGAGAGCTAGAGGGCACCACCATCCCCGTGCCCTTTGTTCCTCCAAGTTCTCTGAGCACAATAAAATGCAAGGGCACTGAATGCACTCTGAACTCCTGAGTCATATCCTGGAGGAAAGGACATCCTGGAAAGGTGGTGATGTCAGCCTGCGCTGGCTGATAGTAAGGCACCGGTGGTCACCCTGTGATGAGAGCGATGCGAGCATGAAGGTTGGGTAGGGGCAGGCTCTCGGTGGTGCTGTCAGTGAAGGGGTGGGTAGGGGTGGGACAGACGGATGAAGATCTCCATGGTGCTGTCAGTGCAGGGGTGAGTTCGGGTGGACTCTCTGTGGTGCTGTTGACCAAGCAGAGGAGCCAGAAACGGGACTGAGTCACAGCACAGGGTAAGGAAGCGAGCCGACCCAATGGTTGATCAATGCCTGGGCTGTCATATCTGCTTTCTCCTGGTGACATTGGCTCCCAGGCCCATCACTGCTACCCTTCATCAGAGGCAAGTCTGGTTGCTGTTCACGGTGGGTGCAAATACCGATATCATTTCCCCGTCCCGGGGGTCCCACACCCCGAGCTTCCAGGAGGGGCTGCGTGGCTGTGCACCCTGGGAAGGAGGCACTCCCTCCAGGCCCAGACACTGAGGGGCCCCCAGAGGCCCCACCCCGCTGCCATGCCATCGGGACCGTGACCATAGCCAGGATGCCAGGCCACACCTACAGACGTAAATCAGGATCACCTATCTCACACGTGCTTTCAAAGCATAGCCTCTGTCCAGGAGGAGAGGTCAGAGATGTTGGGGCATCCAGAGCAGCCGCTGGCTCTGTGCCAGGAGCCCACGTCCCTGGACCAGAGAGGCACCCCCGCCTCTCAGGAGCTAGAACGATCTGGCTGGCAGTCGCCAGCACGTGGGGACTGGGTCCCCTGAGCCCAAGGACCCACACGTGACAGTGGGCGAGGTCAGGAGCTCACTCTCCCCCAGACGAGCTAGCACTGTGAGTGAGGCTCCAGAGACCACAGTGGGGACCACAAATGAGCCACCCAGACGTGCCACCTGCTGAGTGCCACTGTGTGCCGTTTGAAGCTGTGGAGTCTGGCCACTTGTAAGTGGCAAAGGGGGCCTACTGTCTGCTACCTGTCCCCACAAGCTGCTCACACCCAGGGGACGGAACTTCCCCAAGCAGTCGAAGGCCCTCATCACCTGGGCACCTTGGCCTTTGCGAGTCTCTCCTGCCCCTTCCTATCTCCCCATAGGCCCCACTGGCACCATCATGTCACCTGTGTGGCCTTGCACTTGGCTGGCCCAGTGCGTGACTCCCTGTGACCCTCGCAACCTTGTGGATGGCACCCTGGGACCTCCTGGACCGGGAAACTCGGCCCAGATGAAGACACCTGTGTGGCATCCATGTGTTAATATGACTGGATGGCTCCTAAGGGCCCCTTTCTCCCCATACTCTGATGCCCTTAAAATGCATTGAACTCCAGGCTTGCAGAATAGCATTTAGGGACCAGAGTCTCAGGCAGTGTAGGCTGCCCCAATGAACACCATGGACCAGGGGGCTTACACAAAACACATGTATCCCTCACAGGTCTGAGGCTGGACCTCCAACATCCAGGTGCTAGCACATTCGGGGTCTGTGGGGACCCCCTTCCTGGGCTCCTTGAGATGGTGGTGGGGACAGAGAGAGCCCTGGGCTCTTGTTCTCCTTATGAGGACACGAAGCCCATCACGGGTCCCCCTTCCTAACACTGTCACCTGGGCTCATGCATGAATCTGGGGGGTGGGTGTGAACATGGGTCTGTGACAAGTCAGATATATGTCTCAACACACAGCCAGCACTAAAGACCCTCAGCACCACTAGTCTCTGGGGCCCCACTCAGCCCCGTGTCCCCTGCAGGATGGTCACAGAAGGGTGACGTGACTGGCAGCCTGTGCCTGCGCCCAGCCAGCTGCGTTAGGACCCACTGTGCCTCAGTTTCCCCTGCTGACACGCAGGTATGCAGCTGTCTCTCCTGATGTCGGCACAGGGGCCACCCAGCTCTAGGTCCCAAGGAGGCGAACCCGGGGTCTCTGCCCCGCACTGTGAGGGGGCCGAGGACCTGGCCTCACAACCCTCAGGCACCATGCTGAGCTGTCACTGGGTGTCGGGGCTTTGGGTTAAACCCTCATCTTGCCCTCGGCCTCACAGCTGTTACAGGTGTGTAAATGGCTCCAGACAGGGACGGGAGGGGTGGGGGTGCAGCCAGCCGTCCCTCACTTACACCTCTGTCCCTCTGTCTGGGTCACAGTGAGGCCCTGACCCTACTACTTCCTTCACCCTGCACCTGGTGCCATGATTCAGCCTGTGAGGAATGAGAGCACTTCTCCACAGTGCAGGGAGCTGTCCCAGAAGGTGCCCACACCCGGCTGCCTGGTTGGTTGTCACACCCGATACCCCGAAGGCCCCTCAAACCCAGAGTGCCCTGACCCTGAGACACGGTCCTCCTCCTCTGAGCCTCTCCCCGGAGTCCCAGCCCTGAGAGACTTTCTGCAGGGCCGTCCACACGGCCGAGGGGCCAACGTCCAGGAGCAGGTGGTGGTGGCCCCGCTTTGGACCTGGGACAGGGTCCCTGAGCTGCAGACCACATGTGGCGGAGAGGCCGGCTCAGGCAGAGCAGACACGGCGCCCCCACAATCCTGGGAGATGTGTGAGGCATTCAAGTGGAAGGTGGCCCACTAGGGAGTGTTCCAGGGTCCGGGGAACACACAGTTGCTTAACAGTTTAGTGATAGCTTGTTTCTCAGGAACCGGGGGATGTCACCTTCAACCCAGAGCGCACATGCGTGCGGCCTGGAAAGCGGCCCCTGGACTCCAGTCCCAGCCTGTGGCTGGGGCCACGTGAGCCGCGCCTGCCGCCCGCCAGCGTTAATGGTTTTCTCCCTCCCGGGAGGGCAGCGCTGTGGAAGTCTGGGCGCCTTGCCAGGCCATCCTGCTCAGGGTGGAGCGGAGGCGCTGGCTGTAACACGCAGGGGAGGGATGGGCTGATGGCCGTCACCCGCGGGCTTATATCGCGATGGTGCAGTGGGGGTGGAGGGCACAGAAGCAGCTCTGGGCAGAGGAGCCCCACTCGCCCCACAGACGCAGGAGGCACCTGTGCACTGTCCCTGCAGGTCTTGTGGGGCGGCAGCCTCTTAGGTGTCTGTGAACCTGGCTGGGTTTCCTCCTGCAGTAAATCTCAGCAGGCACGGGGTGCCTGTGGGCTGTGGGCTCCGCTCCATCCTCGCCTGTGGCCCTGTGTGCTCCGGGGTGAGCAGAGACTTTGTGAAGTTCCCAAGGACTGTGGGACAACATCTGCCTGAGGCTCCAGAAGGGGCTCTGAGCAGTGGGGTGGCATGTCCATCTGCACCTTCTTGAGGAAGCGCTCTGTGGCCCCCGCCCTGCTGGCCCCCTTCTCCGGGCCCCGCAGAAGCCGGCAACGTCTTCTCTTGTCCTTCGAGGACACAGAGCTGCACATGGGCCCCGGGGGAGCAAGGAGGTCAGGGGCCCACACTCTCCCTGTGGGTCTCTGCCCAGGAGGGCTCTGGCTGGTCCCATGGCTCTCTGTCTTGGGGACAAGGTGTGAGGTCTCGCTGAGCCCTGAGGGCTCCCTAGAAGATGAAAGGGGTCTGTCCTGTCTGTATGGAGCTGTCTGGGAGCCATAGGGGCCACGGGCTCCTCCAAGGGCATTCTCTCTGCACCCTCCATGCACTGGGGACCACTGGGAGACCCCCACCTGCCTCCACGCTCCTGCCCTCTTCTGCCTAGAAGACCCCTGTGGGAGTTTGTGCAACTTGGGCACTGGGAGGGCCCGTGGGGGGTTGCTGCAGGACCCTGGTCCGTGCTGGGTCCCCTCCCTGCCTGCAGCCCGCCCCCCCCAGCCCCGCCGGCTGAGCCGGGATTACTGACACATACTTTGAACAAGTCCTGGCAGGCGGGCAGAGACTCCTGTGCCCACGGCCATGCATTTGCCCGCTTCCCTGGGCGGCTGCAGCACGTTTTGTTGGGGAAGGAATGCAGAGGCACCAAAGCGTGAGACACCTCCAGGGTGTCACCTGGGGAGGCTGTGAGGGAGACCGAGGCAGCGCTGCCCAGTATGCTGTGGGGATCCGGCCCCAGAGCTGGGAAGTCAGCCAGGAGGTGTACTGGGAGGAGCCCAGCTGAGGGGCTTCTGTTTTTCACGGGAAAGATCCATCATTCACTCTGGAGGGGGGGTGTCAGGTCTCCGGGGCCGGCGGGCTCTGCCTTCCTGGGCCTCCACTCCTGCTCCCCATGAAGTGTAGCTCACCACCTCCCAGCACCGTGTGGGCACGACCGTCACCTTCAGCAAGCCCATCTGGAGCCACTCCGCCTCTGGAGACTTCTGAGCCCTTCACCCGGGCTTGGAAGGAGCAGACGCAAACTCTCGCATGTGGACAGTGCTGGGTGGCTGACTGTGGAGGGACGCTGGTCCACAGGCAGGATCCCCCACCCAGGCCTGCCGGGCAATGTAGAAGGTGCTCCCTGACTTAACAACTTGGGTTTGGGGTTTTTCAAGTGTCCAACCCACTATTACAAAGTGCATAGAAATGCTGCATGAGAACAGTACATAATACAAAACCCAACAGGTCACAACAGCCAGGACATCCCCAAGCGTCCCCTGTCTTCCATTTCTGTTCTTATTTCTTCACGGACAACGTCCCAGGATGGGCCCCGGGGGCCACTTGCAGCGTGACTGCTCCTTTCATTGAGGCTCTTGTCCTGGGCCACGCCCGCCGGCCCCTGGGGGCTGGAGATCGGTACCCGGGAGCTGGGAGGGAAGCACAGCTTTACAGCTTTTCTCTAACTAAGACCATTTCCTCCATCTCCTCCCCCATTGTATTGCCTGCCACAAAGGATTCTAGCAGGTTTATGCAAATAAAACAGAAAATCGTCTTCTAAAACAGCGAGCCCAGTGAGACACAGGGGACACCCTGGCTGGGGGAGACAGTCTTGAGTGTGTGGGCGGTCAAGTCGGGGGAGCCCCAGGTGGGGGTGCAGATGTGGACCTGGTGGTTCTGACCATGCGTGTTTTACCTGTGGCCATTTCTCATGTGGCCCCTTGATATAAGGATGGCCACTGGTGGGCTCCCTGCACCCTGAGATCCTACAACACCAGAGGAGTGACCTGGTGTCTGGATTCCTCTGATCTTATGACCTCACTACTGTCCTCACCAGCCTCAGGGCTAAAGAAAGAGGCAGAGAAAGAGGGAGAGAGACAGAGACAGGGAGAGACAGAGAGACAGAGATAGGGAGAGACAGAGAGACAGAGACAGGGAGAGATAGAGAGACACAGAGAGACAGAGACAACAAGAGACAGAGAGAGATAGAAACTAGGAGAGACAGAGACAGCGAGAGACAGAGAGATAGAGATAGGGAGAGATAGGGAGAGACAGAGACAGACAGAGAGACAGAGAGAGACAGAGACAGATACACAGCAGCAGGCAGACTAGAGAAGTGAGCGGCAGGGGTGCCCTGGGGAGGGGCGCAGGGGTGCAGAGTCACCAGAGGCAAGGCAGCTCAGGGAAGGCTTGTGTGTGGGCCCTGCTGTCTGAGCAGGTGAGCCCTCAGGTCCCGAGTCATCTGACACAGGTCACCCCTCACCCTGGTGGCTCACCCTTGGGGCCATAGTGGCGCCTCCAGAATGCTCCTGGCTGGCTACCCTCTCTGACCTCGAGTGCACCTGCACCCCACAAACACAGAGGAGACCCATGTGGGGGTCCGAGGGGCGGCACGGGACAGGGCATGCAGAAGAAGCTCTGGGAGGTGGGCAGGCTTGTTTCTGAGTTGGCCTTCCAGGTGGCAAGCAAGGCGTAGGGGCCAGATACTAGCTTTTAGCTGGGAGTCCCCTGCCAGGAAATCTGTGTGGGGGCAGTGGTTAGGGACGGTGAGACGATTCTGGTGTGGGGGGAGAACCAGGGAGCACTGCAGTGGGAGCACATCCCAGGCCACAGATCTGACCCGGGTGGCTTCACAGGGGAATGTCCTGGGTCAGCCCGGGTGGCATTGGCTCCCAGCACAGAGGCTGTGGAACGCAGGGTCTGACTCAGACGGGTGAGGCTTTTTGTGTTGATGAAGACAAGGCAGCTAGCTGCTGGCCACCGGGGCTGTCACTGCAGGGCAGTGAGGGAGTGAGGTGGACGGCAGAGGGCAGGCTGGCCAGAAGGGGCAGGACATGGAGGGAATGGGGCAGAACAGCCTGGTGGGGGCAGTGGGGGGCCTGGCCTCTGCTAGGGGCCCAGGTTAGGCCCAGGGGGATTACAAGATGCCTGCAGTCCAGACTCAGGGACACAGGAGGAAGGGGCCCAGAGCACAGCACAGAGCTCTGGTGCCTACAGAGTACTGTTCTCAGTGTTCCGCGCATCCTGTGTTTGCTTAGTTCTAATTCCGTGACACTCCTGTCTGCTCAGAGGAGTGGTGCAGCCCTGTCACCTCTCTGGTTCCTTCCCTGGGAGCCCCCCTCCCCCCCCCCCCCCATCTGTCACAGGATCGCATAAGGAGCCCACAAGGCACGCTCTCAATGTTCAGGTCGTGGGACTGTGACCGGGTCTGGGCTCCGCAGGGACCTGCCCCTGGCACCGAGGGTGAGGGCTGGGTGAGGGGCGCTTCCGCCCCGCGCTGGGGAGCGGTGGCTTTGGGATTCCCTGCAGGGCGGCGGCCAGCTCCTCCACCCTCCCACCAGGAGCCACACCAACTTCAAAAGCCTAATTACTCCCGATTTGGGCTGTTTCCTCAGCGTCCCCGCAGGTGAGAAAGCCCCCGTTACTTTCACTTTTATATGCAAGGTGTGGGGAGAAGGGGGGTTGCGGTAGCTTCGCTGGGGGAGGGAGGGAGAAACGGAACAACCAATTAGGGGAGGCTGAGCGTGAAGGTGAGAAGTTATAAAGAGAGGGTCCCTCAGCCGCACTGGGGGGAGGGAGGGCTGGGGAGAGGAGGGGCCACGGTGGGAAAGTCCTCCAGGTAGGGCGTGCAGACAGGAAAGCTTTCCCCAGCTAGAAAACCCTGAGTCTCTCCCTGGGAGCCGTCCTTCCGGTCTACTTGGCCTGGGAGCCTGTGGGGGTACGGCTCCTTCCCCTGCGGCTGGCTGGGGCAGAGAGGACGCAGGAGGGTAAATCCGCTGTCCCCAGGGAGCCCTGAGACTGTGTCCACCACAGACGCTTCTCCTCAAGAAGCAGAATCCCCAAGCGTGAGAATCCCAGCAGGAACAGAGTTGGGGTTCGGGGGCACCCTTCTCTCTGGGGCCAAGGGCTGCTCCAGAATCTTGCTGGGGTGGATTGCCCAGAGGAAGGGCCTCTCCCAGCTGACCTGGGAAGCGCAGGGTGCCGAGCATGTGCGGGTGCGCTCACATGGAACACATGTGGCCGGGGTGGAAAGGGGGGCATACCTGTGTTTGGGGGGGGGTGGTAAGGCCAGGGAGCCTCAGGGCCAACAGGACAAAGATCCCGAGGTGTGGGGTAGCCAGGAGGCTGGTGACAGGGCCCTTCCTTTCGGGAGGAGCGCGGGGGCGAAGGGCGCTTCCTCCTGCGCCCAGGAATGCGGCGGCGGGTTCTAATTAGAAGCCTGCGCTGGAGCGGGCGGCCTCGGGGCTCTCTCGGACGTGCCCCCCAGCCCCCCGCGGCCGGCGAGGCGGGCGTCAGGGTCCCCGAGGCCGCAGCCCCCGCTCCAAGGCCACAGGGCGCTGCAGGTGCGGCGCGCGCCGGCGAGGGACGCCCCGGGTCCCCGAAGAGCGGCCCAGCAGCCTCTCCCAGGTCCCTGGACTGGCCCGGGCCTCCCCTCCCACCCCGCCCCGCCTGGCTGCGCCTGGACCCGCGTCCCCAGCCAGGCGCCCCTGCTCCTGAACCATCTCGAAGAGAAAAATTATTATCGGATTAGATGTACTTCGGCTCGCTTGGTTCCCCCCACCCCTTCCCCTCGGCGTAATTATTATAATTCCAGGCAAGCCGTCGGAGAAGGTTCCTGTGTGTGTGTGTGTGTGTGTGTGTGTGTGTGTGTGCGCGCGCGCGAGTACCCGCCCGCCCGCAAGCATGGGTGTGGGGAACCTTCTCTGGAACCCCGGGTCTTCTGGTTTCATGCCCCTACTTGTGACCCTCAAATCTTGGGCTTCTCAGAGCGCAACGCCGCATACTGCCTCCCTCCCTCCTTTCCCTACCGCCGGCGACCCTCCCGGTGGGGGCTCTGCCAAATCAGATCCCGAAGGGATGGTAACACTGATCCCCCCCCCCCCCCCCCCCACACACACACCATATCTGTGCAGTAGACACTCGGGACCTTTCCTTTGGTTCGTCTACATTTCCATCGTCAGATTGAGGAAGGTCTAACTGAAATGTGCCTCCGACGGGAGGACCATGCAGAGAGAGCTCCAGCGGCCCCTCTTTCCTTCCCCGTTCAGACAGGGGCTCACGAAGAAACCGCTCGGGTCGTGCCCCCCGCATCCCCCGAGCCTGAGAGGCCAAGGCTGGTGCTGGCCCCAGGGTCCTGGCCCGCCACTCCGGGCAGGTCCCGCTGTCTTTACGTAACTGCGCTGCTGCCCAAAGCTGTTGGGTCTGGTCTCACCGACTTTGTTTGAAGGTGTGGGTGCGCGTAAGACCGGGTCCGTAAGGAACGTGTCCTTGTCCCCCGCGCTGCGCCCAGCTCGCCCGCCCAGCTGCTTCGGCTTCGCGCTGCCTGGCCGTTGGTGCCATCTGCGCAGACAGTGTTCCCGCCTCTCCCCAGCCACTGCGCCCTTTCCGACGCCGGGGGCCCCTCTAGGCCCGGGACACCACTGTCCCCGGAAGCTCCGACACCCGCGTCCCAGCCCTGGCCCGAACAGGTCGAAAGTGGCCGCCAAGGAAAACAACCCGCCAGTGCCCCGTGGAGCCGCAGGGGCAGGGCGCGGGCTCCGGGCCACCGCGGGGCCCTGCCCGAGGGGACGGCGGCGGCTTGGGGCCGCTCACTCACCACCAGATCGGGTAACTGCCCAGCGCCTGCTTCAGGCCGTAGAGGAATAAGAAGTATACGAGCAGGGCCATCGCCGGGCGGGAGAGCGCGGAGGGCCGGGAGTCCGCCCCGAGAGCACGGGCGCCGGGGCGGGCCGGGCTCTGGGAGCTGGCGGGCGGCGGTGCTGGGCCCTCCTGCGGCCGCGAGGTGCGCGGGGTGCGCGGGTGTGCGCCGGTGCGCGGGCTCCGAGGGCGGCGCTGCGCCAGGTGGGCCGGCGGCCGGGCGGCGGGCCGGGGCCCGGGGCGGCGCGGGCCGGCGGGGGCGGGGCAGCGCCGCGGGGGGCGCCCGCCGGGGCCCGGGCTAGGGCCGGGGCGGGGCGGGCAAGGGGCGGGCGGGGCCCTGGAGCTGGGGCGGCGGCGGCCCCTCCCGTGGCCGCGGGGTGCGCAAGGCGCGCGGGGCGCGCCAGCTCCCAGGGCCGCGCTGTGCCAGATGGGCCGCTGGTCGGGCGGCCGGCGGGGGCTCAGGATGGTGGTCCACAGGCGCCCCTCCCAGCCCCAGGGTCGTGCCTGCCCGGGACTCCAGGGCCGCGCTGCGGTGTGGAGCCCTGCGCGCCCTGCGCTCTCCGTGTGACGCACGGTCCGGCTCTCGCTCCTGCTCCTGCTCTGTAGTGCGCTCTGTCTCTCGCTCTCCAAGTGGCGGGTCTGCTCTTCCTTTCTTCCATCTCCTCGCCAGGGGGGTCTCTTCGTCCGAGGCCAGTCCCTGGAGCCGCTCCCCGCTGGTCCGCTGGGAACCGAGCTGACCGCGCAGCTCGGCTGCGGAGACCCGCGGTGATGAAGGCGGTCTGCCCTGGGGACAGTGGCTGGGTGGGCGGCCAGGGCACGGGCCCCTGTCTGAAGGTCAGCACTGGGACACGGGCTGTCTGGAGCGTAGGTGTTGACGCCTCCACTTTGTTCTCCGCACCCCACCAGGAAAGAAGACGTCCAGTCCCGGGCGCTTCCTAGCGAGGGCAGGCAGTGCAGCCGGGCATCTCTCGCCCTGGGACCTCCAACCTCTGGGGCGGCCCAGAGCTCCTAGTCTTCCCCAGAAGGGATTTCTGACGACCTAGGTAAGCTTTATGAGTTAGCTGATGGGGAAAGGGCAGACCAGAGATTAAAGAGACCTATCCGAAGTCTCCAGGAGCAGCTAGCCAGTACCCAGCGGATAGTCCACTGCAAAGCCCTCCTTGCATATTCTGGGGTATGACAGAAGGACACCAGGGAACTTTTATTTGGGAGGGGAAGACCCGGTTCCATGTCTCCCCAGCTTCCCCTGGGGAAGCTGGTAACAGGTGAGAGGGCCTGTGCCTGCCAAGCGCCCTGTGGGAGACCTGTAAGTCCCTATGATAGGAATTCATGTCACTGCTGTGGAGTTTAGGGGAGCAACCTGCGGGTAGAAATCCCAACTCCGGGCTCTTTGATGTCTCTTTTCTTGTGGGTCACCTGCTTCTCCCATGAGTCCTCTCCAGCCATGCCTCACCACCTGGCCTGCAGTGTGGGGGCCCCATGGAGAGACCGTGGGGTGTGCATGTGGCCTTTTCTCTGGGCAGAGGTGCCTTAGCGTCCCTCCAGGTGCCCCATTGAGAAACAGAGGCAGGCCACGCCCACTGCTTGCTGCCCCCACCCACCTTGGTTTCCACATCTGGGAAAAGAGTCAGCCCCAGGGGTGGGTCACCTGGGTGATGGGTCAGGAGTCTTTTCCCATGTATGGAGCGAGAGCCCTTCTCTTTCAAGGAAACTTTCCTGCACACTGCCTTTGGGATCCAGTTAAGTCTATGCATGCCCGGACCCTCTACTGCACCCCTCCCCTCACCTCCAGTCACCGCAAGCCCCCCACATGCGGAGGCAAGGAGGAAGATTCTGGAATGAAGTAGGGTGGGTGGGAGGGGAGCTGGCTCACCCGCCTCTGGACTTCCCCTCTGTCTCAGTGAAAATCCCACCCAATTATCGCATTACCGGGGGCCTGGGCTGTGGGAGTGGGGTGGGGGCCCCGCCGAGGCAGCTCCCGCTTCCCCTCGCAGCTGTGGGGCCAGGGGATTAGAGTCCTAATGGGGGGCCCCCAGAGGCTGCTGGCTCTGCACACACAGAGGGGATGGAGCTGGTGGACACAGTCTTCTCATCTGCCAGGCCCCTCTGGGCTCCCTTGGCCAGTGGTTTCTCCCTCCTTTGCCTCTTCCCTCTGCTGTGCAGGTGAGTGCAGGGGAGAGTGAGCTGGGCAGCCCTTTCTGATGCAGGGGGAGAGAGTGGGGGAGTTCCTCCGAGGATGTGCATCTTGGCAAGCCTTTGGGCAGGCTGCAGCCTGGTTGAGCAGCTTGATGGTGGCCCTGGGCTGGGGGCTTCGAGAGCCCTTCCTTACCCACCTGTGGTCTTCGCATGCAGAGACCTTGGAGGGAAAGCTTGCCTGGCTTGGCCTCCTGGGTCTGGATGGCAGGGGGACACCAGTCCTCCAGGGATCCTGGGAGACACCAGAGAGGGGGAGTGGGCATCCTCCATGCTCCGGAGTCTGTTTCCCGAGACCCCGGAAGCATGGGGGTGGGGTGGCGTTCTTTCCCACTCCCTGACTTTTTCAGCGGGAAATTCTGCATCTTGGCATGAGGGTAGAGTCCAGCCTGACAGGTCTTTGCTCTGTGCTGGGGGGTTCTGTGGCGCCTGCCAGGGGCCCGCTGGCTCCAGGCCTCCAGCGAGTCCAGGAGCCCGCTGTGGCTGAGGACGGTTTCCTGGCAGCGCCCCCTGCTGTCATGCAGAGGGAACTTCCTTGGCAGACCCCCGCCACAGGGCTGTCGAAGTATTCCCCACTCAGGGATGACCCAGTAGGAAGGATCCCATGGTGGGCTCCCAGAAGCCCCAGGGTAAGCCCCCAGGGGAAGAAGGCACTGTCCCAGGAGGTCTGGAAGGCCAGCTGAGAGGGCAGTTTGCTTAGTGAGGTAGTGAGCTCCCTGTCAGTGGTGGTATTTGAACCCCCTGTGTCAGGTGTCAGTCCTTCCTGTCCTCGGAGGGGAGGACCAGACTGCAGACCTGCTTACTTGCTTCCTGGAGCTTGGAGCCTGTGGTTGTGAGCTCAGGAGGACCTGGGATCCTGCCCCATGCACGGGTCACCCAGGGACAGCTGCTTGTCAGGTGGAGACTTTCTGTCCCTCATCACCATTTACAGAACCCAGGCCAAGAGAACAACCTGGTGGTGTGGCTTAGCAAGTGACTTGGTCCAGATAACAAACGTAGTAATCAGTAGGTCTTTGAAAAAAGTACGGTTTGTAAGTCATTCTCCCATGACTGCAGTTATGTGGGGAGGAGGTGAGGCCCCTCATGTCACCAGCACCTCCTCTTTATCACAGTAGCAGCCAGGAACCCAGCGGAGGCAGCATGTATCTCTCCCACAGATGAGGCTACTGCTGTGTGTCTGTGAGCATGGAAAACACCCCCCCCCCAACACCCTCGGGGATTTGCTGGCACACCCCTGGGTGCCTTGGCACACAGTTTGGGAACAGGGCTCTACTGACAGCAGTGGGGGCAGGGGGAGGGGGAGGTCCGCTGTCACCACTGGCCCACAGTTTCCCTCTTATGTTGTGTTCTAAGAGCCTTTCCTCCCCAGCCCAGATCCGAGTCAAATGTTCACTCCCTCTTGGTTTCCAGAAGGTCCCTGTAAAGGTAAGCTTTCACATCAGATGACTTGTCTGAGACTGTTTGAGTACAGTGATGATGCCACATGCTCTGGGGGCCTGGTCCCCCACTGTCCCAGGAAGGGACCCCAAGGAGGCTCAGGGCGGTGTACCACCAACTTCCCCTATGCTCCAGAGGGACTCCAGGCAGGTCAGGGTTCTCTGTGGATTACATATGCCACAAAAGTAAGGCCCTCCAGATCTGAATGTCAGTGGTGGGACTCAGGGCCTCGAGGCAGGGAGAGAAGCCAGGACGGGGTGGAGAGGGGGTGGTGGGGCATGTTCTTGCGGGGAGCACCCATGGTCCCTGGGGCTCGTCTCTGTGCCTGGGCTCCTGGGAGATGGGGCAGACCTTCTGAGAACCCACCCATCTGTCTCAAGTTACCCTCCACAGTGGGCACTCCACCCCAGCCGACACTGGAGCCCTGGGTCAGCTCCTTCTTGCACAGAGGAACCGGGCTCAGGGCAGTGACAGGGGATCCAGGGGTGTCTGGACCCCTCCTCCAGACACCTCCAATGCCTTTCTGCTGGGGGATCACCAGCCTGCACCTCTGGGGCGTTCAATGGAAGGCCGCCATCAGGCTCAGAGAATGTGTGTCCCCCACAGCCCAGACCCCCCTGTGCATTCTGGGATGTGCAGCCCTAGCTCATGCGTCTTACTCCGTGGGCACCCCAGACTCCTGCCTCTGCTCCACTTAGGACATGGCCACCTAGCAGGCGTGGCTGACACTGTGCTTGCCAAAGCTTGCGTTATTCTTGAGTCCACTGTCCCCGGTCACTCTGACAGACAGAAGTGGCCTCATGATGTTGGAATTTGGAGGGCAGGGGTGGGGGGAAGGGTGGAATCCTGGAGTCATAGAAGCGGGGCCCCAAGTTCTAGGTCCCCAAGTAGCCACGCTGTGAATTCTCCGTGAAGGAGTACATTTGCTCCTGATGTGCTGGCATCTCCCAGCCACAAAGTCATGGGGCCCAGAGCAGCTGGAAATAGAGCCATTGAATCCTGGCATCATATGATTCCCAAAGCAGGGAGCCACGGCTGCAGAGTCTTAGACCCATAAAAAAACAGAATGTGGGGGTACAAATAAGCATGGCAGTCCTGTCATCACCACTGTGATGGCAAGTCAGCTGCCCTGGGGTCTGGACCTCTTTGGGGTCTCACTCACCTGCCAGATGCCGAATTTAGCCCAGCCTCCCTGCCCAGGTGCTACCGGGTTGCACAGCCGCGCTTCTGGGCCGACAGCGCCACCATGTGGAAACGCTAAGCAAGGTAGTGTGGTCCGGAAACCAGTGGTCGCTTGCGGATTCCCCCGCCTGCAGGCCTCTGGGCTCAGCTGCGGGTGGGGCAGGCCCAGCCCCTCCTCAGTCCTCAGCATTCCTGCCTCCCCCACCCCCCTCGAGTGCAGATCACTCTCCTCCTGGTAACCAGTGCCCACAGCCCTGGCTAGTCTGCATTGGGTGCAGCTGGAAAACTGCTTGATTCCCAGACAACTCAAGATGTGGTGTCACTACCCCTCAGGGCATGAGTCACCGCTCAGGCCCCAGGGGTCAAGATTGAAGCTCTTGGGGTGGGCGTTCAGAGTGTCAGGGCCTCGTTAGTGGCACCCTTCCTGTGCTGCCCATGACCTGCCCACGGTCTGTGATTCCCTTGACACCAAGACCCTCACTCCTTCTGTGCACCCTCAGTGCCACCTCCGGTTCCATCAGCAAAAGCAGGGGGAAGCATGCACCCCTCCACGCCCCTCCCTGGTCTGAAGAGGCCGGATGTCACCTCCCCACACCTCTCCAGTGGGCACTGTGGGTCAGAAGGGGTGAGCAGGGCAGGCCAGGGTCTCCACTGGCCACTCCTTCCATTTTGCTGCATTGGGATGTGGTGCCGTGTATCCTGCAAAGCTCCATCCCTGCCTTCCTGCTCTGTAGCCCACCCGCCACCCCCCCCCCCCCCCCCCCCGCCTCCCCAGCTTCCCCATCAAGTAGCTTCTCTCCTGCTCTAGGGGACAGCATTTCCACCAGTCCAGCTGGCCCAGGAGAGTCAGCAAAGCCTGTATTCCCATGTCCTGACGCCACAACCATCTCCTGTCTCTGAATCTTCCACCTGCCCTACAGCCCAGCTCCTTCCTCTTAGGCTACAGGCTAGATGCTACCTCAAGTGGAACTATGTTTTCGCATTTCCACTTCCATTCCTTGTGGCTACTATGTAGAAATAATACTGATTTTACTGCATTGAACTTCCACCCTTCCTAAACTCACTTGCTAGTTCTAGTAGTTTCCCCCCCACCTCCATAGATTCTGTAGGGTTTTCCAGACAGACATGCTGTCATCTGTCAATAGAGACCCTTTTACATCTCACTTTCAACTCTGGATATATTTCATTTCTTTTTCTTGCCTTATTACATTGGCTAGAAATGCCAGAACAGTGCTGAATTAAAGTGGTGAGGGTCAATACCTAGTTTTGCTCTTGATTTTGGGGCACAAGCGTGCAGTGTTTCATTTAAGTATGATGTCAATGGTAGTATATCTATATCTATATATCTATCTATATATATATATAGATATATATATAGATATATATAGATATATATATAGATAGATGCCCTTTATCAGGTTGAGGAAGTTCCCTTGTCTTCTTAGTGGGCTGAGTTTTTATCCAAATGTCAGAATTTGTCAGTTGATTTTCTGCATCTGTTGAGACAATTGATACTTTGTATTATTTTGGTCTGTTAAAATACCAAATTGCATTAATTGATATTTAAATATCAAGCCAACCTTGCATTCCTCGAATAAATTCCATTTACTCGTGATGTACAGTCCTCTTTATATATTGTTCAATCAAACCTTAGTTAAGGTTTTTTGAATCTGTGTTCATGAGGGATATTGGTGTGGTATTTTCTTTTCTTATAATATATGAGTTTGGAATCAGGATAATTCTGGCCACATGGACTATTCATGAATATTAAAAACTCATTAGTGTTCTAGAAGAGTTTGTGGAGAATTGTTAGTATTTTTCTTGAATATTTGGTAAAACATGCTGATCAACACTCAGGGATGATTTGAGGGAGCACTCTGCAGATCATGGGAGTGGTGTGCACACAGTTCTGTCATCTCTGCTGCTCTGTCTTGTGAACTCCGGCCAATCTGTATTCCTCCACTCCCAACTGTGTCCTCTTAGCTCCATGAAGTCTGAGGACTCCTGCTGGGTCATCCTCCCTCTGGCAGTGGGGACTCTCCCCAGTTGGCCTGGCACTTGTAGGGCTCAGCTTGTTGTTTCCCCTCTTTTAGGGATAACTGCCCAGCATGTTTTGATCCCCACTCTCTGTAGTTTCACATATTTTTCTCATCACTTTTCTGTTCTTTGTTGTGGTTGTTTTATATAGGAAGGCAAGTCCATTCCCTATTCCTCTGTGTCAGATAGAAGCAAAAGTCTTCATGTCAGTCATCTTGACTCATTTGGTTTTCATCTGGATTTTTTCTAGACATTTATGTACCTTCTTATTTTGAGGTATCTGGGTGTTTTACACATGGTCTCATTGATAATTTTGCCTTCTTTTTTGTTTGTAGAAGTTCTTTATACATCATGGATGCAAGTCCTGTGTGTGTGTGTGTGTGTGTGTGTGTGTGTGTGTGTGTGTGGTTTCATGAAATTTTCCCACAGTGTAGAACTACCACTATAATCTTATGAAACTACTCTACCACCTCAAAAAACTCCCTATATGATTCCTTTTGTCCATAACCCCTGGAGACCACTGATGTATTCTCCGTTCTCAATAACGTTGTCCTTCTGAGAATGTCCTATAAATGGAATCATGTGGCATGTGACTCTTTGAGACTGTTTTCTTTCACACAGCATAATGTTTTTGAGCTTCATTCACATTGTTGAATTTATCAATAGTTCATTCCTTTCTGATACTGGGGAGTATTCCAACATAAAGAGGCACCATGTTTGTTGACCCATTTACCCATTCTCTTGTTAAAGGACATCTGGGTTTTTACCAGTGTTTGGCAATCATGAGTAGGGATGCTATTAACTTTAGTCTGCATGTTTTTTTGTGTGAACAAAAGTTTTGTTTCTCCCAGGAATAAATATCTAGGAGTTTTACAGACTGGCTGCACCATTTTGCATATAATGACACATATATGTCTCACCAGCAACATAGAAATTCCGGACACTCCACATTCTTGTTACACTTTGCATTTTATTGGCAGGGACTTTTTTTTTAATCTTAGCTGACTTAATAGTTAATGGGTATGTAATGATTGTCTATTGTGGTCTTCATGTTTATTTTCCAATGGCTGATGTTGGTGAGCATCTTTTCATGGATCACTTTACCTTTTGTGCATCCTCTTTGGTGATGTATGTTCTCAAATCTCTTACCCATTAAAAAATACTTTGTATTTAAAAATAACTAGATCCACACACACAAAAATACATAAAGTTTCCATGTACCTTCATTTGCTTTCCCTCCTTGGTATATGTTACATAATTACAGTACAATGTCAAAAGCATGGAATTGGCATTGGTATGATGTGTGTTTATGGCTTTTCTCCTCTACATGTCATTTACTGCCACCACAACCAAGCTATGGACCTCTTCCACCACCATAGAGCTCTCCCTCAGATTACCTATTTAGAGAGTCATCCACCCCTGCCCTCAAATTCCTACCCTGGCACCATGCATCTATTTTTCATCCCTATAATTTTGTCATTTCACAAAGGTTGTACACATAAAATCATACAGAATGTGACCTGTTCAGATTGGCTTTTTCACTCAGTATAATGTCCTTGAGATCCATCTTAGTTGTTGTGTGGACCAAATGTTATTTTATTTTTGTATTGGTAGGTACTACATTTAATGGGTGTGCTAGAGATTGATTAGGCATTCACCTAGATATTTTGGTTGTTATTTTAGCTATTACAAATAAAGTAAGCCATTTATATTTAATGTAATTGTTGATATGTTGTGGTTTATATCTGATATTTTATTTTTCGTTTCCTGTTTGTTCCCTCTGTGTCTCTGTTTTCTTTTACATACATTCCTATGGGTTACTTGAACACATTTTAGAATTCCACTTTAGTTTATCTACAGTGCTTTTGTGTTTTTTGTGTGTTTTTGAAATAATTTAGAATTTTAATACAGTTCTTTCACATATGAGTAAAATGAGTCTTGCTAATAAAACCGAATACAAATGAGTTTTAAAAATCATATTCTCTACTGTGCTTTTGAGTAGAGATTTACTTATGACTTTGTAAAGCTTTTTTACTGGTTGGTCTATGTATTATATTTTGTGTTTGTAACACACAGTCTACTGGAGTTTGAGTACAAGGTAGAAAACTTCCATCTCTTTGCCAGATATTTTACCAGTTCAAGAACATCCTTTCGTCATCTTTCATTTATAACATCATCATCTTAAACATTTCCTTCTACAGACTGTGAGAATCACACAAAACAGTGTTCTAATTTTTGCTTAAACCATCAAACACAATTTAAAAAACTTAAGAGGGGGAGGGAATCCTATTGTATTTACCTACATTTTTAGTCTTTCTTCTTCCATAATGTTCCTTGATTCATTCTTTCATCATTTCCTTTCTGTTCCATGAACTTTTTTTTTAAATTTTTAATCTTTATTTATTTTTGAGAGAGAGAGAGAGAGACAGAGCATGAGCAGGGGAGGGACAGAGAGAGAGGGAGACACAGAATCTGAGGCAGGCTCCAGGCTCTGAGCTGTCAACACAGAGTCTGACACTGGGCTTGAACTCACCCACTGCAAGATCACGACCTGAGCCGAAGTCAGATGACTGAGCCACCCAGGTGCCCCTCCATGAACTTCTTTTAACTATCCTTTCAGAGCAGGTGTAATGGGGACACATTCTCTTCATTTTCCTCCCCCTGGATTGACTTCAGTCTCTCTTCATTACAGGATTTGGCTGACCATAGAATTCGAGGTTGACAATTCTTTTCTTTCTTTTGAAAAATATGCCACTTCCTTTGGTTTCCATGGTTTCTGATGATAAATACACCACAATTCGAATGGTTTTCCCTGGTCAGTAAGGTGTCGCTTTCCTCTTGATCTTTTCAAGATTTTTTCTTTGTCTTCAGTTTTCTCAAGTTTGACCGTGACGGTCCTGCTGTGCATTCTTCCCATTAATCTTGCTCAGCTTCTTGAATCTGTAGGTTTAAGTCTTAAAAAAATTTTTTTTTAATGTTTGAGAGAGGGATGGAGGGAGGGAGAGAGAGAGACAGGCAGAGAGAGAGAGAGAGAGAGAGAGAGAGAGAGAAAATGAGAGTTGGGGAGAGGCAGAGAGAGAGGGAGACACAGAATCCGAAGCAGGATCCAGGCTCTGAGCTGTCAGCGCAGAGCCCAACACAGGTATCTAACCCATGAGTTGTGAGATCATGACCTGAGCCAAAGTCTGCCACCCAACCAACTGAGCCACCCAGGCGCCCCTGTAGGTTTAAGTCTTTTACCAACTTTGGGAAATCTTTCCCACCATGGGCATCTTTCTCCTGTCCTTCCAGGATTCCAGTGACACAGGAGACCTTCTGCCGTCCACGCGTCCTTTGGCTCTGCTCTTTTCTTTTCTTTCTGATGTTCAGATTGGGTGGTTTCCATTGTGCTGTCTTCGCATTCCCTGAGTCTTTTATCTTTCCTCTCCATTCAGCTGTGAAGCCCACACTTTGATATTTTTATTTAGTTGCATTTTTAAGTTCTAAAATTTCTATTTGGTTCTTGTTTATATCTCCTATGTTTTGTCTGACAATTTCTTTTCCCCCCATTTATTTCGAGTGTATTTGTAATTGCTTGTGAAGCATTTTTCTGATGGCTTCATTAAATTCCTTGTCAGATAAGTTCAATGCCTGTGTCATTTCGGTGTCCATTGATTATCATTCAGGTGGAGGATTTCCTGGTTCTTGGCAGCATGAGTATAGGGTGTCACATTGAAGTCTGTTGTGCAGGTCTGCTGTGACACCAGCCAGAGGGGAAGGGGCTGATCAGTGATCACCACCTCACTGATCCCAGGGGACAGACATAGTACCTCACCATGCTCCCCCTGCACCTCAGGGATGAGGTGGGGGCTCATAACTCCCCGGGCACTGATCTTCCATATCATCTTCTTACACAGCATGTCCTGCTACTTCTGCTTCAGTTGGTGATGGTGTCTGGTGGCTTTTGTTGTGGGATGTCTGGCATTTCAGGTCTGTGCTCCTTTGGGGGTGCAAGCTCCCTGTTGAGTCAGATGAACTGGGGAGGCCAGAACCAGCTCTGGTCTGGGTCGATCCATAAGTCTAAGAAGATGGCATAGATTGAGCCCCAGAGCACTAGGCCCAGGGCCCACAAAACTCTGTGAGCCACTGTTCCTGCTGTCACTCCATACTCTGGTGTGGCAGGAATTGACACTCAGGGAAACGCAAGACCAGGGGCCCCTGCTGAGGTCCCTGGGCCAACCCACCATGTTTGTGTCTTCCCCACCAGAGCTTTCAGGTGGCCCTGAGATTAGTTATATAGAGACACCAGAACCAGGGTCAGGATCCACAACTGGTGTCTGTGTCCAAGGGGCAGGTTGAGAAATGGGCGGAGCCAAGATCAGACATAAGAAACGATCCTCCTACTGAGATAAAACCCAATATATAAGACCACCACAGGCACCCTTATATAGCAAGACATCCTTGAGTGCATTGGCTTACCTATGCAGAGCACAGGAGGAAGCAGGGGCACCTGATACTGTGCTGGGTGATTCTGAGAGCATCTGTGAGACAGAGCAGCTCTGGGTCATGAGCCATCAGTAACTGGGGCCCTGGAAGTCTTCGTGGGGGTGGGGCAGGGTGGGGGCTGGAGGGAGGGAGTGGTCCTCAAGTTCTGGTCGCTTGGAGGTGGGCAGTGCAGGCTGGGGATAAACCTTATTCCCAAGGCCTCTGTCTGTGGGAACCCTAAGTGAAAATCATCATGGAAAGTCAAGTTGTGAAGGAACCCCTTGACCGAAGCTTGGCTCAGGTGTGTGAATTTTCTGTTGGCATGTAACAAATCAGCACAAGGCCAGCCAATCACCAGACTAACGTATCACATCAGTCTGTAGATGGAGTCTGGGCACAGTGTGGCTAGGTCCTCTGCTCTGCATCTCACCAGGCAAAACCAAGGACGTGGGCAGCCTATGTGTTCATCTGGGGGCTGGACTGGGGAAGGAGCTGCCTTGAATTCCCCTGCCTCATTGGCAGAACTGTGTCCTTGTGGTTCTAGGGCTGAGGTCCCTGTTGTCTCACTGCTGTTGGCTGGGGACTGCTCTCAGGAGCTAAGAACCATCTTTGTGTCCTTGTGCTCCTGGCCTTTGACACTCCTCCAATATCTGTGACCTCCAGGAGGAGTGGTCCCAGGTACAGGGTCACCTCATTGAGCCAAGCCCACCTGGATATTCAGCCTTTTCATTTAAAAAAAATTTTTTTTAATGTTTATTTATTTTTGAGACAGAGAGAGACAGAGAATGAACAGGGGAGGGGCAGAGAGAGAAGGAGACACAGAATCCGAAACAGGCTCCAGGCTCTGAGCGGTCAGCACAGAGCCCGACACAGGGCTCAAACTCACGAACTGTGAGATCATGACCTGAGCCGAAGTCGGACGCTTAACGGACCAAGCCACCCAGGCGCCCCTATTCAGCCTTTTCAAAGTCAACTGGTCAGTAACCTGACCCCATTACACTCACAGGTTCACCCTGAGTGAAGGGTTTGGGTTTCTGCAAGGGGTGCACATCCAGACTTGGGAATCTCGGAGACACCCTGGAACACTGCCTATAACTCTGGGTTTGGAAACCAATGCTGCTTGCCTGGGTCAGAGCAATGCATGGGGCTTCAGTCTCTCAGGCAAGAGAGAGTGGTGGTTTCAGACTGTGAGGTCCCAGTTTCTATGAGTTTGGGGGGCAAGGCTTCTCAGAGCAGGTCCCCCTGTGCATGGACATGCAGATCCACAGGCTCACGGTGGCCTCTCCCTTAGTGATGCTGAGTCCATGTGTGCCTATCCTGGTGGGGTTCTATGGCTGCTGTGCAGTGCGTTGTCTGTTACTGGTGTCCTTGGTGTCTGGAATCCAGGGCTGACTTTGCAAGATGGGGGTTGCAGCCCATTCTAATCTGCCATGCCAGCGACTGTTTTCTGTCAGTTCTATCCTTGATGCCAGTGACCAGCGCGACACCTCACGCATCACATTGCTGGTGCTCCCATCTGAGCCAAGCAAGGGCAGCCCAGCCTTGGGGCCACCCGGCTCTCTGCGTCCCTGCAGGGCTGGCTGGAGCCTCCCCGGTTCCTTCTTCCTTGCTTGCGCTGCAGTCCGATCTTAGTGTGACAGCCTGAACGACCCCACCTTAGGCCCCTGAAGTGCATGCCTGCTCTGCCTTCTTGGTGTCTGACTCGCCCCTTGTCCCAGCCTCACTCACCTCCCCGCTGACCTCCAGCATGCTGTGTGCCCCACCCCAAGTCTGCTCAGAGCTCAGCCCTCACCATCTTCTGGGCTGGAGCACATGCCACTGTCCCAGTGAAGCTGTCTCTAACCTGGTTCCCCCGGACCCCTGATGACTTTTCCCTGATTTAAGTGTCCTTGGGCTCTTCCCCTCCCTGTCATTCGTGTACCTGCCCGTCAGTCTGTATGCTCATTTATGGATCTGTCTGCCTATCACCTATCTTCTATTATCTATCATCTGTCTATCTATCTATCTATCTATCTGTCTATCATCTATCTATCCATCCATCATCTATCTATGTATCTAATCGATCATCTATGTATCTATCTAATCAATCATCTATCTAATCTATCATCTATCATTCTATATTATCTATCCATCCATCCATAATCTATCATCTATGTATCTATTTAATCTATCAACTATGTGTTTAATCTATCAGTCTATATTATCTATCTATTCTATCTAATGTATGTATATTATCTATGTATCTATCTAATCTATCATCTATCCTTCTATATTATCTATCTATCCATCTATCATGTATTATCTATCTGTCTATCTAATCTATCATCTATCAATCTATATTATCTATCTATCTATCTATCTATATCATCTATCTATCTAATCTATCACCTATCTATCTATATTATCGACATCTATGTATCTATATATCTATTATATTTCTATCATCCATCATCTATCTCTTATCTATTTTCTATGTATCTATGTATCTATATATTTCTACCTATCATCTATGTATCTATGTATTTATTATCTATCTAATCTATCTATATTATCTATCTCTCTAACATATCTATATTGTCTATCATCTGTCTCTCTCTCTATCATTTGTCAACCTACCTGTCATTTATCTATCACCTATTGATCTGTCTATCATCTGTCACTTAACTACCTACCTCCTGTCTGTCTGTCCACCTATCTGATTTATTATCTGTCTTCCCATATAGAATGTAAGTCTCAAAAGGACAAAATTTTGCCTGCCTGTTCCCTGCTCTATCGCCGGTACCTGGCAGAGCTCGCAGCCCTTAGTGTGTGATAAATCTTGGTCAATGAAGTGAACGAATGCATCTGAAGCAGCACTGACCAGAGGGAGGCCCTGATGGGCAGGAGCTGTTGTCTGCATCAGCTTCCTCGCACCTGAGATGTGGCCGGGGCAGCTGAGGACCTCAGCGCTTCGTGGCAGCTAATTTTAATTAATTTTGGCTTGCATTTAGGTAGCCACCTGCCAGCTTGAAGGTGTTTGGTGGAGACGTGGTGGGTAAGCAGCACCTACTGAAGACCCAGTGTCACCACAAAGGTCATGCCAGCACTGTCCCACCACAAAGCACATGCCAGCACTTTTTTGCCATTACCCCTTGGGATTCAGCTCTGCTGGTAGCCCACACATGGACTGCCTGGACTCCTCCCCAGCCCTGCAGGAGGGCACTTCATCTCCTGTGTTGTCACACGCATACCTGGTGGAAACCCCCAGCTTTGTGGGCACCATGGGTACACCTGTCAGGCTTCTGGGGCCCATGTATGGCTTGTGACAGGTGCACAGGACACGGCCAAGTGTGGGATTGCTGAGCCTCAGCTGAGCGAGGTGTCCAGAGATCTCTGTCCCTGAGGTCTGAGGTCCCGGGTCCAAGCACAGGCACCCTCAGCTGGTTTTGGTGAGACAATGCTTGGCAGGGCTGTGGCTTCCAGGACTTTCCATCAGAGCACAGGCTCAGAGAAGAGCGGGGTCTCCACACATTCCCGATGCTGGCGGGCAGACAACCCGTCTGCGTCTTACCCTCCTGGCATGCTGTGTAATAGAGAACCTCAGAATGTCAGCTCAGACGCCCAGGCTTCACGCTTTGCAGGTGGGCAGGTGAGGCCTCCAGGCCTACGGACAGATGCAGCAGAGCGTGTGGCCTGGGCTGTGCCCCCTCCACCTTCCTCCCTTGGATCAGGGCCCCTCAGTGGCCTCAGTTTACCCAAATCACCTCTTTACAGGCTGTCTCCAAACATGGTCATACTCTGAGGTCCTGGGAGTTGAGGCGCCCACATATGGATTTCGGGGCAGCGATCCAGGCCACGGCTGCCTCTGTGGACTCCAGCTGTGTTCTCAGCTGGGGGGTCTGCTGGACCCCACCCTGACTACTCTCTAGAACCCTGGACTCCCTCATCTGTTTTCTTTCTTCCAGAAGTCTGCTGTAATCTCTGCCCGGCTTCTCCTGAAGACTGTCCCTTGGGCCTTATATGTTCTCATTCATTTATGATCATTTTAGTGAGGTCTGGGGGAGGAACAAATCGATGTGTGAGCTCCAAGGCTATTTTTTTGTTTTGTTTTGTTTTGTTTTTAACGAGAAGTTTCCTTGTATCTCTAAACAGTTAAAATTTCCTGGAAACATTGTCTGAACACAGATCTCCTCTGGGGGACATTTATAATGCTTGTAATTTTGTACCATTGTGAGTACTGCTTCAGCCACCATATCCGTCCAGAGTGTGCATGTCTGTTATTTTTCTAGCATAAATGCCTAGAACCTGGGCCAATGCTTTGACGAGGCTGAGACTTCGGAGGTCTATTGCCAGATGCCTTACAGACACGTGCAACATTTTGCTCTGGGACCACTGACGTTTCCTTCTTATGCTTAAGAAGGGCTTTCTCACCCTGAAATCAACAGAAAGGTGTGTATTTCACTCTCACTGGGTTATAGTTTCTTACACCTTCTGAGCACTGTTTATGGGGATGTGACTTTCTCTTTTTCAAGTAGTTAATTCCTTCCTTTTATTTATTTACTTATTTATTTCAATTCCAGGATCTTCAAGTGTTTTTTTTTTAAGTTTTTAAGTTTATTTTTTATTGTGAGAGAGAGAAAGAGCATGTGCACACATGAGCAGGTGAGGGGCAGAAAGAGAGAGAATCCCAAGCAGGCTCCATGCTGTCAGTGCAGAGCCCCATGCAAGGCTCAAACTTATGAACTGTGAGATCACAGGTCCAATCTTAACCGCCTGAGCTACCCAGGCACCTCATTCATTCCCTGTAAATTGGGTTTTGTTCAGGACTGCCCCCTGCTGGACGCTTATGGGTCCTCCCTCCTCCAGCTGGCTGAACGCAGGACCACAGACAGCCCTGGGGTTGGACTGGCTGGACAGCCGGGTGGACCGGCTGCTGGGTAAGGCTCACAGGGACGACCGTCATGTCAAGACAGTCCTGCTGTTGTGACAACAGTGACACAACCAACAGCCTCCCTCATGGGCTCTGGGACAGCCACACCAGTCCTCACTGAAGGACATCTTTCTCATCAAAATGTAGACATCATAGTTTAAAATTTTTTTTTAATTTTTTAAATTTATATCCAAATTAGTTAGCATATAGTGCAACAATGATTTCAGGAGTAGATTCCTTAATGCCCCTTACCCATTTAGTCCATCCCCCCTCCCACACCCCCTCCAGTAACCCTCAGTTTGTTCTCCAGATTTATGAGTCTCTTCTGTTTTGTCCCCCTCCCTGTTTTTATGTTATTTTTTCTTCCCTTCCCTTACGTTCATCTGTTTTGTCTCTTAAAGTCCTCATATGAGTGAAGTCATATGATACTTGTCTTTCTCTGACTGACTAATTTCACTTAGCATAATACCCTCCAGTTCCATCCACGTAGTTGGAAATGGCAAGATTTCATTCTTTCTGATTGCTGAGTAATACTCCATTGTATATATATACCACTTCTTCTTTATCCATTCATCCATCGATGGACATTTGGGCTCTTTCCATACTTTGGCTATTGTTGATAGTGCTGCTATAAACATGGGGGTGCATATGTCCCTTCAAAACAGCACACCTGTATCCCTTGGATAAATGCCTAGTGCAGTTGCTGGGTTAGGGAAGTTCTATTTTTAGTTTTTTGAGGAACCTCCAAACTGTTTTCCAGAGTGGCTGCACCTAGACATCATAGTTTGAGCAGAGACAAATGACTCAGAGATGCACTCACGTTTGTGAGTGAGATTTGGCCCCACACAATTTTTGGAGTTGGTTACCCAGCTCTGTGCAGCTGCTTGTTTGGAAACCCAGGTAGGCAGAGGGAACGGGGCAGTGGAGGTGTCCCTGCAGGATGCGCTGTTGACTGTGGCATGACGGTCAGCACACATGGTGGGAGCAGGGGGCCTTGCTGACTAGGCTGCACGTTCTCCTCCACGCACCTGTCCTGAATCACATGCAGAGCAGTCCTGGGGGTCCAGGCCCCTGAACTTGCTGGAGGAAGTTGCAGGAAATGCAAGTCCAGTGACTTTGGAGTCAGGGCTCCACAATGGAGGGGCTGCTCAGTGCCCCTCAGCTGCTGGCATCTGCCCCCCACTGCTGAGCTCAACAGCCACCCCCTCCCCAGCCTCAGAGGAGCCTGCAAAGCCTCAGAGCCTGGTGGGTTCTGGTTCAGGGTCTGGCCCTGGGGAAGGGCTCAGCATGGCCTGTTTGTCCGCATCCTCCCTTGTGGGGGGATCAGCCATAGGGATCAGGGGGACCTGATGAAACACGGAAGCCTTGGGGTCAGAGCTCTCTGGGGTCAGTGTGGCAGAGGGGGTATAGAGTGAACAGCTTGGATGAAGGATCCACATACCCCCAGGCCCTCCAGGGAGCCTGCAGCTAGGGTGGGAGTCCCAGTCATGGGGTGGGGACTTCTGGGATGGGGCACTGGCCCCTACATGCAAATAGCTCCCCTTCTGCTGAGTCCTGACCCACAGTGTGGGTGTGAATGTCTTCTCAGTCCCAGTGCCTGCCCAGCTTTCTCTGCTGGTCTGGGGGTGAAGGTCAGTACATGCCTACCAACCCAGGACCATATCCTGAGTGGCACCATCCCTGACAGCAGTACTAACAATATGATAGAAATGAAATGCTTTCTCAAATCAGGTTTTGCCATCAAGTCAGGGCATGGACTATTTCTGCTTTAGTTACAAATGTGGACATGTATGTTCTGATTTCCCTTGAGACTCGGACCCATGGATTATTCACAAGTATGCATCTTAGTTTCCAAGCATTTGGACAATTCCCTGATGTCTTTGTGGTATTGATTTCCAGTTTGACTTCACTGTGGCCAGAGAAGACACCCTGTATGATTTCAGCTCTTTCAAATTTGGTGAGGTTATGTCACACCCCACGGTATGGTCTATCTTGGCAGATGTCCCATGATATTTGCAAGGAGTAAATGGTCTGCTGCTGTTGGGTGGTGTTAATCAGACTGTTTGGTCAATGGGCTTGCTGATTTTCTATCTAGTAGCTTGATCACCTGCTCACAGAGGCTGAGGTCCACAGCTACAAGGTGAGTTTGTTTACATCTCCTTTCAGCTCTAACAATTTTTACCTTGTGGATTTTGAAGCTCTGTTGTTTGGTGTGTACACATTCAGGAGGGAAAAGGAAAATAGAACATATCAGAACATGTGGGGTGCAGCAAAAGCAATGCTGAGAGGGAAATTTATAGCACTGAGTGCTCACATCAGAAAATAGGGCAGGTTTCAAGGCAATATTGTCAATTACTGCTTTAAGGAACTGGAAAAGGGGGAGCAAAGTAAAACCAAAGCAAGAAGAATGAAGGAAATAATAAAATTAAGAGCAGAAATGGATGAAATTGGAAACAGGAAAATAGAGAAATCAATGAAACAAAAGCTGGCTCTTCAAAAAACTCCGTCATGTTTATAAACCCCTGGCAAGACTAAAGAAGTTAAAATGGGGGAAGACACAAGCCACCAAGATCAGGACATCAGGACAAGGGGCATCACTACAGACCCCAGGACATCACAAGGATCATGAGGCAATGCTACAAACAACATTATGCTAAAAAAAGTCAACAAGTTAGAAGAAACAGGACCAATTCCTCTCAAACTATAAATTACTGAAACTCAACCAAGATGAAAGAAATCACCTGGATAGTCCTATAATTTTTTTTAATGGTGTAAATAAAAAGCTCCTTAAAAAAAAGAGAAGTCTCCATTACCCAGTGGTTTCATTGAAACTTTTATCAAACATGTAAGGAAAAAACATCAATTTTATACAATTTCTTTTTTTTAAACGTTTATTTATGAGACAGAGAGATACAGAGCATGAATGGGGGAGGGTCAGAGAGAGAGGAAGACACAGAATCCAAAGCAGGTTCCAGGCTCTGAGCTGTCAGCACAGAGCCTGACGTGGGGCTCGAACTCAACAGACCGCGAGATCATGACCTGAGCCAAAGTCAGACGCTTAACCGACTGAGCCACCCAGGCGCCCCTACAATTTCTTCTAGGAATATAAAAGAGATGGAAATAGACCCCAACTCATGTTAGGAAGCCAGTATTATCCTGTCTGATGCCCAAACCTGGCAAAGGTACAAAAAAGGAGAAAACGACAGACTAATAACCCTTAAGAACTTAGAAGCAAAATTCTCAGCAAACTATTAGCAAACCAAATGTAGTAATGTTCAAAAAGAATTATATACTATGGAAAGTGGGATTCACTTCAGATGTGCAAGTCTTGGTCCACGTTTGAAAATGAACGTCTGCAATCAATCACACCCACAGTCTATAGGAGAGAAATCATATGATTGTATTGATTGATGAAGAAAAGGCATCTGAAAAAAATCCAACAGTCATCCAAGACAAAAACTATTAGCAAACTAGGAATTGAAGATAACTTTTTCTACTGATAAAGACCATTAAAAAATAAAACCCAGGGTTGCCTAGATGGCTCGGTCAGTTGAGTTTCAAGCTTGTGATTTCTGCTCAGGTCATGATCTCATGGTTCATGAGTTCAAGCCCCACGTCAGGCTCTGCACTGTCAGTGCAGAGCCTGCTTGGGATTCTCTCTCCTTCTCTCTCTGCCCCTCCATGCTCATTCTCTCTCTCTCTCTCTCTCTCTCTCTCTCTCTCTCTCTCTCTCTCTCTCTCTCAAAATAAATCAATAATCATTAAAAAAAAAACTCCTGCAAGTAACATACTTAATGGTGAAAAATGAAAGCTTTCTCCCTAAGATGGAGTACATGACAAGGATGTCTACTCTTTTATTCAACATAGAATTGGAAGTTGTAGCCAGTATGATAAGACAGGAAAAAGAATATTGGCAGATCATGTGATTATCTCATGCCAATCCCAATCCCAATGAATCTTACAAAAAAAAAAAAAAGACAACTCACAAAACCTTCTGGAACTAAGTTCTGTAAGTTTGCAGCATACAAAATCAACACATAGAATCAACTTCATGTCTGTATACTTACAACAACTTGTGGAAACTGAAATATGATTTTAATCCATCCAAGGAAAGGAAATACTCATTGATAAACTTAAAACACATACAAGACCTGTGTGCTGAAGTTACAAAACAATGATCAAAGAATTCAAAGAAAACCCAAATAGAGATGTGTTCATGTTCATAGATTGGAAAACTCAAACATAGCAAAGATGCCAGTTGTCCCCAAGTTGATCTATAGACTTCATGTAATCCCTAGAAAAATCTCAGCAAGGAGTTTTTTCATAGGCACAGACAAGCATGTTGTAAAATGTATACAAAAAGGCACAGATCCTAAACTACCCAAAAAAGTTTGAAAAAGAAGAATGAATTGGAAGAAACAGTCTTCTCAATGTTCATGCCTGTTGTACAGCCACAGAAATGAGGGTACTGTGGTGTCTGTGGAGGCACACTGCAGACCCTGGGACATCACATTTGCAAACCAGCCATCTGGCAAAGAATTATACCTACAATATATTAAGAGCTTCCAAAACTCAACATTAAAAAAATCAGTACAATTAGAGAATGAGCAGAAGATGAACACATTATTCACCAAAGAGGAGATACAGATGGCAAATAAAAATCACTAATGTTCAACATCATCAGCCATTAGGGAAATGCAAATTAAAACCACAATAAGACACCACTGCATGCCTATAAAAACGTCTAAAAAACAGTGACACGCCCAAAATGTTGGCAGGGATGTGGAGAAACTGGATCTTTTGTACGCTGCTGGTGGGATTGTACAATTGTGCAGCCACTCTGGAGAACAGTTTGACAGTTTCTCACAAAACTGAACATGCAACTACCATATGACCCAGCATGGGTCTCCTGGGCATGCATCCCAGAGAAATAAAACGTATGTTCACACAAAACCTTTACATGAATGTTTACAGCAGTTTTTACTCATAATAGCCAGGAACTGGATGGAGCCCAGATGTCCTTCAATGGGTGAGTGCTTAACAGACTGTGGTCCATCCATACAGTGGAGTCCTCTGCAGCATAAAAAAGAAGAAACTTACACTTGGCAATCTGGGTGGGTCTCCAGGGAATTAGGCTCAGTGCAAAAGCCAGTCCCCAAAGGTCACATACTGTATGATTCCATGCATGTAGCATTCCTGAACCGACAAAATGATGGATGGAGGTCAGGTTAGTGGGCTCCAGGGGTGGGAGCTGGGATGGGTGTAGCTATAAAAGGGAAGCAGGTGTTACCCTGTGGTGATGGGGGTGCTGTGTATCGGCCCGTGGCAGTGGACACATGAACCCCCATGTGTGATGACATTGCATGGAACTGAACACATGGACACACAGAGTGCATGCACCAAAGTCAACTGATTGTGTCAATGCAGTTCCCTGGATGCCATATTGTCCTAGAGTTTTGCAACAGTTTTCTTCTACCAAGGGTAGCCAGATGAAGGCTACAAGGGCTGCCTTTATTATTTCTTGCAATTATATGTGGATCTACATTTATCTCAAAACAACAAATTTTAAAAACTTTGAAACACGTTAAGAAATGTTTATTATGGACCCAAGTTTCCCAGCACACATCTCACAGAAGGCAAGGTGGTGTGAACACATGGTGTCCCACCATTAGGAAAAAGCTCCATGTCCACTGGCATCTGTCCCAGGACAGGTCCTGTGCTGGGTACTGTCCAGAGGGTGTATGCGTTGGCTGGGACACTGGACCAGGATGCTGGTTGGGATGCTGGACCAGAATACTGCCTGGGATGTTGTACCAGGATGCTTCCTGGGATGCTGAACTGAGTGCTGACTAGGACACTGGACCCGGATGCTGGCTAGGATGTTGGACCAGGATGCTGTCGAGGACACTGGACCAGGATGCTGGCTGGGATCTAAAGTGGGTGCTGGCTAGGAGGCTGGACCAGGATGCTTCCTGAGATGCTGGACCAAGATGCTGGCTGGGAAGCATCCTGATGCTGAACTGAGTGCTGACTAGGACCCTGGACCTGGATACTGGCTGGGATGTTGGACCAGGATGCTGTCGAGGACACTGGACCAGGATGCTGGCTGGGATGCTGGACCAGGATGTTAGCTGGGATCTAAAGTGGGTGCTGGCTAGGAGGCTGGACCAGGATGATGGCTGGGAGGCTGGACCAGGATGCTCTCTGGGATGCTGGACCAGGATGCTGGCTGGGAAGCATCCTGATGCTGAACTGAGTGCTGACTAGGACCCTGGACCTGGATACTGGCTGGGATGTTGGACCAGGATGCTGTCGAGGACACTGGACCAGGATGCTGGCTGGGATGCTGGACCAAGATGTTAGCTGGGATCTAAAGTGGGTGCTGGCTAGGAGGCTGGACCAGGATGATGGCTGGGAGGCTGGACCAGGATGCTGCTTGGATGCTGAACTGGGTGCTGACCAGGATGCTGGACCTGGATGCTGGCTGGGATGTTGGACCAGGATGCTGGATGGGACGCTGGCTGGGATCTAAAGTGGGTGCTGGCTAGGAGGCTGGACCAGGATGCTCCCTGGGATGCTGAACAGGGTGCTGACTAGGATGCTGGACCCAGATGCTTGGTCCAGCCGGCTGGATGCTGAGCCCTGTCTGGGATGCTGGGCCCTTAACTCGCTGACCTGCAGGGGGCAGCCTGGTCACACAGGGATGGGCCCTGGTAGAGGTTCTGCTGGGCTCAGCTTCCCAGTCCCAGCTGTGAGAGGACCAGTCTTCTCTTCCTTCCTCTCTCTCTCATGAGCGTGCACACACACACATGCTCACGATCTCACACACACATACGCGCCCCATAGCCCATGAGCTCATTCTGCCCACGGCTGGCAGGCTGGGTGGGATCATTTCTCCTTGAGCTCTTTGTCCAGCTCAGTTTCAAATGACTCATGAGTGGCTTTCACCATCTCCCCCAGGGAGACCCCCTGCTTGGCTCCATAAACCTTCCCAATTAGGCAATGTTTCCTGATAAGCGGCTGCTTGCCCGCTCCTTTCCAGACCACCCGGAGAACTGCACCCCCTCTCCATCCTGGCAGTAGCTGGCAATACCTCCCCAGCCTGGCCCTCCCAGAGTCTCCTGGAGCTCCACACTCATTGCTGTTGACTGGGCAACTGAGGCCCAGAGAAGGGGTAAGGATTGGGTGGGTGACAGTCTTCCTCCTGTCCTCTGTCCCCTCCATCTCTCTCTGTCTCTCATTCTCTCTCTGTCTCTCTCCCCAATGCTCTGTCTCTGTCCCCTCCATTTCTTTGTCTCTCTCTCTCTCTCTCTCTGTCTCTCTCCCCAACGCTCTGTCTCTGTTCCCTCCATCTCGCTGTCTGTCTCTCTCATTGTCTCTCTGTCTCTCCCCCAGGCTCTGTCTCTGTCCCCTCCATCTGTCTCTGTCTCTCTCATTCTCTCTCTGTCTCTCTCCCTAATGCTGTCTCTGTCCCCTCCATCTCTCTGTCTCTGTCTCTCTCATTGTCTCTCTGTCTCTCCTCCCAATGCTCTCTGTCCCCTCCATCTCTCTGTCTCTCTCATTCTCTCTCTGTCTCTCCCCCCAACACTCTGTCTCCGTCCCCTCCATCTCTCTGTCTCTCTCTCTCTCATTCTGTCTCTCCCCTCAACACTCTGTCATGTCCCCTCCATCTCTCTGTCTCTCTCTCTCTCATTCTCTCTCTGTCTCTCCCCCCAAAATTCTGTCTCTGTCCCCTCCATCTCTCTGTCTCTATCTCTCTCATTCTCTCTCTGTCTCTCTCCCCAAAACTCTGTCTCTGTCCCCTCCATCTCTCTGTCTCTGTTTCTCTCATTCTCCCTCTGTCTCTCCCCCCAATGCTCTGTCTCTGTCCCCTGCTAGGAGGAGGGGACTGAGGGCATCATTGATAGACAGTGGAGACCCTCTGCAGCCACATCCAGTTGGGGCCTTGGAGACATCAGGAGGGGGCCTGCCCTTGCCCAGCCTGGGGTCATGGTGGCACCCCAACTTTGCAGGAGTCTGCTGTTCTGCGGAGTCCTGGGCAGCCCCTCTGCCTGGCTGAGGACCCACTCAGGGTCCGTTGCTGTGTGGGATTCCAGCAGTTCATGGGGTAAGCTCCCCATGAATCTGGATACTTGCAAATGCATCAGGACCCGGTGCATACTGAGGTCTTGGAGTTTTCCTTCCCCAGGTAGCCTTCTTTTTGGAGCACAATCCCCTCCCTGTTGTGAGGCAGCCCTCTTGGGCCAGTGCTCTTCCCCTCTGTGTTTCCCAGTCCTGCTCCATGGGGATGCTTGCAGAGCACACACAGTGCAGCCTGGTCGGCACCGTTCCTCCGTGTCCCTGCAGGCCCTGGACCATCAGCAGCAGCTTGTCCTGATCCCCGCTCTGCATACCCTCCCCTGGCATACTGGCCTGTGCCCAGGCAGACCTAGGTGACCGTGGTGGGGGACAGAGTGCTTCCAGCCAGGGGAGCCTCAAGTCCAAGCTTTTTCAACAGAGACACAGGCAACCTTGCCTTTGGCCATTGCCAAGGGTGCCAGTGAGAAAGGCCTACCCTCCCTGGAAAACATCCCCTTCTCATGCTGTGCTGAGGCAGGGATGTTGGATCAGGCCTCAGTTTACCATCTGGGGCTGGTTCTGTGGACACCTGTCTTATGTGAGGAACCCTGCACCTTCCAGCTCCAGCCTGAGTGGACGCAGAGTGGCGCTGCTGTTCCAGGTGGACAAGGGGCTGGGTGTGGGTGGAGGCAGGGGTGCAGGTGCAGAGGTGGGGAGCCCCCAGGCCTCTCTGCACAACTTGCAGGGCCTGCGAGCAAGGTTTGTGCAGAAGGTAGGATTGCAGGCAGAGGCAGGGGAGGTGAGGGAGCCTGGGGTTGGGGTACCCAGCGGTCTCCCCAAGGTGCAAGGGCCAGGGGCTGGCACAGCCCAGACCCTTAGTTATGTCTCCAACATCACACTGCACGGGGCAGTGGGCCCTCCTGCTTGATGGCGGGCAAAGCCTGGTGGTCCTGCAGGCCTTGGTTCCCAGTCCCCATACTGGAGGGTTCTCTCAGAACCCCTCTCCTGCTGCTATCTGGGGCGGCTTAGCTGGGGCTTACATGGGGCAGGGTGGGCTGCTCGTCTTTTCCAGCCTCCCTCGGACCAGCTGCGGCCCCAGGGCTGGGACCACCACCGCCTGCGTCCTCGGGACTCACTGGGCGGCCGCCGTAAGAACCCTCAGCCCCCTGCGGAAGGGAGTTCAGTAATGCCTGCAGCGCCTTCCAGACACACGTTTACAATCTCACACTTCATTTTTCTTGGACGCAATCTCCGTGCTTTTAAACATGTCATCACTCTGTGTCCCCCCCACCCCACCCCTGGCCCCACACTTCCCGGGTGTGGGAGGCAGGCCTTCAGGTGGAGGCCCTGCGGGGGCTGCAGGAGGCCAAGGTCGTGGGGGCGGGGCAGGGCGCCCCCAGAGCGCGCAGCCTGGGTGGCCTTGGGCTGGTCCCTCAGCGTTCTCTTTGCAGAGCCAGCCCTGGTGGTGAGGTGGGTGTGAACACATGAGGGCAGGAGAGCGCCCCCTCCCACAGGAGGGGCTAATGACGTGAGGCCAGTCACACCCACGGAGACGGCTAACCATGGGTGGGGGCCTCCGAAACATGACATCACAGCTTAGACAAAGCCACGGCTCCCCAGTCTCATGGGTCTCAGATGGGGCAGCTGAGGCCCTGAGAGAAAGTGACTTGTCCAGGCCCCACCTACAGGAGCTCCGCAGGCAAGAGGGGGCATGTTCACCTGCCCCCAGGGGCCACTGTCAGGTGCATTCCCCACCCCCCTGCTTTGCCTCTGAGCACAGAATGGTGGATTGTTAGAACCCACCAGCCCAACCTCTGAAGGCGCTCGGATGCCCCGGATACAGGGCCCCTGAACAGAGCCCCTGGGGGCTCTGAGACCCCGCAGATCCAGGGTCCCTGTGCACAGAAGCAGCTCCCCCAGTTCTCCCCTCGCAGCAGCGTCTTTAAATTATCTGGAGGCTGGCCTTTTGGGACACCTGCACCGCGGCCTGGGCGGCAGAGCTGTGCTCTCTTCCCGGGTATATGTGGCTACGGACACGGAGCACCCTTGGCCCGGCCGGCGTCCAAGGGTTCTCCTGGAACCCAGTCTTGTGTCCGGTAATTTGTATATCTGTCCGGATTCTGGGTTCTCTGACACCCGTCTTGCTTCAGCAGTGGCTCTATCGTGTCCCCTGCTGCCCCTTTAGTGCCCCGGTTTCGCTTCCTCCCAGGCCCCGCTGGACAGAGGCGCAGAGAAGGGGCAGGTGCCCGGGCATCCAAGCCGTCAGTGACCTCAGCCTTTAGCTCAGCTCCCTCGATTTAAGGATGGGGAGACAGAGGTCCCCAAAGCTTGAGCGACCCGGCCCGTGCCCTCCGGTGGCCAGGTTGCCTGCTTCCCGAGGGATCCGGCTTCGCGAAGAGCGAAGACCCGCCTGCTGCCGGGTCTCCGGGTCCACGCAAACTCCCAGGGGAGCGGGCGCGCGCGCTTCAGCCCAGGGCCGACCTCGAGTCCGCTAGGCCCCACCCCTGCGCGTCCGGGCCCCGAGCTCCGCCCCCGGGCCCTCCACGCGCCCCCCCCCCCCCCCGGCCCGCCCCCATGGCCGCTCCGGGTCAGCCCAACCCGGCGGGCCGCTCGAAGCCAGAGCCGGCGCTCCGCCTCGGCCCCGCCCCGGCCCTCCACGCGCCCCCACCCCGCCCCGGCCGCCGTGGCTCGGAGCCAACGCTCCGCCCCAGCCCCCCCCCCTCGCCCGCTCCCCACTCCTCCCGCCCCCCACGCGCTCCGCCTCCACGCGCGGGGCGCGCCCCGACACCCGAGGGGCCGGGCGGCGGCGCGGCGGGGCGGCGCTCTCGGCTCGGGTTTCGGCCCGCCCCCGGCGCCGGCGTGACCCCTCCTTGGGTGCGGGCGGGCCAGGCCCAGCTGGCCGGCGCCCCGCCCCCGGCCCGGCGCTCCGGGCGCTATAAGAGGGCGGCGGCCGTGGGGCGCCCTGCGCGGGGCCGGGAGCGCGATGGTCAGCCGCCGAGGCGCGGCAAGATGCTGGATGGGCCCCTGCTGGCGCGCTGGCTGGCCGCGGCCTTCGCGCTGACGCTGCTGCTCGCCGCGCTGCGCCCCTCGGCCGCCTACTTCGGGTAGGTGCGGGCGGCGCGGGGACCGGGCGCGGGGCGGGCGGCCCAGGTGCGCGGGCCCCAGCCGGCTGGCGGGGGGCCGGCGGGTTGCCGGGCGCTGTTTGTTTGCGTCCTGGCGGCGCGGCGTGGGGAGAGGGGCCGGCGCACCCGACGACGGGCTGGCGGCGGGGCCGCGGTCCCCCGTGACCCCGGAGCCGTCGTGGCCGCGACGCGCCCGTGTGCGGGGCTCCCCAGAGTTCGGGGACCCAAGCTGGTCCTGGCTCCCTGTTAGGCCGCCGAGTTCTGGCGGAACGGCTGGAGCCTCCCCCGGCCCCTACCCACCCACCCGCCTTGCAGCTTCCCCCCTCCTTTCTCTCCTCGAGAAGTTAATTTAACAACAACAAAAAAAATACGTACAAAATCCAGATGTTCCTTGCACCGAGCCCCAAAGGAGGAAAAAAAAAAAAATAACTCTAAGCTGGAGGCATTTATTTTTCTTGCGCTTTGCTTCTTACGGCCGCTCAGGCCCCGGCCCCGCGGGAGCGCGTCTGTGGGACCCGACCGGTGCACAGGGCCCGGCCGGGGCCGTGAACGCCGCCCCCCCCCAACCCCCGCCGTCTCAGGGGTCGCCTCCCGGAGCGCGTCTCCGTAGTAGCAGTGTGTGTGTTTCCTGCGCGTCGCTCCCGGCCGTTCGCTCCTGCCCTGTACTTCCTCGCCCCTGTCCCCCAGATCTGGGATGTCCAGCCCAGAGACCTTTGGGGACCCTCCCTCGCTGCGCCACGCAGATGGGCACCCGGAGGTCCGGGGGTGGCACGGCGCCAGCACCCCCGCGGGGTCTCTGGACTCCTCTCCTGCTGCCCAGGCACCGCCCCTGGAGCCGCGCGGCCCACCCTCTAGCTCTGGCCCCTGCCCTGGGCGCCCCGTGGCTGCTTCTGGTCGCCGCCCTCCGCCCGTCACCTGTTCCCTCGCCCAGGGCCCGGACGCCGTCGCGCGGCGGCTGGCCGGCAGAGGGCCCCGTTGGTCCAGAAATGTGGCACCGTCAGGGCGGGGAGAGGCCACTGGGCTAGGAGCCCTGCAGGTGTATCCTGTTCTCAAAGAAAATAAAATATTTTCATGGGAAACTTTCCCTTTGTGTTTTTCTTTCCCCCCCCTTCTCCTTCTGTTCCTTTCTCCTGGGTCGTCTTCCAGGGTCAGCTCCGTGTCTACTTCCCCTGGAGACCCCACCCGGCAGCCCTCTCCTGGCTGGGGCCTCGGCTGTGCAGAGGCTGGCACGCCCCTGCACGCCATCTGTGCAGCCTTTGCCTCGCCCTCGCGGGCAGAGGGAGGGTCAGAGGATGGCCGTCTGGCCGCAGGTCCACGGTGAGTCACGGCGGCCTGTTGGCCAGCTGTGCCTCCCCACTCTCCCGGCCCAGCCTCGGGTCTGCGCACCAGGCTTCAGACACACCCTGGGCTTGTCTGCTCCCAGCAGCTCCCTGCTGGCAGCCCTGCTCCTCCTGGGGAGGTCAGAGCCACAGAGGGGAGGTGGGGGTCTCGGGTCCTGGCTGGAAGCCCTCCACCCTTACCACGGGCAGCCTCCAGACTTTTTACCTCTGGGGGAGTTGTTGAGCTCTGCTGTTTAGTTCACGGGCCTGCGGGTGGGACATGGAGAAGGCCTGGTGCCCCTGTGAACTCCCCTGACCAGCCCTCTTGTCCAGAACGTTGGCCCCAAAGGCTGTCCTGTGCAGAGTGTACCAGGCAGATGTATGGCCAGAGGACAGCTGGCTCTGCTGGGGGCCCTGCCACCACCGTACCAGGCAGGAGAGCTGGGTTCTGTTTGATGGACAGAGGTCCTGGGGTGGGGTCTGCTGGGTGCCAGCAGGATGGGCAGAGAGAGTAGACTTTATGGGTCTTTGCCCAGCAAGCACCTCAGGGGTTGATTCCCAAGGTGGGGCCAGACCTGGGAAGAGAGGAGGGGGAAAGACACACTCTAGACCAGTCTGTGCATGGAGGCCCAGCCTTTCTGGTCAGCAGTGACTGGCTGGGCCTGGGTCTGGGGCCCTTTCTCCCGGCCCAGCAAAGTGGCAGGGGCTGAAGTGCCAGGGGAAGGAGATAGCCTGAGGTGGGCAGGGCAAGGCTGAGGCAGGGCCTGGGGCTGCGGCTAGGGTTGGAGCTGGAGCTGGGGCAGGGCTGGGGCTGGGGCTGGGGCAGGGTCAATGCTGGGTCTGAGGCTGGGGCTGGACTGGGACTGAGGCTGGGACTGGGGCTGAGGTTGGGACAGGGGCTGGGACAGGGGCTGGGGATGGGTCAGGGCTGGGGCTGGGACTGGACTGGATCTGAGGCTGGACTGGGACAGGGGCTGGGGCTGGCCTGGGGCTGAGGCTTGACTGGGGCAGGGGCTGGGGCAGGCCTGGGGCTGGGGATAGACTGGGCTGTGGCTGGCTTGGGACAGGGGCTGGGCTGGGGCTGGGTTGGGGTCAGTGTCAGTGCTTGGTCTGAGGCTGGGGCTGGACTGGGTCTGAGGCTGGACTGGGACAGGGACTGGGGCTGGACTGGGGCTAGGCTGGGGCTGAGGCTGGGGCTGAGGCTGGGACAGTGGCTGGGTCAGGGCTGGGGCTGGGACTGGGACAGGGGCTGAGGCTGGACTGTGGCTGAGGCTGGACTGGGGTTGGGGCCGGGGCAGACCTGGGGCTGGGGCTGGGGGCTTCCCTCCCAGCCTGGTGTGCAGAGTGAGCAGGAGGAAGGAGCTGGGATTCAGGTCCTCTTTCTCCCTTCCCCCTCTCGGAGAACTCTGCCTGGCACGGAGGCTCACAGGCAGGCAGGGCAGCTCCTGTTACAGGCCAGAAACTGAGAGAGGCTGGCCTGGGGTTGGGGGGGGGTGGTGGTGGGGTGTCACGTGGGCGGTGGGAGCCCTCCCTGCCCCCTCCCCGAGGCTGCAACCTAACCCGGCCTGTTCCCATTGCCCTCCCAGCCTCTGGCCACTAGGCAGGACCCTCCGGGCCGCTGCCTGGCCTCGGGGAAGGGGCTCTTCCCTCTTCCTCAGTGGCCTGGCCCTGCTTCTTGGCGGTGTGATTAGCAGGTGGCGTTTCCATCTGGTTCTCCAGGGGCCTAGACGGCTTGGCCTGATGCCCTCCTGGAAGGAGGGGTGGCCTGGCTCCCAGCAGAATGGGGCTGGCCTGAGGTCTCCTGGCGAGTTTGGGAAACAGACTCAGACCCTTACCCCCCCATGCCCTGTGGACCTGGGTGGGCTGAAAGCTTTGCCTGCCCCTGCTTCTGGTGTTATAGGTGAGAACATGGAGTTGAGGAGTGATCTGTGTGTGCTGAAAATCTGTTCAGGAAGGGATGCCCCCAAACCCAGGGCGAGGAGCCCTGGTGCTCCCCCAAGCATGGAGCCAAGGGCTGGGTCCAGCAGAGCGGGGCCTGGGCTCCCTGGTACCTCGCTGCCCTTTTCTTAGAGATCCTGCATGTGCCAAGCCAGCCCCAGCAGAAGCCCCTGTGGCTGCCTGTAGACTTACATCCGGGGGCTGCTGGGGGAGTGGAGGCCTCAGGCTTCCCATGTGGGTCATCTTCAGAGAGCTAGGAAGGGCTGTCATGAGCCCTGAGGCCCTTTCTTGGGGTTGGCCCCAGCAATCTGCATTCTGTGGGTGACACTTGCAGGCTGGCTTGGGGGAGCAGGGCCCTGCTGGGAGGTCTGTCTGGTCCAGGCAGCCTGGAGGCCTGTATGGAGGAGGCTCCCCCAGCCAGGCCAGGCATTGGTGTGTGGGGTGCTCGAGGCAATGTCAAAGGCAGCTAAGGTGCTCTGGGCTGCAGTGAATGGGGCCTGAGGGCGTTTAGGGCCCACTGCCTTTCCGTGATTGAAATGGAACTCCTATCCCATAGAGTCACCCTGTTGGAGCCTGCGGTGCAGTGGTTTCTGGTACATCTACAAGGCTGTGCAGCCAGCACCACTATCTAATTCCAGAGCGTTCCATCACCCCAGAAACCTCATATCCTGCCTCCCCACCTCCAACCCCAGCCCTTGGCAACTGCTAATCCACTTTCTGTCTCTGTGGATTTGCCTGCTCTGTATGTTTTACATAAGTGGAATCATACAGCACGTGGCCTTGGTGTCTGGCTTATTTCACTGAGCATAGCGTTTTCAAGACTCATCCACGTTGTGGCATGCATCCGTGCTTCATTCCCTCAGTGACCATGTTGTGTTCGATTGTGTGGATGCACAGCAGTCTGTTACGTGCACTCCCCTGCTGACCGACACCTGGCTGGCTTCCACCATTTGGCTCTTGTGATGCCGCCGTGGGCATCAGTGTACAAGTTCTTCTATAGATGTAGGTTTTCAGTTCCCTGGGTATGTATACTGAGAGGTGGAATTGCTAGATCGTATGGTAATCACCATGCTACCCTCCCGCCAGCAATACAGAAATGTCCAGTGTCTCCACATCCTCGCTGGTTCTTGTTGATCAGCTCTGCCTTTTCTTCTAGCCATCCCAGTGGGTGTGGAGTGGTATTTCACTGTGCTCTGACTTGCATTTCCCTGATGATGGGCGACGTTGAGCATCCTTCATGGGCATGTTAGTCATCCATATGTTTTCTTTGGAGAAATGTCTACTCAGTTTCTTCGCCCAGCTCTTGGCTGGGTTGTGGGTCTTTGTTGTTGATTTGTCAGAGCTCTTTATATATGCAGAGGTTTATTCCTAGATGGAGGAGAACGTGGAGTGTGAGCCGGCACGCTGTCTCTCAGCTGTGCCTGGGCCTTCACAATGGGTCCCCCCCGCCCCCCAGCATGACTGTGTGGTGAAGGTGGTCCTCTGTTTACTAGAGGCTTGTCTACGGGCCTGGTCAGGGGTTCTGGGGACTTGTATGGGAGCCTGCCCTGCCTTCGGGGCTGTTGTCATGGTGGGAGTGGCTGACTGTGCGTGCAAGGTCAGTGTCAAGAGGTGGCGGTGCCCCTCTGTATGAGCCTGGAGCCCAGCTGGGGGTTCTGTGTGGCTATGTGCCTATTGGCTGCTCAGAGGAAGGGCTCCCAGAGGGCTGTGTACTGGGGGTGGGGGCTCAGGCTCACCTGTGGGGGAAGTCAGCCTCTCATGGTGAGGCCAGGGTGACCCAGAGCCCAGGGAGGCCGGGGTGGGGCTGGCAGAGAGGGAGGTGTCCCCTGTGTTTCCCCGGCTGGGGGCCAGGGGTGTGGAGCTAGAGCTGAGTGAGAAGCAGGCTGGGCCCATGGTGTCCACAGACCCACCTCAGGACGGACGTGCCCACAGTAGCCCTGCAAGGCCCCAGCTCCAGCCTTTGGAAGGGAGGCCATGGAGTGGGCTCAGCTCTGCAGTCAGAGCTGAGCAGGAGGGCAGGCCCAGGCCTTCTCTGCAGTGTCCAGGCAGCCGAGTGGCCAGCAGGGAGACTGTGCGGCCCCTTGGAAGTGGCCCTGTGGGCAAGGGGGCACGTGGGGTGGGCTGGACAGACTGGAGGGCACTGTGTGGAGGGGTTGGGGCAGGTGTGGGGAGGCAGGTGGACAAGGGTAGGGATACGCCCCTGCATCTCTGCTCTCCAGACTCTGTCCCTCCTCCCTGCCATTCTGACCAGTCTCCTCTGTGGGGCCTGTGGCCCCCCAGCACAGAGACCAGTAGAAGCAGGTGCTAAGTGCCAGCCCAGCCCAGGCCTCTGGGCTGGGGGCCTCCTGAGGCCTCGTGGTGAAGCCTGAGGTGAGGAGGAAGCCACTGCCACCTGGCCCCCCTCAGCTGTGGGAGCAGATGTCCTGCCACAGCCGGCGGCCGTCTGGACGGGGGGACAGCTGGCCTAATCTCGCCCCCATCCTCTCCACTGTGGCCGGGACCCAACTCTGCAGATGAGGGCACTGGTGGGACTCTGCTGGGGCTTCCAGGGTGGCCTTGGCCCAGGGCGCCACCCGCGGCCCGTCCCTGGGGGCCCCACCATGTCCAGGACAATAGCAAAAGTGTGTGGGTAGCTTTTCTCCTGGAAAAGAATGCACACACACAATTTCTCCCGGGGGGCTATGGGACCTGGACGCAGGACGAGCGATGAGCTGATAAGGGGCCTGGCTTGGTTTTCCTGGTTGCAGAAAAATGACACCAGTCAGCAGGGCCAGCACCCGGCCCTCTTAATCCGGGCCTGGAGGGGCACTGGCCCCTTTGTGTATTGTCCTGGTGGGCAGTGCCTGTCCCAGCTCTGCAGGCCCAGAGGGGTATCAGTGGAAGCACAGTTGTCTGGGAGGTGGGCGAGGCCAGGCCCCTGCTGGCAAGTATGCCTCTGGAGGGTGGCGAGCAGGGCTGTGGGCCTCTGCCCTGCTTGGGGTCTGTGTCAGGAAACCAGCATGGCCTAGCGGGCCCCTCCGTACCTGCAGTGCCTCTAGGGAGCCCCGAGTGCTCCAAAGTGCACTGGGCAGGTGTGTCCGAGGCTCTGCTCCCTCGCTCTGCACTCAGAAGCCTGGCCTGGGGTCTGAGGGGCTGCTGCATCAGGCTTCCCAGTCCCCCTCCCCGCCCCCACTGGCCCTGACGTCCCCAGCTACATGAAAGGTGGGCTCAGCCTGAGACCTGTCTGATGGCCGTTCAGTGGGCTGTGTGCTGAGGGGCAGGGCGTGCCTCTGGAGCTCCCAGGGCAGGGGTGTGGCTGGAGGGCTGGGAGCACCCCCTGGTATGGGTGGGGAAGCTGGGGGCCTGAGGCTGGGGCGGATTGCGGGGTGGCTCATCGTTAAGGGGCCTCCGTGGGCTAGCAGGCGGCAGGTGGCCGTGCAGGGGCCTCCACAGGAGGGCAGCGCCGACCTGGGTGGCGTGCTGGCCGCCCGGCTCCGTGACCCGCGGGCCCGGCCTGCCGTCCTCCCCTGCCCCTCCCAGCGCGGTTCCTGGCTGGCCTGGCGCCTCTGGCCGCAGGAGGAAACCCAGCCGCCCAGCTGGCAGGCCGTGCACCTCGAGACTGGCGGCCGGACGAGGGAATGGAAAACGGCAAGCCTCAAGCTGCGTTTGTTTTTCTTAGCGATACCTGAGGTAGATGCGGCCAGGGAAGTGGTCTGGCCCGGGAGAGAGGCTGCCAGGGGCTCCCAGACCAGAGCACGTCAGAGCCGGCTCCCTCGTGGACAGACAGAGCTGCCGCAGCCGCCCCGGGGCCCTCCCCGTGTCCCCGGCTGTGCTGGGCATGTAGGAGGCCAGCTCCAGGCAGGAAGGTGGGCGCCAGGGGCCTGCCCCACGTCCTGCCCGGCCCTGCTTGTGAGCTCCTTCGGACTCTAGCTATCTGGGAGGCCCAGGGCCATGGCACAGCCTGGCTGCTCCCTCGTCTCCCCTCGCCTGCCTGTGACTCGGGTCCTGGACGGCCTCAGTCGCTCTCCTGGGTGCCCATAGCCTGCCCTGCTGGCCGGTGGCCAAAGAGGCCAGCTGACTGGTGGCCTTCAGGGCCTGGGGTCCCAGGGGCTCTGCTTGTCCCGGCGGTTGCTAAGGGTGGACAGGGACATTTCTGTTGGGCTCGGGGACCCCAGGCCTTGTGCAGTGGAGTTTGCTGAGTCCTGTGTCCCCCTGGCCTGGGAGCATCCACTATGCATTCTCACCACCCCTGTGTGGACACAGCCTGTTGACAAGGGAGTGGAGAGGGGGTGCCCTGGAATGTGGGGAAGTAGAGTGTCGGCAGCTCTTATAGAAGTGACAGCTGTCATAAACACAAGGGTGCTCGCCACGCTCCTGCTCTGGTTACCATGGCCTGTGGCCCATGCCTCCTTCTTGGTGGGCCTGGGCATCAGATGGGCGAATCAAGCTGCAGGGAGCCCCCTGGCTCTGGTGGTGTCTGCACCCACCCCACCATATCCCCCTGTCCCCTGCGCAGGGCCGAGTCAGGCTGCAGGGAGCCCCCGGCTCTGTTGGTGTCTGCACCCACCCCAACGCACCCTCACATCCCCCGAGCAGGGCCGAGTCAGGCTGCAGGCCCCGGGAGGATGGAGGGTTAATCTCAGAACCAGTTTCTCCGCATTGGAATTTGTTTTGAATTCGATTCGCACAGAAATTAAACGCTGTCTGGTGGGGCTGAGGTTCCTTGGCAGTGCGCTGTGGCTTCTGGAACTCCGGCCTCTTCTCCCTCCGCCCAGCCCTGGGAGCTGGGTTTGTGGGCAGGGTGGCCCTTGGGGTGGCCGGGCCTGCTGGCAGGAGGAAGGGCCATTGGAATCCGCCTGGCCTCAGAGCTGGAGGAAGCAAGCACTCTGGGGACCGGCCAGCTGCCGGCTCCTGCTGAGGACAGGGACATCCCCCATTCCTTGCTGGCAGTGCCGCCCTGCCCCCTGGCTGCCCGAGGGGGCAGGTTTGGGAGTGTGTGACCAACTAGGTGCTCAGAGGGGTGGCCCCATCCCCAGGCCGCCAGCATGCCAGTCTCAGGCCCCTCCTCAGAAGGGGACAGGCTCCTAGACTTGGCTGTGTCTGTCCTGGGTTCTTTCCAGGCCTGCTGGGACTAGGGTGGGGTCTCCTTGGTGTCACTGCAGGCTGATCAGGAGGAGGGGCCCTCAACAGCACAAAACCCAGTGTAGGGAGGCCTTGTCTCGAGACCCTAACCTTCATTACATCTACTAAGGCACTTATTCCAAAAAAAGCACATGTCAAGGTCCCAGCGGATGTGAACTTGGGGACATGTGCCCTCTGTCTGTCACGTATGGTGAGCAGCACAGGCCAGGGGTAGCGGGGCAGGCATGTGTGGAGGTGCCTTTCTCTGTGGGCCTCCCCAGCTCTGTCAGCGGACCCAGAGTGGAGTGTCACAGGCCGAATGGGAGCTCTCAGCATGCTTCCAGGGAGGAGATAACCTTGGAGTATCCACAAGGAGTAAGAAACCGCAAAAACTGACCCAGCAGGTTTGGAGAAACCAAATGGGACTGGGGGGAAGGTGTACGTCGTTGAAAGCGGATTTGAAATAGCTGAAGAGAGCCAGTAAGGCAGATGATGGGGCAGGAGACTCATGTGGAGTGTGGCCTGTGTTGGCAGAAATGCAGAGAACCAGAGGCCAGAGGCCAGATTCAGGGACTGGGTGGCCAGGGGTCCTGTTTGCAGAGAATGGCAGAGTATTTTCCAAAAGTCTCAGAATTTGTCAGGGTCACGTGCAGGATTCAGGAGACGCCGAGTCGTCCTAAACAGAGAAAACAAAAATACTTCCAGAACATGAACTAGAAGCATAAAACACCCAAGACAAGGAACCATAAAAGCAGCCTGGGCCAGCAGATGCAGATACTGTGGGAGGCTGGTCAGCCTGGTGGTGAACCTCAGAGCAGAAATGCACACAGTGCATGGCAGGCTGGGGACTTGCCCAGGGAAGTGAAATACAGACCTTTACAGACAAGCTGCAAGATGCTCAGAAGGCCACTGTCCAGGAGCCGAGGAGTGTCCAGCATCCTATTGGGTCCTCACAGTGGAACTAAAATACACGACGGCCTGTAATTTGGGAGTGGGGTTCACAGGCTTGTGTCCTCAGGCCTGGTATTGCCCACCACTGGACGTGGCTAAGCCACAGACGTGTGCAGTTGTGAGGGTGGCTGTGAAATAGCGGCAATGCAACATGAAGGTTCAAATCACCAGGGGGAGATGGGTTATCAAGGAGTAACTGGAAAGGAGGCAGGAGAGGAGACAAAGTGAAACGGGGCGGACCTGTGGAGGAAATACCAGCCGTGTGGCTGAGGAGACCAGGGTCCTAGCCAGGGCCTTGGTCTGATCACTGGCTCTGCGACAGGACAGGATGTAAGCATAGACAACGTAGGAGGTCAGGGAGAGAACACACCACCTCAGTGGACCTTGAGGGAGTTTCACTGTGACCCAGGCTCTGCATGGTGACCTGGGTTGTGATCCAGGCTCTGCATAGTCTCCAGGCTGTGACCCAGGGTCTGCACAGTGACCAGGGCTGTGATCCAGGCTCTGCATAGTCTCTAGGCTGTGGCTCAGGATCTGCCTAGTGACCTTGGCTGTGACCCAGGCTCCACATAGTCTCCAGGCTGTGATCCAGGCTGATGCACCGTGACCTGGGCTGTGACCCAGGCTCTGCATAGTCTCAGGCTGTGACCCAGGGTCTGCATAGTGATCTGGGCTGTGATCCAGGTTCTGCACAGTGACCTGACTGTGATCCAGGCTCTGCATAGTTTCCAGGATGTGACCAGGGTGTGCATGGTGATCTGGGCTGTGTTCCAGGCTCTGCACAGTGATCTGGGCTGTGACCCAGGCTCTGCATAGTCTCCAGGCTGTGACCCAGGGTCTGCATGGTGTTTTGGGCTGTGATCCAGGCTCTGCACAGTGACCTGGCTGTGACCCAGCCTCTGCATAGTCTCCAGGCTGTGACCCAGGCTCTGCACAGTGACCTGGTCTATGACCCACGCTCTGCATGGTGACCTGGGCTATCTGGGGCTGTGATTAGGGCTGTACACAGTCTTTGGGCTATGAACCAGGCTCTGCATGGTGACCTGATTCTGAAGCAGGAGGTGCAGAAGTGGAGAGAAGCCTGGATGCAGTCAGCAGCGGTTGGTCACAGATTTGAGGAAAAGAACAGTAAGCTAAAGCCAAACATGGCAGAAGGAAGAAAACAGAAGCCGCGCGAAAACCAACAAAGTACCAACTGTGCATTAGAGATGAAGGGTCCCTCTCTGGGAATTGCTGAGGGGTCTGGTGTGGTGGGAGGGCTCAGTGCGGTTGCATCCTGCTGCTGGGAAATCGCTACAGATTCTGCAGACAAGAGTAGGGGATGCTGAGCGCTTTCCTGCCAACCAGGCTGCAAATTCTGAGGCAATGCAGAAAACCAGAGGAGTAACAGAAACTCGAGACAGAGAAATACTGAGTCTTTGTGAGTAGGGAAGCGGGTTAGCGGTCACGATCTGACAGTTCCCTCAACAATGGTGACTAGCACTTCTGCTCCTTGGTGGACACCAGCGTCCACGCACAGATGTGCATGGGAGGGGCAGCGGTGGCTTGCGCATGATGGCGAAAGGGTGGATGACTCAAGTCCACCGCCCAAGGACAGGTGAGCACAATGCGGTCTGTCCATATGGTGACACACAGCAACATGGACATGCTGTCAGCACAGGAGCCCTGTCACCAAAGGCCACCTACCATATTTGTCTGAAATGTCCAGGACAGGCTGATCCACAGACACAAAGTACATTAGTGGTGGCCAGGTGCAAAAGAATAGGTTTGTCTCTGAGCCAATGAAATGCCCTGAAATTGACTGGCCGTGTTTGCACGCATCTGTGAAAATGCAGCAAAACACTGAATTGTGGACTTAAATGGGTGAATTTTGTGGTATGCGAGTTGTATCTCAATAAAACTGGAAAAGAGGAGAGGAAAAAAAAAGAAAAGTAATTGGATCAGCAGGGAGATCTTTTCATCCAGAAAAGGCCAGTCCTACCAAACAGTTAAGAAGATGTGATTTTGATCTGACTCATCTTCTGGGAAACTGAGACAGTGAGCGCTTTGCTAAGGCACTGAGACCCAGTGGGAAGAGCATGGAAGAGAAAATTACAAACACAGATGCAAATGGCCTAGACCCGACATCCTCAAGGTACAGCTCACAACACAGAGGAAGGACAAAACCCCTTTCATCCGAGGCGTGCTGCACAGCCAGCATTGGAAAATCCAGTTAGTGGCATTCCTGTTTTAGCAGAAAAATCACATGCCAACAGATGCAGGGACCACATTTGAGGACACTTGACATCCGTTTATGAGTTTTGAGCAGCTTGTAGCAAATGAACGGCCGAGGGGTCTTCTTTAACCTGAGCTGGGTGCCCAGGGGATACCCGACGAACTTGCCATGCTGGTCACGGAAATGGCCAGGGCTTCCTTCTGAGAACCAGGACACAGACAGGGAGGCCCGCTGTCCTCACAGACCCTTGGGTGGGAAGGGAGCGTTTCTGTGCTGCCGCAATAGAGTGCTGGCTCTGCAGACAGGTAGGTTCCCCGGCTTTGGCCTCTGATGCTCTAACCACCTGTAGGGTGTCTGCGTCTCCGGAGAGCCAGGTCTGGGTGGTAGAGATGCAAGTTTGGGTGTGTGGACAGGGTGAGTGGGGGGAGGGTCCCCACTTCCTGGCACTGAGGTGGCAGAGATGTGAATTTGGGCATGTAGATGGGGTGAGTGGTGGGGAGGGTCCCCGCTTCCTGGCACTGGTGCCCGTGGGTCTCTCTCACCTTGGGGCCACACCTGCACACAGGTGCCCTGAATGACTCTATGCTGGTGGGTGGCCACGGAGCTGGGGTGGGGGGGCTCTGGGCCCTGCACGGCAGTTGGCAGATTCTGCACCGTGGCCGGAAGGCAGGAAGGATGGCTGAGGATAGAAAAAGAAAGCCAGCAGCCTCGTCTCTCTGCAGACCGCACGACCATACACAGAGGTGAAAACCATCAGAGATGAATCAGCGCACGTGACTTGTGTGCTGAAGGCCAGTTGGACGTCAGATCAGTTGTGCCTCTGCTGGAATCCAGGACTGGCCAGCACAGGGCTGACCTTGGTGGGAGTACCTGTAGGCCCCCAGACTGCAGCAGCAGGGAGAGGCTGTGGGTGCCCCAGCAAGCCCATCTCACGTGTCAGCCTTGCCGAGTGGGTTCTCAAGTGTCCCGTGCAAACACAGAGCCAGCACATGCCTGCTGGACCTGCTGGAAGGAGCTCCGGACACAGTCCCAGTAAAACACCAGCCCAATGACCACTGGCCAGGGCAGAGCCCAGAACAAGGAGCCTGCAGAAGGCCGCTGGCCCCGCCTGGCTTGGACAGAGCACTGGTGTGCCTGCGTTTAGGAGACGGTGTTCAGGACATTACAGGAGGGGCAGGCCTGCAAAATGAGATAGGAGAAATGGCACACACAGAAGAAAGTTGTGCAGTAAAGAGGGTTAGTGTCTGGGAGGACACTAAAAAGTGCCTGACGAGGTCACCGTGGGGATCGGAGCGTGGTCCCCTCTGACTCGGCAGGAGGGACTTGGGGGATCCCAGTGTGAGGCTGCGAAACATTTCCGTGCGTTATCATGTCTTTGAAAATGCCTGAATGTCACCAAGTGCCGTGCTGACATTTAGACCTCCTTAGGATTTATTTCCTGGTGGGAGATAGCCCAGCACTGGGAGGAGCTTGCCCGATGGGACGGGGATGGGGTGCTCCTTGCCTGCCCAGGAGGCCGCTTGCCTGCAGACAGCCTGCCCAGCCTCACCCCCTCCACGGCCGCCTCTGCCAGGCTGGATGCCTGCTGGCAGGGGGCAGCTGCATTGAGCCTGGAGGCAGGTACACTGTTGTGGGGTGGGCAGTGGGGCCGGGGCCTGGAGTGCTCTGTGGCCTGGAAGGTACAGACTCCAGAGACGGGTGTGTGGGAAGAGGCCAGCACATAGGGCTGACGGTTGTGTGTGGAGTCGTGTGGTCTTGAATAGCCCACACGTTGTCCCTTGCATGTGTGCCAAGCTCTTGGGCTGCGGAGAGAGGAGTGAGCTGCATATGTCCCCGGGCTCCTCTGCTCTGGGCTCCCCATGGGTGCAGGCCCTCTGGGGGCACGGCCTGTGGGCTGTGGCTTGCTGATGCCTGCAGACTCCATGGCATGGGCGGCCCATTGTTCAGCCGGCCCTGGTCTTTTCATGCAACAGTGGGTGTCGGGGCAGTGTGTGAGCGAGACACCTTTGGAAAGAGAATGGGGTGAATTTCATAGACATATGAGTTCAGAAATCCAGCCACGGGGGGAAGACCTCTTCCCCGTGTCCACAACAGCCCTCAACCTGTGCTCCTTTGATGACTGGAAAATAACACCAGGGCGGTCTTACTCTGTGTTTCTGAGTGGGGCGGAGCCACGAACAAGTTCTCACAGATGCGCTCCACCCTGGAACTGTGTGGCCACATCCCATGGCCATGTGCAGCTGGTTCCTTTGGTTGCTGATCTGCAGGAAAGGGGTCTGTCCACACCCACACCTCCATACAGAAAGGCAGTTGGCTCTTGGTCTGGGATCCAGCTCGCAGGATCTCCCCTGATGCGGGACTCTGCTGCTGTGCACGGTAGACCCTCTCACACTTAACCGTTTTTCTGGGCCTCTGGATTCTGGGTCACATGGAAAAGAGCCTTCCGTGTTCCAGGAGTGTTTTATGACCCTCTTGCCTTTTGTCTGGCACTTCTGAGGGTTCCTCTCCGTGTTTGGGTTTCTGTCCTGGGTGTCCATGCTCACTGATGCCCACCCCGTTCTCTGCACCCCATGTACCGTCTGCCTGCTGGCACCTCTGTGAGGGTCTGTCCCCTGCCACTGCAGCCCCAGGCTGGTCTCAAGCAGAGTGCACCCCAATAGTTAAGGAGGCCTGAGGCAGAGGCCAGCCTCAGTGAGGACACAGACTGGCCCTGGGTACGTGTGGGGACCCCCTCCCTCAACCCCCCCATGTGCAGTGAGGACGCAGCCTGGCCCCGGATGTGTATGTGGGGACCCCTGCCCTCAGCTCCCACGTGCAGTGAGGACACAGACTGGCCCTGGGTGTGTGTGTGTACCCCCACCCTCAGCCCCGTGTGCAGTGAAGACGCAGGCTGGCCCCGGGTGTGTGTGGGGACCCTGTCCTCAGCCCCCACATGCAGTGAGGACTTAGGCGGGCCCCAGGTGTTTGTGGGGACCCCCACACTCAGTCCCCACATGCATTGAGGATGCATGTAGGCTTGCCCCAGGTGTTTGTGGGGATCCCTGCCCTCAGCCCCACACATGCAGTGAGGACGCAGGCTTGCCCTGGGTGTGTGTGGGGACCCCATCCTCAGCCCCCACGTGCGGTGAGGATGCAGGCTGGCCCTGATGCCCCAAGGCAGGCTTGGAGGTGGGCTCGCCTGCCATCCCTCCCCCTCCCCACACCCACAGCTGCTGTCACCAGCACAGCCCCAGGTACCCCTGGGCCAGCCTTGCTGTGGTTGGTCCTGTTGGACACAGGCATATTTTGGCACCAGCCTAGAGCTGGGTTAATCTCAGAGAATCCAGTCTGGGGGCTGTGCAGGTTGTAGGCTGCAGCCCTTCCGGTGTGTGGCGGCACGCCGTTGTGGGCACAGCTGTTGACATTCCTGTCTGGGGACACGTCTCTGTCGTGTGAGCTGCCTTTGTGTGGGGAGTGTGGCTCTTCCACTCCGCAGTGTGGGGTCCCCAGGCCCCTGCCTGCCCTGGCCCAGCTCAGCTGTCCTTGTGCTCAGGGCCGCTTGAGCTCAGGCATGAGGCCTAGAAGTGCACGAAGTGACCCCTGCCATGTCCCCATGCTCTGAGGCAGGATGCCCTGACCCCGGGATGGGAACTGGGGGTGCAGGTCGCTGAAGCTCACAGGTGCCTTCTCCCCAGAGGCCTTGCTGCCCGCATGGAGCCTGTCTGTGCCTTGCGGACCTTTGTGGTTCCTCCAGCCCATACTCTCACTGGTCACAGCACACCAGTTGGTCCTCCTGGCTCAGTGTCCCCAGGCATGTGCTGTGCAACATGTGTATGGACTCAATCTGGTGGGAACACACCTTGGGCTCTGCTCACTGACACCCTGGGCTTCTGGGACACTTGTAGCCTGGCTCTCCTGCAGCTCAGGGCTCAGCCCCAGCAGCCCATTGGTGCCATGCTAGCCCAGAACACCCTGGGGTGTCCTCCCAGGGTGCTGGCCAGCCCCTTGCGCCCACTGCACCTGAGTGTGAAGAGGATGGTTCTTCCCGCTCTGTGTCCTTCATGGCTTTACCCTCCAGGGTCTTTTGCAGGGATTCGTTTCTCCCACCTGCCTGCCTACTCCCCTCTGTGCCCCATGCCCTCTGCTTTGGCATCCCTGCAGGCTTGCTGGGCTCCTGCCTGGGCCTCCTTTGGGCCTGGTTCCCAAGTCTCAGCACCTTGGCCTCCTGCCCTTGGGGAGCTGACCAGGAAGGGCAAGGCTGGTGCTGCTCCGTCAGGAACGTGGGTCTGGGGTCCTTAGGGCAAGGATCAACTCTGCCCTGTACAGGCTCTGCCCTTGGCAGGGTACATGCCTATCCCCCTAGCACACTCTGGCCCCCCAAGCCCAGGCAGGGCCAAGGAGAGGCCATGCTGGAGTGTGTGCAGGGCAGGGGAAGGGAGGGGCCTTGGAAGTCATTACCCTAGGTTGTCCCCAGAGGAGCCTGACCTGCTGTGTCATTGCTGGGTCCATCCAGCTTCTAGGAGCACCTGCCTGAGCACCTTACCCTGCAGAAAGCTGCCAGGAGCCAGCCCAGTGGCCACCATGCCCTTGAGGGGGCTTTTGAAGGGCAGCAGTAAGAGGGATGGGACATGATGTGGGGTGTAAGTGTCTGAGAATACTGGAGCCCCTGGCTCCTGTGGGTCACTGGGGTGCAGAGGCTTGTTTCTTGTGATGCTCATGTCAGAGGACCGGAGCCCCACCCGTGTGTAGTTGGGCACCTCTCCTTCCTGAGGGCTGAGGGTCTGGATGTGCCTAGAGCCCGGATGTGGCATCACCTGTGTGGGGACATTGAGATGTGTTTGAGCACAGAACAGGCAGGAGGTCAGGACCAGTCGGACCCTGGGTGGAACAGCTGAAATGGGGGTTGGGGGCACCTGAGAACAGGTGATTGACTCTGAAGGTCAGGGCCTTGGCTCAGATCAGAGGGTCAGAGCTGCAGGGGAACCAGGAGCCGGCTCTGGGCCTCCCCTGGGTTCGACCGGGAGCTCCTCAGTGGCCCAGGAGTTCCTGGAGACCCTACTGGGACCTGCAGGGCCATCTGTACATGCTGCAGGAGAGCAGGGAATGAGCCAGGACCCTCTCCTAGAGGCCACAGGGCCATTGTGGGGTTGAGTCACTGCAGCTTTGGGTGGCAGTGGGTGGGGGTCCTGGAGCAGCAGTACATGCTCCAGCTGGGTAAGCAGACACAGGAGTGGGTGGGGCAGAGTGTTGGATGTGGTCCCCTTGTGGCCTGGGCTCCTGTACCCCTCCCTGCCCTGTCCATCTGCGCCCTTGGCCCACCCCTGTGCTGGGCTGGCCTGAAGGTGCGTGTGCCTGTGCGTGTGTGTGTGTGTCTGTCTGTCTGTCTCTCACCTCGGGCGTGGCCCTCACCCTGGCATCTCTGTACCCAGGCTAACGGGCAGTGAGCCCCTGACCATTCTCCCGCTGACCCTGGAGCCGGAGGCCGCTGCCCAGGCACACTACAAGGCCTGCGACCGGCTGAAGCTGGAACGCAAGCAAAGGCGCATGTGCCGCAGAGACCCGGGGGTGGCCGAGACACTGGTGGAGGCGGTGAGCATGAGCGCACTTGAATGCCAGTACCAGTTCCGGTTCGAGCGCTGGAACTGTACCTTGGAGGGCCGCTACCGGGCCAGCCTGCTCAAGCGAGGTGAGTGCACTAGAGGTAGGACCTTCTGAGCAGGTCTGCACCCCTAGGACATCGTCCCTTCGCTGGGTCCCAGGGCACCTGGGGGTAGGGTGCGGAGATGGGGGTTGCTCTGTGTGGCTCGTCCTCCTGACTGGTCCCTTGGCCCCCACTACCGCACCCGCCTGTAGCTCCACCTTCCTCCCCACACTGCCCTAACAGCCAGGCCCCTCCCTCCTGCCCCGCCCCTCCTGGGGAACAGTAGCTGGCAGCACGGGGCGCATTTGGGCAGCTTTGACAGGGTGCAAGGCAGCTCTGATGGCTGTTGCCACATGGTGGTGACCAAGGCCCAGCCGCTGGGCATGAGGTGCAGAGGTCCAGCTGGTGCTCCGAACAGGGAGCCTGCCTTCTCCTCTCTCCTTGCGCTCTGATCTGAGACTTTGAACAGCCTTGTTTAAAAACTGAGGACCTGAGGGGCAGGGCAGGGCTCGCCAAGTCCCGGAGAGAATCTGGTGGGTCGGAGACGCAGTCTCTGATCCCTGGGCAGAGCCTAAATCTCCATGCACTTGGAATTCTCTCTACCCCGACACATCATGTGCCTGGAGCACATAGGAGCACCTCGTACCCCCGGGGGCACATGGCGGTCCAGGCAGGGATGCCCCCCACCCGCGGTGCGCACCCGCAAGGATCCTGACTGCAGACCCCGCATGCTGTCAGCATTCGGGGCTCCAGAAGCACCTGAGTGAGGTGGGGGTTGCTCCTGCCTGCTCACCCATCCGCCCTCCCTGCGCCCCCACAGGCTTCAAGGAGACCGCCTTCCTCTACGCCATCTCCTCGGCCGGCCTGACGCATGCGCTGGCCAAGGCGTGCAGCGCAGGCCGCATGGAGCGCTGCACGTGTGATGAGGCCCCCGACCTGGAGAACCGGGAGGCCTGGCAGTGGGGCGGCTGTGGGGACAACCTCAAGTACAGCAGCAAGTTTGTCAAGGAGTTCCTGGGCCGCCGCTCAAGCAAGGACCTGCGAGCCCGCGTGGACTTCCACAACAACCTCGTGGGTGTGAAGGCAAGCGGGGCGGGGCGCGGGACAGGGCAAGGGGCCAGGGGCGAGGACTCTGGGTGGGGAGTGGGCATGGGCGGGGTGCAGGGCGGGGCATGGATGTGGGGAGTGGCATAGGTGTGGGCGGGGCATGGGAATCAGACATAAGCATGGGCGGGGCGAGGGGGGCATGGACATGGGGCGGGGTGAGGGTGGGGCATGGGGCCAGGCACAGGCCTGGGCAGGGCCAGGGGCCTGGACTCGGGGTAGGGTGTGGGCATGGGCGGGGTACAGGGCGGGATGAGGGGGTATAGGGTGGAGCATAGGTATGGGCAGGGCATGGGACCAGGCACAGACTTGGTGGGGGCAAAGGGTGGAGCACATGGGTGGGGTGGAGCATGGGGGCGGGGCATGGGAGCAGCCGCTAGTGCTCAGGACCCGCAAAAGTGGGGGACAGGGCTGGGGGCTAGGAGGAGGTGCAGTATTGCCGCCTCCGGGTCTGTGTTCCCGGCATGTGGTGCCAGCCTGGGCCCTGGAGTCTCCTTACCTTTGAGTGTCGTTTTCTTACAGAGATACTGGTTGTTGTGGAGGGGGCGGGGGACAGACTTGTAAGGTCTTTAGCTAGGCCCTTCTGGGGGCTGCTGGCTGCAGGCTGGCTGGACCTGGGGGTACCTGGCTCCCGGCCATCCTTCACCCTCCCTGTAGCCCCTTAGCTCCTGGGCCCACACCAGTGGAGGAGGCATGAGTGCTGTCAGCTTCACTGCAGACAGAGCACCCCGTCCCCTTAGTCTTCACACAATGCGGACCACCAAGGGCCCCCCGAGGCTCTGCCCGGCCTGGGGATGGTCAGGGGCTCTGCGTGCTCGCCAGGCAGCCCCCAGGATGTGGAGCCCCAGCCTGGGAGGGGGCCAGGTAATTAGAGCCAGCCCTGATCTGAGCCCCTCTTTATTGAGAAACCAGACTTCTGAGTCTTGCACTTATTAAAGAATCAATTTCCCCCTTTTTATTCGGAGCCCTTGTCCCTCCTTCTGCCCTCTGCAGAGGGATGCGGGCAGATTAAATCCCCAAGGCGAGGCTATTTCTTTTCTTTTGCATTCTCTCCTTTGTAAGCTATTAATGAAAAGTCAGAATATGGAAAGTGCTCCATTAGCTCTGCCGGGCCTGGGTAAGCAGCGTTTTAATTAAATTTGTCCAGGTTTCTCAGCAGAGTGTCATTAAATGTGACTCTTCTATTGCCGGGCCAGAGGGCAGCCACATTTCCTAATCCCCCTCAAGCCAGCCAGCCCTCCCTGAGGGCAGCATGGGAGTTCAGGCCTATCCTGGGATGGGGCCCACTAGAGAGGGCCTCCTCCGCTCTCTGCTGCCAGGGACCCCAGTGTGGGTGGTCAGGCAGGAGGCCCCTTAGGGCAGCTCTGTGCGTGTGTGTGGAAGTGGGGGTACCGTCCCTCCCCTCTGGGGCTGACCTGGAAGATCCGGGGGCCAGTTCTGCCAACTGGGCCAGCTAACTCGTTTCTCCTCACTTCTCCAGGAAGTAGGCTAGTAGGCTGCTGAGCCCAGACTGGGGGTTCCTGTTGGGGCATTGACAGCAGGGCTAGAGGGGAGGCTTGCTCAGTCCCTTCAGAGGGGAGCCCTGGATGCAAGGAGGGAATGTCTCCACAGGGCCACAGGTGCTGCAGTGGCCACTCTGGAGGCCATGGTACTGGACGTAGGGCTTCTGTCTGGGGACATCTGTGGCTTGGAGGTGGAGGGACAGGTGCAAGAGCCAGGAAGCCCGGGTGATGGGTAGTGGTGGTCCCTCAGGCTGGGCTTGGATCCGGGGGAGCTGTGTGGTCGAGCCCCTCTGGGGGTCATCTGCAGGGGCTGTGCCCAGCCTCTCAGTGTGGCCCTCATGCTCAGCCCCCTCCCCTACCAGGTAATCAAGGCCGGGGTGGAGACCACATGCAAGTGCCACGGCGTGTCAGGCTCCTGTACTGTGCGGACGTGCTGGCGGCAGCTGGCACCCTTCCACGAGGTGGGCAAGCGCCTGAAACACAAGTATGAGACAGCACTCAAGGTGGGCAGCACCACCAACGAGGCCACCGGGGAGGCCGGTGCCATCTCGCCGCCTCGGGGCCGGGCTGCAGGGACAGGAGGCAGCGACCCGCTGCCCCGCACGCCAGAGCTTGTGCACCTGGACGACTCGCCCAGTTTCTGCTTGGCCAGCCGCTTCTCCCCGGGCACCGCCGGCCGAAGGTGCCACCGGGAGAAGAACTGCGAGAGCATCTGCTGTGGGCGTGGCCACAACACCCAGAGCCGGGTGGTGACACGGCCCTGCCAGTGCCAGGTGCGCTGGTGCTGCTACGTGGAGTGCAGGCAGTGCACCCAGCGTGAGGAGGTCTACACCTGCAAAGGCTGAGCCCCGGGGCCGGCCAGGCTGCTGCAGGGGGAAGAGGCCGTGCACCCAGTGTGAGGGGTCTACACTGCAAGGGTTGAGTCCCTGGGATGGGGCCCCCAGCACACTTGGCACATGGTGATGAGAGCCCGGGGATTGGCTGGGTTTGCTGTCCCTGCCTCTTTGTCCGTACTCTCAAAGACCCAGAGGCGGGAGGTGGCCCTGGTCTGGCCCCTGCATCCCCTCTGTCCGTGCCCCACCCCCACCCCCATGACCTGAGAGCGTGGCACCATGCTTTCCAAGCTGTGTCCGTCCCTGAGAGGCCAGTTCCTGCGAGCGGCACCCTTCCCTGCTCTGGGCTCCCTCTGAGGAGCACCGGGTGCACCTTCGCGGCCATACAGGGTCTCTGTGTGGCCGCCTGTGGGCTGTCCTGCTCCAGCACTGGCTTAGAGAGTCAAACCACTAGGAGAGAGACAGCCCGGCCACCCAGCCGCGGGGGTCACTGCTGTCCCCTCTGACATGGAGCACTTCTCTTGGGAGTGATGTTGATGACTGTTAAATTATTTTTATTTAACTAATATATAATAATTATTATTTCCATCCCTGCCTTGCCTCAGGCTTGTGGCTCCCCCTCCTCTTGGTGGTGCCCAGTCTGGAGGGTCCCCTTCGTCCCTCCCCTCTACGCCCCCTCCTAACCTCTTTGCCTGATCTGCTTTGTCGTTTGAAACCACTAAATCAAGAGGGATGTTGCTGTTGTTGTTTTTAAAGTAATAAAGCAGGTTGTGTGTGGACACTGCCCTCAGGGCTTCTGGAAGCCAGGCCCCTATACCCAGCTGCCCCCAGTGAGACTGTCCTGGGAAGTGGGTGGACCCCACTCTGGGAGACTTTGGCACGCACCCCAGCCACTTTGGTGTAGGTTTTAAGGCCTGGGGTGGCAGCCAGTGGCCTGCCCTCTCCCCAGGGGTGGGCACAGCAGAGGGGAGGGGCCAGCCCCTTGAAGGGTTCATTTCCTAGCTTGCTTTGTGTTACTGCGGGAGGAGGCAGACGTGAGGACACATGTGGATGGAGAGAATCTGGGACTAGGATTTGGCAAAAGGCGGGCTGTTCTCTCTGGCCACTCTTTGCCACTGCAAAGTTGTCTTTGCAGGGAAGGAAAATGGATGGGCTACACTGACCTGGCTTGGTTTGAGTGTGTGTGCACATGCGTGCATATGTGCAAGACTGTACGTATGTGTAGTGTGCTTGCATAAGTGTGTTTGGTTTTGTGTGTATACGTGTGCATGAGCACACGTGTGTGTGAAGTATGTGTGCATTTATGTGCATGCATGCGTGAACACGCTTGCAGGTTTATGCGTGAGCACGTGCATGAGCAAGTCTGAAGTGTGTGCATGCATGAGACTGTGTCAGCATATGTATGTGTCTGCAGAAGTGTGCATGTGAGCACAGGGGGCTTGTATGACACATGCATCTGTGCTGTGTGTGTGTGTGTGTGAGCATGTGCATGTAGCTATGCATGCATGCTATATGTGTGATGTACATGTGCATGTGTGATGTGCATGCATGCATGCATGCATGTGGGTGAATGTGTAGCCACATGTATCTGTGGTGTGTGTGCCTGTTCTGGCTGTGTTGATGGTCAGTGGTCAGCTGGGGCGTGGCCTCTGCTCAGTGCCCTCCCTCAGCATGAGGCTGTCCTTCCCACGTTGGTGTGAATGGCAGCCTTGGCTCCTAGATCCTTTGGCTCTGGGCCTGCCCTGGTCAGGCTCTGTGGCTGTGCTCTGGGTGGGTACAGAGCTGGGTGGCGGTGCAGACACAGGAACTACTGAGTGAGGGGGTTCCTTGGAGTTCCATGGGCTCCAGGAACCCTGGGGACTGTGTTTTTAAAAGAAAACCTATTTATGTTGATGTGGGTCTCTTGGTCCCTGTTCTATAGTGTAAATAGTGAAGTCTATTCTGTGGTTCAGAGAACATCCCGTGAATGCCTGCATGCTGAGAGGGTGGGGGCCAGGGGCCCAGAGTGGGTGCAGCCACACCCCCGTGACAAGACTGGAGCTCAGTCACTTCTGGGTCTGGAAAGGCAGCAAGTCGGAGGAAGGATATTTTGTTAACCAGATACCACATTTAGCTCTATGTCATAATATAAAGGGAAGTATTTTTTTAAACAAGGCAGACTGAAAACGTCTGCTGGCTGGTCTGTTTATATATAAACATATATCAGAATATCTTGCTAAGCAAACTCCTCCTGACGGAGCCTCTGGTCAGCGTGCTGCTCTTCGTGCAGGAGAGCCTCTAGAAGAAACTGTGCCCAGGGGTCAGCCTCTCTGGGACGGGGCAGGGGGCGGGCCACAGGGCTCAGCCATGCTGAGGGCCAGGCGGGTCCCGGCCACCTGCTCCCTGCCAGCCACACACATGTGGACTCCTGGCTCGGTTTGGGAGGTCCGGGTAGGCTGGAGGGAGAGGGGCATTCACACACGAGAACCCTCGTGCGAGCCTATCGATTTCTCTACCTCATCTGTATAGCGAGTAGGTGTGTACTCGAGTGACTTGGAGAATGTATTTATTTAACGGCTTTGTGTAACAGAACAGAAACGAAATGGACACTAAATAAATGTATTTTAAATTATAGCCCCATCTGAGTCTGCTGCCTTCAGAGGGGTTCTGGAGGGCCGGAGGGAGGAGGAGGGACTGAGGCAGGAGGACCTGAGGGAGGAGGAGGGCCTGAAGGAGGAGGAAGACCTGAGGGAGGAGGGGGGTCTGAGGGGGGAGGAAGATCTGAGGGAGGAGGAGGGCCTGAGTGAGGAGAAAGACCTGAGGGAGGAGGAGAGCCTGAGTGAGGAAGAGGGCCTGGGGGAGGAGGAGGGCCTGGGGGAGGAGGAGGAGGGAGGAGGAGGGCCTGGGGGAGGAGGGGGGCCTGAGGGGGGAGGAGGACCTGAGGGAGGAGAAGGGCCTGAGGGGGAGGAGGGCCTGAGGGAAGAGGAGGGCCTGAGGGAGGAGGAGAGTCTGAGGGAGGAGGAGGGCCTGAGGGAGAAGGAGGACCTGAGGCAGGAGGAGGGCCTGAGGGAGGAGGAGGGCCTGAGGGAGGAGGGTGAGGGGAGGAGGGCCTGGGGGAGGAGGGTTTGGGAGAGGATGGGGGCCTGGGGGTGAGCCTGAGGGGGAGAAGGGCTTGGGGGAGGTGGAGGGCCTGGAGGAGGAGGAAAACTTGAGGGAGGAGGGCCTGGGGGAGCAGGGGGGCCTGGGGGAGGAGGGCCTGGAGGAGGAAGGCATGGGCGTCGGCCCCAGGGGGAGGAGGGCCTGTGGCGTGGAGGGGGGCCTTGGGGAGGAGGACCTGAGGGGGGCCCAAGGAGGTACAGGCTTTAGGGAGCAGGAAGGCCTGGAAGGCTCAGCACGGCCCAGCTGGCTCCAGAGGGGAGGGCGCTGTCTCCCTGTTCATGGTGCCGAGGCTCCAGCCACACTGTGCAGGGGCCCCATCTGAGGTCCCAGGGATCTGCTGATGGGCTTGTGTCCTGCTCCTTCCAGCTCAGCCTCCGCTCCCAGCATGCCCTCTAGCCTGGCTGTCAGTGGTGGTGGGGGGCCGTGTGAGCCTGGAGACCCTAGTCTGCAGCAGTGGGCTGGTCAAGGTCCCATCCCACTTCCCACTGGAGCAAATGGCCACACGGGGGTCTCCCAGATCTAGAAGCCAGAAGATCAAGCTGTGGGCCTCAGAGACTCTGGGGAGGGTCCTTCTTGCCTCTCCCAGGTGCTGGTGCCCCAGGCAGTCCTGGGCTTCTGGGCACTGCACCCCAATCTCCACTTCTGTCTCTTTCCCTTCTTTCCCTTTCGGACACCTGTCATGGGATGTGGGACGTGGGACCCACCAGACTACGCAGGATGCTCTCGTCTTGGGATTGCTAATCAAGGCTGCAAAGACTCCACCTCCAAATAAGGTCATAGCCTGAGGTTAAGGTGGGTGTGAACTGGGTTGGGTGGGTGGGGGGCACCTGAGAAACCGGGGACCCTGATGGGGGAAGGAGTGAGCTGTCCGTCATGTGGGGCTGGGCTGGGCAGGGCAGAGCACACCCCTTCTCCTTCTGGGGTTACTCTTCCCTCCTCACCCAAGACCCACGACCCTTGGGGGGCAGTGAGGAGAGCCCTTGAGCTGCCGGGGGACAGGCCCGCCCCTCCATGCCCCTGCCCCTGCCATCCTTTCCCTGCTCTGTGGGGTAGTGACCCAGTGTGTCTGAGAGCCCCAGCTGCTGGGTCTCTCACATGGGCCCCTCTATCTGCATGTCCACCTGCTGGGTCTGGGGACTTCCAGGCATAGCACATCCTCCCTCAAAGTGGTCCCCAGTTCCCTGCCCCTCTGCTGGCCTGTCTTCTCTTGAGCCTACCTGTGTGACTCCGTAGCTGTGACATGCCTTGCAGGACCCCTGGGGCCAACCTGTGTGACCCCGTAGCTGTGACATGCCTTGTAGGACCCTGTGGCCCCTTTCCTGGAAGATTGCCTCCCTGCAGCCTCAGTTTTTATCTGTGACCCCAGACCCCCCAGGAGAGGGGTTGCCACAGAGCAATGTGGGATTATCTGCCTAAGCCTGGTGCTGGAGCAGAGGGTTGTGGCACCTCCTCTCTGTCCCATGGACACTGCCACTAAGAAGGTAAGGGGCAGCTCCTGGTGCCAGACCTTCCTCCAGGCTGAAGATGGGGCCCCTCAGCTGGCCACTGGGTTCTGTGGTGAGGGATGGGGAGGGTGCAGGGTGGAGGGAACCTGGGGGGCCCATGGGAGCGGTTCCTCCTCACTGCACAGGGTGGAAACTAGGGCCTCCTGCCCAAACACTGATACTGAGGTACGGGCAGGGGCTCAGGCCTGGGCGGGCAGGGGCTGCAAGTGGCCCAGGCCAGGGAGCAGCAGGGAGGACAGGGCTCGTGGGGCAGGATGGGCTTCACAGGCCACTGTGCACTGCCTTGCACCAGGACTTACCCTCCTCTCGCCTGGGGTGCACAGCCACCTGCCAGGAGCCCTCTCTGGACACCTGGGTCTCCCCTCTGTCCTGGGCTCTGTGTACGGTGGATATGCTCTGTGCATCTGGCCTGTGTCTGCATGTGTATGTGTGTGTGTGTGGATGGGCTGTGTCCATGCATCTGTCTGTGCATGGGTGTGTATGTGTGCCTGTGTGTCTGTTCACATGTGTGTGTCCACACGTGTGTATGTGTGTATCTGGGTTGTGTGTGTGTGGGCATGTGTGAGCACCGTGAAGACGAAGTGCTGGGCTGTCACTCTCCTCCTTTTCAGCCACCCGCCTTGCCTGCTGAGTGGCCACTGGGGCCTTTCCCGCCCCATCTCTAGCCTCCTCCAGCTGATGACCTCCTGCTGGTCCTGCCTAGAGCCTGAGATAGAGGGCCTGCCCAGTATGACTGCGGCAGCCAGGTGGGTAGAGACACCGCAGGGGCTGCAAGGTACTTCCTGCCCTCCTGGGGCAGGCAGGAAGCCTGGGAACTTCCAGAGTTCAGGGCATCCCTGTGGCTTGCTGGCAGGGCCACCTGGGGTGAGGAGGGCAAAGCAGAGGAGCCCCACAGGACTCAGGGCTCCGGCTGGGAGGCTGCTCAAAGCCAGTCCCAGCCCACTGGCCCTGGTGCCATTCACAGGTGGGGAGACAGCTCAGGACACAGAGGTGGCCACAGGCAAGTCAGGCGGCAGCCCAGCCTGGCCCTATGGGGCGGGGGTAGGGGCGGGAGGCAGGAGATGGCTGCGGGATTAGGTAAGAAGGCACGGTTAGGTAATGTCTCAGACGGGAAAGGTATCCAGCTGGATCCTGCCTGCTTTCCATGCTGACTTCAGAGACAGGATGAGGTGGAAAAGTAGATGGAGGAGAAGGAAGAGTGAGGAAGACAAGAAGCAGAGGGAGGGGAAGGAGGGAGGAGGCAGAGGAGGAGGGAGGAGCAGGAGGGGGAGGAGGAGGAAGAGGAGGAAGGGGAGAGAGGAAGGAGGAGGAGAGGGAGGAGGGAGAGGGGAGGAGAGGGAGGGTGGAAAGGCAAGCTAGTACCTGGACAGGCCACAGCAGGGCCGCAGGTCACCTCACTGTGGGACCTGGGGAGGGGGCCCCAGGACCACTGGGACCATGGGAGGCAATGCTTGCTGCCAGTGGGGCCGGGCCAGGCTGCACAAAGCAGGTGCTCAGGGAGCAGTCACTGAGGAATGGGAGAAGGAAGGCACCAGGAGGACTGAGAGCCCAGCGCACAGAGGGACTGGAAGCTTGGAGGTGGTGAGCAGGCAGTGGTCACCCTGGCCCTATCCCAGGGGGCACACAGCCCCAGCAGTGCCCTGTTCTGTGGGGGGGTCCCTGAGTCCATGGCCTGAGCGAACTCCACCCTCCTGAGACGGCCTGCAGCATGATGGGCTGGTGTGCTAGTGCCCTGGATGTCCTGCGGCTCGGCCTCCTCCATCTGCTGCCTCCACCCCACCTGGGCTGCCCCTGCCCCTCCCCCTTCCTGGCTGCTGTGCTCCATCTGGAAGCAGCCCTATCCTCTGAGACCCTCCCCACTCACTGCCCAGGGGTTTCTCTCCTGGGATAGGACCCCATCAGCCCACTGTACAGCACACAGGTCATGGGGTGACACCCAGGCAGGACAGACACTGGGCAGAGCAGGGATGGGACAGTGTGCCTGGGGACCTCTGCTGCCTGAGCTCCTAGGCAGAAGGAGACCTCAGCCTGGGCACAGGTGTTCTGGTTCTGCACGATCTTGGCTCTGCCTGGCACCGGGGCCTTGGTTTCCCTACGCATACCTTGGAGGTGAGGCTGGTGAGGCGGATGGTCATGGCTGCTTCATGACAGCCTGGGATTCTGCATTGGGCCAGGCCCAGAGGCCAAGTGTGAGGTGGAGCTGTGGGCTCAGGGTCACCTTCATGTCCTGGACCAGCATTGCCCCTTGGACAGAGTGGAGGAGGGGTCTAGCAAGTTGCCATGGAAACAAGACCAAACAAATAGTTCCCCCCCACACCCCCCCCACAACAGGCCTGCAGGGCCCCCGTGGCAATGACTTCATCTGCCCACCAACTCTGTGCTGTGGGGGGTCCTGGGCTGGCAGGGGAGCTGCAGCATCCCATGTTTGTGTTGGGCCCTTGTCCATGGAAACGGCTGGAACTTGGGGGGGGTGGTGGTGTGCAGAGCCCAGAGGCTCCTGCTGTGGTTATTAGCTGGGCAGAGAGGGGAGGGGGAGGAGGAGGGCAGGAGGGGATAGGAGGAGAGGGAGGGAAAGGAAGGGGGGGAGGGGAAGAGGAAGGAGAGGGGAAGAGAGGGCTAAACGGAGGGGGGGAGTGAAAGAGGGGGGTCAGGGAAGGGAAGAGGAGGGAGGAGGGGAAGGGAAAGAGAGGGGCAGGGGAGGGTAGAGGAGGGAGAGGGAGGGGAAGAGGGGAAGGAAGAGTGGGGAGTGAAAGAGGGAGGGAGAGGGAGGGGAAGAGGGGAATGAAAGAGGGGGAGGGGAAGGCAGAGAAGGGAGAAAGAGGAGGAGGGGAAGGAAGAGAGTGGGGAGGGGAAAAGGAGGGGGAGGGAAAGAGAGGGGGAGGGGAAGGCAGAGAAGGGAGAAAGAGGAGGAGGGGAAGGAAGAGAGTGGGGAGGGGAAAAGGAGGGGGAGGGAAAGAGGGGGAGGGGAAGGCAGAGGAGGGAGAAGGAGGGGGAGGAGAAGGAAGAGTGTGGGGAGGGGAAGGTAGAGGAGGGAGAGGGAGGGGGAACAAAAGAGGGGAGGGGGAACAAAAGAGGGGAGGGGACGGCAGAGGAAGGAGAAGGAAGGGGAGGGAAAGAGGGAAGAGGGGAGGGCAGAGGAGGGAGAAGGTGGGGGAGGGGAAGAGGGGGGAGTGGAAAAGAGGGGGCAGGGGAAAAGGAGGGAGGAGGAAGGGGAGGGGGAGGGCAGAAGATGGGGAGGAGAGGGAGAGGGAGAAGAGGAGAAGGGGAGGAGGAGAAGGGGAATGGGTGGGCAGGGTACAGAGAAGGAGACGGAGGGAAAGGGGGGGAGTGGAAGAGGGGGGAGGGGAAGAGAGGGGGAGGGGAGGGCAGAGGAGGGAGAAGGAGGGGGAGGGGAGGGGGAGGAGAGGGTAGAGGAGGGGGAAGGAGGGGGAGGGAAAGAGAAGAGGGAGGTTGGGCAGAGGAAGGAGAAGGATGGTGAGGGGAAGAGGGGAGGGGAAGAGGGGAGGGGAAGAGGGGAGGGGAAGAGGGGAGGGGAAGAGGGGGGAGGAGAGAGCAGAGGAGGGAGAAAGAGGGGGAGGGAAAGAAGGGGAGGGGAGGGGAGTGTAGAGAAGGGGGAGGGAAGGGGAGGGAAAGAAGGGGAGGGGAGAGGAGAGGGAAGGAGGAGGAGGGAAAGAGAAGAGGGAGGGTTGGGCAGAGGAAGGAGAAGGAGGGGGCAGGGAAGAGGGGGAGGGAGGGGGAGGAGGAGGAGGAGAGGGGCACCCCACCCCCATGCCCTGCATGGTCAACCAGCTCCGCCTGGTGGGAACTTGGTCATATTTGCTTTATCTTCTCTCTCTGAGAACACAGGCATGTATCTTTGCCCTTGAGACTATGGTAGGGACATCCCATGAGTCACCTGCACAGGACCTAGCAGGTCTTCCCATAGCACAGGCGCTCACCCATGTGACGATTCAACATTGCCAAGGAGCTATTTTTGGGTTTCATTTTTTGACCTGGGACAGGGTCAAGGATGCACCTGTTGGCCCCAGGTGCAGACACTAAATGCCTTTACTCCTTGCTATGTAGGCACGTCATCTCCTGGTGACTGGTGATCCGCCCCTCAGCCCGTGGTCCCAGCACCCATGGATGCGTGAGGTAGATCTCCTGATTCTGTAACCTGCCGCATTTATTACCTGCCATGTCCTGTGAAGACAATTCCCTCCCCAACTTCTTGTGTCCTTTTCGCTACTGGCAAGGCCGTGTGGGTTCTTTGTAAATCTGCAGTAATACAAGGCAGTGCCGCTGCTATTCCTTGAGGCTTCCACTGGCTTCTCCGAATCTGTCTGGGAGGATCCCTCCAAGCTTGTTCTGCTGTCCTGTGATCAGTCTGAACAGGGTTCCCTGCTTTCTGGATCTCAGGGGGTTTAGACGGCAGTGACTGTGCCCGCAGAATCCGTCTCAGAAGGTGTGCTGAAAGGTGACACTGGAAGAAGTAGAAAGAATGCAGTGCTCCAGAGGGAGTTTTAAATGAACTCACTAGTGTCATTAGAAAGGTGTGTAAAGGAATTACACAAAGCAAGCATAGGATCTATGGAAAGGAACTGATTAAAAACAACAGTGAGCTATCAGAGATGAAACCATGGCTAGTGAAGTAAGAACTCCTTTTTGACAAAAATTGGAAAGCTGCAGCCCAGAAATGTAGGGTAGGAGATTTGGGCCAGCTTCAGCGCGGCCACATCCCTGCCCTGGTGGTCACCTGGCCCCAGGGGTATGGCGATAAATACCCTTCTCTGATAAAGAGCCAGAACTTGCCAGGAGGAGGCCATGTGCTCGGCACCTCTGCCCTCCATCTGCTCCTGCCTGGAACAGAAGTGTTGATGAACAACTTGCGGCAACAGCCATCAGGGAGCAAGAGGGCAGAAGCCACACGTGAGGGGTGACAGAGCCGAAGTGGAAAAGGCTGGGGTCCCCAGGGACCCTGTAGGGCTCTGGAACTACCCCCACACTGCGTCTTCCGTTCCTTCCGTGTGCGTGTGATTTAAAGCAAATGAACATGTGTCTGTTTCAATTCCTGGTGGTTGAGTTCTGTTATCTGTCACCCAGATCATTCCTGACCAGTGGGCATGTAGAGCCCCAAGGATTGGACAGACATTGCACACTGTCAGCAGCGAGGGGGTCCCAGGCTTCAAGGACAGTCCTATCTGACCCGGGAGTCCACGCTTAGCCAGGCTTACATAACACACCAGAACAGAAGCGTTTGGGGCAGGCAGATTCCCAGTTCACCTCCGTTGCATGCCTTTTGGGGTACATTATTTGAAGTGCTGCACAGAGCAATTTGGGGGCAGGGGCAGGGGGCCCCCAGGCATGCGGAGGGGGGAGGTAACAGGACCAAGGCAAAGTGGAGGACCCCAGGACTGATGATATTCAGCATGGGTGGGTCCTCCTGCAAAACCACACATGCCTCCTGGTGAGTAGATCCAGCCCCTGGAAAGGTGAATCCAAATACAAGATTGGAGTGGAGACATACGGGGCAGCTCGCCTGGCCGCCTGGCCAGAGCTTAGAGCCCATTTACCAACATACTGAGGCTGAACCCTGGAGGTGTGGTGTGCAGAGTCAGACCCAGAGCCAGTGAGGCCACGCCTGGAGCTGGGATTCCTCCTGACATCCCTGCTGGCCGATCCACCCCCACCGCCCCACATCTCAGGCTTGCTTTTACCTAAGTTTGCTTAGAAGCCCCGTTCCAAGTTCAGGAAGTAAATCCTTCCTTGGCTTCCCTGCCAGCCTCCTCCTCCCACTCCCCTCCCTCTTATGCTTCACCCCTCCTCCTCCCCTTTCTCCTGGCCCTCCTCCTCCCCCTCTCCCCCTCCCCTTCCCCCACCCCCCTCCTTCCCTTCTCCTTCCTTTCTTCCCTCCTCACCCTTCCCTCCCCTCCAACTCCCTCCCTTCCCCCTCCCCCTCCTCCCCTCCCTTCTTCCCCCTCCCCTTCTCTCCTCCCCCTCCCCTTCTCTCCTCCCCCTCCCCTTCCCTCCTCCCCCTCCTCCCCTCTCCCTCTCTTCCCTTCTCCCCCTCCTCTTCCCTTCTCCCCCTCCCCTTTCCTTCTCCCCCTCCCCTTTCCTTCCCTCCTCTCCCTTCCCTCCTCCCCCTCCCCTTCTCTGCTCCCCCTCCCTCCTCCCTTCTTTCCCCCTCTCTTTCCTCCTCTCCCTCTCCTTCCCTCTTCCCCCTTCTCCCATCCCCCTCCTCCCCCTCCCCTTCTCTGCTCCCCCTCCCTCCTCCCTTCTTTCCCCCTCTCTTTCCTCCTCTCCCTCTCCTTCCCTCTTCCCCCTTCTCCCATCCCCCTCCTCCCCCTCCCCTTCTCTGCTCCCCCTCCCTCCTCCCTTCTTTCCCCCTCTCTTTCCTCCTCTCCCTCTCCTTCCCTCTTCCCCCTTCTCCCATCCCCCTCTCTTCCCTTCTCTCCCTTCCCTTTCCTCCTCTCCTCCTCCCTGCCATGTCCCCCTCCTCCTCCCCTCCCCGCTCCCCTCCTCTGTCCCTTTCCCCTTTTTCCCCTTCCTCTTTCCCTTCCTCCCTCCCTGCCATAAATCCCTTCTATTGATTTCAAGCAGCTCTATAATTAGACTATAGATAGTTCTGCCTACATGTTAATCCCTAGATGTGTGATGCCTCGAACATGCCTGGGCTCAACTCCCTTCCCAATCACAGGCTTGCTTCTGAGTGAAGGAATATGGGGTAATGTTTTGCTCTATTGAACATATAGATCCCAACTGATTTTAAATACATTTCATCTGTTTAAAAAGTCTTTCTGAATGTGAAGTTGGTGTGGGTGGCTGAGACCAGGCAAGTCAGCAGCCTGGACATAGCATGTCCCGGAGGGAGAGCAGGAGGGGACAGGGTGTGTAGTCCAGGGCCTTTTCCTCAGGAGTCCTCCATTCACTCACGTAGAATGAAAACTGTCCACATAAGGGAGGAAGATATATTTGTGCACCACCATGACCCCTCCATGAGAGCAGAAGCCATGTGGAGGAAACAGACCGCCAACCCAGTTATATCAGGGAAGGGTTTCTGCTGGCCACCACGGTCACAGTGGGTGGACAGACCGCCTGCAGCGTCTGCCCAGAATCAGCCCTGTGGACAGGAACCCGGGCTTGCAGCCTGGGTGCAGAGAGTGGACGGGATGCACACCTGAGTACTGGGCATTCCCAACGGGGGCGCAGACTTGCCTGTGGCCTGCAGCCCCCTCCCTGCTCTGTGCATCCCCCCCCCCACCTCCCGCAGAGGTCCTCAGGGGGCCCGCCTTATGCACTCTGATGCTCTGAGAGACCCCGATGAGGGGACGACAGCAACCCAGGCTTGTCCAGGTACAGAATGTTATGTGAATGCAGCACTGCTCAGGTGACTTAAATACACACAAATGGGCAAGGAGAACCGTGCAGTCTGTGATCAGTACAGAAGGGTCCCGGGGAGGCAGGAGGAATGTGGGGAGAGGGCGCCCCCACCACCAGCACAGTGCTGGGGACAAGACAGCAGGAGAGAGGCCCTGACAGGGGGGCAGGGCAGCAAGTTGTCCACAGAGAGATCGTCAGGCAGACATGAAGCCGCAAGGGATGGGGCGGGGGGTGGGGGCTGGTGGGCATGGAGAAAAGGGCTCCAGGCAGTGGGTGTGGGGTCTGAACAGGGGCAGCTTCAGTGGTCAAGTGGAGGTGGCTGGCAGGGACCAGTGTTTGGGGAGGGGATTTTTTCTAGCACTGGAGCCACAGGTGGGCCTTGGGGAGCACTTTCCCACCCACTAGTATGGTGCTTCTCTGAGGCAAGTCTCCCTCGAGGCATCCCTTGCACACCACACCCAGGGGAGAGCCAGACGAGGCAGGGGGGACAGTCACACTGCTTGTTTCTCCCAGCCCCCCACCCCAGAGCTGGGGCAGATAGGGGGATGGTCAATGAGGGTGCTGCTGGAGGCCCCCCCTTTGAGAAGACAGCTCACAGTGTCCCTGTCACCCTGCGTTGGATGGCTCGAGGTGACCAGGAAGGTCTCCTCTGAGCCTGGACATGAGGCTAGGGGGACCCACAGCCATGCTATGGGGGCCACCCTCTGCCCTCCATGTTAGGAATAAGGGGAGTAGGCATTCTCCCAGCCAGCCTGAGGCATTGGTGACTGGCCATGGGATGGGCCTGCCTGGTGATATGGGAGCTGGTCTAGGTGGGTCAAAGGCTGTCTGTAGGGAGGTGGATGGAAGGGCAAACTGGGCATTGGGACATCTGGGGCACACAGGGGGAAGCTGGTGGGGGGGGCATGTGTGTGTAAGTGTGTGCAAGCCTGTGTGATAGTGTGTGCATGTGAGTGTGTTTGAGGGAGCTGAGATTGTGGAGAGGGACACGGGACACAGGACATGGGGACACAGGACACGGGGACACAGGGACATAGGACACAGGGACACAGGACATGGGACACAAGATGTGGGGCATGGGGACACAGAATATGAACACAGGACATGGGGACACAGGACACAGGGACACAGGACATGAGAAAACAGTGACACAGGACATGGACACAGGATATGGGGACATAGGGACATGGGGACACAGGACATAGGGATATAGGACATGGGGACACAAGACATGGGACACAGGGCTGGGAATAGGACATGGGGACAGGGAACACAAGATACAGGGACACAGGACATGGGGACACAGATCATGGAGGCACAGGACACGGGGACATAGGACATGGGGATATAGGGACATAGAGACACAGGGGCATAGGTCTGGGAATGGGACATGAAGACAGAGGGACGTGGGGCTGGGAGGAACCAGGACACAGGACATGGGACATAGGACACAAGACTTGGGTATACAAGTCACAGGGATACAGGGCTGGGAATGGGACATGGGACATGGGGACACAGGGACACTGGACATGGGACATGGGGATACAGGACACAGGGACACAGTACATGGCAGCATATGGACACAGGGCTGGGAAGAACCCAGCATATGGGACAAGGGGAGACAAGGACACAGGGACACAGGACGGGGCTGGAGGTGCGGTTAGGCCACTGGATCATTGTGGTTCTGGAAACCTGCGTGTTCTGGGCAGCTGGGGCAGGGTCTGGAAGGTGGACTTAGGGCCATACACTTTGGGGTACCCAGGGCTGGATGGTGCAGGCCACCATGGGAGGGGGACAGAGAGACCCACCCAGCCCCATGAACTCAGGGACCCCACACAGGGTCCTGAAGCCTTTTTGCAAGAGAGGGACAGTCCTGGGGAGCAGGGGTGGGGGCCTCAGTGTCACCAGGACTGTTTTTCTGTGTGGCTGTGATGCTGCATTTGGACCCTTGGGCTCTGAGGCACTCAGCCTACAGCACTGGCTCCCCCAACACCTGGAGAGCTGGTGGAGCTCATGTCTAGGGGCCACTTGGAGAGGGCTAGAACCCCCCAGAGCTCACACAGCAGGTGGGCAGGAGGGGACGAGATCCTGCCCTGGGTGGCACTGTCACTGTCAGTGGTGTCACTGTCAGTGGTGACAGCCGGGGATGTTTGCGTTGTCCCGGGTGTGTGTGTTGTGGAGGGGGGGGGCAGGTTCCTCGCTGAATAGCTCAGCAGGGCCACATATGACGAACATATGAACTTGAGGACGGCATGGGGGCTGTAAAGGTTTTATTACGGGGTGTCTGGGCCCGTGCGGTCCTCCCCCCTGCTGCCGCCCACGTCTGATTTCTGCCAAGTATGTGACTCGTCATGCTGGGGAATGTCTCCACTGCTGGGGCTGGGCTGGATTCCCGGGTCCCTGCTCTGCAGGGGTGGAGAGGTGGCTGATTTGCTGGGGTACACAGTGGTGCTCAATGCATGTTCCTGTGTGCTGTAGACATGGATGGGACAGGCAGGCCCCGAGGAAGCCAGCCCTTCTGGAGGTGGGGTCCCCTGGGCCCTCAGGAGGGGTGCCTCACCACGGGGTCCTGAGGGCCCAGCCCACTCTGGACATGAGGCATGGTGGGGAGAGCCTACATCTATTGGCAATGATGCTTCCCGGGCTGGCTCTGTGTGTGGGGGGGCACTGGCCAGGACTGTCCCTGCAGCCCCCTATCTCCTGCTGTGGGCCCAGCCTTGCAGCCGCTGTGGTCCACGGCCTCAGGAGGGCCATTCCCAGCCTTGGGCGGAAGGTTCTTGAACAGCTGGGGCTTGGCCTGGATTGGGGACATGCTCTAGTGGGCGCTGGGAATGCAGAGCCTGCCTGTTGGTGTGCTGGCTGAGTCCTTCTCCTCTCCAGGCCCTGAGGGTGGGAGCCGCCCGGTGGCCACACCAAGGTCACAGCCTGGAAAGGGCTTGGTTTCTGGCTCAGAGAAGTATCTCTACCAGCCAGTCCCTCTGATCACAGCCAGAACTCGGGGCCAGATCCCAGAGCAGGGCCATGACCTTCGACCAGAGGCCAGGACAGGGTCATGACTCCCAGACCAGATCCAGGGCAGAACCATGACCCCCAGACCAGGCCCCAAGGCAGGGCTGTGGTCCCCAGACCAGAAACCCAGGGCGGGGCCATGACCCCCAGATGAGACCCAGAGCAGAGTCATGATCTTCAGACCAGAACTTCTAGCCAAAGATCTGTGACCCTCAGACCAAACCCTGGCAAGGCCGTGATCCCCACACCAGAACCTGGGGCAGGGCCGTGACCTCTCACCAGACCCCGGGGCAGGGCCATGACCCCAGACCAGAACCCCCAGCCAAGGGTCTGTGACCCTCCGACCAAACCCTGGCAAGGCTGTGATCCCCACACCAGACCCTAGGGCAGGGCCATGACCTCAGACCAGAACCCCCGGCCAAGAGTCTGTGACCCTCAGACCAAACCCTGGGCAAGGCTGTGATCCCAAGACCAGACCCCGGGGCAGGGCCATGACCTCAGACCAGAGCGCCCCCCCCACCTCCCCCCAGCTAACCTAAGTGCAGGCTGCAGATTTCTCTGAGGGTAGATTTTTGTGAATTTGCACCTCTTTCATGGAGAGCCTGAAGACTGTGAGGCTTTGAGGAGGTGGAAGATGGACAGAGTGGGAGGTGTGCCCTCAGCCCACAATGCGTCTTTGGTCTCCTGGCCCCCAGCCTCGGCCTCCTACAGCTGTGGGGTGTGGTGGGCCCCTCCTGGCTCACCTGGGGTAGCCCTGGGCCGCTCTGTGTGCCCACACCCTGTCTTGGCCCAGGCAGCGGAGAGGTCTGGCTGGGCTCCAGATGGCCCATTGTGCCCACAGCCTCTCCCCACAGGACCCAGCTTGGCAGCAAGCACCAGCCGGGCCCCCTTGCTCCTCTTCGTGCTCCCTTCCATCTCATCTGCATCCTGTGGCCACAGCTGTCCTGGCCCTTGTGGGCCCCGGGGACTCCTGGACCCTTAGGGTAGGTGTGGTGGGGACTGTGATGTTGGCCACCCTTTGTGTTGGGCCCAGACCCCTGTCTCGGGACTGTCCTGTTGGCTCCAGAGTGGACAGACCCTTCTGTCCATCTACTTGCAGGAGGGTCCCACTCAACCTCCTCAATGCCTGGGTGGGGAGACTGAGGGCCGAGGTCCTAGGGCAGACACGAGACCTGTACCCTTGTGCAGGGGTCAGGCTTCAGACAGAGGAGGCCCAGACTGGCGCCCGGCCCCCATGGCGTGGGGTGTCAGCTGACCACTCTGCATGCACACCACATGTCGGACAATGAGGGAGCAGTGGAGCCTCAGACAGATGGGGACAGGCCCCAAGACCAAGCTGGAGGTGAGGCGTCCGTGGGAACTTCCTCCCACCTGACTCCTTCCATTCCTTGTGGGTACTGGAGCTAGGGCTCAGCCAGCTTGGCCCAGGGGCAGCCCCCATTGGGTCTCTCTCCTGGGCACCCCTTCCATACCACCAACCTCGCTGGGCTTCACAGTTCCTGCCCACCCAGCCTTCTCCCACTGCCGGCTGGAACTTCATCCCTGCCCTGATGCTCGGGTCCCAGTGGACATGTCCCCTCCGCTCCTGTGGCCCACATCCCCTCCCAGGGCTCTGAATTCTGCCAGGACTGTTCTGAATCTCTCTGCCTGCAAAACGCAGCTGCCTCCTGCAGGCAGCCATCCCAGATTGCCTGCTTCCAATGGAGCAGCACCTCTGAGTGTGACCATCTCTGTTCTGGGTGGGGTGGGTCTGTCTTGCTCTGGGGGGTAGCCCAGAGGGAGGGGGAGTCTTGCTGGGGTCAGGGGGCTGGCCATGGAAGGCTGGGGAGCAGGGAATGGGCTCCTGGCACTCTGCCTATTGGGGCGCCTCTGCAGCTGGGCTTGCACACGGCGGGGAGGCCTAATTGGCTGCGTCTGCAGCCTGAAAAGCAGCCCCAGAGACAGACAGCGGTCTGGGCCAGCTGCCTGGAGCCTGGGGGGCTGGGGGCCCCCCCGAGCAGCCCCACAAGACTGCCCGCCCTTCTGCCTTTCCCCGTTCCGCTTCCAGGACCGCGGGAGTATTTGTGTAAATACCGTGTGCCGCTGGATTCTGGATTCTGCCGGGGTGAAGTCATCCCCCTCCAGCTGGAGGCTGTGGAGGCGCATCCGGGTGGTAGGGGTCTCTGCCTGCCCCTCCCCCAAGGCCTGACAGCCAGCAGCCACTTGCGGGGCGCTGGGGCCCTGCCGCTTGCCCAGTCAGGCTCCTGTGTGACCTGGGCTGTTCCCTGAGCTTGGAGGCATGGGCCTATACACCATTGGCGCTCCATAACTGCACAGGTGGGTGGAGACCCAGGCCTCCCAGAAGGCAGGGGATTGGTGAGGGGCCTCAACACTGAGCAGGAGCCTGGAGTGACCACAGCGGGGAGCCCAGGGCAGGGTGGCATCTGTGTGCTGGAGCAGAGGGGGCAAGTGTCTGCCCAACACACGAGCGCCGCCCAGGGGAGCCTCCCACCTAGGACCAGCCCCACGCATCCCCACATCAGCGGCTCAGGTGGGCTGGGGGGCTTTGTACCCCCTTCCCGGCTCCCCCATCCACGGGACCCTGGTGTCGCCATGCAGAGCTGCCAGGGAGGTTAGTGTGAGATGGCTCTTGGAACACCTGTGTGTGTATGAGCTCTGCACCTGACGCATGAGCCCGTGTGCGCATGCGTGTGCACTGTGGGTATGCACCACCCCATTTAGGCCCCGCGGCCACCCAGAGGAGCACAGTTCCTCAGACCCACTTCACAGGCAGGAAAACTGAGGCACTGGGAGGTCCCAGGGGTGGTCACTTTGGCTCCATTATGTCCTGCCAGCTGATCAGAATTGACAGGTATGGGAGGAGACTTGTGGGCATTCGGGGGTCAGGATAGGGAGTCCTGAGGGCTGGGTGGCTAGACCTGTTCCAGGGTGCTCCTTGCTGGGCCCTCCTGTTAGCCGCCGGAACCCAGGTGCCCTTCACAGCAGCCATGCCAGGTGCTGTCCAGCCTGGAGGGAGATCATGGCCCTGTTCCCACCTGAGACCCACCCTGGTGGTCCCTGTTCTTGGCAGAGCAGATGAGGGGAGGGGGACAGTTCCCTGTCTGCTCTTGGGCCGGGGATCCTGCAGACATAGAGCCCCAGGCCGAGCTCCACAGCCCAGTCCATCCATGCTCCCCACCTAAGGACCCCTCACACCCCAGCCTGGGCAGTAAGGGATTCCCCACTGCACAGCACACGGTGTGGAGCCTGTCATCAATGGGCAAGCCCTGGGTGCCAGCACAGGACCATGTCAGGGCAGTCCTGCACTGTCTGTGGCCTCTGAGCCTGGCAGGGGGATGCCTGTGGGGTGTCTTCGTGGCCAGCGCTCCCTCCCAGAACCCCAGGACTCTGTGCTCAGAGCGGGGTCCCGGACTGTAGACCAGGGCCCTACTGGCATCATGCACACCCACCTGTGGCAGCAACCCAGACCCCGCCTGGCTGGCCGGCTCCCCTTGCTCCTCCCAGATTCTGGCTCCAGCCACTCAGGACCTCATAGGAGTCCCCAGAACTGGGATAGGGCCCTGCTTCCTGCCGTGTGCCCCTTGGTGTGGGGCCAGGGCCAGCTTCCTCTGTTAGTGGTGTCTGCCACTGTGGAGGGTGCCTTCTGGGAGGCTCTGCCAAACTCTGTTCAGGTGCCCACCCTTCCCCCCCGCCCCGCCCTGCCCCCCCCACCATCCTGGATGCCCCATTCTCTCAACCACTTAATGAAGCCCCCACCAATCCCTGTACTTCCCGCAGCTCCCACCTGGGGCTCTGTGGGGGCTCTGTCAGGTCTGTGGCCCCAAAGCACCACCCCGCCCCCCCCCCCGCCAGGATGGGGTTTATCCGATGATACCCCTCAGTGCTGACTCTGTTCCCTCACGCAGGTGGTACCTTTTCAAGGTCGTTTTCCCAAACCCTGGCTTCATTCTGAGTCCTGCCCCCAGTCTGCCCTGGGCCCTGTTCCATTCACCTCTCCTCCGGCCCTGAGGGACCCAATAGTCTTCTTGGCCAAAAGATGCTGGCAGGTGCTGGGAGGAGGCCGGCCCTCCTTCCTGGGGTCAGCCTTCACCAGAGAAAGAAGGCTCTGTGGCCTGTGGGGACTGTGTCCTCCCTCTCTTCCTCTGGCCTGGGATACAGACGTGAGACTCCGTGGGCGACAGCCACAGCCCTTCTGTCCTGCGAGGAGAAGGCCACCATCTCCTTGCTGGCCCCTTGGTCCCTCCCTGGGCTGTGTTGCCGTGGCCCCTGGTGCTGAGCATGGGAGTCATAGAGAGCTCTGTGTTGGAGTGTTCACAGCCCAGGAGGTGGGTGCTCTGCTGGAAACCCCCCCAGCAGCTCGTTCCACATCCACAGGAAGCATCCCCCGTCCCCAGGAGTCAAGCCTTTCTGTTTCCTCCAAGCCTCATGGCATGAAGATTTCCAAATCTTCCATTTGCTAAGGACAAGGTATGAATGCAATCCTGAATGCTTGGGAACAGGCAGTTGTGTTCCAAGAGGGAAACTGAACCCAGAGGAGGTAGGTGGAGAGGAGATGTGAGCTCAGGACTGTTTCCTCTGGCCTGGACCCAGTGAGCTCTGGGGAAAGGGGAGGGCAGTGGGGTGTGTGGACACTGCGAGGACACGGAAGCTCTAGAGGCTGAGGGGGCCCCTGGGGAGCCTGGGCAGGTGAGCTCAGAACTCTGCTCAGCTTCCCTGATAGGTGGTGGGGTCTCTGCAAGCGGCTGGGACCCGGAAGGTCCTCAGAAGACCTGCTCCTGAGGCAGGGGTCCTCTCCTCTTGAGGGGACAGTGGGCTGGGACCCTGGGGCCAAGACACTAGGCCTTGTCTCTCTGTCCCCCAGGGGCTGTAGTAAGACCTGGTATCTGTGGTGGGTGTGGGTGGGCAGGTGGGGGCTGTGGCTTTGGAGGGAGAGGAGGAGGGGACAGGGGGAGGAAGTGGTTTTTCCAAGCGAGCCTCCGTGGGCCTGCCCTGCCCTTCTCGCCACCTTCAGGAGCTGCCCGGGCTCCTCTGAGTCTCACTGCCCACTGGTCTATCCTGGGCTCCGGCTTCAGCTGCAGGACCCCAGAATCCCCAACCCCTTGGCACACCCTCCTTCGTGCCCACCTCTCCCTCCCCCGACCAGAGCATCCTTCCTGCTTCTTGAACTTCCATCTGCACATCAAAGCCCATCTCAAATGCCTCCTTGCCTGGGCCACCTGCTTTGACTACACTCCCCAGAGGGGAAGCTGGACACTGCCCCTGGGTGCTGGCACTGCTCTGGCCCAACTTGCTTGTGTGCCTGACTGTGGGCCCTCCAGGGTAGGCTTGGTTCCGAGCCCCTGGGGCCTGGCATGGGGTCAGGTGAATGAGCCATTTAGCAAATGAACCAATGACTCAGCAGATAAATGGCAGAAGGACAGCCAGATGGGGAAACTGAGGCCTGGAGAGGAAGGGAGCTCTCCCAGGCCCTCCCTCCTCTCAGCACGCAGACAGACATCCCTTGTCCCCTCCCTGTGCTAGCCAACAGCCCAGGCCCTGCTCCTGGGGTCAGGGCTGCTGGGGCTGCTGGATGCCGGGTGCCTTTGCCCAGTGAGACTCTGAGTGGGGCCTGGTGTGGGTTGCTGGTCCTGCACGCTCGGTGAGAGTCCTGCCTATCGGATCTGGCCCTCACACGGAATGTAAGAAATGAGGCCCTGGGGACACAGCTGGACCATGCCTTCATGGCTGGCTGTGCTCCGGAGCTGAGACTGCCCGGGCCCCAGAGGCCCTGTGTGGGAGAGTTGTTTGACCGGGGTTGCCGTGCAAATGCCTGAGCAAGGTCAGCGCTCGGTCTCTGGGCCTCTGGTCCATGGAACACCCTCCACCTCACCAAGGACACTGCTGTGGGCTCCTGGGTGGGTGTACACATGCACCTGGACCTCTGTGCCCTTGTGTGTCAGTGAGCACAGGAATGTGTCTCCTTCCCAGTCCATGAGCAGAGAGGAGGCCCCCATGTGTGCTCACACAAAAGTGGGCTCTGCAACCATGGTAGTGAGGGTGTGCTTTGTGGGTGCTGTGTGTCCTGGATGGATTGTGGGAGCTGAGCATTCTGGGTGAATGATGGGTGCTAAGTGGCCTGGGTGCATCCTGGGTGGGTTGTGGGCACTGTGCATCCTGGGTGCATCCTGGGTGCATGATGGGTGCTGGGTGCGCTGGGTGCGTCTTGGGTGGATCCCTGGCACTGAGCATCCTGAGTGCTCAGTGCTCTGGGTGTGTCCTGAGTGGATTGTGGGAGCTGAGTGTCCTGGGTGTATCCTGGGTGGATTGTGGGCACCATGCATCCTGGGTGCATCCTGAGTGCATGATGGGTGCTGAGTGCCCTGGCTACGTCCTGGGTGGACTGTGGGAACTGAGTGTCCTGGGTATGTCCTGGGTGCATGATGGGTGCTAAGTGCCCTGGGTGTGTCCTGGGTGCATGATGGGTGCTGAGTGCCCTCGTGTGTCCTGGGCGGATCATGGGTGCTGTGTGTCCTGAGTGGATCACGGGCACTGAGTGCTCTGGGTATATCCTGGGTACATCCTGGGTACATGATGGGTGCTGAGTGCCCTGGGTGCGTCCTGGGTGCATGATGGGTGCTGAGTGTCCTGGGTGCATCCTGGGTGGATCGTGGGCACTGAGCATCTGGGTGTGTTCTAGGTGGATCGTGGGCACTGAGTGCTCTGGGTACATCCTGAGTGCATGATGGGTGCTGAGTGCCCTGGGTGCATTCTGGGTGGATCATGGGTTCTGTGTGTCCTGAATGGATCGTGGGCACTGTGTGCTCTGCGTACATCCTTGGGTGCATTGTGAGCGCCCTGGGTAGGTCCTGGATGCGTCCGGGGTGCTGGCACAGGCATTTGTGCTCCCAAGACCTCTGGTTTTGAGCTTTGTCCTGCACCCCAGACTGTAGCTGCCCTGCATTTCATACATGGCAGATTTCCACCAACCAAGCTGCCTTTCAAAGGGCTAGGTTTATATTTCTAAGGTTCAGGAGAAACATGTCCAAGGAGCTCCAGGAGGGAAGCTGATCCTTTCTATTTGTTTTTGTGCTTTATCCTTGCTCTTTCCAGAGGCTGAATGTTTGAGAACTGGGATGGGTGATGGAGAGGCTGGAGGGGCCAGTGCTGATGGCGCTACGCTCTGGGACGCCAAATTGCAGGCTCCCCTACACTGCCACTGGTCTCCTGGCAGCTGGGTGGCTGCTCAGGAGGGCAAGTGAGCCAGAGGTTCCTGCAGGAGGAGGTGTGCATGGGCCAGGATGATGCCCAGCGAGTCTGTGGAGGTCAGCATGGCCAAGGGGAAGGAGACCCAGGAACTCAGCACCAGCCTCTGCGTTATCTCCATGAGCTCTCCTTGCCGGTGGCACAGCCTACTCTCTGTGGACCGTCCTGTGCTGAGGCCAGCATGCACTCTGTGGCAGGGCTCACCTCTGCCCCTGAATTGGGCTTGCAAACTGAGCCCGTACTTACTCTGGGGGATGTGCCTAGTGGGAGGCAGTGGGGTCAGTATAAGGGCCTCTTCCCTTCTGCAGCCTCAGGGCTGCAGCCAAACCACTGGACACCAGCCTGGGAGGCCGGGACCCCTGGGAGGCAGCCCAAGGCCTGAGCAGTGGGGGAGATGCCACCTTTTCTTTCCTCTTGGCCTGGCAAGCCCTGCACCCCACGTCCGTCTCCTGGCCTGGAACCCCAGAGAGGCCGAGGCCCTCTGTGAAGGCAGTGCGTGCCAAGCCAGGTCACAGCCCTGAAATCACGTGGGCCCTGCAAGAATGCCCCGGCCACTCCCTGCTCTGTCTGCTGGACATCAGCCCCTGGTTCCTGGGCCCCAAGGGTGCTGGGATGCACTCCAACTCTCAGGAGTTAGCATCGCAGAGACCCTTCTTGGTGGGTGCCAAGGCACATAGCCCTGAGACCCTCACTGAGCATCCTGGGCCTGCATGGGGTCGCTTGCTGAGCCCCTTCTGGCCCTGCAGGCCTGCCCTGGGACTTGAAGGCCCGTTCTGCCTCTATGCTCCCCAAGGACCTGGGGGAGGAGGGCCATGGCAGGGAAAGCCTGCTGGCCACTTGGGCTCCTGCAGGAGGGAGGCAGGGCCCTGGAGTGCCAAGTGAGGGGTTAACAGTTGTTTCTTCTGGTCCAGAGGCAGAAGGAAGAAAAGTCCCGCCCTGCCCCTCCACCCTGCCCCTCCTCCCCCTCCCAGCGTTCCTCCTTCCTTCTGCCGGTGAATTCCCGGAATTCCTTCTCAATCGCCTGGGTGTGATCCAGCGCCTGGCACTTCTCTTGAGTCCTTACCCTGTGGCCTCCAGGCTTGGAAGCCAGCGCCTGTCCCTGTGATCCAGGGTCCAGGGTGGGGGCTACAAAAGCCCGCTCAGTGTTGGGGGGGGCAATTCTTGGCTGGAAGAGGGGTTGTGGACGGCTGGTTCCCACTCCGTGCAGCCACAGGCACTGGGGAGTCAGGAGTCAGGCCAAGACCTGGCCCTGTCCTCTTAGTACCTGGCCTTGAAGGTCACTCCCAGCCACTTCCACGGGAGCCCCTGTTTCTGGCAGGGGGGTGCGAGGTTCTGAACTACCTCAGCACTGCTGGAAAAAGCATTCTCGCCTGTGCTGTCTTGTGTTTGTGGGGGGCTAGACACCCCACCTCAGCTGGGAGTTCTGGTCAGCTGCATTCCAGGACCCCAAAGGCCTGGTGTGGGTGGAGGGTGGGTGAGCGCCTGGGGAGGCATGCAGCAGCGGCCACAGAGGCAGGCAGCACCTCACAGCCCACTTCCCTCCCCTGGGGAACAGGTGCCTCTGCCTGGATATGTCCCTGGGGCACATGGCATGCTCTCCTTCTAGAGCTGGCCCCTACCTGGTCCAGAGGGTCATGGCTGCAGGTGTAGCCACAATACCAGATCCACCACTGCAGCTGTGCCATTAAGGCCAAGTCCCTGACTTGCAGGAGCTCTCAGAGCTCCCCAAGTGTAGGTTATACTAGCCAGCAGGGGTCAGGTGGCTGACCAGAGGAGCTGACCAGAGATTCTGCTGGTGGCTGCCAAGGATGAAGTGTGGCTTGTCTCTGGCCAGCCTGGAAGAGTGAGGAAGTGGGGGGTGGACCAGTGGACCACTGGACCACTGGAGCCAGTCTAGGCCTGCAGGCTGTCCCTCCCCGGAGGGAAGGCATCTCCTGTGGGCTGTTGAACCCAGACCTGGGCTGTCAGGACCCCAAGATACACAGTGCTGTAACATAGGCCAGGTTCAGGGCAAGGCTGTGCTCAGCTGGGAAAACCATCCTGTGGCCATGCCCTTCCCTTCCCTACAGGGACGCTACTCCCTGAGGGTCAGTCCTCCCTGGGGGACAGTCCTCCTGTGAAGATGCTCCTCCCTGGGGGACATTCCTCCTTGGGGGACAGTCCTCCTGTGGAACTGCTCCTCCCTGGGCACAGTCCTCCTGTGGGGACACACCTCCCTGGGGGACAGTCTTCCCTGTAGGGATGCTCCTCCCCGGGGGACAGTCCTCCTGTGGGGACGTTCCTCCCTGGGGGACAGTCCTCCTGTGGGGCACTCCTCCCTGGGGGACAAGCCTCCCTGTGAGAACACTCCTCCCTGGGGTACAATCCTCTTATGGGGATGCTCCTCCCTGGGGGACATTCCTCCCTGGGGGACAATCCTCCTGTGGAAACGCTCCTCCCTGGGCACAGTCCTCCTGTGGGGACACTCCTCCCTGGGGGACAGTCTTCCCTGTAGGGATGCTCCTCCCTGGGGGACAATCCTCCTGTGGGGACGCTCTTCCCTGGGGGACAGTCCTCTTGTGGGGATGCTCCTCCCTGGGGCACAGTCCTCCTGTGGGGACGCTCCTCCCTGGGGTACAGTCCTCCTGTGGGGACAGTTCTCCTGTAGGGATGCTTTTCCCTGAGGGACAGTCTTTCCTGTGGGGATGCTCCTCCCTGGGGGATAGTCCTCCTATGGGGACACTCCTCCCTGGGGCACAGTTCTCCTGTGGGATGCTCTTCCCTGGGGCACAGTCCTCCTATGGGGATGCTCCTCCCTGGCAGACAGTCCTCCTGTGGGGACACTCTCCTCCCTGGGGTATAGTCCTCCTTGTGGGGATATTCCTCCCTGGGGTACAGTCCTCCCTGTGGGGATCCTCCTCCATGGGGGACAGTCCTCCCTGTCGGGATGCCCCTCCCTGGGGGACAGTCTTCCTGTGGGGACGCTCCTCCCTGGGGGACAGTCCTCCCTGTGGGGATGTTCCTCCCTGGGCACAGTCCTTCCTGTGGGGATGCTTCTCCCTGTAGAGATATTCCTTCCTATAGGGACAGTCCTCCTGTGGGGATGCTCCTCCCTGTGAGAGAGTCCTCCTATGGGAATACCGTCCCAGTGGGGACAGTATCCCCCAGAGACACTCTCCCTGTGGGGACAGTCCCCTCCCCCTGGGGACATCCTCCTGTGGGGTTGGCCTGTGTGGGAGGAGCCCTTGTGTGACAGAGATGTGTGTGTCGTCAAGTTAGCTGAGGACACATCTTCACTGTCCCCACAGGCAGGAGGTCTGCAGCTGCCCCACCTCTGTGTCACCCCTCCTTGCTGCAGTCTGAGGTTGTCACCACTGCAAGGGCCATGCTGCCCATGACAGAAGCTCAGCCTTGTCTGCAGCCCTACAGGTTCTCCAGGCGTGGCCCTCTTCACAGGGGTGAAGGGCAGCCCATAAGGTGGCCCCTCCAGAGTGTGCTCTGCACTGTGCTTCCTGAACCACAGGCCACATGAGGACTTGGGCACAGACATGCGAATCCTGGTGTACTCGCCCAGCAGCCACTGACATGTGTGTTATTTCACCTGCTGGGTCCCAGCGTTCCAGAGCAGGGCTGGGGAAGGTCGTAAAAACGTTGCGGTAACCTATATATTATTTTTATGCCGGGGCTTAACACGGCGCCTTTGACACGTGTGCGGGAGCCTTGTCATAAATCAGGCCCTGGGTTCACCAGGCGCACACGCAGGAGGCTGCCCGTGCCTCACATGTATGCTCTGGGGAGCCTGGCCTTGGGGCCGGAGCTTGAGATCCTGCAGCCTGGGTCTGGGGTCCAGCCACTGGCTGGCCTTCCTGGCCTCCCACAAAGTTTCCTTGAGTGCAGGGGACAGTGACAGCTCTCAGCAGGTCCAGGCCGGAAGTTGAGGGAATGTCCACACGCATGTGTCAGTGTGCATTCTCTGGATGCGTGTGCATTTGTGTGTCTGCGTGCAGATGTGGCTGCGCAGAAGCCCAGCTCCTCTGTCCACTCCAGGCCAGCCTCCAAAGCATCCTGACTGGATGAACCGGCCGTGCCTGGTTACGGCCACAGGCGTTCCCCTGGGCAGACAGACGATGGCAGCCCCGGGGCATCTTCTGGTCCCAGGAGACCAAACGGAGTCAGGCTCTCTCTCCTCACTGGACCTCTGGGCATCCGCCTCTTCCTCTGCATACAGGGCTGGCTCCAGCGTAGGGTGGGCGAAGTGAGGGGCTGCAAGGAAAATGATGCGTTCTTTCTGGACCAGGAATCTGGAGGGCCATCCTGGCGAGGTGCACATCCTGGACGTGCAGCTTCACCGGGGGATGGCCCCTGAGGATGAGCCAGTCTTCTTCATGGGTGTGTGCATGGCTGGGTCAGGGCTCCTTCCTCACTGCCCTTCAGCTCTGGGCTGAGGCCCCAGGGCAGGGCTGCTGAGTGCTACAGCACTGCCTGCTTCCAGTCCTTTCTCTGGGCTCCTTGGGGGCAGGAACTGGCTCTGAGGGACCACAGGGTCCTGTGTGGTTCTGAGCCTCCTGCCCTGGTGGGTGTGTCTTCACCCTCCATCCTCTCTTCCAGGGAGAGGGGGCCCCCTGCCTTACACCCTGGCTGGGAGACACGCGGACACACATCCCCACAGCCCCCAGAATGTCTGTGTGCGCACGTGTACTGTGTGCCTTGGCAGGCCGGGGTCCCGGTGGCAGGTCACATCTATGGAGCCCAGGAGCAGGCTTTAGGAGAGGATGTCCTGGTTGCACAAGGTACAATCCCAAACTGTCCAACATAATAGCCAACATTGGTGAAAGGCCTGTTTTGGGGTCTGACTGGCAGTTCTGGCTCTGGGCCTCCCATGGGGACCTGGGCTGCATCTGTCTTATCTGTCCTCTGAGGAGGCTCTGGAGTGACTGCCAGGCACGAAGGCTCCTGACAAAGGTGTCATTTCTTCCCAGTTCTGCCCCTGATCCCAGGCAGGATGGTGGAAATAGCTCTGTCCCCTGACTACCTGCCCCTGCAGAGTCAGGCAGGGTCCCAGGTCCTCCCTGCTCTGGACAGCAGGAACAGCTGACCCCCTCGACCCCATTTGGGGGCAGCAGAGGGGTCAGGATGGGTGGTTGAGGGGAGCTTGGGGCAGGGCAGGAGCCCACTGGGGCTGAGCTTGCCAGTGGCCAGTGTGGCTCTCCAGTGCCTTTGCAAAGGCAGGCTGGAGCAGGCGGGCGTGGAGGTGGAGACTCAGACCTACGGGGTAGGTGGCCAGGAGGGGTCCTTCCTGAGTGGGAGTCATCCCTGAGTGGGGGTCCTGGGAGGGGCCTATCTGGCAGAGGCTGGCCGTAAGGGTCTGTGGCTGTGGGGGAAGTGGGCAGAGAAGCAGTTACACACACACACACACACGCACATATACATACATACACACACATACACATACACACAGACACACACAGACACACATACATAGACACACATACACACACAGGACACATGCATACACATATACATACTCACACACACAGACACACATAGATACACACACACACATACATACACCAACAGACACACAGACACATAGACACACACATGCACACATACACACACAGACATACTCAGACGTACACATATACACACACAGCCGGCCTCAGGGGCAGCTTGCTGAGCCACAGGGAGGAAGGGTGGGCATGTAAAGTGCTGACATGGCCCCCACCATTCCAGGCAGCCAGGCAGTGGAGGGCACTGGACTGACAGATAAGCTATCTGTGCCGAGTGCTGGAGAGGAGGCCTTATCAGTACTGGCGGAAGGACAGGCTCCTCAGGAGATAGACGCAGGCAGCTGAAGGTGACACCTGATAAAAGTCCTCATGCCCGGCTGGGGTTGGGGATGGAGAGCTGGCCTGACCTTCCACCTGCTGGGCCCTCCTGTTCTCTGGGATGTGGGCATCTGGACTGTGGGCACCTGGGATGTGGGCATCTGGGCCATGGACACCTAGGCCATAGGCACGTGGGAGGTGGGCATCTGGACCGTGGGCACATGGGAGGTGGGCATCTGGACTGTGAGCACCTGGGAGGTGGACATGTGGGCCATGGACACCTGGGAGGTGGACATTTGGACTGTGGGCACCTGGGAAGTGGGCATCTGGACCGTGAGCACCTGGGAGGTGGGCATCTGGACTGTGGACACCTGGGAGGTGAGCATCTGGGCCATGGACACATGGGAGGTGGGCATCTGGACTGTGGACACCTGGGAGGTGGGCATCTGGACCATGGGCACCTGGGAGGTGGCATCTGGACTGTGGACACCTGGGAGATGGGCATCTGGGCAGTAGGTACCTGGGAGGTGGGCATCTGTGCCATGGGTACCTGGGAGGTGGGCATCTGGACCATGGACAACTGGGAGATGGGCATCTGGACCATGGACACCTGGGCTGTAGGCACGTGGGAGGTGAGCATCTGGACTGTGGGCACGTGAGAGGTGGGCATCTGGGCCATGGACACCTGGGAGGTGGGCATCTGGACGGTGGACAACTGGGAGGTGGGCATCTGGGCTGTAGGCACCTGGACCATGGACAGCTGGGAAGTGGGCATCTGGACCATGAGTATCTGGGACATAGGAACCTGGGAGGTGGGCATCTGGTCTGTGGGCACCTGGGAAGTGGGCATGTTGAGTAATCCAGCATCTGTACTTTGGGTACCTGGGATGAGGGTACCTGGGCCGTGGACACCTGGGAAAGTCGGCATCTAGGCTGTGGGCACCTGGAAAATAAGCATCTGGACTGTGGACACCTGGGAGGTGGGCATCTGGACTGTAGGCACCTGGGAAGTAGGCATCTGACAATCAGGCATCTGGACTGTGGGTACCTGGGATGAGGGTACCTGGGCTGTGGACACCTAGGAAAGTGGGCATCTAGGCTGTGGGCACCTGGGAAGTGGACATCTTGGAAGCCAGTGTCTGGACCGCAGTACCTGGGATGAAGGCACCTTGGCTATGGACACCAGACTGTGGATACCTGGGAGGTGGGCATCTGGGCCATGGACACCTGGGAGGTGGGCATCTGGACTGTGGGCACCTGGGAAATGGGCATCTGAGAATCCAGCATCTGGACTGTGGGTACCTGGGATGAGGGTACCTGGGCCATGGATACCCAGGAAAGTGGGCATCTAGGCTGTGGGCACCTGGAAAGTGGGCATCTTGGAAGCCAGTGTCTGGACTGTGGGTACCTGGCATGAAGGCACCTGGGCTATGGACACCAGACTGTGGACACCTGGGAAATGGGCATTGTTGACATCTGGGTCATGGACACATTTGGCCTGGAATATCTCAGCCTGGGGCAGTCTCATGGGCATCTCGCTAGTTCAGGTGCCACCCTGGCTTGCTGGTGGTGGCATTTCTCCTGGGCCTGGGCATGGCCTTCTCACACAGGAGCAGTGGAAGGTGTCTGTGTGGAGGGTGTGGAGAGGCAGTGGAAATTAGCTCCACAGGAAAAGCATGGGACATTATGAAACACATTGGCTGTAATTCAGAGGCAATGTCCAGGTGCTGAGATTCAGATGGGGGCAGCCCCACTCTGAGGGGGGCCTCATACCAGCCCTGCAGCAGCCGGGGACCCTCACACAGGCCCTCACACACCTCTATCACCCACACTGCAGGCCCAGAGATAGGGCCTGGAGTGCAGACCTTCTCCTTACCAAGTCTCTCCAAAGGGACGCTGGATTGTTCCTTGAAGCCAGTTCCAGGGTGGGGCTCTGTGCTCCCAGCCCCTGGAGAAGCCCCACCCAGGATCCTGGGACAGTGGGCCCCATCTGCTCTGGGTCCCAGGCTGTCTGTCCTTCAGCTCTGCACAATGCGATGATGCAGGAGGGGCACCCCCGGCCCTTCCTGGTTGGGTGGCTGCTGTCTGGCAGGCTCAGCCCCTGCTTGTGCATGTGTCTGGGGGTTTCCAAAGCTGGCCCTGAGGTCTATCGGGACAGAAGGTGGGTGCAGTATGCTGGGCCGGTGGCCTGGCTGGGGAGCTGCCCGCCCACAGCACACACATGTGTTTTATAAGGACATAGGAGGTGGCTTCTGCTCTCTGCTCCACTGCATTTTATTTAAAAGGTAGGGGAAAGAAAGTCAAATAAACAGTGGTTCCCACAAGGACCACACACGTGGCACGGACCAGTTGGGGCGGGGGGCAGGCTGCACCCAGCTGGCATGCGTCTCCCAATGATGTGTGCTCCTGACCCCCACAGGGTGGCCAAGGGGTGGGATTCTAATTCATGGGTCTCCCTGGGTTGAGGCCAGGACTCCACTGTCACTGCCAACCTGCTCCCCAGATTAGGAACTGGGTTCTGGGGTCCTTTGCAGTGAGTTTCACCTGGCCCGTATCCTCTTGTCTGCTCTGAGCCCCCAAATGAGACCTTTGCTGAGGATGTCTGCAGCCCCAGGGGCTGTCACAATAGCGATGTCAGGTGGCGCTGACCCTGCAGGGACCTATCCTGGACGTCCCATCTCCAGGTCAGCCCTGGACCCACTCTGCTCCTAGAGTTCAGCTCTGTCTTGCCATCACCTCATACAGACCCTGGTTTGGTTTACTCTGTCATTTCTGGGCTGAAGCCCCCAGCCCCCTGCAGGGACCCCTGAAGCCCCAGGCCTAGGGTGGTTGGGTCAGGTGGAGGCAGCCACAGGAAATGAGGGCCAAAGGAGGTCACAGCCCAACAGGCTGTGCACCTGTGGGCCTGACAGCCACCAGGAAGGAAGGACTTTCCACCGCCAGAAGACGGGTGATTTGGGATCCTGGGGGCGGGGGGGGGGGGGCAGGTGGGAGGGAGGGGCAGGCAGAGGTGGGTGGGACGAGCTGGAGGGCCTGGCCTCTGGCCCCTGTTCCAGGGCGTGTCTGCTCCTGGGTGAGGGATGGGCCCAGGCAGGGGGGAGGTCGTGGCAGCTCAGAGCCCTCACGGGGGCCCAGGGAAGGAGACAGGCTGAGGACCTGGAAAAAACGCTCTCATTGTGAGTGTAAACAGGGCTCCACCTCCGCCAGATGTTCCTGGAAAATGTTTAGGATCCGTGTCAACATATGAAATTCCCATCAAACTTTTATTAATCAGAGACATTTGTTGTCAACCTCCCCCCGCCTGACTGCTCTGGACCTTCCTGGGAGGGGCCTGGGCTTAGGGGGCTGTCCAGCCCTGCTTCAGGGTCAGCGGGAGGGCGTGTGGCAGGGCTGGGCTGCAGCCATCCCTCCCACACTGTCCAGGGCCAGGCCTGCTGCGGTGACCAGGCCACAGCGACCAGCTTGCTGAGTGACCGAGACCCAGTAACCACCCTGGATTCCCACACTCAGAGCAGCCCCTCTCTTCCAGGCTGCTGGGGTCGGGGGCCGACAGGACTGAGGCCAGCTCTTTCCAGAGGTTCTGGACAGCATACAGCGGTGATCCTTTTATGGGGTGGGAGACTCATAAAGAACTGAAAGCCCCACTTAGGAGCTGAGAGCTGGGCTGGCTCTCTGGCCAGGGAGAGAGAGAGGCTAGGGCAGGACTCCTGGGGAGAGGTCCTGGGGAGGGGTCCTGGGAAGGGGGATCCTGGGAGAGGGGGTCCTGGAGAAAGGGAGTCCTGGGGGTCCTGGGAGGTGGGTCCTGGGGAAGGGGAATCCCAGGGGTCCTGGGAGATGGTTCTAGAAAGGGGAGTCTTGGAGGAGGGAAGTCCTGGGAAGGGATCCGAGGGGAAGGGGAGTCCTTGGAGGGGAGTCCCCTTGGAAGGGGGTCCTGGGAGAGGGAGCCTGGGGGGATGCTGGGAGACAGGGTTGTTATAGAGGGGAGTCCTGGGGGAACAGGTCCTAGGGGCATTCTGAAAGGGCTCCAGAAACCACCTGAACAGCCACTCTTCTTCAGGGCTAAGCCATTGCTGGCAGGACCCTCAGACCAACAGCCCCACTGGCCCACCTGTAACCCTGCCATGCTCCTTGCTGCAAACCCCTCCCAGTCCCCTTTACCGGCCCCCAGGCCTGCCACAGAGGTGGGCCGTTCTCAGTTCCCTCTTGTTCTGGAGGGAGATGGGCTGTCCTGGGAGAGCATCCCAGAGATCTTGGAGGTGAGGGGGAGGCCAGTAAAAATGCTTTAGTAAAAATCGCATGCACGGAAATCTGTGTTTTTGCTAGCTCTGACCAGGGCTGGGGAGATGGGGGAGCATGAGAACAGCCCCCCACCCCTGTAGGGGCCACCGCAGCTCACTCAATGTCTCTCTGAGATGGACCTGGATGGAGGGAGCACTGTGTGATCCGCTCTTAAGTTCTGTCCTGGCAGCCTGGGTCTGTTTTGGGTATTAGGTTACCTGGAGAGTCCCAGCGGGCTGGAGCGTGGGGTGGGTGAAGGAAGAGCTGTTTTTGTGATCAGCGGGGCCTGGGTCACCGGGGAAAAGGACCTGAGAGGGTCTTGGGTGGGCAGGTGGGAGCCTGGAACAGCCCATCTCCCCATGGCCCCAGCAGTGCCTGCCCACTCATCTCCCCTTTGGCTGGTGGGCCTGGCCTGGAGCCAGAGGACATCAGAGGCTGGGGCTGGGGTCTGCGGGGGTTTCAAGGAAGGGGGCCTTTGATCCCCGCTCCCTCCCGCTTTAGGTCCTGAGGCCTAGGGCTGAGGATTAGGGAGCGGCCCCTGGGTGGATGCAAGCTGGGGGTGCAGCATTTAACAGAGGGGGGGAGCCTCTGTCTTGGAGGGATTCCGGGGCAGTCAGGGGTTGAGGAGCCCCTGACACACACACAAGGTGGCAGGGGCATTCAGGCCCCAGTGCATGGGTGAGGGGACCCTGCCGCCCCCTAACTATTTCCCTGGGGTGGCTTTACAACCTTGCTCCAGCCCTTCCGAAGGCGGAGCAGGCAGTCCCAGCGCTTATTAAGCACTGACAGTGTGCATTCCCACAGGTTACTCACCTGCAAGCGGGGAGAGGGGATTTACCTTAGGTGCGCAGGTGCCTTTCCGGCACACACTCCCTCAGACCGAGGGCTGGCAGGACACCCGGCCCGCGGTTTGCACACCGAACATACATTACATTTAAACATGCTACTCGCTGTGACACGAACTCCAGGCCCACCCCGCTCAGAGAATCGTGCTCTCTCCCCGTCCACCGTCCCCGGAGCAGGAAGCCAGACGCTAGCCGGTGGGAGGGCCTGAGAGGGGCGGGGCGAGAGGCTTCCAGAGGGGAAGGGTCTCCGAAGGGGTGGGGCAGGGCGAGGGGGGTTTTCAGAGGCGAGGGGTCTCGGGAAAGGCTAGGCAAGGCGAGGGGTCCTAGAAGGAAGAGGCCAGGGGCTTTCAGAGAGGGAGGCTCCCGGAAGGGGTAGAACGAGGGGAGGGGCTGTAAGGGGGAGGGGTCTCAGGAGGGGTAGAGCGAGGGGGAGGGGCTGGGGGGGGGCCTGGGAAGGGGCGGAGGCTCCCTCTCAGAGTCTCCCAGTGGCCACTGCAGCAGGGCCAGGGGCGGGGATCCTAGGCGGCCGCGGGGGTGCTAGGTTCTCCGCGACCCCTCGAGAAATGTGTGTGAAGAACGGGATGTGAAGGGGGGGCACGCCCAGCACGACCCGCCAGTTCAGCCCTGAGCTTTTTGCCTGGCAGACCAGGGGCCCTGGGGACTCTGGGAGGGGCTGGGTCTCCGGTCCCCAGCGCCCAACTGTCCTGCTTGTGCGGAGGGAGAATGGGCTCCTGCGCCCCGGAGCCCTTCTAGTAGGGAGGCCATCCCCACCTGCCTGGTCCCGGCTGGGTGGGGGAGTGAGAACTCCATTCTCGTTCCAACACAAGAAATGATGGTCCACTTAGAAACCATGCAGAAGACCCGAAGGACATGTGTCTCAGGGCTGATTCCAGGAGAGACGGCCACGGTGGGGTCCCAGGCGGGTGACTACCCAAGGGACACTACCCAAGGACACGCTGGAGTCTGGGGGTGGCTGGTGTGGGCTGTGTGGCGCTCCTGTTCCCTTGTGCCCCCACCCCCCTTCCAGGGGCAGCAGCAGCACCTGGCCTGGATGGCGCTGGGCAGGCAGGGAGGGGGTGGTTGCTCCCCACGAGGCCACTGCCTGGTCCTGCACACAGCCCTCTAGGTGCGGGTGCGGCTGGAACGCAGGGTCCTGTCTTCACTTAATTTGGACGCCTAGGGGCCAAGCGGGGTCTTGGTCGGGGGGTGGGGGCTGTCTGACTTTGGCGTTTGGGGGCCAGAGAGCATCCCTTCTTTGAGCTCCGAGACCTTCTCAGGAGTGGGAGTCTGTCTTCCTGATCCCCACCCCGTGGACACCACCGTGCGAGGTGCAGAACCTGTGGGGAGCCAAGGGGTTGGCGGGTGCTCTGGACAACCAGGTGCCCTCCACGCATCACCACCAAACACATGGTCAGCTGAGGCTGGGAGAGGTGGGACAGTCAGCCCAGGCCACAGCGGAGGCAGGGCTGGAGGGGACCTGATCCATCAGAGGATGGAGAATTGGAGAGCTGGATGGACGGAGAAGCAGAGCACTGGACCACAGCTCTGTCCAGATGGTCAGCCCACCTTCTGCATCCAGCCATCCACCCTCCTCTGCCTGGGGCGGCTTTTTCCTGAAGAGCCATGGCCTGTGGCAAGCCTGGGGTAGGACCTAGCATAGTGGACACCGTTCCTGCTCCCGGAGACCCTCCTGGGGCTGAGGCCTCCACCCTGTCGGGGACCCCAGGTGGCAAGTCTGGGGTGGGGTATCACACCTGGGTACAGAGCCTGTGGAGTGCAAACTCGTGCCAGAGGTGTGGGGCCACTGGCCTCCCAGAGTTTGTGACCCTCTGCTCAGCGGGGCGCTGGGCATGCACTTGGGCCTCTAGCACCCCCTGTGACCCCTGCCGGCCCAGTGCAGCTTTGCAGAGCCCCATCTGCACAGGGGGAAGCCCCCTGTCCCTGCCTCCTGCTTGCTCACAGAACATTCAGTTGGAACTGGACACGCTGCTGCCACAGCCAGGCAGCCCACCTGCCTGCCCTTGGTGGTGCCCCTGGCCTGGCAGCCAGCACTCCCCCAGTAGCATGTCTGGAAGGTGGGGGAGGGTGGGGGCACAAGCGCTCCTCTGAGATGTGACCAGGGCCCTTGGCTTGCTGGGTAAGTCCTGGCCAGACGAATGGCTTTATATGGTCCTCTGGCTTGCCCAGCTTCGCCTTTTGAGGGTGCTGCATCCCATGAGGACTCAGACCCTAGATTTGATGGGTCTGAGGGGAAGGGGTGCTGTGGCTTCTCAGTCAGGGCCAGAGAGGCCTGGAGGAGCCAGGGCCATTCCACCACCCCCCCCCCCCTGCCCAGCCCCCACCCACACTGCCCTGGGGCTCCCAGCCCTGAGATGTCCCCTGCCTCTGGCTTTCCCACCCTTGTGGCCCCTCAAGACAGGCCACACCTGGGTCCGACCTCCCCTTCCTCCTCTCCCCCACTCCTCCTTCTCTCCCTGCCCTCCCTCCTCCCAGCTGCCCCATCCCCCCTTCCCTTCCTCTCCCTCCTCTTTCCTCCTGCACTCCCCCCCCCCCCCCCCCCCCCCCCCCCCGCCTTTTCCTTCTCTCCCTTTCCCCCATACCCTTCTCTCTCCAGCCCCAGCCCAGGGTATTCTTGGGAACTTGCATGGCCTGGGACCTAGCCTCTCACTCTCACTCTGGAATGCCCCCACCTACCTTAGTCCTCACTGCACAAATTACACAAGAGGAATCCAGATGGCTGTTGCAAGACTGGGAGACATCCCAGAACCCCCAGGCACGGGAGGGTGGCCCACCTCCCGGCACTCATGTCCCTCAGAGCCGGGGACAAATCAAGGCGAAGGCCCTGCCTTGGGCGCTTCTCAGAATCATTGGCTAATTGAAAACGTCCGGGAAAAGGTTTAAATGCCACGTGACATTCCTGTGCTTCACGACCCTCTATTTCTCTCCATCCTGGACCCGCCCCGGGATCTGAATCCTGTGCGGTGCCCTGTGCCCTCACCCCTGGACACCGGCCCGCCAGCTCGCCTCGTCTTGCGGATTCCTGCGGGCCTCCTGGCCTGTCCCCAGAGTGAGACCCCGCCCCCACTCAGGGTGAGCCCCGTCCCCCCACTGTGGGAGAACCCCATCCTTGGCCGGCCCTCTCCCAGATGAGACCCCGCCCCCACTCAGGGTGAACCCCGCCCTCACTGTGGGAGAACCCCTTCCCTGGCTTGGCCCGCCCCCAGAGTGAGACTCAGCCACCACCGGAGGTGAGCCCCACCCCAGCCTGGCCACACCCCCACACAAGTTTAGCTGGACTAGGGCCTGGACCCGCCCCCACTCCCGGAGAATTTCCTAGCTCTGTAGCTCTGTAGCAAACCTAGCTCTGTAGCAGCAGTGGGTAGCGAGAGCTCCAGCCGTGGGTGTGGATGATGCTGCAGGTGGCAGGTGTGGTGGCCCAGGTACTGCAGGCTGACCTGCCAGGGCTACCTGCCCAGAGGTGCATCCTGGCCCTGGGTGACCTTGCCTTGCTTCTGTGGCGCATGTCTGATGCTGAGGGGTGGTGGGGAGGCGTCCTCACCAGCATGCAGCGTTCATGAATGTCCACTTTATAAAAATACCTCAGCCACCTGGCAGGTCTTCAGAAAGCTGTGAGCTCCTGTTCTGGCCGCTATGGTGGACAGGCTGCACCTGCTTCTCCCACGCTTCCCTGTGGAGCCAGGGAAGCCGGCAGGAGGACGTCCCCTGCCCTGGAGGCCCTAAGCTGTGTGTATGAGGGGAGGATGGACAGGCGAAGGCCCCCCAAACACTGGGTTCCCCTGCAGCAGCCGCAGGAACACGGACTCAAGGGGCTCATACCCAGGACAGCCATCCTGCCACTGGCCGCCACGTGGGAGTGGTCCTCAGGGGCTGCTGGCCTGGGTGGGGGTGGCCTCACTCGGAGAGGGCACCCTGAATGCATCATGGTTAGCGCCCCTTGTGTGCAGACCATGGCAGCCCCTCCACCCAGATCCTCTTGGCCTCATGCTTAGTTTTATTGACATCTTCATGATATGCAGGTTTTGCACACTTTTTAAAAATATATTTATTGTCAAATTGGTTTCCATACAACACCCAGTGCTCATCCTAACAGGTGCCCTCCTCAATGCCCATCACCCACTTTCCCCTCCCTCCCACCTCCCATCAACCCTCAGATTGTCCTCAGTATTTATGAGTCTCTTATGGTTTGCCTCCTTCCCTCTCTTTAACTCTACCCCCTTCCCGTCCCCCCTGGTTTTCTGTTGTTTCTCAGGATCCACATATGAGGAAAAACATATGCTATCTGTCTTTCTCTGCCTGACTTATTTCACTTAGCATAATACCCTCCAGTTCCATCCATGTTGCTAGAAATGGCCATATTTCATTCTTTCCCATTGCCAAGTAGTATTCCATTGTATATATAAACCACATCTTTATCCATTTGTCAGTTGATGGACATTTAGGCTGTTTCCATAATTTGGCTATTGTTGAAAGTGCTGCTATAAACATTGGGGTAGGTTTTTTGCACATTTTCTACATTGATTCCCATGTACCCTTTTCTCTGATGGTTGTTCCTATTGCAAATGTTTTTATTTTTGTATTTTCTAAATTTTTTAAAATAATGTTTATTCATTTTCAAGAGAGAGATCATGAGCAGGGGAGAGGCAGAGAGAGAGGGAGACACAGAATATGAAGCAGGCTCCAGGCTCTGGATCAAACCCACAAACTGTGAGGTCATGACCTGGGCCAGAGTTGGATGCTTAACCAACTGAACCACCCAGGCACCCCTGTAAATGTTTTATTTTTAAAAGTATTTTCTCATGGTTTGCTGCAGTATGAAATCCAAATGACATTTTTATATTGGTCTTATATCCAGCCACCTTGCTAGCCTTTCTTTCCAAAGACATGGGGATTTTCACAAATTTTCCAGTGATATTACCCTCTAATTGCATTGTTTTACAGTCAGAGACCTTGTTCTATATGGTACCTGATGTTGGGAATGTGTGGAAATTGTTTTATAGCTTCAGAGATGGTGGATTTTTCTGGAGGTTACAGGCACCTGGGGGAGTGTACAGGCTGAGTGAGCCGGTGAGGCCTTTCTCCCTGGGTCAGGATCAGTCTTCTCTGCCATGTGTTCGCCCAGTCAGATGTTCCTGTAACCACACTGGCTTTCTTTTGGCTGATACTTGCCTGATGTATCTTTCCCCATGTTCCTGCTCTGGACTTTCCTGAATTCCATCATTTCAGTGCCTTTCCTGAAAACAGCATCCAGCTGGGGTTGTAGCTTTTTAAAAAAACCACTCTGATGCTGTCTTTTAGGTGGTAACAACAGCCCATGTGTTTACAGTGATTATTGATATATTTGGATTTGTTCCTATAATTTTACACTTTTATTCCACTTTTATCAATTTTGCTTTCCCACTTTCTGGCCTTGCTTTTTAAATGGAGATTTTTGTTTTAAAATTCTTCCCTGCCCTACTGATTCCCTACCCCAAAGGCTTGAAATTTATACATGCGGAATCTATTTGTTCAGTGCTGCCCCTTGAGCTATTACTTGTTGGTTTCATAAAGACTTAGATAACATCTGGCCAGTTCCAAGGCAATAAAAGCACATGAGAAAGTTTTAGCTTCCATTATCCCATTCCAGCCTGCTGTTGTTGTGGGTTTTAGTTCTGCCTTGAACTTATGAGGCAGACACTGTTTATTGTCTGTGGACAATGTTTGGAGTCATGCACACATTGTTGTTTTGTTGTTCATGTTCCTTCGCACATGCTGGTCTGTCCCTCCAGAATTATTTTTTTTCTCGAAGCACTTACTTGGGAGTGGGCTCTAGCATTACATTCCCTCCATCTCTGTTCCTCTTGAAATTATTTTATTCTAACTTTGTCCTAGAGGAACATGTATGTTAAATGCACAGTTGTAGGCTGGTATCTGTTTTCCCTCAAAACTTTGCAGCTACTCCAATGCATTGATGATTTATTGCTGTGCAACAAAGTACACGAACACTTAGTGGCTTAACACAATTATTTCCTGCCGTTTCTGTGGGTCGGAAATGGAAGTGGTGCCCTGGTCTGTTCTGCCTTGGGGTCTATCATGAGGTTGCAGTTGGATGTGGGCTGGCTTCAGTGTCTGAAGACTTTAGCAGCCTGCAGACCTGCCTCCAGGGTGACCTAACCATGTGGCTGTTGGCTGGAGGCCTCAGTGTCTCTCCACAAGGAGACAGAATGCTTTCCCTCCATGATGGTGGTTTCTCCAGAACCTGCCACCTAGGAGACCAAGGTGGCAGTGTCAATGCTGCCCAGCTTCCAGCCTTAGAATCATATGTCACCACTTCCCCAATGCCCCTTGGTCACACAGGGCCCACCTGTTCAGTGTAGGCGCTACAAAAAGGCACAAGAGAGGTGCATCTGGGAGGTGACCCCAACAGTCCCATCACTGTTGATTAGAGGTCTGCACTGCTTTCCTTTCCTGGAGATTTCTCCTTTCCCTCTCTGGGTTCCTGAAAGATATTCTCTTTGTTGGTGAAATTCTTCAATTTCCCTGTAGTGCTTCTAGGTGTAGGATAGGTGTGCTGCCTGCATCTGTGGATTTATATTTTTCTCTCCTGTTGTTTTCCAGTATACTTAACATACAGTGTTATGTTAGCTTCAGGTGTACAACAATTCCATACAACACCCGGTGCTCATCACAACAAGTGATCCCCATCACCTATTTAATCCACTGCCGCACCCCCCCCCCCCCGCCCCGCCAACCTTCCCTCCAGTCCCGATCAGTTTGTTCTTTATAATTAAGAGTCTCTTTCTTGGTTTGCCTCCTTCTCTTTTTTTTTTCTCATGCTCATTTGTTTTGTTTCTTAAATTCCACATGGAAGTGAAACATATGGTATTCATCTTTCTCTGATTGACTTATTTCTCTTAACACAATACTTTGTAGCTCCATCTACATCATTGTAAATGGCAAGATTTCACTCTTTGTGATGGCTGAGCAATATTCCACTGTGTATTTAAACCACATCTGCATTATCCATTCATCAATGAACATGCACTGTTTCTATAATTTGGCTATTGTTGATAATGCTGCTATAAACATCAGGTTGAATGTACCCCTTTGAATTTGTATTTTTGTAACCTTTTGGTAAATAGCTAGTAGTGCAATTACTAGATAGTAAGGTAATTCTAATTTTAAGTTTTTGAGTAACCTCCATACTATTTCCCAGATGCTACACCAGTTTGCATTCCCATCAACAGTGTAAGGTGGTTCCCCTTTCTCTGCATCCTCGCCAACACCTGTTGTTTCTTGTGTTTTCAATTTTAGCCATTCTGATAGGTGTGAGGTGATATCTCATTATGGTTTTGATTTGTATTTTCCTGATGATGCGTGATGTTGAGCATCTTTTCATGTGCCTATAGCCATCTGGATGTCTTCTTTGGAAAACTGTCTATTCATGTCTTCTGCCCATTTTTCAGTTGCATTATTTGGTGTTTTTGGGTGTTGAGTTGTAGAAATTCTTTGTATTTTTTGGATAATAACTCTTTATTGGATATGTCATTTGAAAATATTTTCTCTCATTCCGTAGGCTGCCTTTTAGTTTTGTTGATTGTTTCCTTCCATGTGCCTAAGCTTTTTGTTTTGATGTAGTCCCAATAGTTTATTTTTGCTTTTGTTTCCTTTACCTCAGGAAGCATATTTAGAAAGAAATTGCCATGGTCAATATCAAAGAAGTTACTTCCTGTGTTCTCCTCTAGGATTTTTATGGTTTCACATCTCACATTTAGTTCCTTGATATATTTTGAATTTATTTTTACATGGGTGTAAAAAAGTAGTCCAGTTTCAATTCTTCTGCATGTTGCTGTTCAGTTTTCCCAACATTTGTTGAGGAGACTGTCTTTTTTTCATTGGATCATCTTTCTTGTTTTGTTAAAGATTAATTGACCATATAGTTGTGGATTTATTTCTGTGGATTTATATTTTTCATCAGTTCTGGAAAATTCCCTTAATACATAATCTCTTAAAATATATGCCCATTCCTAAATAACTGCTCACCATTTTCTTCTTCAGAGTTTCTGGACTGACACAGACTCAGTCCTCTTATTGTAACCCTTGTATCTGTCAGTCTCTTTCATATTCTTCATCTTCTCACCTCTGCTGCACTTTGGATAAGTTCACTGGACATGCCTTCCACTTCACTACCTCTCTCTTCAACTATATTTAATCTGCTGCTGAGCCCATCCACTATGTGCTTTCAAAAATTTTTCAGTGATATCTATCTATATCTATATCTATATCTATATCTATCTATCTATATCTATATATATGTTTTTAAGTTATATATATAGATATATATGTTATATAGTTATATATATAACTTATATATATAGTTATATATATATCTCTCTATATAGTTATATATATATCTATATGTATATATAGATATATACCTATATATATACACCTATATATATATAGGTGTATATGTATATAACTATATATAGTATATATATATATATATATATATATATATATATATATATAACTTAAAAACCTTTTTTAATAAAATAAAAACATTTTAACTTAAAAACATTTATTGTTGAGAGACAGGGAGAGACAGAGCATGAGCATGGGAGGGGAAGTGAGAAGGGGAGACACAGAATCAGAAGCAGGATCCAGGCTCTCAGATGTCAGCACAGAGCCCAACATGGGGCTCGGATCCACGAACTGTGAGATCATGACATGAGCTGAAGTTGGATGCTTAACCAACTGAGCCACCCAGGTGACCCTCAGTGATTATATTTCACAATTTTAGAAATTATGTTTAAAAAGTCTGCTAATTCCTGGGGTGCCTGGGTGGCCCAGTTGGTTAAGTGTCTAATTCTTGATTTTGGCTCAGGTTGTGATCCCAGGGTTGTGGATCAAGCTCCATGTTGGGCTCCATGATGAGTGTGGAATCTGCTTAAGATTATCCCTCTCCCCCCACTCTCTCCTTCTCTCTCTCTCTTCCTCTGTCCCTCTCCCCCATTCATATGCTTTCTCTCTCTCTAAAATAAAAACAATGTAAAAAAAAGTCCGTTAATTCCTAAAGGTTTGCTTTTATATGTTAGATGTGTAATTGCACCCTTCATTCCTAATTTCAAACAATATTTCATTTGAAAAATAACATCAATACAGAACTTTTAACAAAAGGAGATTGTGCAGCTGAAAGTTGTCATGAAGGAATTTCTTTTACGGTAGGAACTCCACCCAGATTAAGAATATAAGGTGGGGCCCCTGGGTGGCTCAGTCGGTTGGGTGTCCAACTTTGGCTCAGGTCGCGATCTCAAGGTTTGTGAGTTTGAGCCCCGTGTCGGGCTCTGTGCTGACAGCTCGGAGCCTGGAGCCTGCCTTGGATCCTGTGTCTCCCTCTCTCTCTGCCCCTCCCCCACTCACACCCTGTCTCTCTCTGTCTCTCAAAAATGAATAAACGTTAATAAAAAATTTAAAAAAAACAATAAAAGGTGTCTGGTACACCTGAAGCAACCTGTGCTCCTCCTAATAATTCCCTCTTCCCTCCTCCTTGAAACCTCCTAAGGGCAACCACTATCCTGACTTTATAAAAGCAATTTCCTTGTCTTTCATTAAATCTGTGTTCCTGTTTAGTATTGCACGGAGCTATACTGTATATGTTCCATTGTGTTCAGCTGGTTTTTTTACTCAGTAGAACTGCAAGGTTGCTGCATACTGTTGCTTGCTGTAGCCTTTTTTGTTGCTGTATATTATTCCATTGCATGAATATACCACTAAAGGCCTTCTTCTGTTGCTGCATATTTGGTTTTCCCTATGTTTGGAACAATTGTGAATAATAAGGGTATGAGATACCTTCTTAATATTGCTTGGTGTACATGTGCATGTATCTCCTTTTCATGTACACCTAAACATGGATTGCTAGGTCAAAGGATGGAAACATATTTAACTTTAGTAGGTAATGCCGAACCAGTTGAATCAATTTAAACTTTCCCTAGCAGTGTGTGAGAATTTTAGGTGTTCTACATGGTCAGGTTTTATTTTATTTTTAAATATTAGTATTGTAATGGGTATAGTTTTAATTTGCATTTTTCTGATGTATAATGATGTTGGCCATTGGGATAATCTTTTTTATAAAGTGTCCATTGAAGTCTCTTATCTTTTGGTTGGGTTATCAATTCCACCCCCCTCAATTTTTTGGAATTCTTTAGATTTATCAGTTTTAAATTTCTTAAACTGTATGGCTTTTTCCTATTTAATGTCTTATTTTTTTAAAATAATGTTTATTTTCTTTTCACAGAGACACAGAGAGAGCAGAGAGTGAGCAGGGGAAGGGCAGAGCGAGAGAGGGAGACACAGAATCCAAAGCAGGTTCCAGGCTCTGAGCTGTCAGCACAGAGCCCGACGTGGGGCTTGAACCCACCAACCAATGCTCAACTGACTGAGCCACCCAGGCACCCCCTATCTTAGTGTATTCTGATGAGTAGAAAGATTTAATTATGTCAAAATTTTCATACTCTCCCCTCATAGCTAATGCTGTTTATGTGTGCGTACACATTTAAGAATAATTATTTGCCTATAACCAGGTTATGAAAATATTTTACATTATCTGCTAGAGGCTTAGTTTTGTCTTTCGCAGTTGGATGTCAGTGCACCTGGAGTTGGCAGGGTGGGAAGGAGAGTTGAGTTTCCTCACTGTCCAGGTGGTTATGGAAAGCACCACCACTCTTTCTCCACCGCCTGCATCAGGTGTCCATGTGGACATGTGTCTGCTCCTCCACTATCTATTCCATTCCTGGCTCATGAGTTTATCTGAACACCAACACCTCTCTGTCTTAATCACTGTGGTTTACTGTATCCAAGGGAGCAAATCTTGCCACTGTGTGGCAGCAAGTGTGTCTTGGCTATTTGTACCTTTACACTTCTGTATAAATTTTAGAATCAGCTTGTCAATTTACACAACATGATGGGATTTTTATTGCAATAGCATTGAGTTTATAGTCCAGTTGGGGAAGAATTGACACCTTACATATTGGGTGTTCCCGCTCATGCCCATGACATGGCTCTCTGTTTATTTAGGGATTCTTTAATTTCTCTTAATACTGTCCATAATTTCAAGGGTAGAGATCCTGCACATATTTTGCTAGATTTTTCCCCTTCAGGAGATATTTATTTTTATTCTGTGGCACATGGTAATTGGTCCTAGGTTGAACTGATTGAATTTATTGCAGCTGACTTTCTCAGTAGATGGGGCGTGGGTTGGCAGCACAGGCAGAAGAGGAAGCCAAGCTATGATGTGGTCCACACTGAAGTCAGGGGAAGGTGATGCCCAAGAGCTGGTGGCAGAGTTGTTGCCACCTTGATTGAGGCAAGGAGCTGGCTGTCCCTTCAGTCTGTACATGGTCCTTGGCTGAGGGCTGTCCTCCAGGGGAGGTGCTGTCCTCTCAGGCACTCCGACTGAGAAGGAACAGTGGTAAGCTTCTATGGTCAGCACCCCAGACGCTGACTGTTGGCACCTTGGCTGCTATGGAAGGTCTGGCAGGGAAACCAAGGGCATCCACCACATCCTGGCTTCTCTTAGTAAAGCCACTCTATCTGCCCACTTCCTTGGGATTGTACGGTCACAATTCTGAGAGAATGTTGAAGAGGACAGTCTGTGGGATAAGCCACAACCCTGCTGCTGCTGCTGCTGCTGCTGTTGGCCCTGAGCCCCATGATGCTCGCCACTCCCTCTTCTAGCCCCCATTCCACATCCTGCTTGCCTTCGCCAGCCTGGCCTCTTCATCCCTGAGGAGTCTGACACTTGCCCCTTCTGGTCACAACTGGGCATGGAAGAGCCAAAGATGCCCCAGTTGCCTGGGTCCTGGCCATATCCTTTCTGTCCCTGCATCCACTGTGGGGCCCTAGCCCGAGTCCTTCTTTTGGTCAAGGCTCACCAACCCTGCCAGCCCACGGACTCAAGCAGGCAGTCAGAGCCTGGAGTCCAACAGGACTCTTACAATGCACCCTGGTGGAACTATCTCCTTTTTGGAGACTGAGACCCTGCACCATAGTGGCCATTGTAATGCCCCATCACGGCAGGGCTGTTTCTCCAAGATGGTGCCTCACTAAACCTTCCAGAGGCCAATCAGAGGCAGCTTCCAGGTGGTGGGATGGCTGGATCCCATTGTCATGTTGTAAAGGGGGCCATAGTAGAGTTCTGTGGGACCCCACGTAAGTCAACGAAACCTGGGTGTGCTGAGATGGGTGCTGGCTGAATTACTGTGGGTGGCAAAGGCAGGCCTGTCCTTGGGACATAGGTCAGCCTTGACCCAGATGGAACTTTGTCCAGGGCAGGCAGCATGGCCCTGAGTTGTTGGGTAACTTCAGGGGATCGTGCTGTACAGGACCCCAGCCTTGGCCTCTTTGGCTGACAGTGGATGCTTGTGGGTGAGAGGCAGGTCCAGCCTCTCTGTCTGCCATCACAGCTCTCCAGAGCTCCCTGCACAGCACTTGGTAGATGCTCTCAGGTGGGCTTCACATGCCTCTTCCCCTAACCTCCTCCCTGCTCTCCCAGTTTGCTCCCTCCAGGCCCCTGCCCAACTAGCCTTACCATTTGGTGCTCATCTTTAGCTGGATGGTCCCTCATGCACCTTTCATACCCTTATCCTGGGCCACAGGTGCCCTGCCAGGAGCTCTGCCCATTGGGAGGCCCCTCACCACTATTTTCACGGCCACCCCTGGATGCAGTAGAAGTTGGCTCTCTGAACCAAACATCTGGCTTTGTCTTGTTCTGTCAGCTGGTCATGGGGCCTCCAGCTGGTGGGGGGGAGGATGAGGAAAGATGTTCACAAAACAACAATATGGGGTCGCACCTGTTTTTCAGCCTATTGTTCCCTTTGGACTTCTGTGGACCCAATCCCAATGAACCATGGTGGTGAGTGGCAAGGCCACATAACCTTATTACTCCTGGGCTCAGCCCACTGCAGGCAGCTCTGGTCACAGGGTTGCTCAAATTCCATGCCCAGATGCTTGCTTCCTGCCAGGGTCGGGTGCATTCCAGAGTCTGCACACATGGTGAATAAGACGCTCTGCCTGCAAACCTCCTCCACTGGAGGTGGTCAGATGCTCCACACATTGTCTGCTCTCCACAGGTATCTGGTGCCCCTGGATCCTAAATCTCACACCGATGGGGCAGGTCTCTGAATCTCTTACCACACACCACTCAGAGTACAAGTATCTTTTCAAGGGACCCAGTTTGTCTGGCTTTAGGGGACTTGGAGACTGACTATACATGGAGACACTGGAACAGGCCTGGACCAATACCTTGCCTGTTCTCAGACCCCATATGTGCTTTGTCTACTAGGAGAACCATGTGGCACTTTGAGTCCACAGCTGTCAGAGTGGACTTGGACCCTGTGTTCTACAGCCTTTGAAAGATATGGGGACCACCTCTCCCCAGATATGATTACTGTGTAAATGGCATAGATCGTCCCCACCATACACTCTTGCCAGGAGATTCTTAGGTTCTGGGTTTGAAAACTGGCTCACACACAAAAGCAAAGGGGAGAGATTACACTTTGCATGGGGATGGCTGCCTCTCTGCCTTTTGCTCATTCCAATTTTGTATATTAACTGTCTCTCTATCCTGCTCCAGAAACACCATGTTTTCACTGGGTTCATCCCCACAGACCCCTGAGGGTTAGATCCCTTGGCTGTCATTCTGGCTCTGCTTCCCTTTATGGTAATTATGTCCACCCTGCTGCTGATAATTGTGAGTTTCCCTGACACCACTGTTCCACGGTCCATCTTCTCCATGGTGACCAGGGAGCCCAGTTTGGGAGCTGTGTCTCCCACATTTAGCTCTACCTACAGAGGGCATCTCAGCTCTCTGGGGCACAACATATGCCCCTGACACGTGCAGTGTTTCTGAGTTCCTCCTGTGGAATGTGGCAGTTACTAGTCTGTGATCTCACATAACTCACATATTCTGGCATGCCCACTTCTGCAAAAAGGCCACTGGGATTTTGACAGGGATTGCATTAAATCTTGGGAGAATATTGCCAATCTAACAAATTAAGTCTTACAATCCATGAACACTGGATGTCTTTCCATTTATTTAGGTCTCTAATTTTTCTTAGCAATGTTTTGAGTTTCCAGTGTACAAGTCTTGTACCTCCTTGGTAAGTGTGTTATTCTTTTTGATGCTATTGTAAATTGAATTGTTTTTTTTTATTTCCTTTTCAGATTGTCCATTGCTAGTGTATACAAGTACAACTGATTTTTGTGAATTGATTTTGCATCCTATAAGTCTTATGAATTTTTAAATTAGCTCTAATATTTTTGGTTGGCTATTTAAATTTTCTGTTTTTAAGTTTATTTATTTATTTTGAGAGAGAGGGAGAGAAGCAGAGAGAGAATCCCAGTCAGGCTCCTTGATGTCAGCACAGAGCTCATGTGGGGCTCTCACAAACTGTGAGAAACCTGAGCCAAAATTAAGAGTTGGATACTTAACCGACTTGAGTCATCTTGGTTTCTTTCTATACATAAAACCATGTCATCTGAGAACAGAGATAGTTTTAACTCTTCTTTTCCAATTTGGATGCCTTTTATTTCTTTTTCTTATCTAATTGCTCTGGCAAGGGCTTCCAATATAATATTGAATAACAGTGGGAAAGGAAGCATCCTTGTCTTGTCCTGAACTTTGGGGAAACTTATCAATCTTTAATTGCTGAGTGGGCTGTTGGCTGTGGGTTTTCACATGGGCCCTTTATCATGTTCAGAATGCCCCTTCTGTTCTTAGTTTATTGAACATTGTTAGATAGATAGATGGATAGATAGACACATAGATACATAGATAGATGATAGATATTCAATATTCTGAAATGCTTTTTTTAACTTTATATATCTTTATCCAGAATATACAAATAATTACAAATCAATAAGAAAAAGACAACAGGGATTGAAGAAGATGGCGGCGTAGGAGGACGCTGGGCTCACAGCGCGTCCTGCTGATCACTTAGATTCCACCTACACCTGCCTAAAGAACCCAGAAAACCGCCAGAGGATTAGCAGAACGGAGTCTCCAGAGCCAAGCGCAGATGAGAGGCCCACGGAAGAGGGTAGGAAGGGCGGCGAGGCGGTGTGCGCTCCATGGGCTGGCGGGAGGGAGCTGGGGTGGAGGGGCGGCTCACCGGCCAAGCAGAGGCCCCGAGTCTGGCTTGCAAAAGCGGAGGGGCCGGACGGAGTGTGTTCGGACAGCAAGCTTGACTTAGTGTCTGGGAGGTCATAAGTTAACAGCTCTGCTCGGAAAGCGGGAAGGCTGGAGGACAAAGGGAGGGAGAGCTGCTGAGCCCCCAGACGACAGAGCTCAGTTTGGTGGGGAACAAAGGTGCTCGCCAGCGCCATCTCCCCCGCCCATCCCCCAGCCCAAATCCCAAAGGGAACCAGTTCCCACCAGGGAACTTGCTTGCTCCGCACACCCAACTCTGTGCTTCTGCGGAGCCAAACCTCTGGCAGCGGATCTGACTCCCTCCAGCTGCCACAGGGCCCCTCCTGAAGTGGATCACCTAAGGAGAAGCGAGCTAAGCCTGCCCCTCCTGCCCCCGTGCACCTTGCCTACCCACCCCAGCTAATACGCCAGATCCCCAGCACCACAAGCCTGGCAGTGTGCAAGTAGCCCAGATGGGCCACGCCACCCCACAGTGAATCCCGCCCCTAGGAGAGGGGAAGAGAAGGCACACACCAGTCTGACTGTGGCCCCAGCGGTGGGCTGGGGGCAGACATCAGGTCGGGCTGCGGCCCCGCCCACCAACTCCAGTTATACACCACAGCACGGGGGAAGTGCCCTGCGGGTCCTCACCACTCCAGGGACTATCCAAAATGACCAAACGGAAGAATTCCCCTCAGAAGAATCTCCAGGAAATAACAACAGCTAATGAACTGATCAAAAAGGATTTAAATAATATAACAGAAAGTGAATTTAGAATAATAGTCATAAAATTAATCGCTGGGCTTGAAAACAGTATACAGGACAGCAGAGAATCTCTTGCCACAGAGATCAAGGGACTAAGGAACAGTCACAAGGAGCTGAAAAACGCTTTAAATGAAATGCAAAACAAAATGGAAACCACGACGGCTCGGATTGAAGAGGCAGAGGAGAGATTAGGTGAACTAGAAGATAAAGTTATGGAAAAAGAGGAAGCTGAGAGAAAGAGAGATAAAAAAATCCAGGAGTATGAGGGGAAAATTAGAGAACTAAGTGATACACTAAAAAGAAATAATATACGCATAATTGGTATCCCAGAGGAGGAAGAGAGAGGGAAAGGTGCTGAAGGGGTACTTGAAGAAATTATAGCTGAGAACTTCCCTGAACTGGGGAAGGAAAAAGGCATTGAAATCCAAGAGGCACAGAGAACTCCCTTCAGACGTAACTTGAATCGATCTTCTGCACGACATATCATAGTGAAACTGGCAAAATACAAGGATAAAGAGAAAATTCTGAAAGCAGCAAGGGATAAACGTGCCCTCACATATAAAGGGAGACCTATAAGACTCGTGACTGATCTCTCCTTTGAAACTTGGCAGGCCAGAAAGGCTTGGCACGATATCCTCAGTGTGCTAAACAGAAAAAATATGCAGCCGAGAATCCTTTATCCAGCAAGTCTGTCATTTAGAATAGAAGGAGAGATAAAGGTCTTCTCAAACAAACAAAAACTGAAGGAATTTGTCACCACCAAACCAGCCCTACAAGATCCTAAGGGGGATCCTGTGAGACAAAGTACCAGAGACATCACTACAAGCATAAAACATAAAGACATCACAATGACTCTAAACCCCTATCTTTCTATAATAACATTGAATGCAAATGGATTAAATGCACCAACCAAAAGACATAGGGTATCAGAATGGATAAAAAAACAAGACCCATCTATTTGCTGTCTACAAGAGACTCATTTGAGATCTGAGGACACCTTTAGATTGAGAGTGAGGGGATGGAGAACTATTTATCATGCTACTGGAAGCCAAAAGAAAGCTGGAGTAGCCATACTTATAGCAGACAAACTAGACTTTAAATTAAAGACTGTAACAAGAGATGAAGAAGGGCATTATATAATAATTACAGGGTCTATCCATCAGGAAGAGCTAACAATTATAAATGTCTATGCGCTGAATACCGGAGCCCCCAAATATATAAAACAATTACTCATAAACATAGGCAACCTTATTGATAAGAATGTGGTAATTTCAGGAGACTTTAACACCCCACTTACAGAAATGGATAGATCATGTAGACACACCGCCAATAAAGAAACAAGGGCCCTGAATGCTACATTGGATCAGATGGACTTGACAGATATATTTAGAACTCTGCATCCCAAAGCAACAGAATATACTTTCTTCTCGAGTGCACATGGAACATTCTCCAAGATAGATCATATACTGGGTCACAAAACAGCCCTTCATAAGTTTACAAGAATTGAAATTATACCATGCATACTTTCAGACCACAATGCTATGAAGCTTGAAATCAACCACAGGAAAAAATCTAGAAAACCTCCAAAAGCATGGAGGTTAAAGAACACCCTACTAAAGGATGAGTGGGTCAACCAGGATTATTAGAGAAGAAATTAAAAAATATATGGAAACAAATGAAAATGAAAACACAACAATCCAAACGCTTTGGGACGCAGCGAAGGCAGTCCTGAGAGGAAAATACATTGCAATCCAGGCCTATCTCAAGAAACAAGAAAAATCCCAAATACAAAATCTAACAGCACACCTAAAGGAAATAGAAGCAGAAAAGCAAAGACAGCCTAAATCCAGCAGAAGAGAAATAATAAAGATCAGAGCAGAAGTAAACAATATAGAATCTAAAAAAACTGTAGAGATCGATGAAACCGAGTTGGTTTTTTTGAAAAAATAAACAAAATTGATAAACCTCTAGACAGGCTTCTCAAAAAGAAAAGGGAGATGACCCAAATAGATAAAATCATGAATGAAAATGGAATTATTACAACCAATCCCTCAGAGATACAAACAATTATCAGGGAATACTATGAAAAATTATATGCCAATAAATTGGACAACCGGGAAGAAATGGACAAATTCCTAAACACCCACACTCTTCCAAAACTCAATCAGGAGGAAATAGAAAGCTTGAACAGACCCATAACCAGCGAAGAAATTGAATCGGTTATCAAAAATTTCCCAACAAATAAGAGTCCAGGACCAGATGGCTTCCCAGGGGAGTTCTACCAGACGTTTAAAGCAGAGATAATACCTATCCTTCTCAAGCTATTCCAAGAAATAGAAAGGGAAGGAAAACTTCCAGACGCATTCTATGAAGCCAGTATTACTTGGATTCCTAAACCAGACAGAGACCCAGTAAAAAAAACAGAGCTATAGGCCAATATCCCTGATGAATATGGATGCAAAAATTCTCAATAAGATACTAGCAAATCGAATTCAACGGCATATAAAAAGAATTGTTCAGCATGATCAAGTGGGATTCATTCCTGGGATGCAGGGCTGGTTCAACATTCACAAATCAATCAACGTGATACATAACATTAACAACAAAAAAGAGAAGAACCATATGATCCTGTCAATCGATGCAGAAAAGGCCTTTGACAAAATCCAGCACCCTTTCTTAATAAAAACCCTTGAGAGGGGCGCCTGGGTGGCGCAGTCGGTTAAGCGTCCGACTTCAGCCAGGTCACGATCTCGCGGTCCGTGAGTTCGAGCCCCGCGTCAGGCTCTGGGCTGATGGCTCGGAGCCTGGAGCCTGTTTCCGATTCTGTGTCTCCCTCTCTCTCTCTCTGCCCCTCCCCCGTTCATGCTCTGTCTCTCTCTGTCCCAAAAATAAATAAAAAACGTTGAAAAAAAATTAAAAAAAAAAACCCTTGAGAAAGTCGGGATAGAAGGAACATACTTAAAGATCATAAAATCCATTTATGAAAAGCCCACAGCTAACATCATCCTCAATGGGGAAAAACTGAGAGCTTTTTCCCTAAGATCAGGAACACGACAGGGGTGCCCACTCTCACCCCTGTTGTTTAACATAGTGCTGGAAGTTCTAGCATCAGCAATCAGACAACAAAAGGAAATCAAAGGCATCAAAATTGGCAAAGATGAACTCAAGCTTTCCCTTTTTGCAGATGACATGATATTATACATGGAAAATCCGATAGACTCCACCAAAAGCCTGCTAGAACTGATACATGAATTCAGCAAAGTTGCAGGATACAAAATCAATGTACAGAAATCAGTTGCATTCTTATACACTAACAATGAAGCAACAGAAAGACAAATAAAGAAACTGATCCCATTCACAACTGCACCAAGAAGCATAAAATACCTAGGAATAAATCTAACCAAAGATGTAAAGATCTGTATGCTGAAAACTATAGAAAGCTTATGAAGGTAATTGAGGAAGATATAAAGAAATGGAAAGACATTCCCTGCTCATGGATTGGAAGAATAAATATTGTCAAAATGTCAATACTACCCAAAGCTATCTACACATTCAATGCAATCCCAATCAAAATTGCACCAGCATTCTTCTCGAAACTAGAACAAGCAATCCTAAAATTCATATGGAACCACAAAAGGCCCCGAATAGCCAAAGTAATTTTGAAGAAGAAGACCAAAGCAGGAGGTATCACAGTCCCAGACTTTAGCCTCTACTACAAAGCTGTAATCATCAAGACAGCATGGTATTGGCACAAAAACAGACACATAGACCAATGGAATAGAATAGAAACCCCAGAACTAGACCCACAAACGTATGGCCAGCTCATCTTTGACAAAGCAGGAGGGAACATCCAATGGAAAAAAGACAGTCTCTTTAACAAATGGTGCTGGGAGAACTGGACAGCAACATGCAGAAGGTTGAAACTAGACCACTTTCTCACACCATTCACAAAAATAAGCTCAAAATGGGTAAAGGACCTGAATGTGAGACAGGAAACCATCAAAACCTTAGAGGAGAAAGCAGGAAAAGACCTCTCTGACCTCAGCCATAGCAATCTCTTACTCGACACATCCCCAAAGGCAAGGGAATTAAAAGCAAAAGTGAATTATTGGGACCTTATGAAGATAAAAAGTTTCTGCACAGCAAAGGAAACAACCAACAAAACTAAAAGGCAACCAACGGAATGGGAAAAGATATCTGCAAATGATATCGGACAAAGGGCTACTATCCAAAATGTATAAAGACCTCACCAAACTCCACACCTGAAAAACAAATAATCCAGTGAAGAAATGGGCAGAAAACATGAATAGACAGTTCTCTAAAGAAGACATTCGGATGGCCAACAGGCACATGAAAAGATGCTCAACGTCGTTCCTCATCAGGGAAATACAAATCAAAACCACACTCAGATATCACCTCACGCCAGTCAGAGTGGCCAAAATGAACAAATCAGGAGACAATAGATGCTGGTGAGGATGTGGAGAAATGGGAACCCTATTGCACTGTTGGTGGGAATGCAAATTGGTGCAGCCACTCTGGAAAACAGTGTGGAGGTTCCTCAGAAAATTAAAAATAGACCTACCCTATGACCCAGCAATAGCACTGCTAGGAATTTATCCAAGGGATACAGGAGTACTGATGCATAGGGGCACTTGTACCCCAATGTTTATAGCAGCACTCTCAACAATAGCCAAATTATGGAAAGAGCCTAAATGTCCATCAACTGATGAATGGATCAAGAAATTGTGGTTTATATACACAATGGAGTACTACGTGGCAATGAGAAAGAATGAAATATGGCTCTTTGTAGCAACGTGGATGGAACTGGAGAGTGTTATGGTAAGTGAAATAAGCCATACAGAGAAAGACAGATACCATATGGTTTCACTCTTTTTTTTTTTTTTTAAATTTTTTTTTTCAACGTTTTTTATTTATTTTTGGGACAGAGAGAGACAGAGCATGAACGGGGGAGGGGCAGAGAGAGAGGGAGACATAGAATCGGAAACAGGCCCCAGGCTCCGAGCCATCAGCCCAGAGCCCGACGCGGGGCTCGAACTCACGGACCGCGAGATCGTGACCTGGCTGAAGTCGGACGCTTAACCGACTGCGCCACCCAGGCGCCCCATATGGTTTCACTCTTATGTGGATCCTAAGAAACTTAACAGAAACCCATGGAGGAAGGGAAGGAAAAAAAAAAGAGGTTAGAGTGGGAGAGAGCCAAAACATAAGAGACTGTTAAAAACTGAGAACAAACTGAGGGTTGATGGGGGTGGGAGGGAGGGGAGTGTGGGTGATGGGTATTGAGGCCGGCACCTTTTAGGATGAGCACTGGGTGTTGTATGGAAACCAATTTGACAATAAATTTCATATATTAAAAAAAAAGAAAGAAAAGAAAAGACAACAGTAGAAAAATAGGAAAACAATTCATTAATTGAGATGGTTATGTGTTTTTTCTATTAATACATACTTACATTGATTAATTTTTGTATGTTGAACTGAACTTGGATTCCTGGAATAAATCCCGTTTGGTCATGGTGTATCATACCTTTAACATTCTGTTGAATTCATCTTTACTAGTATTTCATTGAGAATTTTCCCAGCTACATTCATGGGAGATATTGTTTGTTCTTTGTTTTCTTGTGGTGTCTTTGTCACCACATCACTTTGGTGGCTTTGGTGTCAGGATAATACTGGCCTCCTAGAATGAGTTAAGAAGTGTTCCACCTCTTCTAAATTTTGGAAAAGTTTGAGAATGTCTGGTGTTGATTCTTCTTTAAGTGTTTGGTAGAATCCACCAGTGAAGCCACCTAGTCCTGAGCTTCTCTTTGTTGGAGGGTTTTGCTTGTTGACTCAATCTCTTTGCTTGTTGTAGGTCTATTCAGATTTCCTATTTCTTCTTGAGGCTGTTTGGGTAGTCTGTGTGTTTCTAGGAATTGGCATATTTACCTGGGCTAATTTGTTGGCATACAAATTCCGATGAATGAACAATATTTCTTATTTCTGTAAGGTCAGTAGGAATGTCACCACTTACTGATTTTTGTCAGTTTGAGTCTCTTCTCCTTTTTTCTTGGTCAGGTCTAGCCAAAGTTTTGTCAATTTTGTCGACCTTTTCAAAGAACCAACTTTTCATTTCAATGACTTTCTTTTTTCTATTCTTATTTCTGCTTTAAACATTTTTAGTTCCTTACTTCTGCTATCTTGAGTTCAGTTTGTTGTTTTTTGTCTAATTCTTTACAGTATAAAGCTGGTTATTTATTTGAGATGTTTCTTCTTTATATAGATGTTTACAGCCATAAATCTTCCTCTGAGTACTGCTTCTGCTGCATGCCCAAGTTTTTTTTTTTTTCAACGTTTTTTATTTATTTTTGGGACAGAGAGAGACAGAGCATGAACGGGGGAGGGGCAGAGAGAGAGGGAGACACAGAATCGGAAACAGGCTCCAGGCTCCGAGCCATCAGCCCAGAGCCTGACGCGGGGCTCGAACTCACGGACCGCGAGATCGTGACCTGGCTGAAGTCGGACGCTCAACCGACTGCGCCACCCAGGCGCCCCAGCATGCCCAAGTTTTTATTCATCATAAAATACTTTCTAATTTTCTTTGTGATTTCTTCTTTGACCCGTTGATTGTTTAAAAACGTCTTGTTAATGGATGGACATAGAGAGTGTTATGCTAAGTGAAATAACTCAGATAAAGAAAGACAAATACCATGTGATTTCAGTTATATATGGAAACTGAAAGACAAAAACAATGAATAAATAAATGAACAAACAAAAAGAAGGAACAGAACCATAAATACAGAGAAATGGTGGTTGCCAGAGGGTGGAGGGGGAGAGGAAGATGGGTGAAAGGATGAAATGGGAACAGAGGCTTCCAGTTATGGAGTGACAAAGTCACAGGGATAAAAGGAACAGCATAAGGAATATAGTCAATTGTATTGTAATAGTGTTTATGGTGACAGCAGTTACACTTGTGAGCATAGCACAAGGCATAGAATTGTTGGATCATTATGCTGTATGCCTGAAATCAATATAACCTTGTGTGTCACCTCTACTCAAAAAAAGTATTGTTTAATTTCCACATATTTGTGAATTTTTTAGTTTTTCTTCTGTTATTGATTTCTAGTGTCATTCTATTGTGGTTGGAGAAGATACAATGTATGATTTCAGTGTTTTTTAATTTATCAAGGCTTGTTTTGTAGTCTAATGTATGCTCTATCCTGGAGAATGTTCCATGTGCATTTTACAAAAGTATGCATTTTGCTGTTTTGGGGTAGAGTCCTGTGCACCTGCCTTTTAGGCCCAGCTGGTCTATAGTGCTATTCAAGTCCTCCACCCTTCTGTTGGTCTTCTGTCTGTTGTTCTACACACCCATGGAAGTGGGGTATTGAAGTTTCCAACTGTTCTTGTAGGACTGTCTATTTCTCTTTTCTATTCTATTGATTTTTTCTTTATATATTTTCAGGATTTCTTGCTAGGTGCATGTATGTTTGTAATTGTTATATTTTTATAAATTTTTAAATTTTTAAAAAATGTTTATTTATTTTTGAGAGAGAGAGAGAGAGAGAGAGAGAGAGAGATCATGAGTGGGGCAGAGAGAAAAAGGGAGACAAAGAATCTGAAGCAGGCTCTAGGTCCGAGCTGTCAACACAGAGCCTGATGCAGGATTGAACTCACAAACTGCGAGATCATGACCTGAGCTGAAGTTGGACACTTAACTGGCTGAGCCACCCAGGCGCCCCATATATTTTTATATTTTTTAATGGATTGAGCCTTCTTTTAATATATAATGTCCTTCATTGTCTCTTATAAAATTTTTTACTGGAAGACTAATTTGTCTCTATAGCCATCTCAACTTTTTCTCAGTTAATATTTGTTTAACGTAGAATAAATATCTTTTTCCATTCTTTCATTTTTAAACTTTTTACTTAAATTATGCTTCGTTAACATTATATAAAACTTACATTAATTTCAGGTGTAGAATTTAGTGATTTAACAATTCCATATAACACCCAGTGCTCATCACAACAAGTGAACTCCTTAATCCTTATCACTTATTTTACCTACCCTCCACCCACCTCCCCTCTGGTAACCATCAGTTTGTTTTCTATAGTTAAAGGGTCTGTTTCTTGGTTTCTCTCTCTCTCTTTTTATTTTCCCTATGCTACTTTGTTTTGTTCCTTAAATTCCAAATGAGTGGAAATCATATTGTATTTGTCTTTCTCTGACTGACTTACTTCACTTAGCATAATAACAGTCTAGCTCCACCCATGTCATTGCAAATGGCAAGATTTCATTATTTTTTGTGGCTGAGTAGTATTCCATTGTGTGTGTGTGTGTGTGTGTGTGTGTGTGTGTGTGTATACTACTTATTCTTTTTTTTTTTTTTATTTTTGGGACAGAGAGAGACAGAGCATGAACGGGGGAGGGGCAGAGAGAGAGGGAGACACAGAATCGGAAACAGGCTCCAGACTCCGAGCCATCGGCCCAGAGCCTGATGCGGGGCTCGAACTCACGGACCGCGAGATCGTGACCTGGCTGAAGTCGGACGCTTAACCGACTGCGCCACCCAGGCGCCCCTATACTACTTATTCTTTATCCATTCATTGGTTGATGGACATTTGGGGTGTTTATATAATTTGCCAATGTAGATAATGCTGTAATAAACATCAGGGTACATGTATCCCTTCTAATTATTATTTTTATGCTCTTTGGGTAAATACCTAGTAGTGCAATTGCTAGATCATAGGATAGTTCTATTTTTAAAATTTTCAGTAACCTCCATAGTGTTTTCCAGGGTGGTTGCACCAGTTTGCTTTCCAACAGTGTATGAGGATTCTCCTTTCTCCTCATCCTTGCCAACACCTGTTATTTCTTGTGTTGTTCATTTTAGTCATTCTGACAGGTGTGAGGTGGTATCTCATCATGGTTTTGATTTGCATTTCCCTGATGATCAGTGATGATGAGCATCTTTTCATGTGTCTGTTAGCCATCTCTATGTCTTCTTTGGGAAAATGTCTATTCATGTCTTCTGCTTATTTTTAAATTGGATTATTTGTCCTTTGAGTGTTGAGTTTTATACATCCTTTATATATTTTGGACACTAGCCCAGACATGTCATTTGCAAATATTTTTTCCCATTCTGTAGGTTGTCTTTCAGTTTTATTTATTGTTTCATTCCATGTGCCTAAGCTTCTTATTTTGATGTAGTCCCAGTAGTTTATTTTTGCTTTTGTTTCCTTCACCTTAGGAGATGTATCTAGAAAGAAGCTGCTATTGCTGATGCCAAGGACTACTGCCTGAGTTCTGTTCTAAGATTATTTTATTCCAGATCTCACATATAGGTCGTTAATCCATTGAATTTATTTTTGTGTATGGTGTAAGAAAGTGGTACAGTTTATTCATTTGCATGTTGCTGACCATTTCCCCCAACATCTTTTGTTGAAGAGATAATCTGCTTCCCATTGGATATTCTTTCTTGCTTGGTTGAAGATTAATTGACCATATAATTGTGGGTTCATTTCTGGCTTTTCTATTCTGTTCCATTAACCTATGTGTCATTTTTGTGCCAGTACTATATATTTTTTATTGTTACAGATTTGTAATATAACTTGAAGTCTGGAATTGTGATGCCTCCAGCTTTGCTTTTCTTTTTCAAGGTTGCTTTGACTATTCGGAATCTTTTGCAGTTCCATGCAAATTTTGGATTGTTTGTTCTAGCACTGTAAAAAAAATGCCATTGGTATTGATAGGGATTGCATTAAATGTGTAGATTTCTTTGAGTCGTATAGATATCTTAACAATACATTTTCTTCTAATCCATGAGCATGGAATGTTTTTCCACTTCTTTGTGTCATTTTCAATTTCTTTTATAAGTGTTCCATAGTTTTCAGAGTACAGGTCACCTTTTCAGTTAGGTTTGTTCCTAGGTATCTTATGGATTTGGTAGTATTGTAAATGGGATTGGTTTCTTAATTTTTCTTTCTGCTGCTTAATTATTGGTGTATAGAAATGCAACAGATTGCTGTATGTTGATTTTGTATCTGACTACTTTATTTGTTTTGTGTATAAGTTCTACCTGTTTTTTGGTGGAGTCTTTCTGGTTTTCTATATATAGTATCATGTCATGTGCAAATGGTGAAACTTTTACTTCTTCCTTGATGATTTGGATACATTTTACTTCTTTTTGTTGTCTAATTGCTGAGGCTAGGACTTCCAGTACTATATTAAATAACAGTGGTGAGAGTGGACATCCCTGTATAGTTCCTGACTGTAAAGGGAAAGCCCTCAGTTTTTTCCCATTTAGAATAATATTAGCTGTATGTTTTTCATAGATGGACTATGTTATGTTGAGGTATACTCCCTCTAAACCTACTTTGTTGAGTTTTTTGTTTGTTTTCAATGCTTATTTATTTTTGAGAGAGAGAGAGAGAGAGAGAGAGAGAGAGAGAGAAACAGAACTTGAGAAGGGGAGGGGCAGAGAGAGAGGGAGGCACAGAATCCAAAGCAGGCTCCAGGCTCTGAGCTGTCAGCACAGAGCCTGACGTGGGGCTAGAACTTAGGGACTGTGAGATCATGGCCTGAGCTGAAGTCAGACACTTAACTGACTGAGCCACCCAGGTGCCCCGAGTTGTTTTTGTTTTTGTTTTTTTTAATAATGAATGGGTGTTGTACTTTGTCAAATGCTTTTTTTTTTGCATCTACTGAAAGGATCATATGGTTTTAATTCTTTCTTTTATTAGTGGTGTATCACATTGATTGGTTTGTGAGTATTGAACCACCCTTGCACCACTTGATAATGGTAAATGATTTTTAATGTACTGTTGGATTTGGTTTGCTAGTATTTTATGGACAATTTTTGCATCCATATTCATCAGGGCTATTGGCCTATAGTTCTCCTTTTTAGTGGAGTCTTTATCTAATTTTGGTATCAGTGTAATGCTGGCTTCCTAGAATGAATTTGGAAGTTTTCTTTCACTTTTCTATTTTCTATATTTTCTTTCACAGTTTGAGAAGAATAGGTATTAATTCTTCCTTAAATGTTTGGTAGAATTCACCTCTGAGGCCATTTGTTACTGGACTTTTGTTTCCTGGGATTTTTTTGATTACTTATTCAATTTCTTTGCTGGTTATCAGTCTGCTCAAATTTTCTAGTTCTTTCTGTTTCAATTCTGGTAATTTATACGTTTCTAGGAATTTATCCATTTCTTCCAGGTTGTCCAATTTGTAGGCGTATAGTTTTTCATAATATTCTCTTATAATTGTTTGTATTTCTGTGTTTTTGGTTGTTATTTCTCTGTCTCATTTATGATTTTATTTATTTGAGTCCTTTCTCTTTCCTTTTTGATGAGTCTGGCTAGAATTTTATTGATTTTATTAATTTTTTGAAAAAAACAGCTTCTGGATTCATAGATCAATATATTCTTTTTTTTTTAGTCAATGTATCATGTATTTCTGCTCTTTATTATTTACCTTCTTCTGATGGCTTTAGGCTATGTTGTTCTTTTTCTATATCCTTTATGTGTAAGGTTAGATTTTGTATTTGAGATTTTTGTTCCTCAAGGCAGGCCTGTATTGTAAAATACTTCCCTCATAGGACTGCCTTTGTTGCATATTAAAGGGTTTTGGGCCATCGTGTTTTCATTTTCATTTATTTCCCTGTTTTATTTTTTTACTTTTTTCAATTTCTTGTTAGATTTCCTGGATGACCCATTCATTATTTAGTAGCATGTTGTTCAGACTCCATGTATTTGTGGCCTTTCCAGAATTTTTCTTTCTGGTTGTGTTCAAGTTTCATAGTGTTGTGGTCAGAAAAGGTGCATGTTAGGATCTCAATCTTTTTGTATTTGTTGAGGGCTGATTTATGATCCAGTATGTGATCTTTTCTGGAGAATGTCCTATGTGCACTTGAAAATTATGTGTATTCTGCTACTTTAGGATGGAATCTTTTGAATATATCTGTTAAATCCATCTGGTCCAGTGTGTCATTCAAAGCCATTGTTTCCTTATAGATTTTCTGCTTAGATGATCTGTCCATTGTTGTAAGTGGGGAGTTAAAGTCTCCTACTATTACTGTACTATTATTAATGAGTTCGTTTATGTTCATTATTAATTGATTTATATACTTGGGTGCTTTCAAGTTGGGAGTATAAATATTTATAATTGTTATATCTTCTTATTGGATCATCCCCTTTGTGATATAGTGTCCTTCTTCTCTTCTTCTTCCTCTTCTTCTTCTGTTCCCATTGGTGTTGTTTTTGTAGTTGTAAGAAAAGGAAAGCCCTTCTTTTTAAAATTTTTATTTAAATGCTAGTTAGTTAACATATAGTGTGATATTGTTTTCAGAAGTAGAATTTAGTGATTCATTACTTACATACAACACTCAGTTCTTAATATAACATCTTTTTTTTAAGCTTACTTAATTATTTTGAGAGTGAGGGGGAGAGGGGCAAAAAGAAAGGGAGAGAGAGAATCCCAAGCAGGTTCCATGCTGTCAGAACTGAGCCCAAATGAGGCTCAAACTCACAAACAGCGAAACCATGACCTGAGCTGAAATCAAGTGTCAAATTCTTAACTAAACTGAGCCACCCAGGTGCTCCACGACTTCTTTGTTTTAAAGTCTAGTTTGTCCAATATAAATATTGCTGCTCTGGCTTTCTTTTGATGTCCATTTGCATGATAAGTGTTTCTCCATTCCCTTACTTTCAATCCGCAGGTGCCTTTAGGTCCAAAATGAGTCTCTTGTAGGCAGCATATAGATGGGTCTTGTTTTTCAATCCATTCTGTAACCTTAGGTCTTTTGATTGGAGGATTTAGCCCATTTACATTCCAAATAATTATTGATATATATGTATTAATGCCTTTTTATTATTTTTGTCACTGTTTCTGGAGATTTTTTTTTGTTCCTTTGTTTCTTTTGGTCTTTTTTTTCCACTCAAAGAGTCCCCTTAAATTTTTTTTTGCAGGGTTGGTTTAGTGGTCACAAACTTCTTTAGTTTTTGTTTGGGAAACTCTTTGTCTCTCCTTCTATTCTCAATGAGAGCCTTGCTGGATAGAATATTCTTGGCTGCAGATTTTCCCCCATTCAGCATGTTGAATATGTCAGGATACTGCCTTCAGTTTCGCCAACCCTCTGTTCAGAAATCTCCAGCTAGGCTTATGGGTCTTCTCTTGTAAGTTAATGACTTCTTTTGTCTTGCTCCTTTTGACATTTTTTTTTCTTTATCACTATATTTCACCAACTTGATTACAGTATGTCTTGGTGTTAGCATGCTCTTGTTGATTTTGATGGAGTTCTCTCTGCTTCCTGGATCTGGATGTCTGTGTCCTCCCCCAGATTAAGGAAGTTTTCAACTATTATTTCTTTATTTTATTTTTTAATATATGAAATTTATTGTCAAATTGGTTTCCATACAACACCCAGTGCTCATCCCAAAAGGTGCCCTCCTCAATACCCATCACCCACACTCCCCTCCCTCCCATCCCCTATCAACCCCCAGTTTGTTCTCAGTTTTTACGAGTCTCTTATGCTTTGGCTCTCTCCCACTCTAACGTCTTTTTTTTTTTCCTGCCCCTCCCCCATGGGTTCCTGTTAAGTTTCTCAGGATCCGCATAAGAGTGAACACATACGGTATCTGTCTTTCTCTGTATGGCTTATTTCACTTAGCATCACACTCTCCAGTTCCATCCACGTTGCTACAAAGGGCCATACTTCATTCTTTCCCATTGCCACGTAGTACTCCATTGTGTATATAAACCACAATTTCTTGATCCATTCATCAGTTGATGGACATTTAGGCTCTTTCCATAATTTGGCTATTGTTGAGAGTGCTGCTATACACATTGGGGTACAAGTACCCCTATGCATCAGTACTCCTGCATCCCTTGGGTAAATTCCTAGCAGTGCTACTGCTGGGTCATAAGGTAGGTCTATTTTTAATTTTCTGAGGAACCTCCACACTGCTTTCCAGAGCGGCTGGACCAGTTTGCATTCCCACCAACAGTGCAAGAGGGTTCCCATTTCTCCACATCCTCGCCAGCATCTATAGTCTCCTGATTTGTTCATTTTGGCCACTCTGACTGGCGTGAGGTGATATCTGAGTGTGGTTTTGATTTGTATTTCCCTGATGAGGAGCGACGTTGAGCATCTTTTCATGTGTCTGTTGGCCATCCGAATGTCTTCTTTAGAGAAGTGTCTATTCATGTTTTCTGCCCATTTCTTCACTGGATTATTTGTTTTTCGGGTGTGGAGTTTGGTGAGCTCTTTATAGATTTTGGATAGTAGCCCTTTGTCCGATATGTCATTTGCAGATATGTTTTCCCATTCCGTTGGTTGCCTTTTAGTTTTGTTGATTGTTTCCTTTGCTGTGCAGAAGCTTTTTATCTTCATGAGGTCCCAATAGTTCATTTTTGCTTTTAATTCCCTTCCCTTTGGGGATGTGTCAAGTAAGAAATTGCTATGGCTGAGGTCAGAGAGGTCTTTTTCTGTTTTCTCCTCTAGGGTTTTGATGGTTTCCTGTCTCACATTCAGGTCCTGTATCCATTTTGAGTTTATTTTTGTGAATGGTGTGAGAAAGTGGTTTAGTTTCATCCTTCTGCATGTTGCTGTCCAGTTCTGCCAGCACCATTTGTTAAAGAGACTGTCTTTTTCCCATTGGATATTCTTTCCTGCTTTGTTAAAGATTAGTTGGCCATACTTTTATGGGTCTAGTTCTGGGGTTTCTATTCTATTCCATTGGTCTATGTGTCTGTTTTTGTGCCAATACCATGCTGTCTTGATGATGACAGCTTTGTAGTAGAGGCTCAAGTCTGGGATTGTGATACCTCCTGCTTTGGTCTTCTTCTTCAAAATTACTTTGGCTATTCAGGGCCTTTTGTGGTTCCATATGAATTTTAGGATTGCTTGTTCTAGCTTTGAGAAGAATGCTGGTGCAATTTTGATTGGGATTGCATTGAATGTGTAGTATTGACATTTTGACAATATTTATTCTTCCAATCCATGAGCATGGAATGTTTTTCCATTTCTTTGTATCTTCTTCAATTTCCTTCGTAAGATTTCTATAGTTTTCAGCATACAGATCTTTTACATCTTTGGTTAGATTTATTCCTAGGTATTTTATGCTTCTTGGTGCAATTGTGAATGGGATCAGTTTCTTTATTTGTCTTTCTGTTGCTTCATTATTAGTGTATAAGAATGCAACTGGTTTGTGTACATTGATTTTGTACCCTGCAACTTTGCTGAATTCATGTATCAGTTCTATCAGACTTTTGGTGGAGTCTATCGGATTTTCCATGTATAATATCATGTCATCTGCCAAAAGCGAAAGGTTAACTTCATCTTTGCCAATTTGGATGCCTTTAATTTCCTTTTGTTGTCTGATTGCTGATGCTAGAACTTCCAACACTATGTTAAACAACAGTGGTGAGAGTGGACATCCCTGTCATGTTCCTGATCTCAGGGAGAAAGCCCTCACTTTTTCCCCATTGAGGATGATGTTAGCTGTGGGCTTTTCATAAATGGCTTTTATGATGTTTAAGTATGTTCCTTCTATCCCGACTTTCTCAAGGGTTTTTATTAAAAAAGGATGCTGAGTTTGGTCAAATGCTTTTTCTGCATTGATTGACAGGATCATATGGTTCTTATCTTTTCTTTTATTAATGTGATGTATCACATTGATTTCCAAATGTTGAACCAGCCCTGCATCCCAGGAATGAATCCCACTTGATCATGGTGAATAATTCTTTTTATATGCTGTTGAATTCGATTTGCTAGTATCTTATGGAGAATTTTTGCATCCATATTAATCAGAGATATTGGCCTGTAATTCTCTTTTTTTACTGGGTCTCTGGTTTAGGAATCAAAGTAATACTGGCTTCATAGAATGAGTCTGAAAGTTTTCCTTCCCTTTTTATTTTTTGGGATTGTTTGAGAAGGATAGGTATTATCTCTGCTTTAAATGTCTGGTAGAACTCCCCTGGGAAGCCATCTGGTCCTGGACTCTTATTGTTGGGAGATTTTTGATGACTGATTCAATTTCTTCGCTGGTTATGGGTCTGTTCAAGCTTTCTATTTCCTCCTGATTGAGTTTTGGAAGTGTGTGGGTGTTTAGGAATTTGTCCATTTCTTCCAGGTTGTCCAGTTTTAGCATATAGTTTTTCATAGTATTCCCTGATAATTGTTTGTATCTCTGAGGGATTGGTTGTAATAATTCCATTTTCATTCATGATTTTATCTATTTGGGTCATCTCCCTTTTCTTTTTGAGAAGCCTGTCCAGAGGTTTATCAATTTTGTTTATTTTTTCAAAAAAACCAACTCGGTTTCATTGATCTCTACAGTTTTTTTAGATGCTATATTGTTTACTTCTGCTCTGATCTTTATTATTTCTCTTCTCTGAAACTGGATTTTTCAGAGATCTGGATCTTTATTATTTCTCTGGATTTAGGCTGTCTTTGCTTTTCTGCTTCTATTTCCTTTAGGTGTGCTGTTAGATTTTGTATTTGGGATTTTTCTTGTTTCTTGAGATAGGCCTGGATAGCAATGTATTTTCCTCTCAGGACTGCCTTCGCTGCATCCCAAAGCGTTTGGATTGTTGTATTTTTATTTTCGTTTGTTTCCATATATTTTTAAATTTCTTCTCTAATTGCCCGGTTGACCCATTCATTCTTTAGTGGGGTGTTCTTTAACCTCCATGCTTTTGGAGGTTTTCTAGACTTTTTCTTGTGGTTGATTTCAAGCTTCATAGCATGGTGGTCTGGAAGTATGCATGGTATGATCTCAATTCTTCTACTCTTATTAAGGGCTGTTCTGTGACCCAGTATGTGATCTATCTTGGAGAATGTTCCATGTGCACTCGAGAAGAAAGTATATTCTGTTGCTTTGGGATGCAGAGTTCTAAATATATCTGTCAAGTCCATCTGATCCAATGTATCATTCAAGGCCCTTGTTTCTTTATTGACCATGTGTCTAGATGATCTATTCATTGTTGTAAGTGGGGTGTTAACGTCCCCTGCAATTACCACATTCTTATCAACAAGGTTGCTTATGTTTGTGAGTGATTGTTTCATATATTTGGGGGCTTCCGTATTTGGTGCAGAGACATTTATAATTGTTAGCTCTACCTGATGGATAGACCCTGTAATTATTATATAATGCCCTTCTTCATCTCTTGTTACAGCCTTTAATTTAAAGTCTAGTTTGTCTGCTATAAGTATGGCTACTCCAGCTTTCTTTTGACTTCCGGTAGCATGATAAATAGTTCTCCATCCCCTCACTTTCAATGTGAAGGTGTCCTCAGGTCTAAAATGAGTCTCTTGTAGACAGCAAATAGATGGGTCTTTTTTTTTTAATCCATTCTGATACCCTATGTCTTTTGGTTGACACATTTAGTCCATTTACATTCAGTGTTATTATAGAAAGATATGGGTTTAGAGTCATTTTGATGTCTGTAGGTTTCATGCTTGTAGCGATGTTTCTGGTACTTTGTCTCACAGGATCCCCCTTAGGATCTCTTGTAGGGCTGGTTTAGTAGTGATGAATTCCTTCAGTTTTTGTTTGTTTGGGAAGACCTTTATCTCTCCTTTTATTCCAAATTACAGATTTGCTGGATAAAGGATTCTCGGCTGCATATTTTTTCTGTTCATCACATGGAAGATTTCCTGCCATTCCTTTCTGGCCTGCCAAGTTTCAGTAGAGAGATCGGTCACAAGTCTTATCAGTCTCCCTTTATATGTTACAGCACGTTTATCCCTAGCTGCTTTCAGAATTTTCTCTTTATCCTTGTATTTTGCCAGTTTCACTATGATATGCCATGCAGATGATCGATTCAAGTTACGCCTGAAGGGAGTTCTCTGTGTGTCTTGGATTTCAATGCCTTTTTCCTTCCCCAGATCAGGGAAGTTCTCAGCTATTATTTCTTCAAGTACACCTTTAGCACCTTTCCCTCTCTCTTCCTCCTCTGGAATACCAATTATGCGTAGATTATTTCTCTTTAGTGCATCACTTAGTTCTCTAATTTTCCCCTCATACTCCTGGATTTTTTTAAATCTTTTTCTCAGCTTCCTCTTTTTCCAAAATTTTATCTTCTAGTTCACCTATTCTCTCCTCTGCCTCTTTAATCTGAGCCGTGGTCATCTACATTTTATTTTGCAGCTCATTTATAGCATTTTTTTAGCTCCCTCTGGCTGTTCCTTAGTCCCTTGATCTCTGTAGCAATAGATTCTCTGCTGTCCTCTATACTGTTTTCAAGCCCAGCGATTAATTTTATGACTATTATTCTAAATTCACTTTCTGTTATATTGTTTAAATCCTTTTTGATCAGTTTGTTTGCTGTCACTATTTCCTGGAGATTCTTTTGGGGGGAATTTTTCCGTTTCATCATTTTGGATAGTCCCTGGAGTGGTGCGGAACTGCAGGGCACTTTCTCTGTGCTGTCTTGAATAACATTCGTTGGTGGGCGGGGCCACAGTCAGACCTGATGTCTGCCCCCAGCCCACTGCTGGGGCCACAGTCAGACTGGTATGTACCTTCTCTTCCCCTCTCCTAGGGTGGGATTCACCATGGGGTGGCATGGCCCATGTGGGCTACTTGCACACTGCCAGGCTTGTGGTGCTGGGGATCTGGCGTATTAGCTGGAGTGGATCGGCAAGGTGCACAGGGGCGGGAGGGGCAGGCTCAGTTCGCTTTTCCTTCAGTGATCCGCTTTGGGAGGGGCCCTAAGGCACCAGGAGGAAGTCAGACCCGCCGCTGGAGGGATGAATCCACCGAGGCACAGCATTGGGTGTTTGGGCAGTGCAAGCAAGTTCCCTGACAGGAACTGGTTCCCTTTGGGATTTTGGCTGGGGATGTGTGAGGAGATGGCACTGGCGAGTGCCTTTCTTCCCCACCAAGCTGAGCTCTGTCGTCCGGGGCTCAACAACTCTCCCTCCCATTGTCTTCCAGCCCTCCCACTCTCGGAGTAGAGCTGTTAACTTATAAACTTCCAGATGTTAAGTCCCACTTGCTGTCAGAACACACTCTTTCCGGCCCCTCCGCTTTTGCAAGCCAGACTGAGGGCCTCTGCTTTGCCAGTAGGCTGGCCCTCCACCCCCGCTCCCTCCCGCCAGTCTGTGTAACGCGCACTGCCTCTCTGCCCTTCCTACCCTCTTCTGTGGACCTCTCATCTACGCTTGGCTCCAGAGAATCTGTTCTGCCAGTCTTCTGGTGGTTTTCTGGGTTATTTAGGCAGGTGTGGGTGGAATCTAAGTGATCAGCAGGACGCAGTGAGCCCAGTGTCCTCCTATGCCACCATCTTCCTCTAGCTCACTTAACTATTATTTCTTCAAATAAATTTTCTGTCCCCTTTTCTCCCTCCTCTTCTTCTGGGTCTCTTGTAATATGAATGTTATTATATTTAATGGAATCACTTAGTTCCTAAGTCTATTCTTGTGTTCCATAATTCTTCTTTCTCTCTTTTGTTCAGCTTCATTGATTTCCATTAGTGTGTTTTCTAGGTCACCAATTCATTCCTCTGCTTCTTCCAGCTTGCTGTTCACTGCATCAAGCCTGTTTCCAGTGGTATTTATTGCACACTTCATCTCTGCTTGATTCTTTTTTTAAAATTCTTTTATCTCTGTGGTAAGGGTCTCACTGATGTCTTCCATTCTTTCCTCAAGCCCAGTTAGTATCCTTATGTCTTTTAAATCACATAGGGAAATAAGAACTACAAACCCAAAACAGTAATACTGGCCTTCACATTTACCTGTGTGGTTACTCAGTAACCAGTAATTCTCACACAATGGAAGCTGCCATCCGGTGTCTTTCCACTCAGGTCAGAAAAGCCCCTTTAGCATTTCTTGTAAGCCACTACCCACAGCACACTCTCTCACCTTGGCTGATCTGGGAATGTCTTCATCCCTCCTTCATTATGCAGGACAGTTTTGCTGGCCTTGAACTCCTAATCGACACTGTTTTTTTTAACTTCCAGTAATTATATCTCTTTAATTTCAAAAATTATTATTTTCAGCCATCTGTGTTTCTTTTAGAAAATCCTATCCTTGTACCTTGAGTGCTATTTCAACCTCTACTCCTTAAAGAGAGAGATATATATAGAGAGACTCTTAGGCAGGCTTCACACTTAGCATGGAGGCCAATGCAGAGCTCAATTCTATGGCCCTGGGATCATGACCTCAGCTGAAATCAAGAGTTAGACGTTCAAGTGACTGAGCCACCCAGGCACCCCAAATATATTTGTATAATAGTACCTATTAAATATACTTATTAAATTAAGGGCTGCTATAGTTTTTCCATTTCTTTGGATCTGAGTTCTTCTATCCATTAGATTTACTTTCTTTCATCCTATTTCCTAGCTGACTTTTGCTTGTGTACACATATTTTTCAGACTTTTGTGTGCTGAATGCTGAGCCATGCCATGGTCCCAGTGTGGGAAGTGCTTGGCTCTGGCCCCATCTTGCTTGGAGAGTGACACATCCTCTTTATGTAAATCATGCCCTGCTTTCGAGCGGGAAGTACCCTTGCTGACAGAGCAGGTAACTTCACTCTGTCAGTCCAGCCTGCTTCTCTCTGCCCCACATGGGCATCTTGCCCCCCTGGTTTTGGTCAGCCACCCAGCTTGTCATTGATGATGCCCATCTGTTCATTTGTCTTGGGATACTTTTCCATTTCTGAGCTGGTCAGTTATTACTTTTCTATTATGTCTCTGTACATGGATCAGGAAGGGATGGTTTCAATCCACACTCGGTCTGCCATGTGTAAGCAGAGGGCCCTCCAACCTCATTCCCCTGCTATCCCAGGAGTCTGTGGTCTGAGGAGCTCAGCCACACACACCCCTGGTCTCCAATTTTGGATTTAAAAAATCATTTAATGTTTATTTATTTTTGAGAAACAGAGCATGAGGGGAAGAGGAGCAGAGACAGAAGGAGACACAGAGTCCAGAGCAGGCTCCACACAGCTCAAACCCATGAACTGTGAGATCATGACCCAAGCTGAAGTCGGATGCTCAACTGATGGAGCCACCCAGGTGCCCCTACAATTTTGGAGTTTTGAATGTATGGATTTATTTGGGATGAAGTGGACATTTATTAATATTGTGTTTCTCATCCAAGAGCATGTGAGGTCTCTATCTCTCATTTCACCTTCTGTGATTCTGTTAGAGCTGGAAAGTCCTCCACATAAGTGTTTATAGCTTTATTTCTCTTTATTTGTTATATTTTTAGTTGCTGCTGCAGAAAGAAATGCTTGATTTTTGAGGACTTTCTGAGAGTTCATTGAACCCATTGGCTTTCCTAGGAGGGCAGACTGTCCTCCATCTGCTGTGATGGCTGCTCCATGGCTGCCCTTCAGCCATGCCAGCCTCAGCCGGGTGTGCAAAGTGCTGTGAGCACCAGCAGTGCCAGCACGATTCCAGGCTTGGTCTGCAGGGCTGCATGGGTCCTGTTCTTGGTTGGCCTGGGGCCTCTGCCAAGGAAGGACATTTCCCCGTGTGTGTCAGCTTGCCCTGGGTGCACTTGCATCATGAATGGATGTCAAATCGGAGCTTAGGAAAAGTCTTTCCTGTGATGACTGGGATAATCATATGATTTTTCTCTGTTAATAAATTTATGTGTTTTCTCCTTCACTAAATGGCTAAGCAGTTCCCATGAGACCAGCCTCCCTGCAGATAACAATGTAAACTTAGACAAAACATAAAAACTAGCATGTGAAGACTTGGAAAAGGAAACAGACTTCAAAGTATCAACTTTAGATGCTATTTATACTTTCTATCACACATGTAGCTTCTATTTAATTAATTTCTAATTAATTACCATTTCCTGTTTTAGGTATGTCTCTTGTAACAACCATGTGTTTTTTTTTTTTTTTTGGTCTTTTGGATCTGTGTATTTTTACCTGCCTGACCAGTCTGAAGTTAATGGGAATATCTGGTTCCTTTAAATTTAATGCAGCTGCTGATGTGTCTGTCTATAAGTCTATCATCTTATTTCCTGTGGTCCATTCTTCTTTCACTTTATCTTGTTCATTTTCTCCCCTTTCCAGCCTTATTTTGGATTGGCTTTTTTTTAAACTCTTCCACTTCCACCTTTATTATTTAAAATCATACATTCTGTTTCTATTCTTTTCATTATCGTTCTTGAAATTGTATTTTATAATCTTAACTAAATGAAAAAAACAAAGTTTATTTTATTGTATTAAAAAAATTTAGAGAGAGAAAAAGAGTGTACATGAGTGGATGAGAAGGGGAGACAGAGAGAATCTCAAGCAGGTTCCATGCTCAGCATAGAGCCTGACACAGGGGTCAATCCCAGAATTCTGGGATCATGACCTGAGCGAAATCAAGAGTCAAACGCTGAACCGAGACACCCAGGTGTCCCTGAAAGAATAAAGTTAACTAGAACTTTTACTCATCTGGGATCTCAGACCTCAAACACTGTGGCTATACCTCTTCCACCTCAATTATATACTTTGTTATGTAGTACTTTAACTCCATCTCTTCATAAACACCATTAATACCATTGTTATCATCAGTGTTCATCTACATTTGTAAAGTGCATGCTTGTAAGGTGTAGCATGATGGAACTCTACATATGGAACTCTACAAGCAGACAGTCATGCTTGTAACAGTCATTCAGGACAAACCCAGAACGTTTTCAGAGCGAGAAGCCCTCCTGCTCCTTGCCAGCTCATACTCCAAGGCAGTCATTTAGCTCATCCATCACCTGATGATAGGCACTGGGTGTGAGGGTCCCAGATGTGAGCACTAGGTGGTAAGAAGGACACAGGGGACCATGAATGGGGATGAACATGACAGAATATTGATGGATGAATGGATGAAGAAGATGTGATCTACACATACAGGGAAATATTGCAGCCATAAGAAAAGGAAATTCTGCCACTTGCAGCAACATAGACCTGAAGGACATTACGTGGGGTGAGATGTCACAAGGTGACTACTGTGCAATCTCACTTGCATGTAGAATCTAAATACCCTGAACCCACAAACACAGGGAGCAGAACAGTGGTACTAGAGGCAGAGGTGGCACTGGGAGACTGGGGAAATGTTCACCAAAGGGGACAAACTTTCAGTTAGAAGTACATACAGTAAGAAAGGGATTAAAGGATCCAGGCATTATGACAAATATAAAAAGTGGTAAATAAATAAGTCAGTGAAAAATTAAAAACAACAGAAATCCCCAAGAAGACAGGAAGACAAGGAATCAAAACAAGCAATTATTAATAAAGAATTTTCCTAAATTAAGAATTGTTTGAAATTTTATGTAAAAATAACACACCATGAATCAATATCTACTTAGCCAGGCCAACATACCAGGAAGTCACTAATGCATAAGGGGAAAAAAGTCAGCTCATTACCAAACTTTATGACATCAACTGCTTAGGCCATGAGAAAAAGTAGGAGCACAGGTGATAGAGATAGACAAGAAAAAAAAGGACTCAGCCCCAAAACAATGTTCTCCATACAAATATATATATGAGACATTTAAACATGACACAGATTTGGAAAAAAAAAAAGATTAAGGAGGACAAGTTGTGAGCATCAAATTGATTACTTGTCAAATCAACCAGGAGAAATAACAAGACAGAATTTCAAGGTTCTGGGCTCTAACTATGTAAGTGAGAAATAAGAAGATAGAACATGGAGGTTTTATGCCTTAACAATATGAATGCAGGTACAAATATTTTAATATGTGGTGAAGCTTATAGAGCATATAAAACATTTGGTATGTTGGCAGTAAACATATTGGGAGTGAAATGATGAGTTACTTTATTTTCATAATGTTGTTTGTCTTCATGACCATGCTCTTAAATAATTTTGGGTAATCACCTTTCTTGTCCTTAAGACATAGTGTTCTCAGCTTTCATGAATTATAGAGATTAAAATAAAAATGAGGGAATGTAAACCTTGTACCCTGGTCCAAGCTAGAATTTCATCCTGGCTATGGCCAGTGAGTACCCCTGGCCCTCAGGTTGTGGTCTTGAAATAATGCTTTTTAGTTGGGAAACTAGGCCTTTGGGATAAAGCCTGATTCTAGGTCATGGGCAGGAAGTGTATAGTGAGCCTAAAATCTTGCTCTGCTATATAAAAGGAAACTAGCAAAGAGTTAGTGTGTGTTCTGGATACCAGGACCACCTACTGTAGCTCCCATGACACCAATATGTGAGATTATGAACTTTAATGATCATAATTTCAGTGGATTGAAAAACTTAAAATATGTTTAAATCCATGACTTAAAATAACATTTTAATACAAATTGGCTCTTATTGGATAGTGAAAGGGAACCATCTCATTATCTCAAAACTTCTCCAGAAATACATTAAACATTGTCTTTTCTATGTAAGTGCATTGCACAGGCAGGCAGATAATAGATGAAGGGTGTGACTCTTTAAAATGAATTATAGTGACTCTGATTTCTGGTTCAACATGTAAAGAGTTGGATGTCATCACTACAACTTTACATCAAGAAAGAGCTGAACAAACTGAAAATTAACAGCTCTTCCTAGATCTTCAGAGATCTGAGATCACAGGGAATACTGCTACCCCCAACCCCAAGTCTGAGGTGAATCAAGAGACCCAGATCCCTGCACTGGGAGACATATTGGGGCCAGCCCCACAAGCTGACACACTGCCAGTCACAGGGCAAGGTTAATGTGGGAGATGAAGCTCTAAAGGGCCCACGTTTACTTCTGGGAGTTCATCAGGATTTCAGGGTGAAGATCAGAGAAGATTCCCATCCTTGTAGCAGGGCATGGGGAAGGAGGCCATCTATGATGCATCCTGTGTTAGACTCTGACATGGTAAGCAGTGAGATATCTCCAAATCTCACACTGAAGGCTAGCTGACCTCAGGAGGATGGAAGAAACAGAGGAACAAATTAATGACATAGAAGACAGTAATGGAAAGCAATGAAGCTTAAAAAAAGAGAGAGAAAAAAGAATCATGAAAAATTAGAATGGATTTAGGGAACTCAGTGACTCCATCAAACATAATAACATTTATATTATCCTGGAAGAGAGTGAAAATGGGGAAAAAAATTTATTTGAAGAAATCATAGCTGAAAACTTCCATAATCTGAGGAAGGAAACAGATATGCAGATCCAGGAGGAACAGAGAACGCCTAACAAAATAAAAAAAAGCAGATCCACACCAAGACATATTGTAATTAAATTAACAAAATATAGTGATAAAGAAAAAAATTAAAAGTAACAGGACTAAGGAAGACAGTTACATACAAGGGAAACCCTATAAGGTTTTCTCAACAGAAGGAATTTCTCAACAGAAACTTGTCAAGTCAGAAGGGAGTAGCATGATATATTCAACGAGCTGATTGGGAAACATATGTAGCTGAGAATTTATCCACCAAGGGTATCATTCAGAAGAGAAGGAGAGATGAAGAGTTTCCCAGAAAAACAAAAACTAAAGGAGTTTGTGACCATCAAACCAGCTCTTCAAGAAAAATTAAAGGGGGCTCTTTGAGTGGGCAGGAGAGACCTAAAGTGACAATATAAAGGCAAGAAGCACAAAAGCAAGAAAAATGACTATTTCTGTAAAAATCAGTCAAGAAACTCACAAAAATGTATAAAAAATATAATAACATATACTTAAAACATGGGGAGGAGAGGAGAAAAGAATAGGTTCAAACTTAAATGACCATCAACTTAATGTAGACTGGTATATGCAAAAGATGTTATTTATAAACCTAATGATAACCAAAAGTCAAAAACAACTAATAAATATGCAATGACTAAAGAGAAAGAAATCCAAATATATTACTAAAGAAAACCAGAAAACCATGAAAGAGAAAGAGAAGAAAGGATCAGAAAAAAAAATCATCAGAAACAACCACAAAGCAAGTAATAAAGTAGCAAAAAATACATAGCTATCAATAAGTACTTGATATGTAAGTGGATTAAATGATCCAATCAAAAGACATAGGGTGTCATAATGGATTAAAAAAACAAGACCCATCAATATGCTGCCTACAAGAGAGTCATTTCATTTCATTTCATTTCATTATTTTTTTAAATGTCTTAGGTTTTCTTTTTCTTTTCTAATTTAATTTTTTTAAAATTTACATCCAAATTAGTTATCATATAGTGCAACAATTACTTCAGGAATAGATTCCTTAGTTCCCCTTACCCATTTAGCCCATTCCCCCCCCACAATCCCTCCAGTAACCCTCAGTTTCTTCTCTATATTTATGAGTCTTTTCTGTTTTGTCCTCCTCCATGTTTTTCTATTATTTTTGTTTCCCTTCCATTATGTTCATCTGTTTTGTCTCTTAAAGTCCTCATATGAGTGAAGTCATATGATTTTTGCCTTTTTCTGACTGACTAATTTCACTTAGCATAATACCCTCCAGTTCCATCCACGTAGTTGGAAATGGCAAGATTTCATTCTTTTTGATTGCCGAGTAATACTCCAGTGTGTGTGTGTATATATATATATATATATATATATATATATATATACCACTTCTTCTTTATCCATTCATTCATCAATGGACATTTGGGCTCTCTCCATACTTTGGCTATTGTTGATAGTGCTGCTATAAACATAGGGGTGCATGTGTCCCTTCAAAACAGCACACCTGTATCCCGTGGATAAATGCCTAGTAGTGCAATTGCTGGGTCATAGTGTAGTTCTATTTTTAGTTTTTTTTTTTTTTTCAGTATTTTATTTTATTTATTTATTTATTTATTTATTTATTTATTTATTTATTTTTTAATATATGAAATTTACTGTCAAATTGGTTTCCATACAACACCCAGTGCTCATCCCAAAAGGTGCCCTCCTCAATACCCATCACCCACCCTGCCCTCCCTCCCACCCCCCATCAACCCTCAGTTTGTTCTCAGTTTTTTTTTTTTTTTTTAACATTTTTTATTTATTTTTGGGACAGAGAGAGACAGAGCATGAACGGGGGAGGGGCAGAGAGAGAGGGAGACACAGAATCGGAAACAGGCTCCAGGCTCCGAGCCATCAGCCCAGAGCCCGACGCGGGGCTCGAACTCACGGACCGCGGGACCGTGACCTGGCTGAAGTCGGACGCTCAACCGACTGTGCCACCCAGGCGCCCCTGTTCTCAGTTTTTAACAGTCTCTTATGCTTTGGCTCTCTCCCACTCTAACCTCTTTTTTTTTTTTTCCCTTCCCCTCCCCCATGGGTTTCTGTTACGTTTCTCAGGATCCACATAAGAGTGAAACCATATGGTATCTGTCTTTCTCTGTATGGCTTATTTCACTTAGCATCACACTCTCCAGTTCCATCCACGTTGCTACAAAAGGCCATATTTCATTTTTTCTCATTGCCACGTAGTATTCCATTGTGTATATAAACCACAATTTCTTTATCCATTCATCAGTTGATGGACATTTAGGCTCTTTCCATAATTTGGCTATTGTTGAGAGTGCTGCTATAAACATTGGGGTACAAGTGCCCCTATGCATCAGTACTCCTGTATCCCTTGGATAAATTCCTAGCAGTGCTATTGCTGGGTCATAGGGTAGGTCTATTTTTAATTTTCTGAGGAACCTCCACACTGCTTTCCAGAGCGGCTGCACCAATTTGCATTCCCACCAACAGTGCAAGAGGGTTCCCGTCTCTCCACATCCTCTCCAGCATCTATAGTCTCCTGATTTCTTCATTTTGGCCACTCTGACTGGCGTGAGGTGGTATCTGAGTGTGGTTTTGATTTGTATTTCCCTGATGAGGAGCGACGTTGAACATCTTTTCATGTGCCTGTTGGCCATCCGGATGTCTTCTTTAGAGAAGTGTCTATTCATGTTTTCTGCCCATTTCTTCACTGGGTTATTTGTTTTTCGGGTGTGGAGTTTGATGAGCTCTTTATAGATTTTGGATACTAGCCCTTTGTCCGATGTGTCATTTGCAAATATCTTTTCCCATTCCGTTGGTTGCCTTTTAGTTTTGTTGGTTGTTTCCTTTGCTGTGCAGAAGCTTTTTATCTTCATAAGGTCCCAGTAATTCACTTTTGCTTTTAATTCCCTTGCCTTTGGGGATGTGCCGAGTAAGAGATTGCTACGGCTGAGGTCAGAGAGGTCTTTTCCTGCTTTCTCCTCTAAGGTTTTGATGGTTTCCTGTCTCACATTCAGGTCCTTTATCCATTTTGAGTTTATTTTTGTGAATGGTGTGAGAAAGTGGTCTAGTTTCAACCTTCTGCATGTTGCTGTCCAGTTCTCCCAGCACCATTTGTTAAAGAGACTGTCTTTTTTCCATTGGATGTTCTTTCCTGCTTTGTCAAAAATGAGTTGGCCATACGTTTGTGGGTCTAGTTCTGGGGTTTCTATTCTATTCCATTGGTCTATGTGTCTGTTTTTATGCCAATACCATGCTGTCTTGATGATGACAGCTTTGTAGTAGAGGCTAAAGTCTGGGATTGTGATGCCTCCTGCTTTGGTCTTCTTCTTCAAAATTACTTTGGCTATTCGGGGCCTTTTGTGGTTCCATATGAATTTTAGGATTGCTTGTTCTAGTTTCGAGAAGAATGCTGGTGCAATTTTGATTGGGATTGCATTGAATGTGTAGATAGCTTTGGGTAGTATTGACATTTTGACAATATTTATTCTTCCAATCCATGAGCAGGGAATGTCTTTCCATTTCTTTATATCTTCTTCAATTACCTGCATAAGCTTTCTATAGTTTTCAGCATACAGATCTTTTACATCTTTGGTTAGATTTATTCCTAGGTATTTTATGCTTCTTTGTGCAGTTGTGAATGGGATCAGTTTCTTTATTTGTCTTTCTGTTGCTTCATTGTTAGTGTATAAGAATGCAACTGATTTCTGTACATTGATTTTGTATCCTGCAACTTTGCTGAATTCATGTATCAGTTCTAGCAGACTTTTGGTGGAGTCTATCGGATTTTCCATGTATAATATCATGTCATCTGCAAAAAGCGAAAGCTTGACTTCATCTTTGCCAATTTGGATGCCTTTAATTTCCTTTTGTTGTCTGATTGCTGATGCTAGAACTTCCAGCACTATATTAAACAACAGCGGTGAGAGTGGGCATCCCTGTCGTGTTCCTGATCTCAGGGAAAAAGCTCTCAGTTTTTCCCCATTGAGGATGATGTTAGCTGTGGGCTTTTCATAAATGGCTTTTATGATCTTTAAGTATGTTCCTTCTATCCCGACTTTCTCAAGGGTTTTTATTAAGAAAGGGTGCTGGATTTTGTCAAAGGCCTTTTCTGCATCGATTGACAGGATCATATGGTTCTTCTCTTTTTTTTTTGTTAATGTGATGTATCACGTTGATCGATTTGCGAATGTTGAACCAGCCCTGCATCCCAGGAATGAATCCCACTTGATCATGGTGAATAATTCTTTTTATATGCTGTTGAATTCGATTTGCTAGTATCTTATTGAGAATTTTTGCATCCATATTCATCAGGGATATTGGCCTGTAGTTCTCTTTTTTTACTGGGTCTCTGTCTGGTTTAGGAATCAAAGTAATACTGGCTTCATAGAATGAGTCTGGAAGTTTTCCTTCCCTTTCTATTTCTTGGAATAGCTTGAGAAGGATAGGTATTATCTCTGCTTTAAACGTCTGGTAGAACTCCCCTGGGAAGCCATCTGGTCCTGGACTCTTATTTGTTGGGAGATTTTTGATGACTGATTCAATTTCTTCGCTGGTTATGGGTCTGTTCAAGCTTTCTATTTCCTCCTGATTGAGTTTTGGAAGAGTGTGGGTGTTTAGGAATTTGTCCATTTCTTCAAGGTTGTCCAATTTGTTGGCATATAATTTTTCATAGTATTCCCTGATAATTGTTTGTATCTCTGAGGGATTGGTTGTAATCATTCCATTTTCATTCATGATTTTATCTATTTGGGTCATCTCCCTTTTCTTTTTGAGAAGCCTGGCTAGAGGTTTGTCAATTTTGTTTATTTTTTCAAAAAACCAACTCTTGGTTTCATTGATCTGCTCTACAGTTTTTTTAGATTCTATATTGTTTATTTCTGCTCTGATCTTTATGATTTCTCTTCTTCTGCTGGGTTTAGGCTGTCTTTGCTTTTCTGCTTCTATTTCCTTTAGGTGTGCTGTTAGATTTTGTATTTGGGATTTTTCTTGTTTCTTGAGATAGGCCTGGATTGCAATGTATTTTCCTCTCAGGACTGCCTTCGCTGCGTCCCAAAGAGTTTGGATTGTTGTATTTTCGTTTTCGTTTGTTTCCATATATTTTTTAATTTCTTCTCTAATTGCCTGGTTGACCCACTCATTCGTTAGTAGGGTGTTCTTTAACCTCCATGCTTTTGGAGGTTTTCCAGACTTTTTCCTGTGGTTGATTTCAAGCTTCATAGCATTGTGGTCTGAAAGTATGCATGGTATAATTTCAATTCTTGTAAACTTATGAAGGGCTGTTTTGTGACCCAGTATATGATCTATCTTGGAGAATGTTCCATGTGCACTCGAGAAGAAAGTATATTCTGTTGCTTTGGGATGCAGAGTTCTAAATATATCTGTCAAGTCCATCTGATCCAATGTATCATTCAGGGCCCTTGTTTCTTTATTGACTGTGTGTCTAGATGATCTATCCATTTCTGTAAGTGGGGTGTTAAAGTCCCCTGCAATGACCACATTCTTATCAATAAGGTTGCTTATGTTTATGAGTAACTGTTTTATATATCTGGGGGCTCCGGTATTTGGCGCATAGACATTTATAATTGTTAGCTCTTCCTGATGGATAGACCCTGTAATTATTATATAATGCCCTTCTTCATCTCTTGTTACAGCCTTTAATTTAAAGTCTAGTTTGTCTGATATAAGTATGGCTACTCCAGCTTTCTTTTGGCTTCCAGTAGCATGATAAATAGTTCTCCATCCCCTCACTCTCAATCTAAAGGTGTCCTCAGATCTCAAATGAGTCTCTTGTAGACAGCAAATAGATGGGTCTTGTTATTTTATCCATTCTGATACCCTATGTCTTTTGGTTTGCGCATTTAATCCATTTACATTCAGTGTTATTATAGAAAGATACGGGTTTAGAGTCATTGTGATGTCTGTATGTTTTATGCTTGTAGTGATGTCTCTGGTACTTTGTTTCACAGGATCCCCCTTAGGATCTCTTGTAGGGCTGGTTTCGTGGTGACAAATTCCTTCAGTTTTTGTTTGGGAAGACCTTTATCTCTCTTTCTATTCTAAAAATTTTTTTTTTCAACGTTTTTTATTTATTTTTGGGACAGAGAGAGACAGAGCATGAACGGGGGAGGGGCAGAGAGAGAGAGGGAGACACAGAATCGGAAACAGGCTCCAGGCTCCGAGCCATCAGCCCAGAGCCTGACGCGGGGCTCGAACTCACGGACCGCGAGATCGTGACCTGGCTGAAGTCGGACGCTTAACCGACTGCGCCACCCAGGCGCCCCTCTCCTTCTATTCTAAATGACAGACTTGCTGGATAAAGGATTCTCGGCTGCATATTTTTTCTGTTTAGCACACTGAAGATATCATGCCAAGCCTTTCTGGCCTGCCAAGTTTCAAAGGAGAGATCAGTCACGAGTCTTATAGGTCTCCCTTTATATGTGAGGGCACGTTTATCCCTTGCTGCTTTCAGAATTTTCTCTTTATCCTTGTATTTTGCCAGTTTCACTATGATATGTCGTGCAGAAGATCGATTCAAGTTACGTCTGAAGGGAGTTCTCTGTGCCTCTTGGATTTCAATGCCTTTTTCCTTCCCCAGTTCAGGGAAGTTCTCAGCTATAATTTCTTCAAGTACCCCTTCAGCACCTTTCCCTCTCTCTTCCTCCTCTGGGATACCAATTATGCGTATATTATTTCTTTTTAGTGTATCACTTAGTTCTCTAATTTTCCCCTCATACTCCTGGATTTTTTTATCTCTCTTTCTTTCAGCTTCCTCTTTCTCCATAACTTTATCTTCTAGTTCACCTATTCTCTCCTCTCCCTCTTCAATCCGAGCCGTCGTGGTTTCCATTTTGTTTTGCATTTCATTTAAAGCGTTTTTCAGTTCCTCGTGACTGTTCCTTAGTCCCTTGATCTCTGTAGCAAGAGATTCTCTGCTGTCCTGTATACTGTTTTCAAGCCCAGCGATTAATTTTATGACTATTATTCTAAATTCACTTTCTGTTATATTATTTAAATCCTTTTTGATCAGTTCATTAGCTGTTGTTATTTCCTGGAGATTCTTCTGAGGGGAATTCTTCCGTTTGGTCATTTTGGATAGTCCCTGGAGCGGTGAGGACCTGCAGGGCACTTCCCCCGTGCTGTGGTGTATAACTGGAGTTGGTGGGTGGGGCCGCAGTCAGATCTGATGTCTGCCCCCAGCCCACCGCTGGGGCCACAGTCAGACTGGTGAGTGCCTTCTCTTCCCCTCTCCTAGGGGCGGGATTCACTGTGGGGTGGCGTGGCCCATCTGGGCTACTTGCACACTGCCAGGCTTGTGGTGCTGGGGATCTGGCGTATTAGCTGGGGTGGGTAGGCAAGGTGCACGGGGGCGGGAGGGGCAGGCTTAGCTCGCTTCTCCTTAGGTGATCCACTTCAGGAGGGGCCCTGTGGCAGCGGGAGGGAGTCAGATCCGCTGCCGGAGGTTTGGCTCCGCAGAAGCACAGAATTGGGTGTTTGCGTGGAGCGAGCAAGTTCCCTGGCAGGAACTGGTTCTCTTTGGGATTTTGGCTGGGGGATGGGTGGGGGAGATGGCGCTGGCGAGCGCCTTTGTTCCCCGCCAAGCTGAGCTCTGCCGTCCGTCCGGGGGCTCAGCAGCTCTCCCTCCTTTTGTCCTCCAGCCTTCCCGCTTTCTGAGCAGAGCTGTTAACTTATGACCTCCCAGACGCTAAGTCGCGCTTGCTGTCAGAACACAGTCCGTCCGGCCCCTCCGCTTTTGCCAGCCCGACTCGGGGGCTCTTCTTGGCCGGCGAGCCGCCCCTCCGCCCCGGCTCCCTCCCGCCAGTCCGTGGAGCGCGCACCGCCTCGCCGCCCTTCCTACCCTCTTCTGTGGGCCTCTCGTCTGCGCTTGGCTCCGGAGACTCCGTTCTGCTAATCCTCTGGCGGTTTTCTGGGTTCTTTAGGCAGGTGTAGGTGGAATCTAAGTGATTAGCAGGACGCGCGGTGAGCCCAGCGTCCTCCTACGCCGCCATCTTCCGGAACTCCTCCTATTTTTAGTTTTTTGAGGAACCTCCATACTGTTTTCCAGAGTGGCTGCACCAGCTTGCATTCCCACCAATAATGCAAAAGAGATCCTCTTTCTCTGCATCCTTGCCAACATCTGTTGTTGTCTGAGTTGTTAATGTTAGCCATTCTGACAGGTGTAAGGTGGTATCTCATGGTGGTTTTGATTTGTATTTCCCTGATGATGAGTGATGTTGAGCATTTTTTCATGTGTCGGTTGGTCATCTGGACGTCTTCCTTGGAGAAGTGTCGATTCATGTCCTTTGCCCATTTCTTCACTGGATTATTTGTTTTTTGGGTGTTGAGTTTGATAACTTCTTTATAGATTTTGGATACTAACCCTTTATCTGATATGTCATTTGCAAATATCTTCTCCTATTCTGTCAGTTGCCTTTTAGTTTTGCTGATTGTTTCCTTTGCTGTGCAGAAGTTTTTTATTTTGATGAGGTCCCAGTAGTTCATTTTTGCTTTTGTTTCCCTTGCCTCTGGAGATGTGTTGAGTAAGAAGTTGCTGCGGGCAAGATCAAAGAGGTTTTTGCCTGCTTTCTCCTTGAGGATTTTGATGGCTTCCTGTCTTACATTTAGGTCTTTCATTCATTTTGAGTTTATTTTTGTGTATGGTGTAAGAAAGTGATCCAGGTTCATTCTTCTGCATGTTGCTGTCCAGTTTTCCCAGCACCCCTTGCTGAAGAGACTGTCTTTATTCCATTGGATATTCTTTCCTGCTTTGTCAAAGATTAGTTGGCCATATATTTGTAGGTCCATTTCTGGGTTCTTTATTCTGTTCCACTGATCTGAGTGTCTGTTCTTGTGTCAGTACCATACTGTCTTGATTATTACAGCTTTGTAGTATAGCTGTAGTATATAGGATTGTAATGCCTCCTGCTTTGGTTTTCTTTTTCAAGATTGCTTTGGCTATTCGGGGTCCTTTCTGGTTCCATACACATTTTAGGATTATTTGTTCTAGCTCTGTGAAGAATGTTGGCGTTACTTTGATAGGGATTGCATTGAATATGTAGATTGCTTAGGTAGTATCGACATTTTAACAATATTTGTTCTTCCTATCCAGAAGCATGGAACCTTTTTCCATTTTTTTGTGTTTTGTCAATTTCTTTCATAAGCTTTCTATAGTTTTCAGTGTACAGACTTTTCCCTTCTTTGGTTAGATTTATTCCTGGGTATTTTATGATTTTTTGTGCAACTGTAAATGGGATCAATTCCTTGGTTTCTCTTTCTGTTACTTCATTGTTGGTGTATGGGAAGGCAATTGATTTCTGTGCATTGACTTTATATCCTGCAACTTTGCTAAATTGATGAATCAATTCTAACAGTTTTTTGGTGGAATCTTTTGGATTTTCCATATAGAGTATCATATCATCTTCAAAGAGTGGAAGTTTGACCTCCTCCTGGCTGATTTGGATGCCTTTTATTTCTTTGTGTTGTCTGATTGCAGAGGCTAAGACTTCCAATACTATGCAGAATAACAGTGGCGAGAGTGGACATCCCTGTCTTGGTCCTGACCTTAGGGTGAAAGCTGTCAGTTTTTCCCCATTGAGGATGGTTTTAGCAGTGATTCGTTTATGTATGGCTTTTATGATCTCGAGGTATGATACTTGTATTGCTACTTTCTTGAGGGCTTTTATCAAGAAAGCATGCTGTATTTTGTCAAATGCTTTCTCTGCATCTATTGAGGGGATATATGGTTCTTGTCCTTTCTTTTATCACGTTACTGTTTTGTGGATACAACCCTGCATCCCAGGTATAAATCCCACTTGGTCATGGTGAATAATTTTTTTAATGTATTGTTGGATCCAGTTAGCTAATATCTTGTTGGGAATTTTTGCATCTGTGTCCATCAGGGAAATTGGTCTATAGTTCTTTTTAGTGGGGTCTCTGTCTGGGTTTGGAATCAAGATAATGCTGGCCTTATAGAATGAGTTTGGAAATTTTCCTTCCATTTCTATTTTTTGGAACAGCTTCAAGAGAATAGGTGTTAACTCTTCCTTAAATGTTTGGTAGAATTCCCCTGGGAAGCCATCTGGCCCTGGACTCTTGTTCTTTTGGGAGATTTTTGATTACTAATTCAATTTCCTTACTGGTTATGGGTCTGTTCAAATTTTCTATTTCTTCCTGTTTCAGTTTTGGTAGTGTATATGTTTCTAGGAATTTGTCCATTTCTTCCAGATTGCCCATTTTATTGGCATATATTTGCTCATAATATTCTCTTATTATTGCTTTTATTTCTGCTGTTTTGGTTGTGATCTCTCCTCTTTCATTCTTGATTTTATTTATTTGGGTCCTTTCCTTTTTCTTTTTGATCAAACTGGCTACTGGTTTATCAAGTTTGTTAATTCTTTCAAAGAACCAGCTTCTGATTTCATTGATCTGTTCTATTTTTGTTGTTGTTATTTGTTTTCTTTTGATAGCATTAATTTCTGCTCTAATCTTTATTATTTCCTGTATTCTTCTGGTTTTGGGTTTTATTTGCTGTTCTTTTTCCAGCTCTTTAAGGCATAAAGTTAGGTTGTGTATCTCAGATCTTTCTTTCATCTGTAGGAAGGCCTGGATTGCTATATACTTTCTTCTTATGACTGCCTTTGCTGCATCCCAGAGGTTTTGGGTTGTGGTGTTATCATTTTCATTGACTTCCATATACTTTTTAATTTCCTCTTTAACTGCTTGGTTAGCTCATTCATTCTTTAGTAGGATGTTGTTCAGTCTCCAAGTATTTGTTACTCTTCCAAATTTTTTCTTGTGGTTGATTTCGAGTTTCATAGCATTGTGGGCTGAAAATATGCACAGTATGATCTCGATCTTTTTGTACTTGCTGAGGGCTGATTTGTGTCGCAGTATATGGTCTATTCTAGAGAATGTTCGCTGTGCACTGGAGAAGAATGTATATTCTGCTGCTTTAGGATGAAATGTTCTGAATATATGTTAAGTCCATCTGGTCCAGTGTGTCATTCAAAGTCATTGTTTCCTTGTTAATTTTTTGATTAGATGATCTTTCCATTGCTATGAGTGGGGTGTTGAAGTCTCCTACTATTATGGTATTACTATCAATGAGTTTCTTTATGTTTGTGATTAACTGATATATATATTTGGGAGTTCTCACATTTGGCACATAAATGTTTACAATTGTTAGGTATTCTTGGTGGATAGACCCCTTGATTATGACATAATGCCCTTCTGTATCTCTTGATACAGTCTTTATTTTAAAATCTAGATTGTCTGATAGAAGTGTGGCAACTCTGGCTTTCTTTTGTTGACCACTAGCATGATAGATGGTTCTCCATCCCCTTATTTTCAATCTGAAGATGTCTTTAGGTCTAAAGTGGGTAAAAGAGACTCATTTTAGACCTAAAACTACCTGCATATTGAAAGAGAGGGGGTGAAGAAACATTTATCATGCAAAGGGATGTCAAAAGACAGCCAGGGTAACAATAATTATATCATACAAAATAGACTTTAAAACGAAGAGTGTAACAAGAGACAAAGAAGGGTATTATATAATAATAAGGGGAGAATCCAACAAGATCTGACAATTGTAAATATTTATGCCCCCAATTTGTAATACCCAAGTATATAAAATAATACCAAACATAAAAGAACTCATTGATAATAATACAATAGTAGTAGAAGACTTTAACACCCCACTTACAACAATGGACAGATAATCTAAGCAGAAAATCAACAAGGAAACAATGGATTTGAATGACATACTGGACCAGATGGAATTAATATATTGAGAACATTCCATTCATCCTAAAGCAGCAGAATACACATTCTTTCCAAGTGCACATGGGACATTCTCCAGAATGGATCACATAGTATAGGTCTCAAATCAGGCCTCAAAAAGATTGAGATCATGCCCTGCATCTTTTCTGACCACAACACTCTCAAAATTGAAGTCAAGCAGAAAGAAAAAATATCTGGAAAGACCAAAAACACAAGGTTAAACAATGTGATACTAAATAATGAGTGTGTCAACCAGGAAATAAAAGAAGAAATAAAAAGTACACAGAAACAAATGAATATGAAAACACAGTGTTCCAAAACCTTTGGGATGCAGCAAGGGTGATCTTAAGAGGGGCGTATATAGCAATACAGATCTACCTCAAAAAGCAAGAAAAATCTCAAATATGAAACCTAACCTTATACCTAATGGAACTTGAAAAATAATCACAAATGAAGCCTAAAACCAGCAGAAGGAAGGAAATAATAAACATTAGAGCAGACACATGACATGAAAAATAAAACAACAGGAAAACAATAATAGAACAGATCAATGAAACCAGCAGCTGGTTCTTTCAAAAAATTAATAAAATTGATAAACCTCTAGCAGACTCAACAAAAAGAAAAGAGAAAGGATCCGAATAAATAAAATCATAAAGGAGACAGGAGAAATAGCAAACAACACAGAACTATAAACAGAAAATATTATGAAAAACTATATGCCAACAAATTGGGCAACCTGTAAGGAATGGATAAATTCCTAGAAACATATAAATAACCAAAACTGAAATGGGAAGATACAAAACTTGAGGAGACCAATAACCAGCAAATAAATTGAATCAGTAACAAAAAATCTCCCAATAAATAAAAGTCCAGGGCCAGATGGTTTCCCAGGTGAATTATAACAGGGATTTAAAGAAGAATTAATACAATTTTCTTCTTAAACGATTCCAAAAAGTAGAAAATGAAAGAAACTTCCAAATTCATTTTATGAAGCCAGCATTACCCTGACACAAAACCAGATAAAGACTCCATTAAAAAAGAATTACAGGCCAATATCCCTGATGAACACAGAGGCAAAAATTCTCCATAAAATGCTAGAAGATTGAATCCAACCATACATTAAAAAATCATTCACTGTGATCAAGTGGGATTTATTCCTGGGTTGGAAACATGGTTCAACATTAGCAAATCACTCAGTGTGATAAACCGCATTGATAAAAGCAAGGATAAAAACCACAGGATCCTTTCTTTTTAAAAAAAAAAATTTTAACGTTTTATTTATTTTTGAGACAGAGAGAGACAGAGCATGAACGGGGGAGGGGCAGAGAGAGAGGGAGACACAGAATCGGAAGCAGGCTCCAGGCTCTGAGCCATCAGCCCAGAGCCCGACGCGGGGCTCGAACTCACGGACTGTGAGATCGTGACCTGAGCTGAAGTCGGCCGCTTAACCGACTGAGCCACCCAGGTGCCCCTCACAGGATCTTTTCAATAGATGAAGAAAGAGCCTTTGACAAAGTACAACATCCATTCATGATAAAAAAAAAACCTCAACAAAGTAGGTTTAGAGGAAATATACCTAACATAATAAAGGCCATCTAGCTAACATCACCCTCAATGAGAAAAAACTGAGAGCCTTTCCTCTACAGTCAGGAACAAGCCAAGGATATCCACTCTCATCACTGTTATTTAACATAGTACTAGAAGTCCTAGCCTCAGCAGACAACAAAAAGAAATAAAAGGCATCCAAGTCAGCAAGGAAGAAGTCAAACTTTCAGTATTGCAGATGACATAATACTATGTAAAGAAAACCTGGAAGACTCCACCAAAAACTTCTAGAACTGATAAACAAGTTGAGTAAAGTCACAGGATACAAAATCAATGTACAGCAGTCTGTTGCATTTCTATACACCAATAATGAAGCAGCAGAAAGAGAAATTAAGGAATCAATCCTATTTACAATTATACCAAAACATTAAGATATTTAGGAATAAACCTTATGAAAGAGGTAAAAATATCTGTGCTCTGAGAACTATAACACTGATGAAAGAAATGGAAGATGACACAAAGAAATGGGAAAACATTTCTTGCTCATGAAAGAATATATATAGTTAAAATGTCTATACTTCTCAAAGAACCAACACTAATCCTTCTTAAACTCTTCCTAAAATTTGAAGAGGGAACACGCCCAAACTCATTCTTGAGGTCAGCATCACCCTGATTCCAGATCCAGACAATGAGTTTTTCCCCACAAAACAACAATATCCCTCATAAATACTGATGCAAAAATCATCAAAAAAAAAATAGCAAAATGAATTCAATAGCACATGAAAAGGATTATACAACATGACCAAGTGAGATTTATTCCTGGAATGCAAAGATAGCTCAACATTCAAAACCCAATCAATGTGGGGTGCCTGGGTGGTTCAGTCGGTTGGGTGTCCAACTTCAGCTTAAGTCATGATCTCACCACTCGTGAGTTGGAGCCTTGTACTGGGCTCTGTGCTGACAGCTCAGATTCTGTGTCTCTGTCTCTCTCTGCCCCTCCTACCCCTCTCTCTCAAAAATAAATAATCATTTAAAATGTTTTTAAAAATCAATCAATGTAATAATGACATTAACAGAATGTTGATGAAAGCCACATGATTATCTTGGTGCAGAAAAGCATTTGACAAAATCCAACACCCTTTCATGGTAAAAACATTCAACAAGTTAGGAATAGAAGGGAGCTTCATTGGGTGGCTGGGTGGCTCAGTTGGTTAAGTGTACAACTCTGGATTTTGGCTCAGGTCATGATCTCAGTTTGTGAAATTGAACCCTGTGTCGGGTTCCATGCCAGTTGCTGGCAGTGCAGAGCCTGCTTGGGATTCTCTCTCTCCTTTTGTCTCTTCCCCTCCCCTACTTGTGCTCTCTTCCTCTCTCTCAAAATAAACAAACTTAAAAAAAAAGAAGGGAACTGCCAAAAAAGGGCCATATGATAAACCCAAGCAAACATCATACTCAATGGTGAAAGACTGAAAGCAGTTCATCTAAGATCAGGAACAAAACAAGGATACCCACTTTTGCCACTTCTTTTCTAACCTTATGCTGGAAGTCCTGGCCAGGGAAGTTATCTAGAAAAGAAATAAAAGGTATCTAAATTGGAAAAGAAGAAATAAAATTATCTCTGCTCATAAACGACATGATTTTCTATGTAGAGAATTTTAAAGATTCCACAAAAAACACTTATTAGAATACATGAATCAGGAAAGTTGCAAGAGACAAAACCAATAGAAATCATTCACGTTTATATACACTAACAATGAATAAAAAGGAAGTTAACAAAAACAATTCCATATACAATACTATCAACAAGAATAAAATACTTCAAATTAACTTACCCTAGAGGTGGAAAACTTGTACACTGAAAAGCACACAACACTGCTGGAAGAAATTAAAGAAGTACCAATAAATGGAAAGGCATCCCATGATCATGCACTGGGTGCATAATGTGGTTAAGTTGTAAATATGACCCAAAGCAATCTACGGACTCAACACCATCCCTATCAAAATTCCAATGGTATTGGTTGCAGAAATTAAAAATTCATCCCAAAATTCATATGGAGAAAAGCTTCCATGATATTGGTTTTGGTAATGCTTTCTTGGATATGACACCAAAAGCACATGAAACAAAAGCAAAAACAGACAAGAAGGAACTACATGAAACTTAAAAACTGTGCATCAAAGGGCATAACCAACATAGTTGGAAACCTATAGAATGGGAAAAATATTGGCAAATTATATATCTGGTAAGAAATTAATATCTAAAATATATAAAGAATTCATATAATTCAATATCAAAGACACAAATAACCTTATTTTAAATGTCAGCTAAAGACTTGAATAGACATTTCTCCAAAGATGATATACAAATGGCCAACAAGCACATGAAAAAATGCTCAACATAATTAGTCATTAGAGGAATGCAAATTAAAAATAATGAAGTGTTACCACACATCCATTAGAATGACTACTATCAAAAAAATAGAAAACAACAATGTTGATAAGGATGTGGACAAATTGGAACCCTCATGCACTGTTGGTATGAATGTAAAATGGTGCGGCTATGGTGGAAAACAGTATGGAAGTTCCCCCAAAATTTGTAAAACTACCCTATGACCCAGAAATTCCACTTCAGCGTATATACCCCCCAAAATTGAAAGCAGAGTCTTGAAGAGATATTGGCACATGCATGTTCATAGCAGCAATATTCACAATATCCAAGAGGTGGAAGCAACACGAATGTCCATCGGTGGATGGATGAATGGGCAGATGTGGTAAATACATTCAATGGAATATTATTCCACCCAAAAAAGTAAGGAAATTTTGACATATGCTACAACATGGATGAACCTTGAGAACACTGTGAAAAGAAGCTGGCCACAAAAGGACAAAGACTGTAGGATTCCACTTAAATGAGCCTAGAACAGTCACACTCATAGAAGTGGAACAGTAGAATGCGCATTTCTAGATGGGGAAGAGGCAAAGGGGAGTTATTGTTTAATTGGCAGAGTTTCAGTTTTGCAAGATGAAAATAGTTCTGGAGATGGATGGTGGGGATGGCTGCACAACAGTGTGAATGTACTTAATGCCACTGAAATATACACTAAAAATGGTTAAAATGTTAAGTTTTATGTTGTGTGTGAGTTTGTTTCTCCACCAGAAAAAGAAAAATTAAAAGGACAGTCTACAGAATGGGAGAAAATATTTGAAAATTACATGTCTTATAATGGATTAATATCCAGAAGGTATAATGAGCTCCTACAACTCTACACCAAAAACCAAATGACCAAATCAAAAATGGGCAATGGGTTTGAACAGATATTTTTCCAAAGAAATGGCCATAAACACACGAAAATATGTCAACATCACTCATCATCAGAAATGCAAAACACGAGATACCACTCTACACACTTTACAGTGGCTATTATAAAATAATCAGGGGTGCCCGGGTGGCTCAGTTGGTTGATGTCCCACTCTCGATTTTGGCTCAGGTCATGATCCCACAGTCATGGGATTGAGCCCTGCTTTGAGCTCCACACTGAATGTGGAGACTGCTTGGGATTCTCCCTCTCTTTCCACCTGGTCCCTGACTCATGCTCTCTCTCTCAATAAAATAAAATAAAATAAAATAAAATAAAATAAAATCGGAAAAGTACAGGTGCTGGCAAGGATGTGGAGAAATTGGACCCCTCATGCACTGTTGTTGAGGACGTGAAATGGTCCAGCTGCCCAGGGAAAATAGTTTGGGTAGTTCGTCCCAAAACTAAATATAGAATTACCATATGACTCAATAATTGTACTTGTGGGCATATATACAAAAGAACTGAAAGCAGGACTCAAACAAATATTTGTATACAAATGTGCACAGTGGTATCTTCCTCAGTAGACAAGACGTGGAAGCAAACCAAACGTCCACCTGCAGATGAATGGATACAGGAAATGTAGCATATATATATACTGGAATATTATTTGCTCTGGAATAGGAATTAAGTTCTGGTACACATTACATAGATGAACCCTGGAAATATGCTGAGTGACATAAGCCTGATGCAAAAGGACAGTGTGTCGTCGGACTTACATGGGGAGAGTAGAATAGGATAGTTCATGGTGACAGGACTTGGGATGGTAGTTGTCAGGGGCTGGGGGTGGCGCACTGTATAGGAGTTATTGCTTAATGGAAGAAGGAAACATCCTGGACATGTATAGTGGTGATGGATGTCCAACAATGTAAATTCACTTAATGCCACTAAAGTCACTGTATGCTTAAAAATGGCTAAAATGGTAGGGGCACCTGGGTGGCTCAGTCGGTTGGGCGTCTGCCTTCAGCTCAGGTCATGATCTCATTGTCTGTGAGTTTGAGCCCCACGTCAGGCTCTGTGCTGACAGCTCAGAGCCTGGAGCCTGCTTCCGATTCTGTGTCTCCCTTTCTCTCTGCCCCTCCCCTTCTCATGCTCTGTCTCTCTCTGACTCAAAAATAAATAAAAACATTTTTAAAAATTTAAAAAAAATTAAATTTAAAAAATGGCAAAAATGGTAAATGTTATATAATGTGTATTTACCACAATTAAAAAAAACAGTTTAAAGACAAAACAGTAAGTGAAAACATTAGTCTTGGAGAACATAACCAAGACATCATAAAAGTTTGGCTCCAGAATTCTTTTTTTTAATGTGAAATTTATGGTCAAATTGGTTTCCATACAATACCCAGTGCTCATCCCAACAGGTGCCCTTCTCAATACCCATCACCCACCCTCCCCTCCCTTCCACCCCCCATCAACCCTCAGTTTATTCTCAGTTTTTAAGAGTCTCTTATGGTTTGGCTCTCTCCCTCTCTTTTTTTTTTTCCTTCCCAAAATTCTTTTAAACATTGGTTGGAGAAGCTTCTCAATGTATGTTCTCTGTAGATTCCCTGCGGATGTGACCGGAATGCCACCTGGATCACAAGTGCCTTCCCTGTACGGGGCCCTGCTAGGGTCACCCTGTGGGCCCGCTAGCCCCATGGTCACCCCCACCTTTTCTCTTCCACCCCCGGCTGGAGTGTCTCGCCAGCCACTCGGCTCTTCTGTTGTCCCTTCCACACTCTCTCTACTGGTTATCCTATTTTCCTCGTGATTTCAACATCAGAGATTCTAGTTTCCATGGTGATGTCTTGAGAGGTTTTGTCTCTTTCAAGTCTTTTTGCATTTTTTCCAGTTTGCATTTTTGGCTTTTTTTTTTTTTTTTTTTTTTTTTTTTTTTGTCCTCGTTGCTGTTTTGACTAGGTTACTCCCTGCCTGTCATTATTGGAATTTTAGTCTGATTGAGAATACCGGGAAAGTGCACAGATTACCCTGAAACCAAGGCATTTAAGTTGCTGCCTGATTCTCATGAGTGATGCTCTGGGGCTCACTCAGTGAGGTGTGGGCACTGTGTCCCTGGCATGCTCACTCCTGCAGTGGCCTCGCCAAGGCCTGTGCAGAGAGTGGCTAAGGGCCAAAGGCCGGCTGGCATTCTGTTGGGACTTGCAGTCCTCTGCTCAATTGGTACAGCATTCAGCAGTGCTTCCAGCGATTCCATCCAAATGGGGACAGGTTATGTGTGGTGCTCTCTCTGTGCACACACTGCATTAGCAGGTGTATTCCTGGCAGCACAGAGCACACATCCTGACCTAAACCCTCGCTTGTAGACCTGCTTCTGGCTGGTGCCTCCAAGCAAGTTGCCCAGATGGCTAGTGATTACTTACCTCTTAGCAGGGAGCCTACTCCATGTAAAAAGGTCTCTTTAGCTGGGTCTCCAGGGGCCCTGGATGGCAAAGGAGGGTGACAGAGGACAGATAAAACATTCAAGTGATGCAGGCGCTAAAGGCCACAAAGATGCTCTGGCCCCGACTGCAGCTCTCTCAGCTTCTTGCCAGAATACAGGGCCAATGACAGCGGATGAACCACTCAGGTCCCTCTTGTCACTGTGGGGCCTGACAGCACTCGGCACACTGCAGCACTCAGTGAATAGTTCTCGCATGCTACATGGGACGAATGTGGTTATGTTCAATCATTCTTAAATTCCTGGGATAAAGTGTACTTGGGTGGATGTACGCTGTTTCTGGGACAAACTATTTGGCCATGCCAAATTGCAGTTTTGAAAACTTAATACCTCCAGCGACTTAAATTAACACATTAGTCATACACTGATTTCCCACATGTACTTGGGCCCCGTTTTGAGTGTCTTATGCACAGACACACACTATCCCGTATCCATGGTCTGTTATAATGATGCAACATTTCAGTGTCTGCTGGGGTAATTCCCCCCATGTCACTGGCCTTCATATGTAGCTTTATTCCTCAGTGTTCTTTCTTCTGTTTTGATATAAACCTCAAAATCAACTATTTAGCTCCAGAAATACACACACATGTGCACACACACACATGCTTGCATGCACACACACATGCACACACACTCATGCACACGTGCATGCACACACTAGGGTTGCTTTGCCTGAGAAAGACTGTGTTAACATTTGTTCAAATCTACTTTTCCTTGTTCTTTCTCCCTCCCCACCCCCACCAGAAGCATTTTAAACATTTCCTCATATGGACGTTCACATTTCTTGTTAAGGCTGTAGGTATCTTCTCTCTTTCACCGCTACTGTAACAGGTGTCTTCTTCCCTTCTGCTATATCTCCTGGCCGGAACCCATTCTGCTTTTGTCATGTTTTGTCTGGTGACTTTACCGAGTATTCTTACCATCTCTGGGAGTTGCACATTGTCCTCTTGTGTGCTCTGGATGTGCTCTAAGTTTTCTGACATAGTTTCAATGTCTCTTTCCTGCTTGCCCGGATGGTTCTCTTCCACAGCTGTGGCGGCTGCTGTTCCAGTGATGTGAAGGGTCAGGAGACACAGGAGCGATGTTCCTGTGACCCAGCCTTAGCAGGAATGCACTGTTTCCCCACCAAGGAAAGGACGGCTTTTAGGCCAAGGCAGCGTGTACCTTACTAGCAATAGCTATCTTTACTTTCTTTCCTTTTATTTTTGGAAAATGGGTTTTGAATTTGTTAAAAGCCTCTTCATTAATATTAGTCTCATTAAGGAAGTAATTAATATGTGAATTACACCTATGGATCCTTGCATTCCTGGAGTAAATCCTACTTGATTACAACGTGCTATCTTAAAGTTGGATTCTGGCGACTAGTCCTTCACCAGGACTTCTGAACTGTAAGCTGGACTGTGGCAGTCCCCTGCTTACGTGTGGTCAGGTGTGTTCATGCACGTGCACCACCAGGGTGAGTCTGGAAGCCTCTCCCCAGTCTGCGTGTGGGCTGCGTAGCAGCACAGAGATAGCCCTCAGCAGAAGGTTTGACAGGTTCCCAAGGAACCCTCAACCAAGGGCTTTTACATTCCTTCTGAAATGTCTCCACTTCTTCTCCAGACTTTGGCCTATTTGAACCTTCCATCTCTACTGTGGTTACCTTTGGTAAATTTCTTTCTAAAAGGTGAAATGTTTCATTTTAAAATTATTTACATAGAATTATACAATACCTTTTATGATTTCAGAGATTTTTTTCTTTAATATTTCCCCCTTGTCATTTCTTGTTTTGTGTATTTTTTGCTCTCAGCTTATATCTTTTTTTAAAATGTTTATTTATTTTTGAGAGAGAGAGTGAAAGAGAGAGAGACAGAGTGTGAGCAGGGGAGGGGCAGAGAGCAAGGGAGACACAGAATCTGAAGCAGGCTCCAGGCTCTGAGCTGTCAGCAGAGCCCAACGTGGGGCTCAAACCCAGCGAGATCATGACCTGAGCCAAAGTCTGGCACTTAACTGACTGAGCCACCCAGGGGCCCCAGCTTATATCTTGATGAAGTTAGTGACTTCTTACTTTTTGATTTTTTTCCCAAAACCAGATGTTTAGAATGTTAGTTTTGGTGTTTTCTTGGCATTTGCCCCCCTGATGTCTGTGTTCATCTTTTTAGTTCTTCCGAATGCCTACTCTCAGCTCACATCTTTCAATTTTCATATTGGAAATTTGGGTACTTAAAAACTCTTTGACACTGACAGGTCTGAGCATTTAAAACTCTGCTGGCTTTGGCTGCACCTGGATTCAATGTCCCGACACTGATGGCCGGCTGGCCTGTGCTTCTCCCCTTGCTGCCTGTCACCCTGATAAGGCCACTGAGTGCCAGGCGATATACACACTCTGTCTTCATGAGGAGGCCTGTGCTCTGAGTGGACAGACAACATAGCACCTCCGGGATGCTCACTTGGTAAACATTTAATATCTTACCACATCTCAGCCCAGAGCACTGGGCCCTTTTGTGGTGAGATGTGGCCCCACATCTGGGCCTGGCCGGTGGCCCTCACAACATTAATAGGACAGCCAGCATGGTCACAGGGACACTGAGGGTGGCGCATAGCATGGAGGAGAGGGTGGGGAGTGGCTGAAGAGGCAGGGGTGTGTGCTCTATGTGATAATGGATCCACTTTGAGAAATAGGAGACCCGCGCATAAACTGCAGGATACATAGGGTATGTGCAGCCACGGCCCCAGCTCACCACTCCAACCTGCAACCAGGTGTGGTTGAATTCACAGACGAGTGGGCCACCAGAGTCACCCTGGAAAAGAGAGGGGGTTCCTGTGAATGGGGAGTTCAGGGTCTGCAGCCTCCTGCATCCCACACACTCAGCCTCACTTTGCCGGTGCCAAGCTCTGCTGCAGGCAGGCTGTGCTCCAGGCACTGTCCTGCCAGCGGGGGTGGGGGGGGGATGGTGCCATGGGGTGACAGATAGTGGGCAAGGCCCCAGGAAGACGTGGAACCTGGGCTGTTCTGGCAGTGCTGGGGTCCACAGGGTGCTGAGTGCTAACTGGAGTCGCATAAGCCACCCAAAACTCCCGCCCAGCTGAAGGCCACATGGTGATGTGCTCCTGAGCCCTACAGGGGACAGGCCATCTGGGACCACCTCCCACTCCCAAAGTGCCCCCTGGCTCAAAGCAGGTGAGCATCTGAGAGCCCCAGGCTTGGCCCCTGACCCTCAGAGGGAAGCACCTCGCACACAGTCTTCATGTTCTTGATGTCCCCGGCACACAGCATGTCCATCATAATATATGACAGGTGTCCGTAGAGCAGCTGGCACAGGGGCAGTGAGATCAGGGGCATCTGTGCCTCCTGCAGCTTGTCTGAGGTGTGGCCTGTCAGAAAAGAGTGCAGGCCCAGTGAGGGGTCCCCAAGGCACCTGTGGTCCTGGGGCCCAGCTGGCTCACCCTGAGGCTCCTCCTGCTCCCGCCCTCCTCATGGCTCCCTCTCTGCACTGGGGTGCCTGGTTTGCTCAGTGGGTATGAAATATATGTGTCATGTGAGTCTTCCTAAAGCAGCGGGAAGGGCCACGCCACGTTCTAGCCTGTTCCCTCCCACTGCTGCAGCTGGGGACCAAACAAGCCTCTGTCAGCCCAGTCCCCAGGTGGCTGAGTGGAGGGCACTGTGTGCAAAATAAAGAACCTCTGGGTTTTGCCGGTGTCACCCCTGCGTGCCTCAGTCTACCTTGACGGGCACAGTCATTGGTCCCAGAAACCTGTGCTCTCCTGGCCTGTGCTCTCAGAGAGGTTCCCATGGCTCTGGGCATCGCTCTGACTGAAGAAAAGCTGTTTGCACAGGCTGCAGACCCGTGCGACCCTGGTGTCAAAGGGGTGCCCATTTGGGGAAGGCAGAGAACCCTCCAGGGGCACCTGGGGAACCACTCTTGGAGCTAGAGAAGGTGACCCAAAGCAGGAGTCAGCAGTGTTTGTGGTTGACACTGGCTGCGCAGGCAGGGTAATGTCAGGAGAGGAGCCACGGACAAGGCAGGTGGTGCAAACGGGCACGCAGAGCAACAGAGAACCCACAAACCAGGGTTTGCAGTGCTGGAAGAGGCAGCCCAGTAAAGTGCATTGGGAAATACGCTGGCTGTAAACCTCTCCACTGTGACCATGCAGGGCAACAAGGAGTGCACTTCTCTCCTGCCATAAGCAAGCAGCAATGTGTCTGCACAGGACACAACTGCTTTCCTACATTGTGGCTGTCCAGGGAACACATAGCAGATGAGGCAAGACCTCAAGGGACCCATGCCCCTTGGGTGGGGAATGTCCCCAGGTACCCGGGCAGCTGGAACCCCAAGGTGGACACCACAGGGAGGGTGTTGCAGAGAGAAGGAGGCCCAGAGGGCACAGAGTCTAGTCTCCCTCAGCCTGCTGCTGGGTCCTGAGCCGTGCATGTGGAGGGTACAGACAATCCCATGGGGAGGATGGGCAGAGGATGGTGGGGTGGACTCCACAGCCCCCAGAGCTCACAGGGGCCTGAGATACCAAGTTCCAGCCATCCCAGAGTGGAGAGTCTTGCTGACCACCCAGACAGTGGTGGAGACAGAGGACGTGTGGTGTAAGCTATCCATCACACTCTCACGGCCGCCACAGCCCCATGCAGCTGGTGGACGGAGGACCAAACTGATGAGCCTGGCAGAGCACAAGGGAAGAGGTGGAAGGAAGATGTGCATGGAAAGTAGCAATAATTTCAATGGCTTGTGTAGGTGTGGCCAGCACACCAGCTCAGAATGCTCGGAAGCCACACGAGAGGTTTGCACTCACTAGTAGGTCTTTCCTCTAAGTCTCCACCGAGAGCCATGGGACAATACAGGAGACAGGGCAGGGGTCCAGAGGGAGAGCCCCTCCACACAGGAGGCCAGGGGATGGCCAGCTGCCACTGGAGGACTGCAAGAGTACAGCTTGCTTCCTTTCTCACCTGTGGACCATGAGCCTTCCATTGGTCGGGAGGACCAAAAGATACTCTTGTCCCAGGACACAGAGTCGAGTGCAGCTGCCCCAGGTGTGCCAGCAACTGTGCACAGAGGCCCATTTCCAATGGGCCCACAGCACTGCCAGGGACCAAGGCTGGACCAGGGCAACTCAGAGATCCTCCTCCCCAGCACCAGTTGCCCCCCAGAGGGTAGGCGACAACGTGCCACAGGTGTGCAGAGGTGCTGAGGTAAAAGGAGGAACAGGAACAGAGAGACACCCCAAGCCCCACATCCAGCAGCCACCATGGAGGGACCTGAGCCTCTGGTGCACTGAAGGCAGCCAGAGCAACAGCAGAACCTGCAACCCAGCTCAAATTCTCACCAGACTTCCCCGCCCTCACCACCCCACTAATGACTCAGCAGAGAAGGGTCTATTCTGGGGTTCACAGGTTTCAGTTCTAAATGTTCTACAATATCTGGCATTCAACAAAAATGTAACAGATATACACACATGCACACACTCACACATGAACTCACAGACATGCATGTGCACCCCTCACCCCACATGCATACATGCACGTGCACACACCTGTACACACACATGCAAACACACATGTAAAAAGGCACACGTGTACACAGGGGGTGGTCTATGAATCTGTCCTTGTGCTAGAATCACATTGTCTTGATATCTATAACTTTACAATATTTTGAAAGTGGGAACTGTGAGTCTGTCCAGCTTTGATCTTCTCCTCCAAGAGTGTGTTTTGGCTACATAGGGACCCTTCCAATTCCATATGAACTTAAGAATCAACTTTTACATTTCTTCAGAAAAGGCACTGGACATGCAGGCCACTTTGGGTGGTGCTGACATTGTGACAAATTTGTCTTCTGACCCGTGAACACAAGCTGCCTTTTCATTTATTTAGGTCTTTCAAAATCCCCCTTGGCAATGTTTTGTAGCACTTGGTTTACAGGTCTTCACCTCCTTGGCTGAATTTACTAAAGGTAGCTTTTCTTTCAGATGATGTAGTATTATTTTCTTAATGTCATTTTGTGATTGTTCAATGAAGGCATATAGAAACTCAGTTAACTTTTGTGTGTGTTGATCTTTATCCTGCAACTTTGCTGAAATTGTTTCTTGTTTGTAGTGGTTGGTTTTATGTGTTGGTTTTTAGGATTACTTGGAATTTGGGTGACTTTTTTTTCTTTTTCTTGCCTAACTTAACTGTCTGAAGCTTCTGGTACAATACAAAATGTCAGCGGTGAGAGTGGCCTTCTTATCCTGCTCATGATTTTAGGCATCAGTTGTCCACCTTTCTCTGCTGGGTAAGATACTGGCTGCGGGTTGTTCATAAATGTCCTTAGTCGTGCCAAGGAAGTACTCCCCTCTTCCTACTTTTTGACTGGCTTTTTTCTTCATGAAAGGACATTGGATCCAGTCAGAGGCTTTTCTGCATCACTTGAGCTGAACATATGGGTTCCTCCTTCATTCCTTTAATGTGGTGTGTTCTATTGGTTAATTTTTGCATGCTGAGCCTCCTTTGTATTCCTGGGACAAATAACACTTTGTTGAAGTGTATAATCCTTTTTTAATGTTTATTTATTTACTTTTTGAGGGAGAGAGAGAGCTCAAGTGGGCAAGTAGGAGAGAGAGAGGGCAAGAGAAATCCCAAGCAGCCTCCGTGCTGTCAGCCCAGAACCCGATGCCAGGCACAAGCTCACGAACCATGAGATCATGACCTGAGTTGAAACCAAGAGTCAGACACTTAACTGACCAAGCCACCCAGATGCCCCAAAGTGTATAATCCTTTTAATGCGCTGTTTTTTTATTTTGATGGCATAATGGTATGTATGTATGTATGTTTGTATGTATGTATTAATTATATAATTTATTGTCAAATTGGTTTCCATAAAACACCCAGTGCTCATCCCAACAGGTGCTCTCCTCAATGCCCATCACCCACTTTCCCCTCTCCCCCCACCCTCCCATCAACCCTCAGTTTATTCTCAGTATTTAAGAGTCTCTTATGGTTTGCCTCCTTCCCTATATGTAACTTTTTTTCCTCCTTTCCCTCACCCATGGTTTTCTGTTAAGTTTCTCAGGATCCACATAAGCGTGAAAACATATGGTATCGGTCTTTCTCTGTATGACTTATTTCACTTAGCATAATACCCTCCAGTTCCATCCATGTTGCTGCAAAAGGCCAGATTTTATTCTTTCTCATTGCCAAGTAGTATTCCATTGTATATGTAAACCACATCTTCTGTATCCATTCTTCAGTTGATGGACATTTAGGCTCTTTCCATAATTTGGCTATTGTTGAGAGTGCTGCTATAAACATTGGGGTACAAGTGCCCCTATGCATCAGCACTCCTGTATCCCTTGGATAAATTCCTAGCAGTGCTATTGCTGGGTCATAGGGTAGGTCTATTTTTAATTTTTTGAGGAACCTCCATACTGTTTTCCAGAGTGGCTGCACCAGTTTGCATTCCCACCAACAGTGCAACAGTTTCTCCACATCCCCTCCAGCATCTGTAGTCTCCTGATTTGTTCATTTTAGCCACTCTGGCGAGAAGTGGTATCTCAGTGTGGTTTTGATTTGTATTTCCCTGTTGAGAAGTGACATTGTGCCTGTTGGCCATCTAGATGTCTTCTTTAGAGAAGTATCTATTCATGTCTTCTGCCCATTTCTTCACTGGATTATTTGTTTTGCAGGTGTGGAGTTTGGTGAGTTCTTTATAGATTTTTGGATACTAACCCTTTGTCTGATATGTCATTTGCAAATCTTTTCCCATTCCGTCGGTTGCCTTTTAGTTTTGTTGATTGTTTCCTTTGGAGTGCAGAAGCTATTTATCTGGATGTGGTCCCAATAGTTCATTTTTGCTTTTAATTCCCTTGCTTTTGGCGATGTGTCAAGTAAGAAATTGCTGCTGCTTAGGTCAGAGAGGTTTTTTTCCTGCTTTCTCCTCTAGGGCTTTGATGGTTTCCTGTCTCACATTCAGGTCCTTCATCCATTTTGAGTTTATTTTTGTGAATGGCGTAAGAAAGTGGTCTAGTTTCATTCTTCTGCATGTTGCTGTCCAGTTCTCCCAGCACCATTTCTTAAAGACACTGTCTTTTTTCCATTGGATACTCTTTCCTGCTTTGTCAAAGATTAGTTGGCCATATATTTGCGGATCCAATTCTGGGGTCTCTATTCTATTCCATTGGTCTATGTGTCTGTTTTTGTGCCAATATCATGCTGTCTTGATGATGACAGCTTTGTACTAGAGGCTAATGTCTGGGATTGTGATGCCTCCCGCTTTGGTCTTCTTCTTCAGTATTACTTTGGCTATTTGGGTTCCATACAAATTTTAGGATTGCCTGTTACAGCTTTGAGAAGAATGCTGGTGCAATTTTGATTGGGATTGCATTGAATATGTAGATTGCTTTGGTAGTATTGACATTTTAACAATATTTATTCTTCCAATCCATGATCATGGAAGGTTTTTCCATTTCTTTGTATCTTCTTCAATTTCCTTCATAAGCTTTCTATAGTTTTCAGCATACAGATCTTTTACATCTTTGATTAGGTTTATTCCTAGGTATTTTATGATTCTTGGTGCAATTTTGAATGGCATCAGTTTCTTTATTTCTCTTTCTGTTGCTTCATTATTGTATAGGAATGTGACTGATTTCTGTATACTAATTTTGTATTCTACGACTTTGCTGAATTCATGTATCAGTTCTAGCAGACTTTTGGTGGAGTCTATTGGGTTTTCCTGTATAATATCAGGTCATCTGCAAAAAGTGAAAGCTTGACTTCATCTTTGCCAATTTTGATGCCTTTGATTTCATTTTGTTGTCTGATTGCTGATGCTAGGACTTCCAACACTACGTTAAACAACAGCGGTGAGAGTAGACATCCCAGTCGTGTTCCTGATCTCAGGGGGAAAGCTCTCAGTTTTTCCCCATTGAGGATGATATTAGCTGTAGGTTTTTCATAAATGGCTTTTATGATGTTTAAGTATGTTCCTTTTCTCCTGACTTTCTCGAGGGTTTTTATTAAGAAAGGATGCTGTATTTTGTCAACTGCTTTTTCTGCATCGATTGACAGGATCATATGTTTCTTTTCTTTTCTTTTATTAATGTGATGTATCACACTGATTGATTTGCAAATGTTGAACCAGCTCTGCAGCCCAGGAAAGAATCCCACTTGATCATGGTGAATAATTCTTTTTATATGCTGTTGAATTCGATTTGCTAGTATCTTATTGAGAATTTTTGCATCCATATTCATCAGGGATATTGGCCTGTAGTTCTCTTTTTTTGCTGAATCTCTGGTTTGGGAATCAAAGTAATGCTGGCTTCATAGAATGAGTCTGGAAGTTTTCCTTTCTTTTCTATCTTTTGGTACAGCTTGAGAAGGATAGGTATTATCTCTGCTTTAAATGTCTGGTGGAATTCCCCGCAGAAGCCATCTGGTCCTGGACTCTTATTTATTGGTAGATTTTTGATAACTGATTCAATTTCTTCACTAGTTATGGGTCTGTTCAAATTTTCTATTTCCTCCTGATTGAGTTTTGGAAGAGTGTGGGTGTTTAGGAATTTGTCTATTTCTTCCAGGTTGTCCAGTTGGTTGGCATATAATTTTTCATAGTATTCCCTGATAATTGCTTGTATTTCTGAGGGATTGGTTGTAATGATGCTATTTTCATTCGTGATTTTATCTATTTGGGTCATCTCCCTTTTTTTTTTGAGAAACCTGACTAGAGGTTTATCAATTTTGTTTATGTTTTAAAAAAACCAACTCTTGGTTTCATTGATCTGCTCTACTGTGTTTTTACATTCTGTATTGTTTATTTCTGCTCTGATCTTTATTATTTCTCTTCTTCTGCTGGGTTTGGGGTGTCTTTGCCGTTCTGCTTCTATTTCCTTTAGGTGTGCTGTTAGATTTTGTACTTGGGATTTAATGTGCTGTTGAATTAAGTTTGTTGGTGTCTTGTTGAGGATTTTTACATCTACATTCACAAAGAATAGTGTCTCATACTTTTGTGTCTTGCTTTGGGATCAGTGTAATGTTGGCTCCATAGAATGAGGTGAGTGTTCTCTTCTCTCTTATGTTTTTCAAATATCATTTGAGAAGAATTGCCGTTAACTTTTCTTTAAATCTTTGGTAGTGTTCATCAGGGAGGCCACCTCGTCCTAGACTTTTATTGTTGAGAGGTTTGTGAATACCAACTTGCTTACTTGTTACAACTCACTTGGAGTTTTAAGTTTCTCTGGAGTCAGTTTTGGTAATTTGGGCATTTCTAGGAATTTTTCCCTTTCATGTATGTTATCAGACTTGTTGGCGTGGAGTTATGTCTAGTATTCTCTTAAAATCCTTTTATTTATGTGATGTCAGTAGTGGTGTTCTCAGTTTCATTTTTGTAGTCAGGCTAGCTAAAGGTTTGTTCATTTTGTTGGTCTTTTCATATAACTAACATTGGTCTTATTGACTATTTTTTTTCTCATCTCCATTTAATTTTCTCTGCTTTCTAGTTATTGTCTGCTTTCTGCTAGCTTTGGTTTAGTTTGTTCTTCTTTTGTTTCTTAAGTTGTAAAGTGAAGTTATTTATCGGAGGTCTTTCTTCTTTATAAATGTTAAGTACTTCTTTTATAAAAGAATAAATGGCATAGCTACAATTTTCCCCCATAGTACTGCTTTTGCTGCACCCCATACGTTTTGGTATGTTGCATTTTAGTTCTTTTCTTATTTGTCTCTAAGTATTTTGTAATTTTCCTTGTGATTTTTTTCTTTGATCCATTTGTTATTTAAGAATGTGTTGTTTACTTTTCATGGTTTTGTGAATTTTTCCATTTTCTTTATATTACTGATTTCTACTTCGCCCTGTCTGGGTCAGAGAAGATATTTTGTAAGATATTTACCTTTAAGATATACTGGGACTTTGTGGCCTAATGTATGGTCTATCCTGAAAAATTTCACAAGTGTACTTGTGTGTGGCTGTTGCGGGGTGGGTGTCTATGTGTGTCTGCTACATCTAGTTGGTTCATTGTGATGTTTGAGTCCTCTCTTTCCTTCCTTATCTTCTGTCTGGTTGTTCAGTCCATTGTTGAGAGAGGCATATTGAAATCTCCAACTATTATGGTAGAGCTGTCTAGTGCTCCTTTCAGTTCTGTCAGTTTTTGCTTCATATATTTTGATGGTTTGTCTTTAGGTGTGTAATGCTTATAATTTTTATATCTTCCTGATGTGTAAACCTTTTATTCATCTATAATGTCCTTCTTTGTCTCTTGTAACTTTTTTTTAAGAGTCTATTTAATTTGGTAATAGTATAGCCACCCTGCTCTCTTTTGGTCACTGCTTGCATGAATATCTTTTTCTGTCCTTTCATTTTCAACTTGTTTGTGCCCTTGGATCTCAGGTGAGTTTCACAAACAGCACAGAATTGGATCATATATTTTTATCCATTCTTCTAATCTCTGTCTTTTGATTGGAGAATTTAATCCATTTACATTTAAAGTAATTACTGATAAGGAAAGACTTCTGTCATGGTTCTATTTGTTTTCTCTATGCCCTGTATCTTTTTGTCCATCATTTCTTGAATTACAGTCTTCTTTTGTGCTTAAACACTTTTTTTCTGTAGTGAAACGTTTAAATTCCTTCTTCATTTCCTTTTGTGTATATTCTACAGATATTTTCTTTGTTACCATGGAAATTACATTGAACGTGATAAAGTTATAACTTTCTAATTTGAATTTCTAGCAGCCTAAATTCAGTAAATTTTTTTAATTAAGTAAAGCAGACATTAATCTTTCTTAAACTGGTATAAGATTAATCTAAAGTCTCCAGACCAGACCACAAATTTATAGCAAGTTATTAGAAGGATTTTCATTAAAATAGAAAATAAGAGGAGACCTAGCATCATTGCAATAAGACCAAAAAATTAAAAAAAAAGGATGAAAATATGGGAAAAGAAATGAAGAAACAGTCCTTATTTGGAAAAAAAATAGGATGTTTCTTTTCCAAATACTAAATTGACAAGGTATTAAAAGTGAGTTCTATAAGGTGGCTGGAAAAATCAATGTGCAAAAATCAATAGCTGTCACTAATCAGCAAATACAATAAAAAAAAAAGTTTTCAGGGGCGCCTGGGTGGCTCAGTCAGTTAAGTGTTCAAGTTCAGCTCAGGTCATGATCTTGCAGTTTGTGAGTTCAAGCCCCATGTTGGGGTCTGTGCTGACAGCTCGGAGCCTGGAGCCTGCTTCGGATTCTGTGTCTCCCCCTCTCTCTACCCCTTGCCCACTCATGCTTTGTCTCTCTCTCTCTCTCTTTCAAAAATTATAAATAAATGTTAAAAAAAGAAAATAAAATATTCAGTAACCATAAAAATTCTAAAGCACTCAGGTATAAACCTAGAAAGAAAATATGAGGCCATTATGGAGAAAACTAAAATAACTAATAGATTTTTAATTTTTTTATGTTCATTTTTATTTTTGAAACAAAGATGGTATGAGTGAGTGAGGGGCAGAGAGAGAGGTACAGAGGATCTGAAGAAAGCTCCAGGCTTTCTGCTGACAGCAGAGAGCTCTTGATGCGGGGCTTGAAATCACAAACTGTGAGATGACCTGGGCCAAAGTTGGATGCTTAACTGACTAAGCCACCCGGGTGCCCCCATTTTTAAAATAAGTTTATAAAGATTGTTTATAAGTTGAATTTAGAATCTTAAGGAAAACTCTGTTTTGAAACCTGTATTTGTATTTTCAATATACTAAATATACATTCTGTACTCAGAATTGATGTAACTCCTTCTCTGTACACAACAAAGACAGCCAGGGATAACAAAACCGCACACTGATAAAGAAATAGTGATTGATGGGTGGGATTTCCAGTCTCCAGACACCTGCACTCCCATAACTGACAGAATTCATTCTTCTCTGTAGTGACACAGAGCTGCCATCCTTCACAAGCTCCAATTAAGAGATTGACCCCTTAGTTCTCTTACCTTGTTGGGAGATGACTCCCCATCCTGTAGCCCAGCAAATGACATTCTGAAGGTTCACATCTGGGGGTGCGACGCAGACTGGGAGCACAGAGTCAGAAAACACAATGCGAGATTTCAGCTGCACCAGGGCAATGTCTCCTCCAATAGGGTGGTACACTTCATACGTAGGGTGAATGATCACCTTGTTCACCTCGAACCACTGGGTGTGATTGCCTGCAACCCTGAGGTCCACAAGGCCCACGTACATATCAAATGCTTCAGTGTTCTTCTCTCTGTGGGGACAGAGGACAGAGGCACAGTGGCTTGTGCACCATGTACCTGGGAAGGGAAGTCTCCTAGGAGTTCACAGGCCCAGGGAGGCCTGGAGCATGGTGGCCTGGGTTTCCCGGCTCTCAGCCAGGATATGGAAAAGCAAACTCCTGCAGCACACTGGGATCCTGGTTGTCTAGGAAAACTGCCCCCAAAGAAGTCCTAAGCTGGGCCCATGGAGGATTCAGGGACTCATCATGACATGTTGCTCACCATCAGCCCAGGAGGGTGAACTTAGGTGTGCAGTGAGTCGCCCATGAAGGTACGTCTTTCCTCACCTCTCCTGTGATGTTTCCTCTCACCTCTCATCCTATGACGAGGCTCCACACCTGTCCCAAAGAGCCAATGGCCCCCAAGGAGCCTTAAGCCCTGTGAGAGGAGAGGCTGCCCTGGCTGGAACTGTGTGCTGGGCCCCACTCTCTCCCCCACTTCTGGGAAGTCCCAGCTGTAGGTAGCCCACGTGGTCAACCCCAGAGGCCCTGGACCTCCTAGGGAATGGCATCTGGTGCTGCCCACTCACTTCTGGAAGCAGTGGGCTGCCGACAGGATCCAGTACTCATCGATGATGGACCCTCCGCAGACGTGGAAGCCTGCATAGTGCACACTGACCTGCCATGGCCACTTCCTCTCTGGGACATCCACGCCCCCCACAATCTTCCCCTGTATGTAACGATGGCCACAGGCTGAGGAGAAAGGGACAGAGTCTGCAAGTTATCAGCGGTGGCAGGTGGGTTGGGTTGGGGAGAAACACAGAGTGGCAGAGAGGTCCTGCCTCTGGGTGAGAAGGGAAGGGAAGGTTTGGGGAGGTCAGGAAGAGGGCAGGGGAAGGGAAAGACAGGGAGGGATGAGGCATGAGAGGGAATGGGAGGGGAAGTTGGGGGGAGGGCCAAGGAAGGGAGGCCAGGGCAAGGGAGGGGATGGGAGTGAGGGTAGGAAAGGGAAGGCAGGTAAGGGAAGGTGCTGAGGAGGGGTGGGGAGGTGCGGGGAAGGGCGTGAAAGGAGGAGAGGAGCAGGGAGGGGCTGGGAGGGGCAGAGAGGGGCAGAGGGGGGGCCTCCACCCCACGGAAAAAGAAGCCCCGAAATCGCCCCTAGGACCCCTTCAACTTGGGCTGGGAAGGGTCCTACCCACGTCTCGGTTCAAGGAGACACCCTTGATCTTGGGGTGTCCGTGGGCTATGGCTGCAACTCGGGTGGGGGGCAGGAGGAGTAGGAGCAGGATGAGGCTGGGGGCTGCAGGCAGTGAGGCTCCAAGCACAGCACGAGGGACAGATGGCTGGGAAGCCATGAGGTGGGAGGGTCCCAGGGGTTCAAGGGCAGGACCGCGACCGACTTGCAACCCTGCTGGGGCATGCGACGCCAGGAAGATGTGAGGGCACCACAGCGCCTCGGCGTAGGGCACGTGACAGCACAGAACACGTGAGGGCACCGCAGCGCCTCGGGGCAGAGCACGTGACAGCACAGAACACGTGAGGGCACCGCAGCGCCTCGGCGTGGGGCACGCAACACCGGGAACACATGAGGGCACCACAGTGCCATGGTAGGGGGCACGTGACAACACAGAACACATGAGGGCGTGCAGCTCCATGGAGCAGGGCACAAGACACCAGGAACATTGATTGGCGGGAACCCTGACTACTTGTTTTGAGCAGACACGTGGTGTCCCAGCCACGTGGGCAGGCTCCCTCCTCCTGGAGTACCCACAGGCTGCAGGCTCCTCATTCCCCATCAGGGAGCCAGTCTCTGGTGGCCTTGTTCCCAGACAGCCCACTCTTGGGGTCACTCCGATTGTACATACCGGCTCATGTGTTCTGGCCTGTCTGTCCACCTTCATGTTTCCCAAGGGACAGAACTCCACCTGCGTCCCCTCACTGCAGGCTTGGGATGGGAAAGAGTGGTGCCTCCTATTCTGGGGTGGGGAGAGAAGAGGGCCCGTCCTGCAGGGGGTGTGGACACATGGCATTGGTTCTCAACCAGGAGCAATGTTCCCAGGGGACATTAGGTAATGTCAGGAGCCATTGTCGATGATCAAAATTGGGGGATGTGGTATTGGCATCTAGTGGGTTGTTCAGGGACGCTGCTAAGTAGCCTACAGTGCACCTGCTGCCACCCTCCCAGAACCAAGAACTGTCCAGACCCAAGGTCAATAATGCTGAGGCTGAGATAGCTCAGCCTGCAGGTTCTGCAGGGACCACCTTACTGTGGGGGAAGGGGTTGGAAGTTGGCCTTCCGCTGATGAATTCTGCTTCTGAGGCACCTTTTGGGGGGCAGAGTGTGGAGCTTTCCCCATGTCTGCCTTGAGAATAGGAAGGATGGTTAGAGTGTTCTATCATGTTGGGCCACCCTGGTCTGTGGGTTTAGTTAAGACTAATGTGTGAGAGTATGTGTGTGCACATGTGTGAGATTCTGTGAGCATGTGAGAGTGTGTGAGCATGTGAGAATGGGAGAGTGTGTGAGCATGTGAGAGTGTGTAAGCATGTCAGGGTGTGGGTATGTGTGAGCGTGTGAGCATATATGTGTGACTGTGAGCATGTGTGACTGTGAGAGCATGTGATAGTGTATTGTGTGACTGTGAACATGTGTGAGTGTGTGAGAGTGAGTGTGTAAGCATGTGAGTGTGGCTGTGAGCATGTGAGAGTGTATGTGTGTGCCTGTGAGCATGTGTGTGTGTGTGAGAGTGTAAGCGTGTGAGAGTATGTAAGCATGTGAGAGTATGGGTGTGTGTGAGCATGTGAGAGTGTATTGTGTGACTGTGAGCGTGTGTGAGTGTATGAGCATGAATGTGTAAGCATGTGAGAGTGTATGTGTGTGAGTCTGTGAGAGTGTGGGTATGTGTGAGTGTATGTGTGTGACTGTGAGCATGTGGAATGTATATGTGTGTGTGTGAGAGTGAGCGTGTGAGACTGTGTGTGAGTGTATATGTGTGAGTGTGTGAAAGTGTGCGTGCATGTCTGGGAAACTGTGTGTGAGTGTGAGTGTAGGTGTGTGAATGTGAGAATGTGTGGGTATGTGAGTGTGTGATAGTGTATGTGTGTGACTGTGAGCATGTGTATTGGCATATGTGTATGTATGTGAGAGTGTGTATGAGTGTATATGTGTGAGTGTGAGGGCATGTGTGCATGTGTGGGAGAGTGTGTGTCAGAGTGAGTGTAGGTATGTGTGAGTGTATGTGAGTGTATGTTTGAGTGTGTATGTGTGTGAGTCAGTGTGTGTATGTGTGTGTGTCAGAGTGTATGAGTGTGTTTCAGAGTGTGTATGAGTCGGTGTGTGTGAATGTGTGTGAGCATATGTGTGTGAGAAAGAGTGTGTATGCATGCATGTGTGTGGGCATTTCCAGGTCACAGGCTGCTCTACATCCAAGTTGGACACATGGGAGGAAAGAAACACTGCAGGGAACTCCCCACTGAGCTGCTCTTCAAGTCCTGTGGCCCCTAGCTAGTCTATTTATCCTTTCAAAATCTCCTGTGTGTGACTTGTGTGGTTGTGAGTAGTGGGAGGAACAACATGGAATGTGCTCATCATTTTTGTCTAAACCTGAAGGAACTTCTCCCAGCTGAGTTAATTTCCACCAAACTGCTATTTTCACTTGCTTGAATTGATGTTTATTTTCCATGTTGGAGGCTTTCCTTTGATGTCTGCTCTTCCTTTGTTTTCCATTTGAAATTAAGACTACTGGAATGAAAAGTGATTGGAAACTCGGGTGTGGACAGTGCTGGGTGAGTCATGGGTAGCCTGTGATGTCAGTAATTTCAGGACATCCCTCTAAGCTTGTCAGCTTGTACACATGATCTCAGGCTCCTTCCTAAGGCAGGGGTCTTACTGCAGACTCTGGGAACTCAGGTAGAAGGTAGTTGTGTTTTAATAATCTGCATTGTGTATACCATGTCTTAATGCTCGTAACCTAACGCTGGCACCCAGGGCCCTAAACTGTGGATTTTGCTTGTTACTCTGCAGAAGATAGAACTCTAGATTGTCTGCAATAGTCAGTGAGGCACATAGCCTGAAGTTGTGGAGTGGGGGGAAGATTTAGGGTTGTAACTTCTTCTCAGTTTTCCCTGGACACTCCTGGGTGTATCAACCCCTCCCACAGTCAGAGCTAGACACACCGCTTCTTCCTGAGGATTCTGTATTGTAGATCAGGATGTTTTCTGCTTTATCCGTGGCCTACTCAGTTCTGTTACATCAGTCACTACTTATATATATCTGTCATCCACCTGGTCAAAAACCATTCTTATTAAAGTATAATTTACACACAGTAAAATGAATCGAATCATGCAAGTTTTGAAAAATGCTTGCAGTCATGTTACCACCACAATCAAGCTATAGAAGAATCCCATTGCCTTCCCCTTTAGAGTCCTTCTGCCCATAGTCCCTTGAAACAGCTAATCTAGACTTCCATCCACACAGTTTGCCTTTTCCAGAATGTCATAGATGCATTCTTTAAAGTCTGGCTTTCCTTACTTGGTATAATGCATTTGAGATCCATCCACATGTTTGCCCGTAAAACTGATTGGCCTCAACATTTCTTTTCTGGGGGATTTTAACTATGAATTTAAGCTCTGCAATACTTATAGGATTGTTTAGGTTATTGGTTTATTCTTGATGGAGTTTTGGTATGTTGTATCTTTCAAAGAAATTGTCCATTTCATTTGAGTGGTAGAACTTAGAGCCATAAATTTGTTAGAAAAATCCCCTTGTTATTATTTCAATGCCTGTAGTAATGATCCTCTTTCATTCCTGATACTGGTGGCTTCTAACTAGATTTTGTTTTATTTATGAAGGCTGTTGTTTCTTTGTATGCTACTTGACTGAATTTTCTTCCATTCGTGATAGTTTCACATCGATTCTTTTTTAGGTATTAAATTGAAAGAGCTCTTTATATATTCGTGATACAAGTGTCATCAGATGTATGATTACCAAATGCTTTCTCACAGTAGAAAGAAATTAGGTTACCTTTTGATTTTCTTGAATTCACTCTATGGCTCACAAAAGTTTTTAACTTTAAAGAAGTCCAATTTATCTATTTTCTTTTGACATTGGTACTTTTAGAGTCATATCTAAGAAATCATTGCTTAACCACCAAGGTCATGAAGAGTTAATTCTGTGTTTTCTTCTAAGTGTTTTATAATTCCAGCTCCTATATTTGGGCCTTCAATCCATTTGGAGTTAAATTTGAATATGGTGTGAGGCAGGGGTCCAGATTCACTCTTTGGCCTGTGGATGTACAGTTGTGTTAGGATCATTTATTGAAAAGACTAATATTTTTCCCATCGATTGTCTTGGAACCCTTGTCATAAAACAACTGACCATAAATGAAGGGTTTATTTCTGGACTCTTAATTCTGTTCTATTGAGGTGTATTTCTGTTCTTACACAAATTCCACACTCTTTCAATTATTGTAGATTTGTCGTAAATTTGCGATCACAAAATTAAGTCCTCCAGCTCTGTTCTTCTCCAAAATTTTTTTGTCTATTCTGAGTCCTTCACATGAATTTTAAGGTCAACTTACAAATTTCTAAGGAAACCCCGCTGGAAGTTTGACTGTAGTGAATCTGTAGATCAACTTGGAGAGTAGTACCGTCTGTTACAGTTTGAATTATCCTCCCCCCCCCACCTGCCCCATAACAGATATGTTGAGGTCCTATTGTCAGTACCTCAGAATGTGACTTTATTTGGAAATAGGGTCATTTCAAATGTAATTAAAGTTAAAATGAGGTCAAACCAGGTTATCCTTGATCCAAAATGACTGTTGCTTTATGAGAAGAAGAGAGAGGAGCATACAGGGAGAAGATGGCCTTGTGATGGAGAATGCAGTGTGAAGGTGGAGGCAGAGATGGAGGGAGGGATGCATCGACAAGTGGAGGAATGCCAAAGTTGCCAGCAGCATGAGAAACCTGGATGTGGAGATGTACTCCCTCAGAACCCTTACACAAACAGCCTTGCTGACACCTCGATTTTGGAATTCTGGCCTCCATAACTGAGAATGAATTTACGTTGTTTTAAGTCAAGTGTGTGCTGTTTTGTTATGGCAGCCCCAGGAAACAAATACAGATTTTGGAACCAGGAGTGGGGGTCTGGCAAGTTTGAAATCTATACGGCATGTAGTAGCCTGGAGTCTTGAGCAAGTGTTGAAGTTAAGGTCTTGAGTCTGAAATCTGCAGGGCAGGTGAGCAGGCTGGAAATGTACCAGGATTTCAATGTTACATCTTGTGTCTGAAATCTGCAGGGCAGGTGGGCAGGCTGGAAATGGAGCAGGCCGGAAATGTGGCAGCCTTAAGGCAGAGATCCAGGATACCTCAGGGCTTTGCTGTGAAGGCCATCAACTGATTGGATGATGCCACTCACATAACAAAGGTAATCTCCTTTACTTAAAGTCTATGATTATAAATATTAATCACATGTACAAAACACTTTTACAGCAACATCTGGAGAATATCTGAGCAAACAATTGGACACCATAGCCTAGCCCAGTTGACCCATAAAATTGCCCATGACAGTTCATTCCTTGTCAATTCAGTGCCCGTACATATCGCCTTAATCCATAGTTAATCTCCAAATAATGACAATATGAAGTCTTATTTCCATCTATCATGATAGAACCATCTCGAATATAAGTGAAAATGCACTAACCCTTTCCCAGGAGAGTATGCAAAGTGCACAGGTGATGCTCACTCTTCTCTTATAGAATCTTCTATTCTTTTGTAAAATATTTATTTATTTATTTATTTATTTCAAGAGAGTGAGCACACGTGAGTGGGGAAATGGCAGAGAGAGAGGGGAAGAGAGAGTCCTAAGCAGGCTCCGTGCTCAGTGCAGAGCCCAACATGGGGTTTGATCCCACAAACTGTGAGATCATGATCTGAGCTAAAACCCAGAGTCAGATTCTCAACCCACTGAGCCACCCAGGCATCCTCACACACACACACACACACACACACATGCACGCACACACATGCACGCACACACACACACACATTCTTAACAAAATGAGGAAAAAATACTCATTGCCATTACAGTCCGAGTTTCTGCAAATGGGCATGTGGTCCTTGCTGGTCTCTGTTAGTACTCTCCTCCACTCCTCATTCTGTATCCCCTTTTGCCCTTGGCAAGCACCTCAGGTGGTTGTGGCTCGTGACCTGGTGCAATGACCCAAGTCTGCCTTCCTGAAGCACCTGTGCCATTGGTTCTGCCTGAACTGTGTCGTTTTCCACTGATTTAATCACTGGGCACGGTAATGCTAGACACACCCTGAGAAACGTCCTGTATTCCAGATGAACTCCTTCCCTCCACTGTGGACATGCAGCTCAGTTTCCTTTTGGTGCATTTGTTCTTGGTTTCTCTCCCACTCCTTTTTATCTTGTTAAGGTTGCTAGTGACGGCTCCACTTTCTTGAGTTTGCTTGTCTTGGTCAGTGTAGCTAAACCATACTGGTTCTTTAGGGTTGACATATATATATGTTTTTTATTTTATTTTTAATGTTTATTTATTTTTGAGAGAGAGAGACAGAGCATGAGCTATCAGCATAGAGCCTGATGTGAGGCTTGAACCATGAACCATGAGATCATGACCTGAGCCGAAGTTGGACGTTTAACTGAGTCACCCAGGTGCCCTGGCCATTATATGTTTTTTTTTTTAACGTTTATTTATTTTTGAGACAGAGAGGGACAGAGCATGAACGGGGGAGGGTCAGAGAGAGAGGGAGACACAGAATCTGAAACAGACTCCAGGCTCTGAGCTGTCAGCACAGGGCCCGATGCGGGGCTCGAACTCACAGACTGTGAGATCATGACCCAAGCTGAAGTCGGACGCTCAACCGACTAAGCCACCCAGGCGCCCCTATATGTTTAAATTATCAACAAGAGGCAGTCTTGAACTATGCCTTCTCACTTCCTCAGGTTATATTCTACTGTCTAATGGTTTCGCCACTGGGCTGGACAGTGGCTTAATTGCTTCACGGGGGATGCATCTGGGAAGAAGTATGATGATTTGTAAGGGGCGCTTGTGCATAGCTATTCATCATGAATGTTATGCAGCCATAAACTCTTATTTTTAATGTTTATTTATCTGACAGAGAGAGAGAGAGAGTGCACGCATGCATGCATGAGTAGGGGAGGGGCAGAGAGAGGGAGAGAGAGAGAATCCCAAGCAGGTTTCATGCTCAGTGCAGAGCTGTATGCAGGGCTTGAAACTACGATCATGACCTGAGCTGAAACCAAGAGTTTGTCACTCAACCAACTGAGCCACCCAGGCACCCCTTTTGTTGTCCCCTTTTAAGCTAGGAAGGACATCAGTGCTGCCATTCTGAGACATCTGCTGCCTCATGTTAAAAGGTTTGTTCTCGGTTTCCTGTTCTCGTTTTAAGCTACATGTCTCCAGTCTCACATGTCTCCCGGGGCGATTAGTATGGACTCCATTCACTTGTGCAAGTTAACGACAGAGTCCTGGTGGCACAAGGCCACATTCAGAAACCCTCATCTGGGGTTTTTCATTTTCATAAGCTTTTAAGGAACCTGTCAATGTCTCGGAGGTAATCACCATTCAGTAAAGACTGTTCTTTGGCATCTGATCCCTGGAAATATTGCATCCCTTGCATTGTATTTCAGGACTGGTGCCCTTCAAGTCTCTCCAGATCAGCACCCATCCCGCAGAGGGTCTGACGCCCTGTACTCTGCCTCCATTCCTTCCCAGACCCCCAGGCTGGAGCCCCTCACCCTGCACTTTCCATGCAGTTGGCAGAAGGCAAAGAGAATTTGGAGGAGAAAGCCACCCAACTTGAAAAGGCAAGAGCCTTTCAGGGAAGGATGCGGAAGTGGCCTGGGAGGGAGGTCTTGAGGAAGGGGATGAGCCTTTCACCTCATGGTGAAAGGAAGAGCATGGTCGCCAGCTGTGGGATGTGCCCACAGAGCCAAGGCCTGAATTCCTGTTGGGTTGGCTGCAAGAAGTGGGTGGGCGATGGCTCCCGAGAGGCATACTGACCCATTCTGTGTGGCTGGCAACACCAGTGAAACATTCTGACACAGCACGTTTTCATTTATCCTGGAGCAAATCAGGCCAGATCATCATTCCAACTTCTAGCAATTTTCTGTAAGTACAGCACTCTGGCAAGAAATAAGGAGTTTGCATGGAACTGGTCAAGGTTGAGGTAGACAGGAAACAGTGCTCACCCAGAGAGCTAGAAACACATATTAATAGAACAGTGTCAATAAGAACGATGAAGCCACCTTTTCTAGTTCCAATTGTACAGTGATGCTCCTAGGCTCTTCCCAGTGTCATTGAGAATGGTGATAGCACCTATCCTAGTCCTGATTGTATAGTGAGGGTCCCTAGGTTGTCTTCATTTATGGTGATGTTTTCTGTAGCTTTGTTGTCAGGTTTTTTTTTTTTTTTTTTTAGCATATATTCTTCAAGTCAGGGATTTTTTGTCTTCTTTTAACCTTGGTAAGGTTTTTAGCCCTGTATTTTTTGTTATTTTTTAAATGTTTCTTTATTTTTGAGAGAGAGACACAGACAGAACATGAGTGGGGGAGGGGCAGAGAGAGAGGGAGACACAGAATCTGAAGCAGGCTCCATGCTCTGAGCTGTCAGCACAGAGCCCGATGTAGGGCTCAAATCCATGAACCACAAGATCGTGACCTAAGCCAAGGTTGGACTGAGCCACCTAGGTGCCCCTTAATCATGTATTTTTAATGGTCATTATTAAATTCCTTCATGCTCTATTGAAATGAGCTTGTATTTTTATTATATTAATGTAAATTACATATAAACTATATATTCATTAATATTGCCTTATTACATCCCTACAATTATGAAACTGAGAAAATCAAATACAAAAGAGTGGAAGAGTGGAAATGAGTATGTAATAAAAATGACCTGTTTGTTTATGTGAATAATTTAGAAGAATTTACAAATTATTCTAGTAGTAGAATTCAGCAAGTTTCCTAGAATGAAGATAAAATATAAACAATCATATGTGTATACATAAGCAACAAAATCTGAGATACACACTTAAAGATACATGACATTTACTATACAACAAAATGTTTAAGTATTTAGGATTACCTAAGGACCAGAAAAATTATAAAAGTTTATTGAGATGTTAGAGACAAATGAATGGTGAGATATCCAATGTTCATGGATATAAAGGCTTAATGTAAATGTACCTGTCTCTAAATCAATCTATAGGCCAATGAGAATCTGGTAAAAATATGATATAGCAATTACTTGAGTGGTATGGCAGACAGAGTAATGGTTCCCCAAAGCTGTCCACATCCTAATCCCCATGTCCTGTGAAAATGTACCCCTCCTGGTAAAAGGGACTTTGCAGGTGTGATTAAGGTAAGCATTTGAGATGGGGAGATTTTCCTATATTATCCAGATTGGCCCAGTGTGAAAACCCATGGGTCCTTATACAAGATAGGCAGGAGGGTTCATGTTAAGAGAAAGCAAAGTAACCACAGAGGTAGAGATTGAGTGATGTTGTCACAAGCTGGGGTATCTGGCAGCATCTAGAAGTTGGAATCAGCAAGGAATTGGTTCTTTTCCACAAGGAACCAGCCCTGCAGATGCAATTGTTGATTGTAGCCCCATCAGACTCAGTTCAGACCCTTGACCTTCAGAACTATGAAAGAATATGTGTTGTTTTAAGCCCCCCCCCCAAACACACACATCTGAGATAGTTTTTAAATGTACAGAAAAGACTGGTTTTAAAAGTTATAATTCATGTGGAAGGGTGACAGATAAATTTTCCTTTTAAATACCAAATCTTATTATGACACCCTAGTAGTTAAAACACACTGGTGCCTATGCAGGCACAGAAGCTGGTTGGAATTGGACAACCGATAGTGGAATCAAGTGCAAGATTAGATCCTTCCATGTGTGGAAGTTTGACACATAACTCAGGTGGCGTTGGAGGCCAATGGGAGAGGAGGAGATATTCGGCAAATGTTCTTGGTAAAGTAACTACTACATGGGAGAAATTAACTAAGAACGTGACCTCACACTATACAAAAATAAAGAGAACACTTTAAAATGTTTAGTTTAATATATGGACAAGTTTCCAATAATGGCAAACAGTTTAATAGGGGCTTTCCCATGAAGACAACACATAGGCGTCATCTTCACAGAGGCAGGAAACATCTAAATCATCTAAATCGTGGTGATGAATCACCAAACCCGGGGGAGCAAGGAGGTGGAGAGGTGAGTCAAGCAGTCAAGGCTGCTCCTGCTTTTTCAGAAATGGCAGCTTTGTGGCTGTATTACTTTTGGCAGTCTTTGGGGTTAGGGAAACAACAGTAGGAGGCCATGGTTCGCCAGGGGTGTGGACCATGGTAAACCACACCTGCCCTGGACTGCAGACAAGATGGGATGCCCCCTAGGAGGGAGCGGGCAGTGAGCCAGCTCTCCCATGGACGGCAGTCCAGCCTTGAATCTCACGGAAGCTCAGAAAATCTCAAACCCAAGCTTGGTGTAAGGGAGCTCCAGAATGCCCCTGGAGAAGCAAGCAGAAACCCTCTTAGGATAGTGGTCACATCACCCTGGGCCTGGGATTATTCTGAAAAATGACATTTAAATATCTGTTCAGCACACAAACAAAGATGACCAGAAACATGAGATAATTTGCCATGACAGAACCGGTGGAAAAACAGACATGAAGAGACCCAGATACTTGAGTTATAAGCCAGAAACTGTAAAACAAATGTGCTTCCTATGTTCAAGGAGATAAAACCAGGCCTGTAAACTTCTGAAACAACTGGAAACTATAAATTTGACACAGGAGATTTGAAAAGGAACCAAACAGGACTTCCAGAAATGAAAAATACAAAAATCAAGTTCAGAACTCATTGAATGACATTTATAATTACCTTGACTCAGGTGAAGAGAGACTCTGTGGACCAGAATATGAGTCAGAAGAAATTACCCAGAATGGGAAGGGAAAAGGGAAATTCAGAAAAGAAGCATGAATATGCTTTCATGCTATTGATGTGTATATTTTTTAAAATAAAAAGTGCTGTTTTGTTTTCATTTGGGTTTGAATAAAATAATGAGAAACATTTCTGCTTTTGGCCAATATAGAGTAACAGAGACCAAATTTACTTTTCATCTGAAACCACCATGAATTACTAAAAGGATAGATATAGGAAACCTGTTTTCAGTACTTGGACATCAACTAGTGCATAATTGTATCCCTGAGAGGCAGGAAATAAATGGAAGTAGCTTTAGCATTGTCTCAGCTTCTGGGACACAGCACAGGAGGAAGGATCCTGGATGGGGCCTGGAAAAGCACTTGCCTGAGTCATGGGACACCAAGGTGGCTCAGTCTGTCCACAAAGAGAACCAGAGGTGTGAGGGCTGCACAGAGGTGAACCCTGGGGGATTGAAGAAGACCCCCTCTTGGTGTTCTGCTGAGCACAGATCAGCACAAACACATGTAAAAACTGTCCGAAGCTGAGCAAAGGATCTCCCAGAAGAACGAGAGGGAACAGTACCCAGTGCTTATACAGGACTGGGAATAGTGGTCCCACCAGCCAGCCATGAAGAAGTCATAATTCATGGAGCACTGGATAGAGTGCTCATCAAGTTCTCACTGCAGAAGTGTGGAATAATTAGCCCCAGACTGAGCCCTGCACAGACCCACCTAACAATCCCAAAAGCAAGACCTAAAAGGCCTGTCTATTCAAGTAACTTCAATGCATCCCAGGTCAGAGCTCAGCAAGATGTGTAGAAATACAAAAACATCCTGCACCAACAGGGTAAAACTCAATGTCTGGCATCCACTCATAGTTCACTGGGCATGCAAAGAAGTGAGAAAACACAACTACAATGAGGAGAATTAAAAAAACAAAACATGGGCGCCTGGGTGGCTCAGTAAGTTGAGCTTCTGACTTCAGCTCAGGTCATGATCTCATGGTTTATGGGTTTAAGCCCCACGTCAGGCTCTGTGCTGACAGCTCAGAGCCTGGAGCCTGCTTCAGATTCTGTGTCTCCCTCTCTATCTGCCTCTCCCTGGCTTACACTCTCTCCCTCCCTCTCAAAAATAAATAAACATTTAAAAAAACCCAGAAACTAACAATAATTGGCAAGGATGTGGAGATTGGAACCCTCATGCACTGTCAGTTGGGGTGTAAAATGGTGCACCCATTGTGGAAGACAGTACAGCCATTCTCAAAAAAAAAAATTACACATAGGATTACCACATGGCCCAGCAATTCCACTGGCACATACCCCAAAGAATTGAAAGCAGAATTTTGACGAGATATTTGTGCATCCATATTCATAGCAGCATCATTCACAGTAGATAAAACATGGAAACAAGCCATGTGTCCATCAGTGGATGCATGGACTACCAAAGCATGTTCTATACATACAATGGAATATTGTTCTTCCTTAAAATAGAATGGAATATTAGTTTGCCTTAAAAAGGAAGGAAAGATATAAATGGCGCTGAAACAGGACCCAAAGCCCAAATTCCAGGAGGGTGAGCGAGTGCTGTGCTTTCATGGGCATCTTCTCTATAAAGCAAAGTGTGTAAAGGTTGCCATAAAGGACAAACAAGTGAAATACTTTATACGTTACAGTGGTTGGAATAAAAATTGGGACGAATGGGTTCCAGAAAGCAGAGTACTCAAGTACGTGGACACCAATCTGCAGAAACAGCGAGAACTTCAAAAAGACAATCAGGAGCAGTATGCAGAGGGGAAGATGAGAGGCGCTGCCCCAGGGAAGAAGACCGCCGGCCTGCAGCAGAAAAGTGTTGAAGTGAAAACCAAAAAGAACAAACAGAAAACACCTGGAAATGGAGATGGTGGCAGTACCAGCGAGACACCTCAGCCTCCTCGCAAGAAAAGGGCCCGAGTGGATCCTACCGTTGAGAATGAGGAAACATTCATGAACAGAGTTGAAGTGAAAGTAAAGATTCCTGAAGAATTAAAACTGTGGCTTGTTGATGATTGGGACTTAATTACCCGGCAAAAACAGCTGTTTTATCTTCCTGCCAAGAAGAACGTGGATTCCATTCTAGAGGATTATGCAAATTACAAGAAATCTCGAGGAAACACAGATAATAAGGAGTACGCTGTGAATGAGGTGGTGGCCGGCATAAAGGAGTACTTCAATGTGATGCTGGGGACTCAGCTGCTCTACAAATTTGAGAGGCCGCAGTACGCTGAGATTCTCGCAGACTACCTGGACGCGCCCATGTCCCAGGTGTACGGGGCGCCGCATCTACTGAGATTGTTTGTACGAATTGGAGCCATGTTGGCCTATACTCCTCTGGACGAGAAGAGTCTTGCATTGTTGCTGGATTATCTTCATGACTTCCTAAAATACCTGGCAAAGAATTCTGCAACCTTGTTTAGTGCCAGCGATTATGAAGTTGCCCCGCCTGAGTACCATCGGAAAGCTGTGTGAGGCGAGGCGCTGACGCTGTTTGGATTTCTGTAAACGCATTTTTGTTTAGTCCTCCTCTTGTACAAATGATGTACTTTGCAAATGTTAGTATATAACAGAATTGATGTTGATCTTAAACAGAGAAAATAAAAGGGGTTATAGCTCCTTTTTTCTTTTCTTTTTTTTTCATTTCAAAGTCGCTACCAGTGTATTCAGTGATGGACGACGAGAGACATACTGTAGAGTGTTTTATTGCCTAGTCGACCAAGCTCCTTTTGAATGCTGGTGGTTCTATCCCTTTGACACTCCGCACTTTTATAATATGTGTTAATGCTGTATGACAAACTGCTCTGATTCCTAGTGCCAAAGGTTCAATTCAGTGTATATACCTGAACACGCTCATCCGTCTGTGCTCCTTTTTTATGGTGCTTAAAGTAAAGAGCCCATCCTACAGGCCGTCCATGCTGTTCCTTAGGCATCGTCCCTTTGCTCCGATTGTTGAAGAATGGTGGCTTGTTTCATGGTTTTGTATTTGTGTCTAATGCACGTGTTAACATGATAGACGCAATGCGTTGTGTAGCTACAGTTTTCTGGAAAAGCCAATCTTTTAGGAATTGTTTTTCAGATCTTCAATAAATTTTTTCTTTAAATTTCAAAAAAAAATAAAAAATAAAAAGGAAGGAAATTCTGACACAAGGTACAACCTGGATGAATCTTGAGGACATTGTGCTATGTGAAATAAGCCAGTCACAAAAAGACAAACACTGTAGGATTCCACTTACATGAGGTCCCTAGAGTAGTCAAAATAGGCACAGAAAGTACAGTAGTGGTTGCCAAGGGCAAGGTAGGTATTATTTAATGAATATAGTCTTAATTTTGCAAGATGACAAGGGTTCTTGGTGGTAATGGTTACACAATAATGGGAATATAAGGAATGCCATTGAACTGTACACTTTAAAATGGTTAGGATGGTATATGTGTATTTTACCACAGTAACATAATTAGGATCAGCCCACGAAGTCTGTCCTTGGACCCACCGCTACAGCAGTGAATGCAGACAGGTAAACAAAGCCTCACACTAAAGACCCTTAGTCATACATCATGTCAGCTTTGACAACAGTTACAAGGCATACTTAAGGACCAAGCACAGTTTGAAGACACAGAGCAGCACCAGAACCAGACCCGGGTGTGGCAAAAATGTTGGAATTACCGGACAGGTAACATAAACTATGACTCATATGCTAAGGGCTCTGATGGATACAGTAGACAGCATGAGGAGCAGATGGGCCATGTGAGCAGAGAGATAGAAGTGCTAAGGGGGGTGGGGTTAAAGGGAAATGTTAGAAATCAACACACTGTCACAGAAATGAAGACCCCCTTTGCTGGACTCATCAGCAAAGTGGACATGGCCAAGGGGACAGTCATGAATCCTGAAGATATGTCCAAACCCTGACAGGCAAAGAGAAAAAAAGTGAAAAAATAACACAATGCCCCAGAACGGTGGGACAATCACAAGAGGTGTCACATACACATAGTGGGAATATCAGATGGAGAGGGAAAAGAGAAAGGAATAGAAGGAATATTTGAAGCCATAAGGAGTAATGACTAATGACTAATGGTAGACACCAAACCACAGATCCAGGAACCTTAGAGAACATCATCAAATAAGATATATGGAGAGACATATCATATTCAGTGCAGCAAAAAATTAGAGGAAATCTTGAAAGACATCAGAGGAAAAATCCTTGCCTATAGAGGAACAATGTTATCAGGCTTCTCATAAATCATGAGTTCAAGAAGAGACTGCAATGCGATTTTTAAAATGTTTTAAGTGGGGTGCTTGGGTGGTTCAGTTGGTTAAGCATGCAACTTCAGTTCAGGTCATTATCTGTTTCATAAGTTTGAGCCCCAAATCGGGCTCTGTGCACTGACTGGTGAGGCCTGCTTGGGATTCTCTCTCTCTCCTTCTCTCTCTGCCCCCCCCCCACTGTGATCTCTCTCCCTCTCTCTCTCTCTCTCAAAATAAATAAATATTTTATAAAATGAAATAAAATCTTAAAAAAAAGAATTAAAGACTGCTTCAGTCAAAAACAATATATTTTAAACAGTATTCACAATAGCCAACAATGATAGCCAGAAAGCAGTGAATAACATACTCAAAGTGCTGGGGGTGGAGGAAGGAAATACCAACCAAGAATTTTATGTCCAGCAAAATTATCTTTAAAAAAATGAAGGCATAATAAAAACATTCCCATATAAACAAGAGCTGAGAGAAGTTGGTGCTAGCAAATCTGCTTCCTAAGTTTTATTTAGGAAAATTCTTTGGGTTGAAAGCAAGGACAATGGATGGTAATTAGGATGCACATGAACAAATGAAGTTCTCTGGGACTGGTACTTATGCAGATCATTGTAAGAGACTGCATAATGTATATACCCTCTCTTTCATCCCCTTAACTTGTTTAAAAAGCTGTTGCATAAGGCTATATATATATATATATATATATATATATATATATCAAGTATACAAATGTATACAATCATACACACACACACCCACACACGTATTTGGGTATGTGTATACAAAGAAGCATAATATTTCTGATGATAATAGCACAGAGGCCATGGGTGGGTAAAGAAATCACATAGGAAGATGTGCACAATGAGGTAACTGAATGCTATTGTACGGTTGTACAGTGGCTACTGCTGAGGAAACAGCAGCATGGAGGGGAATTTCCAATATCATCACTCCCTAGTGTCTTTTTGTTCAACAGGTCTTTCCTCTGCTTATGTTTCCTCTTTCATTTTCCCCATAAGGGCAAGAAGAAACCCAGTGTCCCCTTGAAACAAACTTTGCCAAGCCTTATTCAACTGCACGAGGAGACTCCTCCCCCCAGATCCCAATAGCACTGCACTTATAGCATCCCCAGCATCCATATTCCCACTGTCACCCCCATCAACCCTGTCTAGGCTTTTCCTATCATGTCCCTAGAGTCCTTCCAGCCACCACCCTCTCTGCCTGATTCCAAAGCCACCGCACACTTAAGTATATGGTAAGGCAACAGCTCACACTTAATACCAAAATCCATATTCGTTTCCTATTGGTGCATAACAAATGATCAGAAACCTATCATTTTACCTAAAAACACATATTTATCATCTCACAGATCTGTAGGTCAGAATTCTAGAATGATATGGCTGGATTGTCTGCTCAGGGCATCACAAGGACTTTAAAACAAAATACATTACTAGAGGTAAAAAAAAAAGACATTTAAAAAGTGTAAAAGGATCAATTCATCATGAATTGTGTCGTGTATCATGAAGATGCAATAATTATAAAGATAGAAACATCTAACAACAGAGTCCCAAAATTCATGCTGCCAGAACTGACAGAATTGAATGGAGAAACAGACATTAAAAATAACAAGCTGAATATGTTAACAACTCACTTTCAGTAGTGGATAAAAAGCTAAGCTGAAGATCACCAATGATGAGCAAGCCTGGAACAACACCAGACCTCAAGAACCGTAGAACGCCTAACCAGGCAATAGCACACACATTCTCCAGAACTCATGGAATAGTCTCCAAAATAGACCATTTGCTAGGTCAAAAAATAAACCTCAAATAAATTTAAGGGACTGAAATTTAAGGGACATACAAATTATGTCCTCTCACCAAAATGGAATGAAATCTGAATAGAATAATAGAATAAAATCTGGGAAATTCACAAATATGAGTAAATTAAACAACATACTCCTCAGTAACCAGTGGGTCAAAGACAGTATCACAGGATAAGTTAGAAAATACTTGGAAATAGATTAAAATGAAAGCACAAGAGTGAGCGAGAGAGGCGAGAGAGGGAAGAGAGATCCCCCCCATCACATGTAAAAACATAAGACATGTATGGGGCACCCGGGGGCTCAGTTGGTTAGGTGTCCGACATCAGCTCAGTTCATGATCACATAGTCTGTGATTTCGAGCCCCTCATTGGGCTCTGTGCTGACAGCTCAGAGATTGGAGCCTGCTTCAGAATCTGTGTCTCCCTTTCTCTCTCCCCTCCCCTGGTTGTGCTGTCTCTCTCTCTCTCTCAAAAATAAACATTAAAAAACATAAGAGATCTAGCTCAAGCAGGTCTTAAAAGTATGTATAGCTTTAAATTCCTGCATGAAAAACAAGAGAGTTCTCAAATGAATACCTAACCTTCCACCTTAAGTAACAGAAAGAAGCAAAAACTAAACCCAAAGCAAACAAAAGGAAGGGGGTAATAGAGATGAGAGTGGATCAATGGCATACAAAATAAAATAGAGAAAACTGAAGTTCTTTGACAAGATCAACAGAACTGATAAACCTTTAGCTAGACAATGAAAAAAAGAAAGGCTTACATTAATAAAGTTAGTGATAATTACCAAAAAAAAAGTTAGTGAAGGAATATTTTTAACAACTGTTTGCCAACTACTGAGAAATTTATATGAAACGGGCAGGTTCTTAGAAAGGAACGAGCTATCTAAACTGACCTCAGTAGAAATAAAATGTCTGCATAGACCTATTCCAAGAGACTGAGTTAGTACTTTTAAGATGTGCCAGAAAGAAAAACCCCAGACCAGAGGCTTTCAAGGGTAAATTCTACCAAACACTTAAAGAAGAAGTAATACTCATTCACAAACTCATCCAAAGAGAAATAAGCAAGGGAAGGGAGAAATAGAAGGGAAGGGAGCCCTTCTCAGTTCAGTCCTGAAGGCTAGTATTTCCCAGACCCGACAAAGACACCACAAGAACAGAAAACTGCAAACCGCTATCTATTATGATGCAGAAACAAAAGTCCTCAATAAAATACTATCCAACTGAATCCAGTAACAAATTAAAAGCATCATACACCATGACCAAGTGGTATTTGTGCTAGGGATGTAAGGTTGGATTAACATGCAAAAACAATGTGATAAACTCTATTAATAGACTAAGGACAAAATCCACACGCTCATCTCAATAGATGCAAAAAAAAAAAAAAAAACACCTGACAAAAATCAATACCATTTCATGATAAAATGATCAACAGACTTGGAGTATCAGGGACTTCATGGACTTGATAAAGAGCATCTACAAAACCCCCACAGCTAACATCATACTTAACGGTGAAAGACTGGGTGTGTTTTCCATAAGATGAGGAACAAGACAAGGATGTCTGACCTCACCACTTCCATTCTAGTCAACATTGTTCTGGAGGCTCCAGCCAGAGAAATTAGATAAGAAACGAAAAGAAGACATCCAGATTGGAAAGTAAGAAGTCAAATTATCTCTATCTGCAGATGACATGATCTTGTGCATAGGAACTCCACTAAAAATGGTTAGAATTTATAATAGTTGCAGGATACAACATCAATATGCAGAAATGAATCAATTTCTGTACACTAGCAATGAACAATTTGAAAATGAAATTAACAAAACAGTTCCATTTACAATAATATCAAAAAGAATAAAATACTTAGGAATACATTAAACAAAAGACGTGGAAACTTTTTTAAACTTATTTTTAAATCTAAATTGCAGTTATTTAACTTACAGTGCAATATTGGTTTCAGGAGTAGAACTCAGTGATCCATCACTTACATACAATACCCAGTGCCTATCACAGCGTCCTCCTTAATGCCCATCACCCATCTAGCCCATCTCCCACCCACCTCACTCCATCAACCATCAGTTTGTTCTCTATAGCTAAGAGTCTCTTGTGGTTTGTTTCCCTCTCTTCTCTCTCCTTCCCTTCCCCTATGTTCATCTGTTTTGTTTCTTAAATTCCACATATGAGTGAAATCATATGGTATTTGTCTTTGTCTAATCGAGTTATTTCGTTTAGCATAATACATTCTGGCTCCATTCACATCATTGCAAATGGCAAGATTTTATTCTTTTCCATCGCCAAGTAGTATTATACCAAATCTTTTTTTTCAAGTTTATTTATTTATTTTGAGAGATTATAAGCAGGGGAGGGCCAGGAAGAGAGGGAGAGAGAGAATCCCAAGCATGCTCCTTGCTGTCAGCATAGAGCCCAACGTGGGGCTTGATCCCATGAACCATAAGATCATGACCTGAGCTGAAACCAAGACTCAGACGCTTAACTGACTGAGCCACCCAGGCACCCCCACATCTTCTTTATCCATTCATTAGTCATTGGACAGTGACTAATTGAGACCTAGGGACAAGGACATCTAGGACCAACTCGGGGGACAGGGACGTGTGGGACAGACCTGGAGCACAGGGACATCCAGGACAGACCTAGGGGACAAGGAAATATAGGAGATACCTGAGGACAGGGACATCTAGGACAGAACTGGGGCCCAGGGACATCCAGGATGGACCTACGGGACAGGGACATCCAAGACAGACCTGGAGACATGACAGGTAGGACAGACCTGGGGATAGGGACACCTAGGACACATGTGAAGGATAGGGACATCCAGAACAGACCTGGGGGATAGGGATATCTAGGACAGTCCTGAGGGACATGGAAAGATCTAAGACAGACCTGGGGGACAGGGATATCCAGGACAGATGTGGGGGACCTGACATGTAGGAGAGACCTGGGGACAGGGACATCTGGGTGAGACCTGGGGAACAGGGACAACCAGGGCTGACACTGGGGACAGGGACATCCAGGACAGACCTGGGGGACAGGGACATCTAGGACAGACCTAGGGACCTGACATATAGGACAGACCTGGGGACAGGGACATCCAGGACAGACCTGAGGAACATGGAGATCTAGGACAGACCTGGAGACAGGAACATACAGGACAGACCTGGGGGACAGGGACATCTGGGTGAGACCTGGGGGACAGGGCATCCAGGACAGGTCTGACTTCCACCAGGCAGCAGGAGGTCCAGCTGACATGCAGGAGACCCAGAGCCCCGGTCAGCCAGAAGCCTTGTCTGCACAGACTTGCATGTCCTGGCATCCAGCTGAGCCAGATCCACTCCGAGCAGCCTGGCCCCTACATCAGGTCTGGTGCTGAGGCCTTATGACAGCAGGAGCTGGACAAGAGTCCCCGGGTGGAGGGCTTGTGTGGCACCCCGTTTCCGGGCCAGGACCCAGGAGCCAGAAGCAGCTGGGGACACACAGGCCCTTTGAACTGGGTAATCAGGAGGCAGATTCCTGTGGTGCCAAGTGTCTGCTGGTGGGGGCTGGCCAGGCTCCCTGCTGGCAAAGTCACCTCCATCACGCCTGAGGGGTGGGACCTGGGCGCTGCAGAACACACTCCACAGCACGGTGTGATTGCAAAGGGACCTCTGCTTTGGGGGGCTGGCCGAGGGACCGAGAAGCCGTCCCACATGCCTGTAATCCTGTCGACTGTGCTCCACTTCACCCAAGGCACCTTCCAGCTGCTTGGGGAGCAGTTCGCCACCACTGTCCCCTGGGGGCCACACAGCCACGCTGTCCTGCCACCTTGGCTGGGGGCTCTGCTGGGCAGGGTCTTGCTTTCCTCCCTGGATCCCTGAAGGCAGTGGACTCCCCAAGTAAGGAGGGCAGCAGCATCCAAGGAATGTCCTCCCAATCCAGCCCCCACCCCAGCCAGGGTGCCCACGGTCAGCCCTGCCCCCAACCCCAGCCATGGTGCCCGACTGTGGGGGGCCTGTCACTGGCCAGGCCCCCTCCCCTCTGCCATTCCAGCAACACTGCCTGGTAGCTAAGACTGTCCCTGCTCCTCCTCAGGCCTGGTCCCACCTCTTGCCCAGCGCTCTGTGGTTATGTGCAGACACCAGTGGAAATGGCTGAGGCCCACTGAGCATTCACAGGTGTGCTCAGCATCCTCTTCACGGATGCTGATGACCTCAGTAACCTCAATACAATCATCAACATCCTCGTTTAAAGATAATGCCCCTTTCTGCAGAAACAACTCCTATTCCTGTGGCTTAACTGTCCCTGCCCACCTGCTCCTCACTCCCACATCCCCTCCTGTGCCCCCTGGACTGTCCCTGCCCACCTGCTTCTCACCCCCATGTCCCCTCCCGACCACACCCCAGTCTGTGTCCCTGCCCTGGAGACCCAGTCCACCCACATCTTGGGCCTTGCTCTGGTGCCCCCTACCCAAGTTTTGCCAGGGCCAGGCCACATCAGGAGAGCAGGAATAGGGGTCCTGGCCCTGACAGGATCCTAGGGTGTCAGCAGTAGGCCGTGGGGTCCTGAGTGCAGGGTCAGCCCAGGTATGGTCATCACTGCGCCTCATGCCTGAGCTGGGTCTGACCCGTGCCTGTCCCCTGCCTCCTGTTCAAAGCCCTCTCCCAGGCCCACGCCATCCCTCCAGCCCTGGGCAGCCTCCCTGTGATTTGTACCCCCTGAGCCACCAGTTCCCAGCCCTCTCCAGGAAGGCTCAGCCACAGTCAAAGCCCCAACCCCACCTTGAACTGCAGCTCCATGCTGACCTGGCACCAAGGTCCCCACCCCAGACCTAGGCCCTGCAGGCAGACAGATGAGACCTCCCTGTGGTTCACCCATGAGTCGAGGGTGGTCTGTCATGCAGCAAACGCTGAGTGCTACGCAGCTAGCCGGCAGTAGCAGGAGCTGGGGGGCTGGGGCGGACCACGGTGTGCCCTGGTTCTCTGCCCACACCACAACTGCTGTCTCTCCCAGAGCAGCCCTCTGCTGATGGCCTGAGAATCACCCCCCCAGCCACAGAGCCCGTGTCCCTGTGAGCCCAGCGTGGGGAGCAGAGCGTGTGCCCGGGGAGGCAGAGGGGCACCACAGGGGCCGGCCCAGCCTGCTGGAGGGTCTGCCTGGCCTGAGCACAGGGAACAGCTGGCTGGACCCTGAGGGTGCCCAGCTGCAGTCTGGAGGGGTCCTGGACATGGGCCTGCTCTGGGCCTCAGTTTCCCCAGCTGTAAAAGGCGGGGCTCATCAGATCTTCCCTGGGAGCACGGAGTACGTGGCCTGTTCTTCCAGACACGGCCTCCCCCTCCCACAGCTGGTTCCCATTAGACCAGGGCTGGCTCCCCCAACTTAGGGAGCTCCTCAGGCAAATAAGGAAATCTGATCTGACCATGGCTCATCCCACATTCCAGCCCTGGGAGCCCCAGAGCAACTCCTGCCTCCTCAGCCCCTATGGGACCTCACCCTCAAGCGGCTTCAGAAGGCAGACAGGGGTTCCTGGGAAGAGGACCTGGGAGGAGGCCCGTTCTATTGGGGGAACCATTTGCAGAGCCCCCCTTGTGTGGCCTAGCTCCCAGGCTGCTGGGGCCCTGACAGGGGCCAGCAGCTGCACGCCTTTGCAGGGCCAAACACCAGCCTGTCCCAGATCCCCGCATGGTGTGCGGAGGGGGAGAGTTCCAAGAATGGCACCAGGTCCCCACCAGCCCATCCCTGATCCCTGCATGATGGGGGCGAGGGGGGTGGTTCTGGGGATGGGACAAGGTCCCCACCAGCCCGTCCCTGATCCATGCATGACAAGAGGGTGGTTCTGGGGATGGGACAAGGTCCCCACCAGCCCGTCCCTGATCCATGCATGACAAGAGGGTGGTTCTGGGGATGGGACAAGGTCGCCACCATCCTGTCCTGGATCCCGGCATGGCAAGCAGGAGGGGATTTCTGAGGATGCCGCAAGGTCCCCAATCCTCACCCCTCAAGGACCCGCCCAGTAAGAAGGAAGGGCAGAAGCTGCCCCAGAACCCCCAGCAGCCCACCCTGCTTGTGAGCATGGGGCCAGCTGTGAGTGCTGGGACTCCACATGTCCACCTGCCCCAGCCTGTCTCCTCCCCCGACCTGGCCACCTGGCCTGTGTCTGTCCAGTCTCTTGACCAGGAGGGTTACTTGGCATCACACAGACAAAGGTTATAGGGACAGAGGACTGAGCAGGCAGGCGGTCCTGGGGGGCATGTGTGTGCATGTGCATGTTTGTGGGCTGTGTGTGTGTGTGAACTGCGTGTGTGCATGTGTGTGCATGTGTGTGAGCTGTGTGTGTGAGCTGCATGTGTGTGTGCATGTGTATGTGAACTGCATTGCGCATGTGTGAGCTGCATGTACGCATGTGTGTGAGCTGCATGTGTGCATCTGTGTGCTGCATGTGTGCATGTGTGTGTGAGCTGCATGTGTGTGTGCATGTGTGTGTGAACTGCATTGCGCATGTGTGAGCTGCATGTACGCATGTGTGTGAGCTGCATGTGTGCATCTGTGTGCTGCATGTGTACATGTGTGTGTGAGCTGCATGTGCGTGTGAGCTGCATGTGTGCATGTGTGTGTGAGCTGCATGTGCGCATGTGTGTGTGAGCTGCATGTGCGCATGTGTGTGAGCTGCATGTGTGTGTGCGTGTGTGTGTGAGCTGCATGTGTGTGCATGTGTGTGAGCTGCATGTGTGTGTACATGTGTGTGAGCTGCATGTGTGTGTGAGCTGCATGTGTGTGCATGTGTGTGAGCTGCATGTGTGTGTACATGTGTGTGAGCTGCATATGTGTGTGCATGTGTGTGAGCTGCCTGTGCACATGTGTGTGAGCTGTCTGTGCGCATGTGTGTGAGCTGCACGTGTGTGCATGTGTGTGAGCTGCCTGTGTGCATGTGTGTGTGTGCTACATGTGTGTGTGCATGTGTGTGTGAGCTGTGTGTGTGCTCTGCGTGGGTGAAGCAGCCATGTGTCTTCACTCTCTAGGACAGGAAATGAAGCCCGTGCACCCGGCCGGACGTGCTGCCTGCCCCGGTGGACCCAGCCTGGCTCCTGACTCTGGATCCTCTTGGTGGGGTCTGCTGGGCAAAGGGCTTGGGAGGGGATGCACACTCAGGGGCTTCTGGCCCTGGCGGGGGCCTGTTGGGGTGGCAATGCCTGGCTGGTGAGGAAGCTGGTGGCCAGAACAGATGCTGGAGACCCTCCTTATCTGGGTCCTTTGGCTCTCCCAAGACACCAGAGGCAGGAACTGGTGGGCCTGGGACCAGTGCCAGCCAGGCAGGGCTGGAAGAGCCACCCAGCACCAGCCAAGACCAACAGGGATCCCAGAGGCTGCTTGGGCTTTGCCCACCCCCCCTCCCGCCACCTCAGTTGGCCTCTGGGAGCAGCCAGGACCTGTTGAGCGGGACTGTCCTGCCCAGGTCTAGCCCAGCCCTGGAGTTCTGTGATTCCAGAATACCTGGAACCTGGCAGGCTTACCTCTCGACCCCCACCATCCTGGGATTCTGCCCACTCATCTCTCCCCAGGTGCCCACCCCTCTGTCCATTCCCTCTGTACTCTGGGCTTGTCCCCACCACTGCCAGGACCACAGCCCTCCACCCAGCAGCAGAGTCTGCAAGCCCCGGGAAGCCTCACTGCCTGTAGGACACCCAGCTCCAGGGCATTGCTGGAGCTGTTGCTGGAGCCGTTGCCGGAGCCGTTGCCCTTTGTCAATCACCCAGAGTGTGGTCTACACTGGACATGCAGGCAGGTTCTGGGGAACACACATGCACACACATACATGTGCAAATATGCAATCTCACACCAACAGTTGTGCACATGCAGACATATGCACACAAGACGCTCACACACACAGCTGCACACACAGGGCCATCACTTTCTCTGGACTTTGAGCCACAGCTGCCTCCACACCCATCCCCTTCTTGGTCTGCTGATGGTTGGCCCTGAGTCCAGTCACACAGGCTTCCTCTGTGCAATGTCCGGCCCTCAGGTGAACTCCTGTCCCCATAGAGAGAGCAAGACTGTCCCGCATGCATCACCCCACCCAACAAATGCCAGCCAAGCTTAATTGACACCTACGCACTCTCGCTCCAGTCTTCGGGAGCTCTGGGGGCCTGGGCCTGGGGTCAAGAAGCAGGAAAGGTAGGGCTCATCCCTTTGAGGGCAACCAGCCCAGGTCACACCACAGAAGCAGTTGAGATGGGATCTGAGCCCAGGGGAGTGGGTGTCAAAGCTGGGCCTTCACACTTGCGTGCACACAAGTTCACCATCAAGTGCTGCATCTCTGGAGTTAGGACTGCCTCATGGCCCCAGATACTCCTGATTGGGTGGCCCATGGATGAGGGTGTGGAGCAGGAGCCCAGGTCCAGCCTCTCAGGAAAGGACTGGCTGCAAGGAGCTGGGTGGAGGTCAGGAGGAGGAGGGTCCAGCACTCTGCGTTAGTGGGGACACCACGCAGGATGCACACATCCTGCACATGGGGGACTGAGGCCTGAGCAGGGATGGTAAATGAGAAGTAAACCTGAGCAGGGCCCCTTGGTGGGGAATAGGAGTGGAGGTGAGGCCAAGCCACCAGGGGTGGTTGAAATGCATGGGCAGGACCAGCTGGGTGGAGCTGGAGCCCAGGGACACACCCAGGCAGGTGGACCTTTGGGGGGAGGGTACAGTCTCACCAACAAACAATGCAGGGATGACTGCATAGACCCTTTCCTCAATTTAACTCCCTAAACACACCAGAATGAATCAGACACAAAACCATGAAGCTCTTAGAGTAAAACGCAGGGGCAAATCTTTATGACCTGGAATCTGTCATGGATTCTTGGATATGACACCAAAATCACAAGCCATACAAGAAAAATACCCCAGTTGGACTTCATGCTGACCCCAAAGTCAGTCTAGGAGCTGGAGAAGAGACAGACAGGGCCGAGGCAGACGGCCATTGGAGTCACCCTGGGCTGTTGGCTTCCCCTGATGCATGCCAGGCTGCTGCCTGATGGTGGGGCCCAGGACTTGGCAGGACCTGTGTGCAGGTCAGTGTCCTAGGCCACCCCTGGCCTGCCCAGCCCCATCCCCCACCCCAGGTGTGCCCCATCCATCAGCCTGGGTGTGCCCCACCCCCACCCCAGGTGTGCCCCATCCATCAGCCTGGGTGTGCCCACCCCCACCCCAGAGGTGCCCCATCCATCAGCCTAGGTGTGCCCCAACCCCACCCCAGGTGTGCCCCACCCCCACCCCAGGTGTGCCCCATCCATCAGCCTGGGTGTGCCCACCCCCACCCCAGAGGTGCCCCATCCATCAGCCTAGGTGTGCCCCACCCCCCACCCCAGGGGTGCCCCATTCCCCACCCAGGTGTGCCCCACCCCCACTCCAGGCCCATGTAAGGTCAATGATGCCATCTCAGTGCCTCTGGCCACCCCTCAAGCCTCAGCACATGAAGCCCCCTCCAGTCCCAGGCCCGTACACAATGCAGTATTCTCTTTTGTCTTCCTTGACCCCTCCCCCACACCCCTGTCCCTCACTGTGCCCTCCAGACCCATAGGAGAGTCCTAGGCACAGAGCTGTGACAGGAAGCCACTCCCTGGCTGTGGGTCACATGGAGCAAGGAGAACTCTGTTTTCGGAATGGGGGGGTTGGGTCTCAGTAGCCACGTGCTCTTCTGGAGAAGGACTCACATGTGCACAGGTTTCAGGGTCAGCAGCCTAAAATGTGGAGCTCTGGGGTGGCTGGGGTTCTGGTCGCAGACTGCTCTGGGGCCCAGGAATCTGTGTCTGTACCTCACAGCCCAGGTGAGGCAGGAGCCCTCAGAGTTGGGGGTGTTACTTTGGTCTGGGGGGACCTCCTCCCTCTGCACCCCCACGCCCCCTGCTGACCTGGTGGTGCAGATGAGGCTCTTGAATGGAGGGTGCCCAGAGGACCATCCCTCATCCGGAGACACACACGGGAGCCCTCCTGGACCAGGCAGACCCTCTGTGGGGAGCCCTCGGGGCACAGGTGTTTGCTGGGAAAATCTTTTGCAAAAGGAGTTGTCTCTGCTTTTAAATCAGTACTTTCCACTTACTTTCTGTATTCAGAGGCCATTATATACCTTTGAGGGTCTCAAGCATCCTGGCAGGTCCTGGGAAAAGTTGTAGGTCCCCTCACTGTGGGGCAGGGTCTGACCTGTCAAGTCCTGCTGGGATATGATGTACCTCTGACATCCAAGGAGCTTTGCAAGTGGGCTGGGAAACACATTCGGATGCAGACACAGGCTTGTACACGTGGATCCGAAAGCACTGCATATGTGGGTCCATGCACACAGAGAGATGCATGTAGATGCATGTACAGAGACGTACATATGCCCATGCACACATAGGTAGACAGGCATGCACATGTAAGTAAGTCTACACACACACATCCATGCACACACAGAGACACACACCTGTACACACAGATATCCACACGCTTCTGGGGGGTCTCTTTCCTCCTTCCTGAGCTGGACTGGGCTGGGCTGGGAGAAGAGCACTAGGAACCTGCCCTCAGGAAGCCCACACTCTGGATGCTAAGACGGAATTACCCCCGAGAAGGGCTTGAGGAGACCACCTCCCCAGATGCTCGACCTCCTGAGGCTGCTCCAACTCCCTTCCCAGGTGCTCCACCTGCCTCCCTAGGTGCTCCACCTCCCTCCCAAAGTGCTCCACCTCCCTCCTCAGATCCTCCACCTGCCAACCCAGGTGCTCCACCTCCCTCCCCAGGTGCTTCACCTCCCTCCCTAGATCCTCCACCTGCCACCCTAGGTGCTCCACCTCCATTCCCAGGTGCTCCACTTCCCTCCCCTGATGCTCCACCTCCTTCCCCAGGTGCTGCACCTGCCTCCCCAGGTGATCCACCTCCTGAGCCTGCTCCACCTCCCTCCCCGGATGCCCAACCTCCCTCCCCAGGTGCCCCACCTCCCTCCCTGGGTGCTCCACCTCCCTCCCCAGGTCCTCCACCTCCCTCCCCGGGTGCTCCACCTGAGGCTGCTCCACCTTCCTCCCCGAGTGCTCCACCTCCCTCTCTGGGTGCCCCACCTCCCTCCCTGGGTGCTCCACCTCCCTCCCCAGGTGCTTCATCTCCCTCCCCAGGTGCTCCACCTCTCTCCCTGGGTGCTCCACCTGAGGCTGCTCCACCTCCCTCCCCAGGTGCTCCACCTCCCCAGGTACCCCCCTCCCCAGGCAGCCAGCGTGGACCTACGTGAACCTGAGGCAGACTGTCCAGCTTCACTCATTAAATACTTTTGCATAAAGTCCTGGAGCATATGGGTTTGCATTCCATTTGTTGGGTGGGGAAGACAGGATGTAGACAAACAGATGATGTGAGTTCCGTAAAGATTCTGGGAGGATCCTGATCGCATGATGACAGGAACCTGCCCCAGGAGCATCCTGGTCACCGGGTGGGGTTCTCACCCCAGTCGGTGCCTCTCTTCCTCTTCAGCTTCTCCTGGCTGCCAGTGGCATCTGTGGGTCAGGCACTTGTACTTGCCCTGGTCTGAGGCCCCAGCTGTGGTTGCCCTCCTGCAGTGTGAGTGCAGGGGCCGGCCTGACCAGAACAACACACCCACTCACAAGAGCTTCCCCTCACTGAACAGATGGCCAAGCTGGAAAGCACCCGGAGAGGCCAGGAAATGCCTGTGATCACATGTCCACACAGCTGTGACAGTGTCTGGGCTGCCAATCCTTCTTCCATCCCAGCAAAGGGACGAGATGGAGACACAAGGGGGTGTCCAAACATCAGCCCCCCACCCCTTCTCAACATATGCTCTTTGATCTCCCAGCCATATTTGGCCCCCCAAACAACAGCTCCCACTGGCCCAGTGATGGCCCTTGTAAATGCCAAAGTCACAGCATCCACCTGGGGCATGAGAGACACCAGGCACAGGCTGTGTGAGCCATAGAGGCCTCAGGAGGGAAGCCTGTTCTGTCACCCAGAGCACCGCTGTGGGACAGGGCTTGCCCTGTGCCACTCATAAATGTGGCTCAGAGGGGGTCCTACTGGTGGCTTCTGTCCTTCACATGGTGATGCTGTGAAAAGATGCCAGACGGGAGCCTGGCACCTGCCCACCTCGGAAATGAGGGGTGACCACACATCCTTCTGTCCAGGCACATAGTGAGGGACTTAGGAGCACTGCTGTTGTTTATATTATCGTCATTGGTTTTCTCTCAGCCTTTCTTCCTGCTGTCTGATGTTGCTCTCCTTTTCTCCAATTTTCTGTCTTATAGTTAATTTTCAGAGATATCTCACGCATTCTTTACAGGCTGTTTGAAAAACTTGGGACAAGGTGCACTGAGTGCTGTGTGTTCATGCCTGTCTGCATGTTTCTGTGCGTATGCGTGTTTCTGAACCATCTGCAGGCCACCTCATGTCTGTGTGTTTCCAGGTGTCCGCACCTTTCCGTGGGATGCACAGGCCTCTGTGTGCACGCGCACACACATGAATAAATAACTTCATAAGTACATCTGGGTCGGTGGGAGATGGAGAAGTCCCAGGCAACTCTCTCACATTGGTTTTAATGGGTTGGCCCGTGTCCCAGGAGCCCATGTGACGGAAGGCCATGCTTGCATGGAGTGGCCACCAGAGGACATTGGGACACAACACTTTCTCCGGCCCAGTTCCATGGGCAGGGGTCTGTGTGGCAAAATGCCGAATACACAGACACATCGCACATTACAAATGCACCTAACATCATAGTAAGACAGAACAGTGGCCTGCAACCCATGGCAGGCATTGGTAGCCCAGTGCATGCATGGCTCCTGGCATGTGGATATCTAGATTCACACTTGCCATGTCTGCAAGCCACAGTTTTGCCTGAAAACAACCTCCCTTTCCTGATGTAGGTGAAAAAGCAACTAGAGAAGAAAACTACTTTCCAACATGAATTCCCCCTTCCTCCTTCTCACAAGGAATGTCGACTGTCGTAGTCTTGGGAATGTCACCCCACCCTCAGGGCCCCCGGGCAGAACGTGTCTGCACAGGAACTGCTAAAGTGGCTCTTCAGTTATCCCTTGAAGAAATCACTGCAATTGAATTGTCCACACATCAATACAATAAAAATGAACAACCCAGAGAAATGTGGGTTTCAAGTCAGTCTGTGTAATAAGACACTTACTACTGTGTTTAAACTGTAACCTTTACCCAGATGTGCAGAAAGAGGCTGATTCACCAGCAAGTCCCGCTACAATGTTCCTCATTGGTCACAGCGAATTAAGTATTTTGGCTCTTAAACTTCCCTTGCAATATCAAGACACATTTTAATTAAACTCATCCAGAAGCTCCAGAGGACAGGAAGCTTGTGTTGCAAAGCTCTGCACAGCTGCTCTCATTGTTAATTACAGATGCTACAAGCCAGCTGGGAGAATCCAGTACAGGCAGGCACCCCGGACGGACCCACCTCTAATCTACCCAGACACTGGGCTCCAACACGTGTGGGTCACAGAAGCACCAGGCCGGTGCCAGGACAGCAGCCCGCAGTGCCACCTGCCCTGTCCCCACCTCAAAGAGGGACTCAAACAGCCATGTGTAAAAGTCTGTTTCTCCCACCAACTCTTCAGCTTATTCACGTCCCTCCAGAGATGGGACAGGTGCACATTTCCACGCCTGTTTGGAGTCACGCCTCAGCCTCCCAAGGTTCTTTTGCCCCAGTTCCTGGCCTGCTCTGCCTCCAAAACACCATTTAGGTTCCCTGACCTTTATTCCAGTTTTCAGTGTTTGGTACACATGCTTTTATTTTAAGACAGATATACTGTTAATTAGCTGGTTGGCACATTCATTTATTACCTGGGATCCTCATTATTTGCAGATTCTGTATTTGTTAATTTTTCTGCTTTTTCATTCAGATTTCCTTCAATGTCTGGCAACTTGCTTGGCCCCTTTCAGTGAAGACCTAGAAACAAGAGTGGAGTCGGGGAGAAGTGCCCGCCCCCTGGGCAGATGGCTCTGTGCACAGGGCCTGCCCCTCTGTGTCACTCCGTGTTTTGGCTCTCACCCTGCAGTCCTGGGTGGCCTCAGCAGGTGACTCTCCCTCTGGCCTCAGCTTCCCTCCCTTCTGTCAGGGGATGGGGATTGAACCAGGGGTCTCTCCTCTTTCTAAAACTTCTGTAGCCCTTCTCTCCTTCAGCTCTGTGCAGACATCAGCCCCCCTGTCCTCAGAGGGAAGCTGGTCCTGAGCCTGCCTGTGGCTGTGACAGAGCACCGTGTTTCCTGCTTTGGGGAAGAACCAGCAGCCCTCGGGGAGGATGGGGCTGAGACCGGAGGCCATGCGGGTCCTGCACCCCCCAGAGCAGGCCTGAGGAGAGGGCCCCCATCTGGAGGACTGCTGTGGCTGCCACATTCTCCATCTTCCTCCCATCCTCAGCAGGATGTCCAGGCCTGGCCACCGGAGTGACATGCTGCCCTCGTGGGTTCACAGAGAAATCCTGGGAGACAATGCTGGCCATGATGGACTCCCGCCGGCCACAGAGAGTGAGGGGTTGCAGCTCCTGTCCTTCCAGAAGGGATTCTCTGGGGGGGTTCCTTGGGGCCGTGGGTACCTAGACAAGTCAGAGGGACGTGTCACATGTCTGGCCTGGTGTCCCCAGCCCTCTCCACCTTTCCAGAGCTTACCTGGGTGACGGTCACGTGCGGGCCCTGGGCTGAACCTGGGAGTGGCCTGGTGAGTACAAAGTCCCTGTACTGTGGAGGGAGAACACAGGAAGCTAGTGTGGGTCTTGCTGCCAAGGACACGTGCACCCTTGTTTGACAATCCGGGTGAAGGATCCAGCCACTGGGAAGGCACTTTGGCTGATGCATTGGGACCCTGCTTCCACTAGATGTCCTTGGGTCCAAGAGTTGGGCATTGGATGGGGCACAGATTGCTGGCCTGCCACTGGCACTGGCCACCTGGCCTGTGGCTCACACTGGTGAGTGGTCTGGAGGGTGCAATGCCACCCGCAGATTCAGGCATAAGGGTGCTCAGAGGACGGCCAGGGTGCCACCAGGGGCCAGACCAGCTGCTCGCCCACAGGAGGAACCAGAGCCAATGAGCATCTACACCACATGCCAGGCCTGGCTCCAGGGAAGCATGGGGGGTGACAAAACTGAAGTCCTGCCAACTTCTATCTCCCGAACTGACACCAGTGTACTCCATGGGTAGGGCACACTACCCAGACACGCCCACACATGTATATACTCTGATGCACACCTCCAAGCCTTCACACACCCATGCACACACTCACATACACCCCCACACCCTAAACCTTCACATACCTGTGTACACACTCATCCACATACATACCCCACACCCTCAATTCCTCACACACCCATGCACTCACATACACACCCACACACCCAAACCTTCACATACTCGTGCACACATATATATACACCCCACACCCTCAACCCCTCCCACACCCATGCATACCCACACACATGCCCCATACCCCAAACCTTCACACACACGTGCACAAACTCACACTCACATACCCCCACACGCCCGAAGTCACACACATCCAAACCTACAGACACCCAAATCTACACATGGAGTCATAAATCCATGCACATGTACACACACACACCCAAGCTCTCATATACAACTGTGCACACACACATACACACCCAAACCCACACACGCACACATGAAAACACACACTCTCATAGACCCAAACCCATGCATACACACCCATACTCACTTATTCATGTGCCCAAATTCATGCACACACACATATACAAACACACACACACACACACACACACACACACACACATGCAATGCACACACACCACGTGCCCTGTGAGGTGTCTCCACCCAGGACCAGGAACACTGCCAGCAATGCACTGAGAGAGCCTGGTGAGCTACAGGGCAGTACCCTCTCCCACAGTCCCTGAGTCAGGTTCGCCCTCCCCTTCCCACCCATGCTGCTGTCCCACTGCACCCACACAGCACCAAGCATGTGTCCCCTGACCAAACCCAGCTCTGGAGTCAGGAGGGAAAGAGGCCAGTCCTGGGCAGGGCTCCTGGTATGTCTCCTGTGCAAACACTGGTGACCACGGCCCAAGGAGCAGAGTTTAGGGACAGAGGAGGCCATAGGTCTGGTTAGAAGGTGGGACCCTCTGTGAGGAGCTGGAAGCCTGCAGTGGTGAGCTGGTGCCCACCTGGGCATAGCCTGTGTGCAGATGTGCTTGTGTGGAGGGCTCCACAGTGTTGGCGCACCTCTTTCACCTCCGTTTCTGTGTCCAGACCACCCCTTGGGACTTGACCCTGTCTTCCTGCTGAGGCTTGCAGCCTGGAGGGTGTAGGGAAGATCTCCCTCCTGAAGACAGTTCAGCACCCACCCATTTCCCACCTTCCACACGTGCAGTGTTCCAGCTGCCAGGAGACTCCCACACTCCATCCCCTGTCTGTCCTCCTGGATGCCCTCTGTCCACCCAGGTCCAAATCCCTGCTGTCTGCCCACTTCTCGGGGCCTCGCCACAATGCCCCTTCTGCTATTGGCTCAGTCCTGCACCTTCCCAGGGCTCTGGAGGGTAGGGTCCAGGTGTGCCACTCACAGAGGTCTGTGCTCCACAAATGAACAAGCGAATCACTTCCTCCAGCACAGAACTTATCCTGACCCTTTCAGCCCCATGCAGACAGCAAGCAGGGCTGTGTCAGCATGGGCCTCATTCTGCCTCTCACTTTTATCGGACTCAGAACATAAGGAAAGAATCAAGCTTTGAAGGAGGTATCATTTCCAAAGCTAAGCAAAGATTTTTGTTTTGGAAACTTCTCCTTTGAAAATCACGGAAAGCCAGTGCTGACAGGCACGCTCTCCTCTGAATCTAGAGTGATTTGTTTATTCAGGCCGCACGCTCTCTGGGATGGCATCTGGAGATAGACGTCTGCTTTTGGTGAGAGTGTGTGACTTCGGTGGTGCCTGGCATGCAGCAATGTCAGCCTCGCGAGCGCCAGCCGCCTTTCTAAAACAGGAGGCTGGTCGGGGGCGGGCGCCCAGGGTGGAGCCCTTCCACGGAGACCAGGGACTGTGCTTGTCTCCTCACAGTCCTCTTCTCTACAGGAGGGGGATGCAGGCACACCCACCCCTCCTCCCCCCAGATCCCCCTCTAACCTTCTGACTTTCTGCCTCCTGCCCCCACCCCAGGAGACACTCCTGGGCTTGGAGGTGCACGCAAACTGGGGTTTCAAGGGTTAGGACAGTAAAGGTGCACCTGGGGGGCTCAGTCAGTTAAGGGTCAGACTTGGGCTCAGGTAGTGATCTCAGAGTTCGTGGGTTTGAACCCCACGTCTGGCTCTGTGCTGACAGCTCAGAGCCTGGAACCTGCTTCAGATTCTGTGTCTCCTTCTCTCTGCCCCTTTCCCACCCCTGCTCACTCTCTGTCTCCCTCTCTCTCAAAAACAAACAAACAGACAAACATTAAAAAAAAAGATTTAGGGAAGTAAAAAGCAGCTTCTCCAGAGGCACAGCCCTCAGGAGCCAGGCCTCATGCAGCCACAGCCCTAAGCAGGGTTTGGCACCAACTGTGTGCCGCCCACTTTAACCTGGGCAGTTCCCTGTAGGGTGGCAGAGGAATCCAGCTGCAGTGGGTTTTCCTGATGTACTCACACACTGATCGGGACTTCCAGTGTCCCCTGTGGGCCTGCCTGGGCCTCACCCCAGACACTGACGTGCCATAGCCACCTGTCCTGCCTCGCTGTCTCCCACCTGCTCTTTTTAAAATTTTTTAAAAAAACATTTATTCATTTTTGAGAGACAGAGAGAGACAGAGCATGAGCAGGGGAGGGGCAGAGAGAGAGAGAGGGAGACACAGAATCTGAAGCAGGTTCCAGGCTCAGAGCTGTCAGCACAGAGCTGACGCAGGGCTTGAACTCACGAACTGCTAGATCGTGACCTGAGCTGAAGTCAGATGCTCAACCGACTGAGCCACCCAGGCGCCCCTATCTCCTGCCTGTTCTTGCCCACAGAGAACCCAGGCAGTGGGCAAGCCCAGAGGCTGGGGTGCTCAGGACTTGGTCTCCATCAGACACTGCAGCCTGCAGTAGCGGGTGCCTGCCTCTCTCGCCCATGCATCTACAGGGCTGAGGGACCCTGTGACGCAGAGCAAGCTCCAGAGAGGCCTGGCCCCTCAGGCCTCTGTCTCTTCCCACCCCCACTCCCCACTGCACTGCTGTGCCCACAAACAGTGATGTCCCCTCTTGGACCCCACTCACTCTTGGGCCCACCATGACTTCCCATCTGTCCGGGCTTCATTGCTATAAACACCATGCACCACAACAGAAACCACCCCATTGAAAACGTGCCAGACACGTGGAACACATTGGCAGGTTTCCATGGATGGGACCGGTGTCCACCGGCCCATCGCCGTGAGCCCCCAGCCGCACCTCCCTGGCCTGCTGCAGGTCCTGGTCTGCCTGTCAGCCTGTGGTCAGCCTGCCCGGAGTGACAGGAGGGAGTTCCTGCTGAGCTGATGGAGGCACCGGGACCCCTCACCCGCCAGGCCGCTGCCCCCACAGTGGGCTCCATTGTGCTCTTGCTGTCTCTTCGGCCATGTGGGGGAAAGAAGGGGGCTTCTTCAGGGCTGTAGCTCTAAGGGTCCTGGAACAGGACAAGGAGCAGAGAGGCAGTGGTGACCTGGGCCAGGGGCTCTGCTGGTTGAGACATGCGTTCTGTAGGGTCTGCATATTGTAGATGCAGAGGCGGGAAGTGACTTTCCCCAACAGTGAGAAGGGTCACTGAAGGTGGAGGTGTCCACTCCCTGTGGGTACATGAAGAGTGAGGGCTGGACCACAGCTCTCCTGGAAACAGAAGGGCAGATCCCAAGATTCCCCCAGTATCCCTGCTCTGGTGCACACACAGCTGTTCCCAGTAACACGGTCCAACACTAATGAGACGATGCTGTGACGAGATTCTGCAGATGGAATCAAGGTCCCAGATCAGGGCACTGTCCAGGTGGGCCTGCCCTCATCACATGAGGTCCTTTATAAGCAGACTTTTCAACTGCTGGTCACAGAAGGGGAGTCTGAGATTCACAGCATGAAAAGGATGCAGGCATGACGATGGAGGGGGTCATGGGGCGAGGAATGCATGTGACCTCTAGGAGCTCAGAGCGGCCCAGCCGACAACCAGAGAGGAAAGGGGGGCCTCAGTGCCACTGCTGCAAGGAGCTTGATTCTGCTCGAAGGAGTCCAGATGACGCAGCTCGGCCAACAGCCTGCTTGCAGACTTCTGGCCTCCAGACCCAGGAGACAGCACATTCCTCTTGTGTCCACCCACCCAGTTTAAGCGCTTTGCTATGGCAGCCACAGGAAACTGACACAGATCCTCTTACCAGGACATGGGGCACCACTGTCATAACACCTAAAAACGTGGAAGTGGCTTGGGCATTGGGCAGCGGCTTGAGATTCTTGAGACACATAAGAGAAAATCCCAGGCTGCCGTGAACAGACTGTTGGTGGAAATGTGCTGTCATAGCGCCAGTGGGCACTCTGAGATGGGGGGAGGGGCACTTGTCACAGCAGCAGAGTGAACTGTGTCCTCCTGAACTGTGTCCGGCTGAACTGTGTCCTCCTGTTGGACGCAGGGCAGAACTTGAGAACCGTGACCCTGGGAGATTCCTGGGTCAGGGGAGAAAGGTGCATCTGGTTTGTAGTGAGGTGGAGAGAGATGGGGGAAGACGGCAGCTCCTGAAGCTTTGGGACGTGCTCAGCCGGTCCAGGTGGCACCCACTCGGGGGTGGGAACGCATGTCCCTGAGAGACCCTCCATGTGGCTCACAGGTGTCCAGGCCTCTCTACACAGGCCAGGAGCAGAGGCAGTCCAGCCAGGACCGCGTTCTGATGGTGTGACCCACCGGGTCTCAGAGAAAGTAGTATCAGCAGAAATACTGCGTGCTTAGACTGGAAGGGACCAAGGGAAATGGGCTGTTGCATTTCCAGAGTTGCACAGGAGGAAAACAGGCTGTGGACCCGCGCTGCCCTTCAGGGAAAGGCTGAATGACTCCAAGAGCACAGAGCACAGCCTTGATTCACAGAGGATTGCTCTCATGCCTTGAAACCCACTGGAGCTCACCCTGCTGGATTCTGATATTTCTTGGGACTCTTTTCCAACCCCCACCCCCGACTCACTGCCTTTCTAAGTAGACTTTCTTTTTTAGAGCAGTTGTAGGTTCATAGCAAAATTGAGTGGAAGGTACAGAGATTTCCCAGACATGCCCTGACCCCACACCAGAGATGTGCCTTTATTCATAAAGGAGTCCATGCTGACACATCATTGTCACCCAAAGTGCACCGTTTCCAGTAGGGTTCAGTCTTGCTGCTGCGCATTCTGTGTGACAAGTGTATCCACCACTGCAGCCGTATCTCACACAGTGTGTGACGTCACCGCCTTGACAGCCCAGCCCTCCTGCACCCTGAGTCATCCCTGCCCCCCCCCCCCCAATCCCCGCAGCCACTGGATTGGCTCCTTTCACTTAGTGATACGTGGTTAAGGTTCCCCATGTCCTTTAACAGCTGGGTGGTGCGTTTCTCTTTAGCACTGAGTGATGTCGGGTTGTCTGGATGGACCACTGTTCACATATCCATTCCGTCCTTTGGATAACAGTCCTTTATCAGGTGTGCCTTTTACATTTTCTCCCAGGTGGTGGCTTGTTTTCTCACTGTCTTGACAGTGTTTTCCACAGAACAGAAAATTTTAATGGTAATGAACTCCAGCTTATCCATTCTCTTTCATGGACTGTGCCTTCATTGTTGGGTTTTAAAGGCCTCACCACACCCAAAGCCTTTTGGGTTTTCCCCATGTTATCCTCTAGGAGTTTCATGGTTGCATGTTTTATATTTGGGCCCATGATCCATTTTTGAGTTAATTTTTGTGTAGGATATAAGGACTCTGCCTAGATTTTTTTTTTCTTGGCATGTAGATGCCCAGCACCACTTCTTGAAAAGATTATCTCTGTTCCATTGTATTGTCTTTGCTTTTTCATTCAGAATCTTTTGGCTGCATGTTTCTGGGTCTATGTCTGGGCGCTCTGTTCTGTTCCAGTGACCCACTTGTCTATTCTTCCACCAACAGCACACTGTCTTGATTGCATTCGCTTTGTAGTGAGTCATGAAGTCAGATAGTGTCAGTCCTCTGTTCTCTTTCAATACTGAGTTACCTTTTCTGAGTCTTTCACCTCTGAAAAGACACTTCAGAATCAGTTTGTTGACATCTGGGATTTTAATTGGGATTGCACTGAATCTATAAATCAAGTTTGGAAATACTGACATCTTGACAGTATTGAATTTTACATGCAGACAAAGACAGTTTTCCCTCCTTTCCAATCAGTGTACTTTTCTTATCTTATTGCATTAGCTAGGACTTCCAGTGCGACATTGAAAAGGAATGGCGAGAGGGAACACCTTGCCTTGTTCATGACCTGAACAGGAAAATTTCTAGTTTCTCACCATTAACTATGATGTTAGCCATAGAACATAGATTTTTTGGTAGCTGTTCTGTATGAAGTTGATGAAGTTTCCCTCTGTACCTAGTTTACTGGAAGTGTTTTTTTTTTTAATCATTAATGGGTGTTCGATTTTGTCAAATGCTTTCCTACATCTATTGATATGATCATGTGGTTTTTCTGTAGTATGTTGATGTGATGAATTCTATTAATTGATTTTTGAATGGTGAACCAGCCTTGCATACCACTTGGTCATGGTGTATAATTATTTTATGCATTGTTGGATTTGGTTTGCTAATATTTTGTCAAGGATTTTTGCATTGATTGTCATGAGAGATATTTGTCTGTAGTTTCCTTGTAATGTTTTTGCTAGATTTGTGTTAGGGTAATGCTGCCTCATAGAATGAGTTAGGAAGTATCCTCTCTGCTTCTATCCTCTGCAAAGAGACTGTAGATAATAAGGTAAATTTCTCCTTATATATTTAGTAGAATTCACCAGTGAACCCACTGGGGCCTGGAGCTTTCTGTTTGGGGAAGTTATGAAATCACTGATTCATTTTCTCTAATAGAAACGGGTCTATTCAAATTGTTTATCTTTTTTAATGGGCATTTGGCAGATTTTTCCTTCAAGGAATTGGTCCATTTCATCTAGCTTATTAAATTTGTGGCCACAGTTGTTCATAATATTTCTTTAGTATCATTTTAATGTTCATGGGATCTGCTTCTCTACAGGTAAGGTGATTTTCTCCCTTTGGCTTTTTTCAAGATTTTTTCTTTATCTTTGATTTTCTAAAGTTTGATTATGATATGCCTAGGTTTAGGGTTTTTTGTTGTTATTTTGTTTTTGCATTAATCCTGTTTGGTATACTCTGAACTTCCTGAATCTGTGGTTTGGTGCCTGGCATGAATTTGGAGGGAAATTCTCACTCAGTGTTGCTTCAAATGTTTCTTCTGTCCCTCTTCCTCTTGGTTCTCTGTCTGGTCTTTCCCCCACCCCACCCCCCCAATATGTACACTTTGCCTTTTGTTGCCCCATAGTCCTTGGATAATCTGGGTTCTCTGTTTTGCAGCCTTGTTTATCTTCATCTTGGAAATTTTTGTTGACACATCCACAGGCTCACAGATTCTTCGGCTGTGTCCCCTCTACGGATGAGCCTGCCAAAAGCATTCCTCATTTCCATTATAGTGTTTTTGACCTCTAGCATTTCTTTTTTATTCTTTCTTAGCATTTCTATCCCTCAGTATACATTACCTACCTGTTCTTGTGTGCTCTCTACTTTATCCAGTAGAGTCCTTAGCATATTAATCACAGCTGTTTTAAATTCCTGCTCTGATAATTCCAACATGACTGCCTTGTCTGGTTCTGATGCTGCTCTGTGTCCTCAGATTGTGTTTCTTATCTTTCAGTGTGCCTTGTGTTTTTTTCTTGATGGTGACAGACATGATGTACCAGGTGAAAGAAACCACTGTAAACAGGACTTTGGTGATGTGGTGAGCAGGTCAGGCTCTGGTAGACTCATTTCTCCGGAAGATGGGCCGGTGCTCTGGTGTTTCGTGGTGACTACTTTCCCCTCCCTGTCAGGAGCATGAGGGGACGTCTCCTCCAGTCTTCGCTGTGATAGCCTGCTGGAGTCCTCACTCTCAGACTTGTCCATGCTGAGCCTCCAGCAACCTGTCCCGTACAGTGTGGTTTTTCACGCCTGGGCACTGGTTCCCAAGGGGGTTTCTGGTTTAGTAGGTTGTGATTCTCTGGGCTCACCTGTCTCCAGATTTGGGGGCAGTGGTTTGCCCTGTGACCTCATTTCTCTGAGGGACTAAAGGAGAGTTGTGTTTTCAGCTTGTTCAGCTTTTGTCTGGATGTGAGGATGGGGTAGCAACTTCCCAGCTCCATGAGTATGAGATCAGAACAGGAACTCTGGCAACCTTTCTAACTTCTGTGTTTTTCTCTTGGGCTAGGGACAGTCTGCTACTCTTGCCCTATGCCTGTCCCACCAAGTAGTTTGGAGATGATGGAGAGGAATTTTGCCCCAGGGGGGACCATACTGAGTCTCTCCCCCACCAGATTGAGGAGATTCACATAACGAGCCAATGATATTTAGATGACACTTTGAACAAAGATGATGGGTAAAAAGATGAGACTTTTGAGGATGTTGGGATGGAGTGAATATATTTTGTAGGTGGGCCGAGTGTGAGTTCAGGAGGAAAAGAGGGCAGCCTATAATGGTCTGACTTATTGCTCTCAAAAAGATATGTCCCAGTCCTGATTCCAGGAACCTGCAAATGTGACCTTACTTGGAAAAAAATGTCTCCGCAGATGCAGTTATGTTAAGGATGTTGAGATCACGTGGGGTCATTTGCTGGGCACTAAATCCACTGACAAGTGTTGACAGACACACAGTGGATGAGACAGCGATGCCACAATGTTGGAGGGATGGGCACATGCAGCTTCAGGCCACCATGAGGTGCACAGGCCGGAAGCAGTGTCCTCTGGGACCTTTGGGGGGAGCAGTACCCTGACCTCACCTTGGCTTCAGATTCAGGCCTCCACACCTACGTGAGCATAAGCTCTATGGTTTCCCCCGACCTATTTGTAGTAGTTCTTTACGGAAGCCCCAGGAAAATCACACACCTCTATTTGCTTTTTGTTCAGTTTGCAGTCAGGCCACATGACAGGAGGAGACCCCACCACAGGCTGTGAGGTCTGTGCACAGTGAGGGGTGGGTGGGTAGGGACTCTCCTCAGTCTGTGAGGTTTGCACACAGTGAAGCGTGGGTGTTGGGGAGATCCTGCCCCAGGCTGTGAGGTCTGTGCACAGTGAGGGGTGGGTGAGGGGGAGATCCTGCCCAGGCTGTGAGGTCTGTGCACAGTGAGGGGTGGGTTTTGGGGAGACCCCACCCCGGGCTGTGAGGTCTGTGCATAGTGAGGCGTGGGTGAGGGGGAGATCCTTCCCAGGCTGTGAGGTCTGTGCACAGTGAAGGGTGGGTGTTGGGGAGACTCCGCCCCAGGCTGTGAGGTCTGTGTGCAGTGAGGGGTGGGTGGGTGAGGGGGAGGCCCTGCCCCAGGCTGTGAGGTCTGTGCATAGTGAGGGGTGGGTGAGGGGGAGACCCTTCCCCAGGCTGTGAGGTCTGTGCACAGTGAGGGGTGGGTTTTGGGAGACCCTCCCCAGGCTATGAGGTCTGTGCACAGTGAGGGGTGGGTGAGGGGGGGATCCTGGATCCTGCCCAGGCTGTGAGGTCTGCCCCCCCCCCCACCCCACTAGGCAGTGTAAGAAGGGAGGCCTGACAGTGTTACCGGCAGCAGGGCTTGGACTGTGGGGCCTCCTAGGGTCAGGGTTTGACTACAGGATGGCAGGGTACCTACTTCCCCAGACCCAGAGCTCAGAGTGAGCTTGGACAAGATGCCATGATCTTTTTTTTAGGACCTGAACACCCCTGCAAGCCCAGAAAGCCAGTGAGACTGCAGGTTCAGGCACCTCCTGATTTGGGTTAGTCTCGAGGGATCACTGTTGCTACCCAGGGCGTCTTGCTCTTCTTCCCCAGCTAATGCTCCAGCCCCTCTCTGTGACACCCTGTGTCAGGGCCAGGTCCTGTGTGGCCAAGCCAACTGGGAAGAAAGGTGGTCTGTGGGTTTAGCAGGAAGCCACCGACTACAGAAGGAAGCTCATTTTCTGAAATGGGGCATAAATGGTGGGTTTGGATCTGCACGCTGAGCAGCCTGCTGGTCTGGATCCTGCCCTGAGGGCTGAGACCCCTTCCCTTCTCTCCACACTGTCCTCCCTGAGTCTTCGGTCCCACTGGTCAGCTGGGAGGGATCTCATGCTCCAGAGGCCTCAGCGCTGTTCTGGGGTGCCTCTGTGAGCCCTCGGGGCTAGACAGCACGCGGGGCAGACCTGAGTGTCCGAACCATAGGTGAAGTGCTTCCTCAGCACTTGGGGGTGGCTCCTAGGCTTGTCCTCTGACCCGTCTGTATCATCTTCCCCAGCTGTGATCTTAGCGCCTTGGCCACATTCAGAACCAGAGCCTCAGTTCACTGGACATTGTGGCCTGAGGTCCCACAGCAACAGCCAAGGGACGGCAGGAGGCTGTGCATTGCCTGACTGTCCTTGTTCACCTCAAAAATAAATAGGTATTTTATCAGCAAAAATGGGTTTATTCAGGGATAACAGAGAGTTGCAGTTTAGGACATTCTAACGGTTTCTCATTGTCTGGGTTACAGAGGTGGTCTTCTTGTAGGAGATGCAACCCACACCTCTTCCTTCGGGGGGCCTGTAGCTGGTGATTCTTTCCAGTTGTGGATGCTTTGGTTGGGGTCCCCAGGGGGCAGGCTCCCCTTTCCGGCATCCCTGGCTAGTGTCGGAGTCCACGTTAGTGGGGCTTCTCTTTAATTTCACACTCTCACCTTACACAGTGTGGGATTAGTGTCATTGCTGCCCCCACGCCTCCCAGAACATTTGCCCCCGAGTCTCCCAACAAGGGTCAGCCCTCCGGGCACCTGCTGCACGGCCGGGCATGGGAAGAAAAGGCCACTGTGGGTGGGCATAGCCTCCTCCACGTCCAGCTGGGTTTCTGCACCCAGCAACCAGCTGATGGACACAAGCCCTTTGCTCATTCCGAGAAAGATGCTCCAAGCAGAAGGGTCAGCTGGGGAAAGTGAGTCACCAGTCCCCCATCCTGAGGGTGAGAGGAAATGGCAGAGGTGGGGACAGGAGATGTCGAGCAGAGTCTGAAGGACCCTGGGGCACCTGGTGGGGGAAAATGTGCCAGAGAGACAGGGTGGTGCCGGTGCCCAAGCTGCCCACTAGGAGAGCAGCTGCCCATGATGGCACACCAGCCACACTCTGAGGACATGCTTGTCCACGCCTGTGGGAGTCTGGTCCACGGGGCACAGTCTCTGGTCCTGCTCATAGCTCTCTACCTCTGCAGCCCGGGGGTCCTTACCTGGCAGCACAGCCTGGCTGTGCGTGGCTCTCTTGGGCTGGCAGGAGCTCCTGGGGCTGCAAAGCGATACCTTCCCACTGCTCCTGCCTGCTTGTGCTGAGGAAGCCTAGGAGCGAGACTGACCAGCCGTTTTGGGAAGCAGGACCACCCTTGCCTCCCGCCCTGCGGCTTTTCACTTTCAAAATGAATCAGGGAAAATTACCTCCTCAACAGGCCCACTGCTGTTCCAAGTTTCCAGATGGGTGCCAGAAGTTTGAAATATTATGTGGATGTGGAAATCAGTTGCAAATGTGAAAACTGACTACAATTTGTGTGTCTTTCAAGTTTTACTCAAACCTATGGCTAATAATTAAACTGGCAGCAGTAAGGAGGGAGGGGGCTCCTCACAGGTGAGGCTGGTCGTCTCATGCCAGGGCTGACGCCCTGCCTCTGAGAAGGCATTTCATCAAAGTCCAAACCAAACCAAAGCCCCCACCCTAACTGACTGCATACAGTCGCGTTCCTTGTGTGTGCGTGTGTCTGTGTGTTTGAAAATGTCTCCAGGATGTTCGTCTTTTCCTCGGCTAAAATCTCTGTGTGTGCTCATTTGGGGCCTGCAGAGAAAATCACTTGTGGAATCCACATCAGTTGCTCCTCACTTTACTCCTCCCATTCCAAGCTCTGCCTTCTAAAGGACCAGGACCACGGACTCCCATCCGTGCAGCCTCTGAAGCTGTGGACGCTGGGCACGGCCTGGGAATGGAGTGGGGGGGTCCCCCGGCTGCGGCCACACTGAAGTCCAGGGCTGAGGAGGCCAGCGAGTTACCTCCTGAGGGACCCACACACCTTGGTGGGTGACGCATCTGCAGCCTGCATGCCCAGGGTGTGTTTAAAATTCAGAGAGTTGAAAGAATGAAATCAAAGCAAGAATAACAAATCCTGACACATGAAATAAATGACACTGTAATGTCACAGTTTTATCTGAACACATCAAGCCCATTTGCGCACAAGTCCTGGACGCTCTCTTGTAAGTAGCACAGCCCGGACATTGTGATATGCGTCACATGGCTCAAGATGAAGTAGTTACTTCTGGGCCTTTTATACAAAACCCACCTGTGCCTGAAACAGACCAATTAACTCAGGGTTGTTTTGTTCCAGAGTCAATTGTTTTTGATGAGATGTGAAAGCAGTTTCATGTCAGCGTGAAGTTGGTGCCATAGCTGCAAGGGTCTTGCGTTTTGCCCACCTTTATATGGAGTAAAACTGGACTCAGAGCATTTTGTGTTTTAGGAAGTGCAAACACCTCCCAGGGTGACAACAAACCAATATAGTCCAGCCCCAATTGTCAGTTAAAGGGCAAACACTAATATTTTGGTGCAGAAATAAAGCACATGGGTGACCTCAACCCCACAAATGGACTGAACGTCAGTGTCAGGGGTCAAGGCCCACATCAGGAAAGCAGAAAACAGGGTGGACACCACAGGCCCCATTGCCAACAGCCCGCTGCCACTGCTAAGCGTCAGTGGGGTCCTCATGACACCCTCCAGAGCATCTCCTCACCTGATGCAAAGAACTGGGCTCCAGCCATCACACCAACACCTGGGCTGCCTGAAGATGGCCAAAGAGATCACCACCTGACTATTCACCTGCTTTCCCTGGTCCAGCTTCCAGAAGCAACTCAGTGTCCAGTCCCAGTTATGTCCTCTGAGTCCAAAAAGTGGGGCATGGCCAGTCCATCCAGACTAGGGAGCAGTGGGGGCTGGAGTTAGGGCACCAGGGGATGGGAGCAGTGGGGGTGGAGTCAGAGCACCTGGGGAGGGGAGAGATGGAGAGTAGTCAGGGCATCTGGGGTGGGAGCAGTGGGGGTGGAGTTAGAGCACCTGGGGAGGGGAGAGGTTGGGATTAGAGTCACAGCACCTCGGGAGGGGAGCAGAAGGGGTGGAGTTAGGACACCAGGGGAGGGGAGAGGTGGGGAGTAGAGTCAGGGCACCTGGGGAGGGGAGCTGTGGGGGTGGAGTCAGGGCACCAGGGGAGGGGAGAGGTGGGGAGGAGAGTCAGGGCATCTGGGGTGGGACCTGTGGGGGTGGAGTCAGGGCACCAGGGGAGGGGAGAGGTTGGGATTAGAGTCAGAGCACCTCGGGAGGGGAGCAGAAGGGGTGGAGTAAGGACACCAGGGGAGGGGAGAGGTGGGGAGTAGAGTCAGGGCATCTGGGGTGGGACCTGTGGGGGTGGAGTTAGAGCACCTGGGATTAGGAGTAACTGGTGTTGGAATTACTGCCTGGTTTCATAGGGATTTTTGAAAAGGGCTGGCCTTTTAGGTTGCCCTTCATAGTTAGGGTTGGCCTGTGCCTTGGAGTCCAGTGGTTAAACAGGTAGGTGTCTGTGCTTAGGTTCCAGCCTGATTTGGCAATGGAGTTTTGCTAGTGGAAGTGTGTAAGATGAAAAAGTTAACTCTGGGGTCAAGCTTAATAAGTAGCATAAAATGATCCTGATGTACCTTTTTTTTTTTTTTTTTAACAGTCTAATTCTGCAGAGAACTGTTGTCTCCATCAATTTATGTATTCACAGGAGAGAATGGCCCAGAGATAATGCCCTAACGCTCCAGTTGTCTTCAGTGCCACATACCTTGCTGGTGCTTGGGGTCTCAAGCATCTCCAGGTGCTGGAAAAGGAGAGGCTAGTTCTGGAGAACTCACCGGGAGTCCTGGCCCTGCTTTGAGTACTGTCAGTTGCAGAAGTCTGTGCAGCCCAGCTGCCAGGAGTTGAAGGGCAGTGGTTGTCTCCAGCATGAGCGGATGCTGGCAGGACCGCCCTAGCAGGCTAAGGGTGGGACAGGTTTGCTTTCCTTCCGACTTCAGGGCTCTTGATGGCAGAAGTCACCTGGCCTGTGGCTCTTCCTCTGACTGCTGATGTGAGATGCACAGATACCCACGGAGTTTTGAGGAGCCTGGGGTCAGCATGTGTGTGTGCGCACATGCAAGTCCATGTGTGTATGCACACGTGTGTGCACTCTGAGTTCCTGGTGTGAGTCTGGAGTTCAGCTGTCACAGAGAACCACATGCTCCACCTCTAGGAACCTCATTCCTCATGGGCTGTTGCAGGAACTGAAGCTTCTGGAGTTAGGGCAGCCTGCCTACCTGCACATGCCCAGGGCCCAGGGCACGAACTGCATCCTCCCACCTCACTCCAAGCTCCACAGGACACGATCCCGCCACTGCATCTGGGCACAGCAGAAGCTCTCAATAACTGTCCTGTTGACACACGTACACATCTGCTGTGCCCTCCTTGTCCTCCCCAGCACTGAGCCTGAGAAGAAGGAGCTTCTGGGGCTGAGAACTCCAATCTCACAGTGCCAGAAAAGTGCTGGGGCACTCACTCACACGCCAGCATCAGACTGGCGGCCCTGAAAGCACAGGCCCACTTGTCATTCTGGAGGTTGGTAGGGACAGGTCAAATAAAGTAGACAGAGATGAGGACTATATCTCACCAAAGTAACAAGAACCAGAAGATACCCATGAAGGTTATTTTCTAGACGTGCTACTTCCTGTGTCTTCTTGAACAAGCAAGCTTCCAGAAATTTGCGCACTCCTAGGTGACCCCAAATTCACATCCACACTGAACTGGAATGCGACATTAGCAGAAATGGCCACATTATGCAAAAGCTAGCCCTGGATCAGGGCAGGTCCTGAGTCAGTGACAGGTGTCCTTATGAGACAAGGGAGGGGGAATTTCAGTCAGCCATTTGGTGATGGAGGCAGAGACTGGGGAGACACGGCCATGACCCCAGAACTCCTGAGGCTCTGGCAGTCAGGAGAGGCAGGAGAGATCCTCCTGGAGCCTTCAGAGGAAGCATGGCCCTGTGACACCTTGACCTCAGTCTCCTGGCCTCCAGACCTGGGAGAGAACAAAGCCTGCTGTCCTAGGCCCCCCACTTGTACTTCATTAGCAGCCCCAGAAAATTAGCACTATACCTGCACAGTCAGAGGACAGCCACAGGAGAGCCTATTCCAAAGCAGTCTGCAGGTGGCCCAGCCTGTGAGAGAAGGGCTCACCCACTTCCACACTCTGCCCCCATCCTTTCCTGAGGGGCCCTCCCACTGGGATCCCAAGCAGAAAGCAGCATCAACATGTATCTTCAAAATACATTCTAAAACTACGGAATCTCTTCTATTTCTGGGCAGAAATGGGGCACCTAAAGAAAAAATCGACACTTTTTAAAATAGGTGCAATATGTATTATTTTCACACTTGGCTAAAAACTGGGCAGGGGAACATTTCAGGTGTTTATAGGATGACCTCCAGATGTACTAGACTTCGGGTAGAAAATCACAGCACAACCAGGAAGGAACTGGCCTGTCCCCAGAGAAGGACAGACTGAGGGCACTGGGGCCCACGCACAGTGGCCCAGAGAGGGGGGGGGGGGTCTCGGGCCTGAATGTGGTCCTGCAGAAGGGGCTCTGCTCACATAGCACACAGAGTTAGGGGGGCAGAGTCAAAAATCAGCAGACTTCTTTACCAGAGACTTAAATTGCCCTTTTGCACCAAGCAAGGACAGAGAAACAATGAAGACTCCGCTAGCTGTGCTGCTGGCCATGCAAAGCAGCCTTGAGCACTGGGGTCAGCTTCCAGCTGCTCTCCAGGCTCCAAGGGGCTCAAGTATGAAAGGGGAGTGGCCTGCAAGGAGGGGGGAGTGGGTAGGGGGGAGCCCTGCAGGGAGGAGGAATGGGGAGGGAGGGCAGGGAGTGGGGTGGGGGGGAGCAGGGGGCAGTGGGGGGAGGAGAGAGGGGGGAGAAGGGGGAGAGTGGGGGGGAGGAGTGAGGGGAGTAAGGGTAGGGAGCAGGGAATCAGGGCCCAGGACAGGTGGGAGCAAGAGGAGCTGGGGCCACCATGGGGGTGCAGGCCTCCTGGAGCTTCTCCTCCCCCCTGGGGGCCATGGTCAGCATCACAGTGCACAGGGAGCCAGGCCCCTACAGCCCAGGCAGGCCTGCACCTCCCAGGGCAAGGCGTCCAGGTACCGCCTAGCCCTGGACCCAACTTCCCGGGCTTTCTGGTCAAGGAAGCGTGCAGGTGTTGAGAACAAAGCACTCAGGGAAGTGACTGTCATGCTTTCTTGTCCCTCTAAGTCAGTTTCTTTGCCCTCCGATTGTGCTTGTCGATGGTTAGGGTGGTCCGGTCCACGGCGGCGGTGATGTCATCCAGGGCCTCGTCCTGCCTCTCCAGCTCTGCCTCGGTGTCCAGGGCAAGACCTTTGAGTTTCCTCAGGATCTGCAAGAGAGGCACATGTGGCAGGGGGGGATGCCTTTCTTCAAACTCTCAAAAACAGTGTATCTTCCCGTCATGTTTATAGTGCTTAGGAAATGTTGTGAGTCAGTAGGGGTGATGAACACTTTGCCCTCCAGTCCTGGGTCTGGGTCTCAGCTGGGCCACTCAGCAGCACTGACCCCCAGGGCGGGCAGCAGGCTGGAGTTGACAATGCAGCCTGGGGTCTGTACAGTCACTGTCTTCAGTACCTGTCTGCACCCAAGGACCGAACCCAGACTAGCTGGAAACACAGGATTTACAAAGAAAAGCCAAACCACTTTCTCCTTTGTGTTTGAAACATTTCACATACAAAGCACCCAAGGGAGGTGAGATCGTGGAGCACAATCCTGCGGGCTGAGAGGGGAGGAGGGACGCTGACAGGCTGGATGGTGGCCCCTCGCCCCATTTCTGGGGCTCAGTCACACGTCCAAAGTCTCACACACTGTAAGAGCAGGCGTTTTACTGCAATTCTACCGAGACTACTTGCATTGTGAAAGGTACTTTAACTATGTGCGTGCTGAGCCTGGCTTTAAAACTTTAATATCCTCAAGCTGACAACAAAAAGGAATGATTTTAAGAGAAATCTTAATGACCAACTACCTGCAATAAATGTTAATGCCAGTTTCAGGGAAAGTCGGGTCAGGACAAAGGGCCTGCAGAATGTGAATCGTCGAGGAGCACGGGGTGCCTGTCTGCCCTCTCCCAGCGGGTCCATGGCCCACAGATGACTTCTAAGTCCTTGGTCATGCAGGGACGAGTGTCAGCAGTGACTGGCCCAGGGGATACAGCGGGGACCCCACAGGGCGCCATACCGCGCACTGATATCACCCCCACTGGCACCACCAGGTGACACCACAGCCTAGGACTGGCCACACCTCAGGGACAGCACACCAGTCCCCAGGTGACGTCTCGGGAGGTGTCGCAAGAAGCCACCCTGCACCGCTGGCTGCCACACGAGGAAGAGAATGGAGGCAGGGAGGTGGCCGGGAGGATGAGCAGATCAGCTCCTTCCTCAGGAGCGGTGAGGCTGGAATGAGCTCACAAATGGGAGCAAGCTGTCAAAACTATAAAGCGCCATGTGAGGCGCACCCGCCAAGTCCTGGAGGCTCAGCTGCAGGAGCACCGCGACAGCCCGCTTCGTGGAGGGGCTGGCGGTGAGGAGCGCGGAGGTCGCTGTGACAGAGGCAGGCTGGGCCCCTCACCTCTCTGCAAGCCCAGCATCACCCCCGGGAGCCCCATCCAGGCACGGAACAACAAATCCTGACCCTAGGTAGCAGGCTCAGACATCAGCCTTGCGCGCCCTCTGGGAGCCGCTGAGTCACTGGAAAAACTGGACGGAGCTCTGGAAAGTATACTGTGGGGTCAGTCGGCTCTGAGGGACGGGCTGGATGACCTAATACAGGAGGTCTTTTCCATCGCGTTCCTATGACCTCACATGGCTGAGGCCCAAACAGCACAATAAACAGTCACCGCTCAGCACCGTGTGAGGCAGGTCCCTCTCCCACCAACCACCCCTCCCAGCAGGCCTCCACCTTGAGTGCACCAATGCGGCGCTCCAGGAGGTATGCACACACCACGTCCCCGGCGGGCCGGCCTGTACTACCCATGTGCACCCAATTCCACACCCACGAGGGGACACCCTGTGCTGGGCCATCTATGTCCCTGTCAACCCCACCAAGCATCTTCCAGGACCAGCAGGATCTGCACTGTGAGCAGGCACAGGTGCACCTGTGCTGATGGCATGGGCTTTTAGTAAGGCAGCTACTGGCCAGATCTCACTGGGCAAGCACACAGGACACAGAACTAGGAAAGGAAGTATGTTGTCCTGAACCCAAACCCAGCTGGTGCTGTCAGACAAGCACTGCTAGTAACGCTGTGGCACTTGAGCATCCGGCCTCCTTCCACCCCGTGCCCGCACGCTCACACAGACGTGTGACTCTGGGGGCGGAAGCACACACCCACGACCTCATCCCGGTCAGCCCAGATCTGGGTAAGGACTGTGGGTCCCCTGCCACGCACCCCAACTGGTCTCTAAGAGCCTTCAAACTAGCTGTGTCTCAAACCAGGCCCAGGAGCTTGCCCAAGACCCTAAGCTCAGGGCCAGTCAGTGCAGCCCTGATGTGATGAGCCCACAGGGATCATGGTGTGATGACCCAGGTCATAGCACTCACACAGCCATGCGAGGGGGTTAGGACCCAGGCCTGCTCTCGTAGCCCTGAGCAGCTATGGCAGATGTCCTGCCTATGGAGAGCCACAGCTGGGACTTGAAATTTTCTAATGTGCACATTTTCAACAGTAAAAACGGTAAGTATTATGACTGTCAACAGTGCACCCTATTTTACCCCATCAAACCAAGATATTCTCACTTCAGTGTGAGGTCAACGCGAACAACACTAACGAGACACATGCTTTCATCAATTGCCGAATGGTGTACTCCCAGCACACCTCAAGCTGGATAAGCCACTCTTCCAGTGCTCGGCGGCTACATGTGGCCCATGGCCATCGTGCCAGGGAGCACAAGACCACCCCACCACGTGACAGCTCTCCCAACAGAGCCGCGCCCCTTTGTGGCCCAGCGCATGCCTCTTGCCGGGATCCAGGACCGGCTGACTCGCCCGCAAACGCGGAGCATTCTGTTGAGTGTGCAGTCCAAACACGGGACGTTCCTGTTGACTTGCTGGACTCTGAAAATGTCTCTCTGAGACGCCTTCTGTGCAGCCCGTGAGGAGACCCTGGCCGGCCCGCCAAAACTGTGCTTGAAATGAACTGATACTGCAGAAATACGAGTGCCCTTCACAGCCACCATGTCTGCCAATAAAATTACTGAGGACACTGTCAGGCTAAGAGTGTGCCTCACATGCTGGTGTGGTGTTCTTTCCCTTTAAGAAAGGGGCTGGAGACACTAAGCGGCACCATGTGCATTCCACAGAACACAGGGTGGAAAGAATGGGGAGTAGCAAGTCTGGCCAAACCTGAACAGTTGTTACTGCTGTGGCCCAGGATGACAAGCCGTCTCGTCAGCAATGTCTCATGCTGCCAGCCTCTGAAGGATCAGCAGGCCGCTCAGAGGAGCCATCCCTGGGCACTGCCTCAACCCGGCTCCACGGCTCGTCCTCAGGTCCCTGCCCCAGTGACAAGCCATCTTCCTGGACACATGTGAACCTACACAGAAATGACCTGAGTAAAAGCACACTGAGTTTTGGGAGGAAGCAATTTTCGTAAACTACAGAGAAACACACGGTGCACACAGCACAGGCGAGGCACAGACAGACACAAACAGGCACTGCCGGGAAAGCTCGGTCCCCTCCGGCAGGGCACTGGGCCCACTCGGCAGCTTCAACAACCAGGAGAGATGCCTGGATGGCTCGGGCCAGCAGCGGGTGGCGCCATGTGGTCCCCAGGGCAGAGAAGTTACTGTGCTCTCTCTGTACTGGCCATATGCCAGGATGGCCTGTACCTCCCGACACCACAGACCGCGAGATAGTGGCACAGATGACACTTTCATTCTGTTTATAATAAATGATGGAAAAGCAGCTCATCCAGCAAGGAAGGTCCACTTATAAACATGTGTGTTTCAATGTAAGCTCCTTACCACAAGCTGTCAAGGTGTGAGAATCAGAGGGAGGAGGCAGAGGCCCAGCTCCGCTGTGAGCCTCCAGGGCCCTGGTTGTCCAGCCTCCGGCTCCGACCACATCACTGTGGCAGGTGAGGGACACAGAGCACAGAAGGATGGACCTTCACGTGTGCACAACATCTGCAATGTGCTAACTCACTGTCTGAAGAAGAAAATGCCTTGTTCTGCCTCATGATAAAACCCCAGGATTCAGAGTACCACTACATCAATATTAAGTACCTAAAGTGAGTTTAGTATTAGACTGTTTGCCCTGATCTTGTTATTAAGCTGACTCACTGAAAAACTGTGAATTTTCTTGCAGTGAGAAATTAGTAACCATTTAAGAACAGAGCTGGGATAAATCAAGCTGTCTGCAAGTCCAAATAGTTCTTCCAGTTGGGGCCATTAATATGCTATAGAGAAGGTAAAGAGGGAAACACTGGCCTCCAGCACAGCCAAAGCTCTGGAGGCTGTAAAGAACATTCTAGGCTACGATCTGTCACATTCAGCACTCATAGACCACCCCCATGTCCCACCTCGTCCGTTCTGCTGCATTCCTCGAGGCCCTGAGGGCTGTCTGTGGACAGCAGCACAGGGTTCTCTTCTAGGGAGGCCCCTCCTCAAGACCGCCTCCCTGTGCAGCGGGTGGAGAAGTGGACTCACTAGGATCCTATCCCAACAGTGAGACACGGGCAGCTGCGTTCAGGGATCCCTCAGTCCTCAAAGTGGGCCGACCGGCCTGTCCAACTCAGGGTCCAGGCAGGGCAGGCACACGGAACGCCGCCCAGGACTAGGGGGGGCTCCGGGCACCAGCCCACCATCAGGTCACCATGGGATCCAAGTAGGACTCACCCCAGAATGCAAGAAAATAGAGGTAAAGGCCTAAGACCTGCATCCCACATGGAGACATGTTCAAGACCTAACTAGGGAAGGGTATCCGTGTTCCTGGGCTGCAAGATGGCGGTGCGTCCCAAAGTGACCTACACATTCACCACAATCCGTGTCAAATTTCCAGAAGCTTTTCTTCCTCCCCAGAAGGAGGAGGAATCTCCAATCCCTCCTCCAATCTGTCTGGAATTGCAACGAGCCCTTCAGGGCCAAAGCAACCCTAGAGAAGGAGACTGAGGCAGGAGGACTCACAGCTCCCCACACCAGCGTGGGGAGGAGTATGTGGAAAATACTACAGGGGGAGTGACCCTGGGACCTGGGAGTGGCAGTGGGGCCCAGACATACAGACACAGTGAATGCACACACGTGGGCCATCCACACACCGTGTACTCGGCTGCAGAAAGGAAAGTGCAGGTGCTTCAAGACCATCAGCCGGAAAGCTCGGTGCACAGCGAGGAAAGCCTAGCGTGGATGGACACACAGGTGACTGCACCTGAAGGAGGTTCCCAGAGCAGGTGACCTCAAGGAGCAGCACAGGAGGGCCACGGCCGGGAGCTGACGCTGTACGGGACTTGGACACAACCGCACACTTACATGATGAGTGTTCACTACAACAGCACACATGGGGTAAAGTGCCGAGGCGCGCCATCCTGAAATGTCTGCACTTTAAGGTGTGGGGTTCCCTTGGAGTTGAGGCAAGAGGAAAGCATACACTCCTGCCCGGCTCCCCCTGCTCCTGCCCTGCCCACCCCACCCCAGCCCCCGCTCCACCCTGCCCCCCCAGCTCCTACTCTCCCTCGTAATTGCTCCTGCCCTCCCAACCCCACCTCACGCTCCACCCTGCTCCCCCCACCTCCTGTCCTCCCCACCCCACCCCACTCCACACTCCACCCTGCTCCCCGACAGCTCCTGCCCCCCTCACTCCTGCTCCTGCCCTCAACCCAGGCTCTATAGCCCCTGCTCCTGTTCCCCAATACCTGGAACAGGGTACCAGACCCTACCCACTCCTGCCGTCCCCTGTCCTGCGCTCCGCCCCCTCACCTCTGCTCCTGCCCCTGAGCTCCTTCCTCAAGCTCCTCTCTCCCATGCTACTCCCCTTTCCCCCCACCCCCACAACCATGCTCCTCCCTCCCTGAGCTCCTGTCTCTAGCACTCCTCCCTCCAAGCAGCCCAGCAGCTGCTCTAGTTGGGGCTGGCACATTCTAGAATCTGTCTGCGGCACTGCCTCCCCATCCACGTCTCCGGGGCAGTGGAAGGGGCACAATGCGTTCCCAACCACCCAGACTGCAAGGGAGCTGCCCCTCCTCAAAGCCCAGCTGCGTCCTGGGGATGCCCTGGGGCCGATCACCACGGCCAGCGATTTCAGGGGGCAGCATAGGAGGGAGGGCATGAAGCCGCAGCAGGCGGGCCAGAGCCAGGACCCTAGTTCCCAGTGCAGGGCCCATCCCAGGACACCTGTCTTCTCACTGAGATGTCGACGGTCAGGGATGTCAGAGGTTTCCAAGGCTCTTCTTAGGTTTCACACAAGTGACACAGGACATGATGTCGGGGCATTTTTAATAACTTACAAAGTAACAGATACTGAAAAGAGGGGCCTAACTCACCAGTAGTATCTGGACTGGCATCAAAACCATAAATACGAGTGGCATCATAACCTCCCGTACCCCACAAAGCAGCACTGCTTTTCCCATAAGTGATGAAAATGACTTGGAAGGGTTCAGGGGAAGATACAGGACAGTAAGAGAATGGGCAGGGGGAAGGGTAGAAACCTGAAATGAGTTCAGCACCCACTGCTCAAACATCAGCAGTCACTCCAAACAGCTCAGGGCACTGAATCCAGCCTCCTGGCCAGCAAGAAGGACACCAGCAGTTCCCGTCCCCGAGCAGAGCCCAGTCCAGCAAGGTGCCTGCCTGCCTGCCTGTGCCAATGCCCCTCCATGATCTCACCGGGATCTCATATCCCGAGTCCTCACCCTGTACCCCCAGAATGGGGACCAAGACCTCACAGCCTGGGTCCTTACCCCACGCCCCCAGAAAGGGGACCATGAGCTCACAGCCCAGGTCCTCACCCTGCACCCCCAGTATGGGGACCATGACCTCACAGCCCGGGTCCTCACCCTCACCCCCAGTATGGGGACCATGACCTCACAGCCCGGGTCCTCACCCCACACCCCTAGAACAGGGGCAGTGACCTCACAGTCTGGGTCCTCACCCCGCATCCCCAGTATGGGGACTGTGACCTCACAGCCCGGGTCCTCACCCCTCACCCCCAGTATGGGGACCGTGACCTCACAGCCTGGGTTCTCACCCTTCACCCCCAGTATGGGGACCGTGACCTCACAGCCCGGGTCCTCACCCCGCACCCCCAGAATGGGGACCGAGACCTTACAGCCTGGGTCCTCACACCACACCCTCAGAATGGGGACCATGAGCTCACAGCCCAGGTCCTCACCCTGCACCCCTAGAATGGGGACCATGAGCTCACAGCCCGGGTCCTCACCCTGTACCCCCAGAAAGGGGACCGTGTGCTCACAGCCCGGGTCCTCATCACCCCACAATCCCAGTACGGGGACCGTGACCTCACAGCCCAGGTCTTCACCCTGCACCCACAGAACGGGGACCGTGAGCTCACAGCCTGGGTCCTCCCCCCCGCACCCTCAGAAAGGGGACTATGACCTCATAGCCCGGGTCCTCATCACCCTGCAGTACCAGTACGGGGACCGTGACCTCACAGCCCGGGTCCTCACCCCCGCCCCCAGAATGGGGACCGTGAGCTCACAGCCCAGGTCCTCACCCTGCACCCCGTTATAGGAAGGGCAGGAGCATCTGGTGAACCCTCCTTTGCCACGTCTGTGGCTACACGTCAGGCTGCGGTCCCTGTACCACGGTCAGCGGGGAAAGCTAGATCAGGAGCAGACAGGGCAGTGGGGGTTAAGACATGATGGAGAAAACTCCCAGCGAGGGGAGAACTGCATCCAGCAGGCAGCGGACACTGCTGTCCTGACAAACAGGCCGCAGTCCCAAGGCAGGAAAGGCCAGCGCATCAGACTCGAGACATGGTTCACGGCGCTCTGCCAAACCCGTCCAGGGAATCCGGTGCCTCTTCCAGTCCCCGTGGACAGTGGCCGCCGTGGTGAGAGCTGGCCCGCTGCGCTGAGCACGCTGGCCCCAGGGAAACCACAGCCGGTCGTCTCTGTCAGCATCCGAACTGCTTTCCACGTAACAACTGTAACGGCATCTGCCACAGAAACCACAGCTGAACGGGAGGGGGTTGGGGGGGTGGGTCTTGCATTTCTGTTTTCCCCAGAAATTTACCTCATTCCTACTTTCGCTTGAGCTTCAACTACAGCTAAGAATTCTTGTCTAAATATGAAACATGTGTTTCACCTCTAGAGGACGAGGTCCTGTGGAGCTGGGCCCTCCCTGCATGGGGGGAGGCAGCTGGCTGGTGCAGAGCCCTGCTCTCCTGCAGTGCTCCCCAGCCCCACCACCCAGGGGTCATTGCTTCCCCGCCCTGCAACTGGTGTCCTGACTCACGGCTTGGTCACCTGTGGACAACGGTCAGGACTAACCCCAGGGACGCAGTGTCTCATGGGGAAGGAGGGCACGGGAGCCCATCCTACTCACATCCTGACCTCTACCACCTAGGGAACAGACTGCTGGTTTGAAATTGGAAGGGGCCTTTCAAACCACATGGACGCCACCAGAACCAACAGATGAAATCCCTACACTTCCTATCAAAAAGTCACGCTCCTGCCTCGGCCTCAACACAACACAGTGGGATGCCTTCATAGGAGGGTGGGAGAGGGTCCCCGATCACCCCAGCCTGAGGCCTGTGTGCTCTCATCCTCTCTCAGGAGAACGGGGACTTGTCTGTTATAGGATGAGGGTTTCTCAAGGCCTGAAGCCGTGTTCTGCAGTCAATACGCGGGTCACAAGGAGCAGTCAGTAACCTGCAGAATTTGTGGTTGCAGCTAGAAAGCAGCGTTCCTATGTGTCATTACTGAAAGTGACTAAGTTAGACCAGGGGAAAGAGTGACAGCTCATGCATATTTAAAATATCCCACAGCAAAGATGAATGCCTTTTTTCCAAGGAGGAAATGGCTCAGCTTAAAGGAGACCGTGCCTCTGCAGACGCATCAATAGGACTTCTTTAAAAACAGGTTTAAAAGACGAACGGTCTTCCTGTGTGCCCTGGTGGAAGAGTGAGGTGCCACTGACGGAATAGCCTCTCCAAAGCAGAGCCTGAGTCTGACAAAGTGTCTAGCTATGAACCAGGGAATCCAAGTTTTCTCTACAAATATACCATGAAGCGAATGGGAAGGGCAGAGAGAAGCTGTACACACGCAGGCGCTTTGCTGAGTGTCCTGCGTGGGGCCGCGTGCGGGTCCTGAGCGGCACAAACACACACACACCTCCCTGAACACGAGGACTGATGTCTGGTGAACCCAGGTGAGCGTGGCAGGGTGTGGGGGTTTCTACCAGTTCTTACGTTCTACAGACATGTGCTGACATGTCTACGATGTGCACATGCATGATGTCTAGGCATTTGCTTCAAAGTTACTTAAAAAGGAAAAAGTTAAATCACTATTGTCCAGCAATAACATAGGAAGACAAATTAAAATATTTCCGTCTAATATTGTTTAAAGTTCTACTTCTGGACAAAAAGAGGCAAGAATCCAGTGTCAAGCCCTTGAGAGAAATGTGGGTGAGTGAGCATGCTCTGTTGTATACACCCCTGTGGGGCACCTGCACACACACACACACACACACACGGACATACAGACATGCACACAGCACATGCACACACAGCACACACACAGATACATGCACAGCAGATGTACACATACACATGCACAGCACATGAACACACAACACACACACAGACATATACACGTGCACAGCACATGCACACACATGCAGACATACACAGACACATGCACAGCAAATGTACACACACCACATGCAAAGCACATGCACCCAGACATACGCAGATACACACAGAGTACATGCACACATACACAGACATACACACACACAGCACATGCACACACAGCACACACATGGACATATACACACGGCACAGCACATGCACACATATGCAGACATACACAGACACATGCACAGCACATGCACACAGACATACACACATGCAGAGTACATGCACACATACATGGACACACAGACATACACACACACAGCAAACACACGGACACACAGCACACACACAGACGCATGCACAGTACATGCACATACAGAACACACACGGACATACACAGACACACAGCACACGAACACACAGACACACGCAGAGCACATGCACACACATGCAGACATACACATACACATGCACAGCACATGCACACACAGCACACACACAGATATACACATAGGCACGGCACATGCATACACACCACATGCACAGCACATGCACACAGACATACACAGACACACACAGAGTACATGCACACACACAGCCCACACACAGACATACATAGACACATGCACACATACCACACACACAGACGCATGCACAGCACATGCACACACAGAACACACGTAGACATACACAGACACCCACACAGCATACACACAGACACATGCACAGCACATGCACACACAGAACACACACACACATACACACGCATAGCACACACACACATGCATACACATACACAAAGCACATGCACACACAGACACACATGGACATAGACACATACACAGCACTCTCACGCAGAGCACACACACGGACATACAAACACATGCACAGCACATGCACACACATACATACACAGACATATGCACAGCACATGCACACACAGCCTATACACAGACACATGCACACACACCATACACACAGATGCATGAATAGCACATGCACACACACGTGGACATACACAGATACAGCACATGCACACATACAGCCCACACATGGACATACATAGACACATGCACACACGTGGACATACACATACACACACAGCACACACACAGCACATGCACACACAGACACACATGGACCTACAGACACACAGCACATTCACACAGAGTACACACATGGACATACACAGACACACACAGCATATGCACACACAGCCCACACACGGACATACACAGACACATGCATACACACCACACACACAGTACAGGCACACACAGACACACGCAAAGCACATGCACATATACAGACACATGCAGAGCACACACACACACAGTGCACACAAACACAGTACACATGTATGCACATATCTGCACATGTACAACAGGCAGGAGCGGCCACAGGCAGACCGTGTGTGTACAGGCCCACTGGCATGTCTGCACGTCACCAAGTGCAAGGACCCAGAACAAGCACCGCTCTTTCTCTGCTCTCTGCATCTGCAGAGAGCAAGATGCACGGTGGCCCATGTACACCAGCAGGGAGATGTCTGCAGGCGCCATGGCACTGGGAGCGCACATTACCTGTCTCAGTTCCTGGGCGTCCCCCTCGGAAATGAACGGCTGGGTCGTCTGCAGCTGGAGTGGCTGGCCATCCTGGCTGCCTGGGCAGGGCTCGTGGTGCACGGCCCGGTCCATCAGCCCAGACGCTGGAAAGGAAAGTCAAACAGCCGTGACATCTTCCTGGAGGTGCGAATGACCCAAGAACATTCAGAACTTTACACGGACTGATGTTGAGGGCTCGAGGGCCGTCAGGGCTCTCTCACACACGCACTGGTCCACAGCCTCTGTGCCTGCTGGGGAGGTGGGTGTGGCAGGGCCCTGTCCCTGAGCTCTGCTACGCTGGGCTGGGTGGGGACTGCCCGAGCCTCACTGCCACCCCAGGTCCACGCTGCTCCCTTAGCCTTGCTCTGACTGGAGAGTCAAGGTCTGGTTCTGTGGCTAACATCTGAAGAAAGGCCCTGTATCCACGAGTGGTCGTTATCCTTGTCTGGGGGAAAAGACCATACGTTTGGAGTATCAGATGTACCATGTGCTGACCCCTGGTGAAACGCCCAGGAAATCCCCTGCTGGAAACTGCAGCACCGAGTCTTACCCCACACAACGCTGTGGTTCTCCAGAGCACAGGAAATGGCCAGCAGCTTGGGCCAAGCAAAGCTGAGTGTGCAGCTGCGCCGAGCTGGGGGTGAGTCAGAGCGCTACATGTGGCCCGGCACTGCTCAGGGGTGTCTCCCGTCCCCCGACACCTGCGCCCGGTGAACTCCTGAGGAGCGGAAGGGCAGACAGGCCCTCCTGTGGGGTGCAACCAACCTCCATCTGCGGCCCTGGGGCATCGGTCAGGGTCTGTGGTCTGCCCTTCTCCATCATGCAAAGCATCCAGGTACGTGGCATAGCCACGTTTATATTAGGGAGCTGCAGAGCAGAAAGTGCACAGGACGAGAGTCAGCTGTTTGGATGCCAGCATCTCTGGCTTCTGTGGGACAGGAGGCACAGAAGGGCCACCCCAGAGGTGGTGAGCAGTCATCATAGCAGCCGGATGAACGCACAGTCAGGAAAGGAAGGAGAAGGATGCTGGTCTGGGGCGAGCTCCACACATACACAGACTCCCCTGCTACTTGAGTTTCTCCACATAACTCTTACACAGTCATCCTCCCTGAGGAGCAAAGGAAGCACGGCCTCGTCCAGGACAAGTGCAGGCTGGGTGAGGACAAGACACAGGTTTCTCAGGGTCCCGCAGAGGAAAGGGGCCCAGGCCACACAGAGAGCACTCAGGAATGTGTGGGCAGAGCGGGGGCTGCGTGGAGGCAAGACCCTGGGTCTTGGCTGGCCTCTGCTGGAGGAGACCCTGTGCAGGTGTGTGCACACCGTGTATGTGTCCCATGAGTAGTGGGTCCATGGAGAACACCACACCCTCATCCAGGGGGTCCAAATGTCCTCCCAGACAAAACCATGCATACACATCAGGTTTTCTACTCCATTCTTTAAAAAAAAAAAAAAAAAAAAAAAAAAAGCCAGGGCACCTGGGTGGCTCAGTTGGTTGAACATCCAACTCTTTTTTTATTTATTTATTTATTTATTTATTTATTTATTTATTTATTTTTGGGACAGAGAGAGACAGAGCATGAATGGGGGAGGGGCAGAGAGAGAGGGAGACACAGAATCGGAAACAGGCTCCAGGCTCCGAGCCATCAGCCCAGAGCCTGATGCGGGGCTCAAACTCACGGACCGCGAGATCGTGACCTGGCTGAAGTCGGACACTTAAACGACTGCGCCACCCAGGTGCCCCGAACATCCAACTCTTGATTTCAGTTCAGGTCATGATCTTGTGGTTTGTGAGTTTGAGCCCCATGTCAGGCTCTGCGCTGACAGTGTGGAGCCTACCTGGGATTCTCTCTCTCTCTCAAAATAAATAAACATTTTTAATAAAATAAATGCTGACTGCAACCAATGAAATTGCTTTCACAACCTGTGTTCTAAAATCTCCAAAGCCCCATCCTCCTCCAACTTCCTCAGGGCTTTTAATTAGCAAGGAACTTTCCATAGGCCGCAATTCAGTGCTGTTTGGCCTTAACGTGATCAAAGATGTCACCACCTACAATGTTACATAACGAAAAGCACTTTTCTGAAGTGGGCCACAGAAAAGCAGCATCAGAGCCCGGCTGGAAGAATGGAGGCCAAAACAGAAAACCTGGTCTACAGCTGTTATTGGCCTAAAAGAAAGCCAGCTGACACACGTGATGTCACAAGAGTTATCAGTGGAACACAGTGAGTGCAGTTCTATGGCAAATTTCTTCCTCGGTGTCCACTCCCCGGTCCCCCAGGGCTCCCGTCCCACATCACACCGACGTGTCCCCCCCCTTGGCCACGCCAGCAGCAACCACCTTCCCTCGTCACCTGTCCCGGCATCACTCCACCTGCACACCGGCAGTCCCGTGCCGCCCCTGCACTCTGCAGCTGGGCCTCTCCAGCCGGCGTGTCCAAGACTGCAGCCCACGGGGCCCAACACTGTGTGCCTCCACTGCTGCTCACACACCTGCAGCTGTATTCTGGAGGGCTTGCTGACCTCTTCTGAATGTGTAACAAAAGGGGTTTTTACTTAACCAGAAAGCCGAAACAGAATTTTTCTTCCTGGAATATACTAAGTCAGGGCTATTTTTCATGAAGAGCTATGGGTCAGCAGGATCCACACAGAGCTTAGCACCCCCATGCTCTGTACTGAGACCTGAGTCACTGACTCAGTGACTTCAACGCTCTGAAATATCTCCGAAGAAAAATCAATTTCAGTACAAAATAGTTTCTGTCTCTGAAGTCATTAATTATCTCAGTTAAACAGAATCAACACAAATCGTTCAAGGTACAAGGGAATGTACGGATGATTTCACTTTCTAGGAACAACGACTGGGCTGGGAGGGGCAGCTGTGGACGCACACCTAGCCTCACTGTGTGCCCAGAGCAAGGCCCAGCAGCTGTACCTGGGAGCAGAGCAGAGCCTCCAGAGGTCATTCTCCTTGTCCCTGGGACCCCAACACCTCAACGATGGCTGAGGGATGGGCCCAGAGAACATCAGAGGATGCTCCCTCCCCTGCTTACGCAGGAAGCACAGGACAGAGAGTGGAAACGAGGGAAACAGCAGTCTCCACTAACTACAACCACAACACCGTACTCTGCAAACGTGCAAAACTATAGAGCACACAGCTTGGACCCATGGGTCCTTGGAGGGGATCAAGTGGGTCAGAGCCACACAGCTTCCAGGGGGTCCACTGGGGTCAGGGAGTACCTGTGTCCTAGTGACCACACAGGGAGGGTATATGTGGTAGCATGGTTCCTGTGGCCTAGAGACCACACGGGTGAGGGTCTGTGGTCACTGTGGTCCCTGCGCCCTGGGATCAGGACTCTACCACCTGGAGCCAGAGTCTTAAATGAGCGATCCTGCACAGGGACATTACTGTCACACAGATGTGTGTACTGCTAGACACCCGGGCCCATCCTGGGTGCTGGAGATGCGGTCATTAAGGTCTGGTCCGGAGTACATGTCCCAGTGTGGAAGCAGGACAGCCAACCAGGGGGCACTGAGGGCAGGCGCTGGGTAAGATCTCCATTTGGTGAGTGAGCAGGTGACCAGGGCCTCTTAAATAGGCAGTCAGAGAAGGTGACCAGTTGGCAAAGATGAAAGTAAGTACCCAAAACTCTGTAAAACACTATGCATGGGCCTTGCTCTGAAGTCCTCCTGAAACCTGTCAGCCCAAGATCATGAGACAACATAAGACAACGTGCCAACCTCCACGCAGACACATCCCATGGGACACCACACACGGTTGGGGACAGCAGGCACGAGGGAATGTGGACAAAACGCGGACTTGGGAGAGCGACAGTGTGTGAGCATCGTTTCGTCAGGGGAATCGGTGTCTGAGACACGGGGACTCTGTACCCTCCTTGCAGCTTGTCCCCAAGCTGGAAGCTAGGCAAACACAGCAGTTTTTCCGCTGCTTTCCCCCAAGGTGGACACTGCCCACCTGTGTCGTCCGGGCTCCGGAAGCCCCTGGAGACACCTTGGGCCAGCTGGGCCGCTGGCTGGGCCACCTACACTGCACAGGATTGCAGAGGTCTCCGGGAAGTTCCTCTGGGTCCCGTGACTACACTGCCACCTTCTGGCCACAGGCTCTATCACAACAGCAGCTGGAGATGTCCAGCCATGGTCTCCACCTCAGGTGCGGCAGCCAACAACAGAGACACACAGCAAGTCAGACACACCACTCTGCTCACAACCGGGGCCTGTAGCTCCTTCCCCAGCTCCCTCCTCACCACCTGCAGAAGCTCACAGGCAGGCAGGGTGGCCTCCCCAAGGGAGGACTCCACGTCTTGATCTGCACAGGCTGATGTTAGTCCTGAGGTGAAAACTCATGTGTCATCCTGATATGGCTCCACTCACTCCACGAACACAGGCCCCATCACTCAATCCAACCCGAATCTGGACCTTGCTCGGGAGGTGTGTGCGGACATGGCTGACGGTAGGTGACTGTGGCTTCCCTGAGGAGGAAGACGTCTGGCCCGTGGTCAGCAGCCCTGGCTGGTGCCCTTCCTGATCCAAACCCTGGCCGCAGGGCTCTGGCCCCTGTGCCATGTCCTGTCTCTGAAGATGCCAGCTCTAACAGAAAGCCCACGAACCACGAATGTGGTGGAGCCCCACGAGGACAAGGGCTGTGGGTGCCCAGCACCATGTCCTTGGTCTCCCCTCACTGCCCAGGCCCCTTGGGTCAGGGTCTTATGCTGGCTCGTACTGCTTACCCTCCTTGGCCCTGTCATGGGCTTCTAAGTCTGGCCTTGAGAGAGGGGCCAAAGAAAAATCTGGGAGCACCAAGAAAATATGTTTTTTTTTTTAAATGTTTTATTGTTATTTGAGAGAGAGAATGTGCACACATGCGAGCAAGGGAGGAGCAGAGAGAGAGGGAGACACAGAATCTGAAATAGGATCCAGGCTCTGCCAGCAGAAAGTCTGACATGGGACTCGAACCCATGAGCCACAGGATCACGACCTGAGCTGAAGTTGGATGCTCAACCAACCGAGCCACTTAGGCGCACCAAAAAAATACGTTTTTTAAATTAAGTTTTTACATTAACATTCCCAATGTCTTGGTATTTATGGGACCAGGTCTATTTTTTTTTTTAAATGTTTATTTTTGAGACAGAGAGAGACAGAGCATGAACGGGGGAGGGTCAGAGAGAGAGGGAGACACAGAATCCGAAACAGGCTCCAGGCTCTAAGCTGTCAGCACAGAGCCCGACGCGGGGCTCGAACTCACGGACCGCAAGATCGTGACCTGAGCCGAAGTCGGCCGCTTAACCGACTGAGCCACCCAGGCGCCCCCAGGTCTATTTTTAAGCACATTTCTTCTTGAAACTTCCATCTAGAATAACATCACAATATTCATGTGTTAGGGAAATTGGTTATACATTAGCACTGAAATCAATCACTTCAGAGAAAAAAGAAACCAGGACAGTAAAAACATGTCTCTCACTTTAACAGACACCTGGCAATCAAAGTTAATAAGGAAGGACTACTGGCCTGTCAGAAAAATTGCTATAATATAGAAGTAAGATCACATATAACACCAGTATTAGAAAATACGATACTTTATGACTCTGGGATTTCTTAAGCTGGACTCAAAAACAAACTGAAGGGGAAACATGGTGGATGTGACCACAGCAACATTAAACATTTCTGTGGTGGAGAATGACCATCTGGGAGAGGTACTGGTAGCCCCTGAAGTCAACAAGGGATACATATCTACAAAAAATAAGGTGCTACTACAGATCAAATGAAGAAACAGCACGGTAGAAAAACAAACGGGATAGGCAGTCCACAGAGACAAACCTGTGAGGCCACAAAACAAATAAAAGGTGTGAGACACGCCTTCTCACAATCATTCACAGAGACAAAAATACAGACTAAAGACATGGGGCGCTTGGGTGGCTTAGTCGGTTAAGCATCCAACTTCAGCTAGGGTCATGATCTCACGATTTGTGAGTTCAAGCCCCGCGTCCAGCTCTGTGCTGACAGCTCAGAGTCTGGAGCCTGCTTCTGATTCTGTGTCTCCCTCTCTCTGCCCCGCCCCTGCTCACGCTCTCTCAAAAATAAATAAATGTATCCCACTTGATCATGGTGAGTAATTCTTTTTATATGCTGTTGAATTCAATTTGCTAGTATCTTGTTGAGAATTTTTGCATCTATATTCATCAGGGATATTGGCCTTTAGTTCTTTTTTTGCTGGGTCTCTGGTTTGGAAATCAAAGTAATGCTGGCTTCATAGAATGAGTCTGGAAGTTTTCCTTCCTTTCTGTTTTTTTGAACAGCTTGAGAAGGATAGGTATTATCTCTGCTTTAAAAGTCTGGTAGAATTCCACAGGGAAACCATCTGGTCCTGGATTCTTATTTGTTGGAAGATTTTTGATAACTGATTCAATTTCTTCGCTGGTTATGGGTCTGTTCAAGTTTTCTATTTCTTCCTGTTTGAGTTTTGGAAGTGTGTGGGTGCTTAGGAATTTGTCTGTTTCTTCCAGGTTGTCCAGTATGTTGGCATATAATTTTCATAGTATTCCCCGATAATTGCTTGTATTTCTGAGGGATTGGTTAATAATTCCATTTTCATTCATGATTTTATCCAATTTTTTTTAACGTTTATTTATTTTTGAGACGGAGACACAGCATGAAGAGGGGAGGGGCAGAGAGAGAGGGAGACATAAAATCTGAAACAGGCTCCAGGCTCTGAGCTGTCAGCACAGGTCCCGACACAGGGCTCGAACTCACGGACTGTGAGATCATGACCTGAGCCAAAGTCAGCCGCTTAACCGACTGAGCCACACAGGCTCCCCCATGATTTTATCTGTTTGGGTCCTCTCCCTTTTCTTTTTGAGAAGCCTGGCTAGAGGTTTATCAATTTTGTTTATTTTTTCAAAAAAACCAACTCTTGGTTTCATTGATCTGCTCTACAGGTTTTTTTAGATTCTATATTGTTTATTTCTGCTCTGATCTTTATTATTTCTCTTCTTCTTCTGGGTTTGGGGTGTATTTGCTGCTCTGCTTCTATTTCCGTTAGGTGTGCTGTTAGATTTTGTATTTGGGATTTTTCTTCTTTCTTGAGATAGGCCTGCATTGCAATGTATTTTCCTCTCAAGACTGCCTTCACTGTTTCCCAAAGCGTTTGGGATAGGCCTGCATTGCAATGTATTTTCCTCTCAAGACTGCCTTCACTGTTTCCCAAAGCGTTTGGATTGTTGTATTTTCATTTTCATTTGTTTCCATATATTTTTAAATTTCTTCTCTAATTGCCTGGTTGACCCATTCATTCTCTAGTAGGGTGTTTTTAACCTCCATGCTTTTGGAGGTTTTCTAGACTTTTTCCTGTGGTTGATTTCAAGTTTCATAGCATTGTGGTCTGAAAGTGTGCATAGTGTGATCTCAATTCTTTTATACTTATGAAGGGCTGTTTTGTGACCCAGTATGTGATCTATCTTGCAGAATGTTCCATGTGTACTTGAGAAGAAAGTATATTCTGATCCTTTGGGATGCAGAGTTCTAAATATATCTGTGAAGTTCATCTGATCCAATGTATCAATCAGGGCCCTTGTTTCTTTATTGATCCTGTGTCTAGATGATTTATCCATTGCTGTAAGTGGGGTATTAAAGTCCCCTGCAATTACCACATTCTCAATAAGGTTGCTTATGTTTGTGATTAATGGGCTGCAGGGCTGGTTCAACATTTGCAAATCAATCAATGTGATACATCACATTAATAAAAGAAAAGATAAGAACCATATGATCCTGTCAATTAATGCAGAAAAAGCATTTGACAAAATTCAGCATCCTTTCTTAATAAAAACCCTCGAGAAAGTCAGGATAGAAGGAACATATTTAAACATCATAAAAGCCATTTATGAAAAGCCCACAGCTAATATCATCCTCAATGGGGAAAACTGAGAGCTTTCCCCCTGAGATCAGGAACACGACAGGGATGTCCACTGTCACCGCTGTTGTTTAACATAGTGTTGGAAGTTCTAGCATCAGCAATCAGACAACAAAATGAAATCAAAGGCATCAAAATTGGCAACGATGAAGTTAAGCTTTCACTTTTTGCAGATGACATGATACTGTACATGGAAAACCCAACAGACTCCACCAAAAGGCTGCTAGAACTGATAACATGAATTCAGCAAAGTCGCAGGATACAAAAGTAATGTACAGAAATCAGTTGCATTCTTATCCACTAATAATGAAGCAACAGAAAGACAAATAAAGAAACTAATCCCATTCACAATTGCACCAAGAATCACAAAATACCTAGGAATAAACCCTAACCAAAGATGTTAAAAATCTGTATGCTGAAAACTATAGAAAGCTTATGAAGGAAATTGAAGAAGATACAAAGAAATGGAAAAACCTTCCATGCTCATGGATTTGAAGAATAAATATTGTTAAAATGGCAACACTACCAAAGCAATCCACACATTCAATGCAATCCCAATCAAAATTGCACCAGCATTCTTCTAGAGGCTAGAACAAGCAATCCTAAAATTTGTATGGGACCACAAAAGATCCCGAATAGCCTAAGTAATACTGAAGAAGAAGACCAAAGCGGGAGGCATCACAATCCCAGACTTCAGCTTCTACTACAAAGCTGTCATCATCAAGACAGCATGGTATTGGTACAAAAACAGACACATAACCGATGGAATAGAATAGAGACTCCAGAATTGGACCCACAAAAGGATGGCCAACTAATCTTTGGCAAAACAGGAAAGAATATCCAATGCAACAAAGACAGTGTCTTTAAGAAATGGTGCTGGGAGAACTGGACAGCAAAATGCAGAAGGATGAAACTAGACCACTTTCTTACACCATTCACAAAAATAAACTCAAATGGATACAGGACCTGAATGTGAGACAGGAAACCATCAAAGCCCTAGAGGAGAAAGCAGGATAAAACCTCTCTGACTTCAGCCGCAGCAATTTCTTACTTGACACATCTCCAAAGGCAACGGAATTAAAAGCAAAAATGAACTATTGGGACCACATCCAGATAAATAGCTTCTGCACTGCAAAGGAAACAATCAACAAAATTAAAAGGCAACCTACGGAATGGGAAAAGATAGTTGCAAATCACATATCAGACAAAGGGCTAGTATCCAAAATCTATAAAGAACTCACCAAACTCCACACCTGCAAAACAAATAATCCAGTGAAGAAACGGGCAGAAGACATGAATAGACACTTTTCCAAAAAAGCCATCAAGATGACCAACAGACACATGAAAAAATGCTCAATGTCACTTCTCATCAGGGAAATACAAATCAAAACCACACTGAGATACCACCTCACGCCAGTCAGAGTGGCTAAAATGAACAAATCAGGAGTTATCGATGCTGGAGGGGATGTGGAGAAACGGGAACCCTCTTGCACTGTTGGTGGGAATATAAACTGGTGCAGCCACTCTGGAAAACAGTATGGAGGTTCCTCAAAAAATTAAAAATACTGATGAGTAATGGATAAAGAAATTGTGGTTTATATACACAATGGAGTACTACGTGGCAATGAGAAAGAATGAAATATGGCCCTTTGTAGCAACATGGATGGAACTGGAGAGTGTTATGCTAAGTGAAATAAGCCACACAGACAAAGACAGATACCATATGGTTTCACTCTTATGTGGATCCTGAGAAACTTAACAGAAACCCATGGGGGAGGGGAAGAAAAAAAAAAAGAGGTTAGAGTGGAAGACAGCCAAAGCATAAGAGACTCTTAAAAACTGAGAACAAACTGAGGGTTGATGGGGGGTGGGAGGGAGGGGAGGGTGGGTGATGGGTATTGAGGAGGGCACCTTTTGGGATGAGCACTGGGTGTTGTATGGAAACCAATTTGACAATAAACTTCACATACTGAAAAAAAAAATTAAAAATAGATCTACCCAATGATCCAGCGATAGCACTGCTAGGAATTTACCCAAGGGATACAGGAGTGCTGATGCATAGGGGCACTGGTACCCCAATGTTTATAGCAGCATTTTCAACAGCCAAATTATGGAAAGAGCCTAAATGTCCATCAACTGATGAATCCATAAAGAAATTGTGGTATATACACAATGGAATACTACTTGGCAATGAGGAAGAATGAAATATGGCCTTTTGTAGCAATGTGAATGGAACTGGAGAGTGTTATGCTAAGTGAAATAAGTCATAGAGAAAAAGACTGATACCATATGTTTTCACTCTTATGTGGATCCTGAGAAACTTAACAGAAGACCATGGGGAAGGGGAAGGAAAAAAAAAAAGTTAGAGAGGGAGGGAGCCAAACCATAAGAGACTCTTAAAAACTGAGAATAAACTAAGGGTTGATGGGAGTGGGAGGGTGGGGAAAGTGGGTGATGGGCATTGAGGAGGGCTCCTGTTGGGATGAGCACTGGGTGTTGTATAGAAACCAATTTGACAATAAATTTCATATTGAAAAAAAAAAAAGAGAAAGAAAATAAATAAATGTAAAAAAATTTTTTAAAAAGAAAAAAAAGACTAAAGACGTGACCGAGATGTTACTGACACCCATCAGGAAGGTGAGCCTGAGGAGTCCGGTGGTCCCAGGCTGTCCAAAGGCATACATCCAGCCCCACGCTCTCCATGGAGACACGCGGGAGGACTCCATGGGCCCTTGCCAAGGCCTACAAACCCACAAAATGTATCTGCATGGTTGTCCAGGATTCTGATTCCCAGACACATTCCTGGAATGGGCCCAGGTCGGGGGTGCAGAGCCGGCATGCTAGTGTCAATTAAGTCCCACAGAGGAAAGAGGTGAAAACACCTACCCTGGAGCCCTCCTCTGTTCTGGATAGAAAGCAGACTCTGGAGAAACCTGCCTGGCTCCCATTTGAGTGTGTGGTATACCTGAGTCTGGGACTTGCCCACTTCGAGGTGGCAGGAACTAAGGAAAGAGGCCCGAAGTTGTTCTCACCTGCTAACAAATGCACAGTTGCTGGTGCCTGGAAACCAGCAGCTGCTCCAAGCGATGCCTCAAATTATGGATGTGCCACAGGCATGCTGCATTTGACCATGATTCTGGAGACTTGTGCAGGGCCTGCACCAGCAGTCACTCACCTGTGTGCCACATGGAGCAGCCCTTCTCTGCTGGGGAGGAGGTTTTGGTGCTGCTGGGTGTCAGGGCGTCTCCTAACACCTCCATCTTTTTGCTGAACTGCACCTCCAAAACGGGGATGGCCTCTGGCATCCTGGCAGATATCAAGTGATAGGCTATGTCAGGCTTCCCAATAAACCGCTGGCGGATGCTGATCTCATAGGGTGTGTGAACCTTAATGTCATCCACGTCTTCTCTTTCGAACCTGTGCATGAGCGCAGAACTCGAATCATGGATTTCCAGTCCAGACACTAGGACGGTGAGACTCCCTGGTTTGACATGGGATGCTGTTCTCTGGGAGACAACAGCAGGAATTCTGACCACTACCCCTTCCTTCCCAAGAGCTTTGGGACTAGCCGTTGAAGCGTCTCCCTTAAGCTTTGTTTCTGATGGCATTTTCCAAAGCTTGGAGCTAAAGGGCCACCAGGAAGGTGACTCCAGCTCTGTCAGCAACCTAAAAGACCAAACAAAACACAGAACAGTCAACGGGGTTTCAGTGCGTTTTCTTGAAGACTGCTTTAGCCTTCACACAGCACTTAGCCATTTTACAGGGCTACATTTTACCCAAGCACTCCATGAAGCAGAAGAGCAGGAATTACTACCCCGTGCTTTAGAAAAGAAAACCGAGGCCAAGAGCATATCTCTTCTGTCTACAGACACAAAGCTATCAGTAATAAGCCCACAATAGAAACACATGTCTTTTGGGGTGCCTGGGTGGCTCAGTCAGCTAAGTGTCTGACTCCTGATTTTGGTTCAGATCATGATCTCACAGTTTGTGAGTTTGAGCCCCAGTCAAGCTCAGTGTTGACGGCGCAGAGTCTGCTTGGGATTCTCTCTCTCCCTCTCTCTGATTCACCCCTGCTGGCACTCTCTGTCTCTCTCTACAAATAAATAAATAAACTTAAAAACAATTTTTTTAAATAAAAATAAAAAGGAAAAGAAACACACGTCTTCTGAAAAATGTTGCTCTTTTCACATTTGACCCTGGGTGATTCTGACTCCAAATAAATCCTGATCTGAATCTATAGAGAGCCATCGGATGGAAATTTCTGCAGTAATCTGTCTGTCCAATATGGTAATAGGCACATGTGGTTACTGGGCATCTACAGTGTGGCTCCTAATGCAGGACTGAATTTTAAACTTAATTACATAGTGCCTACCATATCAGATGGTACAGCTGTAAAATAACCACTAATAACACCACAAGATCTATCTTGTGATGAAAAAAAAAATAGAAGCAGGAAAGGAAAAGCAAAGGAACAAAGATCAAATGGAAAAAATAGAAAATAATCAAGGTGGCAGACTTAAATATAGTCATATTAGTAATTATATTAAATGTAAATAGACCAAATCCTCTAATTTAAAGGCAGATTGTCAGCCTGGATTCAAAAACAAAAACAAAACAAAAACAAAAACAAAAACAAGACACAGCTATATCTTGTTTACAAGAGACTGTGAAATATAAGGGCACAGACACGTCAAAAGCAAAGGTATTGGTAAAAAGATGCATCGTGCCAGTAGTAAACCTTAAGACAAGGATGTTACCAAGGATAAAGACAGACAATGCATAATAATCCATCAACAATCCACCAATCCAACAAAAAGACTGAATACTAAACAAGTATATCTGACAAAATTTCAAAATTCATTAAGCAAAAACTGACAAAACTAAAAGAAGAAATAGACAACCACAGTTGTAGGTTTTAACAAATTTATCTCCATAAAATAGCAAGAAGACAAAAACAATTAGTAAGAATATAAACACTATTTAAACAACTCAACTTGATTGATATTTATGGAACCAACATCTATCTGCTGAATACACTCTTTAAAGTGTATTCAGAACATTAAAAAAATGTAACACATCTCAATAAATTTCAAGTATTGAAATCATACAGAACATATCTTCTGTCCTCAAACAAATGACATTTGAAATTAATGACAAAAGGCTAATAGAAAATCCTCAAATATCTGGAAATTAAATACGATTCTAAATAAAGGGAATCAAAAAAATCTGAAGTGAGTGAAACAAACCAATATGCAAAAAATGGCAGGGTGCAAGTGGAACAGTCATGAGGAAAATTTATAGCTTTCAGTGGATGTTGGAAAACTTCTTAGAAGGATTTAAAATCAGCAATTTAAGCTTCTGTCTCAAAAAGTTATAAATTGAACCCAAAGTAAGTAGAATAAAGGAAAAGCAGAAATCAATGAAATTGAAAACAGAAAAAAAGAAAATATTAAAAAAGCCAAAAGTTGGTTCTTTGAAATAATTAAAAAAAAAAAAAAAGAAAACCCTTACAAAAAATGATCCAAAATAAAACAAAGAAAATGCATATCACCAACATCAGGAGTGATGGAGGCATCACCATAGAGCCTTTAGCCCTGGAAAGGCTCCTAGGGGATACCATACCCAACTTCACACCAATAAATTGGACTTTTATGAAACAGACAAAACACTCAAAACCCACAACCTTCCAAAACTGAAGCAAGAAGTAGTTCAAGAGTATGAATAGCCATAACGAAGTAGCAGAAAGAGAAATTGAGAAAAAAAGAATCTCATTTACAGATGTACCAAAAATAATAAAATACCTTAGGAATAAATTTAACCAAAGAGGTGGAAGACTTGTACTCTGAAAACTATTAAGACATTGATGAAAGAAATTAAAGATGACACAAAGAAATGGAAATATATACCATGCTCACGGACTGGAAGAATTAATTATTGTTAAAACATCCATACTACCCAAAGCAATTTACAAATTTAATACAATCTCTATCAAAACACCAAGAGCATTTTTCACAGAATTAGAACAAATAATGCTAAAATTTGTATGGAACAACAAAAGACCTCAAATAGCCAAAGTGATCTAGAGAAATAAGACCCAAGCTGGAGTTATCACAATCCCAGATTTCAGGATATACTACAAAGTGACAGTGATCACAACAGTATGGTATTGGCACTAAAACAGACACACAAATCAGAGGAACAGAATAGAGAGCCCAGAAATATACCCACACTTATAGGTCAATTAATCTACGATGAAGGACACAAGAATATGCAATGGGGAAAAGACAGTATCTTCAACAAATGGTGCTGGGAAAATTGGACAGCCTCATGCAAAAGAATAAAATAGGACCCTTTCTTACACTTTACACAAAAATAAGCTCAAAATGGATTAATGGATTAGATGTGAGACATGAATGCATAAAACTCCTGAAAGAAAACACACACAGTAATCACCTAGACATTGGCTTTAGTAACATATTTGTGGATATGTCTCTTTAAGCAACGGAAACAAAAGTGAAAAACAAACTGTTTCATTTTTTATTTTCATAAAATAAAAAGCTTCTGCACACCAAAGGAAATCACTGATAATACAAACAGATAACCTACTGAATGGAAAAAAGATATTTGCAAATAATACATCTGATAAGCAATTAATATCTAAAATACATAAAGAACTTATACAACTCATCACCAAAACAAACTAACAAACAACCCAATTAAAAAATGGGCAGAGGATCTGATTAGGCACTTCCCCAAAGAAGACATCCAGATGGCTAACAGACACATAAGCATAAGAAGATGTTCAACATCACTCATCATAAGGGAAATACAAATCAAAACTACAATGAGATACCACCTCACACCTGTCAGAATGGCTAAAATTAACTCAGGAAACAACAGATGTTGGTGAGGATGCAGAGAAAGGGGAACCCTTTTGTACTGTTGGCTGGAAGTGCAAACTGGTGCAGCCACTCTAGAAAACAGTATGGAGGTGTGTCAAAAATTAAAAATAGAATTACCATATGACCCAATAATTTCACTACTGGGTATTTACCCAAAGCAAATGAAAACACAAGTGGTAAAGATATATGCACCCCTATGTTTACTGAGGCATTATTTACAATGGCCAAACTATGAAAGTAACCCAAGGGTCTACCCATAGAAGAATGGATAATGAAAACGTGATACACACACACACACACACACACACACACACACACAGAGGAATATCACTCAGCCACAAAAAAGAATGAAATCTTGCCATTTGCAATAACATGGATGGACCTCAAGAGTATTATGCTAAATAAAATAAGACAGAGAAAGACAAACACTACATGATTTCACTTATATGCAGAATCTAAAAAACTCAACAAATAAACAGAAAAAGAAAAGGCAGAAACAGACCCATAAATACATAGAACTGATGGTTGCCAGAGGGTAGGGGGGTTGGGTAGAGGAGCAGAATGGGTGAAGGGGAGTGGGGGATAGAGGCTTCCAGTTAAGGAACGAATAAATCATAGGGGTAAATTAAGATACAGCACAAGGAGTATGATCAACGATACTATAATAGTGTTGGACACTGGTAGTGAGCACAGCATCATGTATCAACTTATCCGATATGCTATCCACTGAAAATTAATGTAACCTTGTGTACCAACTATACTTCAATTTAAAAAGGGGGGGGGGCGTGGACATCCACCCTTACCTGCTGCACTAGGGTCCTTCCCCAAGCATGGGATTACGGTACAGGAGGCCACATGAAGAGCCAGTAGCAACAACGGAAACCTTACGGGTGCAGGGGGGTGCACCTCTAGGGGGGTGGTAACAACACCTCCCTAATTCTCCCAGTTAGGGCACTGTTAAGCCCTTAGTTTATCCCAAAATTCACATGGAAACACAAAAGACCCAGAATAGACAAAAACAATCCTGAAAAAGAAACAAGTTGGTGGACTCTTGCTGAGTGCAAACTTACTACATGGTCATAACAATGATGATGGTGTGGTACTGGTGAAAGGTTACAGCGTGGATTAATGAGATGGAACTCAGAGTCCAGAAACAAACCTTTATCCTTATGGTCAACTGGTTTTCGACAAGGATGACAAGACAATTCAGTGGGGAAACATCCATCTTTCAACAAATATTGCTGAGATCACTGAATAGCGTCATACCAAAAGAAAGAAAGAAAGAAAGAAAGAAAGAAAGAAAGAAAGAAAGAAAGAAAGAAAGAAAGAAAAGAAAAGAAAAGAAAAGAAAAAAGAAATTTGATTCATTTCTCACATCATTCACAAAAATGAACCCCAAGTGGTTCAGGGACCTAAACAGAAGAGCTAAAACTATGACTCTTGGAACAAAGCAAAAGAATAAACCTCTGTGACTCTGGATTAGGCAATGAACTGGATATGACACCAAAGGCAAGTGACAAAAACAAAACAAAACAAAACAAAAAAACAAAAAAAACCAGGTACATTGGTCTTCATCAAACTTAAAATCCTTTGGCCTTGTGTCCAGCCAGGTCTGGGCCCCATTTGTGCGCAAGGCACAAGCAATCAGGACTGCGTTTCATGGTGCCCCGAGGGTGAGGGGAGGGAGCAGCAGAGGAGGAGAATGAGGACCTGGGAGGGTCTTCTGTCTTCCGAGGTGTGCTCCCCTTGAGTTGGCTGGGCAGTATCTGAAGGAGCAAAACTGCAAAGCTCTGAAATGCTCATGTTGTGAATGTGAAAGACCAGTGTTGGCTTCGGAGGAAGAAAAGGGTATAGATGCTATTATGTTGAAACCAAAATAAAAACAGCTAATGATTTTCTCTGGTAACTTAAACCAGAGAAGCCAAAATAGGAAAAAGACTTTTTGCTCATCTGTTGGGTTGGACTAGTTTTTCCCTCCATGAACACTGGAGAGAAAATGGACAAGTTCTGTTTTTGAAAATGTACAAAGTAAATGATTCTCTTGCTCTAAGTTATTTCAAGAAGAAAGAATGAATTGAACAGTTATGAGCTGGGAGCATAATAGTATGTTTTGAGAGTTGTTCTAAAGCACAAAAAGTGGGGCATCTGGCTGGCTTAGTAGGTAGAGCATGCAACTCTTGATCTTGGGGTTGTGAGTTCAAACCCCAGGTTGGGCACAGAGATTACTTACAAATAATTCTAAAGCACAAAAAGTAGAAATATTATTTTCAAACTTGACTCTTTAAGGAAACGACACAATCTGTACATCCTCTATGAATAGTATGAAGACCACTGATGGCACTTAAAATTGATAACATGCAGGGGCGCCTGGGTGGCTCAGTTGGTTGGGCGGCCGACTTCGGCTCAGGTCATGATCTCGCGGTCCGTGAGTTCAAGCCCCGCGTCGGGCTCTGTGCTGACAGCCCAGAGCCTGGAGCCTGTTTCAGATTCTGTGTCTCCCTCTCTCTGACCCTCCCCCATTCATGCTCTGTCTCTCTCTGTCTCAAAAATAAAATAAATGTTAAAAAAAAATTTTTTTTAAAAAATTGATAACATGCAGTCTGGGGAGAAAATGTCTATTGGGAAAGTTTAGGATAAAACTTTCTTTTGCTCAGTCTGTCCTTTTAGTTCTAAAATAAATTGTGCTTGATTCATTGGAGAAAAAAAATTAAAATCCTCTGTGATTCAAAACCACCTTCAAGAAAGACAATCCACAGAAAGAGAGAAAATATTTTCAAATCATTTATCTGATAAAGGGATTTCTACCCAGAATATATAAAACTCCTACAAAGTCCATAATAAAAAGACAACCACATAAAAAATGGTCAAAGAATTTAAAAATAAAATAGACCTATGGGAAAAAAGCATATGAAAAGATGCTTATTATCATTAGGAAAATGATTGTGTAATGAGACGTCACTTCACACCCACTATGATAGTTATAAAGCAGACAATAACAAGTGTTAGTGATGTTGTGGAGAAACTGGAGCCCCCATACATTATTGGTGGGGAGGTGAAACATGGCACAGCCACTTTGGAAAACAATTGGTCAAGTTCTCAAAATGTTAAAGAGAGACCCAGCAATTTCCTACCCAAGGGAAATGAAAACAAATGTTCATGCAAACACTTGTACACAAATGTCTATAGCAGCACTATTCATAATGGCCACAAAACAGAAACAACAAAATGTCCATCAAAATTGGTCAATGGACAAACAAGATGTGATAGATCATATAACAGAGTATTGGTCAGAAATACAAACTAATGGGGTGCCTGGCCGGCTTAGTCAGTAGACTCTTGATCTCAGGGTTGTGAGTCCAAGCCCATTTAAAGTAGGTATGGAGCCAGAAAGAAGGATGGAAGGAAGGAAGGAAAGAAAAGAAAAGAAAAGAGAAAAGGAGAACAGAAATATAAAGTAACAAAGTACTGATCTATCCTACAATGGAGATGAATCTCAAAAACATGACACGGTGCAAGAAGCCAGGCATATGTTAACTCTCTAAAAAGACAAGTCTACACAGAAAGACTAGATCAGTGGTGACCTGGGCAGGGCAAGAACAGAGTGACTGCCAAAGGGCTTGAGGTGACTTTTGGGAGGGATAGAAATGTCCTAAAATTTGGACTACAGTCTTGTCTGTACAACTCTGTAAGTTTACTAAAAATCATTGAATTGTTTACATACAGTGAGTAAATTTTATGGTATGTAATTTAAAAGCCTGTTCTAAAAAATCTACATATCAGAGACACATCAGAATAAAACAGTCAGAATATCTAGGATAGGGAGGAAAAAATGTAGGCACAATCCTACACAACTTAGCAATCATGTACACTAGGAACACAATGGGAAATGTCCTCAAAGTGCTGAGCTACACTTGGCTCAACTGTGAAGAGCCAAACTGTCATTCCAGAGTGCCATTTTCCAACCTCTGAACAGAGGCAATACCAGTTACTCACAGATGCCAATGAAAACACAACCAGACCAATTACCTCAGCAAGTAGCTTCTACCAAACTCCTGAAATCAAAACTGGGTTACCAACTTGTCTTCATTTCATTTAAAGAGAGACATGGAATGCCAAAAAGTAGGAAGTGCATAACACAGAATTTTAATATTTTGTTTTCTAGAAGTTCTATGCTGCTTTTGACTGCATAGAGGTTTCAGCCACGATAAGCCCAAGTGGCTTCCCAGCCAGAGGGAATTCAAAGAGACAAGACCCAATTCCTAAGAACATCTTTGTCGGTTCACTAGCTGAACAGAGACGCAATGAAAGAGAAACTTCAATGACCACATATAACAAGAGAGACACACTTTGCAAAAATAGTTGGGAAAAGATTCCAATTCCAGTCACAACCCTCAACAAGCAAAGACCACTAATCCCCAAGGAGTAGAATTAGGTTTCCAGAGTGTATCAGTCAGTTCGGGTTACTGTAACAAATACCACAAACTGCAGGGCTTGAACAACAGACATTTATTTCTCAGTTATGGAGGCTAGGAAGTTCAAGATTAGGGTGCCAACAGATTTGGTTTTGGGGAAGAGCTCTCTCCCTGGCTTGGAGACAGCTACCTTCTTGTTGTGTCTTCGCACAGCAGAGAGAGAGAGGAGAGAGAGGAAGAGGAAGAGGGAGAGGGGGAGAGACAGAGAGAGAGAGGAAGGGGGGAGAGAGGAGAAGAAGAAGAAGAAGAAGAAGAAGAAGAAGAAGAAGAAGAAGAAGAAGAAGAAGAAGAAGAAGAAGAGGAGGAGGAAGAGGAGGAAGAGGAGGAGGAGGAGGAAGAGGAGGAGGAGGAGGAAGAAGAGAGAGACAGAGAGAGAGATTTAGCCTCTTCCTCTTATCCCATCATGGGGGCTCTACTCTCATGACCTCATCTAAACCTAATCACCTCCCAAAGGCCCTGCCTCCTAACACTATCACACTGGGGTGGGGGTTGGGGGTGGTGGTGACCTCAGGGACTTCAGGTGAATTTCAGGGACACAAACATTTAGTCCATAACAGATTTACCACAACAGAATGTGCACTTCTCAAGAAAAAATGATAAAACATACAAAGAAAGAAGAAAGTATGGCTGATTCATAAGGCCCATATTCATCTCTGAGGAAGTCCTAATATTTTATCAAAGATGTTACACCAAAATCTTAAATATGTTCAATGAGCTAAAGGAAACTATGGACAAATAACTGAAAGAAATAAGAAAAAAAATGTCTGAACAAAACAAGAATATTAGTAAAAAGAAATTATGAGAAGGAAACAAATTCTAGAGCTGAAAAGTGCAATCACTGAAATGAAAAACTTGCCGGAGGGATTCAACAGCAGATTTGACAGGGGAGAACAGAGAATGGGTGAATTTGAAAGTAATACCTTTGAAATTACCCAGTCTGAGGAGCAGAAAGGAAGGAAAATAAAGGAAGAAAAATGATCAGAGCCCAAAGGACACCATCAAACATATCCATAAACGTATTATGGGAATCCCAGATGGACAAGAGAGAGAAAGGGACAGAAAATGAATTTGAGGAAACATTGGTTGAAAACTTCCCAAATCTGATGAAAGACATGAATGTACACATTCAAGAAGCTCAACAAACTCCAAGGGGGATAAACTTAAAAAGAGCCACATCAAGATACATTATAGTCAAACTGTTGAAACCCAAAGAGAAAAACAGAATTTTGAAATGAGGAGCCACGTTCAAAGGATTCACAGTAAGAGATGGTCCAACATAATCAGCCAGCCACCAAGTAGCAGGCTGAACACCCTGGAGACTAGAGGCATATTGGAGACTTGGTGTTGGTGGCTGTGGTCAGGCTGGCCTTGGTGAGCTGAAGTCTGTGCTGCTGGACCCAATCATAGCTTCCATCCCTGTCACCATGGCCACTTTGTTCATGGGCTCAGTGGGTAACTTCAGGAGGTGCTGGGGAAACAGACCAACGGGTATCTAGGGCACAGGTCATCCTACCCACTGGATTATTACAATCCTCCTCTGCTGAAGACACCCTTCAGTGAGCATTCACGTGAGGCACATCTTTGCCTTTTTTCCCAACCAGAGAAGTCTATCCCACACTGCCCTGGATCTCCTGGTCATGAAGTTTCCAGTTCTGTTTCTTGTTTCTTCCAGTCCTGAACATCAGCCAAACCACTGGCTGCAGCCAATCAGCATGCAACTGAGCATCTGGCCATTCCTCCTTCCAAGAACCCTGTTGAGCAGAGTGCCACACACTGGTCACCAATCTCAGGGGAGGACTCAAACACTTTTGCCCACAGCATCCTGGTATCGGAGTTACCATGGAGCACAACACAGTCCAGCACTGGACAGAGCAATGCCATACTCAGCTTTCCTAGTGCAGAGAAGAGCAGAACAGAACCAGCTCTGGTAGTGGCCGCTGGTCCCCTGGCAGCCGATGCAGGACAACAGGCTTATGCACATCCTTTGAATGCTGTAGTTCAAGGACTGCCCCCTCTCCGTGGACTCTGATATATGAACTCTGACAGCTGGCAGAGTGCTTCAGTAGAACAAATGAGTACCAGTTGAGCTTATAACAGGGAAAGCTATTTTCCTACTAGGTGATAAGCCTGGCATAGGCTGTATGCTCCAGCCCTCAGATCCATTCTAAGAGGGCTGACAGTGGGTCAGAAGACTGCACGAGACTGCCTTCCCAACATGGTGAACCTCCAGGTGCATGGCTTGAAGTTCTGCCACTGGAAGGATCTCCCTCCACCTCTGTCCATTTCTGGGTGATGCCTGCACATGGTACAGAACCATCTGTAAGTGTAAACCAGGCCCTGCTGCTTTCATTCTCAGTCAACTGATAGCAGGTATGGGTTGTGCCGTAGGTGCAGGCTGGGGGCAGAAGGCAGGGGTGTAGGAGCAGGCACCGTAGCACGAGAGCTAATTCCTCATACAGCCTAACCCGTGCTGTCAGGGCCTGCTTGCCCCTGATCTCCTGCATCACACCATCGTTGGATGTGGGGGCTGGGGGGAGGGTCACCATGCGTGCCCACGTCATGGCTTGCTGGGTCAAATAACACCCATTTCATGAAGAACAGCTCAGATTGTGTGATAACATGGTGGTCCACGGTCCAGCGTTCAGTCTCTACAAAGGCCCAGTAGCAGGCCAAGAGCTGTTTCTCAAAAAGAAAGAAGTTATCTGCACAGGATGGCAGGGCTTTGCTCCAAAATCCTAACAGCATACACTGTGACTCCCTACAGAGGTCTCCCACAGGCTCTGGAGAGCACCCCTGTCTACCACGGACACTTTAAGTGCCACTGGATCTGCTCAATCGTGTGGCCCACATGGCAGCCTGGACTTGCTGCAGAGCTTTCTTGCTTTGGGTTCCACTCAAGACCAATAGTTTTTCATGTCACTTGGTAAAAGGGCCAGAGTAGCACCACAAATGAGGACGTTACTTCCAAAATGCTCACCACCAGGCAGTGTCTTCTTTTTGGTTGTAGAAAGAGCCAGAAGCAAAAACCTGTCCTTCACGGTAGAAGACACTTCGGTGAGCCCCACACCACTGGATCCCTAGAAATTTCACTGAGGTGGAAAACCCCTGATTCTCTGGGAGATTTACTTTCCCACCTTCTGACATGCCTTCGCAGTGTGTCCTGAGTAGTTGCTAATTTTACGCCCTCGATGCAGTTGGCATGGTATCACCCAGGTAACAGACCAGGGTGCTACCCTGTGGAGGGAAACACAGTCCAGGTCCCTGTGACGGAAACGGGCATGGGGCTGGAGAGATGGTGTTGCCATGAGGCGGGACAGCGTTGCACAGTTTGCTGGGGAGCAAACTGCTCTGGTGGCCCCTCCTAACAGCATGGACAAAGAGTGTCTGCCAGAGTACACGCTGCGCCCCAGGTCCCACATGATGTGCTAACTTGCTCAAGTGTCTGGTACAGCGAGTGCCATAAGAGAACGACCTGGTCACGGTTGGGACAATCCACTGTTCTTCTCCAACTTTTCCCTGCACAGCCCAGTGAGTGCGCTGAGCGGAGATGGTGCATGGCTCACTGCCCGCGCACCCTGCAGGTCCTTGATGGGGACACGCACCTCTGCAATCCCTGCAAGAATGGTTCACTCTTCTAGGTTAGTTCCAGTGGCTTCCCCAGAATAGCTCTCACTATGTAGGTCAGGGAACTGGTGTGGGGTTCTCTAGCTAGTGAGAGCATGTATTCTGATTATATGCTCCAGGCCTGGGAAAAATAGCCATGGGCTGGGTTCAGAGGCCTACTGTGTGACTGTGTGAGGCGGACCTGATGTGAGACTCCATGAATCCCCTGAGCCCAATAAGCCCCTCCTCTGACTGGTGGGCCACAGGGCCGTTTTGGGTCTGCTAGCATCAGCGTCAGATCCAGTGTCCCCTAATCCCTAAAAGTCTGATGACTTCCTGCCTCCAGTGCTCAGTCGCCCTGGTTAGACACCACAGGGCCCTGGGGGGAAGGCTGGCACAAGAAATGATAGTGTCAACAGATAGTGGCATCCCAGGGTTTCTCCTCAAGGGGGATGTGTCCCCATCCTTCAAAGGGTTTCGGATCTGGAAACTGGTTCAAGTCTGGAAGATGATTCAGGGGCCATGACTGCTTTCTAATTCAAGTTAGAGGCTCACTCACTTGACCCAGGGCCCTTCTGTGTACACAGCCCTGGTAAGGACCAAAGGCCCTGCCTGCCCATCTGTTACTTCCCTGGGGGCATGTGACCAACCAGCCAACACCACAGGTCTCTAGGACTCACACCACTCTGACTGCTGCTTCTGCTCTGCTGTCCCTTGTGGTGACCATCCCACGTATCTTCAGTGACTGCAGGCCACCAACTGGCCCTGGAACCCTGGAGTCCATCACCCCCGCCATGGGGAGGGTCCCGGCCCAGCACCCCGGAGTCCACCACCCCTGCCACAGGGAGGGTCCCGGCCCGACACTCTGGAGTCTATCACCCCTGCCACGGGGAGGGTCCCAGCTCAGGGGCAGCAGTGCCCACCATCCTTTCTGGCCTACACAGAAGAGTGGTTACACAGCTCCTCAAGGATATGGGGCCTCCTCATAAACAGGGTTCTCATGGTCCTGGGGCAAGTGTGTCCCTCTGGGCCAGGCTGGGTGGGGAGCGGGTCTCACATGGTAAGTCCATACGACCGTTCCAAACCTCACCCAGCGTAGGTCACCTTCCATAATGCCTCGCCCGCCAGTGGATCGGTGGAGCCCTCTCCAACCCAGGTAGCAACAGTACTGAATCCAGTCCCTTGTTTTGTAGGCCCTCTGCTGTAAATGATGTCCTTTCCACCACTGTCCCCCACCCTTGATACCCATTCCCATGCATGTCCTGTGGACTTCCTTCTGTCTGTGGACACTGGAACCTTCACGCAACTCTTCCACAGGGTCACATCCCCCTCAGGGCCACGCTTTGTGCCTCACCTTTTGGGATCTGCTGTGACCCGAGCCTACAATTCATCTAGGAGCAAAGGAGGGTGGTGGGGTGGGTCTCTTCAGGAGACCTGCAAGGCAGTTACCTCAGGGGGGCCGTTACAGACTCTTCCAACAAAGCAGGATGACGGTGGAAGGGACGTGTCTGACGACAAAGACTCACTCGAATGGAGGGGTTCAATGCCCCCAGTTTAATCAGGACTTTCCCATATGTCCACTTTCCACTTTTCAGGATCCAGTTTCTTCTTCATCAGTATCCTAGGCTTAACAGAAGACAGCACACAAAGCTGGGGTTTCAATTTGTGCTGTGATTAATGTGCTCGCAGACGACACTCAGATCTGGTCTTTAGAAATCCCAGACCTGCTGGTTCAATATTTGCAAGTCAATCAGTGTGACACACATCAATACAAGAAAGGATAAGAACCATATGATCCTCTCAATAGATGCAGAAAAAGAATCTGACAGAATACAGCATCCATTCTTGACAAAAACCTTCAACAAAGTAGGGACAGAGGGAACACACCTCAATCTCATAAAGACTATATACAAAAGACCACTGCTAATAAATATCATCCTCAATGGGGAAAACTGAGAGCTTTTCCCCTATGATCAGGAACAAGACAGGAATGTCCACTTTCACCATTACTACTTAACATAGTGCTGGAAGTCTTAGCCTCAGCAATAAAACAACAAAAAGAAATAAAGTGCATCCAAATCTGTAAGGATGAAGTCAAACTTTCACTATTTGCAGATGACATGATATTCTATGTAGAAAACCCAAAAGACTCCACCAAAAAATTTCTAGAACTACTATATGAATTCAGCAAAGTCACAGGATATAAAATCAACATACAGAAATTGGTTGCATTTCTACACACCAATAATGAAGAAGCAGAAAAAGAAAACCAAGAGTCAATCCCATTTACACCTGCACCAAAACAATAAGATAAGTAGTAATAAACCTAACTAAAGAGGTAAAAGATCTGTATGTTGAAAACTATAGAAAACTTGTGAAAGAAATTGAAGAGACACAAAGAAATGGAAAGACATTCCATGCTCATGGATTGGAAGAACAAATATTGTTAAAATGTCCATACTACACAAAGCAATCTACGCGTTCAATTCAATCCCAATCAAAATAACACCAGCATTCTTCACAGAGCTACAACAAACAATCCTAAAATTTGTATGGATCCACAAGAGACCCCGAGTAGCCAAAGCAATCTGAACAAGAAAAACAAAACTGGAGGCATCAAGATTCTGGACTTCAAGCTATATTACAAAGCTGTAATCATCAAGGCAGTGTGGTACTGGCACAAAATAGACACATAGATCAATGGAACAGAATAGAAAACCCAGAAATGAACTCACAACTATATGATCTTCGACATCTTTGTCATCTTCGACAAAGCAGGGAAGAATATTCAATGGAAAAAGGCAGTCTCTTCAGCAAATGGTGCCAGGAAAATTGTACAGCAACACTCAGAAGAATGAAGCTGGACCACGTACTTACACCATACACAAAAATAAATTCAACATATAGATGAAAGACCCAAATGTGAGACAGAATATCATCAAAATCCTAGAGGAGAACATAGGCAGCAACCTCTTTGACCTCGGCCATGGCAACTTTGGCCATGGCAACTTCTTACTAGACATGTCTCCAGAGGCAAGGGAAACAAAAGCAAAAATGAACTACTGGGACCTCATCAAGATAAAACGCTTCTGGACGTGAAGGAAACAATCAGCAAAACTAAAAGGCAACTGATGGAATGGGAGAAGGTGTTTGCAAATGAAATATTAGATAAAGGGTTAGTATCCAAAATATATAAAGAACTTATCAAACACAACATCCAAAAAACAAATAATCCAGTTAAGAAATGGGCAGAAGACATGACCAGACACTTTCCAAAGAAGACATCCAGATGGCCAACAGATATATGAAAAAAGGCCCAACATCACTCACTCATCATCAAGGAAATATAAATCAAAACCAGGATGAGATACCACCTCATACCTGTCAGAATGGCCAAAACCAACAACTCAGGAAACAACAGATGTTGATGAGGATGTGGAGAAAGGAGAACCCTCCTTGCACTGTTGGTGGGAATGCAAACTGGTGCAGCCACTCTGGAAAACAGTGTGGAGGTTCCTCAAAAAACTAAAAATAGAACAATCCTGTGACGCAGCAATTGCACTAGTAGATATTTATCCAAAGGATACAAAAGTGCTGATTCAAAGGGGTACATGCACCCCAATGTTTATAGCAGCATTATCAACAACAGCCAAACTCTGGTGGAAATAGCACAAATATCCATCAGCTGATGAATGGATAAAAAAGTAGTATATACATGTATTCATACGTGTATACATAGTAGAATATTACTCAGCCATCAAAAAGAATGAAATCTTGGGGCACCTGGGTGGCTCAGTTGGTTGAGCGTCTAACTTCGGCTCAGGTCACGATCTCACAGTCCGTGGGTTCAAGCCCTGCATCAGGCTCTGTGCTGACCTCTTGCTTAGAGCCTGGAGCCTGCTTCAGATTCTGTGTCTCCTACTCTCTCTGCCCCTCCCCTGCTCACGCTTTGTCTCACTCTGTTTCTCAAAAGTAAATAAATGTAAAAAAATAAAAAATAAAAAAAAAGAGTGAAATCTTGCCATTTGCAATGACATGGGTGGAGCTAGAATGTACTATGCTAAGCAAAATGAGTCCATCAGAGAAAGACAAATACCATATGATTTCACTCATATGTGAATTAATAAATAAAACATGAACATATGGGAAGGAGGGAAGAGAAGAGAGGGAAACAGACCACAGAGACTCCTAACAGTAGAGAACAAACTGAGGGTTGCTGGAGGGGAGGTAGGGCAGATGGGCATGGGATGAGCACTGAGTGTTGCATGTGAGCGATGATTCACTGAATTCTACTCCTGAAACTGTTATTACACTTTAGTTACCTAACTAGGATTTATATAATAATAAGGTAAGAAACCCCGGCCCTGCAACCACAGGCACTCAGGGCATCTTTCAGGGCAGAGACAGGGCATTCAGGCCACTCTGTGTTACCCTGAGCTCATTCTTTCCTTTCTGCACTTTGTCCAGTGGAGTTGGGAGCAGCCAGCAAATCTCAGTTTGACAAAAATGCTATTAGCATCAAATACGTGGTCACTCGGATCCTTGCCTCTTAAAGTATTTGACTAGGAGTGTCCTGCAGAGATATTTTGTATATCTCTAGTGCTACATGCCATGCACTAGTGCGTGGAAATGAGAGTTATTAGATTTAAATCTAATCAGATTATTAATCCCCAAAACTGTAGAACACATTCAGAAATCACCCTTCAGTCTTAGTACCAGATTCCCTATCTGTCAGGTTCTCCAGAGAGACAGAACCTGTAGGATGGACACACACACACACACACACACACACACACACACACACACACACAAATATAGAGAGAAGCAGAGAAGGAGACAGAGAAGAAGGGTGGGCAGAAGCGGACACAGGCCAGGACAAAGAGGCACCACCACCTCTGAGGACCCCTGGAGCCACCACAGCTATTTCCACCTGGGACCATGGTGGGACAGAGACCAAGCACCGTGACAGGGCACCTCCAGCAGAATCAAGGACCCCACAGTGTACCCGGCCTGGCCCACCCGCAGGAAAGACCTCTGAGGGGACAATGAATCACAAAGCACAAAAATAAGAATGCAAGCAGTCAGGCCCACAGGGGTGCTCACACCAATGTCTGAAGGTGCCAACTCTTGATGGTGTGTTGGGGGCCAGCAGTCCGCCAGCCCCAGCGATGGGCTGCTGGAGAGACAGTGGGACACAGGGAGATGTGAAGGATGGGCGCAGGGGCAGTCCTTCTGGGGACTCAGGATGCCTGGTGCCCCATGGAAGCAGCACAGTGGTTGGGAGTAGAAGGGTCTGTTTCTGTGACTCAGTCCTTCTCTGGTTCATCCACTGAGTCTTCAGGAAGAGGAACACAACATGTAAAACAGAGCAATAGCTCAGATATTTCGAGTTAGTCCATCGTTACCCTCATTTCCTAGCAGGAATCAAAAGCAAATAACAGGAGCTCATGGGTTGACACAGCAGAGAAGAAAGCACACTTTAGGTAGCTCTTCCCAATTTCCTGTTGAAATATCGACCCAGACACAGAAAAAGGCAGAAACTGGCAACAAAATGGCAAATCAAAAGAGAAGACCACACGGATGGAGAAGTAAGCCCTTGAACTATGTCTGTTTTACCCTATGACTGTAAATGGGGCAATGTCCAAAGATGGTAGGAAAACCTGAACTTTGCACAGACAGCACCTGCTCCAGGATGGAGCAAGCAGCTGTGAGCAGAAAACTCAGGCATCCTCATGAGGGCTGGAGCCAACGGACTATGTACCGGCTCCCTGCCACAGCTCCTTGCATCCCTTTCTCCGCACCGGCCCCTGCATCTCTTCCTCCTTCCTCCGCACCAGATACTTACAGAATTGTAAGTAATTGTAGGTTGGTGCACTAAAAAAGGATGCTCAAGGATATGTCTGTTTGAAAAATTGTCAGAGGATGATCAGATTCTGACAATTACAAGGTGTGTGTGGTTTTATCCCCACACCAAGCCATTCACTCAGCTCTGGTCCCGTCCACATGGACTCCACTCTGGCCCTGTCCACATGGAGTCAGCATCAGACCTCACAGGCTCAGCCCCATAAGACCACCGCCACTTCAGACACCAACCCCATGTCCAGACATCACCTGTGCTCTGACCCACAGGTGACAGATCACAAGTTCCCACGGCCACTCCTCGGGTCTGATGAATGTGCTGGAGGGGCTCAGAGAACTCAGGGAAATGTTTCACTTGCTAGGTTAGTGGTTTATTACAAAAGGATATGACTCAGGGATAGCCTGATGGAAGAGACGCCCAGGGTGAGGCACTGGGGAAGGGGCGGGAAGCTTCCATGCCTCTCTAGGCACGTCACTCTACCCACGTCTCCACGTGCTCCCCAGCCTGGAAGCCCCCCCCACCAACCCCAAGACCGTCCCTCTGAGTTTTCACTGGGGCTTCATTGTATAGATATGACTGATTAATCCATTGCCCATTGGTAATTGATTCCGTCTCCCCTCCCCAGAGGTCAGGGGCAGGACTGAAGCCTCCAACTCTCTGGTCCCACGGTGGGGTCCGCAGGCCACCAGCCGCCATCCCTAGAGGCTTTCCAAAGTCACCGCAACAACATGAACTTGGACTTATTATGAACACCGTGACACCTTCATTGCCGTCTTCAGTTGGGAAACCCAAGGGCTTTAGGAGCTCTGAGCCAGGAACAGTTACAAGGGCCGAGTCCATATTATAAATCACACTACCAGAGATGACAAATCGAATACACATATTTTCCCCAAGGACAACGAGAAGACACGGCAGCAACCACATTTTGGAACCTAGAAACCAGACAGACTTTGTGAATCCAGGAAAGTAAGGGAAAAGGCAGTGGTGGCAAAGCTGGGACACGACCCAGTCTGTGGTGAAGAACCTACACGTGGAGACAGAGGGTACCAGGGACCTCGACAACAGGCATGTTTGTGAAGCTGGGCCTTACCTCACCCCACAAGCAGGAGGTCTAAGCCATGTGTCAGGAGGGAGCTGGCGACAGGGAGCCTGGCCAGCTCGCATGTGGTTCAGCTGAAGGGCGGGAGGTGAGCTGGGAGCAGGGGAGGGGAGCAAACTCCTCTCCTGAGCTGGGACACACACCCAAGTCCTTTCCGCACATGGCTCTCCAGAAAACCCCAAGACACAGAGGTCAGCGTGCCCATGAAGCAACAGGCTGCTATTCAGAAGGAACGTTTGGAGATTAATAAATAACTCGGAGAAATTAAAACCATCACAGAGATGGAAGGGTAGGAGGAAGACACACTTCAAGAAACAGAAAGTAAAACAAAAAGATAAGACACAGAATGAGATCAGAGGCCAGACAACCAGACAACAGGAATCTGAAAGGAACACACTTTAGAACTGAGGGGGAACCAGACCTCATGGACCAACCAGAGAGCTCCCTGGGGACTCCCCACAACAGCACCGATGGATGTGCGTCAAGGACTGTGGCCAGGAGCGCCAGGCGGTTGCTTTGCCCTTCCCAGGGGCCCAGTGTGCCCTCCCCCCGCCCTGCTCGGGTGCTCTCTGTACTTTGTCCTCCACTACTAATAAACAGTATTCTGCTGTACACATCTACTTGCAACTTGTTTTTTTTTTTTTTTTTTCCAGTTTACTTATTTTGAGAAATAGAGACAGAGCATGAGCTGGGGATGGGCAGAGAGAGAGGGAGGGAGAGAATCCTAAGCAGGCTCTGTGCTGTCAGCACAGAGCCCGACATGGGGCTAGAACTCACAAACCACGAGATCATGACCTGAGCCAAAACCAAGAGCTGGTTGTTTAACACACTGAGCCCTCTAGGTGCCCCCACAAGCAAGGTAAGATTTGGGGCTCTGTTCCCTGCAGCTCGAGCACACACCTCCCACACCATGCAGGCAGTCAGGAGTGTCCCAGGACAGCAACAGGTGGTGCCTGCAGAGTGGGGTCACTCAAGTCAAGGGTCCCTACCAGCAGCAGCCACGCAGGCCTGGACTCAGGGCCCAGCACTAGGCCATCTGGTCATGAGTTCCCCGACAGCCATCAGGGACACAGGGAGAGGCTGTTCCCAGCAGACGCTAAAATCTCCTTCGTCCTGCACTCATCTTAGAATCAGCACAGTGCAGAGCATCGTCTCTGAGACCTTCTGGAGCCAGTGTGTTCACAGCAGCACCTGGCAGCACTCAGCTCTGTGCTCACGGACGTGTGAGGGGCACCCAGAGGCCCCGGGACACAGTATGACCTGCAGGCGACTGCAGAAGCAGGCGGGCGGCAGGACTGTGCGGGAAAGAGAGGAGCAAAACCCCAAACAAGGCTACCCTCTCACTAAGCGTGTCTGCTTTACAAAAACTATTTTTCATTCACAGAGCTGTTTATGTTACCAGGTCGTGGGTTTATTACTGCACTTTTTGAACAAACAAGTGATTTTTTGAATCTTAGTTCATAAAAAACAGATTAATATTGGCACATATGACCCACGTGGGGTCCTTGATGTGAAACAGAGGGGGGTCCTGCGATGGAAGGCTTGGGAGCAGCTGGAGCGCCTCAGTGTGGCCCCAGGCTTGCTGCTACATGGCTGTGCACAACAGATGTGCCGGTGGACCGCATGTGACTTCCATGAGTCACCCGGCCGCATGGCCTGTTCCCTCACAGGCGCCTGAATAAGGTGGTCTTCCTGAGACACTGGAAACACAGAGCCCTCCCCCCACAAATGTGCCACTGTAGCCCACCTGGCGGGGTGACCCATATGTACGGCACAGGGAATGGTGGGGAAGACACACAGGGCAGGGCTACGTGGCTCTGTCTACCTGTCAGCCACGTCCAGGTCGGATTCCATCTTGTTCAGGCCCCTGGTGATGCTGTCCAGCTGCTCGCCCTGATGGTGGAGGACTCTGGCCGTGTCCTCCAGGCGCTTCTGGGAACAGGCCATGAGGCCAGTCAGCTCCTTCCCCTTGGTCGCAGGAAGCGGTGCTTCCGGCTGGGAGAGCAGCAGCTCTCTCCAGAAATGCTCGATGACACTGAATGCAGCATTGCGACTGGGCTGCAGGGAGCCGAACCAGTGCTTGCGGTTGTCCTTCTCCAGGACAGTGATGGAGCTGAAGACGAAGTGAGAAGCCTCCTTCTTGATCGCAGTGATGCCAGACAGCGGGAAACTCACCAGCGTCTCCTGGGCCTCATCAGCCGCAAACTTCAGGGAGCAGGAGGTTAAGGAAAGCTTTCCAGGGACCCATCGCTTGTCCAGCTCTAAGTAGTAGGAGCACGGCCAGGTGTGCACGCAGACCTCTCCGCTCATCTGGCTCCTGGTGGGTCTGCTCCACGGCCTCGGCCACTCTGCCTGTGCAGGAGAGGGATAAATCAGTGGGTGGGGCAGGCTACAGCACATCATCACACCTGGACCAGAGACACTACGGCAGGGGTGGAGAGGGGGCGGCCAGGCTCTGAGCAGAGCCGTCTTCCTCCACCCGGAGTGAGCAAGATGCAGGCCCGCCCCACCAGAAGCAGGGTCCATGGCTGGACCTGACTGAAGGGCAGAAACCCCTGGAAACGGCCACCCCAGGATCCCTCATGCATACACTGTTTTGGCTGTGATGACCCCCCCCCCTCCCCCACATTCCTGACAAGTTCCTGTACTAACATTCTCCATTAGAAATGTGCAGAAACTGACTTAATACCATAAAAGAAAAAATCCCACAGAAAAACTTTTCCCTTCTTGTAAGGCCCGCTAACTTCACAAAGCTCCACATAATCGACAGGCTATGCATACAAACGTACACGTACAGTTTCATACAGTTACAAGCAGCAGGGGCGCACTGTTCACACCTACAGTTTGCATTTGCTAACGAAGGGCGGAAAGTCACAAACAGCAGATGTGAACAACCCCTGAAGGACACACAGTCCGCCCCTCACTGAACAGATAAGGCACTGAAGCCAGGACAGGAAGAGGACCTTATGCAAGCTCAGGCCACAAGCACGTGATGCTGACTTGGCCAGAGTTGGGCTTGGGAATGCCTCGTCCAGCTCACTTCTGGGCAAGGGTCCCCCGTACCATGGGCTTCTACTGCTACCCTCTGTCTTCACCCCTCGCAGTCACAACATGGCCTTCCCTGTGAAATAGGGAGAACAAATAACTAATGTCATCTCTTAACAACACACAGGGAGTCCCTGCATCCCGGCCACAGGCCACAGGCCCTGAGGAAACAACACTGGCTTTGGCCTGGGCCCGTGGAGCTCAGTCCACTGGACCCCTGTGAACATCTTCACTGAGTTGTACCTTAAAGACCTGGACTAGAGCAGAACGGCTGGACAAGACAACAAAGGCACGTGTACTGCATGGAGCTGCCCACTTACAGAGAAACACAGTGAGTGGAGAGTTGGCAATGCTCCACCAAATACAAACTGAGCTAACGCAGACTAAACTCCACAGCTCATGGGTGAAGGTGTGGTGACATATGGGAAGGAAGTCTTATCAGAGGATGGCACGGCAGGACAGCCACCGGTTCCTGTGACGGCCAGCTCTTGGGGCAAGGACAGCATTGTGCTCCTAACCCAACTTAGGGAACACTCTGGGGCTGAATGTGTCTGTCCAGCTCACCCTGCTGCTCACAGTTCTGTGGGTAGCAGCCTTCATTGAACACCGTCAGACACAGATGGCAGATGTGGTCCTGGCCTAGTTAACCAGTGTGTCGGATAGGGGACTCAGGAAAGTCCATCGAAGCTGAGATGGTACAGAAACCAGGGGCAGGCACTTCCAGGACGTAATTCTCTGCATCTCATGCCAGCTTTTGTCCCAGGCGCTTCTTCTCATAGTGGTGCAGGGTTGTCCCTCCTGATTGAGACACCATCTGCTGCCTCCTGGCCAGGATTACAGGACACTGTCCCCTTGGAGGCCTGCTCACAGCCCCCTGGGAGGCCCATCTCCTTGGCCACATGGTGAGTGCCAGACCAGGGGAGCCTCAGCACTACAGGTGCACCTGACAAACGCCAACCTCATAGTACGAGGGACCCAGGCATCCACGGTCCCAACCGTCTGCGCAGACAACTGAGTCATGCTCCCGAGGGGCATGACCTGTGAGCGTTCCCAGCAGCCCTGCAGCCATGCTGGGATGGTGAGCAAGGTCACCATCTGCAGCAGACACAGCCAGACAGTGGGAACTGGAAAACAAGCATCTCTTCACCAGACTTCTGTCCCCACCAAGAGGGCACTCCCCTGACACTGACCCAAACACAAAACAGACTACAGAGCGCTGGTGGTAGCCTGGAGCTCTGGCAGGACAGGAAAGTCAGGTGCACACACCTGTGATATCCTCTGCAGGTGACCTGCTAGTGCCCTTCCTCCACGAGGCCCCTGCTGTCATCTGGAACATGGATGGCAGACAAGCCTCTACTCTCAGAACCAGGGATGACTAACATGATTTTGGGATTTTGAGCCCAAGACTAAGGTTGGAGGCCAGGCACCTCAGCCCTGCCATGGAGCCTGTCACTGTACTGGTCAGCACCTGGGACCAGCCTGACCCGAGTCCTCCAGCAGCCAGGAGCCCCCCCAAATCGGCCCCTAGTCCCCACAGTGTGCAGCCCACAGGGAGTCCCTGTCCATACATAGACACTGTGTGAGCCCCGCTGGAAATCCCTGACCATAGCTGCCGGCCCAGGAGACACCCCACGAGCACCGCATGAGCCCCACTGTAAATCCCGACCACAGCTGCTGGCCCAGGAGTCACTCCACGAGCACCGCGTGAGCCCACGCACGCCTTCTGTAAACAGTGACTGAGGCCGGTACTGCATCGTCAGGAGCTCGCTCTACCAACTTCATGGCTCCTGCTGGGCCTGTTCATCTGCCAGTAAAATAACTGAAGACCCCAGGACAACTACACCTCTCAGATATGCTAGAATTCACTCAGGGAAGAGCAAGGGAAGAGGAAAGAACAGTCCAGAGGAGGAGAAGCCTCACTGCCTACTGGGAGCAGCACTCAGGGTGGATGATTCTGAGGACGATTCCAAGGACGAAGCAAAAGGAGAAATCCGCAGCCGGCACCCCTCCTTCCTCACGTTCCCGTGGTTCTTCCCTGGCAGACGGAGTGGACAGGGAAGATGTGGAGGACCCAAGTGAGAACAGCACTCCCACACTGGCCCTCACTAGTCTGTGCGAAGCAGTGCCCTTGAGAGGCCAGGCCTCCCTCTCCTGCCCTTGATCCCAACCCTATGCAGCAACACCAGCCTCCTTGCCTTCTGACCAAAGGCCAGACAGTAAATACCCTGGACTCCGTGGGCACTGGTCACTGTCACAAGCACCCCGCTCTGCCGATGGAAGCAGCCAAGACACCACAGCAACAGAGTGGCATGGCTGTCCTCGTGGACAAAATAGGTGGCTGCCAAGCTTGGCCAGTGGGCCATAGTGGGCCCACCCTGACCACAGCACCGACCATAGCACTGCCCATAGCTCCAATCAGAGCACTGCCCACAGCTCCGACCAGAGCACTGCCCACAGCTCTGAGGAGCTTGTGAATGATCCTTAATGCTGACAGGCTCAGTCTACCCACCACAGAAGGCAAACATCACAAGGAGGGTGCCTTGGGCACAATGCTGGCACACCTCGGCCCCTGGTAAATGCCTGCTGAGTGAACTACAAATCACCTCATGTGGCAACATTGACCGCATCCACCATGGATGACTTTCTTCCTTCCAGGTCCTGACCTGGGTCTCTGATCTGTGCTAAGCTCCTGGAGTCCTTATTGTGTCTGGAACCCACGGGGACCTGTGCTGACCTGGGAAAGCAGCAGAACTGGGGATGCTCGTGGGGAGAGATGAGTGGGCATGTGGGTGCAGCGTGCGACGCTCGGCACTTTATGAGACACGCTATTGTGCATGGATAACTCCCAGGGCTTACATCAGACCTGTGCCCTGGACTGACACTCAGTATCAAGTAAACACCCTATTTTTAGTTAGTTTCCAAAGTAACAGGACCAGCGACATTTTACACAAGTTCCAAGGACTCTTGGGCACAAGCAGGTCTGGAGTCAGAACAGTGGGAGCAGTGTCTCTGGGCGCCGGCAGCCGCCTTTTCCATTACCTTTACCTCCTGCTCCTTAGAGGCTCGTGCTTTCAACCCAGAGGTTCACATGTGCTGTTTGGGGGTGTCCCGCTGCAACAACGTGGTCTATTCACAGGGCGTGTACCATCCCTCTAACGCTGAAGGCAGAGAATGAGGATTTGTCCTCATTCCCACGGCATTTCCCACCAAGTGCTAACTTTTAAACTCCCCCTGCAGCCCTCCTCTCTGGCTTTCCACAGTACATCACTGGGCTGCGTTCAGGCTGGGAGCAGTGCCCTGCCCCAGGCCCAGGAATGTGCTCTTCCCACAGTTCCCCAGTGATGCCAGGCCTGCCATCTGGGGGCCTTTGAGGGGCACAGCCCATGTTTTGGCCCCAGCCCTGCTCTCACGCCTGCTGCCACAGCCCCATTGGTGCAGCGGTGGCAACACTGACCACACCAGAGGGCCACCACATGGACTACAGGTAATAGCACAAAAATCCTACCCTCACTTACAGGCTCAGTTGTGCAATCAGACCTGGGGAGTGTGTGGACCTGCTAGCCCAAAGCCTCCTCTTTCTTAGGAACTTAGTTGCAACCTCAGAGCTTCAGACACTGGAATCCTGGGGTTCTTCCCAGGTGATACCAATCTGAATGTCTTATTTCTCCCAAGCCGCAAACTTAAAGCCATATTTCCTAAATCTTCAAACAATCAAAAACACTCTGTTTCCCACACTATCCCCAACTGCCTCCCAAGTCTGCAGCCACAAGTGAAATCCAGTAATTAAGGACCACGGAGCCAACAGATGGCAAGATTTTGACAGTACACAGTCAAATTTTTGCAAAAGGGTAATGACAGCATAAGCTTACACATGTAACTTTTCATACATATGAAACAGACCGTGGGTGTATGTGTGTGTGTGTGTGTGTGCGTGTGCGTGTGCATACAAGGAGAGGAAGAAAGAATTAAAGAACAAATGCATACCTGCAAGGATAGCTCTATATCAAAAAGTTTTTTAAGTCTTATCTGGATGAGATCAGAGTGATTTTTTTTTTCTTATTTTGAGAGAGAGAATGCACACAAGCAGGGCAGGGGGGCAGAGAGAGAGGGAGAGAATTCCAAGCAGGCTCCACACTGTCAGCACAGAGCCCAACACCAGGCTCAAGCCTACAAACCCTGAGATCATGACGTGAGCTGAAAGCAATACTCAGATGCTCAACCGACTGAGCTGCCCAGGCGCCCCATGGGTGATTCTTTCCCCCCACATGAACGGCCCCAGGTGTCCTTGCTGATGGCCACATGCTGACCTCAGGGCACAATGAAGCCGAGTGGGAAGCCGGCACCGCACACACAGAAGCACACAGCTCTTTACACTGCTCTACTCGCCACAAACACTGTCTACCACCTGCCCCACCTCCTCGGTGTTCTCAGCTCCCACCGTGGATCCCACTTCTACCCGGAACTCAGACTCACCCCAGCTCATTCTCCTCCTGCCCCCCCCCCCCCCGCTCCTCTTCCTTTCCCCACTTCTGGTCCTCCCTGTTCTCCTTCTGGGTAAGCTTCATGTCACTTGGGAAGAATCCCCCTCAAGCCCTCCTCCAAAGCTCAGAGTCCCAACATCCCCAGAAGCTCCGTATCCCACCTGTAAAGGTAAGCAGGGTGGCATCTTCCTTATTTAATAAAAGAGAGGCACCTGTCCCTCCTCCTTACACAGAGTGCCTCCTTCCTGCAGGAATGAGACAAACCCAGTGTCCAGATTTTACAAGGCAGTCACCAGCTGCCAACTCAGAGCTGTAAACACACACCTGCAGAACAGAATCAGAAACTTCTCACCAGGTTCAAAAGACCAAGGAAGTGCATCTGGTTTTCCCTCAAGGAGACGAGAACTCTAATTGTCCTTTCTTCTGCTTTTACCGTGTGTGACACGCATTCTGCCCAACTCTATACTCTCTTGCAGACTCTCTATGTACATGTAATCTGCCAGCTTCACATAGTAACAAACCTACAATCTTTCTTTCCATGTTGATGTGGGTAGGTTTGTGTTCACAGAACATTTTTTTCTCCAATATGCTAAGGCCCTAACTTGTCACCCTTTCCCACGTCCCCACTCAGAGGTTCCTCCATCTCAGACCTACTGGTGTGTGCAGCCTCAAATCCTCACTCTTGATCCCCCACACTTCCATTTCAGGCACCTTATTCCCCCATCATGCCCTCCCGGCCCTCACCATCCCAATGGGTCCCAGGATTCCCTCCTGGCCCCCAGCATCCTGTCCAGGCCCCCATCACCCCCCGGGCCTCCGGTATCCCCTCCAGGTCATTACTCCCTAGGCCCCCAGCATCCCATCCAGGACTCCATCACCCCCCTGGGCTCCCAGCATCCCCTCCAGGCCATTACCCCCTGGGCCCCCAGCATCCCATCCAGGATTCCATCACCCCCTGGACCCCCAGCATCCCTTCCAGGCCATTACCCCCTGGGCCCCCAGCATCCCATCCAGGATTCCATCACCCCCTGGACCCCCAGCATCCCATCCAGGCCTCCATCACCCCCTGGGCCCCCATCACCCCCTGGGCTCCTAGCATCCCATCCAGGCCTCCATCACCCCTTGGGCTTCCAGCATCCCATCTAGGTCCTCACTCTCTGGGCCCCCAGCATCCCATCCAGGTCACCATCACCCCCTGGGCCCCAGCATCCCGTCCAGGCCCCCATCACCCCCTGGGCCCCCAGCATCCCATCCAGGCCTCCATCACCCCTTGGGCCTCCAGCATCCCGTCCAGGTCCTCACCGTCTGGGTCCCCAGCATCCCACCCAGGTCCCCATCACCCCCTGGGCCCCACATCCCCTCCAGGCCATTAGCCTCCTGGGCCCCAGCATTCTATCCAGGTCCCCATTACCCCCTGAGCCCCAGCATCCCCTCCAGTCCCCCATCACCCCTGGGCCCCAGCATCCCACCCAGGTCCCCATCACCCCCTGGGCCCTACATCCCCTCCAGGCCATTACCTCCTGGGCCCCCAACAACCTATCCAGGTCCCCATCACCACCTGAGCCCCAGCATCCCCTCCAGGCCATTACCCCCTGGGCCCCCAGCATCCCCTACACGTCCCCATCACTCCCTAGGCCCTGCATCTCCTCCAGGTCATTACACCCTGGGCCCCCAGAATCCTGTCCAGGTCCCCATCACCCCCTCCAGGTTCCCAGCATCCCCTTCAGGTCCCTATTATCCCCCCGCGACCCCCAACGTCCCCTCCTGGTCTCCATCACTCCCTGGGCTCCTGCATCCCTTCTAGGTACCCAGCATCCCTTCCCGGTCCCCCAGCATCCCTTCCAGGTACCCAGCATCCCATCCAGGGCCCATCAACCCCCTGGGCTCCCAGCATCCCCTCCAGATCCTCACCCTCTGGGCCCCCAGCATCCCTTCCAGGTCCCCCAGAATCCCTTCCAGGCCCCCCAACATCCCCTCCAGGTTCTCAGCATCCCCTCCAGGTCCCTATCACCCTCGGACCCCCAGCATCCCCTCCAGGTGCCCAGCGTCCCCTCCTGGTCCCCATCACTCCCTGGGCCCCCAGCGTTCCCCAGGGCCCCACCTCTGACCCCCATGCCCCTTCGTCAGCCCAGTGCACGCCCCACCATCTCCCCTGGTCAGTGGCGCGCTGGGAAGAGGAGGGGTTCTCACCGCGACAGCAGTGGAAGGCGGGACTGTGCCGCGGGAGGTGTGGGTGGGCTCCGGCACAGGCCCAGCCGCACAGTGCGGGCGCCGCTTACCTGTGTCACCCGGGAGACGCTCAGGCCGCGAGACTCGGGTCTGGCGCGGCTTGACAAACTCAGACGCGGGAGGGACCAGATGCTTCAGAGGTGCTAAGGAACGACCCCGCGCCTGCGCAGAATGAGGCCCGCAGGCTGCTATGCGCATGCGTCCAGTGGCCGGCGCTCCCTGTTTCGTACTCGGGCAGGAACTCTGCCCGCATGCTTTTAATTCCGCTCCACGGCGCCGGGCCGACCGTGGGCTCTGAGAGCCTGTGCGTCGCGGTTTTCGCTCCGGCCGGCACGGAGGCCGTGAGCAGCCGGTGCCCCTAACGTCTGCTCCGGAAGTAGTTTCAGCAAGTACTTCCGATCACTCTCAGTCTTCGGGCCGGACAACGGGAGGCGAGAGTCCGGGCGTACGCCCCTCACCCGGCAGCGGCGGCCTTTGCGCCGCCCGCCCCGCGCGGACGCCCAGCCTGTGCCGGGATGGACAGAGAGACGCGCGTATACGCCGAAAATCATTTCCGAGGCCTGCAGGGGCGGCCCCCAGGCGGCGCCTGCCCGCCCCCAGGCTGCGTGGACTTCATCGAGAATCCGGACTCGTTTTCCTACGCCGACTTCTTCAAGGGCTACCTGCTTCCCAACATGCCGTGCGTCTTCTCCAGCTCCTTCACCGCCGGCTGGGGCAGCCGCAGGCACTGGGTGACGTCCAGCGGGAAGCCCAACTTCGAGCACCTGCTTCGGAAGTACGGTGAGGACCAGGGGCCGGCAGCCGGCGGTGGGAGCGCGTACCCGAGGGTGGTCGTCTTCGGAGAGCCTCGGAGGAGTCAGTGCCAGACCCTGTTGTTTCAGGAGACGTCGTCGTGCCTGTTGCCAACTGCGGGGTCCAGGAGTACAATTCGAACCCCAAAGAACACATGCCGCTCAGAGACTATATCAGCTACTGGCAAGAGTACATCCAGGGGGGCTATTTCTCTCCTCGGGGCTGCCTCTATCTCAAAGACTGGCACCTGTGCAGGTAAAGGGGCGCTGCGCGCACAGGGGCGCTGTTTTACCTGGACCTAAACGAGCCCTGGTTGCACACGGGGCAGCTCGTCTTCTCCCCAGTTAGGGATTTTGTTTCAGGGGGGTAGGAGGGGCAGAGAGAGAGAGCTGGGGAGGGGAGGAGGGGTAGGGAGAGAAAGGATCCCAAGCAGGCTGCACGCTCAGCGCAGACCACAACACCGGGGCTGGATCTCGCGGTTCTGGAATCACCCACCACCTGAGCACAAATCAAGACTCCGGACGCTCAGTGGATTGAGCCAGCCAGGCGCCCCGCCCCCAGCCAGGGTGTTTCGGCGCGCACAGACCTGGCTCTCTTCTGGTTGGAGGCGTCCTCTTCAATCACAGGGTGGGTGACTGTGAGGAATGTGGCCTCCCGCGGCCACCTCTTCTGCTTCACGTTTGCCCAGAACCCTCTTTAAGGACTCCACCCTCTCTAGCTGGCAGGTAGTACTCAGCCTTCGCCCTTCCTCTCAGGTGCCACTAGGACTGGCCTTCCCTTTCCAGCCCTGCTTTTCCAAGTTAGGCCAGTGCCTGTCCACCTTGGACTGGGAGTGTCCAGTCTCCAGCAAGTCTCCATCACTGACCAGCAACTCTCTGTCTGTAAGGAGGCCTGTTGTGGTCTCCCCACCTAGCACTCGTTTCTTTCCCTGGGAGCATGGGCAGCCTCATCCCATCTGCTGTGTTCCCACTCTCTGAGGTCGTCCTGGGGTTTTTTGTCCCTTTCCCCTGCTCAGGGGTGTGTTTTTCACAAGCATCGACCATTGTACTCAGACCCCAGCGAGCAGCACAGGGCACAGAGTGGGTGTTAAGTTAGTGTCGGATGGATGAGTGAATGACTGAATTCTCGTTTTGCTGGTGTGGAAAGTAAGGTTCAGAAAGGTAAACTGAGACTAGATTCGCTCCCTTGAGGTTCCTGAGACTAATCCAAAAGTACACTTGGCAGCAGCATGCCCTGGGTGCTTTCTGCCCCAGTGCTGCTTGTTCCTCACAGACCGGACACAGGTCCTGGCCCTCAGGGACTCCTGTTCCAGCAGCACGTATGGACTTGTAGACCCAGATGCTCCCGCACTGTGGATTCAGGCTTCCAGTAAACAATAAGTGAGTTTTCTGGTGTGCGTTCTAGGTATTGCATGAGAACTTGTTCGAGAAACTTGTTCAGTGATTATATGGTGGCTGATTTTGGCTGAGTGTCACATATGGAAACCCTGGAAACCATAGAACAAAGAACCAAGCAACACTTGGGTCAGGCAGGCAGAGGTGGCCATCAGAGACATGACATTGGAGCAGGGTTTTGAAGGATAAGCAGGAGTCTGATGGCACACAAAGGCATGGCCGCAGACGGAGTGGCTGGTGTTCTGGGTAACTACAGGTGGTTTAGGGCTCCTGGGGTTCCCCCCCTCGTGGCCTGTGACCATGAGAGATGTGTGAGTGGCTCCAGAAGCTTGTTCCAGCATGTTGTTGGGGGGGCTACCCACTCCCTTAGGCTGCTTTGGTGTGCTCTTGTGCCTGGGGCCCCATCAGCTTGGTTGTGGGATCAGGTTTTTGGACCAGGGGGATTTCGAGTGTTGAGAGGTAGGAGAGAAGGATCTCAGCATATATGGGCCTGTGGTGTCGCATCCACTCAGACTGGAGGTCACTGGTGGGGTGAAAGCACAGAGGTCCCCAGACTCTGGAAAGACAGGGTGATGCAGATGAGGCATCTGGAGCCGTAGCCCAGCCAGAGGCTGAAATCCTAGAAGTGGTGCTGGGAAGTTCTGGAGCAGTCAGGTCCCTGCCTGTGTGGTCGATGCACCCCGAAAGCCGTTTTACCTGCTGTGACTGTGGTTGAGCCATGGGGGCTGTGGTCATCTGGTGGCTGGACTGGCGCTGGGTGGTCAGTTGGCACTGGCTCTGGAAGGCAGCTCGGGGTTACTCATCCTTCCAGAACGCTTAGGATCTAGCATCTTGTTAGCCACTCCTGCCACAGCCCCCTGCCACCCCCTCCAGGGACTCATCGGCGGAGGACGTCTTCACCTTGCCTGTGTACTTCTCATCCGACTGGCTGAACGAGTACTGGGACTCTCTGGATGTGGACGACTACCGCTTCGTCTACATGGGGCCCACTGGCACCTGGTACAGTCTGTCCGCTTCCTCCCTCCTGCTGGCACCTCATCCCCTCCGCTTCCCTGCATGCGGTCCTGAAGCCCATCCACTCCATGAGAGCCCCTGTTTCCTGCCAGCTTAACCCACTTCTCCCCTCCTGGGGCTCTGCCTGTGGCCGTCCCGCTGGAAAGAACCAGATGGCACCCATCCAAGAGGCACTAAGGGGATGTTTTGCACAGGTCACCGTTTCACGCCGACATCTTCCGCTCCTTCAGCTGGTCTGTCAACATTTGTGGGAGGAAAAAGTGGTTCTTCTTTCCTCCAGGGCAGGAAGAAGCCCTGCGGGATTGCCATGGTGGCCTGCCCTACGATGTGACCTCCCCTGCACTCCTTGACCGCCGTCTGTACCCCACTCGTGAGCACTGCAGCCCCCCGCTGGAGGTCATGCAGGAGGCGGGCGAGATGGTGTTCGTGCCCAGTGGCTGGCACCACCAAGTCCACAATCTGGTAGGGTGGGCACACCGCATCACACATGCCCGCAGCATGGCCCAGACAGGCCAGGGAGACACGTCCTGGGGTCCTCCTGGTGTGGCTCCCGCCCCAGAGAGTCCGTCTCCCCCTGTGACTGCCCCTTGGCTGGCCCACCAGTCCTCACCCCTGGCACGTTCTCAGATGCCTCTCCACAGAGAGGGTTTAGGCTCACCTCTGCTGACCCCACCCTGTCTAGGAGAGCCTGCGTGCAGGCCAGGTTCCACCAGCCCGCTCTCCCTGCTGGCACCTCTGGGACACAAGAGCAGCCCTTTCAGGGCTGGGAAGGGCTGGAAGGACCTCCAGGCTGGGGGAGGGGCAGTACCTGCCCTGGGCTCATGGGGACACCTCTGCCTCACCCCTCCCAGGAGGACACCATCTCCATCAACCACAACTGGGTCAATGGCTGTAACCTGGCCAACATGTGGCACTTCCTGCAGCAAGAGCTCTGTGCCGTGCAGCAGGAGGTCAGTGAGTGGAGGGACACCATGTCTGACTGGCACCATCATTGCCAGGTAGGCCAGCCTGGACAGGACGGGGGTGTGGGAAGTACTGAGAGGGGCTCCGCAGGGCTGCAGTGGGGACTGGGGAGGGGGCTCCACAGGGCTACAGTGGGGACTGGGGAGGGGCTCTGCAGAGCCAGGCCTGCAGTGTGGGGAGGGTGTGGGGCAGCCCCCAGGGCAGCCTACATTCTCAGAGGGGGCTAGAGCTGTGGTCTTGGGGGCGTGGTAGCCTCTAGGTCTGCCTGTGTGAAGGTCCCTCTGGGCCTGGGGCAGGTCACTGGGGTTTCCAGCTTGCAGGACTCAGACCCATCCCATCGCTGGCTGACCCCCAGTCATCTCTGTCCCCATCCTCGAGAATTGGGCCAAGTCTCTGGATCCTTTGTGGTCTGGGCCCTGCCCACAGTCAGCAGATACTTGCCTGGAGCTGCGAGCAAGCTGTGGCTCACTGGCTGCTCCTCTCTGGCCAGGTCATCATGAGGGCTTGCTCTGGGATCAATTTTGAAGAATTTTACCGCTTCCTCAAGATCATCGCTGAGAGGAGGCTTCTGCTGCTGGCAAAGGGAATGGGCCCTGATGAAGTGGAGGGTGAGGGTGGCGAGGGCACCATGCTGGGCCCCCAGCAGGCTGCTTTCGACATCGGCCGGATTGCCGAGGTGCTGGCATCCGTGGTGGCCCACCCAGACTTCCAGAAAGTGGACACTAGCACGTTCTCGCCGCAGCCTGAGGAGCTTCTGAGGCAGCTAGAGGAGGTCGTGGTCACCACCACAACTCTTTAATGCATGCTGCATGGATCAGGTACCCCATGACGTGACAGGATTGTGGGGCACCAGCATGGAGGGTAGGCGGCCTCCTCTGGTGCGCCTTCTGGAAATAAAGCTCCACGCTTCTGTGTGGCCTGGGACACATCACCTCCCACTGAGCCTTGTCACCTCCAGTGTCCCAGGCATGGCTCCTGCTCTTAAGGGCGTGATAGCATCCTGGCTGTCCGCTGGCCTCCCCGGGGCCCTGATGCCTGTGCAGAGGGTCCAGGCTCCTGGTCCTGAGGTTCGGCCAGGGCTGAGTATTCTGGATCCAGTGAGGTGCTGGGTGGGAGGTGTTGGTAAGTAAGATCTGCAGCAATAAGGCTGGAGTGTGCTGGGGACTCAGGTGGGGGCAGAAGGTGGCTGGGATTCTCGGTGCCCCCGGCCTTTTAGCAAAGACCAGCCTGCAAGCCCACAGGCCTCCCGTCCACGGCAGCGTGAGGCAGCTGGTGTGTCTGGCAGGGTACCCTCTGCAGCAGGACCACTGTGTGAATGTGCATCTTCCCCTGGAGCAAGCCCCTTCTTGTTGGCGGGGACTGGGGCCCAGGGCAGCCCCCAGGCCAGGGCTTCTGTCTCTGTCCCACACTAGAGCCACTGTTTACACAGAACCTGCCTTTCCTCTGCAGGCCTGTGCCCCGTCCTTGGCCTCACGCATGCCCCCAAGAATCACTGTGGTGCAGCACTCGGGCACCACTCAGGGTCTGTGGGTCTGCTGGGTTTTATTTCTCTCCTGCTTGAGACAGCCCTGCCTTTTCCCATCAGGGGTAGACCTGGAGCCCAGCGAGGGCTACATGTTTTCATCTACTCAGACTCTACCTCTTTTGTAACTTCCATGAGATGCCACCTCCTGAGTGAACCTCTCTCCTTCCCAATCAGAAGTGTCCCTTCAGTATTTCCCTGGCACTTTGCTAATTCCACATTGCATGTATCTATATTTATTACTGATCTCCTCTAGCAGATTATAAGCTCCTAAGAGTCAGGAGCTTGTGTTAACCATCTTGTATCCCCCACAGTAACTTTGTAGAATCTTGTACCTACCAGATGCTGAAAGGTGTGTAAAGAATTGAATGGAACTGAGGACCAGCAAAACTAGATGTTTCTACTGGCCATTTTGGCAGCTCTCTGATGGTACTTAGCAGTGCCCCTTAGTATAAGCACACTCTCTCTGCACATAAAACAATAGACCATGAACCTAAAGATGTTTTTTTCTACCTTTCTTGTATTATGAGTCCCACTTTGATTCTGGAGCAACTCTACGTGTATGTGTGTACCATCAAAAATGTCTATGCCCCACCAGCCAGGAGGTTTATAGGCAGAGATGGCACTGGTAAAGTTAATGTGAAATCAGTGGAAATTTTCTGTATTAGCATTTTGCAGGTTCGGGACTCTCCTACTCAGGTAACTATGGATAAGTACTTCCCATGGTCTCCGGGGCTCCTGTGACCCTCTTCCACCCTTCACTCATGTTTGTCATCCTAAGCCACCAAACAAGCAGTATGTGGTTCAGAGCACGTCTGCCCCGTTGAGCCTCCAAACCTTGCACGGCACCTCTGCCAGGCAAAAAAAGTTCATCGTTGCACCCTGTGGTCTATTTGAACTGCATGCTCACCTGTGCCATTCAGTTTTCACACCTCGCACACCTGTGTGCCACTTAACAGGGTGGTAGGGTTCTCCAGAGAAATGGAACCCACAGGATCTACCTAGAGCGAGAGATGGTGAGTGAGATGTGTTGACACTGTGCCCTTTGGTCCAAAGCCTGGAAACTCAGGAGGGTGTGTGTGGCAGCCTGGAAGCAGAATTGCTTCTTTGGGAAACCTCAGTCCTTGCTCATAAGGCCTTGAGCTGATTGGGTGAGGCCCACCCACACTGTGGAGTGTCATCTGCTTTGTTGAGGTGTGCAGAATTAAAAGTTAATCATATCTGAGAGATGCCTTAACAGTGATATCCAGCCTGGCATTGGACCAAATGGGTGGGCGCTGTGGCCTGGCCAAGAGGATGTGGACCTGACCACCAATCACTCCCCAGTGTTCCCTTGCCTCTGACCACCCACCCTGACATTGAGCACCTTGCCCAGCTGCTGTGGGCAGTCGTATGGCCACCCTCTGTGTACTCCTTTGCACCGGGCCCCCCTGTACTCTGCCATTGGACAGTCATGTTTGCACGCTTCCCTGAGTGTTTTCCAGCCACGTTTTGGCACACTGACTAAATCAGTGTGCATTCACTGGGTTACTGAACAGTTGCCCCATGCACCCTTGTTCCATACCATCAGCTTCCACCACGGGAATGCCCACTCTGCCATTTCTTTGCTCTTTGCACAGCCATTATTTGCCATTTTGGTCGCCTTTTACACACTTGTGCACAACTCCACAGTCTATGCTTGTGTGTTTTTTCTCCAGCTTTCACCCCAGCACATCCTTCTGCAGTGCTTACCACTTGCTCCTCCTGTGCTGTCAAACATTTGATCCTAGCACACCCACTTGGTGCTATCAGACCCTGTCTTGTTGCACACTTCCCATTCGGGACCCCTGGACTGTCCCAGGCCAGGTCACCACTTACCGTCATTCTCTTTACAGCTCCCTCCATAGCCACGGTGTGCCATCAGATACTCACTCTGCAAACCCATGACCACTGCATGTGTGATCGTTCATCTGGCGCCCCTTGCGTGGTAATTCTGGATCTTCCAAACCAAGAAGTGCCACATGTGACAATTCTGGACCATCCAAACCAAGAGATGCCACATGTGAGCAGCTTCTTGCTCCATGTTGTTCTTTTTTTAAAGTTTATTTATTTTGAGAGTGTGAAAGAGAGGGAGAGAGAATCCCAAGCAGCCTCCACACTGTCAGCACAGAGCCCAACATGGGGATCAGTCTAATGAACCTTGAGATTATGACCTGAGCCAAAAACAATCAGATGCTTAACCAACTGAGCCACCCGGGTGGCTTATGTTGGACGATCTGCACACTCCTTGGGCCTGGCAGACGTGAGCCCTGCTGTGTGTGTAGGTGACACTTGCAGCCACTGGGGAGGAGGGGATAACTCAGAATTGCCCCCTAATTCACCTAGCTCTTGCTTCTGTAGGCTGTCTGTTGGGATGCTACTGGAAGTCTGTGACGGGACACACAGGAATTATGTAGGGCCTTGGAGGCTCTCTGGCATGTGTGGTGTAGCCCTTCAGCCTCTGGTCCTGGGGAAGGATATGGGAGGGCACTCCAGTAAGCTCAGGGCAGTGTGTGTTTCCCACCTGGATTGGAGGCATTCTGGTATTGGTAAGGCAGCGACTGTGGTGCCCATGGATGGTCATTTCTGGTGACACCCCTCACCTGTCAGGCTACATCTCTCAGCCTCCTCATGGGAAATGTTGGCACTCCTGTCACATAACCAAGGCACAGGCCTTGACCAGAGTGACCATAATGTCCCCGTCTAGGGCATTTCTGGAGTAAGCTATTGTGCAAGGCATTGTGGGGATGCTTATGGGATAAGGCCCAGCTGTAGCTCTAAATTCTGCATCATAAACCTTTCCCCTGGACAAGAAGCCAGCAGGAAAAGGAATTCTCAGGTCAGAGACCACCTCCCAGGAGGTGTTAAGTGTAGGTAAAGAGTGGGCCATGGGAGGTCCTTGGGGAGGCTTGCAGAGGCTAAGTCCTGCCTGCTCTCAGTACATTTACTAATAGCCTTTCTCTGGCCTCATCCTTTCCATGTTCTGTGTTCTCCTTTGCTTCTGGCTTTTGTTTTTACGATTTTTCCCACTATGGGCTGATGGAGTTCCAGAGTATGACCTTGGAAACTGTTAATTTCTCAATCCTTGTCAGAAGAAATCTCAGCAAGAGAAGCAGAAGTTTCCCTCTTCCTCCAAATTGTAGAAATAACAGCTCCTGTCCTGGGAGAGGCAACAGTCCTGGCAAGGGCTGTATAAAGACTCCCAAATTTGAGTGGTTGTTCCCATACCTGAGAACGTACCTCTGACCGCTAAATGCCAGGAATTCTGAGGGGTTGCCTCTGCTCCTGTCCAGGGTCACAATACTAATGTGACCATGTCCTCCGAGGGAAGAGTGTCTGGGCGTGTCTCGCAGTGGCTGGAGAGTTGTGGCTGGCCCTTCTCACATCCCACACCTAAAATAAACTGATAACCCTGCAAGACTTCTTATTGAATGAGGAGTGAGTGTTTCATTTAAACGCAGGAAATGAAAGGATGAAATCACAACTCCCAGCTGTCGTAGAAAGAGGATTTTAATATGGTATTCATGTGTAGCTTCTACATTTATGTTCAATATTGTCCAAATCAGTAAGCCCTTTTTTGTTGTTTTTTTACCTGTTGTGCAAAAATTCAGTTACCCTCTCACCTCCTCTGAAATGGTCCCCTCCCACTGACCCCATCTCCTGTGGTCTCAGAGCCCTTCAGTGGCACTCATCTGCCTTTCCTCACCTGGTGAAGAGCAAAGTATGTGAAGGGGCCTTTCCTCCTGGGGGAGGATGGGGTGGAGATGGGGCTTGGCAGGACTCTCACTCTCCGTCGGCCTTGATGGTGGAATCTGAGAGTCCATCTATCCGACAAAGGCTGGAGCACTGGCAAGCAGAGCCAGGCCTCTTGGCAGGGTCCTGGGGAGATGTAGACAAGAAGAGATAACTGCCGTCATCAGACCCAGTAGGTGCTTCACTCACCACGAGTGAGTGCTTCATGGTGCCTGTGGGCACAGGTGGCAGTGACCTGTACTGTGCTCATTGGCAGTGCTCCTTAGGGTCAGCTGGTCCTCAGGTTCCTGGAAAGCAGAAGGTACTGAAGGCAGCAGGTGGTCCACAGAAGGCCAGGTCGACCTATCAACTGTCAGGCATCATGCCCAGCCATGGGAGAGATTCAGTGATGAGACCAGAGTCTGGTGGTGGCCTGGGCTGACATGTTGGGAGGGAAGTGGTGCTGGCTGCCCGGGTCAGCCACAACCTAGAGAAGGTGGTCAGAAGATGGCCTTCATGAACTAGAAACAAAGCAAACTAAACTGAAAGAATAAATGTTAGAGGAGAGATTAATTAACAGAGCAGTAGAGAAAATCAGCAAAACTTTTTTTCTGGGGAAAAAATGCAAAAATTGTCAAGCCTTACCTAGGTTGACTAAGAGAAATCTAGACGGGGATTAGAAACAGAGTTTGAAAAACACTGCCAACCCTACAGAAATAAAAGGGTTTATTAAAAGAGACTGCGAACAATTGAACAGCAACAAATTGGATAATCTTGATGAAATGTAAAAATTCCTAGAAGCACAGGAACTACAAAACATTCTACTGGTGAATCCTACCAAACATTTAAAGAAGAATTAATACCAGTTCTTCCCATCTGACAAATCCAAGAGGAGGGGACATTTCTGATTTCTACAAGGCTAAATTACCCTAATACCAAACAAAGCTAAAGACCCCACAGGAAAACTATAGATCAATATCCTCTATGATACAGGTGCAAAAATGCCCCAATAAATCATAGCAAACAGAATCCAGCAGTAAATTAAAAGATTATACATTATGGCCAATGGATTTACCCCAGGGATTGAAAGGTTGTTCCATATATGAAAATCTATTATATTAGAATGGAGGAGAAAAAATTTACACAATCATCTCCACTGCTGCAGAAGGAGTATTTGACAAAATCCAACATGCTTTCACAATAGGAGAACTCAGTAAAGGAGAAATAATGGGAAATGTCCTCAACGTGATAAGGGCATGTATGAAGAATCCACAAGTACCATCATGCACAGCTTACTGACCGCTTTCTCCCTAAGGTCGGGAACAAAGACACCCACTCCCACCACCCCTACTCAACATTTCACCAAAGGTCTGGATGGAGCAATTAGGCAAAAAAACTAAAACATCCAAATTGGAAAATAGGAGGTAAGACTGTCCATTAACAGATGACAAGATCTTGTATGTAGAAAATCCTAAAGAACACACACACACACACACACACACACACACCTGTTAGAACTAATAAATTCAGTCAGGCTGCAAGATACAAGGTAAATGGAATAGAATTGAGACCCAAGAATTAAACCCATACATGTGTGGTCAGTGGATTTTTCAACAAAGGCACCAAGACCATCCAATGAAGGAAAACAAACTTCAAACAGTAGTGTTGGGGAAAGTGAATATCCATATGCAAAAGAGTAAAACTGAAGCCTTACCTCACACCATATATAAAGATTAACTCAGAATAGATCCAACACCTAAATTTAAGAGCTAAAATTCTAAAACTGTTAGACAAAAAACACAGGGGCTAACCTTCATGTCGTTTGATTTACACTAGTTTCTTAAATATGACACCAAAAGCACAGGCAATAAAATATAAAACAAATTGGACAGCATCAAAACTTAAAATGTGTGTGTCAGTGGTGCCTGGGTGGCTCAGTCGGTTAAGCGTCCAACTTCAGCCCAGGTCACAATCTCATGGTTTGTGAGTTTGAGCCCCGCATCAAGCTCTGTGGTGACTGCTCAGAGTCTGGAGCCTGCTTCAGATTCTATGTCTCCCTCTCTCTTTGCCCCTCCCTAGTTCACGCTCGCACTCTCTGTCAAAAATAAATAAAAAATGTTGTGTGTCAAAGGACACAAGAGGTAAGGAAACAACCCACATAATGGTAGAAAATACTTGCAAATAATAAATATGATAAGAGTCTTTTATCGATAAAACACAGACATTACAGTGATACCATTTCACACCTGCAAAGGTGACTATAATTTAAAAAACAAGGAACAACAAGTGTTAGTGAGGTTGGAGGCCTCATACATCCCTGGAGTCTGGGTGGGAGATGTACAATGGTGCAGCCTTTGTGCAAAACACTGGCAGTTTCTTGAAGAAGTTAGACACAGACTTGCCATTTGACTCAGCAATTCTTCCCGCACAGTTGAAGACAGACACTCAAACATGTCTGTACACGAACATTCATAGTAACGCTATTTGCAATAGCCAAAAAGTGGAAACAACCCAAATGTTCATCAGCAACAGATAAGTAAATTTGTGGATATGGATATGGGATGAATAAAGGTCATTTCTTTACATGTACACTGAAATATTATTTGGCCACAATATGGATCATATACTGGGACATGACACAGCATGGATGACAGAAGCCACGCACAAAACCACAGATTGGTTCCACTTAAATGTGCAAAATAGGTAAAACTATAGAGACAGAAAGGAGATGATTGGTTTCCAGGGTCCAGGGGTAATGAAGAGGGACCACTTCATGAGGGGGGATAGGGTTTCTGTTTGAGGTGATGAAATGTTCTGAAACTAGACAGTGGTGGTGGTTTCAGAGCATTGCAAATGTACTTAATACTGGTGAATTGTACAATTTAAAATACTTTAAAAGAAAATTTTTATTTTATATAAATGTTATAACAAAACACTTAATTGTAAAGTATAAAAAGAAAAAGCGACAAAAGAAAAAATAGGAAGGAAGAGAGCAAGCCAGGCTCTGGTTATGGAGTTGGCCCTGGAGGAGAGCTGACTCTTGCTCTGGAGCCGGTGCAGGTGTGGATCTGCTCTCAGAGATGGAGCTAGAGCCTGTACTTCAGCTGGCCTGGAAGTGGGTGTTTGAGCTGCCTCTAGCTCTGGAGCTGGTGGTAGTGATGGTACTTGAGCTCTTTCTAACTCTGATGGAGCTAGAGCTGTTGCTGTACTGGTTCTAGCTGTGGATCTGGTGCTATAGCTGCTCTTCCTCTAAACCTGGCACCAGCTCTGATGCCATAGCTCATGCCAGAGCTGGCTCTCGCCCTTATGCTGGTGCAGAATCTGGCACTGGTGTGGGCTCTGGCTCTGGAACTAGTTCTAGACTTGGTGGTGGAGCTAGCTCTTGCTCAGAACTTGGTGCTATTTCTAACTCTGAGATTAGTTTTGGATCCAGAGCTCATGCTAGAGCTATTGCTGGAACTGGCATAGGAGTGGGTGACATAGTCTCTATCTCTGGGGTTGGTGCCAGACCTGATGATGGAGCTGACTGTAGCTCAGAGGATGGTGAATACCCTCACTCTGGAACTAGCACTGGAGCCAGTGCCAGAGCTGGCTCAAACTTGGGAGCTGATATAAGAGCTCGTGCTGTAGTTGACCCCATCTCTCTATCTGGTGCCAGAGATGGTGCTAGAGTTGGTTCTGAACCTGGCTTTGAATTTTTTCTTTTTCTTTCTCCCTTCCCTCCTTCCCTCCCTCCTTCCTTCCTTCCCTTCCTTTCCCTCCTCCCCTCCCCTCCCCTCCCCTCCCCTCCCCTCCCCTCCCCTCCCCTCCCCTCCCCTCCCCTCCCCTCCTCCCTCCCTCCCTCCCTCCCTCCCTCCCTCCCTCCCTCCCTCCCTTCCTTCCTTCCTTCCTTCCTTCCTTCCTTCCTTCCTTCCTTCCTTCCAGAGCTGGCAACAGAGCTGACTTTACCACTGGAGCTGGTGCTAGAAATGGCTCTCACTGTAATAATTTTGCAGATGCTGGGGCTAGCTCTGGAGCTGTGGTGGAGTTGGCAATGGACCTTGTGCCAGAACTCGTGCTCAGGCTATCTCTGGAGTTGACTTCAGCTCTGGAGATGGTAGACTCATGCTTACAGAGCAGTTGCTAAAGCTGGCAACACAGCTGTCATTAGCTCTGGATCTGGCTTCAGAGCTGACGTGAACTGCAGGCAGAGGAATGTTCAACCAACATGATTACCTTTCCATGTGACTTTCCAAAAACAGAAAACACCCTATTGCCTTTAAGAGAAACCCAAGCCAACCCAAGAGCCATGTCCCAGGAAGGGTTCCCAGACGAGAGTTCACCAGAGGAGTGGGCTGAGGCCACTCTCTGCTCCTGTGTTTGTGGCCCAGCCCCCTCTTCCATCATCACAGCAGCCACCCTAATTCTTTTGACCCTCTGGCTCTGCCTCAGTGGGCTTCCACTGGGTGAGGAACATCTGGGCAGAGCAGCAGGTCCAGACTAGGCATGTTAAGTTGTGCTGGTCCACTAGCATTTTGGGGAGAAAGGTATGGAAACTGACAGAGATCCTCTGGGGACTGGTCCAGCCAGGCACCCAGGATTGGAGAGAAGGTGCTGGGGGAAGGCAGGCAGACAGCAGAGTCAGAGGACACCCAGGAAGACACTCCCATAACAGTACCCATACACTTCAAACCCCAAAGGCCCACACTTGGAGGTGTAGCCCCTCCATCAAGGAGGGGACAGTCCTCCTGAAGCAGGGAACTGAAACAGATGTCTCCTGTCCCTCTTCTGCCTAGAAATTCACCTTTAGGGAGCAGCCAAGGTAGGGCCTAGAGGGTTGCTATCTACCAGTTGGATAAGGGCTAACCCCCAGTATCTGCCAGGGAGTGGAGCTTCCCTCGGCCAAGGCCATCAGCTCAGCTGGAAGGGTCTTCCCTCTCCGGAAGCCTACTCCTTTCCCCTTGTTCCATTTAGGGGTTAGGGTCCCCGAGGACCTCCTCGGACACTGCCAGCTTCTGGCAGTGGCAACAGGAAGGCTGACCTTTGAGAGGAGAATCTCTCAAACACCCCTCACTGGAAAGTTAGGCAAGAGCATGGACCAGGCCCCAACATCTGCCATCCCAGCTCCCAGGGCCCGATTGTGGTGAGAACAGTCATGAGGGTGGGGCCTGGGTGAGCCCTCAGTAGGTACAGCTGGCCATCAGCTGGCCATCTTGGACCTGCACTCCTAATGTCAGGTCACATGACCCCTCATCTCTCTCTCCCCAGACAAACAGGGCCTCATCCTGACAACCTCCTGCTTTCTCTGTTCCACCCTAATTTTCTTCTTGTCACCAACAATGGGACACCATGGAGGCAAGAAGTGATGTGGCCAGGGGGTTAGGGTAACTGAAGTCACAGTGGTGGCTTGGGCTCTCCTGTGTTATTCTTGGGTCCCTCTTGCCAAATGGCCACAGGCACTGGGGTGAGGGCTGAGCCAATGTCTATAGCAACAGAAAAGGCTGTCATTTGGGTTTTCTGAGCCCAGAGCCTCAGGAAGTCAGTACACATCAGGAGGACACTTTGCTCGGGGCAGTATCTCTGTCCAAGTGAGCTGGGAAGGGCTGTCTCTAGAATGTGGGTGCCCAAGGTATCTTGGGGACCTATCACCAAGGAACTGAGGTCTCTTCCTAGGGTCCCCTTCCCTGGGCCCCTCCTCAGATAGGATCAGCCCCCAAAAGGCCCCTCTGGGCTTCTGACTGCTCACCCTGCTGCCCCAACCCATGTTCATACACAGTTACACCAACACGGCCCCCAAGATGGCCTGGGTGCAGCCAGGACCCCAGCTCTGAGGACACAGAGGACACAGACCCGACTGTTCTGTAACCCTGGATGAATCACTGCCTGTCAGGCATCTCCACTGCACAGTGGGAATTATCCAGCATTTACTTCCCAGGGATGTGATCAGGTACATGTGAGATGCCCCTTCCAGGCAGAGAAGTGGTGTCTGTCCCATGTAGCTCAGACACTGAGATGTAGCCTGGGGCCTGGGTGCCGGTGCCCTGACCTCCCCCTCCTGCCCTCATGCCCCAGTCTGCACCGTGAGGGGCCTGAAATAGCAGAAAGGCAGATAGCTTTCCATTCTGGCATCACAAGTTCAATGGCCTGCTGCCGTGTTTAGGATCAGACCAGAGTGCCTTGTCTTGGCCATGTGGTGGCATCCTGGCAACCCCCACTTCCTGGAGCCCACATCCTTCTGTAATGCGCCCCCCGCCCCTGCCCTGAGCAGGGAAGCCTGGTCACTCCTGTCTAACTGTGAAGGATGCAAAGTGCGAGGCTGTCACCTGCCGGATGCCACTGCGAGAAGCCCAAGGCTCTGTCTTGTTCATTGTCTCCTGTATTCCCTCCTGTGTTTTTCTCTATCTGCATCTGCCCCTCTCTGTGCCTCTCTCCCTCTCTGTCTCTGTCCCTCTATCTAAATGACTCCCCCTGACTCCTGGCTATGGGAGAACAAGCTGCCTTTTTATGTGCTGCCTTGTGGAGAACCCCACGTGGCAACGAACTGAAGGAGGGCCCTGGCACCCTCTGTCAAGGACTTGGGAGTGAGGGGCTTGGTAGAGGGGCATCCCCGGTTGAGCCTCAGTGGAGAGCACAGCCCAGCCTCCTGGGAGACCCTGAGGCCAAGGCTCCCGCTAAGCCTGTGAGACACTGCAGGCTGTGAGCCAGGAAGCTTTGGGCAGGGTGACCGAAGGCCATAGATGGATAGATGGATAGATTGATAGGTAGCTGATGCCCTCTGCCAGGCTCTGCCTGCCTCCCCATGACTGCCTTGCTCCTTCTCCTCCACTCTCTTCCCTCCCCTTCTCCTTCCTCCTTCCTCTCTGCTCTCTCCTCCCCCTCCCCTTCTTCTCCTTCCTTCCTCCTCTCTTCTCCCTCCCCCTCCCCCTACCACCTCCCCTCTCTCCACCTTCCTCCCACCTCTCTTCTCCCTCTATCTTCCTCCTTCCTCCTCCTCTACATTCCTCCTCCTCCCCTTCTCCTTCCTCACTCCTCTCCTCTCTCTCCTCCTCCCTTCCCTCCTCCCCCTCCCCCTTCTTCTTCCTCCCTCTTCTCTTCTCCTTCCCCCCTCCTCCACCTCCTCCTCCTCCTTTCTGGTCCTCCTCCCCATCCTCCCCTCCCCTTCTTCTCTCTCCTCATCTCATCTCTTTCACTCCCTCTTCTTTCCTCCTCTCCCCTCCGCCCTGTACTGGCTTTCTCCTTGCACATGCGTTTGCTTTTGCCCCTCTACCCTCCAGACCGTGAGTTCCTGGAGGGCAGGGGCCACCCAGAACTGTGGCATCGGGGCCGAGTGCTTGGAGTCAGTAGGTGAAGGAGGAGGTGAGGGGATGCGGAGTCCCTCGCACCCGTGAGCAGCTCGCATTTGGGACTCGGAATTATCGTCTGGCCCGCTCTGGCGGTGGGAGCGGCCCTCCTCCTGGTGGACGGCGCTGGAACTGCAGCCCAGGCGGGACACCTGGAGCCAAACCCGCCTGTGCATGCGATCAGGTGGGGGGTCCCCAGTGTCCAGTGGGCGGAGGAGCCGGCGGCAGGCTCCCCTGTTCCCTCACAAGGCCGCCTCAATAGGCGGCGACATCCCCACTGCCAAACCAAGACCCGAGGCTCTAGTGAGGATGGTCACCTCTCTAAATCTTGCTGGAGTCAGAATCCAGTGCTCGGCACGTGCCGAACCACACCAGCTCCTGGCCCCCTAGTTCCCACGCGACCCTACTAAAAGGACCACCAGGGTTCCCAAACACAGTGGGCCATCCCTAGAGGACCAAGTCCAACCCACGCTTCTCTGATCATGTGGAACCCTTTGGGTCACCCACTTCACACACCCGACTTGTAAGGGAAGAAACTGAGGCCTTCTCTCCTGTAGTCCTCTCACCAGGGAAGGCTGCTCATCCTAGTTCCAGGTGTCTGCCATGGTGGACACAGGACCCCAAGCCCTGTCCTCTCCAGGGTGTTTCACCGGTGGCCCCAACCCAGGCGGGCCCCACAAACCATCAGCCCAGCACCTGTACCCTCCTCTTTCTCTGGGCTTGGGCATGCTGCTAGGGGACTGGATGCATGGCAGTCCTGGCCCATGGCAGAGCTGTCTTCAACCTCTTCAAGTCTTCTTTCCCCTTGCCACCTCCAGTGCCTGCTTCTCCTCTGGGTCCCCATCCATGCTCCATACCTGGATGTCCCTGTGGGGGGTGGGACTTGGAGGGTGTGCAGAGGAACAGACCCTACATGGGTAGTGGTAGACAGGGTCCCTCATGTCCCTGGAAGATCTTATTCCCAAAACATGCCCCATGGGAGGGGCTGAGTGAGGGGAGCAGGTCGAGTGTCTGAGACAGGGGTCCAGTACCAACAACACCGGCCATCAGGGAGTTAGCTTCTGGGTCGGAGTAAGGCTGGGGTTTCTGATTGGGTTTGAGTTCAGGTTTGAATTTGGGTTTATTGTTTAGAGTTCAGATTCCGAATGGAATTGCAAGATCACATCTTAAATGTACGTTCTGCTTTTTTGAAGAACTGCCAGACCCTTTTCCACAGTGGCTGAGACATTTTACATCCTCATTCATAACGTGCTAGGATGCCAATTTCTCCATGTCTGCACCAACTCGTGTTCATGTCCACTGTTTCTGTAATAGCCGTTCTAATGGATGTGAAGTGCACCTCTCTGTGGTCTTGATTTGCATTTCCCTGACGGGCTTCATGGGAGTCCACTCCAACCCGGCCCCTCAGTGCCTTCCATCGCCCTATTCTCTTAATCTCCCCTGTCTCTTTACCCTCTGTAATGTTTCCTTTCCCCTCACGTCATAGAAACTGGAGCGCACAGCGTGTAGTCTACTTGGGTCAGTTTTGTGTGTGTGTGTGTGTGTGTGTGTGTGTGTGTGTGTGTGTGGTGATATCCATTAAGATCCATCCATTTCTTTGCGTGGCTTGAGACCATTCTTTCATATTGTTGAACAGTATTCCATTCATGGATGCTTACATGTACCTCACGTGGCTATTGATACACCTTTTGCAGGATACCCTGATTTTTACAAGTATTTGGCCATCACGAAGAGATGATGTGCATAATTGCACACAGGGTTTTGCGTGACATGAATTTCAAAGCGGTTGTCCAAATACCCAAGAATGCAATCATTTACCTTTGGGAAAAGCTGCCCAACTGTCTTCCAAAGTGGCTGTGCCATTGTGCATCTTACCTACAGTGAATGAAACTTCCTGTTGCTATTTTTTTCCCTTTAAGATCCTAGCTATTGTGGTAGGCATACAGTGCTATGTTGCTGTTTTCATTTGCTTTTCCTTACTGACAAATTGTTGACCATTATTTTGTATGCTTGTCATTGGTATATCTCATCTGGTTCACTGTGTTTGCACATATTTACCAATTTTATTTGGATTGTTTGTCTCGATTTCTTTTGGGGTTTCTTTGTATGTATTTTTTTCTTTGTACATTTTCCATAGAAGTCCTCTTTCAGATGTGTTTTCCAAATATTTTCTCCCAATCTGGCTTATCTTTTTGTTCTCTTAACAAAACCTTCACAGAGAGGCATTTTAAATTTTAATAAGGTAAACACCAGCAATTTTTTTTTAATGGACTGGCTTTTGGTGTTTTATTTAAAAAATGAATCAACCATCCCAAGGTCATGTAGATTTTGCCTGTGTAATCTTTATAGTTTTGCATTTGAAAATTTATGTCTATTTTGTTTACTTATGTTTATTTTGAGTGAATGCTTACATGTGCATTCGTATTTCCCCCATCTCCCAATTGTTCTATCACCGTTTGTGGGACAGACTTTCCTCAGCATTGATTTACCTTTGTCCCTTTGACAAATCAATGACTACATTCACATGGCTCTATGTTGTGCTTTGCTGTTTTCTTTATTCCTTCACCAATATCACACTCTCCTCACTGCTGTAGCTTTATGACAAGTGTTTGGACCCACATGTGTGGGCTCTTCAACTGTGTTCCTCAGTCTTACATCATCTAGTCTCAGTGTGGACCATTTGTCAGTATCTGTGATGGTAATTTGATGAGGGCCGTGGAATCTGTAGATCAAGGTAGAAGGAATCACCATGGCAACAATTTTGAGTGTATTGCTCCTGAACAAATAATATTTCTGCATTATTTATATTTCAATTTATCTCCCAATCCATGTCTCAGTTTTCTCTGAATGCATATTATATATATACTTGGTTAGATTTATATTATGAACTTTAACTTTTTGCCCTGGTACTGTAGCTTGTTTTCATTTCAAATTTCAATTTGTTTTATACATCATTGCTGATTGTCTTAGTCTATCTGGACCTTTATAACAGAACACCACAGACAGGGGCTTATAAACAGTAGACATTTGGGGGTGCCTGAGTGGCTTGGTCAGTTAAGCATTTGACTTTGGATTGTGGTGCAGGTCATGATCTCAGGGTTCATGGGATTGATCCCCTGAGTCAGACTCTGTGCTGACAGCATGGAGCCTGCTTGGGATTCTCTCTCTCCCCTCTATCTTCCCTCCCTCTCTCTCTCTCTCTCTATCTCAAAATAAACAAATAAACTTAAAAAGAACAGTAGACATTTATTTATCATACTTTTGTATGCTGAAAGTCTGAGACCAGGGTGGCAGGATGATAGGGCGAGGGCTCACTCTCTGGTGACAAACTTCTTGTTGTGCCCTCACATGAAGAGAAGGGGCTAGGGGTTCTTTTATAAGGGGAAACAATGTGGGGGTTAGGACTACCACCCCCCCCCCATGCAGTGAAACATTCATGTATAACTTTAGGTTCCACAAACTTCTCTACTAACAGCCTACTGTTTAGCAGAAGCATTACTGATAATGTAAACAGTTCACTAACATATATTTTTATATGTGTTTCATATACAGTAACCTTACAATAAAGTAACCTAGCAAAGATAAGACTTTATTAAGAATATCATAAGGAAGAGAAAATACATTTACAGTGCTGTTCTGGATTTATTTTTAAAAATTCACATATGAGTGGACCCATGCATTTTAAGGACCCTTGTTCAAGGGTCCACTGTAATCCCAGTCACCAAAATGCCACCCCAATGATCTAATCACCTAGAGGTCCCTCATTCTAGCATCATCACATTGGGGGTTTGGATTGAATATGTGAACTTTGGGGAGGCACAAACATTCATACCATAGCATTGATATGTCAATTATTTCATTTTAGACATCTGCATTAATAAAGAAATAATATCACTGCTGATTCATGTTAACTTTCTTTGCAACATTTTATTTTATTTTTTATTTTTTTAAGCTTATGTATTTATTTTTGAGAGAGTGAGAGCACAGGTGGCAGGGGGCAGAGAGAGAGAGAGGGAGAGAAAGAGAATCCCAAGCAGGCTCTGCGCTGTCAGCGCAGAGCCCGACGCAGGGCTCCATCCCACGCACTGCCAAAACCAGAGCCAAAGTCAGATGCTTAACCCACTGAGCCACTGAGGCACCCCTCTCTGCAAAATTTTAATCCTTTCTAACTTCAAGCCACATAGCTTACCACACTGCCATTCCACTGTATTTTCTTCTGGTTGACATAGCGATGAGTCTCCTCTCAATTCCAACATGGAAATATTTATGCATTCAGTGAATCACACTTGACTCTGGATGAATATTCTCTTAGGAATGTTCTAACATCAGGACATTTATAATCCATCTAGGGCTCTGATTCATTATTGGTGATATTTGCCTATAAATAACAATTGGACGCAAATGAAAAGTGACACCATCACAATCCGAAAGGAGAATGCACACATTATTTGGAAATTGACCAAATGTGGAAACATGTACACACGTGTGCAGTACGTTGAGGCAGCGTGCCGACCGAGCACATTAATAACTTGTGCCATAGTGGCAGAAAGCACCCCAGCCTGTCTGTCCACCACACGGTGTGCTCTGCAGGACAACACAGACCTAGGGCTGTTACAATATTACTGACCAACACAGGTCACATACCCATGGAGCAGCCATCCCCATAGCCAGTAGGTGGGGCTATGGATGAGGGCATAGGGTTCAGGTTCAGCTCCGGTTAGATTCCAGGTTCAGGTTTAAGGGCTCAGGTTTGGTTTGGGGTTCAAGATTCAGGTCTGGAGGTAGGTTTGGGTTTAAGGGTCGGGTTCAGGTAGTGTCTGGTATAGAGTTAGAGCTCAGGTTAGGGTCAGTGTTTGGGTTCAAGGTTAGGGTTTGGGTTTGAGTTTGGTAATGGGTTAAGGTTTAGGGTTAGTGTTAGGGTTCAGGTTAGGGTTCGGGTTCACGTATGGGTTTGTGTTAAAGTTGGGGGTTCTGGTGCGGGTTAAGGATCAGGTTAGGGTTCAGGTTTGGATTCTGGTTAGGGATCAGCTTCGGGTTGGGCACAGGTTCAGGATCAGTTTTGGGGTTGGGTTGGAGTATGGGTTCATGTTCAGGTTAGCTTTAGTGTTTGGACTGAGGTTCAGATTGGGCCAGGTTCAGGTTGGTGTTTGGATTAAGGTTTGGAATTTAAGGTTCAGATCTGGGTTAAGGAGTGGCTTTAAAATTAGGGTTCAGGTTCACCTTGAGGATTGGGTTTGAATTTGGGATTGGATTTGAGTTTGGTTTTGGGTTAGTGTTAGGTTTTGAGTTAGGATTACAATATGGGTTCTGGTTCAGGATCAGGAATGGGTTCGGGTTAGGGTTTGAGCTCAGGTTCAGGCTCTGGTTCTGGTTTGGGTTAGGGCCAGTGTGAAGGTATGTGCCCATTATCCTGTAGTTCAGTAACCTCTCTAGAGAGAGAAGTTTAGGGCTAAGGTTATGGTTAGGGTCATGGTTAGGTTTATGGCTCTGAGGCTAGGGGTTTGGTACCAGGCTTAGGGTTTGGTTTAGAATGAAGTTTGCACTCAGAATATTACTCTCTAGCTCCTTCCATGTAGTTGCAAAGTGCATGATTTCAATGCCAGATCATGGAGGCTGAGTTTCAGCAGCCATTAGAGAAGGGAGATTCACTCAGAGAGCTGTGCAGTAAGCAATTCCATAAATGTTCCAAAGGCAGAAGCACATGAGGTGGGGACAGCAGTTAGGAATCGCTGGCCAAGGTCTGTCCTCTGTTCCCCAATTTCCTCCCCTCATTGGCTGTGGGATTTTTTCGTTGAAACAAAGCTGCTGTTCCTGGCTGGCAAGCTATGTGTGTGGAAACCCCAGTCTGCTGCTGGGGTACCACCATCAGAGGTCAAGCTGGCACCAGGGCTGTGAATCCTTCCTTCCCCCACCATCCAGGCACCAAGTACAGACACCTGCTGAAGTGGGACCAACCTTGAGCATCTTATCAGGTATCTGAGATATCACCACTAGGTTGCCTGTCACCATAGCAACTGGAAAGTTCTAGGGGAGAATGAAGGGGAGAGTTTCCCTTGGGATCTTTCTTGATTAAGATCCTACATTGCTGGTGGTTTATCTCAGGGGAAAACCCATGAGTGGAACTTCTGCCTTGTGGTCCCACAATGTCCTTCCTGGAGGAAAAGTCTGCCTGTGTGACAAGATGATTCTTCTACCCGTGTGTGGGCGACTATGGGGCCCCAGGTGGGCGCTGCCCTGGGGTGGTGTCCCTGCTTCACTTCCATCCTCCCTTCTCCTGGTGTCCGTGAAACAAGCAGAGAAATGGAAGAGCCAGTGAAACTTGGAAGAGGCCTCATCCCTTGACATGCTCGGGACCATCACACCTGATGCTACTGTAAGTATGGTCAGAGGAAATGCCCATGGACACTAAAAGGCTGTTGTGTCATGAATCATTACTAACAATCACAGTGTCTGCAGTTTCAGGGACTATGTCAGTTGTTCCCAAAACACACCAACATGTCTAGGGGCCCCACTGCCCATAAAGGTTCACAGTGGCTGGGAAGTCACTGTTTCTACTTGACAGATGGTGACAGCACCTCTTGGACCTGCCTGCTCTAAGCAGCCTGGGCAGCAGGGACCCGTTTGCAGCTTGGCCTTCCTGCTCCACACAGCACCTGCTCTCCAGCATCTTCCCTGTGTCTTGTGTCTCTCATCTCTTTCCCTCTGCCTTTCTGTTCCCTGTCCCTAACTTCCTGCCAAGTATTCCTACAAGCCAGCCGTTCAGCCCTAGGGAAAGTGGATGTCCGGGAGAGGCTCACCATACTCAATGAATTTCAGGACATTCTTGCTATTACTTCCAAGGCCAAAAGACTTCCCAGCTCCCTGGGCACAACCTGGCTCTTTGCTGGCAATGAAGGCACTGTTTAAACCTTCATTATTTTAAAATAACAAGTATTGGTGAGGATGCGGAGAAAAAGGAACCTTCCTGGTGGGAATGCAAACTGGTGCTACCACTGTGGAGAACAGAATGGAGGTTCCTCAAAAAGTTAAAAATAGAACCACCTGATGATCCAGGAATTCCACTCCTGGGGATTTACACAAAGGAAAGGAAATCACTGTCTGGAAGAGATCTCTGCACATCTACATTCGTGGCAGCATTGTTCACAATGGTCAGTCATGGAAACAGGTCAAGTGTCCATCCAATGAGTGATGCATATACAAAGGAATATTGCTCAGCTGTAAAAAAGAATGGGCAGATCTGGAGGATGTTATGCTGAGTGAAATAAACCAGACACACAAGAAAAGGCTGCGTGGTCTCACTTACATGTGGAATCTGAAGAACAGGCAGAAGCTGAGCACAGAATGGCGTGGGGTGGGGGCATGTTGATCCCAGGGCACATGGTGGCAGTGATGCAGGAGGAAGTTGGAGACCTGGTGCCCGGCACAGTGACCAGCTGACAGCCCTGTACTGAGTGTGCATGACCTCAGGTGCTGTGATCACACATAGAGGGTAACTGAGTGGGGAGAAGGCAGGTCCAGAACTTGGCTCCAGCCATCATGTCACTGGTATGCGTGCCTCACATCACTGTGCTGAACACCCTAAATAGATGCCGTTCTTACTAAAATGTTTAAAGTAAAATAAAACAACCAGCCTGTGTGGAGATTTTGGGGGTACAGGTGAAAAGTCCAAACATCAGGCCTATGAGAATCTGTCTCCAGTGCTCACTTTGATACCTAAGACTCCAGGACTCCAGGTAGATGGATACAGGTGGGTCAACAGAAAGGGCAGGGCCCTCACCTGCTAGGACTGAAGCCACCTATGAGCCTCTGTCTGTTGAGCTGGGGTGACAGGAGGGAGCGTGCACCCCCATCCCATCCATCCTGGACATCCGCCTGCCGTGGACCAGATATGGACCAGATGTGCCTCAGATTCTGCCTCAGCAGGTGCATCACTTGTGCTGGTCTCTACACTGGCCTCCTCAGATGGGAGGTGGCCCCGGGGAACCTGCCTGGACCCCTGTGTGTGGGAAAGCTTGGAATTAGAGACCCCTTATGGGGAGAGCCTGGGGACTTCCTGACATGTGTGGAGGCCCTGGCACCCCACTCAGGCCTGCCGGGGCCCAGAAGAAATCAGTGGGGACCTACTTGCCACGCACACAGTCATGCAAAACAATACATGCCTGTTGCTTCCATAAGGGCATTTCTGTGGTTTGCATGCCGTGGTGGGTGACTCCGGCAAAGTCCACTGGGTGGTTCGAGCTCAGCTGCCCTTGGCAGCATACATCCCTCTGGCTCTCTCACTAGCCCTGCCCTCCCCAGAGAAGCTTCTAGATGCTGGGAGGGCAGGCTGATGGTGGAGGGCCCGGTGATGGGTCTGCTCTCTTTGCTCTACCAGGGCCCCTGGACCTCCAACAGCCTGAAATGATTCTCTGTAGCAGCCTCAGCAGCCCCCTGAGATACAACACAATGTCCCTAGTCAGCAGGGGCAGCCACTCTACTCCACAGCGATCCAGCCTAGGGCCCCTTGGCACGGCGGCCAAGATGTGGGCTGCAAGAGGCTGGAAAATGGCCTCTGAATAACCTGCTGCACACAGGTCAGGCCCTGTCTGTGTATCTCTCTCTCAGTCTGTCTCTGTCTCTTTCTCTACATGTGGTCTCCCTGCTGGGTGCTCTCAGAATCCAGCTTGTTGCATGGACACTACCCACACGGATGTCCCAAGGGAAGCAGGCACAGCTGTATGGCCTGCTTGATGGGAGCCTCAGGAGTCCTATGGGCCACAGAGCCCACCTGGGGAGCTGTGGGGGACCCAGGAAGAGGCTGACTGTCCCAAAGCCCCATACCCACTACAGGAGACAGCTGCCTGGCCAGTTCCTCCCCCCCCCCCCTCCTCCTACAGGTGGCCTCCACAATCTGCAGGGCACAGGCAGTTTCCTACCTCTCTTTCATCTGAAGGTGACACCCTCCAGCTCCACTGCACTTGCCCTGTCTGCTGACCAACACTGTTTACAGGAAAAAGGATGAAAAACACAGCAATTCAGTCTGGTTGTAAAAAAATGAATATGTTTGGGTAAAGTAACACCTACTCGGGCTGAAATTTGGTAAAGCTATTTCTTAACAAGAAGTTTGGGCTGCAAATATGAGAAAACCCATCTCAGAGGGGCTATTATAGTAATGGCATTTGGTGGGGTTACCAAAGAAATAGTCAGAGCTGGGGCCAGAGCTGAATGATGTCCCCTGAGCCAGGCATGTCCTGATCTTCTGTTTCCATTCCCAACATGAGGACTTATAACCCTCATGCTGGCTGCCTCTTAGTTACAAAATAGCTACCAGAGCTCCAGTCTTGACACCTACATCCCACACTTGAAGGAAGGGCGGGGTGGGGGGGGAAGCTGATGGAGTCTCCAGCTGATTGAAAAATTTTTTTTTAATGTTTATTTATCAGAGACAGAGGGAGAGAGATAGAGAGAGAGATAGCAGGGGAGGGGCAGAGAGAGAGGGAGACACAGAATGTGAAGTAGGCTCCAGGCTCTGAGCTGTCAACACAGAGCCCGATGTGGGGCTGGAACCCACGAGCCATGAAATCATGACCTGAGCTGAAGTCAGATGCTTAACTCACTGAGTCACCCAGGCACCTCACTGATTTTTTTTTCTTTTTGCCTTGCAAGGTGCCAGTCACCCCCTGGAATAATCGGTGGCAAAGGAAAGGGATATTATTGCTGTGACTAGTTTAGACCAAAGGGATGTGGGAAACTCATTTTCTCTGAGTCAAGGGCTCTCTTCCTGCTACATAAACACAGAATTGGGTTCTTCTGGTGGGTAAAGAAGTGAGGAGCCGGTGAGTAGGAAGAGGGCAATGTCTTCCATGAGAGTGTGGCTAGGTGGGGAAGGTGAACAACGTGAGCAACGAAGCCAACAGTAGCCCATCATTTGTTTCCTGAATCCCATACTTTTTCTTTGAAACAAAAGTGATCCAAGGAGTTCGTGCCCAGTCTCTCCCCACCAGAATCCTGCTGAGGCATCGATGGCCTCGCAGACCCTCTCCAGAGGGTAAGATGAGGCCAGGTGGATGCAGGCAGGGCCAGCTGCAAGGACAGCTTCTCTGGGAGCTCCCCAAAATGGGGATCAGCCTGCACTTGGGACTTCCAGCTAATCTGGATCAGAACCCTGTGTGCAGTTGTGTCTGAGACTCAGCTGCACCTGTCAGCAGGGTCTCCCAGGCTGATATGTTTCTCCACCAGAATTGTGAAATCTTCTGTCACCATATACATTTGGGAAATGCCAGGAGCATCTCGGGGTTCAGCCCCAGCACGATGGACCTGGAGCAGCCAACAGCACACACACTGTCCAGGACCCAGCAGCAGGAGCCGAGTGCGGATGTGAGTGTAAGTGGTTTTAAAATCATACCATACAGTCCTGTAAATATACTTTCTCTTAGGATTTCCTCAACGACATTTTCTTTTCTCTGGCTTACGTTATTGTAAGAATTCAGCATATGATACTTACAACATGCAAAATGTGTACTAATCAACTGTTGATGTGATTGGTGAGGCTTCTGCTCAACAGTAGCTATTAGTGGTTAGGTTTTGGGGAAGTCAGAAGTTACTTATCGATTTTTGACTGCATGGGGGGTCGGTGCCCTAACCCTTGCATTGTTTAAGAACCTATCAACATTGGTACATAACAGATCATTTTTGGAAGGAATAAAATTAAATGAGAAACAATATTTAGCAGAAAAGCCTCCAAACCCACCAAACCAGTGAGTCTGCAGGACATCTAAACCTCACTGCAATGTGGGGGGACATGCACCAGCAATTTGCTCGTGTCCATGTGGTTTCGTGTATGCACGGTCCTACTCCTGTTTATTCATTTACTAGTGGATGGGCACTGGGTGTTTTCCATGTTTGTGATGGTTGTAAATAAATGCCTTCAACAGTGGATAGTATGAGTTTAGAAAAAATGGATGTTTATTATTTTCTGAAAAAAGTAAATTATGCTTGTACAACACATAGAAATTAGAATGAAGGATAAAGAAGCAGTATTTCTTTAGAGTCCCACCACTCAGTTTTAACCCTCAGTATATTTTGTTGTGTTTTTTCCCAAACTGTGTCATGTGTGTGTATGTAGGTATTTATATACATAAAATTGTGAAAATTGGGAAAGTGATGCAAATGTAATTTTGGTTCTTGTCTTTTATAATGAACATGAGTGTCTTAGTGTGGGTCTTCCAGGGAAGCATAACATTATTACAAGGGATTGGCTCACAAAGTTATGGAGGCTGGGAGCCCCCTGACCTGCGGCTGGCCTGCTGAGAACCTGGGAGCTGGTGATGTGTGTGGTGTGCATGTATGTATGTGTGTGCGTGGTGTGTGTGTGTGTTTGTGTGTGTGTGTGTGTGTGTGTGTGTGTGGTATGATTCTGTGTGTGTGTGTACCTGCATGTGTGTGGTGTGCATGTGTGTATGTGGTATGTATGTGTGTGTGTATACCTGTGTGTGTACTATAAGGAATTGGCTTACATAGTTATAGAGGCTGGGAACACCCTGACCTACACCCAGACCCGTTGCAGACCTGGGAGCTGGTGGTTGGGGTCAAAGCCCGAGCCGGGAGGCCCGAGAGCACAAGCATAGCAGGTGCATATTCTGGTCTGGGGGCAGAGAAGACCAGGTCCTGCTCAGCAGCCAGGCAGAGAGGGGGTTACTCCCCTTTCTGCTGTATTCAGGCCTCAGTTGCACTGGACAAGGCCCACCCTCACTGATGAGGGCAGGTTCTGGTGTGAACCTCACCCAGAAGCACCTCACAGTCTCACCCAGAACGCTGTTTGGCACACAGAGAGATTGACTTCAGGACAAATCATTTACACAGATAGCGATGTGGAAGGTATTCCATTGCTAATCTTCCTTCTCAAAGACAGGGATTTTGTTTGTAAACTTCAGACACAGAACACTGACTGTTCTGCCAACATGAGATAATTATCTGTCCTCCCTGAAGCAGAATGCTGTTTCTCTGGAGCCCCGCCTAGCCGTGTGCCTGTGCTGGACGCCATGTGCACAGTGAAGCTAGAGACCCCCAGAGGAGACCGCCAGGAGCCTCTCGTGGATGCACAGGACCAGAGGCAGGGCAGTGTGGCACTGTGTCCAGAAGGGGCTGGTGGGGCCTGTCCAGAAAAACCTCCTGGCCTCCCTCCCCTCTGCTGTGGTGCAGGGGGCAGGGCTCTTGCAGAGCATGGGACGACAGCATGCAGCATGAGAGAGGGAAGCTAGTTCTGAAAGCCTCAGTCTCCTCCCTGTGCCTTCACAGTGGGAGAATGAACATTCACTCAACGTTGTGCCCACTGGGAAGAAACATCACCACGGAGAGCCCCTTCCACTTCTGCACAGGGCACACACTGTCTGTTGTTCCTCTGTTTCTCAAGGGTGTCCAGGCCTCTGGAGAATCTCTCAGGACTGCACTGTGGGATCACCTTGCTAAGCTCAGAGTCCTCAGGCAGTGGCACCTGCCCTTCCACGCATGCTGTGCTGCCCTTGATACTTGAGCCCTGCATGCTGTCCACATCCAGGAAGTTTGAGAATTATGCTAAGACCAGGCTGGGGAGGGGAGCAGCACCACCATGCCATTTGGCCTGGGCCCTGGAGACACCCCCCTCCCCCGCCTCATCATTGGCATGTTCTGTGGGATGTTGGTGTAGGGGGCATCCTGGCTCAGGGTGACACATCCCAGGACAGTAAAGAGCAGGGTCTGGCTTAGGCTGGGGTCTCACCATGATTCCAGGCAATGCAAAACCTTGACCAAGGGGCTGCATGAACCCCTCAATCTTCTCCCCATGGGGACAGGAGGCATTTATTTGTGCACCCCCTCTGCCCTCAGTGAGTGGTGAGCCCAAGATCAAGATGCCCACAGATCAGGTGTTTGTGAGAGCATGTTTCCTGGTTCACAGACAGCACCTGTTTGCCATGTCCTCACTTGGTGGAGGGGTGAGCGAGCTTTGTGGGGTCTTTTGTAAGGGCCCCACTCCCATCCATGGAGGATCCATCCTCCTGAACTAACCACCTCTCACAGGCCCCACCTCCTAACACCATCATCTCGGGTGCTGGGGTTCTAACACGAGCTTGGGGGGCACATGACCATTCAGATCATAGACGTATTACATCTCCAGCCTCATTGCCAGCTGTCTCCTGAAGGGGTCTCCACCTTCCATAGACACTGCCTTTGGAAATCCCAGATGACCCTGTCCTCTGTTCCCTGCAGTCATGTCTTTAAAGCCACAACCTTCCTCGTAGCCTCTCTGTTGGCGGTCAAGCTGCTGCACTGGTATATATTTCAGGTACAGTGTAGGCCAGGTGATCATCTGAACACTGAGGGCTGTGCAGGTACGCTGCGATAAGGCATGCTTATCCCCATGCCTGTCTGATGGAGCCACTGTGTGTCATTTGCTCTGGGCCCTTCCAGGTGTGGGACTCCTGTTTAGACTTGAGCTCTGGACCCCACAATCAGGAAAGGCTAATGTGACAGAGTGAGACTGGGCATGTTAATGTTTGCACCCCTGGATTCAGGTAATGTGCTCCTCTGTCTCATCCCCTCTTCTTCTCACTGTGCCATTCAAATTTATTCAAAGAACTTTGTGATTCTGTTGGAGAAGTGAATAAAGTACGCCAAAGATGGCCGACAGGGCTAAAACAGACTCTGGTCTCTAGCTGAGACCCCTCCTCTGGGTTCTTCTTCCTTTGTTTGCTGTGCATGCAAAAACCTCCACAGATATGGAAGCTAAAGGCTATAAATTACCCTTCCCTCTTGCATAAAGTGCTCAGATCTTTGGAGAAACGGTCTCCTCTAAGCCCATCAGTGTTAAATAAATCTGCAATCCACCAAGATCTCCAAGTGCCGCTTGGTTTTTCCGCCAGCGTTCCAGCCTGGTTCCGTAACATATCCAGCATACTGATGTGGTCAATGAGCCTGTGTGGTCCATGACCTCTGGAGTAGGTTGCCCAGGAATGAACCTGGAGGGGATGAAGTGGTGTCTTCACCACCTCCTTCAGCTGCAGCTCCTCCCAGTGCTCCAGAGGTGGAAGGAGAATTCCTGCCTGACTTCGAGGGACTGTGCAATTATGGAGGCAACTGGCCCCAGCAAATAAACCCTGTGTTCTCCTTCTGTGAGTCGGACACAAGGTCTGGGCTGGCCCAGAAACAACTGTTCCTCAGGGTAATCAACCTCAGGAGATTAAATATCACCTGGGTTGTAGGGCTGTAGCCTCTGTAAGATCAAACATTTTGGGTAACAAGAGTTAGACACAGTCAATTGCTCACATATGTGCATGTGACCATGTGACATGTGCGTGGACAACCCAGACATCCAGGAGGCCCTAAGTAGTCACATGATGTCCACGTGATGGCATGACTTTGCATGCAGGTGCGGCCCTCAGGCACCACCTCCTGACTGCTTGCTCTCTTCTCTGCTGTGTTCTAAAAAGTGAAGCTGCAGGATGCCTGGAACATAGACCATGGAAGATAGGAGGTGGTTGCTCTTGCAGGAGAGGCATGCTGGCAGCAGTGACATGAGCAAGAGATGTGGAAACTGTGAGCAGCAGATCCAAGAAATGAAAAAGCCAGTAGATGGGGCAGGCATGTCAGGGCTGCTTCCTTGGGAACATCATTGCTTTATGGTTCAATGAGCCACGGCCTGGTCTTGCAGACATGTGTGCCAAAGCCCCAGTGGGACCTGGGATCACACAGGTATGTCTACCATGTGGTTGTCAGCCATAACTCAAGCTTGTATCCTTTTCACCTTCTGAGGATCAAGGGTATCAGTGGTCCTTACAAAGTACATCCTATGTCTTCACAAGTTTGCAAACATCACAGTTTGCAAAGGGATGACACTGGGGACCTGGATTCCTGATGCAGTACTTTCTGACTTCAAGGTGTCTATTCATTGGCAACCTGGTGAATTTTGTAAATAGGGTTCATGTTTGTTAATTCAATTGCATGAAAGTTAAGAAGATCAAATAAGGTCCTTTCATAATATATTAATTGACATCAAATCCATGAGTTACTTCTGACAATCTCAGTTGACCAAGAAGGTTTTTCCAGAAAACGAGCCCTGACTCATGGAGCAGCAACTCAAAGATTTGTCTTGTAAATGAGACCCTCCTGTAAGCTCCCCTCCCATGGCTTGTGTCAGGTTTCCTGCTGCTGCCAAGTGGGGATCAGGCCCAGGGTTGGCCTCCTGTCCATGATATTGTACTCAGCCTCAGCACAAGTGGATGGACAGCTGACATGGAGGCTGGAGCCAGGAACTAACAGAATCTGATCCCAGATGTAATTTCTAAGGGGATCCAGTATGCAAAGCAGAGCCACCAGGTACACGGGGCTGGCGTAAACAGTTTTGGAACAACCCCTGGACATCCTGATCCCACCTCCTCCTGCTACCAGCAGATACTGAGAAATTCCATTACCAGGTCAGTGAGGGACATCAGCCCAGGGATGTGGAGGGCAGCAAGTTGTCCCCAGCTCTGACTGCTCCCCACTGTGCACCTATCCATGGCAGCATCAAAACATCTTTGGCCTCAACCACTGTTTCAGGAAAACGCTTGAAAAAGTCAATCTCAGCATTTATTTCCAAGGTTCCAAGCCACATCTGAGGAAGGAAAGATCAGCAACAATGCAAAGAGAGCCTCTCAGCCCAGCCCTGCTCACCAGCCTTGAGGTCCAGGGGTCCAAGGGTCCAGAGGGAAGGACACATAGGGTTGAGTAAGACAGTTTCCTCAGCATTGACTCCATAGGGATGTCACTTTCTTGGCTTATCCTTGTGCAGCCTGCAGATATCCAACAGAATATGTGGGATTTCTGGAAACTTGAGGGCTATGGAAACTCATGGATTTGATGAAACTTGGGTGGTGGGGGCATTCTAGGCCCATGTTTTTGAGGAAAGATGTCACATGGTTAAGACCCCAGGCCTGGGTGCTCTGGGGATGGGCCGGCTGTAGATGTGTTCAGAGGTCATGGCAATGCTCAGGGCTGTGTGGTCAGTGGTGGGCTTGGGGTCAGTGGGCCCCCTGCAATGCTCTTCCTGCACAGAGTGGGGCTTTTCTGTCTCTGTAACCCCAGTGACTGGCTGGGGTGCCAAGGTAGGCACTTAGAAGATGTTAAAAATAGAATATTAGAACTAGTCCAGCCCACTACACTGCTCCCGCCTACCCACGCTGCTCTGGTATCTCCCTTGATGCCTGCTTGGCACGACGTATCTGGAGGACCAGTGCCTGGGCAAAAGCCGTGCCCATCAGTGGTCAATAAGAATTACTTGAATCCCTGATGTGTTAAGTAACTTGTCTGATCCCAGTGTGAAGGCCGAAGAGACAGTTGCTGGGGTTGGGGGGTCAGAATGAGTAGGGGAAGAGATTGGATTCAATGGCTGGAATCCCCCAAGACTCTGATACTTGGAGGGGCCCAGAGATGGTGTTCATGGGTAAGACATGCACCTTCCCTCCCAGTGCATTTTATCCCTCTCTGCCCCACCTCTCAGAAGTTTTCATGGGAAGGCCCCCTTGTAGGTATCCTCTGATGTGTCTGATGACCAAAGTATCACCTGGATCACATACTTGGGCAAAGGGTTCCCAATCAGGATTCTGACCCTAAACCATGAGATGCATGTGCAAACTTGGAACACCCCTCTTCAGGACATCATCCTCAGTTGGGACTGAGAGAAGGAGCCCCCCAACATGGAAGTGGGTGCTTGGTCCTCGTGCCCTCAGAACAGGGCCTTTCTCATGTGCGAGGGAGGCATTTGGTGTGCTGTTGTCCATCACTTCCCCACTGTATGGTCCTTGCCTCTCCCCACAGGATCCCTTGCAGGAAAAGCTTCTTAGGGTTCATCCCTTTCAGTTTCCCTCTTCCTTCCCTCATTGAGGAAAGTTCTGAAGCACATTGTCTTGTTCCTTTGTAAAACCATTGTTTCAGAGTTGGAAACATCACCAGGAGACAGCTGAGCCCAGAGTTGTCTTTGCTGATACTTAATAAGTGGAGCTTAGGAGGAAATCAGAACCACTGCAGGTCCCACCAATGTCCCCACTGGGAATTAATCCCATCAGGATACCAGGCCTCATTAACTTCAGGGCATCCCTGCCCTCCGTACTCGTGCTCCTCCTTCCTCTTAGCTGTTGTGGGTTTTTAGTTAGTTGTTGTGTGGTGTGTAAGATAGAGGTCTGGTGTTATGCTTGGGGCTGTCCAGTTTTCCCAGCACCATTAATTGAAGAGACTGTCTTTTCACCGTTGTGTATTATTGGCTCCTTTGTTGCGAATTAATTGTCCACATATGTGTGGATTTGCTTCTGGGCTCTCCATTCTGTTCCATTGGTCTTTCTATCTCTTGGCCCATAGCATACTGTTGGTTACTGTAGCTTTATAATATAGTTTCAAATCAGGGAATGTGATGCCTCCCGGTTTGTTCTTTATACAGACACTTTGGCTATTCATGGTCCTCTGTGGTTTCATACACGTTTTAGGATTTTTCTAGTTCTGTGCAAAATGGTACTAGAATGTTGATCAGGAGGGATTACATTGCATCTGTACATCACTTTGGGTAAAATGACAATTCCATAATATTCATTTTTATAATCCAGGAACACATAATATCTTTCCATTTCTTCATCAATGTCTTATTTCCATGATACAAGTTTTTCATGTCTGTGGTAAAATTTTTTTCTAATTGTTTTCATAACTTCTTTTGATGGTTCATTATGAGCTTGTCAAATGTAATGATTTTTGTATCTTGAATTTGTATCCTACAATTTCACTGAGTTTGTTTATTTGTTTTAACTTTTTTTTGTATTTGTGTGGAGTGATGTGGTGAAAGATGGGAACTCAAAATGGCATGTTTCTACCATATCCTAGGTCATCCACAACATCTACAGCAGAGTGGCAACTAATATAATTCTACCACAGTGTCCTTTAGTAATATGTTGCATCTTGTGAACTGTGTCCAGGTAGGGTTTGGCCTCCATCATAAGGTTTGATGTGTTCTGCACTTTTCTGGTATGTTACTAATATAGTTGTTCTGAGAAGCCATGTAGTTTCCATAAATTTCCAACATATAGAAAGCCTTCAATAGCAGTAGAAATACTCTTTATCTCTGCACTCAGCTTCACCAGCTGTCATTTTACACAGTTGCCACTTCTTATGACATACTTCTTTGTTTTTTACTCAAAACAGGACACCTTCCCCAGGAATTGTTATAGAACTCCCAAACAGGGAAATCATTATGGTTTCCTCATGATAATCTAATCCAGAGGCCACTTCAACTGTAATCACCTGCCCGAACTCTGTGACAATGACTCCTCCTGTTGTGACCCACTTTTCTGTTCTTGAGACTTTCACTCACTTCACAACCATGATTGATTTAAAGATCACAGAGGGCTCCAATCTGGGCAGCCTTTTCTGGGTGGCTTCTGTAATTTAGTATTTTCAATCTTTGTTCATGTTGTGATATGTTTTAGTACTTTAGTCATGATTTTAATTGTGATTCAATTTACAAAATATAATAGTGACCATTTAAAAGATTTTTAAAAAGTTTTTAAAAAATGTTTATATATTTTTGAGAGGGAGAGAGAGAGAGAGAGAGAGAGAGAGAGAGAGAGAGAGAGAGAGAGAATCTGAAGCAGGCTCCAGGCTTTGAGCTGTCGGCACAGAGCCCAAGACAGGGCTCGAATCTACAAACTGTGAGATCATGACCCAAGCTGAAGTTGGACCCTTAACTGACTGAGCTACTCAGGCATCCCTAAAAGATTTTAAGTCTACAGTTGTATGCCACTAAATATATTACTATTGTGCACAAATCACCACCTTCCACCTTGAGAATGTTTAAATTTTGACCAAGTGAAAATCTGTGTATATTAAACATTAACTCCCCATTCCCCTTTCTCCTCTGCCTGGCAACCATATGTTACTTTTTGTAGGTGAATTTGATTATTATGGATACCCCAAACAAGTAGAATCTTATAATATTCTTTTCTGTGATTGGATTATTACCCTTAAGATTTTGAGGAACTCCCACTCAGTTTTCCTCAGTAGCTGCTCAAATTTATTTCATTTGTTGATATATTGGGAGAACATTTCTGTTTATGGATCTACCCCATGTTGTATATTCTTTTACCCTTTGTGGCATGTTTGCGTATTTTGTACCATTTTCCAATTGTGAATAGTATTGCTATGAATATTTATGTTGGCTTTAGTTATGATTAAGGTTCTGGTTCATGATGTGTGGATCATGGTGTGTGGCTTATAGATTATGGTTTTAGGATTCTATTATTTAATGGTGTATGGTTTTGGGTTGATGGCATATGGCTTTTTGGTCACACGCCCTTATGATTTAGGTGTTTTATGTGAGGAGGTGGGAAGAAGAGTGTTATTGGGTTTGAGATGAAATATTTCTTGTGGGTGAGTGGATGAGGGGGTAAGCTGGTGGATGTTTGTGGGGGGAGGGTTTAGGAGGTTTAGTGGGTGGTATGTGGGGGAGCTAGTGGGTTTAGAATTTGGAAGCGATGGTTTAAGGGTGAGTGAGTGAAGGTCTGAGAGGGTAATTGTTTAGGTGGTAAGGGGGTGACAGTATTGGCTGTGGGTTTAGAAGGTTTTGGGAATGAATGCTTATTAGTTGAGAGATTAGAGAGATCAGGTGGTAATGGTTTAGGGCATGAGGGTTTAGGAAATAAGGATAGGAGTAGGGTGGGCCTTGAGTCATTGGAGATAATGGTTAGTGTGTTTAGGCTGGAGCAGTGGAATATGCAAGGAGAACCTGGTTGTCCAGAGGACTCATTAGGGAGAGCACTAGACTGATTAACTGGAATTTGTGGGTTCCAACCTAGAGGTAGAAGACCCTGAGAGAGCTAGGGTTTAGGATCAGGGTACATTCTGAATTCAGATATGTGGTTTGCAAATATTTTCTCCCAGCTTGTGGCTTGTCTTTCGTTTTGTGAACAAGGTTTATCAAGGGTAGAAGTTTTATTTTATAAAGTCCATGTTATCAATTTTTCTCTTTTCTGGATTGGTCTTTGTGTCTATGTTTTATTTTTTTAAATGTTTATTTATTTTGAGAGATAGGCACTGTCTACACAGAGCCCATGTAGGGCCAATCTCACCAATCATGAGATTCTTGGAGAAGTAAATAAAGTATGCCAAAGATGGCTGACAGGGCTAAAACAGATTCTGGTCTCTATCTTAGAGACCTTTCCTCTGGTTTCTTCTTCCTTTGTTTGCTGTGCCTATGAAAACCCCCACAGATATGGAGGCTGTTGGCTATAAATTACCCTCCCCACTTGCATTCTGGGCTCAGACCTTTGGAGAAACAGTCTCCTCTGAGCCCACCTGTGTTAAATAAATCTCCAATCCACCAAGATCTCCGAGTGCCACCTGGTTTTTCTGCCAGCATTCCAGCCTAGTTCCGTAACGTACTTGGTTCCCTGACCGGGAAACCCAACTGCACTGGTCCAGTGTTGCCACCAGTTTGGGAGAACAGCGAGGTGGTGACAGAGCGAGGGATAGCAAGGGAGAAGGCACGCCCTGCCTGAATTTTGGGAGTCACCTTCTCAGTTGCCTCAGGCCGGCCCGCTCTTTTGTTCCCACCGGACTCAAAGAAACCTGGTAGGTGAAGACCTGGACCCAATGTTGGAACCAGTAAGGCCAGGGCCCCAAAGAAGTCAGGCCCACCCAAAAGGGTGGGAGGGGGACCTGATCAATCCCTAGAGGCCTTAACAGTTCTCACAGGTAGAGAATTTTGCAGGAGGGAATGTAATAGACTCGTGTGTGTGTGTGTGTGTGTGTGAAAATGTGCAGCTCAGCCAGGCTTGCCAGTCGAGTTCGTGTTTGTGGATCAACAGACAGGCACCCTTAAGGCCCCCAAAAGTATACGGAGTCTGAATGGGCTTTCCTGTGTTGTGGTGAGCGTATAAGGTCTAGGGCAGCATTGGATCAGATTCCAATCACAGGTCACAAAGCTGAGTCCGCTATGGCCAAACCTCACCTAAAGTTTCCCTCAGGAACACGAGCAGATGAATATCTCATTAGTCCTCTCATCTGCCCTCCCTTTGTCTCTTTGCAACACCAAACATGAGAAAGAAATTAATAATGGGATCAAAACAGAGTAAGCCTACAATTTTAGAGGTCATGCTCAAAAATTTTAAAAAGGGATTTTCAGGTGATTATGGGGTGAAAATGACACCCAGGAAGTTATGGACCTTTTGTGAACTAGAGTGGCCCATATTCAATGTATGATGCCCCCCAGAAGGGACATTAGATGCTCAAATAGTGCAGTGGGTCTAGCTAATAGTCACTGGGAACCCAGGCCACCCTGACCAATTTCCATACATCAACTCTTGGCTTGAAATTGCCTGAAATCCTCCACCTTGGGTGCAATTCATCATTAGCAAACAGAGACAGGCAAAGGTTTTAGCCACTTTATCCGGAGGCTCACCCAGGGAGCCAAAGAAGCGACTCACTGCTCCTCTAATATTTAAAGGAGACATGGAGGAAGATATTGTCTTTCTACCTCCTTATGACTTGCCAAGCTCCCTCCCCACTCTCCTGAGCTTGGAACTCCTCCCCCATCTGTCTCTCTGCCGCCACTGCTGCCACCCCCGCCCATCTTCCCACCCCTCTCAGACCGAAGAACCCTCCCCCACAAGGGCCAGCAGACAGGCTGTGCCCCAGACCCAGACCTAATGCTCTCCAAATGCCTGTAAGGGTGGGGCGCCTGGGTGGCGCAGTCGGTTAAGCGTCCGACTTCAGCCAGGTCACGATCTCGCGGTCCGTGAGTTCGAGCCCCGCGTCAGGCTCTGGGCTGATGGCTCGGAGCCTGGAGCCTGTTTCCGATTCTGTGTCTCCCTCTCTCTCTGCCCCTCCCCCGTTCATGCTCTGTCTCTCTCTGTCCCAAAAATAAATAAAAAACGTTGAAAAAAAAATTTAAAAAAAAACCAAATGCCTGTAAGGGAGATGAGAGAGCCTGAAAGACAGAATGAGGACAGAACAGTCCAGCCCAGCTGTTCCATGATGCATTATCAACCTTTCTCTACAACCGACCTCCTCAATTGGAGACACAACACTTCATCATACTCTGCAGTCAAATGCTCTACCACTGAGCTATACCCCCATCACTTCATCATACTCTGAAAAGCCAGAAGCAATGGTTAACTTGATGGAGTCCCTCTTCCAGACCCACCAACTGACTTGGGAAGATTGTCAACAGTTACTCCCTACTCTGTTTAATACAGAAGAAAGAAGAAGAAGAATGAGAGAAACACGACAGTACCTAGAAGATCACGCACCTCTGGGGATTAATGACCCTGCTGTCTGTGCTCAAGCTGCCACACCTGAAGAATGCCCAAAATGGGATTTCAAAACAGAAGAAGGACAGGCCCACATCCAATGACAGCAGGAAGCCCTCTTCTGGGGAGTCCTAGCTGGAGCCAGAAAGCCTGTGAACATGACTAAAATATCAGTCATGCAGCACCCTGGGGAGTCTCTCAGAGACTACTATGAATGATTATGTGAAGCATACTGTGTATATACCCCGTTTGACCCCGAGGCACCAGAAAGTCAACAGATGGTAAATACCTCTTTTGTGGCACAGGCTGCCCCAAATATCAGAAGAAAACTCCAGAAGTTGGAGGGCTTTGCTGGGGTGAATATCACTCAGCTGATAGAGGTCGCCAACAGTTATCATGAACTGAGAATTTGCAGCCGAAAGAGAATCAGAGAGAAGACTAAAAAAGAAAGCCATCCTTCTCGCAGTGGCACTAAAAGAAACAGATGCCGCGAAGATGGAAAGACCCCAACCATCAAATGGGGGGAAGCCCAGAGTCCCCTTAGCAAGGGACCAATGTGCATACTGCAAAGAGAAAGGACACTGGAAGAATGAATGTCCAAATTGGAAGGGGCCCTCAAAACCCAGCCAGGAGGGTTCAGGAGGAACCTTGAGGCGAGAACCTCGTTGGTCTGGCTGGGGTAGAATAGGACTGAGGGGGACCGGGCTCTTTCTCTCTTGGCCTCCACAAGCCCATGGTCAAAATGAAGGTAGGGGGGCCGAACAATAACTTTCATAGTTGACACTGGGGCTGAATACTCCATTGTTACTTCCCCAGTGGCGCCCTTCAGCCAAAAGACTAAAACCATACTTGGGGCTACTGGGACACAGGTGATGCAGCAGCCCTTCTGTCAAGCTCGACAATGTTCTCAAAAGAGAACAAGGTCCAGCATGAGTTCCTCTACTTACCTGACTGCCCAATTCCTCTCCTGGGCTGGGATCTGATCTCTAAACTTGGGGCCCAGACAACTTTTGATCCCACTGGACACACTAGCCTCCAATTATACCCAAGGCAGAAATAAACCCTGGTCTTGGCGATTACCCTGCCAAGGGAAGAAGAATGGAGACTATTCTGTGCCCAAGCCCTACCCTGTAGCCCCTCAGAATTCAGGCTTACATTCCCCTCTGTATGGGCTGAAGATAACCCACTTGGACTAGCTTGGAGTTGGGGCCCCACCATTGTTTTTTTTTTTTTTTTTAAATTTTTTTCAACGTTTTTTATTTATTTTTGGGACAGAGAGAGACAGAGCATGAACGGGGGAGGGGCAGAGAGAGAGGGAGACACAGAATCAGAAACAGGCTCCAGGCTCTGAGCCATCAGCCCAGAGCCCAACGCGGGGCTCGAACTCGCGGACCACGAGATCGTGACCTGGCTGAAGTCAGACGCTTAACCAACTGCGCCACCCAGGCGCCCCCCCACCATTGTTGACCTGATCCCTGGAGCCCAACCTCAGAGACAAAGGCAGTACCCCCTTCCACTCGAGGCTACAATGGGTATACAAGAGCACCTGACCAAGCTGAGAAGCAGGTATTCTAATTGAGTGCCAATTGGCTTGGAATACCCCACTCTTGCCAGCCAAGAATTCAGGAGGAGAATACCTACCAGTACAGGATTTGAGGGACATTAACAAAGTGACTGTTTCCTTACACCCAGTGGTTCCGAAACTGTATACTCTCCTCAGGCAAATTCCGGGGTCAGCCAGATGGTTTACATGCCTTGACCTAAAGGATGCTTTCTTCTGCCTCCACCTGGCTCCTCAAAGTCAACCATTGTGTGCCTTTGAATGGACTGAGCCCGTTACAGGGTGCCAGATGAAGCTGACCTGGACACGATTTCCCCAAGGTTTCAAGAACTTGCCCACTCTTTTTGGGGAAGCACTAGCTGCAGACCTCACTGACTTTCCGAGGGAAACCACAGGGTGTGTCCTCCTCCAATATGTAAATGACCTCTTCCTTGCCAGCGACACCCAAGAAGACTGTATGAAAGGTACCAAGGTCCTCCTGCAGCTCCTGTCCTATTCGGGGTACCGGACCTCTTGGAAGAAGGCACAGGTTTGTCAGCAGCAGGTTCGATATTTAGGCTTCCTCCTCACAAAAGGAAAAAGAGAACTAGGACCGGAAAAGAAGAAAGTTATCACCACACTGCCACAACCCCAAACAAAATGAGGCTTTCATGAATTTTTAGGGGTCACAAGGTTCTGTCGCATTTGGATTCCTGGATTCTCAACCATAGTGAGGCCCCTCTATGACCTGTTGGGAGGGCAAGACCAGGAGCCCCTTGCATGGACTGAGGAGGCAAGGGCCGCTTTCACAGAAATAAAGTCAGCTCTGGGACAAGCCCCAGTCCTGGGTTTGCCTGACATAGAAAGGCCCTTTAACCTCTTTGTACATGAAAAGGACAAAATAGCCCTTGGAGTGCTCACTCAGAGCATGGGGTCTTGGCAATGGACAGTGGCCTACCTGTCAAAAAACTTGATCCTGTGGCTGCAGGATGGCCACCATGCCACAGAGCACTGGCAGCCACAGTCCTGCTCATCAAGGAGGCAAACTCATACTGGTACAAACATTTAATGTTAAGGTCTCACAAGCGGTCATGTCCCTAATAAGCAAACCAGGATATCATTTCCTCTCCAATTCTCAGCTGACACAATACCAAGGCCTTCTCTACGAAAACCCAAGGGTCACTCTTGAAACAGTAAGAACACTAAACCTGGCCACCTTCCTTTCCAAAGAGGAGGGAGAACCTGACCATGACAGTTCCAAAGTAGTGGATGACGTCTACACCAGCCTCCTGGACCTCCAAGACCAGCCTATAACAATCCCAGAGATCACCCTGTTCAGCAGTGGGAGCAACTATTTACAAGAGGGCAGCCAAAGAGCAGGATATTCGGTAACCACTGAAATTCTGGAAGCCAAGGCCTTGCCAGAAGGATGGTTGGCACTATGGGCTGAACTGTATGCCTTAAACCGAGCCCTCATCCTTAACAAAGGTAAACAAGTTAACATCTACATTGATTCCTGGTATGCCTTCGCTACTGTGCATGTACACAGGGCCATCTATAAAGAAAGAGGCCTCCTTACTGCTGCAGGGAAAACTATCAAAAACAAGGAAGAAATACTAAAGCTTCTTGAGGCCATATGGCTGCCAGACAAGGTAGCTATCCTACACTTTAAGGGACATCAGAAAGAAGACAACCCCATAACTCAAGGAAATCGCCTGGCTGACAAAACAGGCAGAGCGGCCACCTGTGGTGACCCAGGCGAAGCTCCTACCTATGACTCTTGCACCCCAGAGGGAAGCCTCCCTGCCCCAATGAAGAAAGAAGTTGGGCCTCAACAGAAGGGGACACAGTAAGCAAAGAGGAATGGGGGGTCATGCCAAATGGGCACATCTTTGTCCCGACATCTATGGGAAAACACCTAGTGAAGGAATATCACCAACTCACACACCTAGGGAAAACTGCACTGGAGGCCCTCCTCCTCAAAAAGGACTACTATATCAGCCAGCTGCCAGCATTATGCCAAGCTGTCAGTGAGCAATGTGTAACGTGTGCCAAAAACAATGCTTGGTCTGCCCCATGGCCCCTGCCTGGCATGCAAAGGATGGGGGGGCACCCCTTTTGAAGACTTAGAGGTGGACTTTAGTGACATACAACCAAATAAAGGGTTCAGGTACCTTCTTGTAATAATCTGCACACATTCGGGATGGGGTGAAGCATTCCCAACCAGAACGGAATGAAGTCACGAGGTGGCTAAAGCCCTTCTATGGGAGATTGTGCCTCGGTTTGGTCTACCCGTAACCATACACAGTGATAACGGAACTGCATTTGTGGCAGATGTTATACAAACCCTGACAACATCCCTCAACATTGCCTGGAAACTGCACACTGCTTACCGACCCCAGAGCTCAGGGAAAGTAGAGCGGATGAATCGCACCCTCAAGGAAACCCTGGCTAAGTTCTAAGAGACTAATCTCCCATGGCCAGATTTACTACTGCTGGCCCTCCTGCATGCCCAATGCATGCCTGGGGCACTGGGTTTCTCCCTTTTTGAGTTATTATATGGGCAACCCCCGCCCCCCATGTTTAGGAAAACTCCCAGGAGACCTACACTAGATTGGAGACAAGGGAATAAGAGAACAGCTCCAGACCTTGGGGACAGTCCTAAATAAGTTACAGAGATACACCATAGAGAGGGCCCCAATTTCCTTAGGGACCCCCATTAACCCCTTTCAGCGAGGAGACTCTGTGTGGGTCAAAGATTGGAAGAGGGAACCTTAGACCACGGTGGACTGGGCCACATACTGTTATTCTAACAACTCCTACAGCCCTTAAAGTTTCAGGTATCACCCCATGGGTCCATCAACCAGAGTTAAGAAGGCCCACTCAGAAGAACCCACAATCTGGCGAGGTGATCCAGATCCAGTCAACCCATTTAAACTGACCCTCAAAAGGGAACCTGGCCCTTGAGACCTCCAGCTCTGCTCCAACCACACCCTGGAAGCTCATATGTGAGTCACATGACTTTTCTGGTAATACAAGGATTTAGATGTTAGGCCTCCATGGTGGAGGCAGGCAAGGGAGAAAGGGGAGGGGGATGGATTTAGACCAGCTGAACGTCGGAGTTTTCTACACAGGCCTACCTGCCCAGATCTCCAAGAGACAATGGTCAGAGATTTATAAAACTGATGGACATGTTACTGGGTAGAATAAGGAGTGGGAGGGATGGAAACAGGGTTCTTTCTTGAGCCTGATTGCACATAAAATATGAATAGATTTCTTTGCTCCCTTTGCCCTCATGCACACTTTGCAGATTAGTCTTGAGTCAAGCACCTTCTCAGGAGCCCATGAAATTTGTTCCTCATCCCTGGCGGAGCACCACCACCTCCTAGAGGAGCCTCACTTTTAATCCTTACAACATCATACAAGGTCTTTTCTCCTCTCCTTCTCACCCATCCTTACCTGAGTCTGTGGCCTTGCCACCTTCATATCCAGTCACTTGTCAGGTCCTGTGAGTCCTACCACTGAAGTCTCTCAACCCCTCCCCTCTCTCTACATAACCCTCAGGGAGGCTTGTGTAGACTCTTCTCTTAACCTGTTTGTAGATTCTACATGAACAGTGCACAGGACTCATTTGAATATTCATATATATGCCTTAGCAAGACTCAATGTAAGTAATTCCATAGTCTTTAATGTCTCTTTCCCATGTATTCCTCGTGTAAAGCTGAGATGACATTCCGAATGCCTTGTGTTCTCCTACAATGTTTCTAGTGTCTTTTAAGACCCTTGTCCTATGTCTCCTGCTTCCAAATTCTCCCTGGTCCACAAAAGTCCAGAAATAGTGTTATAAATCCCAAAGCTGTTCAAGACCTCATTTCTCTTCTCTAACATCTTTAATTAACAAATTCTCCACAATTAGGTCCCAACCTAACTCACACCACCCTTCCCCCAGGACTATGTTTCCTACTGTCTGTGATGCTGTGTCCCCCAACATGGATCCTTCCTTCAGTCCTCACACACATCCTACCCTCCATCTGCCATTGTTCATGCTATTCCTGCTGCCTGGGATGTCCTTTCTCACTCTTGACAGTGATAGACTCCTATATATCCTTCATTGCCCATAAATCTTCCCTCAACTCCCTTGGGCAGAGTTTAATGATGTAAATTCTCTGCAATAGTACATATCTCATAGCACCTGTTCTTAGGATTAAGGGAGTTAACACTGCAAAATACTCAGGTACATGCCTGGCATGCCACTGAGCAAACACACCATTAATGGCAATGTTATCATTTTTGTTATCACCTTTGTCTGCTGACTGTTGCTGTGATTATAAACATGCATCTGCCTCCTTCATAAGATGACAGCTCCTTGGGGCAGGGGCCATATTTTATTCCTTTACTGTCTTTCTCTCACTCTGTCCCTACCACTTACCTCTTCAAGCCTATCATGGTGCCTAGGGATTAACAGGTTTCCTATAAATATCTGTTAGCCACATCCCAGTTTCCTTTATGTTATTGGTCTTGTTCCTCCCAAAGCCTAGAGCAGGAAGCCAGTATGTGTAGTTAGTAGTCTGTGATTATTTTGTTATTAATCATCATTTCAACTAAGGCTTTACAATTATTAGCACCTTCTAGCCGCTCTTGTACCATTGTGTTGGCATAAATTTTAAATATTGTTCCTTTTCTATACCAACTACATTTTAAGTTTTTATTTAAGTTTCATTTATTTAACATACAGGTAAATTATACTCAAGGGTACAACATAGTGATTCAATACTTACATATAGCCAATCTCTTTCCCCACCTCCCTTGGGGTAAGTATTAGTTTGTTCTCTATAGTTAACGAGACTGTTTTTTAGTTTGTCTCTCCTTTATTTTCTCCCTGTGATCCTTTGTTTTGTTTCTTAAATAACACATATGAGTGAAATCATATGGTATTTTATTTTCTCTGACTGACTTACTTCTCTTAGCATATGCTCTCTAGCTTCATCCACATCATTGCAGATAACAAGTTTTATTCTTTTTGATGCCTGAGTTATATTCCATTGTGCATAAAACAGCATCTTCTTTATCCATTCGTCAGTTAAAGGATATTTGGGCTCGTTCCACAATTGGGCTATTGTTGATAATGGTGCTTTAAACATCTGGTAAATGTTTCCCATCAAATCAGTATTGTTGTATCCTTTGGATAAATGCCTAGTATAGCAATCACTGGATTAAAGGGTAACTCCTTTTTTGACTTTTTGAGGAAGCTTCACACTTTGTTCTTGAGTGCTTGTGCCCATTTGCATTCCTCCCAACACTGTAAGCGGGTTCCACTTTTTCCACATCCTTGTCAATACCTGTTGTTTCCAGTGTTGTTAATTTTAGCTATTGTGATTGTTGTAAGGTACCATCTTATTGTAGTTTTGATTTGTATTTCCCTGATGATGAGTGAGTTCAGCATGTTTTCATGTGTCTTTTAGCCATTTGGATGACTTCTTTAGAAGAATGTCTATTCATGTCTTCTGTCCATTAAAATTTTTTTTAAATGTTTATTCATTTTTGAAAGACAGAGAGAGACAGAGCACAAGCAGGGGTGGGGTGGAGAGAGAGGGGGACACAGAATCCGAAGCAGGCTCCAGGTTCTGAGCTGTCAGCACTGAGCCAGCCGTGGGGCTTGAACTCATGAACTACGGGACCATAACCTGAGCTGAAGTTGGACGCTCAATCAACTGAGCCACCCAGGCGCCCCTTTTCTGCCCAGTTTTTAACTGGATTATTTGTTTTCTGGGGTGTTGAGTTTAATAAGTTCTTTATATGTTTAGGATAATAACCCTTTACTAAATATGTTATTTGCAAATAATTCTCCTGTTTCATAGGTTGCCTTTTAATTTCTTTGTTTCCTTCACTGTGCATAAGTTTTTCTTTTGATGAAGTCCCAGTAGTTTATTTTTCTTTTATTTCCCATACCTCAGGAGTCATGTCTAGTAAAAGTTGCTATGGCTGATGTCAAAAAGATTACTTCCTGTGTTCTCTTCTCTAATTTAAAAATTTTTAAATGTTTATTTTTGAGAGAGTGAGAGAGAAGTTGAGTGGGGGAGGTGCATTTTAACTTTGTAACATTTAGACATTTTAACAATATTTGGTCTTGCAGTCCATGAGCATGGTATGTTTTTCCATTTGTTTTGTCATCTTAAATCTCTCTCATATGTATTGTATAATTTTCTGAATACAGATATTTTACCAATGTGGTTAATTTTATTCCTAGGTATCTTATGGTTTTGCATATTTAACAATGGGATTGATTCCTTGATTTCTCTTTCTGGTGCTTCATTATTGATGTACAGACATACAATAGATCTGTACATTGATTTTGTATCACACAAATTTACTGAATTTATATACCAGTTGTAGCAATTTTGGGGGAGGAGTCTTTCATGTTTTCTACATTATGGATCATATCAGCTGAAAATAGTGAAAGTTTCACTTCTTCCTTGTTGATTTGGAAGCCTTTTATTTTTTGTGTTGTCTGCTGTGGTTAAGACTTCCAGTACTATGTTAAATAACAGTGATGAGAATGAGAGGACATCCCTCTCTGGTACCTGACCATAGAGGAAATTTCTAAGTTCTTCCCTTTTGAAAATATTATTAGGTATGGGTTTTATATACATGGCCTGTGTATGTTAAGGTATGTTTCCTCTATCCCTACTTTGTGGAGGTTTTTTAAATCATGAAGAGATGATGTACTTTGTCAAATCCTTTTTCTGCATCTATTGAAATGATCATATGGGTTTTATACTTTCTTTTACTATTTTGGTGTATCATGTATTGATTTGTGAATACTTGAACCACCTTTGAAGCCCAGGAATAAATCCCACTTGATCGTGGTGAATTATTCATTTAATGTAAGGTTGGATTCTGATTGCTGGTAAGTCTTCTTTGGAAAAGTGTCTATTTATGTCTTCTGCCCATTTCCTCACTGTATTACTTATTTTTTAGGTGTTGAGTTTGGTAAGTTCTTTATAGATTTTGGATACTAACCCTTTATCTGATATGTCATTTGCAAATAGCTTCTCCCATTCAGTTGGTTGCCTTTTAGTTTGATGATTGTTTCCTTTGGAGTGCAGAAGCTTTTATCTTGATTAGGTCCCAATAGTTCATTTTTGTTTTTGTTTCTCTTGCCTCCTAAGACATGTCAAGTAAGAAGTTCTGAAAACAAATAGAGTTGTTGCCTGTGTTCTCATTTTGGATTTTGATGGTTTTCTGTCTCATGTTTAGGTCTTTCATCCATTTTGAGTTTATTTTTGATTATGGTGTAAGAAAGAGGTCCAGTTTCATTCTTCTGCATCTTGCTATCCAGGTCTCCCAGAACCATTTTCTAAAGGGACTTCTTTTTTCCATTGGATATTGGGTCCAATTCTGGGTTCTCTATTCTATTCCTTTGGTCTAGGTGTCTGTTTTTGTGCCAATAAGATACTGTCTTGATGATTACAGCTTTGGTAATAGAGGCTACAGTACGGATTGTGATGCTTCCCGCTTTGGCTTTCTTTTTCAACATTACTTTGGCTATACAGGATCTTTTGTGGTTCCATATAAATTTTGGGATTGTTTGTCCTAGCTTTGAGAATTACAGTGCAATTTTGATTGGGATTGCATTGAATGTGTAGACTGCTTTGTGTAGTATTGACATTTTAGCAATATTTATTCTTCCAATTCATGAGCATGGAATGTTTTTCCATTTCTTCATGTCTTATTCAATTTCTTTCATGAGTTTTCTATATTTTTCGACATACAGACATTTTACATCTTTGTTCAGGTTTACTGAGGAATTTTATGGTTCTTGAAGTGTATGTATAATTTCAACACACTTAATTCTCCTGAGCAATACCATTTGGAAGAAAATATCACTACATATGTGGTAGTCAGGAAAAACTAGAAGGGTTTATCTTATATATCCATTCTTTATGTTTTGGGAAAATCCCAAAATCCTGTTGGTAGTGAGTTTTCTATCATAAACAAGATACCAGGAAATTATATCAATATTCTTCCACAAGTATGACAGATCTTTTATAATCTTGTCTCAAGGCATCAGAGTAAAAAAAATGAGAGTCACACCAAATGTGTAAACATTGAATTTGGAAGAATTCTTGGAAATTAAAATTTTGAAGAATATGTTCCCTCTTCTTTATGTATGTTGACTAGGATCAGTTGAGCTTTATCCTAACATTTTTCTCCCTAAAGGATGGAATGTAGAATTTTAATATGAGTTTTTAAGGCAAAAACGTACTACTGTTCCAAAATATAAAGGCTCACTGATGATAGGAATTTTGAGGGCTTGATGTCCTCACATATCATAAATGGAAAAAAACCTTTCTTCTCATTGTATATTTATTCTCTCTTGATTTCATTTCTCTCACATTCTTAATTTAAATAAATCTGGACATTAAATGTCACTGCCACTGTGTTGAGAACTAGTTAACAATGCAGGAATCAATGGATGTAAAGGGGAAACCACTTAAATTGTTAATTTGGTTCAAACTGGTACAGCCACTCTGGAAAACAGTATGGAAGTTCTTCAAAAAGTTAAAAATAGAACTAACCTACAAACTGGCACTACTAGGTATTTACCCAAAGGATACAAAACACTTATTGGAAAGGGAACATGAATGCTGATATTCATAGCATCATTGTCAACAATAGCCAAGTTATGGAAAGACCCCATGTGTCCATTGACTGATGAACAGATAAAAGAGATGTGGTATATACATGCAATGGAATATTGCTCAGTCATAAAAAGAATGAAATCTACCACTTGCAACAACGTGCATGGAGCTAGAGAATATTATGCTAAATGAAGCAAGTCAGAAAAAGACAAACACGATATGATTTCCCTCATATGTGGTATTTAAGAGACAGAGCAAATGAACATAGAGGGAAGAATGAGAGGCAAGTGAAAAAAAAACAGACTCTTAACTGTAGAGACAAACTGTTAGTAAAAGGGAGGTGGGTGAGGGGTTGAGTTAAATAGGTGATAGGGATTAAGGAGTGCACTTGTGATAAATACTGGGTGTTGTATGTGAGTGCTGATTCAGTAAATTCTACACCTAAAACTAATATTACACTGCATGTTAACTAATGGGAATTTACATAAAAAATGATTTAAAAAAAAGTCGCTCTTCCTAATGAGTTCATACAGTAGAATTTGTAAAATTTAAATTTCAACATCTAAATTGAAATATACTTGTCACATATGTAAATAAACATTTTTGTATAAAAGTTACAAATGGAAACTATCAGAGAATGAGGAGATAGGAAATTAAGAGTATAGTTTTGATAATAAGGGATACTATCACTTTCAAATTTGAAAATTACTATTATCTCATAACTAAACAAATTTACTCTAATGAACATTTTTTATTCCATATAAAAACAAATTATTAAAATTAATTGATTTAATATAGTATTTGAAATCATGATGGATATTGCAAACTCCCATTAATGAAGGTAGTCATTAACTTTAGAAAAGATATGATGAATATTAAAAGTTGATAATTACAGACAGTATACTTTTTTAAAAAATTTATTTATTTTAATTCAAGTTAGTTAACATACAGTGTAGTATTATTTTTTTCAGGAGTGGAAACCAGTGATTCATCACATACATAAAATACCCAGTACTCATCCCAAAAAGCTGCCCTCCTTAATGACCATCACCAATTTAGTCTGTCCTCCCCACCCAACTCCCCTCCAGCAACCCTGCTTCTTCTCCGTATTTAAGAATCTCTTATGATTTGCCTCTCTCTCTCTCTGTTTTTATCTTACTTTTCCATACCTCCCCTATGTTCATCTATTTTGGTTCTTAAATTCCACATATGAGTGCGATAATATATTTCTCTTTCTCTTACTTATTTCGCTTAGCATAATACACTCTAATTCCATCCACATCATTTCAAATGGCAAGATTTCATTTTTATCACTAATATTCCATTATACACACACACACACACACACACACACACACACACCACATCCTCTTTAATCATTTGTCAGTCGATGGACTTTTGGCTCTTTTCATAATTTGGCTATTGTTGACAACACTGCTATAAACATGGGGTGCATGTACCTTTTCAAATTGACACTTTTTATCCTTTGGATAAATGCCTAGCTAGTAGTACAATTGCTGGGTCATAAGATAACCCTTATTTTAATTTTTTGAGGAACCTCCATACTGTTTTCCAGAGTGGCTGCACCAGTTTGCCTTCTTACCAACAGTGCAAAAGGATTCCTCTTTCACCACATCCTTGCCAACATGTGTTGTTTCCTGAATTGTTCATTTTAGCCATTCTGACAGGTGTGAGGAGGTATCTCATTGTGGTTCTGACTTATGTTACCCTGATGGTGAGTGGTGTTGAACATAATTTCATGTGTCTATTAGCCATCTGGATGTCTTCATTGAAAAAAGTGTCTATTCATGTCTTCTTCCCATTTCTTTACTGAATTATTTGTTTTTTGTGTGTTGAGAGAGGTGCATATATCTTTTTGAATTATTGATGTAATATTCTTTGGGTAAGTATCCAGTATTGGAATTACTTGATCATGTGGTAATTGTATTTTTAATTTTATAAAATTCTACATAATGTATAATTATGTTTATATATAATCATTTTGTATATAATTGGATAAAATTCATATTGTTTTTTTTTTTTTTTTTTTTTAATTTTTTTTTTTCAACGTTTTTTATTTATTTTTGGGACAGACAGAGACAGAGCATGAACGGGGGAGGGGCAGAGAGAGAGGGAGACACAGAATCGGAAACAGGCTCCAGGCTCTGAGCCATCAGCCCAGAGCCTGACGCGGGGCTCGAACTCACGGACCGCGAGATCGTGACCTGGCTGAAGTCGGACGCTTAACCGACTGCGCCACCCAGGCGCCCCAAAATTCATATTGTTTAATTATTGAGTCTATGAATAGAGAAATATACATTTTCCAATATGTGCAAAAATGGCTGAATGTGAGTAATCTCATATTGCATTCAGTATGTGGCTCCAGACAATAGCTTGAGTGTACAGAAACAAAAAAGAAAAATTATGGAGAAAAGCTAGGAAAACGGCAAAGTAGGAGAACCCTAAGTTTGTCTCATTCCATTGATACAACTAGATACTCACATCAGTGTAAATAACCCAGAAAAGGACCCAGAGACTGGCAGAACAAACTTAACAACTAAAGATAGAGAGGAAGTGATAGCAAAGAGGGTAGGAAAGGAAGTTATGTGGTAGGGAGCAGACGCTTGCCTCATTTCCTGCCCTACAGTGAACCTCCTCCAGAAAAAATAAGCAAATGTCACCAACTCATATCCCTACCCACATGATTTGCAAGGGCTCGGTACTTCTGAAGGCTGTGACTGTGCTGGCATAGAGGTGGCTTCTATGCAAGTTGAGGTGCATCTTGGCAAAATTGCATATACCCCATACCCACTTCCCAGAAACACTTAGGTCTTTCAGGTGCCAGAAGCAGTGGTTTCAGACCTCATTTAACAAGCAGACCAGCATGTCAATTGTTAAAATGCACTTCACCTAAGGCTGGGAATAAAACACCCCACCACAGGCAAGGAGAGCCACTGCAGACAACTGGACTTAAGGAAAAAAGTGATTAACCCACAACAGGGCACAGAGTACACACACAAGAGACAATCCTTAAGTGCCAGGTCACAATGCACAGGGGGCACTGTACTGCAGGGACTACAGGAACTTTTCTCAATGCGAACATTACCTTCCAGAGCAAGAGACGTAGCTGACTTTCTTAACAGACAGAAACAGACACAGAGAGTTAAACAAAATGAGACAGAGGAATATGTCCTAAATAAAAGAACAGGACTAATCAGCAGGAGACCTAACTGCAACAAATGTAAGTAATGTTCCTGATAGAGAAATTAAAATAATGATCATAAAGATACTGACAGGACTTGAGAAAAGAGTGTATGACCTCAGTGAGACACTAAAGGAAGAGACAAAAGAGAACCAATTGGAGATAAAGAACATGATAAATAAAAATGAAATTGGTATAATAAGTGGCATACTAGAGGAAGCAGATAAATGAATTTATGATCTAGAAAACAGAGTAATGGAAGCAGATGAGAGAAGAAAATTTCACAAAATTAGAATAGACTTTAATTCAACAAATCCATCAAGACTAATAACATTCACCTTATAAAAAGAGAAAAGAAATAAAGTGGGGGCAGAAAATATATTTGAAGAAACAATAATGGAAATCATTCATAATTTGGGGAAAGAAACATATCCAGATCTATGAGACACAGAGATACCCCCAACATATTTAACCCAAGGAAGTCCACACCAACACACAGAGTAATCAAAATAGAAAACAGTAGTGATAAAGGAAAAAAATAGCAGCAAGAGGAAAGACTAAAGTAATATCCAAGGGAAATCCATGGGCTATCAAAAGATTTTTCAGCATAAACTTTGCAGACAAGGAAGGACTGGCATGACATATTCAAAATGCTGAAACAGAAAACTCTGTCACTTAGAATGTTCTACTTGTCAAGGATATCATTCAGCATAGGAGAGATAAAGAGTTTCTCAGATAAACAAAAACTAAAGGAGTTCATGACCATTAACCAGTCCTGCAAGACTTGTTGAAGGGGACTTGGGGTGAAAAGAAAAGACCATGAATAAGAATTTGAAAAATAGGAAACACAAAATCAGTAAAAATAAGTATTTCTGTAAAAAGAAGCCTGGCATTCACAAAATAAAGGATGTAAAATATGACGCCATATATGTAAATCATGGTAATGAGAGGAGTATGAACTGGTTCAAATGTAAGCAGCCATCAACTTGATAGACAGTGCTATAATATATGTTATAAACAAACAAAATGTTAACCACAAATGAAAACCCATAGCAGATACGCAAAGAAAAAGAAAAGGTATACAAATATATTACTGAAAAAAAAAATAAAAAGAAAACCATGAAAGACACAGAAACAAACAAACAAAAAGACCAAAATCCAAGAGTTAGAGAAAAACTATAAAACAACCACACAACAAGTAACAAAATAGCAATGACTACATATCTATGAATAATTACTTTGAATGTAAGTGGACAAAATAGTCCAATCAAAAGACATAGGTGATAGAGTGAATAAAACATAAGTAAAAACCTGTATGGTCTCCATAAGTAACTCACTTCAGACCTAGACACCTTCAGACTGAAAGTGATGGGATGGAGAAACATTTATCAAGCAAATGGATCTCTAAAGGAAAGCCAGAGTAGCAATATTAATATAAGAAAAAAAATACACTTCATTTTTTGTAGAAATTTCTCCTTTTGATGTTTATTTATTTTCGAGAGACAGAGAGAGACAGAGCATGAGTGGGGGAGGGGCAGAGAAGGAGGGAGACACAGAATCTAAAGCAGACTCCAGGCTCTGAGCTGTCAGCACAGACCCAACACGGGCTCAAACTCACCTGAGCCGAAGTTGGATGCTCAACCAACTGAGCCACCCAGATGCCCCAGAAAAAATACACTTTAAATCAAGGACTGTAACAAGAGACAAAGGAGGGCGCTATATAATAATAAAGGGGACAATTCACCAAGAAGATGCGACAACTGTAAATATTTATGTTCTTCACATGGGAGCAAATAATACATAAAACAGTCAATAAGAAACATAAAGTAACTAATCCATAGTAATAAAATTATAGTAAGGCACTTTAATACCCCACTTATTTGGAGGAACAGATAATCTGAATAGAAAACCAACAAAGAGACAGTGGCTTTGAAGGACACATTGGACCAGATGGATTTAACAGATATATACAGAACATTCCATTTTAAAACAGCAGAATACACATTCTTTTCAAGTGCACATGGAACACTCTCCAGAATAGATCGCATAATATGTCACAAAACAAGTCTCAAAAATTCACAAAGATCAACGTCATATGATACATATTTCCTTTCCACAACACTGTAAAACTAGAAATCAACCACGATAATAATTCTGGAAAGACCACATATACATGGAAGTTAAATAACATTCTATGAAATAATGGATGGGTCAGCCAAGAAATCAAGGAAATAAAAAATTGTATGTAAACAAGTGAAAATAAAAACAAATGGTCCAAACCCTTTGGGATGCAGCAACAGCAGTTCTAAGAGGGAAGTTTATGGCAATATAGGCTAATTCAAGAAGCAAGAAAATCCTCAAGTAAATAACCTAACCTTACACGTAAAGGAGCTAGAAAAAGAACAAACAAAACCCCAAACCAGCAGAAGAAAGGAAATAATAAAGATTAGAACAGAAATCAATGATATGGAAACTAAATGATATGGAAACTAAAGATCAATGAAACCAAAAGATTGTTTCTAGGAAGATTAATGCAATTTATAAATCTCTAGCCAGAGTCATAAAAAGAGAAATAGAGATAGATACGATTCAAATTAACAAAATCACAAAGGATAGAGGAGAAATAACAACGAACATGTATGTATTGAAATGATAATTTTTTCTTCTATACTCTGAATATGGTGCATTACATTGATTAATTATTTGATATATATTTTTCAATATATGAAATTTATTGTGAAATTGGTTTCCATACAACACCCAGTGCTCATCCCAAAAGGTGCCCTCCTCAATACCTATCACCCACCCTCCCCTCCCTCCCACCCCCCATCAACCCTCAGTTTGTTCTCAGTTTTTAAGAGTCTCTTATGTTTTGGCTCTCTCCCACTCTAACCTCTTTTTTTTTTCCCTTTCCCTCCCCCATAGGTTTCTGTTAAGTTTCTCAGGATCCACATAAGAGTGAAAACATATAGTATCTGTCTTTCTCTGTATGGCTTATTTCACTTAGCATCACACTCTCCAGTTCCATCCACGTTGCTACAAAGGGCCATATTTCGTTCTTTCTCATTGCCATGTAGTACTCCATTGTGTATATAAACCACAATTTCTTTATCCATTCATCAGTTGATGGACATTTAGGCTCTTTCCATAATTTGGCTATTGTTGAGAGTGCTGCTATAAACATTGGGGTACAAGTGCCCCTATGCATCAGTACTCCTGTATCCCTTGGGTAAATTCCTAGCAGTGCTATTGCTGGGTCATAGGGTAGGTCTATTTTTAATTTTCTGAGGAACCTCCACACTGCTTTCCAGAGTGGCTGCACCAATTTGCATTCCCACCAACAGTGCAAGAGGGTTCCCGTTTCTCCACATCCTCTCCAGCATCCATAGTCTCCTGATTTGTTCATTTTGGCCACTCTGACTGGCGTGAGGTGATATCTGAGTGTGGTTTTGATTTGTATTTCCCTGATAAGGAGCGACGTTGAGCATCTTTTCATGTGCCTGTTGGCCATCCGGATGTCTTCTTTAGAGAAGTGTCTATTCATGTTTTCTGCCCATTTCTTCACTGGGTTATTTGTTTTTCGGGTGTGGAGTTTGGTGAGCTCTTTATAGATTATAGATACTAGCCCTTTGTCCGATATGTCATTTGTAAATATCTTTTCCCATTCCGTTGGTTGCCTTTTAGTTTTGTTGGTTGTTTCCTTTGCTGTGCACAAGCTTTTTATCTTCATAAGGTCCCAGTAATTCATTTTTGCTTTTAATTCCCTTGCCTTTAGGGATGTATCGAGTAAGAGATTGCTACAGCTGAGGTCAGAGAGGTCTTTTCCTGCTTTCTCCTCTAGGGTTTTGATGGTTTCCTGTCTCACATTCAGGTCCTTTATCCATTTTGAGTTTATTTTTGTGAATGGTGTGAGAAAGTGGTCTAGTTTCAACCTTCTGCATGTTGCTGTCCAGTTCTCCCAGCACCATTTGTTAAAGAGACTGTGTTTTTTCCATTGGATGTTCTTTCCTGCTTTGTCAAAGATGAGTTGGCCATACGTTTGTGGGCCTAGTTCTGGGGTTTCTACAAATTCTGGAGATATAGTTATTTGGATATAGTTGGATATGGTTGGATATATATATATATATATATATATATATATATATATATATATAGTATATGGAGGCAAGCCATAAGAGACTTTTAAATACAGAGAACAAACTTAGGGTGAAAGAGAGTGGAAAGGCAGGGGGGTGTGACAGTCTCTTTAGCAAATGGTGCTGGGCAAACTGGAGAGCAACATGCAGAAGAATGAACTTGGACCATTTTCTTATAATTCAAAATGATTCAATTTTAACTCAATAATTCAAATTCAAAATGAATGAGAGTTCTAAATGTGAGACTGTAAATCATCAAAATCCTGGAAGAGAAAATAGGCAACAACCTCTTTGACCTCAGCTGCAGCGACTTCTTGACACATCTCCAAAAGCAAGGGAAATAAAAGCAAAAATGAACTGTTGGGACCTCATCAAGATAAAAACTTCTGCACAGCAAAGGACACAATCAACAAAAATGAAAGAGACTCTTAAATATAGAAAACAAACTGAGAGTTGTTGGAGGGGAGGTAGGTAGGGGATGGGTAATGTGTATTAAGGAAGGCACTTGTTGGGATGTGCACTGGGTTTATATGTAAGTGATGAATCACTGGATTTTACTCCTGAAACCAATGCTAAATTTTATGTTAACTAACTAGAAATTAAATAAAAATGTGAAAAAGAAAGGAAATCTGTCTTTCATTTTCTTACTTTAAAATTAACAAATAAGAGGTGGTGGACCTCTCACAGAAAGCTAGTATCCCCTTAAAATTGAATATAGCTATGAGCATTGAAAGAACTATTTAAGATCATTTTATGTAACAGTTAGAAGTTGGTCCCTGGTGTTTAATAAGACATTTAAAAAGGAACCTGTGTTAGATTTCAGTATCTTAATTTCCAAAATGGAGAATAAGGATAGAAATACAAATGATGATTATGGAAGGAAATTGAGTGTGACTGGCAAACAATATGCACTCTTAGGAAATCACAATCAGAAGGATTATTACTAGATAATTTTGGTATTTTTTCCTGTTCTGAAAATTGGGGTGCTGGAATAACCTTATTTCATGAACTGTGTAGGTGACAGAGTTAGTTACCCTTCAACATTCATCAAATATTAAACGAGTTTGACTTGTGTGAGATCCAGGATGATGTTGCAGGAGGAATATTCCATTTTTCATTCATTAGTTCAATAAATTTAAAGAAATAAGTGGTAAAGAGATTTCAAAAGAGGCATGCCATGATTTCTTAAAAAATTTGTTTTAATGTTTATTTTTCATACGGAGAGAGACAAAGCATAAGCACGGAAGGGGCAGAAAGAGAGGGAAACACAGAATCTGAAGCAGACTTCAGGATCTGAGCTGTCAGCACAGAGCTTGATGTGGAGCTCAAACTCAAACCACCAGATCATGACCTGAGCCAAAGTCAGATGCTTAACCAACTTAGATACCCAGACACCCCTGTCATGATTTCTTTTGCTTACATATAAGGAGAGTTTTAAAATTAGAAAATATGGCCCATTCAAGTATCCCACAAGAGAAATGGCCTAGTAAGATTGGGTGGCTTTATTATTCATTAGTATTGTTTTATGAGCATAAACTTCACTGTGGGAATAAAATAAAATTAAGCGGGGGGTGCTTGGAAGATGGCGGCATAGGAGGACACTGGGCTCACCACATCCAGCTGATTGCTTAGATTCCACCCACATCTGCCTAAATCACCCAGAAAACCGCCAGAAGACTAGCATAATGGACTCTCCAGAGCCAAGCATAGACAAGAGGCCCATGGAAGAGGGTAGGAAGGGCAGAGAGACAGTGTGCACTATACAGACTGGTGGGAGGGAGCCAGGGCAGTGGAGGGGCAACCAGCCAGGCAAGGCAGAGCCTCCGAAGTCTGGCTTGCAAAAGCGGAGGGGCTGGACTCTGAGTTCTGACAGCCAGCAGGACTTAACAACTGGAATGTTATAAGTCAACAACTCTGCTCAGAGAGCAGGAGGGAGAGAGGACACCAGGAGGGAGAGTTGTTGAGCCCTGGAAAACAGAGCTCAGCTAGGTGGGGAACAAAGGCACTGGTCAGCACCATCTGCCTCTCCCATCCCCCAGCCTAAATCCCAAGGGGAACCAGTTCCTGTCACTGAACTTGCTTGCACCATGCAAACACCCAACGTGGTGCTCTGTGGACCCATCCCTCCAACAGGTCTGCCTCCCTCCTGGTGCTGCAGGGCCCCTCCACAGGGGAGGCAAAGCGAGCTATGCCTGCCCCTCCCACCCCTGTGCACCTTGTGGATCCACCCCAGCTAATACGCCAGATCCCATTGAAGCAGCACCACAAGCTTGGTGGTGTGGAAGTAGCCCAGACAGGGGCCACACCACTCCACAGTGAGTCCTGTCCCTGGGAGAGGGGAAGATAAGGTACACAACAGTCTGACTGTGGCCCCAACGGTGGGCTGGGGGCAGACATCGGATCTGACTGCGGCCCCGCCCACCAACACAAGTTACTCCAGACAGCATATGGGAAGTGCCCTGCAGTTTGGAGCCACCACAGGGACTATCCATAATGACAAAATGGAAGAATTCTCCTCAAAAGAAACTCCAGGAAGTAGCAACAACTAACGAATTGATCAAAACCAATTTAAGCAATACAATGGAACAAGAATTTAGAATAATCATCATAAAATTGATTGCTGGGCTTGAAAAAAGCATAGAGGAGAGCAGAGAATCTATTGTTACAGATCAAGGGACTAAGAAATAGTCATAAGGGCTAAAAAATGCTATAAGTGAGGTGCAAAATAAAATGGAGGCAGCCATAGCACGGATTGAAGAGGCAGAGGGGAGAATAGGTGAATTAGAAGATAAAATTATGGAAAAAGAGGAAGCTGAGAAAAAGACAGACTAAAAAAATCCAGGAGTATGAGGGGAGAATTAGAGAACTAAGTGATGCAATCAAACGGAACTATATCCGCATCATAGGAATTACAGAAGAAGAAGAAGCAAGAGAAAGGGGCTGAAGGTGTACTTGAACAAATCATAGCTGAGAACTTCCCTGATCTGGGAAGGAAAAAGGCATTGGAATCCAAGAGGCACAGAGAACTCCCTTCGGATGTAACTTGAATGGATCTTCTGCACGACATATCATAGTGAAACTGGCAAAATACAAGGATAAACAGAAAAATCTGAAAGCAGCTAGGGATAAACAGGTCCTAACTTACAAAGGTAGACCCATAAGAGTAGTGGCAGACCTATCTACTGAAACTTGGCAGGCCTGAAAGGAATGCTGAGAATCCTTCATCCAGCAAGTCTGTCATTCAGAATAGGAGAGATAAAGGTTTTCCCAAACAAACAAAACCTGAAGGAATTCATCAACACTAAACCAGCCCTACAAAAGATCTTAAGGGGGATTCTGTGAAGGAAATGTTGCAAGGACCACAATGTACCACAGACATCACTACAAGCATGAAACCTACAGACATCACAATGACTCTAAACCTATATCTTTCAATAACATTGAATGTAAATGGACTAAATGCTCCAACAAAAAGACATAGGGTATCAGAATGGATAAAAAATAAGACCCATATATTTCTGTCTACAAGAGACTCATTTTAGACCTGAGGACACCTTCAGATTGAAAGTGAGGGGATGGAGAACTATCTATCATGCTACTGGAAGTCAAAAGAAAGATGGAGTAGCCATACTTATATCAGACAAACTAGACTTTAAATTAAAGGTTGTAACAAGAGATGAAGAAGGACATTATAGAATAATTACAGGCTCTATCCATCAGGAAGAGCTAACAATTATAAATGTCTATGCACCAAATATGGAAGCCCCCAAATATATAAAATAATTAATCACAAACATAAGCAATCTTATTAATAAGAATGCGGTAATTTCAGGGGACTTTAATGCTCCACTTACAACAATGGATAAGTCATCTAGACACAGGATCAATAAAGAAACAAGGGCTCTGAATGATGCATTGGATCAGATGGACTTGACAGATATATTTAGAACTCTGCATCCCAAAGCAACAGAATATACTTTCTTCTCGAGTGCACATGGAACATTCTCCAAGATAGATCACATACTGGGTAAGAAAACAGCCCTTCATAAGTATGAAAGAATTGAGATCATACCATGCACACTTTCAGACCACTTCAATGTTATGAAGCTTGAAATCAGCCACAGGAAAAAGTCTGGAAAACCTCCAAAAGCATGGAGGTTAAAGTACACTCTACTAAAGAATGAATGGGTCAACCAGGCAATTAGAGAAGAAATTTAAAAACATATATGGAAACAAATGAAAATGAAAATACAACAATCCAAATGCTTTGGGATGCAGCGAAGTCAGTGCTGAGAGGGAAATACGTTGCAAGAAACAAGAAAAATCCCAAATACAAAATCTAACAACACACCTAAAGGAAATAGAAGAAGAACAGCAAAGACACCCTAAACCCAGCAGAAGAAGAGAAATAATAAAGATCAGAGCATAAATAAACAATATAGAATCTAAAAAATCTGTAGAGCAGATCAATGAAACCAAGAGTTGGTTTTTTTGAAAAAATAAACAAAATTGATAAACCTCTAACCACCCTTCTCAAAAAGAAAAGGGAAATGACCCAAATAGATAAAATCATGAATGAAAATGGAATTATTACAACCAATCTCTCAGAAATACAAGCAATTATCAGGGAACACTATGAAAAACTATATGCCAACAAACTGGACTATCTGGAAGAAATGGACAAATTCCTAAACACCCACACGCTTCCAAAACTCAATCAGAAGGAAATAGAAAGCTTGAACAGACCCATAACCAGCGAAGAAATTTAATCAGTTCATCAAAAATCTCCCAATTGTGGCGCCTGGGTGTGTCAGTCGGTTAAGTGTCCAACTCCGGCTCAGGTCATGATCTTGCAGTTTGTGAGTTGAAGCCCCACGTGAGGCTCTGTGCCGACAGCTCAGAGCCTGGAGCCTGCTTCTGATTCTGTGTCTCCCTCTCTTTCTGTCCCTCCTCTGCTCATGCTCTATGTCTCTCTCTCTCAAAAATAAATAAATATTAAAAATGTTTTTAAAAATCCCCCAACAAATAAGAGTCCAGGACCAGATGGCTTCCCTGGGGAATTCTACCAGACATTTATTTATTTATTTATTTATTTTTTCCAACTTTTTTTATTTTTATTTTTGGGACAGAGAGAGACAGAGCATGAACGGGGGAGGGGCAGAGAGAGAGGGAGACACAGAATCGGAAACAGGCTCCAGGCTCTGAGCCATCAGCCCAGAGCCTGACGCGGGGCTTGAACTCACGGACCGTGAGATTGTGACCTGGCTGAAGTCGGACGCTCAACCGACTGCACCACCCAGGCGCCCCCTACCAGACATTTAAAGAGGAGATAATACCTATCCTTCTCAAGCTGTTCCAAAAAATAGAAAGAGAAGGAAAACTTCCAGACTCATTCTATGAAGCCAGCATTACTTTGAATCCTAAACCAGACAGAGACCCAGCCAAAAAAGAGAACTACAGGCCAATATCCCTGATGGATATGGATGCAAAAATTCTCAGTAAGATACTAGCAAATCGAATTCAACAGCATATAAAAAGGATTATTCACCATGATCAAGTGGATTCATTCCTGGGCTGCAGACTTGTTCAACATTGGCAACTCAATCAATGTGATACATCACATTAATAAAAGAAAAGAAAAGAACTATATGATCCTGTCAAACGATGCAGAAAAAGCATTTGAAAAAATTCAGCATCTTTTCTTAATAAAAACCCTCAAGAAAGTCAGGATAGAAGAAACATACTTAATCATCATAAAAGTCATTTATGAAAAGCCCACAGCTAACATCATCCTCAATGGGGAAAACTGAGAGCTTTCCCCCTGAGATCCAGAACATGACAGGGATGTCCACTCTCACCATTGTTGTTTAACATACTGTTGGAAGTTCTAGCATCAGCAATCAGACAACAAAAGGAAATCAAAGGCATCAAAATTGGCAACGATGAAGTCAAGCTTTCACTTTTTCAGATGACATGGTATTATACATGGAAAACCCGATAGACTCCACCAAAGTCTACTAGAACTAATACATGAATTCAGCAAAATTGCAGGATACAAAATCAATGTACATAAATAAGTTTCATTCATATACACTAATAATGAATCAAGAGAAAGACAAATAAAGAAACTTATCCCATTCACAAATGCACCAAGAATCATAAAATGCCTAGGAATAAACCCTAACCAAAGATGTAAAAGATCTGTGTGCTGAAAACTATAGAAAGCTTATGAAGGAAATTGAAGAAGATATAAAGTAATGGAAAAACCTTCCATGCTCATGGATTGGAAGAATAAATATTGTTAAAATGTCAATACTACCCAAAGCATTCTACACATTCAATGCAATCCCAATCAAAATTGCTCCAGCATTCTTCTCGAAGCTAGAACAAAGAATCCTAAAATTTGTATGAACCACAAAAGACCCAGAATAGCCAAAGTAATATTGAAGAAGAAGACCAAAGTGGGAGGCATCACAATCCCAGACTTTAGCCTCTACTACAAAGCTGTCATCATCAAGACAGCATGGTATTGGCACAAAAACAGACACATAGATAGAATAGAGACTCCAGAATTGGACCCACAAAAGGATGGCCAACTAATCTTTGACAAAGCAGGAAAGAATATCCAATGCAACAAAGACAGTGTCTTTAAGAAATGGTGCTAGGAGAACTGGAAAGCAACATGCAGAAGAATGAACCTGGACCACTTTCTTACACCGTGCACAAAAATAGACTCAAAATGGATACAGGACCTGAATGTGAGACAGGAAACCATCAAAACCCTAGAGGAGAAAGCAGGAAAAAAACCTCTGTGACCTCAGTCACAGCAATTTCTTACTTGACACATCCCCAAAGGCAAGGGAATTAAAAGCAAAATGAACTTTTGGGACCTCATGAAGCTAAAAAGCTTCTGCATTGCAAAGGAAACAATCAACAAAACTAAAAGGCAACTGATAGAAAGGGAAAAGATATTTGCAAATGACACATCGGACAAAGGGCTAGTATCCAAAATCTATAAAGAACTCACCAAACTCCACACTCAAAAAACAAGTAATTCAGTGAAGAAATGGGCAGAAAACATGAATAGACACTTCTCTAAAGAAGACATCCAGATGGCCAACAGGCACATAAAAAGATGCTCAATGTCATTCCTCTTCAGGGAAATACAAACCAAAACTACACTGAGATACCCCCTCACACCAGTCAGAGTGGCTAAATGAACAAATCAGGAGACTATAGATGCTGGAGAGGATGTGGAGAAACGGGAGCCTTCTTGCACTGCTGGTAGGAATGCAAACTGGTGCAGCCGCTCTGGAAAACAGTGTGGAGGTTCCTCAAAAAAATTAAAAATGGGTCTATCCTATGACCCAGCAATAGCACCGCTAGGAATTTACCCAAGGGATACAGGCGAGCTGATACATAGGGACATTGTACCCCAATGTTTATAGCAGCACTTTCAACAATAGCCAAGTTATGGAAAGAGACTAAATATCCATCAAATGATGAATGGATAAAGAAATTGTGGTTTATATACACAATGTAATACTACTTGGCAAAGAGAAAGAATGAAATATGGCCTTTTGTAGCAACGTGGATGGAACTGGAGAGTGTCATGCTAAGTGAAATAAGCCAAGCAGAGAAAGACAGATACCATATGTTTTCACTCTTATGTGGATCCTGAGAAACTTAACAGAAGACCATGGGGGAGGGGAAGGAAAAAAAAGTTAGAGAGGGAGGGAGCCAAACCATAAGTGACTTTTTAAAACTGAGAATAAACTGAGGGTTGATGGGGGGTGGGAGGGAGGGGAAAGTGAGTTATGGGCATTGAGGAGGGCACCTGTTGGGATGAGCACTGGGTGTTGTATGGAAATCAATTTGACAATAAAATTCATATTAAAAAATACAAAAAAAGAAAATTAAATAATTCAATTTAGTACACAATATATTAGTTAATTATATTAGTCTGAGTTGATGAGAGAAATAATATACTAGATATTGAACAAAAATATTGAAGCTAAAGACATAAATAGAGAACATTTATGGAGAATAGAGTTGTCACAATGAAATATGAAGATCAGAATGGGAAGAAATAAGAATCATTTAATTGTTTCACTAGTCTATACAAAATAATAAAGCAAAATTAAAGAAATTATGATCATAAATTTCTAATTTCAAAACTAGGCATGATGTTATAAATAAGAAATGCATTGCAACAAAAGCAGATAAAGATACTCACCAGAAATCTTAATCAAAGTGTGTAAACAAAAGAAATTACAACAAAAACATTAAAAAGCACAGCGTTTTAAAGCAGAGAAAAATAAATTAGAAAACCTACAGAGGTGAGAGTACACTCGGCAGCCTTAATAGATGCCAGAACACAGATAAATAAATATAGTGTTAGAAAAGTCTTGCTTAATTAAAATTAAATGCACAGCTAAATATCTTGAACTAAAAAGAGTAAATAGAATTTTCAAATGTTGCATTATCAATAGGTAATTACTAGCATTGTAGTAAAGTACAATAGTCATGTTTTAGAGTGTATTTCTCTTGTATACAGAAAAATTTTCCTTAAGGGTGTTTGAGAAATAAAACGAAAGATAAAGGAATTGTCAACACATGGGAATATCAAATCCTCCTTGATACTATACTAAGAAACTCGAGGGTACTTGGTAACAGAGGTTTGAAAAATATTTAGATACAATAAAACTTTCAATTACATATAAATTAAAATTACATTTAAATATTATATATAAACACTCCATAATTTGAATAAAATCAAAATAATCAGTTATAGATAACGATTTTCAGAATGTGTACCTATAACTTGATTGTAATTTTCCCACACTTTTGAAACACATTTTTTTATTATTTTATAAAAACTTGTTAGCACCAATGCACTGACAGTGGCATAGACATTGGCACAAGCTTCTGGACATCCAGAATGACTGTGTCATGTGCCCATAACAGAGTGGAGGAGAAGGAGATAATGACGCCCACCTAGTACATGACCACAAAGAAACTCGCCAACAGCAGTATGGTTCGGGTGGCCCTTCTCTAGGGGGAGACTCTTGAGGAGAGGTGCTGGCACTGCCCCTGATGCCTGCACAAGAGAATCATAATGTATGCACTTGAGAGCAGCATGCCTCCAACAAACAACCATCCCTGGATATTGAAAAAGTGAAAAACGGTTCCCTGATGATGGAGTTTAGGTGAGAAAGTGAGCAGTATTTACTGACACGCAGTGGACTGCTCTGGGTCACTTTAGAAGGAGCAGCAGTATACAAGATGCAGTTACTAATGAGAGACAAACTGAGAAACCATAAGATGATAAAAGAATGGAAGATGTACTTTTTGCACGTATGTTTAAAGCTGGCCAACCAGGAGGTGCTAGGGCTGATGATGATGGCCTTGAACATGCTGAGGCGGCAAGTGGTGCTCAAGGATAGACCCCGTGTCACCCTGATCATACAGAATAAAGCCTTGAATTTGAAATCACAATGTTCAGTACTTCAAATATGTCTGTAGACATTAAAAACAGTGCAGGGAAGAGTTTTATTATGTGGACAAGAGCCAAGGGATAGATGGTTATTTCAGAAGGCTTAGGCCTGTAATCCAGAAGGAGCATGAAGATGTGGAAGAGAAGCAGGAAGGTGTTGGCAAAAATTACAATACTAACGTGTAAAATTTGGCCTATCTTAATAGTAATATAAATGGAATATGTCATCATCACAGTGGCCAAAAAAATAGATCCGTTTGTGTATCTGAAAAAAATTACACTTTACATCATCAATGTGATTCATTTTCTTGTCAAAATCATCACCACAATTTTTATTTTACTCATTTAATCAGTAAACCTATGTTGTATAAAATCTTAGAAATACAGTCTCAACATTATTTGTACACCAATTTTACTATGTGTATATTATATACATACCTACCTATCTGTCATCTTCCTATATCTATCATTCTATCTATCTATCTATCTATCCATCATCTATCTATATTCTATAATATATGCGTCATCTATCCATATTCATATGGATATCCATATCCATATTCATGCCAGGATGATGTACCCATTCCCCATACTCCTACAGTACATTCATTTCTTTTTTAGAAAGTTGTTCTTACCTTTCCTCCATTGCCCTGTCTCATATTCAGCACCAAGAATACTCATAGCCATATAAAGTATGCATACGTGTTCATATAGTTGAACTGTTATAAATTTTATGCTAATGGGGAAAGAATTACCAAACAAACAATTGGGAAAAAATTATGCCCAGGCGAGTCTTCCATCACATTCTGTGACACTTTTTCTTCTTCCTCCTTCCACATTTACAGATCATCATGATTACATTTGGTCTATCTTGATAATTCAGCATAATCTCACCTTAAAATCAGATTATTATTAATCATCTTTTTATCAGTAATCTTAATTCTCATTGCTATACAACCTAATGTATTCATATCAGGGATATGGAGATTTGCATATAGACATACCAGAGGATAAGAATAACTACTTTATTCCAAATCTTATTAAAAAATTTATTCAAGTTGAACCTGCCACATTCCCCTTTATTTTCATCACAGTTATTCATTTTGTAATTTCTTTTTATATCAGTAGGGAATTGCTGAAGACCATTTCTCAATTTTCAAGTGGACAAGAAGACAACCACATGATTATCCAGTTTATGATGTCCACAAAGTTGTTTTAAAATGTTTGTATGGAGATATTTTCAGAGGATTTCATTTAATATGAGGATATCCTCCCACACCATTAAAAATCCTCCAATATGGTGGATTTATTTATCCACCAATAAAAAGCCTCCAGGCAAAAATGCCTGGGTGGCTCAGTCAGTTAACGGTCTGACTCTTGATTGATTTCAGCTCTGGTCATGATCTCAGGGTTGTGAGTGATTCCTGTGTAAGCCTCTGCACTGACAGCTCAGAGCGTGCTTGGGATTCTGTCTCTCCCTCTCTCTCCCCTCACCAACTGTCACACACTCACTCTCTCTCAAAATAAATAAATGAACATATGTAAAAAAAATCCCAATTAAAAAATATGCTGATATTTCCAGCATCAGAATACTTTGTAAAATGTCACTGAATAATTTTGCAATTATTTATTATGGTATTTTCCCTGTATGTAGGCATAATTGTTTTACCCAAATAATGTGATACAGGGCTTAAAATATTTAGCTGTACTACTTATTCTATTTATTCTTCTATTGAAATGAGTACTCACCCTTGTTCTCAATGAAGATATTTTGAGAGTGAGTGTTCTTGGGTGAAACTCAGAATGTCATTGCTGAGGTAAAAAAAATTCTTCTATAATCACATGATATATGGGATTTTATAAAGCAGTAATTGTGCATTCGATTAAATGGCTGTTTCCAAATGTTTATTATGTGACAAATTTATCTTCAAAGTCAGAAACAAAAAACTAATAATTGCCACAAATATATATCTATACCACAGAACAATTGGGTTATGCTGTCATATTAGGCCCTAGAGACTAGGCCTGATCTATTAGGCTATATTGCCTTAAAGGCACAATGATATCCAAATTGTAGGGATCATAGTCCAGTGTCAGTAAAGGAACATTTGGCTGTTGGCCACTAGTATATATGTATAATTACTTAATGTATGTGAATTTTAAAGATATAAGACATGTATTCCCCAAAAAGAGATAAATTATATTTAATAAAATTATGTATATATAACTTTTAATATTTTACCAGCTTATGGAATGTATGGCTGGCCACCTCTAAGTCATGCCTTCTTTCTGTAAATGGCTATCACATACTGAAAAGGTGTATTTCTGCTGAGTAGATACATAATGTTCTCTGCCATTCCCCCACTGTGACACTCTCGATGGTTTTGGTGTTGAGCCTAGACAAGAAATTACCATGTTTGCCATAGGTTTGAGTTGGACAATCAAGTGTAAGACATTCAGTTAAATTTAATTATCAGAAAAATGATGAATAATTATTTTAGTAGATGTATATACCAACTATTGCATACACATATTAAATGCATGTATGCAAGTAATATATAGTGGTCCAAAAAAGTCACTGCCACTTTTCTGAATTTCAGTTCCTGCATCCTGTGATTATATTCAATAAATCTGAAAACTCTACCAAGGAAAAATAATGGGATTTGGAAGACATGGGTTCTATCTGTAGAAATGAAATATTTAAAAAATATGTATATTTGATTGGTGAGTACATAAAAAGGAACTTGGTCTTAGCACAAATATTGAAAACCTCTAAATCTAAATGCACATCTCAGTACTCAGTCTGAAGAGAGATAATTAGTTCTTCCTGGGGTTGAGGGTACAAACACTAAACAGTCCTGGAAGACAGATAAGGCAGATGAAGTTCACTCTAATGTGTATGCTCTTACTTGAGGGTATTTTCAATATTTTAAGCCAAAATTATGTACATAATCATAGATAATGGTGAGTAAATATCACCCTTAAATAAACCTGGCACAAACACCCATCATAAGTTCTTTGGACTGACATCAAATGTCTGAAATAATAAGGGGAAATGAAAGGAAAAAATCATTTGCAACAACCCAAGTGATATTTCTTAGTAGATTATGTTATATAGGAGAAAATAAAGTTTTATAAAATGTATTTCCTTACCATTATAAAAAATCTTTCATTTGAAGTTCTATTATCCAATAAATTATATAATATTTATACAGTGCTTTCTAGACTGCCACATGCACGTGCGCGCATGCACACACACACACACACACACACACACTGTATAATCTATATGAAAAAAATCACATCCCATCTTTTGTATTATTGTTTCAGTCAATAGCATCATATTTCTCCTTAGTTTTACCATACTCTTAAAAATGAACCACAAAACCTATGTCTAGTTATTTATAGCTTAAAGTCCTTATGAGAATTGTAAGTGAAAATGTGCAGGTAAGTTGGTTGGTTCAGCAGTGATAGTGACACCATGAGAAACAGAGCTGAAAATTTGAAAAATTAAAAAAAAGAACACTTTTTTTTGTAAAAGAACATGTTTTTGTAAAAGGTACTAATGTCAAAATAATTAGTATGTTAATCATCAGATACCATTAAGTAACTGGAAAGCATCTACTGCTTTCTGGCAATTGAAAGAGTACAGGGTGCAGAGGGAAACATGATGAATGATGACAAAGATATCATTCTTTTAAGCTATTTAATTCTCTGAAATCCTGGAGAAAGGAATAAGCAGGCAAAGTAAGAAAAAGTAAAATGCATTCAAATTTGAAATGGAACATGATATGCACACAAATGTCATTCTATAAGTATATAATTGTATACTCTAATAACATTAATTAAATTCACCTTTAACCTGGAAATATCAACTGATGGTAGTTGTAATTCAATAAGTTGTAAGACTGAAACTATGAATATTCTAATATTTCAACCAAAAATCATGCTTCATCTCATCTCCCTTCTGAGTCTTGAACACTTACTGTTAATGAAGCTGAGAAATAGTCACTTACCTAAATGAGACTTTAGAGTGAGACTGTTTGTGAGAGATGGGACAAGAAGTTATAGGGAAGGGATGTTCTCAGCTCATCTCCCCCATGTCCATAATTGTCATGTCACCTGTAGAAGCAGTACAGCCTTAGCTTTAGGATTTGTAGGAGGGGCAGACACTATAGGGAAAAGTGAAATATCCTACTTCCTGGATAATAATGGAAACATCTGGGTTCCAAATTTCTACATGTAAGATCGTTTCCCTAGATAACCTTTCTAGGAGTTGTATGGTTTCAGCATCGGAAAGACCAAAAGTCTTTCAATAATGTTAATTTCAAATAAGCAGAACACAGTAGCAGATTGTCCAATGTAACTGATGGTTGAAAGGTTTTGGCAGTCTTCACATATATTCTAAATTGGTCTCAAGTTCCTAGCTAGGTGATACAGCACATTTGTGGGAATGAGTAGTGTCTCCTCCATTTAATTTGGGTGAATTAATTATTTCTGTAACTTTTATTTATTTATTTTTAAGAGTGAGAGAAAGGAGGGGCATAGAGAGAGGGAGAGAGAGAATCCCAAGTATGCAGCAGAGTGCCTGATGCAGGGCTTGGTCTCACAAACTGTGAAATCAAGACCTGAGCTGAAGTAAAGAGTTGGACACTTAACTGACTGAGCCACCGCAGTGTCCTGAGGTAATCCTTTTATAAGGATTTCAGCACTCTGCCAGGGCAGCTGCATGGTGAGAAATTTGTAGCCTGCTTTCTAACATCTACTCATCCACCTGTTTGGTCAGTTGTACTTAGTAAATGTTAAAAGTGAATCTCCATTCAAGCAGCATTTAGGGTTGAGGTATACACTCTCCTCGCCGAAGTATCTTGTTTGACACAAACTTGTAGGCTCTTGTGGTGGACTATTCTGTCACTTCCAACTCCAAGTCTCTTCAGTTGTTTCTTCTCATCTTATTTCACACAGTCAGCAATAAGGAAACAACTCTAGAATCTTACCACGTGTTTGTTTTTGTAATACCCATCAAGAACAACTTCTTATAATTAAGTTTAATCTTAATCCTTATCAATATTGCTGTTTTTGTGGCCCATTTTCACTATCAAAAAACATCTGATATTGGGATAGTTTTTTAAATAATCCAATAACAAGGCTGCATCTATGTGATTCCAACTACAAGACCTCTGGGAAAAGCAAAACTGCAGAGAAAACAATAGGATCAGTGGTTGGAAAAGGAGAGAGGGGAATATTTTGAATACAGAGGACTTTTAGAATCTGTAATTCTATAAAGATCCATACAACTCAATATACTTTTTTTCTAAACACACACACACACACACACACACACACACACGCAACACTAAGAATGAACAATAATGTAACCTCTGGACTTTTGTTGATTATAATGTATCAGTGTAGGTTTATCTATTGGAAATAATGTACCACTCTGGTAGAGTATGTGGGTTCTGGTGGAAGCCGCATGTGTGGAAGCAGAAAGTATATTGAAAATCTCTATACCTTACCCTTATTTTTTCTGTGAATATAAATGACCGTTCAAATATAAAATATAAAGCCATTAAAATCTAACATTTATTGCACAATGATAATGAAGGGGAAGTCTCCCCATCTGCCACTTGAGGGTGTACCAGGCCACAAATGAAAGACCCGGCATTTCCTGGTTGTGAAATTCAACAAAAATCTACTATTTTTTTTTTTTGGTTAAATGGATGCATTTTTTATTTTTTTAATATGAAATTTATTGTCAAATTGGTTTCCATACACTAATAATATAAACTAAAAGAAAAAAAAAGACAATATCAATGAAATCAAGAGGTTGTTCTTTGAAAAAATAAGCACAACTGAAAAAAACAAAACAAAAACTTCAGCCAGACTGAAAAAAGAAGACTCAAAAAAATAAAATCAGGTGGCTCAGTTGGTTGAACATCAGACTTTGGCTCAGGTAATGGTCTTTATGGTTTGTGAGTCTGAGCCTCACATTGGTTGCTGCTGTCAGTGCAGAGCCCATTTTGGATCCTCTGTTCCCCCCCCCCCCCCCACTTCTCCCCTGGTCACTCTCTCTTTCAAAACTAAATTAAACATTAAAAAAGAAATAAAATAAGTCAAGAAGCTAAAATAACAACAGAATCACTTAAATGCAAAGAAATATAAAATAATATAGAGACAAATTATATGCTAATGACTAGACAAAACTAGAAGGAATAGATAAATTGGAAAATAGAAAATTGGAACAGACTGTTTACTAGTAATAAAATTGAATCAGTAATCAAAAATCACCCAAGCAAAGCAAAGTCCAGGTTCAGATGGCTTCACAGGGGAATTCTATCAAACACTTAAAAAAAAAAAGTTAATAACTATTCTCAATCTACTAAACGAAAATAGAGGATAAATGAAAACTTTCAAATTGCTTTCAAAAGGCCAGTATTACACAGATATGAAAACCATTATATGCAAGTATTCCTCAACAGGTTTTACCAAAACATATTCAATATTAAATTTTAAAAATCATTAGCTGTTATCCACTGTAACTTACTTTAGGGATGCATTGGTGTTTCCAACTTCAATGTGATAAATGACATTAAAATCATGAAGGATAAAAACCATATATTCATCTCTATAGATGTAGAAAAAGCATTTGACAAAACACAATACCTATTCATTATAATAAGGCACAACAAAATGAATTTAGAAAGAACATACCTCAACATGAAAAAGGCAATATGAGAAAATCAAAAAGTGGTAATATCATACTCAATGTTGAAAAAGTGAAAACCTTTACACCAAGATCAGGAAGGAAGCACAAATATCCAGTTTCACCACTTCTGTGTAAACTAGTACCAAAAGAGGTAACCACAGTAATAAGAAAAGAATCAGATAGAAATGTCATCCAAATTTGTAAGGAATAATGAAAAATTGCAATTTTCAGATGACATGACACTATATATAAAAACCTTAATGAATCCATCTAAAAATTATTAGAACTGAAAATGTATGCATAAAAAATGTAGATAATGCCACTAATATGCAGGAATATGTTGCATTTTTTACACTCATAATGATGTAGCTGAAAGAAAAGAATTTAAAATTGAATTGAAAAATATTAGAACTGAAAAATAACTCCGTAAAGTTATAGAATAAACAATTAATATACAGGAATGTGTTGTATTTCCGTACACTCGTAATGATGTAGCAGAAAGAAAACAAACAAAAAAACAAACATTTACAATTATACCAAAAAGAAATTATAGCTGAAGACATTCCTAATCTGAGACATCCAAATTCAAGAGGCACAGAGAAGTCCCAACAAAATCAACAAAAGCAGGTAAACACCAAGACATATCATAGTAGAAATGGTAAAATATAGAGATAATGAAAACATCCTAAAAGCAGCAATAGAAAAGAAGTCCCTAACTTATGAGGGAAGACAAATAATAACGGAAGACCTCCCCACAGAAACTGGGCCAACTGGAGTGGCATGATATATTCAACATGCTGAATGGGAAAAATATGCAGCCATGAATACTCTATCCACCAACGCTGTCAATCAGAATAGAAGGAGAGATAATGATTTTCCTAGACAAAAAAGTTAAAGCAGCTGGTGACCAGTAAACCAACACTGAAATAAACATTAAAGGGGACACTTTGAGTAAGGAATACCAAATACGACAAAGACTAGAAAGAAACAGAGAAACTCTGCAGAAACAATGACAAAACAGGTAATAAAATGGCACTGAATTCAGATCTATCAGTAATCACTGTGAATGTAAATACAATACATGCTTCAATCAAAAGACATAGGGTGTTAGAATGAGTAAGAAACAACACCAAAGGATATGTTGCCTACAAGACATTCATTTTATACCTAAAGACACCTGAAGATTGGAAGTGAGGGGCTGGAGAGCATTTATCATGCAAATAGAGGTGAAGAGAAAGCCAGAGTAGCAATACTGCTATCAGAGAAACAAGATTATAAACCGAGACTGTAAGAAGAGATGAAATACAACACTATAACATACTAAAGAAGTCTAATTAAAAAGATCCAAAAATTGTAAACATTTATGCCCCCCCCAATTTGAAAGAACTAAAATGCATAAAGCAATTAATAACAATCATAAGAGAACTCAATGACAATACTACAAAAATAGGACAAGATTTTAACACCCCAAGTATGACAATGGACAGATAATCTAAGCAGAAAGTTAACAAGGTAGCAATGCCTTTGAAGGAGACCCTGGACAAAATGGATTTAACAGGTATATTCAGAACATTCCATCCTCAAACATTCTTTTTGAGGGCACATGGGGAATTTTCCCAAATAGATAACATACTAGGTCACAAATCATATTAACAAGTACTAAATATTGAGATCATACCATGCATATTTTCCAAGCACGACATATGAAGTTTGAAGTCAAACACAAATAAAAATTTGGAAAGACCACAATTACATGAAGGTTAAACAACATTCTATGAAAGAATGACTGGGTCAACCAGGAAATTACAACAGAAATTTTAAAAAATACATGGAAACAAATGATGATGAAAGCACAACAGTCCAAAATATTTGGGATGGTGCAAAAGCAGTCATAAAAGTGAGTATTTGGCAATACAGGCCTACCTCAAGAAGCAAGAAAAATCTCGAGTACACGACTTAAAGTTACACCTAACGAGTGAGAAAAAGAGCCACAAACTCAGCCTAAAGCCAGCATAAGGGAAATAATGAAAACTAGAGCAGAAATCATTGACATAGTGGCTCCTGGGTGGCCTCATCGGTTAAGCAATCCGACTTCATCTCAGGTCACGATCTCACAGATGCTGAGTTCAGGCCCCATGTTAGTATCTGTGCTGACAGTTCAGAGTCTGGGGCCTGCTTCAGATTCTGTGTCTCCGTCTCTCTGCCCCTCCCCCACTCGTGCTCTGCCTCTCAAAAATAAATAAACGTTAAAAAAATTAGAAATAAGTGACATAGAAACAAACACAGAGAAAGACATTATAGAGCAGATCAATGAAACCAGAGCTGGTTCTTTGAAAGAATTAATAAAATTGATAAACACCCTTCAAGGCTTCTAAAAAGAAAAGAGAAAGAAACCAAATAAGTAAAATCATGAATGAGTGAGCAGAGATCACAATCAACATCAAGAAATACAAAAATTATACAAGAATATTATGAAAAATTAATGCTAAAATTGGGAAATATGGAAGTAATGGATAAGTTCCTAAAAACTTACAAGTTACCAACACTGGACAAGAATAAATAGAAAAACAGAATTGACTGATAACCAGCAAAGAAACTGAATAAGTAATCAAAAATATCCCAGCAAACAAAAATCCTGGGCCAGATGGCTTTCCAGGGAATTATACAAAACATTTAAAGAAGCATCAATACCCATTCTTCTCAAAGTGACCCCAAAAATAGAAATGGAAACAAAATATTCAAATTAATTTCACAAGCCCATCATTGTAAATCATCTACCTTGATTCCAAAACCAGACAGAGTCTACTAAAAACGAGAATTGCATGCCAATATCCCTAATGAACATGGATGCAAGAGTTCACAAGAAAATACTTGCAAATCTAATCCAACAGTGTATTTAAAGAAATTACTCACCACAATCAAGTGGGTTTTATTCCTCGACTGCAAAGGTAGTTCAATATTCACACACACAAAAAAAATCACCGTGGTATGACATATTAATAAAGGAAAGGATAAGAACCATATGATCCTCTCAAAATTTGCAGAAAAAATGTTTGGGAAAGTACAGTGTCATTTCTTGATAAAAATACACCATAAAGTGTAGATAAGGGGAATGTACCTCCACAGCACAAAGGCCATATATGAAAGACCTACAGGTAATATAATCCTCAATGGGGGGAAAAATTGAGAGCGTTTCCTCTATTCAGAAATAAGACAGGGATCTCAACTGTCACCACTGGTATTTAACATAGTAATGGAAATCCTAGCCACAGTCATCAGACACCAAAAAGAAAGAAGAGGCATCAAAATCAGTGAAGAAGTCAACATTTCACTATTTGCAGATGGCGTGACACTCTATGAAGTACAACTGAAAGACCCCACTTAAAAATTGCTAGAATGGATATGTAAATGCAATAAAGGCACAAGATACAAAATCAATATACTGGAATCTGCTGCAATTCTATACAACAATAATGAAGCAGGAGAGAGAAATCAAGTAATTGATTCCATTTTCAACTGCACCAAGTTCAATAAGATGTCTCAGAATAAACCTACCCAAAGAGGTAAAAGATCTATTGCCTGAAAACTGTAAAACACTTGTGAAAGAAATTGATAACACAAAGAAATGGGAAGCCATTCCATGTTTATGGATTGGAGGAACAAACATTAAATAGTATCTACAACCCAAAGCAATCTACACATTCAGTGCAATCCCTATTCAAATAACACCAGTAGTTTTCACAGAGTTAGAACAAACCATCACAAAATTGGTATTGAACCAGAAAAGACTCTGAATAGCCAAAGTTATGATGAAAAAAAAAAAAAAAAAACAAAGCTGGAGGCATCACAATTTGGGAATTCCAGCTACATTGCAAACCTGTAATCATCAAGACAGTATGGTACTTACACAAAAAAAGAAACATGGAACAAAATAGAGAATGCAAAAATGGACCCACAAATCTCTGGCCAACCTAATTTTCACAAAGCAGCAAAGAGTATCCAATGGAAAAAAGACAGTTTCTTTAGCAAATAGTACTGGGAAAACTGGAGAGTGACATGCACAAGAGTGAACCTGGACCACTTTTTTACACCATACACAACAATAAATTCAAAATGGATGAAAGACCTAAATGTGAGGCAGGAAACCATAAAACTCCTTCAGGAGTAAAGAGGCAGCAACCTCTTTGACCTCGGCCACATCAACTTCTAAGTAGACATGGCTCGGGAGGCAAGGGAAATAGAAGCAGAAATAAACAATTGGGACCTCATCAGGATCCAAAATAAAAAGATATAGAACCATAACTATGTTTAAAATAAATATGGTCATGTTCTTTTCTTCAAGATTCTTGGCTTCATTTACTAAATGCCAGCCATGGTTCTGGGCACTGCAAAAAAATAAGATAATTCTGTTTAGGGGATCATATGCTAGCAGAGTAAAATACATTGTATTATTTGTCCCCATTTGTTCACCTTTCCTTCCTGGCCATCGTCCTCCATGTGGACCACATTTACTTTTCTTTCAGAATGGGCTTGACAATATGCCTTGCTTTGGCCTATGGTATGTGAATGGCCTTGTTGCCAAAAGAGACCTTAAACATCCAGATTTTGGAGTCAAGTTTTGCCACAAACTGGTTGTGAGGTCTTGGGTCAGAATGGTCTATGCAGAAATACCTGTGTGCATACACTCTGCTTCTGTTTTCCTTTCTAACAGAATGGCACCCACCTCAACAACTGGTCTTGAGTCCTAGAGGAGTCAATGTATGTGAAAAACGTTGATTAGGATGCCCAGGTTTTGCTGAGTGTTACCTCCCTCTAGTTCTCTGCCACTGTCTCAGAGACATGGAGACCTCGCCCACCATCTTGAGAAGGCAGTGACTAGTGTGGGGCCTTGGTGACTGTGATTCTGAGCTGTGCATCACAAACACCAGGAAACTCTTCTTTTGCATTCAAACACAACTATTTATTTAAAACTGGTAGACATCCTTAAGGCTATGCCGCTCCCACTCCAAGAGGTGACCCACAGACCAGTCCAGCTTCCCTTTTATGTCCTCCTAGGGTGACTATGTGTGGTGACCTCTTCCTTTTGAAAATGTGGCCTGGAAGGCAAAAATCCCAAGGAAGCCCTGAATTTGGACAGAGAGGTCCTGAACTCCAGGAATCTAAGCCTGCCCCTGATTGGCCCACTGCCCAGGAGGTTGTCAGGACCTATCTTTGGGCTGGGGGAGCTCAGCCTATGACTCGTCTTTCTTAAGGCCTGGGTCTCCTCACTTGCTCCCAATTCCCTCCTCATGTTGGATCATGTCCAGGGACCTGATGCTCTGGCAAGTTCTTTCAATCTTGTCCTTCAGCTACACCAAATTTAAACACAGATTTTTCATACTTTGATGTACTTCCACATATATTGTGAGGGAATTCTTCAACTCAAACTCTTTCTCGGAGAGTTATTTATCACTACCCCTACTGTTGTTAAAAGTCATTTGTATAAATTTGAGCTTTGTACCCAATACTCTGAAAGCTGTATCTATGGCTTTCCTTCCCCAGGACAGTTTCTGAGCATCAGGTTTTTCTCTTGTTCTTAGTCATGGCAGCCTTTGCTCACTCAGGAGAGAATTCCCCAAGATATAAAGGCTCCCCAAATGTTATGTTACTAGGATTCTGACTAAAGTTGGCCCCAGACCTGCAGGTCATGGACCCACCAGCATTTGGACACAGTGACCCAAAATGTGTACTGCACTCTGAACAGCTGCAAGCACCAGCCAGGTCTTGACATCCAGCCATGAATCACTGACATGTGGGAATAAACCCCTAACAGAGGGAATAGCCTCTACCTTCACAGACCACCCTACACCTGGCCATTTCCTAGAGGGAGGATTTGTGCCAGGGTAATAGCCTCAAATTCCTCATGTCTGGGTACAGATGCCCTACTTTTCTGGGTTTGGGTTGTTCTTCCTGCTCTGTGTCCTGATTTTCTTGTGTCTTCCAGAGTCACTGATTGTGTTAGTATGGAAGGGGGCCTGGAGCTAGTTCATCCATCTCTGGCAATGGGGGCAGCACTTGGTGGCCAAGAATGTGTCAATGGCCAGGGTTGACAGGAGGCAGTGGGAGGTTACTGAGGTCCCTGTCCTCACTGCCTGCAACTTCTTGGCTCACACTCTTGGAAGGCAGAATGGGACAGGTGCATGGGGACTGGTAGCTGACATTTCAGTCAGCTCCCATGGACCAAGCAGTGATGCTGAGTTGCACAGACAGAAGAGGGCTCTGAGAAGAACAAGAGAAAGCCTGGGGCTGGACCCCCACTACGCATGTGGGCAGGTCTTGGAGGGTGGGGAGGGGTAGGGAGCTGGCTTTGCTGTGTGGAGGGTCTGCAGGTGTCTTTCCGTGTGCGCCAGGAGTTTCCCTTTACTGAGCAGGGTGTCTGGTGGGAAAACCATGGAATTAAAGAAGGTAGGTAGGTTGGTTCTATAACTCTCTGAGGGAAGGTTGGGGGCTGCCCCTGGCTAAGCCTGTGGGGTCAGATACCACTGGCATGGAGTGATGGATGGGAATAGAACCATGTCTCTCTGTACTGGGAACTTGGGCACCTGGGTTTTATAAGGCCCGAACCCCCCTAACATCACCACAGTGCCCCCAGGGCAAACACCATGGGGCTCTCATCCTGGGCTTGCTCCTGTGTCTTGTCACCAGTTTGGGTCTCTGTGTGGGCTCTCTGCTGTGTCCAATCACCAGGCAGCTCTCAGCGTGGGATGGCTTACATGGTGAATCACCCAATAGTTGTCCCCTCACCTCATTTTCTGGCTAGTCAGCAGGCAGAGCTCAGCTGTGATCTTGCTCAAGTCACCAACCTTCAGGAAGATCGACCAGCAATTTATCAGGTGACAGTTGGCTGGCCAATCACCACACAGCTTTCAGCATTTTCTCACTCAGGGGGCCAATCACCAGGCCACTCAGACCTGTGGTCTCCTTCATGTGGGGAGTCAACAGGTGGCTCTCAGCATGGTCTTGCTCCCAAAGCCAATCACAAAGCAGCTTTCATTGTGGTGTCATTCGTGGGGCTAATCACCAGAAGGCACTCATCATGGTCTTGCTCAAGTGTCCAATCACCAGGCGGCTCCTAGAATGTTCTCCCTCACTTGGCCAATCACCACCTGGCTCTCAAGTGTGGTCTCATCCATATGAGCAATCACCAGGTGGCTCTGCTCTCAGCATGGTCTTGTTCCTAAGGCCAATCAAGATGCTTGACAGCTGGCCAATCACCAGGATGCTCTCAACATTGTCCTGCTCATGTGTCCAGTCAACAGGCAGTTTTCACCCCTCTGTACTGCCCTCATCCCCCAGGGGCCATCTTGGATCCCTCATTGGAGGGACCAACATGGATTCATGTCCTCTCTTGGGGCAAAACCTGGCTCCCTGTACACTGTGGCCCAGACTTCCTGTCTCAGGTGAGACATTGGAGGTAGGGACAGTGACCTGAGGTTCACAGGTCCTGAAGGATGTGGTGTAAGCATGGTTAGACCTGTCCTACATTGGTGATGTTTCCTATGTCATGAAGCCAGGATCTTAGTCTTGAGAAGAGGTCAGTGTAGGAGCAATTTTGTCTGAAACAGGTTTAGAATCAAACACCCACACACCTTGTTGTGAATTATCATTGTTTTCCCTAAGTTAATCACCCCAAATATTGTTAAAGATCTCCAACATCACTCTGTCATCAGTTGAGCTCCATTTTCTGTGAAGCCCATACTGCATGTCAGAGCTGAGGACCGTGGTGCTCCATCCACTCGTCCGATGCCTGACTCTGTCAATTGAGGGTTTTCTTTACAAAAAATGCATGAAGCTCTGTGCATGGAGAAGATTCTTCACAACTACTTAGTTCATTGTAAATGTTGAAATAATAAATACTAAAACTTAATTATTCCCATAACTTCCAAACATTGCCATATTGAGACTAATTTGTTTGCAATATAAGTGTAGTTTTATTCTCGTTTGCCTTGTTCTTTACATCAGTGTGTCAAGAATAGCAATTGATTATGTAGGCCTTTTTCATCCAGCTTTGCTGGAACTTTCCATAAGGAATCTCAGATTGAATTTCAAACAGCTTCTCAAGGGTGTAAGCCAAGCCAGATACTTGCCATCAGACTTTGCCTACAATACTCACTGGTTTGGGTTAACTCTTATTCTTGAGGTCTCCAAAATATTCCGAGGTTCTAACACTTTCCCAGAAGTGTGCTTCTTCACTCACCTGCTGGGGTTGCTGGGAATCTTGCACGCAAGGGATAAGGCTGCTATTTCTTGGGGCTTCATTCCTTCAAGCTGTCTGGTCACAACTGAGTCTACGCACATCTCTCCCAAATACTCCAGTCCCATCAAAGCCTTGGTAACGTGACAGATGTTTCCAATTGTCCTGTCCCAAGGAGAACATGTTCTTATTGAAGTTGTGTAAGTGAATCTACTGTTAGAACAATAGGAATACTCACTAAGTTTTTGAATTCTGGAGGGATTGGGGAGGGAGAAAAAAATAAGTGTTTTCATTCTGCTTACTAAGGTGTCATTTTCCAAATTGCTATAAGTCATAGTTAGCTGCAAAGGAAAGGTGTCCTTATATCTGGCAACAAAATATTAAGTAGCCAGCAATATTTCCAACAAGAAATAAGAATTCTACTTAACCTTAGTTTATTTGCTCCTGTAATTAACTTTTGCACTTTAAAAATTTTAATCAGTTCTGGAAATTTTTACCCAGTTCAGTTTTATTACCTTAAAATTAACAGAAACCTGTTCTCTAGAGTATTTTTCATACAACTCCTTGAGGATGAAGTATTTTTGTAAGAAAACTTTTGTGAAAGGATCTGAGTAAACGAATCATTGACTATAAATAATAAAAAAACTTAAGATTGGCATGGTTAAAAGTTTTATTAGAGTTCATTACAGGGCACTTGAGGAAATTTGGTTAATTTTGCGACAAATGTTTTCAGACAATAAAATTACAGGTGTTAACAATACATGAGGGCATATCTGATCTCTAAGAATCACATCCAATTTCTGGGATACTGATATTAATAGCAGGTATCTACATAAATATATTTTTGGAAGGATAAGAGTCACCTGTTTTACAATGCTTCCTGTATAATTTAACATGCCCAATTAGCCTAATTAGTTGCATATCTCCCTTTTTATAGGAAAAATTAAAAAAAAAACTCATTCCGATCTTAGCCAGCTTGACCACACATTAAAATTTCTTTTCAAAGATTCCTTTCCCACAACACTTCTACATTTTGTTTAAAAACTCATATTCTTCTTAAACTTCCCCTCTTTAACTAATTAGCTTCCCTTTGGACAAAATTACTTCCCCCCCCCTCAACATAAAAAGGATGTCCTTGGCTTTTCTTTTACCTAATGTATGCATCCTACTTTTCTGCAAAGAGGGATATTTCCCTTATTCATTCTACTAGCTTCAACCACATATATTAATTAGAGTTCTTAACCCTTAATTTCTAATAGAACTAAGTAGTAAGTAATTGTGAACTGTCTGCTATATCACCAACCATTTGAAAGGCAGCTTTCTGAATATATTTCATAAGTGCCAGAAAAATGTGCTTCTTCACAGTACAGTATTTCAATAAAGCACAAGACATGTGTACTAAGACACCTAAATTTATCTTCACTTTCTCTGTAATGAGGAAGCCAAAAGTATCTAAAAGTAGGTGTTTAATAATGAACATTTCATTATTTCATCTTATTTGGAAATGATCCAGGTGAGCGGTAGTGAATTTAACTTAACTCAACCCCTAAATTCACCCTAATTGAAGATGTCAGGTTACCAAATGATGTGGGGGAACTATGTGAAAAGTGTTCCTAAAATTTCTGGTGTGATGCCTGCATGAAGTGGACACAGCGGGCCCAGAGGTGGGTGAGGTTGTGGCTCCTGCTGAGGGTTGTGCTGGCCCTGTGTCAGCATGGAGGTCCTGGGAAGCAGCTGGATGGAAATGCAGGTGCCTGTGCTCCACCCCGTCACAGGGAAGGAGCCACTCTGGACATGGGGGACATACTTTCAGGTGCTGCTGATGGGAGCCCAAGGCTGAGACATGCTGACAAGGACCTAGTGCGTGGATGGGCCACAGCACTGAGTGAGACCCAGTCACACTAGTCTCCTGCACTTACCTGCAGGAGTCCCTGTGCCCTCCCATCTCCTGTTCCTGTTCCTCCAGGTGCAGATGGATACTGATGTGCAGACCCCAGTGCAGGAGGAAGTGAAGTGTCAGGGGAGCACTCTGCACCTGTAGACCTGGAGGTCCCCTGGAGCTAATTACCCACTCCTCACCTGCCCCTCCCTGGTGAGGCCAGGCCCACCCACAGTCTGCCTCTTCCCTGATATCACATCTCAAGGGAATGTGAATCTGTGGCCAGATGATGATGTTATATATTTTCACCCATACAAGGAATTTAAGGTATTGAAATATGAAGAATAAACACACAGACACTATCTGTGTGTGCTCAGGACAGAGTCTGTGATGCAGCGTCCCAGACATGCCTGAGGGCCTGGTGACTGTAGTCTGCTGTGTGTCCAGGCAGAGACAAACAAGGAGGCAGACAGGACATTCTTTCCTCTTTATTGTTAGACTGTGAGTGTCAACAATCAAGCTGTGGATGAAAGGCTACAATCTGTATCTGCATCACAGAAGCTCTCCCTTCATCCCATAGAATATAAATTGTCTATGATCTCAGTGCAACATATCCCCTAGATGAGACCCAGGGGGTTCATGGGAACCAGGGCGTGGGTTAATCAGACATCAGAAGGGTGTGCCCTGGTCACAAAATGATAATTCAACATGTCAGGATGTTTCACTGCTATTGCCAAGATTGTTTACATTAATAAATTCTTTGTCCTGGAAAATTAAATGGAAGCCATATGCACAAAAGCACTGACATTACAGAGAATACAGAAGAGGAAGGAAAATGGAAACATCAAGAAATCCAGCTACCACTGTCTCAGCAGCAGGCCACCTGCACCATTTGCCTACTGCAACTTTATGATAGGTGAAGTCTTTGCTCTTCAAAGTGTTGGGAGAAGGGGACTGCGTTTTCACATAGCAGTTCATTCTGGGGAACTCAGTCCAAGGAGATCTTGTGCCTTGTACCAGCAGCACACAACTGACTATGAGGAAGAGACAAGACCTCAAGCTAAGGACCCCAAATTCTCGATGCTCATCCATACTCCTTCTACTCATGCATGCTTGGGCATGGTGGGGTTATGACTCTGAAAGCTCAGATCTATTAGTGCCCAGAGGGAGCCATGGGCTCCCTGGAGCTCTAGCCATGGCTGAACCCCTTTTGTCCTGAGGATGGATGCTCCATGCTCGTGGACATGTTGGCAGCTGTCACCACAATCCATATCCAAATCCTATGTCTTGAGATTTCCTCTATCCCCATCCCTGACTGCATTGAGGTGGGGGGGAGCTAGTCCTTGTCCTGGTGTTGATGCTGATGCTCTGGAAATCACACAGGGCTCAGTCTGGCTTTGTTAGGGGGATGTGTATGTGGAGGAGAGATGAGGGCTGAGGGGCCAACTTAGCTCTGGGTGTGTTTACCTCTGACGTTGGCTCTTAGTGCTCCTGAGATACCTTTCTTTTAGAAGAGGACTCAGCAAGGCTCAGAGGCTGCAATAAAGCCTCCAGTATGTGAGCAGGTGGCCCCACCCAGGAATTTCTTTATCCACGACTGGCAGAAACACCTGACCTCAGCCCCACTGAGGCTTGAGAAACAGAAAGTATCCAAGACGTTTCCTAAATGATCATGTCATTGAAGAAACAGAAGAGCACAGATGGTGACAGGCAGGGAAAAATTATCTTCTATACAACAGGGCACTACAGTAGTTAAAATAGCTGATCATTGCAAAATGTGTGAATGCAGTTATCTGATATTCCACCATTTCCCCACCTCCCCCCCCCTCCGATCTCTTGTTATGCTCAATGGCTTGTGTTGAAGGAACCAAAAGCCTGGCATATGGGGACATGCCAGCTTCATGAGTGTCCTGTCTGGATAGAAAGACTTCTCCAGACTCATGTTGTGTTTGCCCAGTGTCCTCACAGCATTCTTTGCTGGAAGAACAGCTTCCCCAATGGCCTCCAAGTCCACCTTCAAAGCTAGCCATAGGCTTTTTCCTGTATGGTCACCATCTGATCCTGCGGGGCTCTTGGAAGAAGTCACTTCTGTATCCCCCAAGGCCAGAAGCCAGAGTGTCAGGGGATCCTGGGGGCAACCTACTTGGCAGGCACATCTGCCCCTGAACCAGTGGCCCAAGTGAGTCATTATGCAGAGTAGTCCACGCAGCAGGCTTCAGGGGCCCAGGATGCAGAAGGTAGAGATTAGACACAGAACCCAAAGAGGGACACGAGGGCACCAGTGGCCACCTCACCCTCACCTGCTGCCCTCAGGAGCATGGGCTGAGAGGTGTCCATGGGCAGTTCATACTTGATGCCTGTGTGAGTCACCTAGAGTCTGAAATGTGCCCAACATGTGTAGGAAACCAAATAGTTGTGTCCTGGTTAAGGAAATTATAGGGAACACATTACACTGTTTTCTGGCCTTGCTGAAAACAGCTGACCAGTATCTAGTTAATGAGTATATAGAGGTTGGGTTCTGCCTGTGCTCATGAATACCTTAGACCATGTTATCTGTGGACTATCTTGTTTGTTCTCCACCCTGCTTTTGGCATTAGCTCTTTTGTAGTCTTGGGAATGCCTTATTCATTTTTTACCCTTTCTATAAGTTCTTACTGGCATGTAGCCATTGACATATTGTGTAGTGTTTTCTATAATGTATGCCTAATAAATTCAGGAGCTTGAAAGCAGCTCAGGGAGAGTTCCTTTAGACTCCCTCTCACTTCTCTTGATTGGGGAGTCTAGAGAAATCCTTCCTGCTGTCCTTGACTTTGCTGGAGAAAGCATAAAGCTGAACCCACAACTGGGGACCCTGATATGATAAGCCAATCCCAGAACCATGGGTCTCTCAGAGTTGCTTTTTTTACTCCCCAACTCCTTACATTGGTCCTGTTCTGAATCTCCATCTACCCTGGGTCTCATCTCCATTTGGATTTAATGAGTGTTTTATCCAATAACAAGGCCAACTCTGGGTTCAGGGCAGTACTCTAGCCTGTTAATCAGGACAATTCTTTAAGGCACAGACACTTAATAATGATTTGCCAGTCACTGGGGGACTCGGATGAAATGCTAATGTTCAGATACTACTCCGTATTGCATAGAACTAGATTGAATTAGACTGTTTCTTTCAGTGTGGCTTGCCCTAAAGAGCAATACATTCGTTAGTGCAAAAATATCTACTAAACACCTGATTCAGGGGTTCAGTCCCTGTGCTCATGGAGGTACCATTCTCAGAGAAAGTAGACAGTGAAGTGAGGCAATCCCAATGACTCCTGGGCCCAGCATGTTAGCTCCTGGGATGGATGGAGGGTTCTAGGTGATGGACTAGTTTATGGAGGGAGACGTTGTCTGAGGGGTTCATGAGGGAATACTGAGTGGTCCAGGCACATGCAGTTGGGGAGGAGAACTTCAGGGGAGATAGTTAGTGACAGAGGGGGTGACTGTAGGCCTGATGGGCTCTATTAGGTGTGGTGTAACGAGGAACCTATGTCTTATGATACACAGGAGGTCTGAGCAGGGCCAGAGTGGGATACAGGGGATTTGCACGGAACAGCTGCCTAGGCAGACAGCAACAAACTCAGGGATATGGTTGTGTGCAGGAAGGTCATCCATGAAGACACTTTGGCTTGGGGCATAAGCAGGTAGGAGAATGGGGCCATCTGATGAAGGGTTGTTGGGGTGGTCATCACTATGGACTTGTACAGAATTGCCCCACAGTTTGTTATTCATTTTCACAGCAGAAAGATGATGTCTACAAAGGCTACTGCAAGTTGTGGTGCAGCCATGCTCCTCCTTCAGGTTCACTGTCCTGGAACACCCTCACAACACTGTTTTTGGTGATTGTACCTGGGGCATCACTGCAGCTGTGCCTGGATCATTCCCTCAAACCCTCCACCGTGCAGTCTAGTCCTCCCACTGCTGCCACACTGCTGTGCTTGTCTTCAGTTTTCTCATGTGGAATTTAAGTGTCTGACTTTGAGAAGGGGTTAAGGACATCACTTACATTTCAAGAAACCCACTCCTTGCAGAAAAGGGTCAGGTTAATTTTGGCAAAAAAGTTTCCCAAAGATATGTTTTGCTTTGCCCAGAATGAATGGACTCCCCCATCTGTTGGACCAGACTGATGCACTGTTGGGGGAGGTGTTCTGGTAGAGACAGACTTGGGTGAAATGACTGATCCAACATTGGGAGGTACAAGGATATTTCCCTCATATTGCCTAATTGGGGCAATGTGAAAAGTCAACGTACTGAAGCCATTCTGTGTCACCGTAGAGATGCTGGCTTTGGCTAAGGAGAGCCAAAGGAAAAAGAAAAATCACCTGGGGCTTGCAGCACAGAAAAGGCTGTACAAGGATGGGAATGGTCCTGGGTGTATGCCTGAAAGGAGAACATGAGGCCCTTGATCCTGTAGTCAATGGTGAGAGGTCCACTTCCCCTAGGCGTTTCCACGGTGAATGTCAAAGGACCCCACACCTGCCCCAGGTTCATGCAGAGAGACGGAGAGACTGGCCTTGAGGTTTCCAGGTGAGATGACCCCAAGGCTCTTCTTCTTCTGTGACTCCATTATGGTGTTGGGCATGAATACAAAGGTCATTCAAGCAGGCATTTGGGTAAAGGGGGTGAGAGGGATGTGTCCCATCTGACACAAGTCAGCACCCCAGTTCAGAGCTCACTCCCCTACCTGGTCTCCATTAGGCAGGTGTTGAAGGAATTATACTTAGGCTGAAGACCCTAGTAAGAGGAGCCACGTTGATGTAAGTTTTGAGCAAGCCCAACATCAATGACAACCATCCCAGTAAAGCCCATCCTTACCTACTGCCATCAGCATAAACTAAACTTCTCAAATGACTTCAACACACAGAACACACTTTCCTGAAAAATCTCCATTCCCAACCAGCCTTTTGGTCTTTACAAAGTCCTAATTATTCCATCCTTAGAAATACATATATTCAGCAAACAACGTGTTTTTAGCTTCCATGTGCACTCATCAGTGCCTGGAGAGGAGAAAGCTACAATGATGTGACTTTCCACACAGGTTGCCCTGTAACTTCCCAGCTGTGTCTGTCCAGGATTCACTTTGCTCCTTCTGGTTTGGGCACAGAACTGAGGCTTCATTTGCTAGTCACATTCTTACAAACCCACCACCTGCTAATTAATCAGATTAAAAAGATACAGAGTCTCATAAACCACCCCAAATATGAAAGATGTATGATTAAGAACACTCACAAGATAAAAGCCCAGAAAAATATAATCTTGATCATGTCATATAATCCATAAACTCCCAAAAGCCAGTGATGAGGTGTTGCTACCACCAACAGATTTGACAGGAGACATCATACAACAATGTGGGGAATAAGTTTAGGAATTCCTTGAGGTTGCACCAGTGGTTTGACAAGGTTTAGAGTGGAAAGTGGCCACAGGGCAGAAGCGCCCCATGGGTAGAGCAAAGGGCAGAGTGGAAAGAAGCTTCCACAGGATGATAACTTTGTTTAATAAGTAAACAGGGTGAAAGACAAGCACAGTAGGGCTAAATTGCCTGGAGCTAATTTAAAAAAAGGCCTTATTGACCCTGAGGTACCATGCTCCATCTGTCTTATCCTATAGATGAGATAAATATACAGTGCCTGGTGCCTGGTGCCTGCCATAAACAGCCATCTTATGAGCGCCAGAATTTTGTTTTGTATTGACACAAACCTCTAACACTGCATATCTTTGAAACCCCTTTGCCTCACACACATGACTTACCAATCACTGTTTTATTGTTGTTTCTGCAAGTCTATTACATTTGTAAGCCTTCTGATCATAATCAATACAGAGCAAGGCCCTTACTCAGGTTTCTTGTCTCCTCACTGACATTAGCCACTCTTGTATTCAATTATGCACCTGTTCTCTTGCTGGACAAGAGAGAACTCTAGACTCAAAATCTGTGACAGACAGCGACTCTGACGTGACTAGAAGCAGAGGTGAGTAGAAGCTGATGTGACCAGAAGCTGATGTGACTAGGAAGTGGTGCGAATCAAAGATGGCAGATCACAACAAAATGACCAAAGAGCTCTACAAGAAATGCACTGAAATTCAATCTCTTCCTGAGGAGGTAAGAGGAAAGCAAAACTGTATTAGGATATACTGCCATGGAACTTTTGAGAAAATTGTTATGGGAGATTCCCTCTCCTCAGAACAGAAACAATACATGCGCATTTTACAATCATTGGGAAAGAGCCAGCACTGTCCTCAGTCAGAAAGCACTCCTGAAATTATTAATGATTACCCAACAACACTGCCATTGCTTCCCAAAACTAAGAACTTATGATCTGGATATTTGGGAATGAGTATGGAAGACATTTAATGATCAGCATTCTGAGGGGGCTATTGTCCCTCCACCCCTAGGTAATCGTCACGTGGTCCATTGTACCTCCCTTTTCCTCTTGATCTCAGATGATGTATATAAAGATGTAGACTGTCATCCCCCTGGTTCTGTGTGTGTCCCTCTCTGCTCCAGACCCATTCCCTCCTCTGGCTTGATGAGTGTTTACCAAAAAGGGAAGGAGGCAGTTGTGTGCCAGGCCCTTTCTTAACAATAAAGAGAAAATCATCCCTGTTTCAAGGAGCTCCTGACAGTGCAGTGGAAGAAACAGCTGACAGGCTGTTGCCATGCTGTGGGATCAGTGATCTGGTAGAAGAAAACCCAGGGCACTCTGAGAAGACACATGGACCTGGCTGTCAAAGACACCTCCCAGAGAACAGGAAACTCAGAAGGGCATTTGAACATACACAGGGGAAAGGGAGTTGCATGTATTTAGCATAAACATATTAAAATGGATTGAAAATAAATGCTCCACTTCATCAGTTGTATGTAAATGTCCTCTCTGTGTGGATACCTTGTGATTCCCTTTGTCTCTTTGCTCACATATCCTTTCCTAGCTGATCAGACCACCTGCCAGGTTGTGTGTGTGAGTGTTGGTATTTATTAGAATACCAGAGAAGTTGGTATTACTTCTATGATACCGACTCCTAACTAAAAAACTGCTTTAGAAAAGGGGTTTATATTTCTCTCTTTGATGACTAAACACGAAACTATGTTTCTACCAAAGAGCCAGTCTTACTTTAAAAACAAAACTGTTTCATTTATTGGTTTATGGGAGTCAATAGCAAACCAAAATGATAATTTTGGAAATTATTATTGTTAATCATGATAAGTGATTGACTTTCTTTCTGAAAGCAACATATTGATATTTTGTACCTACTCGCTACCATTTGCAGGCTTGAACTTCTACATAAGAGACCTCCAGGAAGGTAAAACCAATCGAAATGGCACAAATGATACTCTTCAATTTCCAGGTATTTTAACTGTAATCCAAAATTGTTTATTTATTTGAGAGAGAGAGAGAGTTAGAAGGGGAGGGACAGGGAGAAAAGGAGTGATAGAATCAAACCAGACTCCACACTGTCAGTGCAGATCCTGATGCGGGGCTCAAACTCACAAACTGGGAGATCATGACCTGAGCCAGAATCAAGAGTCAGATGCTTAAACTGGGCCACCCAGGTGACCTTTGAAGTGCATATTTTTAGTACTGAGAGCACTAAATTGGGTATTTAGACACACATGTCACAAGTTTTGTGTCAGACATACCACTTTATGTATACCAGGTGTTTCAGTGTGTGTACTGTTAGTTGTGTTCACATTCACTAGTGTATATGCCAGCATGTATACATATGTCTGCTACTGTGTGTGCTAATGTGTTCTAAGAGTGCCAGTGTGCGCTAGTGTTTATACCAGCATATGTACTAGAGTGTGTGCTAGTGTGTGTACTAGGTGTGTCAGTGAGTTTACAATTAGTGCTACTGTGCAATCATGTGCATACTAGCATGTGTACTTGTGTGTGCTAGTATATGTACTTGTGTGGACTAATATTTGGGAACTAGCATGTGTACTAGTGTGTGTGCTGGTATGTGTACTAGGTGTGTCAGTGAGTTTACAATTAGTGCTACTGTGCAATCATGTGCATACTAGCATGTGTACTTGTGTGTGCTAGTATATGTACTTGTGTGGACTAATATTTGGGAACTAGCATGTGTACTAGTGTGTGTGCTGGTATGTGTACTAGGTGTGTCAGTGAATTTACAATTAGTGCTATTGTATACTGGTGTGTGTAGTAGCATATGTACTTGCATATGGTAGAGTGTGTGCTAATAGGTGTACTCTTGTAAACTAATGATTGGGAACTAGCACGTGTACTAGTGTGTGTTAATGCACACGAGATGTGCTAATGTATGTTAGAATGCACTAGTGTGTGTACTAGTAAATGCCAGTACATTCACTAGTGTGCACTAGTACCAGCATATGTACTAGTGTGTAATAGGTTTGAAACTCTGTGCTAGCATGTGTACTAGCTGTGTTCTAGTATTTGTCCTCAATTGAGTGTAGATTGTATGCTATTGTGTATTAGTGAGTAGTAGTATGTACTGGACGTACTACTGTGTGTACAGATATATGCCAGTTTTATACTAGTGTGTGATATAGCTGTATACGTGGATTTATGCAGGTATGAGTACTAGCTTGTGTGCTGGTGTGTTCTAGTGAGCAATAAAATGTGCTAGACATCCTTGTGTGATCTAGTGTGTGTGCTAAGTGTGTACTGATGTATACCCTTGTGTATACTAGTGTGCACTAATGTGTGTGTGCTCATGTGCACAAGGACGAAGGAAGGAGGACTGCATCACAAATACCTTCATGGTAGCACCCCATGCAGAATGTCCTGTGCACAAATGATGTCATAGAGGACCAGCCAATCAGAATCCTCCTGAGCCTGGGGTCCTCAGGTAAGCAGTGGTGGTTGGGAGTGAGGGCAGAGGTTGAAAGAGACCCACAGTGCCCCCACAATCCTGGGCCTGTGACCATGCCCACAGCAGGGGTTCTGCATAGTTCCTGTGGTTCTACTTCCTGGACTCCCTCCCTTTCACCTCCCTGCAGAGACCTGCTACCTGGGCCTGCAGTTACCTGCTTCAGGAGAATTCTTTTTAGGGAACGTTCATGACTTGTGCTCTGAATTAGCTTTACTACTCAGAAGACCTTGGTTTGAATCCATGCTCTACCATTTGCTGTCTTGGGAAAATTGCTTAATTTAGGTAAGCCGGAGTTTCATTCTCTACAAAATGACATAGTGGGCAGATCTTGTTAGTGTTGCTGTGGTTTAAATGAGATAATGTGAGTTCAACCTGGGGCACAGTGTTTTAACCTAAGAATGTGCCCCATAAGGATCATCACTATTATTATCCTGAATGTCACTAAATATTCACATTCTCCCAATGTATCTTCTTACACATTGCATAATGGTTTTGTTTTGTTTTAATTGAGATATAAATGATGTATAACATTTGTTTTAGGTGTACAACAGCATAATTATTTACTATTTGTATATAGTGTGAAAATATCAACAGAATACATGTTAGTATTCATCATAATGCATGTTTACAATTTTTCTTGTAGGAGAAATAAACTTTTAGCAACTTTCAAATAGACAAGATCATTAGCTATAGTTACCCTGCTGCACATTACATGCCCAGGAATCATGTATCTCGTACCTGGAAGTTTCTACTCTTTGACCACCTTCTGCCATTTTTCCCACCTCCTGACCCCTCTTCAGGGAACTATTAACCTATTCTTTGTGTCTATGAGCTTTTTATTCTTTATGATATTCCACATATAAGTGATCATGTGTATTTGCCTCTGGTTTATTTCTGTCCTTTAGCACAATGACATCAAGGTCAATCCATGTTGACACAAATGGCCACATTTCATTCTTTTCATGGATAAATAGTACTGCTGTGTGTGTGTGTGTGTGTGTGTGTGTGTGTGTGTGTGATGTTTCCTGTACCCATTCATCCATCTATGGTCTCATAGGCTCTTTCTAGCTGTTGGCTAGTGTAAATAATGGTGCAGTGAATGTGAGTGTTGGTATATCATTTAGGATTTGTGTTTTTGTTTCCTTCAGATAAATACCCAGAAGTGAATTGCTGGATTATATGGTAGTTCTATTTTTAATTTTTTTGAGGAACCTTCGTGTTGTTTTCCAGAAGGGTCGGCACCAAGTTACATTTCCACCAACAGTGTACAGAAATCCCTTTCCTCCACAGTCTTGCCAACTCTGTGACAGGGGTGAGGTGATAGCTTTTTGTGGTGTTGATTGTCATTTCCCTGCTGTTTAGTGATTTCAGCACTTTGCATGGCTTCACTGTGTTGCTACAGAGTTGTCTGAGGTGTATATTATATGTATATGATATTGGCCTTTTCTTCAGACTACTATTTGAATTTTTTCTTCCTTTCAATATGTTGTCTATTCATTTTTATTGATTGTTTCCTTAGATGTGCAAATTGTTTAGTTTGACTTAGTCTCACTTATTTATTCTTACATTTATTTCCTTTACTTTTGGTGTCAAATCCACCATCAAAAAAATTCATCTCAAAGATTGATGCCAAAATGCTTCCCACCCATGTTTCTTTCTAGCAGTTTTATGATTTCAGGTCTTATGTTTCACCCCTTACCACATTTTGAAGTGACTTTTGGGTGTGGTTGAAGATAAGGGTCCAGGTTAATTTTTTTTTGCTTGTGGCTGTTGACTCCCCCAGCACCATATATTGAAGAGAGCTTTCTTTCCCCATTGTGTGTCCTTGGCTGCTTCTTTGTAATTTCATTAACCATATGTATGTGCTTTCATTCCTGTTCTCTCCATTCCTTTCAAATGATCCATGTGTTTATTTTTATGCCAGTACCATGCTGTTTTGTGTACTATCTCTTTGTAATTGGAGTTGCTTGTGTGAGTTTGATAGGAGTTATTTTGTGAGCAGATAGTGAATTGTAGTAAGTGGTACAGGTGCAGGTTGTCTCCTAGTGATGCCCACGTCTCACAAATGGGAGACAGGCTCATAGCAGAAGAGTCATTCCTGTGTGCAGATAAAGTAACTTCTAACTGTAGCCTTCTTCTCCAGATCTTAATTCCTGGTCATGTGAGTTTTATTCTATGTATAGAAACAGTTGAGAATGAACATAGTTTGCAAATGGATGGGTGAATCAGGCTGCATGGCCAAAAAGGTTTTCCTGGTGGAGTGCACATTCAAAAGTTTAAGATAATTGATTTAAAGCACAACGGAATCTTTTCTGTCTGGGAGGAGGGTGGGACATGTTTGGGGTGTGCTAAACCATAAAGAAAAGGGGTGGGAAAGATTTTGAGCACCATCCATCTTTGAGGTGAGGGGGTTCTCAGTCATGGGTGATTGCTGAAAGAGTGGCCCTGTAGATGTCTTGACCAAATCTGACCACCAGGACCCTAATACATAAAAAGCCCTTTAATGGCTACATGTTGTCCTATGCTCTCCCTGGCTCTGTGTGTTTCTCTCTCTGTTCCAGACAAAATTCCTCCTCCTTTGGGCAATGAGAATTTTCTCTTTGTCCTCCAGGTACCCTGCCCCAACTCATGCATCTCTTCCTCCATGAACCAGTCCCAGGTATCCTTTGTTGCACTCACCAGTAAACCAAGGTCCATGAAGTCAGAGATGACATGTTTTCCCCCAACCCCTCATGTATCTATATTGCTAACACAGTGGGTAGCAGATAGCAAGTGCTTGATGAGTGTTTGCCAAAAACCAAAGGAGGTGCTTTTGTGTTACACCCCATCTTTGTCACTAACAATAAAGAGTGAATCATCCTTGTCTTTTTTTATTATTATTTTTCTTTTTAAAAATTTACATTCAAATTAGTTGGCATATAGTGCAACAATGATTTCAAGAGTAGATTTCTTACTGCCCCTTACCCATTTACACCATCCCCCCTCCCCCAACCCATCCAGCCACCCTCAGTTTGTTCTCCATATTTATGAGTCTTTTCTGTTTTGTCCCCCTCCCTGTTTTTATATTATTTTTGTTTCCCTTCCCTTATGTTCATCTGTTTTGTCTCTTAAAGTCCTCATATGAGTGAAGTCATATGATTTTTGTCTTTCTCTGACTAATTTCACTTAGTGTAGTACCCTCCAGTTCCATCCACGTCGTTGCAAATGGCAAATTTCATTCTTTTTGATTGCCGAGTAATACTCCATTGTATATACCACATCTTCTTTATCCATTCATCCATCGACGGACATTTGGCTCTTTCCATACTTTGGCTATTGTTGGTAGTACTACTATAAACATGGGGGTGCATGTGTCCCTTCGAAACAGCACACCTATATCCCGTGGATAAATGCCTAGTAGTGCAAATGCTGGGTTGTAGAATAGTTCTATCTTTAATTTTGTGAGGAACCTCCATACTGTTCTCCAGAGTGGCTGCACCAGCTTGCATTCCCACCAGCAACGCAAAAGAGATCCTCTTTCTCCGCATCCTGAGTTGTTAATGTTACCAATTCTGACAGGTGTAAGTGGTATCTCATGGTGGTTTTGATTTGTATTTCCCCGATGATGAGTGATGTTGAGCATATTTTCATGTGTTGGTTGGCCATCTGGATGTCTTCCTTAGAGAAGTGTCTATTCATGTCTTTTGCCCATTTCTCCCCTGGATTATTTGTTTTTTGGGTGTTGAATTTGATAATTTCTTTGTAGATTTTGGAAACTAATCCTTTATCTGATATGTCAGTTGCAAATATCTTCTCCAATTCTGTCGGTTGCCTTTTAGGTTTGCTGATTGTTTCCTTCAGTGTGCAGACGCTTTTTATTTTGATGAGGTCCCAGTAGTTCATTTTTGCTTTTGTTTCCCTTGCCTCTGGAGACGTTGAGTAAGAAGTTGCTGTGGCCAAGATCAAAGAGGTTTTTGCCTGCTTTCTCCTCAATGATTTTAATGGCTTCCTGTCTTACATTGAGGTCTTTCATCCATTTTGAGTTTATTTTTGTGCATGGTGTAAGAAAGTGGTCCAGGTTCATTCTTCTGGATGTCGCTGTCCAGTTTTCCCAGCACCACTTGCTGAAGAGACTGTCTTTATTCCATTGGATATTCTTTCCTACTTTGTCAAAGATTAGTTGGCTATACATTTGTGGGTCAATTTCTGGGCTCTCTATTCTGTTCCATTGATCTGAGTGCCTGTTCTTGTGCTAGTACCATACTGTCTTGATAATTACAACTTTGTAGTATAGCTTGAGGTCTGGGATTGTGATGCCTCCTGCTTTGGTTTTCTTTTTCAAGATTGCTTTGGCTATTTGGGGTCTTTTATGGTTCCATACAAATTTTAGGATTTTTTCTTCTCGTTCTGTGAAGAATGCTGGTGTTATTTTGATAGGGATTGCATTGAATATGTAGATTGCTTTGGGTAGTAGTGACATTTTAACAATATTTCTCCCTCCTATCCAGGAGCATGGAATCTTTTTCCATCTTTTGTGTCTTCTTCAATTTTTTTCATAAGCCTTCTATAGTTTTCGGTGTATAGATATTTCACCTCTTTCTAGATTTATTCCTAGGTATTTTATGTTTTTTTGTACAACTGTAAATGGGATTGATTCCTTGATTTTTCTTTCTGTTGCTTCGCTGTTGCTGTATAGAAATGCAACCAATTTCTGTGCATTGATTTTATATCCTGCAACTTTGCTGAGTTCATGAATCAATTCTAGCAGCTTTTGGTCGAATCTTTTGGGTTTTCGATATAGAGTATCATGTCATCTGTGAAGAGTGAAAGATTGACCTCCTCCTAACCGATTTGGATGCCTTTAATTTTTTTGTGTTGTTCAATTGCAGAGGTTAAGACTTCCAATACTATGTTGAATAACAGTGGTGAGAGTGAACATCCCTGTCTTGTTCTTGACCTTAGCAGGGAAGCTCTCAGTTTTTCCCCATTGAGGATATTAGCATTGGGTCATTCATATATGGCTTTTATGATCTCGAGGTATGCTCCTTCGATCCCTACTTTCTTGTGGATTTTTATCAAGAAAGGATGCTGTATTTTGTCAAATGCTTTCTCTGCATCTATTGAGAGGATCATATGGTTATTGTTCTTTCTTTTATTGATGTGATGAATCCCGTTAATTGTTTTGTGGATATTGAACCAGACCTGCATCCCAGATATAAATCCCACTTGGTCGTGGTGAATACTTTTTTAAATGTATTGTTGCATCCGGTTGGCTAATATCTTGTTGAGGATTTTTGCATCCATGTTTATCAGGGAAATTGGTCTATAGTTGTCCTTTTTAGTGGAGTCTCTGTCTGGTTTTGGAATCAAGGGAATGCTTGCTTCATAGAAAGAATTTGAAAGTTTTCCTTCCATTTCTATTTTTTGGAACAGTTTCAAGAGAATAGGTGTTAACTCTTCCTTAAATGTTTGGTAGAATTCCCCTGGGAAGCCATCTGGCCCTGGTCTCTTGCATTTTGGCAGATTTTTGATTACTAATTCAATTTCTTTACTGTTTATGGGTGTGTTCAAATTTTCTATTTCTTCTTGTTTCAGTTTTGGTAGTGTATATGTTTCTAGGAATTTGTCCATTTCTTCCAGATTACCCATTTTATTGGCATATAATTTCTCATAATATTCTCTTACTATTGTTTTTATTTCTGTTGTGTTGGTTGTGATCTCTCCTCTTTCATTCTTGATTGTACTTATTTGGGTCCTTTCCTTTTTCTTCTTGATCAAACTGGCTAGTGGTTTATAAATTTTGTTAATTCTTTCAAAGAACCAGCTTCTGGTTTCATTGATCTGTTCTACTGTTTCTTTGGTTTCTATAGCACTAATTTCTGCTCTAATCTTTATTATTTCCTGTGTTATGCTGGTTTTGGGTTTTATTTGCTGTTCTTTTTCCAGCTCCTTAAGGGGTAAGGTTAGGTTGTGTATCTGAGATCTTTCTTCCTTTTTTAGGAAGGCCTGGATTGCTATATACTTTCCTCTTATGGCTGCCTTTGCTGCATCCCAGAGGTGTTGGGTTGTGGTGTTATCATTTTCATTGACTTCCATATACTTTTTAATTTCCTCTTTAACTGCTTGGGTAGCCCATTCATTCTTTAGTAGGATGTTCTTCAGTCTCCAAGTGTTTGTTACCTTTCCAGTTTTTCTTGTGGTTGATTTCGAGTTTCATAGCATTGTGGTCTAAAAATATGCATGGTATGATCTCGATCTTTTTGTGCTTACTTAGGGATGATTTGTGTCCCAGTATATGGTCTATTCTGGAGAACGTTCCATGTGTACTGGAGAAGAATGTATATTCTGCTGCTTTAGGATGAAATGTTCTGAAAATATCTGTTAAGTCCATCTGGCCCAGTGTGTTATTCAAAGCCATTGTTTCCTTGTTGATTTTTTGATTAGATGATCTGTCCATTGCTGAGTGGGGTGTTGAATTCTCCTACTTTTAAGGTATTACTATCGATGAGTTTCTTTATGTTTGTGATTAATTGATTTATATATTTGGGTGCGGCCACATTTGGTGCATAAATGTTTAAAATTGTTAGGTCCTCTCGGTGGATAGACCCCTTGATTCTGATATAATGCCCTTCTGCATCTCTTGATACAGTCTTTATTTTAAAGTCTAAATTGTCTGATATAAGTATGGCAACCCTGGCTTTCTTTTGTTGACCATTAGCATGATAGATGGTTCCCCATCCCCTTATTTTCAATCTGAAGGTGTCTTTAGGTCTAAAGTGGGTCTCTTGTAAACAGCATATAGATGGATCTTGTTTTCTTATCCATTCTGTTACCCTACGTCTTTTGATTGGAGCATTGAGTCCATTGACGTTTAGAGTGAGTACTGAAAGATATGAATTTATTGCCATTATGATGCTTGTAGAGTTGGAGTTTCTGGTAGTGTTCTCTGGTCCTTTATAATCTTTTGTTGCTTTTGGTATATATACATTTTTTTTAATCTCTTCTCCCCTCAGAGATTCCCCCTTAAAGTTTCTTGCAGGGCTGGTTTAGTGGTCACAAACTCCTTTAATTTTTGTTTGCCTGGGAAAAATTTATCTCTCCTTCTATTTTGAATGACAGCCTTACTTGATAAAGAATTCTTGGCTGCATGTTTTTCTGAGTCAGCACACTGAATATATCCTGGAACTCCTTTCTGGCCTGCCACGTTTCTGTAGATAGGTCTGCTGCAAATCTTGTCTGTCTTCCCTAGTTTGTTAGGGACTTTTTTTCCCTTGCTGCTTTCATAATTCTCTCCTTGACTGAGTATTTTGTGAATTTGACTACGATATGCCTTGTTGATGGTCGGTTTTTGTTGAATCTAATGGGGGTCCTCCGTGTTTCCTGGATTTTGATGTCTGTGTCTTTCCCCAGGTTAGGAAAGTTTTCCACTATGGTTGGCTCCCATCACCCTTCTACCCCTATTTCTCTCTCCTCCTCCTCTGGGACCCTTATGATTCTGATGTTGTTCCTTTTTAATGAGTCACTGATTTCTCTAATTCTTAAATTGTGCTCTTTTGCCTGAATCTCCCTCTTTTTTTCTGCTTTGTTATTCTTTATAAATTTGTCTTCTATATTGTTGATTCTCTGTTCTGCCTTGTCCACCTTGCCACCGTTGCATCCATCCATGATTGCAGCTCAGTTACAGCATTTTTAATTTCATTCTGGATACTTTTTACTTGTTTTATCTCTGCAGAAATGGATTCTAATGTATTTTCTACTCCAGCTAGTATTCTTATTATCGTGATTCTAAATTCTGGTTCAGACATCTTGCTTGTATCTGTGTTGGTTAAATCCCTGGATGTTGTTTCTTCCTGCTTCTTCTTTTGGGGTGAATTCCTTCATTTTGTCATTTTGAAGGGAGGAAAGGAATTAATGAGTAGAAAAATTCAAATTAAAAAAATTCAAATTACAAAAATATTAAAACTAAAAATTAAACACACACAAAAATCTAATAGATTATGCTCAATCCTAGGTTTGTTTTGGTCTGGGTGTTGAAATTGGTTTGACAGATTAGAGAAAAAAAAGGAGGGGGAAGAAAAAAAAGGAAATCGTTTGAGAATTTGAAAAAATGAATACACTGAAGTAGACCAAATGAGATGATGGGGGTAAAATAGAATTTGAGAAAATATACACAAAAGTAAAGAATATAGTAGGAAAAAAGTTAAAGAAAAATATTTTTAATAAAAAGTAAAATATGAGTGTTTCGTTTTCTGTGTTTAAGAAAAATGAAAAGAAAAAAGATAAAAAAAGAAAAAAAGGAAAAAAATCATTTGAAAATTTGAAAAAGTGAATACACTGTAGTATAGTAAAATAAAATGACTGGAATAAGATAGAATTTGAAAAAATGTACATAAAAGCAAAAAATATAGTAATAAAAATTAAATACAAATATTTTTAAAATAAATTAAAGTAAAAATTATGTTTTTCTCTTTCTGCATTCAAGAAAAAGAAAAGAAATAAAAAAGAGAAAAAGGAAAAAGGAAAAAAAAGAGAAAAAAATTGAATAGATGAACCTGCTAACAGATTGAAGTAGGACTGAAATTGGTTTGTTTTCCCCTGGAGGTCAGTCTATGTAGCTCTTTATAGTCCATAAATTAAGCTGGAGGTGAGGCTTTTGTTTTTGAAGAGCTAAGTTGGCCCAGTTGGGAGTAGTTCCATGTAACAGCTCCACTCTCCACTAGATGGCGCTGCTAGCCTACTGGGGTGGATTGTTGCCATGCTTTAGGTTCCTATGCGCTTGTGTGGTAGCGGTGAAAATGGCTCTTCCAGCTACCCAGTCTGTTCTCCCAGATCAGCCATTGTGCACCTGTTCTCTGTCTTTAGCTCTTGTCCACTCCCCGCTTTTTCACTCTCTGTGACCAGGCTCCAGACAGTACCTCTCTCCCAAGTTTTGTCTCAGATGTGGCTGTTTTCCTAGCCCCTTACTTCTGAAGGGCTGTGGCTTTGACCTGCTCTGCCCCTCTGTGGGAGGGTCTCACTGAGCAATGGCTGAATGAGCAATGACCAAATGTCAGTTGCACCCAGGAATGCCCGATTGATCCGGCTGTTGCCAGTGCCCCAAGACTGCAGCCAGGTGCCAGCCTGCCCCCCACAAAAGTTCACGAGACAATGTAGCAGCAACGTTTCAGGGATTACGGAAAATCACAACACACACCTGGCATCAGGCTTCCCCCTCAATGACCTTGCCCCAGCACCAGTGAATGTGGCTGCCTTCCAGGGTCTGCTGGGACCAGGAAGCTTCAACAGTCTCTACCAAATGTCCTTCCAGCAGTGGAACCGCTTTTCCCCGTGTGGCCCGAGAACCTTCCAGACCCCACTCTGTTCCTGGGGATTGGCCCGTCCTACCAGAGCACCACCAGGTATCGAGTTGCAGCCTTTGCGCTCCCCTTGTTTACAGTCTTAATAGAATTTAAACCCTCACCTTTCTCCTTTCTCCCTTTTTAGTTTAGTCCTGCAGTTGTTTCCAATTTTCTTTCTCTGTGGCTGCTTTTGGGGAGGGGTACTTTTCCCGTATTCTTCCCCCCTCCCCAGTCTCTGTCCTCTTTGCCTGCAAAAGCAATTCCCTACCTTTTGTGGCCTTTCTCTCCCAAGTTCAGCTCTCCATGCCGTGTACCTCCTTAATTCTGTGGTTCAGGGTGTTCAGATTGTTGTTTAATCCTCCAATCAGTTTTCTAGGTGTGTAGGATGGTTTAGTGTTGGTCTGGCTGTATTTCATGGACATGAGACACACAAAAAACTTCCATCCTGTTCCACCATCTTGGCTCCTCCCCTCTCCTCTTTCAGTCTTGATTTTATTTCTGTGGGTCAGTCTGTTTTTCTTTGCGATCAATTGGCTAAGCAGATATCAAATTTGTTAATTCTTTCAAAGAACCAGATCCTGGTTGATCTGTTCTACTTTTTTTTTTTTAAATTTCATTATTATCATTGTTTTTTTTTTTCTTATAGTCGTTATTATTTCCCTTCTTCTGCTGTTTGTGGGCTTTATTTGCTGTTCTTTTCCCAGCTCCTTTAGGTGTAAGTTTAGGTTATATATTTGAGACCTTTCTTCCACCTTTAGGAAGACCTGGATTGCTATAATTCCCTCTTATGATCGCCTTGCCTGCATCTAAGAGGTTTTGAGCTGTTGGGTTTTCCTTTTCATTGGTATCCATGTACCGTTTAATTTCCTCTTTAATTTCTTCTTTAACCAAATCATTCTCTAGTAGGAGGTAATCTCCAAATATTCATCATCTTTATAATTTTTTTCTTGTGGTTCATTTTGATTTTCATAGCATTGTGTTCTGAAAATATGTAATGTATGATCTTGATCTTTTTGTACTTGGTGAGAGCTAGTTTGTGACCTGGTATGTGATCTATTCTGGATAATGTTCCATGTACTCTCAAGAAGAACGTGTATTCAGCTGCTTTAGGATGAAATGTTCTGAATAGATATGTTAAGTCCATCCAGTCCAGTGCGTCATTCAAAGCCATTGTTTCCTTGTTGATTTTCTGCCTAGAGGATATGCCCATTGTAGTGAGTGGGGTGTTGAAGTCCTCTACTCTTATGAATGAGTTTGTGTATGTTTGTGATTAATTGATTTATATATTTGTGTACTTCCATATTTGGTGCAAAAATGCTTATAATTGTTAGATCTTCTTGGGGGATAGACCCCTTAATTATGATGTAATGCTCTTCTTCATCTCTTTTTACAGTATTTATTTTAAATTCTAGTTTGTCTATGTATGGCTACTGCAGCTTTCTTTTGACCACCATTAGCATGCTAGATGGTTCTCCATCCCCTTACTTTGAATCTGAAGCTGGATTTAGATCTAAAATGAGTTTCTTGTAGGCTGCATAGAGATGGGTTTTGCTGTCTTATCCATTTTGATACTCTATGTCTTTGATTGGAGCATTTAATCCATTTACATTTAGAGTGAGTCCTGAAATATATTAATTCAGTGCATTGTGTTTCCTGTGTAGATGGTGTTTCGGGTGATGTCTCTGGTCTTCTAGTTTGTGTTTCTTTTGGCCTTTTTTGGTTTGTTTGTTTTGTTTTGTTTTGTCTTTTCACCATTCAAAGAGTCTGCCTTAAAATTTCTTGCAGGCCTGATTCAGTGGTCACAAACTCCTTTAGTTTTTGTTTGGGAAAAGTTTATCTCTCCTTCTATTTATTTATTAAAAATTGTTGTTATTAATCTTTATTTTTGAGAGAGAGAGATAGAGAGAGAGAGAGCAAGCAGGGGAGGGGCAGAGAGAGAGGGAGACACAGAATCTGAAACAGGCTCCAGGCTATGAGCTGTCAGTGCAGAGCCTAAATTGGACTCTAACTCACAGACCAGGAGATCATGACCTGAACTAAAGTCAGATGCTTAACCAATTGAGCCACCCAGGTGCCCCAATCTCCTTCCATTTTGAATGCAGCCTTGCTGGATAAAGAATTCTTGGTTGCCTTCATACTTTGTCATTGCCAAGTAGTATTCCATTGTACATATAAACCACATCTTCTATATCCATTCATTAGTTGATGGATATTTAGGCTTTTTCCACAATTTGGCTATTGTTGAAAGTGCTGCTATATGGGGCACCTGGGTGGCTCAGTCGGTTAAGCGTCCGACTTCGGCTCAGGTCATGATCTCGCGGTCTGTGAGTTCAAGCCCCGCGTCGGGCTCTGTGCTGACAGCTCAGAGCCTGGAGCCTGTTTCAGATTCTGTGTCTCCCTCTCTCTCTGACCCTCCCCCGTTCATGCTCTGTCTCTCTCTGTCTCAAAAATAAATAAACGTTAAAAAAAAAAGAAAAAAAAAAGAAAGTGCTGCTATAAGCAAAATCGTGCCATTTGCAGCAATTTGGATGTAACTGGAAGGTATTATGCTGAGTGAAAACAGTCAGTCAGAGAAAGACAGATAACAGATGTTTGTACTCAAATGTGGATCTTGAGAATCTTAACAGAAGACCATGGGGGAAGTGAAGGGGAAAAAAGTTTCAAACAGAGAACAGAGGGAAAAAAAGTAGTTACAAAACTAGTCACAAATACAGAGAACACTCCGAGGGTTGATGGCAGGGTGGGGGAGAGGAGAAAATGGGTGATGGGCATTGAGGAGGGCACTTGTTTTGATGAGCACTGGGTGTGGTATGCAAGTTATGAACCATGGAAATCCACCCCAAAATCATTACATACTGTATGTTAGCCAAATTGACAATAAATTATATTTTAAAAAGTAAATAAAAGTTTAAGCCATCTTTAAAAAAAGAATTCTTGGTTCCATATTTTTCCAATTCAGCACAATGTATATATCTGCCACTGTTTTCTGGCTTGCCAAGTTTCTGTGGATAGGTCTGTTGTGAACCTCATCCATCTTCCCTTGTTGATTAAGGAATTTTTCCCCTTGCTGCTTTTATAATTCTAAAAAACTATTTCTAAGAAACTAATTTGTGGGGTGCCTGGGTAGGTCAGGGGTTGTGGGTTAAGCGCCTGACTTTGGCTCAGGTCATAATCTTATGGTTCTTGAGTTGGAGACCCATGTAGGGCTCTCTGTTGGCCCTGAGTCTGAAGCTTGCTTCAAATTCTGTCTCCCTATCTCTCTTCTCCTTCCCTATGCACACTGTGCACACTTTCTCTATCTCTCAAAAATAAATAAACGTTTAAAAACTAAATTGAAATGAAATGAAATGAATAAATAAAATAAAATAAAATAAAATAAAATAAAATAAAAACTGATTTGGAAAAGTTTCAAAGAATTTCACACCTCACCACCATGTGGCTCCTGCTGCAATGGGTCACAGTGATGACATACTGCATGTTCTGACATAGGCAGTAGTTCTCAATAGGCCATGTGCTCCCCTTATGTCACATTACCTATTACAGACCAGTGAATTCTTAGAGATGAAAAATAACAAAAATTCCAGGACACAGTGTATTTTGATAACATACAGCATCAGAAATTGTTCTGAAGAAGGTCTGAAAATACTCTTTAATGCAAGCCTGAATCTTCAAGCACATAAAATACATTTCTTATGCACAATTCAGCATCACTGGAAAAAATACCCATCGCCAATCCATGATATACATTTTTTTCCTGATATACATTTCTAATAAGACCCAAAATCTTTGTTCAAGCTTTCGTACAAGGGCTTCTGCATTTCAGTGGCCATTCATTTTCTGTCTCCTTTTTTTGTCACCTGCAGGTGTATCAGAATCTGTAGAATATTTGATAGGGAAATGATACCCATGATGCTATCTGCCTCATTCACTACCAGCATCCCATGCACCTCAGCCCACTATATGCTGTCCGGGATATTTCTCCAGATTACTGTAACTACCAATAAACATGAAGTACTGTGAGAAGTGCTAAATGGCCTGGGACACTGTTATATCTAGGTTAGTGTAAGTTGTTTTTTTTTGTTTTTGTTTTTGTTTTTTTTAGCAGCAAGGTTAATTACATCATATTTGGAGCAAATATCTACACCTTTCCCTGACTCATGCAATATAGACAAGCCTGATACTTGTTCTTCTACACAGATGTTCAAGGCTCTACTGAAGGGAGTGTCCGGGTGGATGAAGGTGATGTTGTGGTGGGTCCCAAGTGCAAGAGCATCTGGGTCCTGCTTCACAAAGGCAGGCTTTGGTATATCAGACATGCAAACCTGAGGAACTTGAGAATTCATTTGTGGGTAAGCATAGGAAAAGCATTCCCACTTAGAGGATCAACAACTTGCAATATGTGGATTTTCATTTTTAATCAACAAATATACAGCATGAAAGAGGCTTACATCTGGAGCTGTAGTCACTGAAGGTCAATGTTTCTTGTAAATAAACTCCCTCCATGTTTCCATTTCATGTTCCTCTAATTCATAAGTGTGTACCATGAATGACAGATGGTATCTATGTAGTGGATTTATGAAATCTAATTGTTAGCATTCCTACAAGACTTTGTTCTGAATTCTCCCAAATTTGCACTGCTGGAAAACCATTGGCTTCTAAGGCAAAGATGGCCTTTCTAACTTGTCATGTAGTATGAGAGACCACAAGCTTTGAACTGGTTGGACTGATGTGGTGACACTTGTGTGACCTCATGAAGTGCCTGGAAACCCACTTTCTTAGTTTTGCGACTCTTTTTCCAACTAGAATTTCTCCAGCGTGCCTGATTCCTGGTCCTGGAGCTTCAGCATGAGGAGGTGGAGGTCAGGGATGATCAGTTCATCTTTGGTGGTGCTCCTCCTGCCTCAGGGGTGGGGATACCAGGGTGCTGGGGGGATGCTCAGTGGGCACTCCTGTGCAGGTGGAGCTGGAGACATGGGAGTGTGAGTGGGGAAAGAAGTGGGAACGCTGGGGCGGGGGAGTGGGGGTGCAAGGATAAAGTGAAGGGGACGTGGGGGTATAAGGAGAAGTGAGGGATGCTAGAGAGGGACCGTGGGCACATGGGTGCATGGGGGAACCCAACCAGGCCATGGGTGAGGTGTGACCAATGGAACATGAGGGTGTGCAGAGAGGAGTGGAGCTGTGCTGGAGAGGGAATATGGGTGTGTGGAGGTGTAGATAAGGGAATTGGGAGGGTGGGAAGGAAGGAGTGGGGGAAGAGTAGGGGTGATGGGAAGGGGAGACTTGGGATACAATGGAGCAGTGCAAGTGGGGAATGCAGAGATGTGAGGATGCAGGGGAAGGAGGTGGGAGTGGGACTGTGAGGGAAATGGGGGTGATACCCAGGGTATGTGGGCTCAGCGGTGTCTGTAACAGTGCGAGGGTGGAGGCAGGATCAATGGGGTGCTGGTATTCATGCTTATTAAGGTGGAGAGGCATATGAACCAGGCGCTTGTCAGCCCCTCCACAAAGAAAGAAATCCAGCAGTTCTCCCCCCATTTGTGGGAGTTCTAGCAGTGGATCTTTTGCCTTCTGGTTTCTCTTTTCAAATGCAGCTCCTTATCTGTGTCCCAGGGCAGACAAATCTGTTACAGCCCCATAGAACTATCACTCCACACCATGGTTGGTAGGCTGGGAGTGGGGTCCCCTGTGTTACTGGGTCTCTGTCTCTCTTGCCTCTGTCTGTGCTGTCTACCTTTCCTTGTACAGAATATATATGGAGGGCCCTCACCTCCTCTTCAGGAGGAACTTCTCTATAAATAGATGTAAATGTGTTGTGTCCATGGAGGAGGTGAGTTTACCGCCTCACCTTTAGTTAGGTGAGTTAGGTCCCTATCTTGGAACCCCGACTCACTTCATAAACTTGCTCAAGTTATTTCACTTGTCAGAGTCCCAGTTTCCTGTCTGTGAAACAGACTTTTTTTGTTGTTGTTTTTTGAGGATCCAATAGGATTACATATCTAAGGTGACTGGCACACAGTAGGTACTTATTAAATGTTTCTTCTTCCTCTTGTCCAACACAGTGACTTCCAAAACAAATGACCCTTGTTTTTGCAGACACAAAATGCTCCTCCCACCCTTGATGTCTGAAATTTCTGAGCAGAGTTTGAGAAGACCCACCCTCTTCCTGGCCTTCGCACCTCACAGGTCACTTTGGCAACTTTACCCGTGCCAATTGCTTGCTTTCTGTCCATCTCATCACCTGAGATGTGAAAGTGACTGACTCCAGCCTCCTCTATCAATCCTCCTCCTTTGGAGGAAGCTAACTTCAGAATCCATCAAGGTTCATGAATAATTTAGCATCCAAGAGAAATACTAAGAGTTGGACCTTCCCAAGGGTTTTAGAACCCCACTGCTAATAGTTTGATTTTTGGAGAAAATGTCAATAGAGGACCTATGTATGTTTTAGAAGTTGAGTACTAAAGGTTTAACAAAGCGATAATATGGGTTATGAGCATCACACCCTGAAGAGAATTTCCATCAAATCTGGGAGCAGGAGTCAGATGTGAAATGGACATGAACAAAAGGGCATATTTGTTAAGTGTCCACAGTGTAAGCTTCACTGGATCAAGGAATTGATATAGAACTTTTCTGTTAACCTTCTAACAATTCTACAAAGTGGCCATTTCTTGTTTATCCCTGTTTTATAGATGAGGAAAATGACATTGTTTGGGCTTTACTTAACATATAGAGATGATATAGCATGATGCATAGTAGGAGGCTATAGAGCCTACTGAGCCTGGGTTCACATCATAGCTCCACTGCCTTCTAGCTATGTGACACTGAATGAATTATTGAACCTCTCTGATTCTCAGTCGTGTCATCTACAACATGGAGAGAGAGCAATGCCTACCTCATAAATTTGCTTGAAGATTAAAATGACATAACACATCTAAAATCCTTAGCGGTGTTTTTAGCACATGGTAAGCACTCAAGAAATTCTATTTTTATTTTACTATTATGGATGTTATTGCCACAAATCGTGGGCTATATACATGCTTTCATCAAATCTAAATCCTTCTGGATTCAAAATGGGAAGAAATAGAATCATAACCGTATCTAAACGAAAGCTGCTCACATTCTTTCCTTCAAGATTCTTACAATGAATGCATTATGGAGCTAGAAGGCATTATGTTAAGTGAGACACGTCAATCAGAGAAAAACAAATACCATATGATTACACTCATAGGTGGAATTTAGGAAACAAAACATGATCATATGGGAAGGGGGGGAAGAGGAGAGAGGGAAACAAATCACTAGAGACTCTTCATTATAGAGAACCAACTGAGGGTTGATGGATGGAGGTGGGTGGGAGATAAGCTAGATGGGTGATGGGCACTAAGGACACCACTTGTGATGAGGACTTGGTATTGTATGTAAGTGTTGAATCACTAAATTCTATTCCTGAAACCAATATTGCAATGCATTTTGGCTAAGTAAAATTTAAATTAAAAAAAAAAGAAAAATATTCTTGACTTTATTTATTAATGCCAGACATGGTTCTGGGCACTGGAAAAACAGAATAAATAAGATAATTCCCTTTAAGGGATTATAGGCTAGAAGAGTAAGGTAAATTCTCTTATTTGCCCCCAAGTTTTCACCTTTCTTTCCTGGACATGGCCCAACCCGTGGACCACATTTACTTTTCTTTTCAAATAGGTTTGGCTATATGACTTGCTTTTGTCAATGGGATGTGAATGGCATTGTTACAAACAGAAACTTTAAGGATCCAGAGTTTGGAGCCACGTTTTGCCACAAAGTGGTTGTGAGGTCGTAGGTCAGAAATGGTCTATTCAGAAATAGCTGTGTGTAGACACTGCCTCCATTTTTCTATCAGAATGGAACTCACCTCAGCAGCTGGCTTTGAGTTCTAGAGGAGCCAATGTATGTGAAAAATGTTGACTAAGATGGGCAGGTTGTACTTTCTCAGAGCCATGGAGACCCCTGCTCACTCTTTGGAGAATGCAGTTAGTAGTGTGGTGCAGTGGTAACTATGATCATGAGCTGTGCATCACAAACACCAGGAAACTCTTTTGCATTCCAACACAACTATTTATTTAAAGCTGGTAGACACCTTGAATGTCATGACACTCCCACTCCAGGATCTGACTCACACAACAGCCCAGCTTCCCTTCTATGTCCTCCTGGGATAGTAATGTGTGGTGACCTCTCTCCTTTGAAAATGTGGCATGGAAGGCAAAAATTCCAAGGAAGCACTGAATTTGGAAAAATAATCTTTGAAGCTCAAAGACCTAACCTGCCCCTGACATCTCCACCTCCAATGTGGAAGACCTCTCCTTAGACTGGAGGAGCTCAGCCTATGACTTCTCTGCTGTCAGGGGCTGGGACTCCTCCTTTTGTATCAGCCCCCTCCTCCTCCTGTTGGGCCATGTCCAGGGAGCCCTCTGGCATTAACTTTCAGTCTTGTCCTTCAGGTATGTGAATTTAAAAAGCAGATTTTTCATACTTTGATGTGTTTTCACACACACTGTGAAGGAATTCTTTAGCTGAGACTTTTTTGGAGAGTTATTTATTACTGTCCCTGTCTCCCTGCCTGTGTTAAAAGCCATTTGTATAAATTTGGGCTTTCAATCAATTCTCTCAAAGCTGTTTCTATGGCTTTCATTCCTAAGGACAGCTTCTGAGCTGCAGGCCTTTCTCTTGTCCTTAGTCATGGCAGCCTTTTTTCACTCAGGAGAGAACTCCCCAAATGATAAAAGCTCCCCAAGTGGTGTGTTACCAGGACATCAGGCTGAAGTTGGCCTCAGACCTGTAGTTCATGGATCCATCAGAACCTGGCACAGTGACCCAGTGTTGGCACTGTACTCTCAATGGCTGCAAGCAGCCAGGTCTTGGCATCCAGCCATGAATCACTGACATGTGAGAGGGAACAACCTCTACCTTCCTTACCACCCTGAAAGAGTGGATCTAGGCTGGCTGACTCCATTTTGTTCTGTGTCCTCCATCTTGAGTGACTATGTCCCCAACATGGCCCCCTTTCCAGGAAAACCGCAGAAAGAAATTCCCGCTCAAACCTCAGACCACGCCTCCTCCCCTTGAATAACTTCCCGCTCACCCGTTCAAACTTCCTGTTCAAACCACGCCCGGCAACCTGCACAATGGGACTCTGACCCTTCCCCAGCCAATTGGCTAAGGCCATGACCATCACCCCACCAACTGTCCCTGGGTCCCTGTAAAACCTTTGTGTTTTTGAAACTCGCTCTCTCTCCGGCATCTCACCGCTGCATTGGTGCAGGTAAGGGATTGAGCTCAAGCTAGCTTGAATAAAGGCTCTTTGCTTTTGCATTGGACTCGGCTCCCTGGTGGTCTTTGGGGGTCACGAATTCTGGGTATAACACACCCCATACCTGACACTCTGTTGGAGGGGGAATTTTTATCTGGGAAGTAGCCTCAAATTCCTCATGTCTGTGTACAGATGCCCCACTTTTCCGGGTTTGGGTTGTTCTTCCTTCTCTGTGTCCTGACTTTTCATGTTTCTTACAGAGTCACTGAATGTATTAGGGTAGAAGGGGCCCTGGGACCAGTTTTTCCCTTTCTGGCAATGGTGGAACCACTTGGGGAACAAGAACCTGGTCGTGGCCAGGGTTGGCAAGAGGCAGTGGGAGGTTTCTAAGGCCCCTTTCCTCACTGCTTGCAACTTCTGGGCTCACATTCTTGGAAGGAAGCATTGGGTGGGATGGTTGGGGACTCCTACAGCCAGCTCCCTGGACCAGGCAGTGACGCTGAGTTGCACAAGCTGAGGAGGTCTCTGGGAATAGCAAGATAAAGCCTGGGGCTGGATTCTAACTATGCATGTTGGTGGGTCTTAGAGGGTGGCATATGGGTAGGCAGTTGACCTTGTTGTGTGGAGGTCTGCAGGGGCACAGAGGTACAGGGGTCCTTCTGTGTGCACTGGAAGTTTCCCTTTGCTGAGCAGGGAGTCTGATGTGGAAACTGTGGAATTAAAGAAGGAAGGTGGGCTGGTGTCCATGGCTCTCTGAGGGCAGGTTGGGGACTGCCCCTTGCTGCATTTGCGGTCAGGAGCCATTGGCAGGGGGAAGGGGAGGGGAGTGGAATCCTATGGGTGCCTGGATTTTATAAAGTCCTGACCCTCCTAACATAACCGCAGCACCCTGTATGCAAACACCAGGCTCCTCTCAGTACAGTCTCACTCCTATGTCCGTCCAATCACCAGGTGGCTTTCAGCGCCAGATGGCCTACAGGGTCAATCACCAGATGGCTAACCACTCACCTCAGTTTGTGGACAATCAGCAGACGACTCTCACTGTGGGCTCTGTTCTGTGCCCAACCACCAGGCAGCTTACATCATGGCCTCACACAAATGGCCAATCAGAAAGCAGCTCTCGCTGCAGTCTCCCTCCTGTGTCCAATCACCAAGCTGCCCTCAGCATGGTCTCGCTCATGTGACCAATAACCAGAGGGCTCTCAGCATGGTCCCTCTTATGTGTCCAATCCCCACGTGTCTCTCAGCATGGTCCCTCTCATGTGTTCAGTCACCAGGTGGCTCTCAGCAAGGACTAGCTCATGTGTCCAATCAACAGGTGACTGTCATCACGGTCCCTCTGTTCATTGACCAATCACAAGGTGACTCCCAGCTTATTCAGGCTTGCATGTCCAATCACCAGGCAGCTCTCACCCCCCACTCTCCTGCCCTCATCCTCCGTGGGGCATCTTGGATCCCTCTGTGGAGGGACCAGCAGATGCACATCCTCTCTCAGGGCAGGGCCTTGTTCCTTGTGGTTGACTTCCTGTCCCAGGTGAGAAACTGGAGGTGGGGACAGTGACGTGAGGCTCACAGGGAAAGATGTCCTTGTAGCTGGAAACAAAATATCAAGGAGCCAGCAATATTACCAAGAAGTCATAAGAATTCTAATCAACCTTAGTTTATTCATTCATGTAATTTTTAAATTAGATTTTAAATTAGATCTGGAACGTTTTTAAATTAGATCTGGAAATTTTAAATTTTTAAAATTTTAAATTAGATCTGGAACGTTTTACCCAGTTCAGTTTTGACCTTAAAATTAACAGAAATCTGTTCTCTAGAATCTTTTTCATGAAACTCCTTGAGAATGAAGCATTTTTGCAGGAACACTTTTATGAAAGGTTCTGAGTCAAAGAATAATTGTGAATTGTAAACGACTTAACATTGGTGTGGTTAAAGATTTGATTAGAGTTAATTACAGGTCAATTGAAGAAATTTGGTTACTGCAAATATTTTTAAGACAGTAACTAGAATTACAAGTGTTAATACATGAGGATGTATTATATCTCTAAGAATTGCATACAGTTTCTGGGATGTTGTCATTAATAGCACTTATCCACATAAATAAAATCTAGGAAGGATTAGAGTCACCTGTTTTACGATACTTTCTGTATAATTTAACATGATTAAATAGCCTAATTAGTTGAACATCTCCGTTTTTATAGGAGAAAGAATAAATTCATTTTGATCTTAACCAGCTTGACCACACACTAAAATTTGTTCTAAAAGATTCCTTTTCCACAACACTTCTACAATGTTTTTAAATTCATATTTTTCCTAAGTTTTCCATCTTTAAATAATCAGCCTCACTTTAGGAAACAATTTCTTTTTTTCTTTTCTTCAACATACAATGATTTCCTTTCCTTTTCTTTAAAGCATTCATCCTACTTTTCTGCAAGGAGAGATGCCTTCTTTATTCATTCTAGTAGCTTCAACCGGATATAGAATTCTTAACCCTTAATTCCTAACAGAACTAAGTGGTAAGCAATTATGAACTATGGGCTGCACCACCATCTGTTCAAAGGGAAATTTTTTGAATATATTTCCTGAATCCTAGAAACGTGTGCTTCTTCAGTACAATCTTTCATTAAAGCACAAGACATGTTTACTAAGAGACCCAAATTTATCTTTAGTTTCTCTGTATTGATGAAGCCAAAAGTAGGTAAACCAGCCTTCAATAATGAAAGTTTCATTATTTCATATTATTGGAAATGATCCAGATATGCAGTAGATAATTTAACTTAAACCTTAAATTCTCTCTAATTGAAGATTTCAGGTTACCAAAAAGATGTGAGGAAACTATATAAAAAGTGTTCCTATAATTTCTGGTGTGATGTCAGAGTGAAGTGGACACAGTGGGTCTGGAGATGAGTGAGGTTGTGGCCACTACTGAGGGGTGAGATGGCCCTGGGTCAACGTGGAGGTCCTGGGAAACAGCTGGATGAAAATGCAGGTGCCCATGTTCCATCCCATCACAGGGAATGACCCACTCTGGAGGTGGGGAACATGCTTTTTTTTTTTTTTTTTTTTAATTTATTTTTATTTATTTATTTATTTATTTATTTATTTTTTAATATATGAAATTTACTGTCAAATTGGTTTCCATACAACACCCAGTGTTCATCCCAAAAGGTGCCCTCCTCAATACCCATCACCCACCCTGCCCTCCCTCCCACCCCCCATCAACCCTCAGTTTGTTCTCAGTTTTTAACAGTCTCTTATGCTTTGGCTCTCTCCCACTCTAACCTCTTTTTTTTTTTTTTTCCCTTCCCCTCCCCCATGGGTTTCTGTTACGTTTCTCAGGATCCACATAAGAGTGAAACCATATGGTATCTGTCTTTCTCTGTATGGCTTATTTCACTTAGCATCACACTCTCCAGTTCCATCCACGTTGCTACAAAAGGCCATATTTCATTCTTTCTCATTGCCACGTAGTATTCCATTGTGTATATAAACCACAATTTCTTTATCCATTCATCAGTTGATGGACATTTAGGCTCTTTCCATAATTTGGCGATTGTTGAGAGTGCTGCTATAAACATTGGGGTACAAGTGCCCCTATGCATCAGTACTCCTGTATCCCTTGGATAAATTCCTAGCAGTGCTATTGCTGGGTCATAGGGTAGGTCTATTTTTAATTTTCTGAGGAACCTCCACACTGCTTTCCAGAGCGGCTGCACCAATTTGCATTCCCACCAACAGTGCAAGAGGGTTCCCGACAGACAGCATTTCTTGAGTGTTTAACATGAATTATAAACACTGCTAGGTTTGAAGCAATCCAGGGACTGTGCCAGAGGGAAACCTAGCTGGGTGGCAGCAAAGCCTGGCTGGGTGCTGGTGCCTGTGCCCAAGGGAGAAGTAATAGGTGATGAATCAACAAAAGCTACCTGTGTGGTGCTTCCCAAGACTTGCTGGCTTGGCTTTATATTCGGAAGTCAGCAAGGGCCATATGGGTACAACAGACTGAGGACAGTGAATGTCAAGAGATGTCTGGAAGCAGATATGTCAGGGAAGAGAGGGGTCCAGCTGAGCCTGGTGTCCTTTGACACAAAGGATACAGCCAGGTTGCCCCTGAAGTGGATTCCAGCGTGGACTTTGACCCTGGCAGACTTGAATTTTCCTGCATCTCTCCTGCTGTGCATTCCCGCTGGGGGCTGGAGGGACAGTAGAAGCAGGAGCAGCCCTACACCAGGCAGGGGGAAACCTTGGAGTTGCTCAGTCCCACACTTCAAGATGGGCACACACTCACCCCACAGTGCTCTATTGATGGTCTGGAGTGCTGCTTCCTCCTCATAGTCTCAGTCATCAGCGGTGCCTGGAAACCCACCCAGGCTGTGGTGGCCATCTTGCCAGGTCCCCTTGTCCCCAGAAATCACAGTCTTCTCTGCTCATTGCAACCCCAAACATCTTTTGTTTGTATGGCCTGAAAGTGTCAGGTGCAGGGGAGGAGTTGCTCCAGCGTTGTTTCTTTTCCAATATTACTTAGGTATTATCTTCGTCTGGTTCTTCTTCTGGGCCACCACTGAAGCTGTTGCTGGGGTCCGAGGGCACTCCTGCTTCACTTTCTGTTACATCTTCTGCGTCATCTGGAGCATCGTGGACATGGTTCAGCTTTTTTCTTTTGCAGCTTCAGGGAAACATCAGGTGCAGCTGCATGAGATCGTGTGGCAGGTTGTTTGGGGTAGATCTGACAACAGGTCTAGGGCTTATTTTGGAACATGCCTTTTGAAGTCTTGGGGTGGAAGTTTCCCTGTAGAACTCATGGCTGGCATGAAGGAAGAGACCCTTCCATGGTTGTCCCAGGGCTGAATGAAAGCTACATTCCAGTGTCATCAGGGCCCCATCCCTGATTGCCCTACATTTTTTTTTTCAACATTTATTTATTTTTGGGACAGAGAGAGACAGAGCATGAACGGGGGAGGGGCAGAGAGAGAGGGAGACACAGAATCGGAAACAGGCTCCAGGCTCGGAGCCATCAGCCCAGAGCCTGACGCGGGGCTCGAACCCACGGACCGCGAGATCGTGACCTGGCTGAAGTCGGACGCCCAACCGACTGCGCCACCCAGGCGCCCCATGCCCTACATTTTTGACTGCTGAGTTCTTCTACTGCTTTCCTGTCCTATTCACACTCTGAGAGCTCTCAACATGCTCTGCTCTGCTGTGGACCCTGTCACATTTGAGTGTCTAGGTATACATGGTGGTGATATGTGCTCCTGCTTCACATGGATGTGACTTTACACACTGACTACAGGACATGAGTGTGTGGGTAACAGACAGTGTGGACTTCCCTGATCGACTTGACTACACATGAGGCAGCATCTACAGAACCTGAAACTCATACTGGGAAGTGTTACCTGAGGTGACCCCGCATCACTCATGGCATCATTGGAGATTCAGGGGACCCAAGGACATTGGAATCTCCCAATCAGGTAGGAATCCTACAAGCCCCTCCCCATTGAAACTGCATCTACTAAGTGCTCCCAGAGATGCACAGCTAGGCGAGTTGAGCTGTCCTGCTAGCATGAACCTCGGGAACTCTGTCATGTTCCCTAAGCTCCTGGATGTTTGAAGGGGTGATCAAAAACTGCCCAATGTCTCATGCCCACTAGTGATGTTCTGTGGAAGCTCTTGGTTGACTTGAGCAGGTTGGGAGGACAGGGCTGAATCCTGCAGGGTGAGATGATGATCAACTCCTGGGCTCTCTTCTCAGAATACAGTGCATATGCCTCCTGGATTCTTCCCTCCAGGGTCCCTTACTGGCATCCACAGCACTCCTTCCAGGTTCAGCAGCTGCTGGTGGAATGACAGCCCAGCACTTCAGAGCCTTGTATAGACTGGATTAAGGTTCCTTGGGGAGTGTGCTCAGGATATCCTTCAGTGCCTACAGGGATTATGGCATTATTCTTATCTCCTCTTTGTGGTCACAAGCCTGGGCAGCATCCCAGGTTTTGGATGGTTTTCCTGAATTGACATGTAAGCTATGCAGAGATGGAGAACACGTGCCCAGGTTTCCTTACCACATTTGCATTTGTTCCTCTGGTGACTGCAAACCTGCTTCCCTTGATTTTAATCCTAAATCTGGTGAAGGGGTGCTTCTTGGGAACTGAAAGGAAGAGAATAATCCAGCATGACCAGGTCCATCTAGGGAGGAAGCACACAGAGACATCACCCAGGTAGATCCCCACTTCCTGAGGCAGCTCCAAAAATTTGGGCTCAGCCCTGCTGAGTTCCAGACCCACTCCCTCCTCGGCCATTTTCTCCAGACTTCATGCTTCAGCACCAGGGTGACACTAAGTGTCCAGAAGGACACTAAGAAAGGGACTGAGAGATTCTGCAGAGAGGTTGCATACAAGCTGCATGTGCAAGGCATCAGTGCCTGTATGAGTCCAGGTATATTAGCGTGGGAATTATAAAAGAATTGAATGGGGAGGGCTCCAAAAAGCTGCTTATGGATGGCAGAAAAGAGTTTGTACAAGACATGGAGGAGGAGATGAATTACAGGCACCACGTTGCTCCTTTCTTCTGAATCCTTGCCATCCTTGGAGTTGCCTTCCTTTGGACAGGGCATCAATGATGTTTGGGTGGCTGTTGAAAAGGGCAGTGGAGAGTTAGTGGAGGTGAGAACCTGTGGTCCTCTGCTCTTGGAATGATGGATCCTGGCTAAAGGGTGATGGGTCTTCAGTTCTGAGTCCTCTGGACCTCAGGCCCTTGACCACTTCAGGGGAGGAGTGGGTCTCGTATCTAACACTCAATTGTACCATCTCAGGTTCTCTCCATGACCAGGAATGAAGCCTGTGTCATCCCTCCCATCCCCAGGTGGTCACTGTTCCCATGGTTGTGCAGGACTTTGCTTTGTTCCCTCCTTGCCACTCATATTCCATGTCCCCCTTCCTCCTCCATTTCCAGATATATTCCATTTCCATTCTTCTGCAAACCTCTACAGTCATACTGTTCTCAAATACGAGGAAAGATAGATGATTTCCTGGTACTACTCAATCAATCCTTGATCTCTCCTGTTTGGGGAAGCACCTGTCATGTGTCTGTGTTGCTGGGTACCGAAAGGGAGAGCACTGACAGTATGAACATATCCAGTGTCTGTTTTGTCACTGAGATGACCTTCCTTGGGACACACTTTAGCCAAAAACAACCTCAATATTTTCCTTAACCATTTCAGGGAATGAGTGGAAATGAGAGGACAGTAGTGAGTCAAATTCTCCAGAATCTCTATGTGAGACCCTGGAAAGTGTCCAACAGCAGAGCCATACAAACACACAGTAACTCCTAGGGATCTCACTAGTCATCAAGGGAAACAATGGAGGGCTTGTTCCCTGGGATGGACTAAGGAATGGTCACATAGAGGTCATGATCACGGTGTATGGAGATAGGACTTGTGCTTTGAGGCAGGAAAATTGGGTTCAGAGAGGGATATTGACCCCATGGCCTGGCTTTCCAGAAGCTCTGTCCTATGCCTAGCTAGTGCCATGTGACAGGGCAACAGGGCTGTGACAGCAAGTATGGGAAGCAGGCCCAGCATGCCCTTCACACAGGCCTCTAGAACACATGCTGGAAATGGAGGGTCTCCAGGGAAGCTGCTCAAGGCTCTTTCTCAGGGAAGCACATTCATACATCAAATTCCACAGTTGTGGGAAGGCTGGAATGAGCTAAGGGACATGGAAGGATACATAATGACCACAGAGGAAATCTTCTGGGATTTATCCAGCTCAGGGGGAGGTAATTTTGGTAGAGCAAACAGGACAGAAACGTAAAGATTTGCTATAACTCCTGTAGGTTACCTTGGAGAGGGTTTCCTCTCATCTACCTCCTGGCTCAAGCTGGAACTGGTTCTCATATCTGGGAGAGGGGTATTTGGTTCTCAGCTCGTGTGTATTGTAGGTCAATGACAAGAAAGACCCTAATCCCTCATGCACACTTCCTGAAAGGTGCTAACCAAACAGTCCAAGCTTTGACATTTTGCTGTGGCAAAGGGAGGGGAGTGATGATTTGATGGGAAAGATGATTTAAAATAGCAAAGTAAGAAATGTTGATTACAAACACAGCTCCCTCAATGCCCATGGACACAATTTCATTTATTTTATGTCCATCAACTAGAGAAGAACACATCAGACTTATACACCTATTTAGCTTTCCATCTGGTTTCCTAGCCAGCTTCCTTGGTCTCTGGAGCAGCAGGTGCATCCCCACAGTTCCTGAAGACCTCTCCCACTGCTCCTAACTGAGTGCTATTCCCTACCTGCAGAGTCTTCCTCTTCGCTGCTGGAGTTCGCTATGCTCTCCAGACACAAACCTGTAAGAAGACAAATATGAGAAATCTTGTTCTTAGCAAGAGGGGTTTGCCCAGCAGTCCTACTCAAGTTGAGGTTTCCGAGGGTCATATAGCAACTGCCTGAACTTTCTGTTCCATTCTCAAATGTTCACTGGGTTCAGTGGAGGCAGAGCCCTTCAAGAAGACATGGATCACACTTTCAAACTTTCCCATGAGACAGAGAAACTAACAAAATCACTTTCATACTATCATTTCTACATCTGCATTACACCTTGCCTCTCTAAATGTCACATCCAGAAATTCCAACTGTTATGGGGCACTTGAAATGTTGCTAGTATGAGGGAGCAATCAGAGGTTTTATGTTATTTTATTATGATAGTGTAGGCCACTGAGTTAAAGATTGTGTAAAATTGGTTTTACACCTATTCCACACTAAATCATACAGCATGAAATCCAAAGATGAAGAAGACATAACATGTGTTCCCTGCTTACTCCTCTGACATCAATTTCTGGCCAGATCTGATATTTGATGTGTAAGTAAGTAGTTCCTGGGCTCCTGCCAGGCACCATTTGAGGCCTTGGGACACCAAAAGAGGAAAGTCAACAGCCACTTCCTAGAATAGTGATCACAGTTTCAATGAAACACCTATCAAAATCACAATTGTCACTTTCCAGAAATCAAAAAGCCTAAAAACATATGGAAGCACAAATTTGCCCACATAGTCAACAAATTCTTGTGAATGAAGAACGAGCTGGTGGCTCCATACTTGCGGAGAAGAAAACACATTAGAAAGATACAGAAAGCAAACACCATGGTACTGGGATAATTAAACAAGGGGATAGATGATAGACAAGTATAAAGAGCCCCCACGTAATCTCTCACATTTAAGGCATACTCGCCAATACTACACATGGGGCAAGGGTAGTCTCTTGAACAATCCACAGATTGAGAAGGAAACCTACAAAATACAAGAACATATTGCCAAGCCTTCTATCAGAAAAAGTGTTTTTTGCAAAATGGGAAGAAAGGGCAACTAACCAATTTGAGAACAGGCAAAAGACTTGAATATTCATGGCTCCAAGGGAAAACAAAATCAATTGCCAACAGATTTAAGAAAAGATACTGACATAACTAATCACGAGGGAAATGCAACTGCAAGGAAAATGAGATATCGCTTCATCTATTAGCATGGCTAGGATCCAAACCAAAAACCAAAAAACAAACACCAAGTGCAGGTGTTGATAAGGATGGGGAAAATTTGAAACATTGACTGTGGTTAATCATAAGGCAAAATGGAAGATATCACGGAAGACTGTCTTGAGTTTATTCAAATAATGGCAAATAGAACTCCCATCAAATCCAGTAAACATGCATCTGAGTATACATCCAATGGAAAGGAACTCATTATGTCGAACTTATACCTGTGATCCCATGTGCATCACAGTATGTACACCATAGCCATGATACGGATATTTTACTCCAGTGCCCATAAACACAGAAATTTCAAAGAAAAAGAGATATATTCATAGGATATGGCATTATTTAGCTTTTAGATGATGAGGATATCCTGTGATTTATGGGAAACAGGAATGTCATGGAAAACATTCATCTAAGTGAAACAAGTCAGTCTCTGCAAAACAAATACTCACTGACTGCATTTACATGTGGAGTGGAAAATACTCAAGGTTTCCTGGTAGCAGAGTAACAGATGGGTGATTTCCAAGAAATTGGGGAGGAGACAATGAGGTGTGGCTATTCCATGCGTGTGGAGAATTTGTCCTATTAGATGGAAGAGTCTGGAACATGGGGCACAACCCTTTGCATCAATTTAACAATAATGTGCTGTCTACTTGGAAATGTGTGACATTCCCTGTGTTTTTACCACCAAAATATAAGTAAAACAAAGTATAAATTTTAAAGAAGAGAATTCAGAAGAATTAATCATCTAGGAAGATGGAAGAACAGCATGGAAGTTTTTTCTGTGTCTCGTGTCCATGAAATATAGCCAGACCAACACTAAACCATCCAACACACCTAGTAAACTGACTGGAGGATTAACACAACAATCTTCACAACCTGAACCACAGAATTCAGCAGGTACACGGCATGGAGAAGTGAATTTGGGAAGCAAGAAGGTGCAGGAAGGGAGGTGCTTTTGTTAGCAGAGAGAGGACGGAGACTGAGGGGGAAGGGCGGAGAATATGGGAAAAGCACCCTATCCCCAAATGCAGCTGGAGAGAAAGTGGAAAATTGGAAACAGCCGCAGGGACTAAACTAAAAAGGGAGAAAGGAGAGGGTTTAAATTCCATTAAGACTGTAAACAAGGGGAGTGCAGTCTGCAACTCCGCAGCTCGATACCTGGCGGTGCTCTGGTGGGAAGGGCGAATCACCAGAAACAGAGTGGGGTCCAGGAGGTTCTTGGAAAAAAGCGGTTCCACTGCTGGAAGGACATTTGGTAGAGACTGTTGAAGTACCTGGTCCCAGCAGACCCCGGAAGGCAGCCACATTCGCTGGTGCTGGGGCAAAGTCATTGGGGGTGAAGCCTGGTGCCAGATGTGTGTTGTGATTTTCCATAATCCCTGAAACACCCCTGCCACACTATCTCACGGACTTTTTCTGGGGCAGGCTGGCACCTGGCAGTAGTCTCAGGGCACTGGCAGCAGCAAGGTCCAGCAAGTGTTCTTGGGTGCAGCCGACATTTGGCCATTGCTCATTCAGCCACTGCTCGGTGAAACCCTCTGGCAGAGGGGCTGAACAGGTCAAAGCTGAAGTTCTTCAAAAGTAAGGGGCCAGGGAAAACAGCCACATCTGAGACAAAACTTGGGAGAGAGGTACTTCCTGGGGTTTGGTCATGGAGAGTGAAGAAGCGGGGAGTGAACAAAAGCTGAAGACAGAGGACATGTGCACGATTGATGATCAGAGAGATCATCATTTTCCCACACTAGAGACTGGGTAGATGGGTGACACCATTTTCACCGCATGTGCATACACACCTATGAGCACTGCAACAATCCACCCGAGTAGGCTAGCAGTGCCATCTAGTGAACAGAGCTGTTACACTGAGCCCCGCACAACTGGGCCAACCTCACTCTTCAAGAACACAAGTCTCACTGTGTACTTAGTTTATGGACTATAAAGCACTACGTAGTCTGACTTCTAGGGGAAACCAAGTAATTTCATTCCTATTTCAATCTGTTAGAAGCTCCATCTATTCAATTTTCTTTCTTTTTTTCCTTTTGTTTCTCTTTTACACTATTCCTTTTCTTGAATACAGAAAGAGAAAAAAATTCATCTTTATTTTCAATTTTATTAAAAACATTTTTTTAAATTTTTATCACTATATTTTTTACTTTTGTGTAAATTTGTCTACCTCTGTGTATCACCTTTTTAAATTTTCAATTTGCTTTTTTTCTTTTTCTTTTTTCTCTTTTTCTTTCTTTTCTTTTTCTTGAATGCAGAAAGAGAAACACTTCATTTTTACTTTCAATTTCTATTAAAATTTTTTTTCTTTAATTTTTTCCTATATTTTTTGCTCTTACATAAATTTTTGAAATTCTCTTTACGTCCATCATTTTGCTTTAGTCTACTACAGTGTATCCACTTTTTCAAATTTTCAAACGATTTCCTTTTTCTTCTTCTTTCTTTTTTAAATCTTTTTAAAAATCTTTTTTCTTTTTAGTTTCTTTTCTTTTTCTTGACTACAGAAAAAGAAAATATTCAAATTTATTTTTAATTTTTATTAATTTTCTTTATTTTTTCTACTTTATTCTTTATATTTGTGTATATTTTTTCAAACTCTATTTTACTCCCATCATCTCTTTTTAGTCTTCTTCAGTGTTCATTTTTTCAAATTCTTTAATGATTTCCCCTTTTCTCTCCCCCCTTTTATTTTTCCTCTAATCTGTCAAACCACTTTCAACACCCAGACCGAAACACACCTAGAATCTAGCATCATTTATTCAATTTTTGTGTGTTTTAAATTTTTTACTTTTAATATTTTTTAATTTATTTTTTATTTTACTTTCTTCTACCTCATTAATTCCTTTTCTCCCTTCAAAATGACAAAATGAAGGAATTCACCCCAAAAGAAAGAGCACGAAGAAACGACAGCCACAGATTTAACCAACATAGATAAAAGCAAGAAGTCTGAGCCAGAATTTAGAATCACGGTAATAAGAATACTAGCTGGAGTCAGAAAATAGATTAGAATCCCTTTCTGCAGGGATAAAGAAATAAAAAATAACCAGAATGAAATAAAAAATGCTATAACTGAGCTGCAATCACAGATGGATGCAGCAGCGGCAAGGATGGATGAGGCAGAACAGAGAATCAGTAACACAGAGGACAAACTTATAGAGAATAACAAAGCAGAAAAAAAGAGAGAGATTAAGGGAAAAGAGCACAATTTAAGATTTAGAGAAATCAGTGACTCATTAAAAAGGAACAACATCAGAATCATAAGGGTGACAGAAGAAGAAGAGAGAAATAGGGGTAGAAGGTTTATGTGAGTAAATCATAGCATAAAATTTTCCTAACTTGGAGAAAGACACAGACGTCAAAATCCAGGAAGCACAGAGGACCACCATTACATTCAACAAAAACTGACCATCAACAAGGCATATCATAGTCAAATTCACAAAATAGTCAAGGAGAGAATCATGAAAGCGACAAAGGAAAAAAAGTTCCTAACCTACAAGGGAAGACAAATCAGGTTTGCAGCAGACCTAACTACAGAAACGTGGCAGGCCAGAAAGGAGTTCCAGGATATATTCAGTGTGCTGACTCAGAAAAACATGCAGCCAAGAATTCTTTATCAAGTAAGGCTGTCATTCAAAATAAAAGGAGAGATAAAAAAGTTTCCCAGGCAAACAAAAATTAAAGGAATTTGTGACCACTAAAACAGCCCTGCAAGAAACTTTAAGGGGGACTCTCTGAGGGGAGAAGAGATTAAAAAAAAATATATATCAAAAACAACAAAGATTAGAAAGGACCAGAGAACACCACCAGAAACTCCAACTCTACAAGCATCATAATGGCAATAAATTCATATCTTTCAGTACTCACTCTAAATGTCAATGGACTCAATGCTCCAATCAAAATACATAGGGTAACAGAATGGATAAGGAAACAAGATCCATCTATATGCTGTTTACAAGAGACCCACTTTAGACCTAAAGACACCTTCAGATTGAAAATAAGGGGATGGAGAACCATCTATCATGCTAATGGTCAACAAAAGAAAGCCAGGGTTGCCATACTTATATCAGACAATTTAGACTTTAAAATAAAGACTGTATCAACAGATGCAGAAGGGCATTATATCAGAATCAAAGGGTCTATCCACCGAGAGGACCTAACAATTTTAAACATTTATGCGCCAAATGTGGCCGCACCCAAATATATAAATCAATTAATCACAAACATAAAGAAACTCATCGATAGTAATACCTTAAAAGTAGGAGACTTCAACACCCCACTCAGCAATGGACAGATCATCTAATCAAAAAATCAACAAGGAAACAATGGCTTTGAATGACACACTGGACCAGATGGACTTAACAGATATATTCAGAACATTTCATCCTAAAGCAGCAGAATATACATTCTTCTCCAGTACACATGGAACGTTCTCCAGAATAGACCATATACTGGGACACAAATCATCCCTAAGTAAGCACAAAAAGATCGAGATCATACCATGCATATTTTCAGACCACAATGCTATGAAACTCGAAATCAACCACAAGAAAAACTGGAAAGGTAACAAACACTTGGAGACTGAAGAACATCCTACTAAAGAATGAATGGGCTAACCAAGCAGTTAAAGAGGAAATTAAAAAGTATATGGAAGTCAATGAAAATGATAACATCACAACCCAACACCTCTGGGACGCAGCAAAGGCAGTCATAAGAAGAAAGTATATAGCAATTCAGGCCTTCCTAAAGAAGGAAGAAAGATCTCAGATACACAACCTAACCTTACCCCTTAAGGAGCTGGAAAAAGAACAGCAAATAAGACCCAAAACCAGCAGAAGACAGGAAATAACAAGGATTAGAGCAGAAATTAATGCTATTGAAACAAACAAACAAAAAAACAGTAGAACAGATCAATGATACCAGAAGCTGGTTCTTTGAAAGAATTAACAAAATTGATAAACCACTAGCCAGTTTGATCAAGAAGAAAAAGGAAAGGACCCAAATAAGTAAAATCAAGAATGAAAGAGGAAAGATCACAACCAACACAACAGAAATAAAAACAATAATAAGAGAATATTATGAGAAATTATATGCCAATAAAATGGGCAATCTGGAAGAAATGGACAAATTCCTAGAAACATATACACTACCAAAACTGAAACAGGAAGAAATAGAAAATTTGAACAGAACCATAACCAGTAAGGAAATTGAATTAGTAATGAAAAATCTGCCAAAATGCAAGAGACCAGGGCCAGATGGCTTCCCAGGGGAATTCTACCAAATATTTAAGGAAGAGTTAACACCTATTCTCTTGAAACTGTTCCAAAAAATAGAAATGGAAAGAAAACTTCCAAATTCTTTCTATGAAGCCAGCATACCTTGATTCAAAAACCAGAGACCCCACTAAAAAGGACAACTATAGACTAATTTCCCTGAGGATGCAAAAATCCTCAACAAGATATTAGCCAACCAGATGCAACAATACATTTAAAAAAGTATTCACCACGACCAAGTGGGATTTATATCTGGGATGCAGGTCTGGTTCAATATCCACAAAACAATTAACGGGATTCATCACATCAATAAAAGAAAGGACAAGAACCATATGATCCTCTCAAATAGACGCAGAGAAAGCATTTGATAAAATATAGCATCCCCTCTTGATAAAAACCTTCAAGAAAGTAGGGATCGAAGGAGCATACCTCGAGATCATAAAAGCCATATATGAACAACCCAACGCTAATATCATCCTCAATGGGGAAAAACTCAGAGCTTCCCGCCTAAGGTCAGGAACAAGACAGGGATGTCCACTCTTGCCACTGTTATTCAACATAGTATTGGAAGTCTTAGCCTCTGCAATCAGACAACACACACACACAAAAAGGCATCCAAATTGGCCAGGAGGAGGTCAAACTTTCACTCTTCATAGATGACATGACACTCTATATGGAAAACCCGAAAGATTCCACCAAAAAACTGCTAGAACTGATTCATGAATTCAACAAAGTTGCAGGATATAAAATCAATGCACAAAAATGGGCTGTGTTCCTATACACCAACAATGAAGCAACAGAAAGAGAAATCAAGGAATCGACCCCATCTACAGTTGCACAAAAAAACCCATAAAATACCTAGGAATAAATGTGACCAAAGAGGTGGAAAATCTATACACTGAAAACTATAGAAAGTTTATGAAAGAAATTGATGAAGACACAAAAAAATGGAAAAATATTCCATGCTCCTGGATAGGAAGAACAAATATTGTTAAAGGGTCGATACTACCCAAAGCAATCTACATGTTCAATGCAATCCCTATAAAATAACAACAGCATTCTTCACGGAGTTAGAACCAATAATCCTACTATTTATATGGAAACAGAAAAGACCCCAAATAGCCAAAGCGATCTTGAAAAAGAAAACCAAAGCAGGAGGCATCACAATCCCGGACTTCAAGCTATACTACAAAGCTGTAATCATCAAGACAGTATGGTACTGGCACAGGAACAGACACTCAGATCAATGGAACAGAATAGAGAACCCAGAAATGGACCCACAAACGTATGGCCAACTAATCTTGGACAAAGCAGGAAAGAATATCCAATGGAATAAAGACAGTGTCTTCAACACGTGGTGCTGGGAAAACTGGACAGCGACATGCAGAAGAATGAACCTGGACCACTTTCTTATACGATACACAAAAATAAACTCAAAATGGATAAAAGACCTCAATGTAAGACAGGAAGCCATCAAAATCCTCGAGGAGAAAGCAGGCAAAAACCTCTTTGATCTTGCCCGCAGCAACTTCTTACTCAACACATCTCCAGAGGCAAGGGAAACAAAAGCAAAAATGAACTACTGTGAACTCATCAAAATAAAAAGCTTCTGCACAGCGAAGGAAACAATCAGCAAAACTAAAAGGCAACCGACGGAATGGGAGAAGATATTTGCAACTGACATATCAGATAAGGGATTAGTTTCCAAAATCTACAAAGAAATTATCAAAATCAACACCCCAAAAAACCAAATAATCCAGTGAAGAAATGGGCAAAAGACATGAATAGACACTTCTCCAAGGAAGACATCCAGATGGTCAACCGACACATGAAAAAAAGCTCAACATCACTCATCATCAGGGAAATACAAATCAAAACCACCATGAGATATCACCTTACACCTGTCAGAATGGCTAACATTAACAACTCAGGCAACAATAGATGCTGGCGAGGATGCGGAGAAAGAGGATCTCTTTTGCATTGTTGGTGGGAATGCAAGCTGGTGCAGCCACTCTGGAAAACAGTATGGAGGTTCCTCACAAAACTAAAAATAGAAGTACCCTACAACCCAGCAATTTCACTCTAGGCATTTATCCACGGGATACAGGTGTGCTGTTTTAAAGGGACACATGCACCCCCATGTTTATAGCAGCACTAATGAGCCCAAATGTCCACTGATGGATGAATGGATTAAGAAGATGTGGTATATATATATATATATATATATATATATATATATATATATATATATATCACATACTCCAATATATATATATACATACTCCAATATATATATATTGGAGTATTACTCAGCAATCAAAAAGAATGAAATCTTGCCATTTGCAACTACATGGATGGAACTGGAGGGTATTATGCTAAGTGAAATTAGTCAGAGAAAGACAAACATCATATGACTTCACTCATATGAAGACTTTAAGAGACAAAACAGACAAACATAAGGGAAACAAAAATAATATAAAAACAGGGAGGGGGACAAAACAGAAGAGCTCATAAATATGGAGAACAAACTGAGGGTTACTGGAAGGGTTGTGGGAGGGGGATGGGCTAAATGGGTAAGGGGCACTAAGGAATCTACTCCTGAAATCATTGTTGCACTATATGCTAACTAATTTGGATGTAAATTTTAAAAAGTTAAAAATAAAATTAAAAAAACAAATAAAGTGAGTTACAGGGAGAAGGGTCATAGAGGTTGTTGGAGAGAAATGACAGGAATCCCATCTGTCCAGGTGCTGAAGATGTGTACACATGTCTCACACCAGCAAGGTGGCCCTATCCTTTCTCATCCTCATTCACCAAGGAGCCCAATAACGTGGTAATTGTGGGCAAGGTGGGCTCAGGTGATCTGGGTTGTCCTGATTTGACTCTTTGTAATGAACCCCATCAATCAAAATTATGCTCTGTAGATAAAATTTCTTGGACAACCTTGCTTTAACCACTCAGTTTCTGGAGTACACAATGACATTCATATATCCAGCAGTCTCCTTTTTATTTTTGTTTCTTTCTTGGAAACACACATATGGTAATAAAAAATTCTATCAAAATAGATACTTTTCATAAGATTTACCCTCTAAAGGAAACTCAAATTATAATTTGGCTCTGTTTATATTCATACTGTCTTAGAATAACTATCTTAAGTTCTTTACTTGTAAATCCCTTCTGCAGACTACATCGAGACCCTCTTGCCAATGGCAGATGGACACAAATGTGAGTGGCGATTGTCCAGTCACACTATTGAGATTCTCTTTCCCCACTTTGCAGTACACAATGTACCCTTCTGTGCTCTTTGGAAGACAGCCAAGTGCTTACACTGATGCTCAGTCTCTGAAGAAGATCTTGTTTGTCTCTGAGTTCCACTTTTTTCCCAGTATACACAACTACAGCTAGGTTCTGGGGTGGGGGGTGATGATTTTCCATCTGAGAAAGACAGGCTCATTATCAACAACAGTATCTAAAGATAAATGTCAGATCCCATTCTAAACAGGTGGCAAAAGAAGGAGTGACTTCTCCCCAGCTAATCCTGTCATTTCCTGCTTTCTTCAATTGCTTATGGATCTGTGTGTGGCAGGTGACTGCACTGGAAGCCACCTGCAGAAGGAAGAGACCCTGCCCCAGCACACTGTGACTCAAGTGACGTTGGGAAGACTCATTGTGGAGCCTCAGATGAAGAGTGTTGTCTGAGAAGAAACTGGCAAGAGTGATGTATCATGACCAATCATGCCACGAGACCTACCAGGAGGTGAGGTCCTATTGTCACTGCCTCTGTGACAGATATTGTATGAGGTGAGATTTCTTTTCCTGGTACATTTACATGTGTTGGGCATAGAATGAACACATTTAAATTTTATTATTTGATGCACTTTTATATGCATAAACACTCTTGATGTAATAGTGACGGGATTTTTTATTGAGATAGTCAACACCATTACTTTGGGAAGTATACTTCCATCTAGAAAAACACACCATACAGAAAATTCACTCATACAAGCGCACACGCACACACACAAGCACTGAGAGTTGCAGCACATGGATACAGCACATGTAGACACACCTACCTCCCCGCACACAAACCTACACCACCTAATGGCACTATGGCTGCTTCCAGGGACACTATAGTGTGACCATAGGTCTTTTCCAGGAAAACCCCTATGTACTGCCATGTGTCTTTTTCTTATTCCAGCAGAAGCTGGAATCAGGGTGGCTCTGCACAAGAAGCCTGCAAGAAAGCCCTACCTTTCTCATCTTCCAGATTTCTCCTCACCAAGTGAAGGACTCCAGAATACATATCGCTTTCACATTCCAGGAGGGTGCACCCTTTTTTTTTTCTTTCTTTTTTTTTCTTTTTTAATATATGAAATTCACTGTCAAATTGGTTTCCATACAACACCCAGTGCTCATCCCAAAAGGTGCCCTTCTTAATACCCATCACCCACCCTCTCCTCCCTCCCATGTTTATTTATTTTTGAGAGAGAGACACACAGAGTGAAGTTGGGGGAGGGGAAGAGAGAGAGTGAGACATGGAATCCGAAGCAGGCTCCAAGCTCTAAGCTGTCAGCACACACCCCTATGTGGGGCTCGACCTCACACACCATGAAATCATGACCTGAGCCCAGACTGGACACTTAAATGACTCAGCCACCCATGCACTTCCCAAGTCAGATTGGAAAAATGATATCCAAGAATGAAAATTGGCTGCTGGAGAAAAAACTCACTGTCCTGCAGACGGTACCTGATACGCTATTTTGAAACACCCTTGTAATCATGTATCTGTTGGCAATAGACTCTCACTGGACATTCTCCCTATAAAGTAAGTTGTATTTACCAACAGATGTGCACATTCTGAGTATTTTATACCTTAATTTAATTTAAGGAGAAATAAAGCAACCTTTACTCTTATACAAAGAAAGGCAAGCTTACTATGGGAAGTCCATTTGGTGTCTCTGTCTCCCATGTCACTGGAAACTTCATCCATCAGGACATTGATGGAACCTAAGAAGATATGCACATAGTTTCAGGATGCCAGTGGGACTGCTCAGGAATTGTTCCAGGGGCTTTGCTTTTTGGGGTCAAAGGATACAAATATATGGAGATGGGTAGTTCCTGAGTATCAACTGACCTGCTGCTAGGCCATCCTTGGTAGATAAAGGAAGGTAGAGGAAAGGAGCAGGAAAGGGCCTCTGAATTTTAGCTGCAAGGAATCTCATTAATGTGAAATATTGCCAACACTGAGATGCATGCTATGTTTTGCTGATGAGTCCTATGACCCTAATGCCTGTTGGAAGTTCAGGCAATGATCCTGCATTGTGCACATTTTCAAGACAATGTGTTTTCCCTGACTGTGCAGGAGATATGCAACCAGGGAGGTGGGAACAATCCTCACTGCCAAAGTTTACTCTGGGTTCCTGTTTGCCACAGTCATTTCAGTATACACTACAAGGTTTGAGTATGTCTTAAGTCTTATGATACTGTTATGAAATTGACTCGAAACCTTCCTGATTCTTCGCTGCCTAGACCCCACATCAGAGATGCTGTTAAGTATGAAAGATGTTTGGCCATTTATTTCTCCTTTATCTCCATCTCCAGAAAGGGAATATCAAACAAACTTTCAGGTGCAGCTGTTCTGAGGGAAGAATGTGCTGTTGTAGGCTGTTTATGCAGTGAGCCTGACTTATAGTCCTGGAAATTGGATACCTGCATTGTTGTGTGTAAGCACATATCTTCTGAATAAACACACTCCACACACCCACATCACATCACATCACATCATCACATCACATCACATCACATTGAAACAACCCACGACCCTCATACACAAAAACCACACTACCTAAATGGCCTCTGGGCTGTCCAGACCTGTAGAACATGGTTATATTGTTTTACCATACAATCAGTTTTTCTCACAAAACCCCATCCTCCACTCCCAGCAGGAACCCAGAAATCAGGATTCTCTCCAGACCAAAACAGATGAGAAAGCCTCACCCTCATAGTCAGCAAGAGTTGTTCTCAACAAGATTCCAATTCTAGAATATATACTGTGAACAGTTACTGTGGCCTCACCCTGGAATTACAGAAAAGGCAACACTATAAGGTTCACATCATCTTTGCACAGGGTTTACATGTGGATTTTGTTCTCTTGGTGATGTTAGGAGCTAGTCAGGATGAAGATTTTGAGTCAGTGACTTCAAAAAATTATATAAAGTCACCTATGAAAAGGCTCCCAATTTCTGGGTCACTTCTCACAAGTCACTTTAGCGAATACAAAATTTGTGTCCACAGAGGAAGATTATCTCCCAACAAATGCTTATTACCATACAGTTTCCAACTGGTTTTGTCATTATTTTTTTCTCTTGGGAAATCATGTCATTTGGTGAAAGAATCTCAGGAAAAACCCTCAGCAACAGGAAATTATATATATTCTCTCAGATGGACATGCACAGATGCTCATATCTTAATTCCCTTGAAATTGTAGTAAAGTAATGGTGCTCCTTCAGATACAGAAAATATATTTACCTCAGGAAGTGTTATGGGTACTTCCTCTGCATTTGTTCTGGGAAACTCTTGCATCAGGCCCTTGGGATGAGCTAGGAGGAAACAGAGCAACCGTCAAGACACTGGTGGGGGCAGCTCAGGAACTAGTCAGAGGTTTTATTGATTGAATATGAGGTGAGTGTGTGCATATAAGTTAATAGTAATTATGGACTGTGCTGCAGCTGGGCATTCTCTATGGGGACCAAGGATGGCACAGAAGAGGAACAAGATAGAAAAGGGCAACAGGGCTCTTGTCTTTCTAGCAGAGATGATCCTGGTGCAGGTGAGATAGTTTTTGAAAATCGTGGGAACCCTGAAGGGCCTTGTATGTCAAGATTGAGTCTCATAGCCTCTCTTGATTGTTTGAAGTTCAGCCAGGTTATCACTGTCTGACTCTTTGAAAATCTGTTCTTCTGCCAGAATCCCCATCGTGTATTTGCTAGGATTTTGTATTCATCATATCTACTTTGAAATTTGTACTTGGCGAAAAGCAACCTTGAATGTGAAGCTGTATTTCATCCTAGGAAAAGAATCCTCTGAGATTTCCTCATTAATCATTTGTCTTAAAGATTATTACATCTACAAGCCTTGAATATACTGACATCCCACCATGTGAAAGGAAACACTATCGATCCCCTAATACACTCCTCCCACTTTTCTTTTGCCTATACAAATTATGTGTGTCCAGTGAGTCAGTGGCTGTCCATCATGGCCCACGCCATCCAACAAATAAGAAGTTCCTTACTTAGGGGAGGCCTGGAATGAGCACTGAAAAATCTCTACTATTGCCATGAAGGTGGTTTGAAATAAGAGTGCTAGACATATAGCTTACCACCCAGTTTTACTTTGAGTTGCTGTTTCAGAATGGCCTATGCGTATATGATTACAGTATAGTAATTCTTTCCTTTTATGTTAAGGTTTATTTCTTTTATTTTAGAAAGTGCATGAGAGGGGTAAGAGCAGAGACAACAAGAGAGAACATGCAAGCAGGCTCTGTGCTGTCAGCATAGAGATTGACATGGGGCTCAATCTTCAGAACCATGACAACATAACCTTGGCTGAAATAAAGAGTCAGATGCTGAACTGACTGTGCCACACAAAAAGACCCAGAATTGGAGCATTTCTAATGCTTACAGAAATGTTACCAAATACACTAAGTTATCTCTCTGTTCCTTTCCTGCTATTGGCCATGTATAAGCAATGCCCCCAGCTATGAGAGATGTGGGCCTGCACTGTCCTCCATGCAGCATCACACCTTCCAGAATCTCTGGGCTACCAGAAGAATGTGGCCTTTCTACGTGCATGTGAGACCAACGACATGTCCGAATCATCTGCACCTACTTCTGTGCCCTGCTTATGTGACCATTTAGGCCACTGTGTAGGTTTGGTAAGTGGTTGAGCTTTGTAGAGTCTAGCACTTCCAGGTAGCTATACATTGCTAAAATTCCTTTCCTGTGTGACTAATGGTGCGATGGCTGAATGCCAGGGAACAGATCAGTAGTCCAGAGCAACTGGGGACTGACTCCTGCGTTCATACCTTGGCTTTCCACGTAATAGGACAAGGGCTTGGGTCATACAGCATACATGGTCACAGTACCTCACTGGACAATCTCTCTCCATACACCTTAACCATCATTTCCAGGAGGAACCCAGAATCAGGACGCAACCTTCTTTATCCCTTAGTTTTTCCCAAAGACTGATTTTCCTGAATATGTACACTTTTCCTTTGCCCCAGTGTTGACCTATAGTTGAGAAAATAAAACACGATGAAGATCACACCATCCTATACACTTTGGCACAGGTCTTTTGTTTGGTGAAGATCAGGAAATAAAAGACTGGGTACAGTGGTTGAGTCACTGCCCACCCCCGAGTTAAGGAGGACACATGTAAGGATTTTGAGCTTTTTATGGCAGATGTGTCAAGTTTATTCTTATCATCAAATGCAAAATTCTTTTTAGGAGGAACATGTCCTGCTGAGGAAGGTGTTCGCTTGCATAGAGTTTGAAGTGGGGGCTGTCATGTTTTATTGCCCTTTTGTAGCTGCTGTCACTTTGTAATACACTTTCGTTCAGCATTCCCTCAAGCAAGGAAACTGCATATCTCATGGTTAAGGTTGTCAGATTTACCTCTCTGCATTGGATTGAAGAGGTAAGAAAAGAGTAACATTTCTATCTCAGAGAAAGTGAGGTGAGATTACCTCGGAACAAAATGGGACCACTTCCTCTGCCCTGTCTCCAAGAAGGTCTTCAGTTGGCCCCTATCTGGCATCTGGGAGGACACAGAGTACCTGCCAGGACATTGCTTGTGCTGCTCATGAATGACTCAGGGAGTTTTGCTTGAGTGGACACGGAGCCATAGTGCATGAATGTGATTCTTGAATGAGAAAGGCCTGAGATGCTGGTCCAATGTACTTTGTGGATAAAGAAAGAGGAGAGGTGAGAAGGAAGGAAACGAGAAAGAGAGCTTTTGCTTTCAAGCCAAAGAGATCTACTCGGTGTGAAATCACTAGTCTCAAATAGGGAAACACTCAATGCACAATGTGTTTCAGTGACAGAGTCCCCTGACTTGTCCTGCCCACTTGAAAGGAGAGCCACTTTCCCACTAATTCACCTGCTATAGGACCATTTCAACTTCCAGGCCTGCATATATACTGCTACCGAATTTGTCTTCTATTATGTTGCATTATTAGATTTGTATTGGATGAAACATACACCAGTTTGTTCCTTCTATGACTGTGCAAGTACACACTGAATGGCATTCTTTACATGAATAACGTCATGGACTCAGGACTAATATCTCATATAGGTGTATGTTTTTCCAGATGTGTCTTCTTTCAAAAAGCGTATTATTTATTCAAGGTCCATCCATTTTGTAGCATATTGTAAAATTTGTTTTTTTATGTCTGAATAATTTTCCCTTATCTGCATGGATCGTAGTTTATTTATCCTCTCATCACTTGATGGACTTTTCGGTGGTGTCTCTAAGGCTACTGGGAATAGTGCTGTCATGAACATTTGGTTCACAATTTCTTGTCTGTTACTGTAATGGGTATACTTGCCATTCTGCATTTGTCAATCGCATAGAATCCTAAAGCACATAGAAGGTCTTTCAACATAAACTTCAGACTTGATGTCATAAGAAGTATTGATGTTCTTTCATGAATTGTGACATATGTAATACCCTCATGTAAGATGTTGTCAATGGGGGAAAGTGGAGGGGTGGTATATTGGAACTTGCTGAATCATTTGTTCAAAATTTATGTTAGGTGAGCCTGTTGTCAATCATGACTACTATTTTCAAAAAAATCTGGAAACACTGTTTCAGAGGAGATCAATATTGATCTCTGTTCATAAGGTAGCTAATGCGCATACAGTCAGGTCCTAGACACTTGTGTACCATTCAACACAGATCCTGCTTTGAAATAGAAATGCTTCTTAATTTCTATAGTAATTATACTATGATTGACTTAAGAAATTTAAATTTGTACCCATGGAATCACAGAAAAACCTGCCTCAACATTTTATACTGTTCTGGTAGTATAGAACAATGAATGAAAAAATTATTCTTCTCGGGGCGCCTGGGTGGCGCAGTCGGTTAAGCGTCCGACTTCAGCCAGGTCACGATCTCGCGGTCCGTGAGTTCGAGCCCCGCGTCAGGCTCTGGGCTGATGGCTCGGAGCCTGGAGCCTGTTTCCGATTCTGTGTCTCCCTCTCTCTCTGCCCCTCCCCCGTTCATGCTATGTCTCTCTCTGTCCCAAAAATAAATAAAAAACGTTGAAAAAAAAATTATTCTTAATCAACTTAATGAGTAAATTTCCACGGTACCTTCCTCTGGTACAGGAAGAGGGTGCACCCTGATGTGTGAGCAGAAGCAGTCTCTTTTCTTTATGGATATTGTCGTCTTGAGAGGCACATCTTCTGCTTCATTGCTACAGCAATTTCCTGGGAAATGCAGAGAAATTGAGAGTAAGGTTGGCATCTTGCTTGCGGAAGACCATAGAACAATTCGTCATACTTTATTCATATTCAAACTCCCATTCTTCCTACTCACCAGCTGCCCAACAAATTTCATGCATCAAAAATGGACTTAGAAAGATGTTGAGCTTTGGTTTGCACTGAAAATGGCCCACAGTCAGGATTGGTGGCCCAATCCTGTTATTTAGCAGAGACATTAATATAAATGCAGTAAAGCACAGTCACCACACGTGATGGCCAGGGTAGACATCACAATGAGTATCTACACATACCTGAGAGAGGTAGGAGAGGGCTCCATTCCTCCATTTCCTGTTCTCACATGTGAACGTGTTAATATGTTGTGCTCATTTGTGTGCTAGGATGGGGTTAAAAGTGATGTACTAAAAGTGAAACCTTGAGAACAATAAATGTTGGGTGCTTCACAATTGCTCTGTAAGTGTTATGTTACTGCATGTCTGCAGAAGGAGCTAGACACATGATAACACTTGACTTGAGAGAGACTTGGAGGGCAGCACCATGTCAGAGGGTGGAAGCTCACTCTCTTGCCTTCCCATGGGAATTATTCTCTACAACTCAGAGAGTACATGTATTATCTACTCCTGTCAACCCCATGTCAGCACTGTTGGGAGGGCAAGTACAGGCTATCACTCATATCTTACAATGGTGGACACAGTAACTTAGGAACAGGAAGTGACCTGAATGGAGTGTCCGCCATGATGTGTGATGAATCCTGGACAGCAAGGTACGTAGATCTCTGGGTCACAGATCCCTGGCCACCTGAGACCTGCCCAGGGTCTGTGAGGAAGTGCTCTGGAACTTTCAATCAAGAACTGTCCTCACTTTCAGACATCTTCCTGTCCCAAGGTTTCTTTGGGAGACAGTGGGTTCTGGGCAGGAGGGGTCTGTGCTAGGAGAATAATCTGAATCTTAACCCAGCCTGCTGTCTCTCTGATTCAGTTCCTGACAGAAAATACGGTGCAGTTTTCCCAAATCAAGCCCCAATGGAAGACGAGGGAAGTGCACCTTTGGCCATCCTCCCCTATCTTTTCAGAAAGCTTACTCACCTAGGGCATTCCCAGCAGCCATTTGACCACTCACATGGACCAGTGGTCTGCTTGGCTCCAAAGCTGATTCAAAATTTGGACATTCCAGACCAAATGCCACACTAGGACTCAGACAAGAATTTACTTCCCTTCAACTGGCCAACTCTGGATGAGAAGTTCATGGGAATGAACAGGAAAGTTACCATCTGTTCTGGGGCTTGAGGATTGAATTAATTAAGCCTACAATGCTTAGAGTGTTACTATTGATCTGAGGAAAATCCTCAGGGGCCTGGAATAAGGTCTGGCCTAGAGCAAGCTTGGATGCAGTGGCTGCAGCAAACACCTCCTCGCTCCTTCCTTCCTCTCCACATCTAGTCTTTATTCTTAGGTCTCTTTATCCTATCTGGGCACTGTAGGTACATAAGGTAGACTCCTGTCTCTTCTAAGAGGATCTCCTTTTTGTGTACAGCCTGGAGACCCCACCCCAGGTCTCCCTTTGATTGTTATCAGACAGTCCACTACTTAGTTGCCAAATATTCATTCCACAGACCTGATGGCATGTTCCCTTCTCTGTTGCACTCCGGCATCACCCAGACAGCTCATGGTCCCTTCCATATCAACCCATGACAATACCCAAGAAATCCCAGCTTCTTTCCTTCTAAAAATGTCACGATTTAGACTACTCATATTTACATTCATATTTTAACATCTGTGTTGAGAAGAGTTGAGCTCCACTTCCCTTCCCTGTCATGTCTGTTGCTGGGGTGGAATCAAGATTCTCCTGACCCAGTGAGAGCAGTGTCAGTGTGTTCGCTCTGTGTTTACTCAGTAAGACTGTGTACATACTGGGCATTAAGAAACAGCACAGTTTTCAGTATTAAGGAAGATCTTTATGAAATCCAGCTCCGTGGAAAAATCAAAAGTAGAACTTAAGTATTATAGCAAAACAAGATACTACCTTCATAGAAATCAGTTGACAAATTGGGGGTGGAGATGAACACCAATAGAAAAGTTGAGTGAAAAATAGCCTACTTGAAAGAACAGAATTCAGTAAATGAATACGAACATACCTAAAGAATGGCAATTCACATTTCCTATCATGGGGAACTTTTCACCAGTGACCAAACTGCAACAGCTCAGCTCACACAGTGACAGTTGGGAAGGAAGTACAGGTGCATCATCACATCTCCATGGCGATGGGTCATCAGAGAACTTCCAGAGTGAAGGCACCTCTACATTCTGTGGTTCCAGCTTGCTCCTGTCTGGCCTAGTGTGTGTCCTCATGGGCAAGTGGGCCATTTAAGATGGTGTGTTTTCTTTCAAACCCTGATTCCTATCCCACACCATATTTTTCTCTGTTTGTGAAAACAGGGATAACAGAAAAAAAAATGTTTTGCCTTCTTATGGAGTTAACAGTGAAAGTTTCAGTTTGGAGAGGAATTAACGGAACATGTTTAGAATAAAAAGATTCCTTTCTTGAGTAGAAATCCCAGCCCATCCCATTTCTGCTATTCCTCATTAATGTGACACATTTAGATAAAACAATTTGAATTTGTTCTAGAGAAAAAGTGAGCATCAATAGGAATTCAATTTTAAAAAGTCATATTACTCTCTTGGAACATAAGTATCAAGTTATATCTTATCATCATCCTATATTACATACATTTACAGTGTATGCAACAATATCTGTACACTTAGTTAATTCTTCTGAACTCCTTGAATATTGTCACTAATGTGATACATATTCACTGAGAAATTAATAAAGTATCAAAATATTCTCATGCAAGTATTCAGTAAAAATATAATCAAGCCTATTTTTTTCTTAATCTTTTTCTTAAGGTGGTTATTTATTTCTTTGTTTATTTCTGTGTGTATTTACTTATTAACTTATCTGAAGATCTTGATATGGGGAGAGGGTATGAGGTAGAGAGAGATAGAGGGAGAAACCAAAGCATGCTCCATGCTAGCACAGAGGTCAACATGAGGCATAGTCCCAGAGCCCTAGCATTATGACCTGAGTGAAATCAAGATTCAGACCTTCAACATGTGGAGCCACCCAGCTGCCATTTGCTAAATGAATAATGGCAGATAACAAAACTATAGAATTAAATATGTGTTCTGACTCTTCATTCATCCTATAATTACCATGATCCTCACCATATGGTCATGAAAGTCAACCATAGGAATGGAGGTGAGCAGCTACACAAAACATGGAACAAGTGAATTTTATCACATAAATGGAGAGTCTGCCATATTTAAAATGCAGTAGGTACCCTTCAAGGAATAAAATGCTATGCGACAAAACTCTCCCAGTGTGGATTCATCCAAGTACCTAGAAGGAACCAACCTAATGGGTCATGAATGAGGTAGAAAACTAGCATAATACTCATGGTGCTTTATTTTCACCAAGGATTATCCCACTGAGGGTCAACTGGTTGGGAAAGAACTGTTAATATTACCTTGCTCTGAATAAAGAATGTTTTCAATTGGGAGAAAGCTTCTCTGTATCTAATAACTGGAGTAATAATGAAGTAATAAATGAAGAGTAAGTCAGTATATCTAGGTAAAACCCTCTGAAAATGCTTCTTGTGGTGTCACTGGTACATGGTTCAGTAAGGAAACAAGCTTGCTGGCACTGATCTGGAATCCTCTGGATGTGACTCCTTCTCATGTTTGTTCCTGGAAATGCATTTGGCTGGAGGACCTCAATGAGACCTCCCATTGGCCTAGGCTTTTCCAGCTCATGTAGGCTTCTTAAAGGCTGAGGGCTCCACAGGGTGGTGAAACCAGTGACCCAGCAGGGGCTCATGGAATTTTTCCAGCATAAACGTGAAAGTTACACAGCATTATTTTTAAGGTGCCTGTCCATGTCATGTAAGCACTAGTGTCCCCTCTGATCCCAGGGAAGGGAATAACCCCACCTTTCACTAGAAAGCATGCCAAAACAATTGAAAGCTGGTTTGTTACCTTGCCACATGGATAGACAAGGCTTACAGCTTACTAGCTGTAATACCATGCCAAAGTCTGCAGTGTAGGACATGTTGCCCTTTGGCACAGGGCCCAAGTGGAAGAACAGGTTGGGTTGAACTCTTGCCTACACCCTCATGAGCTGTTTTGGAAGGAAACACATTTAGAAATACTTCTGGAATGGTTATAAGACAATAAAACATAATGTGTATAAAGAATTGTTCAATCAGGGACTCATGTCCTCCACTGGCACATCAGGACCTGATCTCTCAGAGCCCCTCCTCATGGTTATATGCAATGTGCAGTCTCCACATATCAATTATGATGCAATGAAGCTAAAAATGAAATCACTACAATAAAAGCCAACATCAATCCTCTAGCTCTCTACTTATCACCCTCATGGCAAATTTCTGCCTTGAACTATAAGTTCTGAGACGATAGTTTTCAAAGTGTCTTTCCATTCTTTCCATGAAATCCTTTATTTTAACATCATATTTTATTTTATTTATTTTAATTTATTATTTAAGTTTTGAGAGGGGGAGGGGCAGAGGATCCAAAGCAGCCTCTGTGCTGACTGCAGAGAGACTGAGGTGGAGCTCGAACCCAGGTACTGTGAGATCATGTCCTGAGCCAAGTGAGAAACTTAACCAACTGAGACCCCTGGCACCTCTGCAAATCTTATTTTATACTTTAGGAAAAGTGTAATACTCTCTGAATAAAATATTTTCACATTTCATTTGGTTTCTTTAGACATTCTAATATGATTTGCAATATTAGTGAATCAGTGAACCTCAAATAGCAGACAAAATAGTTTTTCATTCCTATGCTAAAGTCTTTTGAGCCACACTAGGCCTCATTCTCTACCTTGGGCCTTCATGATGGAAGTACTTTCCACATTAATATAGGTGTTATATAACTTTAAGCATTCTATGATATGAAATAACAAATCCACAGTATATCATGGAATATAAACATTTGAAACAAAGTTTTTGTCCTTCCAATCCTTTCCAATATAAGAACCATTTTTTTGGGTTTGTATTCAGGCTTTCTCTGCCATTCACAAATGAATACATATTTGTCCATAATTATGTGAATTTTCTACCAATGAGATTAACTCATATATCCTGTTGTGCAAGTTGTCATTTACAGGAAACCATTAAGAGTATGTTTGTAAATTCGTAACAGTGACCTCACTCACGTGAAAATATGCTCAGTATTGCAATGCACACCTTAGAAGCAACTCATTGTGAACCAGGTTTTTTTTTTATTTCCAATTTTGCTATGTGAGAATCCTCTATACATTTGTTGACATATAATGAAGAAATTTCTTTGGATGAGGCTTCTAGAAGTGGGAATATGTAGTATCAGTTTGGAACGAATCTAGATGTAGAAGTATCCTGCATGAAGACATAATAGGTGATGATGGTCAAGGACACAAGAGGACATACCAGATGGATGGCGAATGTAAGTCCGTGAAATCCCATGCTGAGAACAGGAGGCAGAGAGTTGTCTGGAGAACAGGGCAGGCTTGAAAGCAAACAGGGATCATGAGAGAGTTTGGAAGAAATGCTACACAGGAAAATCAGGAGGAGGGAATGAATGAAAACATGACAAGGAGAGAGAGTATTCAGGAATGGTAAACAGCTCAGTCCCTGGTGGGTGGAAGGGAGGACAAATAATTATGATGCATAGAATCTATTTGGGGAGGCAAGGTGGGTGCTGTCACATGGTTTGAAACTGATTATGTAGTTAATTCCCTGCCTTATTTTCAAAAATTGTGGAGCATATAAAGCACTATGTGGGGATATCATAGTTTGGGTCACTTCTTGGCAATAGAAGGGGAGGGCCGTCCATGAACATGGGTAGCAAACAACACATAGGGTGTAGGGAGCATCAAATGGAAAGAGAAAGCATGGTAGAGAAAGCATGGAGTTGGAAAAAGTGGGACTTCAGGTCAGGGAAGTAGGGTGTGGAAGAGAAGCAACGCTGAGAGGGTGAGGGAGCCCACTGTCTTCTGTTATTTTAAGAGTTTAACTGTCACCAAGCCAGTTTATTTCTGAGTTGCTTGAAAGTCAAAAGGAAGGAAGTAGGGTGTAGAGGTACTATCACCTTCTGTCCAAAATGAGGGTGTGATGAGTATTCATGAACAGAAGAGAAACTACATTTGCTCTCTCTCTTACCCTGCAGGTTTCCACATTACCTGATACCCCCAGTTCCTCCTCACTTATTTAACATGATTGGTCGCCATTGTTATCATACTCCATCCCTTATACAGCCCCCAGTGTTAGTGCAGCTCCCCTCAGTAACTGCCCTGCCTCAGCAAATCCCCCATGCTGTTTCCTGTGCATGTGAATCCCCACCTGCCTGTGGCTTTAGGTGCCCATGGACCTGGGGACTAGTCGTGTTGTGAATTTAGGAGACTCTCTTTAGGGTGTCCCTACTTCAGACCCTCCCTGATCCTTCATTTCTTGGACACTGTCTGTAATCCATAGTTATGTCTTATCCTGTTTATAGTACATACTCACTCTTTACTCAGTGTCCTTCAAGTTAAAAAATATCTTTTATACTTACACAAAGTAAAATACAAGTTATAAGGTAGGCTACATCAGATTTCCTACTGCCTTTTACATGTTTTCACTATTTTTTTATACAAGAAAAAGTTCACCACTTTTTAAAAATTTGCATTCATATTCTTCAGTGAGTTTGCATTTTTTTTTAACAGAGACTGCACATGTCTGAAGAGGTTTACTCAGCAGTTTTACTTTTGTGCTGATATTAGAATCGTTTACGTTATTGGGCACCTGGGTGTCTCAGGCATTTGAACATCTCACTTCACTCAGGTGATGATCTCAGAGTTCCTGAGTTTGGGATCATGATCAGTTATCTGTACTGACAGTGGGGAGTCTCAAGGCTGCTTCATTCTGTGCCTCCTTCTCTCTCTGCCCTTCCCCAACTCTCTGTTGCTCTCTCCCTCACAAATAAACATTTAAACAATTACAAAAAGAATAACTTTCATTATTTTGAAATTATGAACATGTATTCTTATTTAATTCATATTAAGAAAATGAAGAGAAGTGTTATTTTATAAACTTTTGATTGTTTTTCTGAATTATCCTATCAGTATGGCATATTAAGGTAAATACCCTGAGCCCATCATAATAGATTTCATCTCTCACCTGAAAAACATCACTTCTTCTCATGCCACATTCTTCTAGTGATACTTACATTCATGGTGTAGTGGTAAGAAAGTGAAGAGAAATATTAAATAGTGCTTGTCATTGCAATTACCTTTGATGTTTTACCCTGTACCAATTTTAGATAACAGAAAGACATAAAATAAAACTATTTACTTTTTAAAACTTCGTCTGATTTTTGAGGAGGTAACCGTTCCTCATGAATTTTGGTATTTAAAAGAATATCATGGAAAAGAGTATGTGATAGGATAATATCCAGCAAGGAAAGTGTAATTATGAAGTACCACTCTTAAAAGCACATGCACAATGATAAGACAAAGAAGCTACACAAAATGCACACCCTCAGTAAGGCATGACATAGACAATGTGCCAAATTCCCACATGCTGTATGTGACACTATCCGAATAACAAAATACAAATGACACAATTCTGCTTCACTACCTCCCAGGGTTACACCACATATCTAGAGCTTTCCTGGAGGGAAAATCCAGGTCCATAAATGTATGTAGGAGACAGAATGGGAAAGCCAGCAACAGGCCTGAACGAACCTCAGAGGAGAAAGTCCCCCAAGTGTGAAGACACATGTCAGAATATGCGAAGACCTTAGCCCTGATCACAGGACAGGTAGGTTTCACACACAGTGTTGTGGGCACATGGGGTTCATGAGTTGACAGGAGAGCTCTAGAGACACCACGGTGAAGGGAAGAGAGGAGGGAAGGGGACATTTCACATCTGCCTGCTACAAGGGATCAGGAAAAACTGAATGAAGATACAACCAAACTCTCACTCACAATCAAAGCAAAAATCTATGAGATAAAAACTAGAAACATTGTCTACTTAGCACATAATATCATTTTTCATAAAATAATATAACAACCACTGGCTAAACTCTTGAATAAACTTGGGAGGATGCAACGATGTAGAAGATAAAGAGTGACAAGGAGATAATAGCCATGAGAAAACAAAGATGAAGACATGTGAAATGTAGAGTTATTTTATAGACCACTAGTGGAAAAATAAATCATGTGCACTTTGATAGGCATTGCATGAAAATTGGAGCCATAGAAATAGATGGGAATGGCTTTGCATTAGAGTGATATAAGTGACATAAACCTCACTTTCTGTATATTTAAAGACAGTGTTAGTGTTGTGGCCACAGAAATGCACACGTTCCTGACGTCAGGGAATGGAGTGCTTACAGTGATACATATCCTGTGATACAGTACCCATGAAAAGTACACAATAGCGAGATCACTGCAGAAAAGAAGGAATTGGAAGGTATCAAGTGCTGAGTGTCCCCCCTGAGTGCAGGGGGGAACAATGGCCTGACTGCTGGTGCCTCAGGGTTTCTCTGCAGGTGGTGGAAATATCAATTTTGTCATGGTGGTGGTGACCAAAACCCATAAATGTACTTAACTTCATTTAATATCTGTTACTTTAAATGTTCTCCAGGCCCTGGTACATGTGTAGTTGGGCTCACATGCATGTGCTCCTGGAACGTCTGTGCTGTCTCAGGCAACAGTGTAATCTAGGTATCACTCCCTCTTCCTCAAGGACAGGTCTCACCACAGAGAAGACTCCTGTATTGGAGCCTCCACAGAAGCTTCCTAATTAAAGAGCCTCAGAGATAAGGTCTATGGTCCCAGGGGGTTTTGTCTCATTTCCTTGCTATCGGAGAAACAGTGACTAACAGTCGATGTTCCCACTGCCATGAGAGAGAACACAGTGATAGTCAGTCTTGTCATCAGGCTGCAGCCCAGAGATGAGCAGAAGCCCTGCATTGGCTGAAATATCTCTGGATTCAGAGGAGCAGTTGGGGAACCAATATCCCAACTGTGTACTTGAGTGGGAGTAGTCATACAGGAGGGAGCACACGTGCACACAGGGCAAGCACTGCTCAGCACTGCACTGAGGGGATGGAGCCCTGTGGCCCAGCCTTGATTTGGGGCCAGAAGGACCTACCTCTTGTATCCACCATGGCATGGGTCATCCTCACCCTCCTCCATGATGTCACAGGTCACGTGAGGGGAGTTCTCACTGTCTCCACACTGACCAGCACCCACAAGCCCTACCTGAATCTTGTCCCTTTCAACAGGTGGTCACAGGCCTCCCAACTGCAGCCTTATGAAGAAATTCCTAATAAGGATTGAAAATGAGAAAATGGTAGGCAAGAACAGGAGGAGCGCTGCATGCCCATGTCTGAAGAATGTCATAAAGAATTTACAATCAAAGAATGCCCCAGGGGCTGGAACCAGGCCCTCCCAATATGGTTCAGAGACAACAGCAGGTGAGAAGGCGGATCCCCACACTCAGGCACCGGAAATGTGTGAAGACCAAGGACAAGCTGTTGAAAGAACATGGAGGAGTTCAGAGTTGATGTCCTGTGGGATGTGAGGGGCTCCCAGCAGCCAGCAGTGTGCCACAGATTCCCTGGGTGAACACAGGATGGGTGGCAACAGCCACATGGAGACATTTCCCTGTGACTATCTTCACTGTGTGTCCTACACTTGACTTTTTTTGAGTGTGTGTGTGGGTGTGTGTGTGTGTGTTCCTATACCTACAAACCTCAAAACACAGCCTGACAGCAATGCCATCAAATCAATATCTGAGAATGTACTCCCTCTCTGTACTTTATTTTTTCCATCTCATGACATGCCCTGAGTAGAAACATACATGAAGCTTTTGTCATGATACCAATTCCCCAAACCATTAATTCTGTAACAAAATTAAGGATTTAAATTCGATGCAAGTTATGCGACAGTAGGGAAACACTCAGACATTAAGGAATCACACATGGAAAAGTAATAATGAATGTGTCACCTAAATTACTTACCAATGAAGTAATACAAGGTTTGCACTATCTTGACAGGACTTAAAACACCTTACATTGCCATAGATGTACATTCTTGCCCTTCCCAAAGATAGGGATTCCTCCTGGGAGTGAGATTCTAAGAGAATCAGGCATATTGGAATGACCATATGTAGAAATTAGACAGGGACCTGTGAGCTGCAAAACCCAGGTGGGGCTTTCAAGTGCCTGCCCTGTGACCGGTAGAGGGTACTGTGCTACCGCCCTGAGGCCCCTACTCAACTGTTTAATGAGGCCATTCAGTCATAGGAACCAGGGCCTGTGTGTTGTGCTCTGTGATCCCAGCTGGAGACTCAGCAGCTGTGTCCCCTCTGTCCTGGCAGAGTCTCTTAAGCAGGTACGTGTGTGTTGTGTCAGCAGGTGTGTCATCTCAGGACTCTCCCCATGGGTGAAGACAACCCCCATCCACCTCAGGGTGTGGTGTCAGCTGATCTCCAGAACCAGGGCTCAGGAAGGTGTTGGCAGCTATTGAATGAAACCCATTTGCATGGACAGCCCCTCATGTGGCAGGGGATGGAGGAGAAAAGGAGGCCCAGGGCAACCCAGCCCAATGTGGGGACCAGAGGCAGGGTGACCATGGCCTGGACTCCAGTCTTCCTCTTGTTACTCTCTCACTGCACAGGTACAGCAAGGCCTTCAGGACACAAAGACATCCTTGAGCTTGTGAGAACAGTATTGCCACTATTTTTGAGAAAATTTACCATTTCTTCTCCATCACCCATGAATGTTTGTATTTTCTGGCTCTGTGTCCCAATGAGGTGACTCAGCCACCCTCCAGGTCTGCAACCCTGGGATCCAAACCCAGCCTCAACTACATGCTGAGCAGGGGCTTCAGTGTTGGCAGTTATTCTATCAGTTGGTTCCAGAAAAAGCCAGGTTGGCCTCCCCTGTATCTCCTGTGGTTCTATTCAGACTCAGTGAGCACCACGGCTCTGAAGTCACTAGCCGCCTCTCTGAACCCACAGATGGCTCAGCCAATGCAGAGCTTCAGCTCATGTCTGGGCTGCATCCTGACGATCAGGCTGACTGTTACTGTGCTATAGCTCATGGCTGGGGAGCAGCTACCATTACTCAAAGTGTCTCAGATGATGAGGAAGGGAGATAAAATACTTGCTCCTTCAGACCTTGACTCTGAGCTTCTTTTCAGTGAGAAACTGATGTGGAGATACACACACGGGATGCTGTTCTACTGAAAGACCTGTCAGTAAACTAGGGTAAGAGTGGCACCTGGGTGGTTCAGTCTGTGAAGAGTAAGACTCAGGACTTCAGCTCAGGTCACTGTCTCACTATCATCAGATTGAGCCCTACATTAGGCTCTGTGCAAGGAGTGAAGCCTCTGTGGTATTCTCTCTCTCCTTCTCTCTCTGCCACCCCTTCTCAAAATTGAATAAACACTAAAAAACTGGGGTAAGAGACTCATGTTTGAATGTAAAGTGAGACAGCATAGGACATCCCAGGAAGACAGGGACAGATAAGGTGTCAGAGCCAACTGTACATCTCCATGGGGTCTGGAGATGAAAAGGAATAAACAATGTTTTTGAACCTGAACGTGATGCCAGTGAAAATTCATCCACATGTCACTTTCGTCATGTTGTTGTATGCAGTGTGATTTTGTGTCACTATTGATGTATCCACAGCTGACACAGTGACCATAACCCTGGTCCAAGACAGTGTCTTCTCTCTGAGCCAGCTATGCATGATCCTGGACTGAATCCTATAGACTCCCCCTCACAATACCCCTGACACCTTCCCTCCACTTCTTCCCTGTGTCAATCTGTCCCTCAGGCTTCAGTTTCTCCTTCTGATGCTTCAGGTATGAACTCCATGTCCACATAAGACTTCAGAGAAAACAGAAATGTTATTGTTGCAGTTTCTAGTCTCATGGTCCCATCTCTAGAGAGGATAATGAGCAGAAAAAAAGAACTGCATGTTTCCCCCAACATTTCCCTTCCCGGTTCTGTCATTTGACAAGACCTGGACTACTTATTTTTAAGTTTATTTAATTATTTTCAGAGAAAGAGACAGAGACAGAGTGCATGAGCAGGGGAGGGGCAGAGAGAGAGAGAGAGAGAGAGAGAGAGAGAGAGAGAGAGAGAGGAGACTATCCCAAGTCAGGTGTGGTGCTGCCAGCACAGTGTCCAATGTGGGGCTCTATCTCACTAACCAGGAGATCGTGAACTGAGCCAAAAGCAAGACTTGGATGCTTAACCAACTGAGCCATTCAGGTGCCCCAACACCTGGACTTCTGATTCTGCACATTGTTACCATGTCTGCTCTCATTTAGTCCTCAAGAAAACCTGTCCCAAGGGTAAAGTTTTTGAGATAATTGCCTTTAAATGCAAGATGCAAGACAGCTATCTTGCAAGATGTGCAGAACCAATAAGAGAAACATAAAGACATCTTGTCTGGTTTTTGATAACACACACACACACATACACACACACACACACACACACACACACACAGTATTCTCCTCTTTCTGAGGGTAAGTATCCTGGACTCGACAGTTTCTCCGGATTCTCAGTCCTACCAGAAGTCAGGGTCAACCTGGGCTCACCCAGACGTCCTCAGTGTCAGATTGTCCATCATCAGAAAACAATACAACATCGAGTGTGACTGCGATCCTGACACCAAGGCAGCCAGGACATGCCCTGAGAACCTGCTTTCCTGAGACAAGGCTAATGCTCAGGAATCCCAGGGCGAGTCCCTAACCCATCGTCAGTTAAGCCTCTGACCATCTTTAGGCTCCAGTCAGCACCTAAGGCCGATCAGTACATTGATTCTGGGACAGCAGCCTCAGAGTTGCTCCCAGAGACATCAAGTCTCATGGGGACATGAGACACACATGCCCTGTACACTCAGGGTGGGGCTGTCACTCCATCACCCAACACAGTGATACTTCCAGTCAGGCTGGATCTCTATTAATGTCTCTTCAGTCTTAACCCAGGGCCACAGGGCTTGGGACCTCAGGGACACATTATCTACACCTCTCAAACCCTGTAATGTGACCTTTGACAATAAACTTCTGGAACCCATGGGCTTTAGATAATAGAAAATCCATTCCTTCTTTCAAGGGTGACTGAATGAGCAATTGCTCTATCCTGAAGATGCTGGACACAAGTCATGAGGACTGTAGCAGTCCAATCCTAGAGATCTGTCTGTTAATCCTATCACTGAAATGGCTCTGAAAGTCATAGGAACAGTCCTCTCAAGAAGTCCAAGAGACATCAAACAGGGCTTTCCTCCCTACAGGACCAAAGCCATGATACACAATTTATGAGTATATACCTATATGTATGTCTGTATCTGTATCTATATAATTATCTATATCTATATCATCTATCTATCTATATGTATATCTAAATCCATATCTGTGGGCGCCTGGGTGGCGCAGTCGGTTAAGCGTCCGACTTCAGCCAGGTCACGATCTCGCGGTCCGTGAGTTCGAGCCCCGCGTCGGGCTCTGGGCTGATGGCTCGGAGCCTGGAGCCTGTTTCCGATTCTGTGTCTCCCTCTCTCTCTGCCCCTCCCCCGTTCATGCTCTGTCTCTCTGTCCCAAAAATAAATAAATAAAAAAAAGTTGAAAAAAAAAATTTAAAAAAAAAAAAATAAAAAAAAAAAAAATAAATCCATATCTGTATCTACATCATCTACATCTACAGCTATGTCTCTATCTATCTATCTATCTATCTAACAAGAACTTGAATAAAGAATCAAAGTATTCTTCAAAAACATTGAGATTCCTTTCAAAATAAAAATGTAAGTCAATCCTTTTCCATTCTGGTTCAATTGGTAATTTAACTAAAAATTCCATCCATATATCCCCTGCAATGAAAACAGATCTGGGAAAAGAATATTCAAGATTACACCTCCATCTTCATGACTACTCAGGCTCCTTGCTCTGGAGGAAGTAGCATAAAGACCTCAGTGGACTTTGCCTTTCCTTTTGATCCCCATAGCTGAGGAGCAAGTTTAGAGCCATGTCCATTACAAACTGCCCCACTATGTCAACCCTGTCTGTGTCCCACCTCCCAAGGGAAGTGACTGTGGTGGAGGAAAGTACCCTCCTGCTGAGGAGGCTACCCACACCAGGATGCACAGAACAGTCCCCTCTCATAAGGATCATGAGACCAAACCTCAGCCTCACTGAGACTATTGGCCAGACCCTGAAACAAATGCTAATACTGACCAGAAGACTACAACGTGCACTGAAATCAGCACTCTGGGAAGATCACTGCCTGGCTCTTGTTTCAGAGGCTGTGTCCTTCTGTGGTTTGTCCTAACCCTAGCCATGGTTCATGCCTTCAGGGGGCCCAACACTAGGGCTTAGAAAAGAACAGAATGCAGGCCTGTGCCCAGCACAGAATGATTCAGTGAGTAGCACTGAAGTTCCCCATGCCACTTCCAAGGCTGCCCACACACTCGGCTGGACCCCAAGCCCAAACCCTCTGACTGACAAGCACCCTGACACACACCCTCAACTAAGCCTTCCTGGAGAACCACTAACCAGCTATTGTTTCCAGACCTTTCTCAGAATAGGACCTAACCCTAACCCTAGCCTTTGCTCTGGCCTTAAGGCTCTCCATTCTTAGCTCTGAAGAATGAATGGACCTGAGGCCTCTGGCTGGTGCCACATTAGTCAGGGAGGAAGGCAGATGATCCCCATGACATTTTCATGTGTGGGATGGAGTTCCAGGAAGGAATGAGGAGCTGAAACATAAGCCTGTCCCACAAGAATGGCCAACCCCTGAACCCAACCTTACGCCTGACCCGCATTCTCACATGCACCCTCAACTTGTGGTGTGGGGGAGATCACTGCACTGCTCACGATTCACACCCTGTAACTGCATGGAACCGAATCCTAACCCTAGCTGTGCCTCTGGCTCTAAGGGGGTCCACCAAGCACATGTGAGGAAAGAAGTGGCTTGGGGCACTTGACTGGTGCAGAATTGCTGAGCAAGAAAGCCTTATGTAAACCATGACATTTCCACATGAGTCTTGTGCCGACAGAAGGAGATCCTGAGTTCAAACCTCTGTGTGGTCTACAGAGTCAGCCTGCCCTTGAAGACAGCTCCTAAGTCTCACTCATGCTCTAATAAACGCCCACCACTCAGGAGTCTGTTGGGAGCCTGCACTGCTGTTGGTTCATTCCCTTCCCCCTCCTACTACCTAAACATACCCCTAGCCATGGATCTGGATTCTAGGGGCACCACGCCCCACCTGTGGGCCAGGAACAGAAATGTTGCTCATGGTCACCTAAGATTTCTTCAGGGATGAAGCCAGAAATTCATCATGACATGTACAAGGCCAGATACACCTTCAGAAGAAGATAAAGGGCCCAAACCTGGGCCTTGCTGAGATGCTTGGACAGACTCTGGAGCCAAATGCTAAGTCTGAAAAAACACTATCACACACCCTCAACTCAGCCCTCTGGGTAGATCATTGCACAGCTGTTGTTTCAGAGGCTGTGTCCTCCAGTGGCTTGATCCTAACTCTAGCCATGGTTCTTTTAGGGGGCCCACATACTAGGTCTCAGCAAAGAAAATGTTCAGAGCCCATGTACTCACAGAATGATCCAGTGAGAAGCCCAGAAGTTCTCCATGTCACTTCCAGGGCAATGATAGGGCTACAGAAAGGGATTCTGAACCTAATATGAATCTAATCTTATACTTTGCCCACCTGACCAGCTCCTATTCCAACCCAGCACCTTGCTCACACTCCCCAGATCCCAAGAACAAAACTCAGTCTAACATGCACCCTGACCCTCACTGTCATCTCAGTGCTACAGGGGGAACACAGTCCTGATATTCATTCTCACCTTGTCTCCTCCTGAGACCTAACTATAACCCAAACCTTGGCTGTGGTCTTAAGGGTCCCCTGTCCTACCACTAAAGAAAGAATGGACTTGAGACCCTTGACCAGCATGACATTCATCAGGGAAGAATGCGGCAGATCACCATGACTTTTTCATGTCCCGATGGAACTCCAGAAAGGGATCCCCAGCTACAGCTGAAGTCTGTCCCTCACTTTGGGCCAATCCCTGAAGCCAAACCCAAGTCTGATCCACACCCTGACATGTGCTCTCAACCATTCCACAGAGGAGATCACTGCACGGCTCGCGGTTCACCCCATGCCACCCTCAGAAACCAAACCCTGTCCCTACCCATGCCTCTGTCTCTGAGGTTTTCCACCAAGCAGGTATGAGGAGAGAAGTGACTTGGGGCACTTTACTGGTGTGGAAACATTCAGCAGCAAAACCTGATATTCACAATGACATTTCCACACTTTTGAGGATTGTAACTAGGGAATGAGATCCAGAGCCCAAGCTTTCACCTGGAACAGAGTTAACCGGCCCTTGAAGCCAGCCCCAAATGCTCACTCGCACCCTTCCGGCTCCCTCCACTCAGACCTCAGTGGGGAGCTTAGCATTGCTGTTGGTTCATCCTCAGTCCCTTCCCAGGACCTAAACCTAACCCTAGTCATTGATCTGGCCTCTAGAGTGCCATGCTCCCCCTGTGGGCCAGGAACAGAACTAATGCTCATGGCCACCTGAGACTTCTTCAGGGAGGAAGTCAGAGGTTCGTCATGACAAGTACAAGGCTGAATGGGCCTGCAATCTATCATCTTCCTATGTATCTATCATCTATCATGTCTCTATCTTTTCTAGCTTCCTATCACTTATAGATCACATATCTTTCAATATAGCTAGCTAGCTCTCATCTACCTGTCACCTATCTATCTTATCCTTCATTCTATGCTTCTATCTATGTATCTATATGAATCTATCTATGTATCTATGTATCTATGTATCTATATCTATATACCTATCTATGTATCTATTATCTATCATCTAACATCTTATCCATATATCTAGTATCTAACTATATATCTGTCTATCTATCAAACTATATATCTGCGATCTATCATCTTCCTATGTATCTATCATCTATCATGTCTCTATCTTATCTAGCTTCCTATCACCTATCTATCACCTATCTATGAATGTAGCTAGCTAGCTCTCATCCACCTATCTGTCACCTATCTATCCTATCCTTCATTCTATGCTTCTATCTATGTATCTATATGAATCTATCTATGTATATATCTATTATCTATCATCTATCATGTTATCCATATATCTAGTATCTATCCATATATATGTCTGTCTATCTATCTATCTATCATCTATCAGAGAGATGTCTTCAAAGGAATGGACCCTTGTGGTGGTGGAAGTTTGGTGAGTCCAAAGTTTGAAGGAAAGTCTTGCTGGCTGAGGACTAAAGAGAAAGTTGCAGTTTGAATCCAAAGCCTGTCTACCATGGAACTAGGAAGTCACAGAGTTGCAGATGAAACCCAAGGTTAGTGTGCTAGAGACAGCCTCATGGCCTGTGAGAGGTCGGCCTTTTCTTTTATGCAGGCCTTCAAATGATTAGACAGGGTCCATCCATGTTGGGAAGAACAGTGTGCTTGACTCTATGTCCACTGGTTTAAATGGTAATCTCATCAAAAACATTCTCCTTGAAACATTCACAGTGATGTTTGAACAAATATCTGGCCCCTTGGCCCTGACAAATTGGCAACAATCAACCACACGTTTTCCTAGAGCATGGCTGTTCCAATTGGAGCAACCTCTCCTTTGCTCCCTCTTGGCTTGGCATCCCTCTGGATTCATTTAATTTGAGGACCTTGTGACCACGCTGCATTATTGTCATATCCTTCTGATTTTCCTCTCCTTGATTTAGCTCCCATGAAATTAGTTGGCACAGGAGGGAGGAGGCTTGCAAAAATGCAATCTTGTAGAATGAAGGTTGTTCCTCTGGCATGCAGTACTCTCTCTTTATGGCCTGTCTCTGAGGCCATTGGATCTCTGGCCACATTTGGGATTTCCATGCCTCTCTCTCCCACCTCTTCATCTGATTCACACAGTGACTTTCATGCCTGGGTGACTAGGTAACCCAACTTTTTCTTGGCAGATTGACAACATTTTACTCATCTTGGCTCACCTATGAATGTTTGTGTTCCCCCAAATTCATCCATTGAGATGCTAACTCCCAAGAAGATGATGTTAGGAGGAGGTGGCTTTGAGAAATTAATAGGTCATGCAAGTGATGCCCTCATAATTGAGATTAATACCCACTTAAGAGAGGTTCCTGAGAGATCCCTTGTCCCTTCCACCATGTGAAGACACAGCACATGGACAGTCATGTGCACCTTGAAAGAGGGCTCTCAGCAGAAGCTGTCCATACCATACCCTGACATCAGACTTGCAGCCTCCAGAATACTAAGAAATAAGATGATTTTGTTTCTAAGCTCTGCAGTCTGTATGCACCTGTGGGCCAGGAATCTAACTGGTCCTCATGGCCACCTGAGATTTCTTCAGTGAGGAAGCCAAAAGTTTTTCATGACAAGTACAAGGCCGTATGGGCCTGCAGAAGTACATCATGTGCCCAGACCTCGGCCGCTCTGAGGTGCTTGCCCACACCCTGGAGCCACATGATAAGCCTGACCACAACACTAACACACACCCTCAACTCAGCCCTCTGGGCAGGTCACTGCATGGCTTTCTTTTCAGAGGCTGTGTCTCCCAGGTGCTTGATCCTAACCCTACCCATGGTTCTGGCCCTCAGGGGGCCCATCCACTAGGTCTCAGCAAACAACAGAATCGGGGCCCATGCCAGGCACACAATGATACAGTGAAAAGCCCAGAAGTTCCCCATGTCATTTCCAAGGCAATTACAGGGCTACAGAAGGGTACCCAATCCTACCCCTCACCCACATAATCAGCTGGTCCCCTAGCCAAAACCTTCAGCCTGACGTTCATCCTGTCTCTTGCCCTTGACAGATACCTCTGGGGGAAACACAGCCTTGAGATTTGTTCTGACCTTGTCTCCTCCAGAGACCTAAACCTAACCTTAAGCCAAACCCTGGCTGTGGTCTTAGGGACCCACTGTCCTACCACTGAAGAAAGAATGGACTTGTGACCCCTGACTGGTACGACATTCATCAGGAAGAATGTGGAATATCACCATGACATTTTCATGTCCAGGATGGAACTCCAGAAAGGGATCCTCAGCTACAGCTGAAGTCTGTTCCACAAGATTGGCCAAACCTTGAAGACAAACCCTAAATCTGACCCACACCCTGACATGTTCTTTCAACCATTCTCATGGAGGATATCACTGCACTGCTTGAGGTTCGCCCATGCCACCCTGGGGAACAGAACCATGTCCCAATTCATGCCTGTAGATCTTAGGCTGTCCACCAAGCATGTGTGAGGAGAGAAGTGACGTGGGGCACGTTATTGGTGCCGAATCGCTCAGTGAGAAAGCTTGATATTCACAATAACATTTCCAGGCTTTTCAGGCTTGTGTCTGGAGAATGAGATCCAGAGGCCAAACCTCCACTTGGCACACAGAGTTAGCCAGCCCTTGAAGCCAGCCCCGAATGCTCACCCATGACCTATCAGGCACCCTCCACTCAGACCTCAGGGGAGAGCTTGGCACTGCTGTTGGCTCATCCCTGGTCCCCTCCCAGGAACTAAACCTAACCCTACCCATTGATATAGTATCTAGGGTGTCATGCTCCACCTGTGGTCCAGGAACATAACTCGTGCTCATGGCCACCTGATATTTCTTCAAGGAGGAAGTCAGAAGTTTTTCATGCCAAGTACAAGGCCATAAAGGCCTGCAACCTATCTATCATCTCTCTATCTATCTAACTATATATCACCTATCTATCTATCTAGCTTCCTATCACCTATATATCACATATCTGTCAATCTAGCTAGCTAGCTGGCTAGCTCTTATCACCTGTCAACTATCCATATTATACTTCTATCTATCTATCTATCTATCTATCTATCTATCTATCATCATCTATTATCTATCATCCATCACTATCGTCTTATCTATATATGTAGTATCTATCTATATATTGAAAAAAATTTCTTTAAAAGAATGGGCCCTTGTGGTTATGGGAGTTTGCTGAGTCCAAGGTTTGAAGGGGAAGCCTTTCTGGCTGAGGACTCAAGAGAAGGTTGCAGATTGATTCCAAAGGCTGTCTACCATGGAACTAGGAAGAGCCAGTGTTTCAGGTGGAACTCAAGGGTTGTCTTCTGGAGAGAGCTTCATGGCTTGTGAGAGTTTGTCCTTTTATTTTATACATACCTTCAACTGTTAGACAGGGCCCAAGAGGAAGCATTGGTAACCAGGGACATGGCCAGGTTTTGAGGCCAGAGAGATGGCCAAGATGTCCCAGCAGAGCCAGATGTCACCCTGACTCCCTTCTCTCTCACACACCTGGTTAAGGATGGATGCATCCAGAGTCAGGCCCAGACTTCCCCCAGCTCGGTGGTTGGCTGGAAGCTGGCTTCACCTCCCCTCTAGCTCGCTGGCAGTGGGAACAACTGAATCTTTGCTTTGATGGACCAACAAATCCCATGCCTGGAGCCCCGGATCTCACTTCCTGTAGGTTTGTAGAACCTACAACTCAGACCTGGAGAAAACACCTTGTTTGCAGTGGAGTCCAAGATAGCCCAGGCCTCGTCTGTCTCCCACCTGGAACTCCTCTTAGGTCTCTATCACAGGGTCTGCAGTAAGTTCTTAGCTGTGACTTTGGTTCACTAGCACATTAATGACTCACCAACCAAATGCCTTGACTTTCTTGACTCGAACCAGGATACTTGGTGGCCGAAATGCAAGATGTATCATGGCATTGATCCCAAAGCGCATTAATTGGCTCATCCTTAATTTTTCTCTTTGGCTCATAAAATTTTTGCCATGTGCTCATCCAACCACACTTGGGTTTACCTGAGTCTTTCACCCTCCCAACCCCATCCCTCACACATACACTAGAGATCACAGACACAGTGACAAATTCCTCACTTGCTCCTTGCAGGTGGTTGGATTTATGCATCACCTTCAAGAGAAGTCTCTTTGTGGGGCTCCTGGGGGGCTCAGTCTGTTAAGCACCCAAGTCCAGATCTGGCTCAGGTCCTGACCTCAAAGTCGGCGAGTTCAAGCCCTACCTTGGACTCTGCAACCACATAACAGACCCTGCATGGTATTCTGTGTCTCTGCCCCTCTCCTTTAGACACCTTCTCTTAAAATATGTAAACTTGAAAAAATCTCTTTGCTCCTACATACAGAACACAAACTTAGCAACTTAGAGTGCTCAAAATTCTGACTTTGAAATGTAAGATGGCGAGGGAAGAAAACAGCCTTTGAGTTTTACTTGCTTTTCAGACTCAATTTTGCTTTTCTGGCCATCACAAAGGGTCTCTGATGGTGGCTCCAGCCACGGGGCCCCACAGATGACAGTCGTCTCTCCACCTACAGGCCGCACAGCCCACCAGGCCCGGATCCTCCTGGTCTGGGCCTCCCTGCTTCAGGGTCCATGCATTAAGGCTCCCTCCTTTGGTGGATAAACCCAGATTGAAACCGTTGTTTCCACTGGTAAACCTTTAGGGTCCTAAAACCCTGCAATTACCCACTGACGATACCCAGACCGGTTCCCCCAGGATGACCCGGCCCTGACCTGCACACTGGCTCCCCAGGGTGGCCTGCTTCACAAGTGTCCTGAGCACAATCCCAAGAGCAGGGGAGGGGTTGGGGGGGGGTGAGAAGGCAGCTCTGGCTTCTCCTAATCATAATAAACCTCACAATTTCACCCAGAAAAGGAAGGGCCCCCCTGCCCCACCTGGTAAATGCAAGAACTCTCCAACCTGGATCCAGAGCTAGGCTTCCAAGGCCAAGTATGCTGGCTCCTGGCACTCACCATCTTGTAAACACATCTCTGAAATCACAGCCTTCACATGGGAAGCTCATTGTCTCCGTGCCTTGCGCGGGCAGTCCTGGAAGAAGTCCCAGGGGGGCAGGGGTGGGGGGGGAGCTCGGGGTTCCAACGAGCCGAGGAGCCCACCCAGGACAGCAAGCCTGGAGCAGGACAGTGTCCGCCCAGCGCCCGCCGAAAAGGCCCCAGGGCAGTGCGGAGCGACTTGACAACTCTGAGAACCTCCATGAAAGACCCCAGGATGGTTCTGCAGGACTTAAGGGCACGGAGAACCCTCTAGGTGGCCCACCATGTGGTCCGCGGGCCATGATGACTCGGAGAACCCCTCGAGGGCCCCTAAGACGGTGCTACGGACGCAATGGCTCTTAATGGTCCCTCACCCCGGCGGTGCCGGGATGTGACCATTTGGACACCCCTGTGATGGCCCCCAGGGCTGAGACATGAGACATGAGGGCTCGGACAGCCCTCGAGCCCCCCCCCCCCCGGGCGGTGCCAGGAAGTGACTGTTGGAACACCTCCCCGATGGCCCCCAGGGTTGAGCCACGAGACCTGATGTCTCCCACAACCCCGTGAGGGCACCCCCACCCAGGTGGTGCCGGAAAGTGACAGTTGGGACACCCCTGCGATGGCCCCCAGGGCTGAGCCACTAGACCTGATGGCCCCCACAGCCTTGTGATGGCACCCCCACCCGGGCGGTGCCAGGAAGTCACAGTTAGGACACCCTTAGATGGCCCCCAGGGCGGAGCCACGGGACATGAGGGCTCAGACAGCCCCTTGAGTACACCCACCTCCCTGGGTGGTGCCGGGTAGTGACCGGTGGGACACTCCAGTGATGGACCCCAGGGCGGAACTGAGAAACCTGATGTCTCAGACACCCGCGTGAGGGCACCCAGGGCAGAGCCCCGAAATCTGATGGCTCCAGAAACCCCCAAGAAGACCCTCACCCCATGGCTGTACCTGGAGATTTGAGGGCTCCGAAGCCCAGGCTCCTGCATAGACAGTGCCTCTGAGACGCTCTGGGCAGCTGCACTCACGAATGGCTGAAGAAGTGCGTGCTCCTCCTCCTTTATACCCCGCTGTCGGACCAGAGCGAAAACCACACCCCAAGGTCCGCCTTTTGGCCAAGGCCCTGCGGTGGACTTATCGCCCCCTCTGGATGAGGCGGGAAATGCAGCCCGGTGTTGCTGCGTGGATCTGCAATCTATTCCCAGATTTATTTTATTTTTTTTGGAATAAAAATTTTCTTTATTTAACATTTTATTATAATTTTTAATATAATGGTATTAAAATTAATATGAAAATAATGTTAAGTAATTAACATATTTAATTAATTAAATAATTATTATTAATCAATTAAATAATTAAAATTGAAACTATTAACTTAATATTACAAATTATTTTTTAATATAATTTATTGTCAGATTGGTTTCCATACACTAGTGCTCAACACTAGTGCCCCAACAAGTGCCCTCCTCCCTGCCCATCACCCACTTTCCCCTCTCCCCTACCCCCCATCTACCCTTAGTTTGTTCTCAGTCCTTAAGAGTGTCTTAGGGCGTGCCTCCCTCCCTTTCTGTAACTTTTTGTTTCCACTTCCCCTGCCCATGATCTTCTGTTAAATTTATCAAGATCCACATATGAGTGAAAATATATGGTATCTGTCTTTCTCTGCCTGGCTTATTTCACTTAGCACAATACTCTCCAGTTCCATCAATGATGCTGCAAATGGCCAGATTTCATTCTTTCTCATTGCCAAGTAGTACTCCATTGTATATATAAACCACATCTTCATTATCCATTCATCAGTTGATGGACATTTAGGCTCTTTCCATAATTTGACTATTGCTGAAAGTGCTGCTATAAACATTGGGATACATGTGCCCTATGCATCAGCACTCCTGTATCCTTTGGGCAGATTCCTAGCAGTGCTATTTCTGGGTCACAGGGTAGTTATATTTTTAATTTTTTGAGGAACCTCCACACTGTTTTCCAGAGCAGCTGCACCAGTTTGCATTTCCATCAGCAGTGCAAGAAGGTTCCCATTTCTCCACATCCTCACCAGCATCTATACTCTCCTGATTTGTTCAGCCACTCTGACTGGCATGAGTTGATATCTCAGTGTGGTTTTGATTTGTATTTCCCTGATGATGAGTGACATTGAGCATCTTTTCATGTGTCTCGTTGCCATATGGATGTCTTCTTTGGAAAAGTGTCTATTCATGTCTTCTGCTTATTTCTTCACTGGATTATTTGTTTTTCGGTGTGAAGTTTGGTGAGTTCTTTATAGATGTTAGATACTAGCCCTTTATCTGATAAGTCATTTGCAAGTATCTTTTACCATTCTATCAGTTGCCTTTTAGTTTTGTTGTTTCCTTTGCAGTGCAGAAGCTTTTTTCTTCAAGAGGTCCCAATTGTTCATTTTCGCTTTTAATTCCTTGCCTTTGGAGATGTGTTGAGTAAGAAACTGCTGCAGCTGAGGTCAAAGAGGTTTTCTCCTGCTTTCTTCCCTAGGGTTTTGATGGTTTCCTGTCTCACATTCAGGTCCTTCATCTTTTTGGAGTTTATTTTTGTGTATGGTGTAAGAAAGTGGTCTAGTGTTATTCTTCTGCATGTTGCTGTCCAGTTCTCCCAGCACCATTTGTTAAAGAGACTGTCCTTTTTCCATTGGATATTCTTTCCTGCTTTGTCAAAGATTAGTTGGCCATACATTTGTGGGTCCAATTCTGGGGTCTCTCTTCTATTCCATTGGTCTATGTGTCTGTTTTTGTGCCAATATCATACTGTCTTGATGATTACAGCTTTGGAGTGAGGCTCAAGTCTGAGATTGTGATGTCTTCCATTATCGTTTTCTTCTTCAATATACTTTGGCTATTCTGGGTCTTTTATGGTTCCATCCAGAGTTTAGGATGGTTTGTTCTAGCTTTGAGAAGAATGCTGGTGTGGTGAGGTCAGTGGTTCAGTCCTCAGCAGGAAAAGGTGGTCCTTTATATTCCCAGATTTAGAGAGAATGCATGGCCTGGCAACTTGAGGGATAGTAAGAAATGAAAATGAAACAGGTCAGCTTATGTTCATGGCTTAGCATTTCATTTTAATTAAAACACAAATCATAATCTTTTTTTTCCCTTGTGGTCCAGCATCTTAACTGGTGGATTACTCCAGATCAGCCAGGGGGTGGATTTGGGGGATGAAATCAGCACTTGACACATGATGCCTCCTTTACTGATTCACCAAGAGCCAGTGTGGTCCTTCCAATGTAGTCATTCCTTGCCTCACAAGGGAGGGACAGCCCAGTGCCATTTCCTCCATCAAAATCTGGCTGCAATGACTAATCCCACAAAACCACAGGCATCCTTCCAGGGGCACAAAATCAGGGAATTCTCCAGAATTCATGGATGCTGTGAGTTTGGGTCCAGAACACTGCAATAAAATGAATGCCACCATAAGGCGGGTCAAATGAATCTTTTGATTTCCTAGTCGGAATGATAGTTATCGCGACACTGGAGTGTGTAGTGCATAATAGCATTATGTTGAAAAAATAACACTTATACTGCAATTTAAAAGCACTTTTTGGTTTTTAACATTTCTAATATATTAATTTTGCTTTTGGAATAGAGAGATGGAGCACTGGGGGAGGGATAGAGAGAGAGAGGGAGACACAGAATCTGAAGCAGGCTCCAGGCTCTGAGTTGTCAGCACCAAGTCGAACACTGGGCACAAACCCAGAAGCTGTGAGACCATGACCTGAGTCCATGCTTAACCATCTGAGCCACCCAGGTGCCCCTTAAAAACAATTTCTTGTTAAAAAATGCTAACCATCACCTGAGCTTTCAGCGATAGGTAATCACTGATTGTAGATACCATAACAGATATAATAATGAAAAGAATATAATAATGGGCAAGAATTAGCAAAGCAGAGACTTGGAGGCAGCAAATGCTCTTGGAAAAGTGACCCTAATAGACTTGTTATTCCCACGGTTGCTACAAAGCCTCAATATGCACAAAATGCAGTGTTTGCAAAGCTCAATAAAGCAAAGCACAATAAAATGAGGTATGCCTGTGTTGGGTAAATTGGAGGGGGAGGAATTGTCCGCTGCCTTGATTGGTCACTTCAGACCCAATAGGGTGGAGGCACATTTTCGCTGACCTCTCCTGAATCTGCTCTCAGGGTAGGTGGTCACCATGGGAAAGAGAGAAAGTGGGAGGAGATGTTTAAATGTCTTCTGGAGCTGGGGTGCAGGGAGAGGAAGAATTCCCAGTAGATAACTGTGTACTTGCCCACTGGCTGTCCTTCTGGCCCATTTTTGTTTGCATCATGTGCTCCTCATTTATATGGGTCCTATGGAGACACTTCTGTCAGGTCATGAGTTGCCAGTACAGATTCTGACTCTGAAGGACAAAGGATTTTGGAAGTGTTTGTTTTGTAAGCTCTAGTCTAAACTCAGATTGGCTGAGACAAGTGAGACATCAGATTCCTTCTAAAGGTGAGATCCTTAGTTGCCAGCAGGGCCCACTGAGATCCCCTCTGGTGTGAACTGAGTTGTGTTGCCCATAAGTGCCTGTGTTGGATCCCTAGCCCCAGTGGGAAGGTATTAGGAGCAGGGCCTTGGAGAGGTGATTAGGGTGGAGTCCATGGGATAAGCAGCCTTATAAAGTCAGCAGAAAGTTTGCTCTTTGTTTTCTCCTTCTCAGCTGTGCAAGGTGTGTGAGCTTTCTCCAGACCCAAGCATGCCAGCATGCTGGCATCCTTATCTCAGACTCCCAGTCTCCAGACATTATGGCACCTTTTCCCCCAAACCAGAGGACCCTACCTCTGTCAGGTCCTAGAGAAATAATTTAGCTAAGGGATCAGTGAGGTGGGACCACAGACCACACAGAAGCTGCATGGATGGCCAGGAAATTCCTTCTGCCTGGCCTCACCCCTCAGCATTTGTGGGATGAGGATTGTCTGAGATATTGTGTGGGCCACCATGGGGAGTTCTTCTGCTGCCTGCTGAGTCAGCAAGAAATCTCACAGCATGGCAGGGAGTGCACTGCTTCACAGACCAGCCCCTTCACTCTCTGGTGATCCCATAAATTAGAAAGGTCTTCCTTGTTTCAAGTCTTAGGGTCCAGGTTCTCACCTGATGCACCAAGAGCAAAATCACAGTTTGGCAATTCCAAGTGTCAGGTGCTATCTCAAACCCCCAAAACTCTATGGATCACATGATTACCCCTTACAGTTCTTGGTACAGATGATATATCCAAAGCATGCAACAGGTTAAAATTGATCCCAAGCCATGTGGCTTTTAAGTGATTGCCAGGCAATCAGGCTTTTGGTGGCAATCCCATTCTGCACTGGGGTGAGTACCAGATGACCAAGGATGGCCACCAGATGACCTTAGCGTCTTCTTCCCAGCTTGTCCATCTGGGTTTACTTCCCTCCTCTGCATCAGAAGCAAAAGGGGCAACACTAAGCAGTGACCATTAAACAAGAGAAGATGTGTCAATTCAAGGTATGAAAACATATCCAGGGGAACATGGGTGGCTCAGTCAGTTAAGCTTCCGACTTCAGCTCAGGTCATGATGTCACGGTTCATGGGTTTGAGCCCCATGTCGGGCTCTGTGCTGACAGCACTAAGCCTACTTTGAATCCTCTGTCTTCCCTTCTCTCTGCCCCTCCCTCTCCCTCTCTCTCCCCCTCCCCCTCTTCCTCTCTCTCTCTCTCTCTCTCTCAGAAAACTAAACACTTACACCAAAAATAAAAACACCTAGCATTAGGAATCATGCATGTGCCGGCAAAGGAAAGTCACATGTATTGGGATCTTTGTGCTGTATGGAGACAGGACTCAAAGAGAACTCCAGATGTGTCACAGACCTGTATAGGAGAAATCACACCAGGCCACCTGAACAGGCAAGTGAGACTTTATTCAAGTTTCCTGCAAAGGAGACCTGGGAAGTGGTGGGATAGGAGGACACTGGGCTCACATTGTCCTACTGATCACTTAGATCCACCCACATCTGCTTAAATAACTCAGAAAACCTCCAGAAACCAGAAGAAGAGACTCTCAGAGGGAAGCGTACAAAAGAGGCCCACAGAAGAGGATAGGAAGGACAGAGAGATGGTGCGTGCTACACAGACTGGCAGGAGGGAGCCAGGGCAATGCAGGAGCAGCCCACTGGGCAAGACAGAGCCCTGGAAGTCTGCCTTGCAAAACAGAGGAGCCAGACTCCGTGAGTTCTGACAACCAGCAGGACTTAACATCTGGAATGTTAAAAGTCAACAGGTCTACTCTAGGGGAGAGCGGGGAGGGCGAGAAGACACCAGGAGGGAGAGTTGTTGAGTCCCAGAAGACAGAGCTCAGCTCAGAGGGGAACAAAGGTGCTGGCCAGCACCATCTCCCTCACCCACCCCCCCAGCAGAAATCCCAAAGGGAACCAGTTCCCCTCACCGAACTTGCTTGCACTGCGCAAACACCCAACACAGTGCTTCTGTGGATCCATCCCTCTGAGGGGACCACTGATGGCAAAGCGAGCTAAGTCTGCCCCCACCCCCCCCACACACACCACGCACCTTGAGGATCCACCCTCGCTAATACGCCAGATCCCATTGAAGAAGCACCACAAGCCTGGCAGTGTGCAATTAGCCCAGACAGGGGCCACACCACTCCACAGTGATTCCTGCCCCTGGGAGAGGGGAAGATAAGGTACACACCAGTCTGACTGTTGCCCCAGCAGAGAGCTTGGAGCAGACATCGGGTCTGACTGTGTCCCCGCCCACCAACACAAGTTACTCTTGACAGCATAGGGGAAGTGCCTACAGTTTTGGAGCCACTGAAGGGACTACCCAAGAAGACAAAACGCAAGAATTCTCCACACACAAAAAAAAAAAAACTCAGGAAGTAGCGACAGCTAACAAATTGATCAAAAACAACTTAACCAATATAACAGAACAAGAATTTAGAATAATAGTCTTAAAATTCATTGCTGGGCTTGAAAAAGGCATAGAGGATACAGAGATCAAGGGACTAAGAAATAGTCATGAGGAGTTAAAAAATGCTATAAATGAGGTGCAAAATAAAATGGAGGCAGCCATAGCACAGATTGAACAGGCAGAGGACAGAATAGGTGAATTAGAAGATAAAATTATGGAAAAAGAGGAAGCTGAGGAACAAAAGATAAAAAAAATCCAGGATCAAGAGGGGAGAATTAGAGCACTAAGTGATGCAATCAAACAGAACCATATCCGTATCATAAGAATTCCAGCAGAGGAAGAGAGAGAAAGGGGCTGAAGGTGTACTTGAACAAATCATAGCTGGGAACTTCCTGATCAGGGGAAGGAAACCGGCATTGAAATCCAAGAGGCACAGAGAACTCCTTTCAGACGTAACTTGAATGGATCTTCTGCACGACATATCATAGTGAAACTGGCAAAATACAAGGATAAAGAGAAAATTCTGAATGCAGCTAGGGATAAACAAGCTCTAACTTACAAAGGTAGAAATATAAGAGTAGTGGCAGACCTATCTACTGAAACTTGGCAGGCCAGAAAGGAATGGCACAAAATCTTCAATGTGATGAACAGAAAAAATATGCAGCCAAGAATCCTTCATCCATCAAGTCTGTCATTCAGAATAGAAGGAGAGATAAAGGTCTTCCCAAACAAAAACTGAAGGAATTCATCACCACTAAACCAGCCCTACAAGTGATCCTAAGGGGAATTCTGTGAGTGAAATGTTACAAGGACCACAAAGTACCACAGACATCACTACAAGCATGAAACCTACAGACATCACAATGACTAAACCCATATCTTTCACAAATAACACTGAATGTAAATGGACTAAATGCTCTAACCTAAAGACATAGGGAATCAGAATGGAAAAAAAAACAAGATCCATCAATTTGCTGTCTACAAGAGACTCATATTAAACCTGAGGACACCTTCAGATTGAAAGTGAGGGGATGGAGAACTATCTATCATGCTACTGGAAGTCAAAAGAAAGCTGGAGTAGCCATACTTATATCAGACAAACTAGACTTTAAATTAAAGGCTGTAACAAGAAATGAAGAAGGGCATTATATAATAATTACAGGGTCTATCCATCAGGAAGAGCTAACAATTATAAAAATATATGTGCCAAATATGGGAGCCCCCAAATATATAAAAGAATCACAAACATAAGCAACCTTATTGATAAGAATGTGGTAATTGCATGGGTCTTTAATACTCCACTTACAACAATGGATAGATCATCTAGACACAGGATCAATAAAGAAACAAGGGCCCTGAATGATACATTGGATCAGATGGACTTGACAGATATATTTAGAACTTTGCATCCCAAAGCAACAGAATATACTTTCTTCTTGAGTGCACATGGAACATTCTCCAAGATAGATCACATACTGGGTAACAAAACAGCCCTCCATAAGTATAAAAGAATTGAGATCATACCATGCACACTTTCAGATCACAATGCTATGAAACTTGAAATCAACCACAGGAAAAAGTCTGGAAAACCCCCAAAAACATGGAGGTTAAAGAACACCCTACTAAAGAATGAATGGGTCAACCAGGCAATTAGAGAAGAAATTTAAAAATACATGGAAACAAATGAAAATGGAAAGAACTACAATCCAAATGCTTTGGGATGCAGCAAAGGCATTTCTGAGAGGAAAATACATTGCAATCCAGGCCTACCTCAAGAAACAAGAAAAATCCCAAATACAAAATCTAACAGCACACCTAAAAGAAATAGAAGCAGAACAGCAAGTCACCCCAAATCCAGCAGAAGAAGAGAAATAATAAAGATCAGAGCAGAAATAAACAACATAGAATATAAAAAAAACTGTATAGCAGATCAATGAAACCAAGAGTTGGTTTTTTGAAAAAATAAACAAATTTGATAAACCTCTAGTTCCTCAAAAAACTAAAAATAGAACTACCCTACGACCCAGCAATTGCACTACTAGGCATTTATCCACACATTACAGGTGTGCTGTTTAGAAGGGACACATGCACCCCCATGTTTATAGCAGCACTATCAACAATAGCCAAAGTATGGAAAGAGCCGAAATGTCCATTGATGGATGTATGGATAAAGAAAATGTGGTAGGGGTGCCTGGGTGGCTTGGTCGGTTAAGCGTCCGACTTCGGCTCAGGTCATGATCTCACGGTCCGTGAGTTCAAGCCCCGCATCAGGCTCTGTGCTGACAGCTCAGAGCCTGGAGCCTGTTTCAAATTCTGTGTCTCCCTCTCTCTCTGCTCCTCCCCTGTTCATGCTCTGTCTCTCTCTGTCTCAAAAAAAAATAAATAAACGTCAAAAAAAGAAAATGTGGTATATATATACACACACACACACACACACACACACACACAATGGAGTATTACTCAGCAATAAAAAAAATGAAATCTTACCATTTGGAGCTATGTGGATGGAACTGGAGGGTATTATGCTAAGTGAAATTAGTCAGAGAAAGACAAAAATCATATGACATCACTCATATGAGGACTTTAAGAGACAAAACAGATGAACATAAGGGAAGGGAAACAAAAATAATATAAAAACAGGGAGGGGGACAAAACGGAAGAGACTCATAAATATGGAGAACAAACTGAGGTTGCCTAGAGGGGTTGTGGGAAGGGGGATGGGCTCAAAGGGTAAGGGGCATTAAGGAATCTACCCCAGAAATCATTGTTTCACTATATGCTAATTTGGTTGTAAATTTTAAAAAATAAAAAATATAATTAAAAAAATGATAAACCTCTAACCAGGCTTCTCAAAAAGAAAAGGGAGATGACCCAAATAGCTAAAATCATGAATGAAAATGGAATTATTACAACCAATCCCTCAGAAATAAAGCAATCATCAGGGAATACTATAAAAAATTCCAACAAACTGGACAACCTAGAAGAATGGAGAAATTCCTAAGCACCCACACACTTCCAAAATTCAAACAGGAAGAAAGAGAAAACTTGAACAAACCCATGACCAGTGAAGAAATGGAATCAGTTATCAAAATTCTCCCAACAAATAAGAGTCCAGGACCAGATGGCTTCCCTGGTTAATTCTACCAGACATTTAAACAGAGATCAACTCCTCGAGTTCACCCCATCTCAGCCTCGGGAACAGAACCCTGTCCCTATCTTTGCCTCTGGCTGTGAGGTTGTCCACCAAGCAGGTGTGAAGACAGAAGTGATGTGGGGCACTTTACTGGTTCAGAATGACTCAGAAAGAAATCCTGATGTTCACAGTGACATTTCCATACTTTTGAGGCTTGGGACTAGAGAACGAGATCTAGATGCCAAACCTCCGCCTGGCACACAGAGTTAGCCGTCCCTTGAAGCCAGCCCTGTATGCTCACCCATGCCCTATCAGGTGCCCTCCACTGAGACCTCTGGGGACAGCTTGGCACTGCTGCTGGTTCATCCCTGGTCCCCTCCCAGGAACTAAACCTAATCATAGCTACTTATCTGCCCTCTAGGGGCACCTCACCCCCCCTGTGAGCGAGGAACAGAACTGGTGCTCATGGCCACCTGAGATATCCTCAGGGAGGAAGCCAAAAGTGTTTCATGACAAGTAGAAAGCCATATGGGTTGCTACCTGTCTATCTATCTATCTATCTATCTATCTATCATCTATCATCTATCATCAACAATCTATCTTATCTAGCTTCCAATCACCTATCTTTCACATACCTACCAATCTATCTAGCTCCCTAGCTCTCATTAACCTCTGTCACCTTTCTATCTTATCTATATATCTAGCTAGCTATCAGAGAGATTTATTTAAAGGAATGGGCCCTTGTGGTTGTGGAAGTTTGGTGAGTCCAAAGTTTGAAGGGGATATCTTGCTGGCTGAGGACTCAAGAGAAAGTTGCAGTTTGAATCAAAAACCTGTCTACCATGGAACTAGGAAGAGTCAGTGTTGCAGATCGAACCCAAAGGTATTGTGCTGGAGACAGCCTCATGGCCTGTGAGAAGTTGGCCTTTTCTTTTATGCAAGGCCTTCAACTGATTAGATGGGGCCGACACACGTTGGGAAGAACAGTGCGCTTGACCCCATGTCCACTGATTTCAATGATAATTTCATCTAAAAATGTTATAATTTAAACATTCACAGTGATGTTTGAACAAATATCTGGCCCCTAGCTCTGACAAATTGGCTGCAATCAACCACACTGTTTCCCAGAGTGTGGCTGTTCCAATTGGAGTGACTTCTCCCTTGCTCCTTCTTGGCTTAGTATCCCTCTGGCTCCATTTAATTTGGGGTCCTTGTGACCACTCTGCACTATTGTCATATCATTCTAATTCTCCTGTCCTTGATTTACCTCCCATCTAATTAGTCACCATAGCAGGGTAGGGATTTTGCAAAAATATAATCTTGTAGAATGAAGGTTGTTTTTCTGTTATCTGCTGGGACATCAAGGTAAGCCTTTGTCCCTAGGCTTCGCACCTGCTGTGCCTCTCCCTGAAGCCCTTCCCCTAGCTGTGCTGGTCTCTATCCTCCACTCCTTCAGGTCTCTGGATGAGTGTCATCCTATTAGGAAGGTAATCCACCTTAATATGCAGCTTTCCCCCTACTCTCCATGTCCTTCCCTGTATAATTTTTCTGTTGTAAAATGTTGTAACTTTTACTGACTCATTTGTTCAATGTCTCCCTTCACCTGAATGACAACCACAGAAGATGGACGTTTTTGGTGTTGATTAAACAGCATGATCCCTAGTAGGAAAATATCTGGTAACATAAATCCTCAAGAAATCCATATGTTGCGTAAGAATGACCTCACACTCGTTGTCCCCAAACATCATTATGTCTAGTTAAAACTGACTCTGCAGCCCTCACTGGTACTCTCACACCCCCCATGTCCTATCTTTCTTCATGGACCCCCTTTCCAGGCTGATATCTGTTTCACCATCTCCCCTCAAGTTGTGGCTCAGATGTCACCTGCTCCACAACGTCTTTCTTTATCCTCACTTCTTTCTGTTCTCAAGTCTTCCTTACCAGGAGTCTCTAATGTGCCCTTGAGTTATTGTTGTACATGCCTCATTCTTCCTACCAAATCCTCATTTCCTGGAGACCAAACCAGCCTTCCTTTTTGTGGTTGTTTAAATCCTTTAAAACATACGCTCATAAGAGTATAAACTGTTAATGATAAGAAATTGTTCAATCTGTGGAAAAGATCCCCCCCCCCCCCGTGAAGATGGGTGGATGTAGGGTCATTAGTCTCAAAATTGGCTATTGGAGTAGGCTTTATGGTCTCAGAAGCATAGAAGATTCCCTTGCTGTCTGGTGCTTGTCCCTGGGTGATTAGTCCAGGAGACTCATGGCCCTGAGTGTGAGAGCCATAGAGGGGGTGGTTGGGAGTGTGGGTTCTGGATTGGTTAAATGTGTTAGAGAAACATGTGTGGGAGGAGAGTGATGGGGAAACAGGAGGCCAAGGGTGTCTCACATATGTCATCAGATGATCAGGAACAAGGTGTGTTTCAAGGTTAAGTGTGAACTCTGGTCTTCCTGGGCTGGAAAGTTGACAGCTTGACCCAGCCCCCATGGACTGGGAGGAATTGCCCAGAGGTCTCCAGAGCCTGAGGGTTCATAGGGAGATGTGAGGAGATACTAGAAGGATGAGAAATATCATTGCCATCCTTAGACCTGCACACCCACACATCTGACCTGACTTCTAGGAAGCAGCAGCTCTTACATATAGGACTGAGCCTGGGCATAGCAGCTGCTTTCCCTGGGCCTACTATGGCTTCTCTGAGACAGCAGATGGAACAGAATTCAAGGGATTCACAGCCTGAGGTGCATCCAGTTTATATAATCCAAGGATGAGTTGAAAGCAAAGAACTCTTTATTACTTGTTATAATTAAGGACACAGGGAGAAACCTCTCAAAAGACTGTGTCCCTGAGAGGTTAGTACAGGAAGCTTTTATGCAATGCATTAGGGGACATGGCACAGGGAGCTTACAGGTTCAGCTGTGATGCCCAGCCTGTCAGCATGCTACTGCATGCATCCTGTATCCCAGGATGGTGGATGTCTCTGCCCACAGGAGGAGATCTTAGTTTTATAATGAGCAAAACGTAACTTCAGGACAACTCAGGCTGGTGTTTTGTGCAGGTCCTCAACCTCCTGACTGCTCATTCTGGCTCCTATTTAGGGCTGTCAGGTAGACACCTAGCTGGGCTTCCCCTTGGCTGGAAGTGCTGGTCTGGCAAAACAAAACATATTCCTTCCTTAGTTTTGTTTCTTCTCCATCCTCCTACTGATTGCTTTCAGCCTTCCTATTGGAGTCAGTTCTCATTGTCTCCTAGCTAACACAAAGAGAACTCTCTACAACAAAAGCATCACCAGGTTGTCCTTCTGAAGCCCTTCCTCTCAGTCTGGGGGAATGTTCCATGACACCTAGGTGACCCCACTTAAAGCTCCGTGCTCCCTCACCCAGTGCACATTCATCTAAGCCTACTGTGTGCCAGGCTTTTCCAGACACCAGGGCACTACAGGGGTGAAGCAGGGGGAGGGGAGGGGTTTATCCATTCTCATACAGTGATTTAAGCTGAAACATAGGTCATTTTGGATCTAGTCAGCGCATGGTTATTGAGGGGCCTCCCTTGTCCCAGCACTCTGCTGATGATGAGGAGGCTGTGACATGAACACAGTGGGCTCTCCACCTTGATGACTACAGTTGGTTAACTGCCTCCATGTCGTCAGGCCCCTTCCATGGTGACTACTCTCCATGTCTAGTGGGTCATGACCTCTGACCCTATCTGTCACACTTTGTTGTCTGTGTGCATCTTGACTCAGCATACTTCACCAATGACTCCCCCTGCACCTCACAGTGTGTATCCCAAACAGACATTCTCTCTGGCATCACCATTTCCTCCTCTTGCTGAAATCCCTCTCTTCAAGGGAACCCCCAAAGGCCCATTCTCATGCCCCAAGGCCACCTCTGCTGAACACTCCGGTGTGTCCCTGGGTGGTAGGCAGTGTTCTCCTCCCCCAAAGTGTGAGTTTGTGTTACCAATGAACTGTGACTTCCTGGTCCAGTGCTGGGGTCATGTGTTTTGCCATCTTCATATGCTAGGGTGGGAACCCCTCCCTCACAGAGTAAGGAGGGGGTGATCACAGCAGTTGGCATCACAAACAGGACTGTCCAACCCTAGTAGAAGACACCAGGTCAGCATTCACTGTAACTGTTCCTTGTTGCCTGATTGGCTTTTGGAGTGGCCAGCGCTGCCTGGGATGGAGCCACTAACTGCTGGCCACCTTGTGTATTATCACCCTGCTCTATGTCCCACTGTCTCTCCCAGGTAATACCATCTCCTCCCATCACAAAGGCAAGAACTATTGCCAACTTGCCATAGTCCAGCAGGAGGCACCTCAGGACAGTCTGTATCTGGCAAGCACTCTGTGGCTCTCTTGCACCTAGTCTGACTTATAAATTAAACTGCAAGATGGGACCCCATGGAACACCCCCCCCCCTCTGCCCAGCTAAAAACAAATTAGTTAACACAGCCCAATGTAAGTTAACACAGGGTCTTCAAGGTTTGAAATTTATCATACCAGACCTACTTGGTGAAGGGTGATTATCCCGACTGCTTCTCCAACTTGGCCTGCTCTTAAGTCTGAAAAGAACCTGCCACAGAGTGAATGACTGCATCCTTAATGCTCTGGTTCCATCCACTGGGCCCCCCATGCCCAACATCCAATGTAACTGAGGTTACCGACTCCCCCTGATCAGCACCAGTAAGGAGTTTGTTACTAGAGATCTGGCTAATATGCTCTGTTCAATGCCTATTTCCACAGCCTCTTAGGCTCAGGTGACTTTCAACTCTGAAGAGACACAGAAGACTTTTCCAGGCTACTCGTGGGGTACCTCACCAACTCTGCCATGCACGGTCTTTGAAGGCAACATCTTAACTGCACGCACCTTTCTTGAGGAGCACAGGTCAGACATCACATTATGATGTCCTCCTCCAGGGAGACTCATGGGACATAGTCACTAAGGGAAAAATACTCAGAAAGGAGCTTGCAAAGAGAGGATGAGCCATTACTCTGCATGTGGAGCAAAGCCAGACATCTTGGCAAATTCCTAAAAATTATTTTGGTAAACTGAGGTCAATTGCATCCTTGACACTATCAGAAAACAGCCATGGACTCTCAGCACCCACACTGTTAATAAACTGTTCACAGAATTCAAAAAGGACTACAAGGTAGTCCTACTACTACCTTGTAGTCCTTTTTGAATTCTGGAGGAAACACAGTCCTCCTCTGCACATTTGACTTATGCCCATTTATGCTGTCACTTGCAAAGGAGGCTGCCTTAAATGAGACACCTCAAACAAAAGGCTCTAGAATCTGTCCAAATTAAAGTCAACAGGCATTGCCATCAGTGCCCTCAAAAATTCCTTCACTGACAAAGCATTAACTACATCTTCTTATGCTTCTTTGAGTCCTGGACCACATACCTGTAATGGACATATGTTGTCAAAGAGGCCCTTGGATGCAAGTAAATACCTTCTCTGCCTAACTTTGCACCCATTGAGCAGCAACTGCTAGTTACATACTGGGCTTCCTGTAAAGAGAGGCTCTCACAGACCCTGGCCTGTGACCCTCCATACCCAGCAGCCAACTGAGCCTTGGGAGGCATTGTTACTGATGACTCAATACAGGATAGAGTCAAACTTGGACACTCTGGCATATGCCACCACAGGAAGATGCCTCCTCTGTCCTTCCTTAGTCCCTTGCCAGATGCTACCATACCAGAGGAGGTAACCCCTCCCCCGGTCCTCCCCAAATCCCCTTGGCTATGTCGAGAGCCCCCTTGACATCAACCTAGTGAATAGCAATGGACTTTGTATACTTTATGGGTGATATGACCACCATACTACATCACGGAGCTCAGTGGAATGTTTATGTCCCTGATAAAGGACACAACTCAATAGTCAGCAAAAGTGGCAAAACTTTAGCCTGCCATTTTATCACTGGATGCTCTGGCCAGCAAATGGCTCCATCTGCACCTTTTTACAAACTCCTGGGCCACTGCCTAGGAGCTGTTCCAAAACTTTTATGCTAAGGAACTAAGGCACTCTTGCCTCAGAGATGCCCAAAATATAGGTCAAAGTCACAGAGGTCTCCACATGCAGTAAGGCCACAATACATGGCCTCACCAGGACACTGCTTGTCTCCCTTATTTTCCAACATTACAGGTCGTGGCCAGCCCTCAGTTTGCTCCTCAGGACACACAGTGCTGGCTCTACAGGAAGGACTCAATAAACTCCCACCTCCTCTGCAGATGCTAAGCAGCCAGAAGAATGGATAGGCACACTGGTCGCCTCAAACAACTCCTATTTAAGCTATAAAGTGGCATATAAGCCCCCAGTAGGATTTGCAGGTTGATTAATGTGGTATTGGTTTGATTTTTTTTTTTTTGAGAGAGAGAGAGAGAGAGAGGGAAGGGCTGAGGGAGACAGAGAATCCCAAGCAGGCTCAGTGCAGAGCTGTAAGGTCTCTGTACCATTGATGTGAGCAAAGCTGATCCCCTGACAGCCTTAACCTTGGAGACACAAAGCTACAGTGGCTGATCAGCAAAATTCCTGACTATCATAGGGCTGACACCCTGTAAGCCATCAGGCCCTTCTGTCCAGCTGAGGCTGGCATCACTCTACCCAATCAATAGCCCCTTTATTGTTTTGATAAGCAGTGGGTGTTGTATTGAAACCCATGTGACAATAAATTATATTTTAAAAAATATTCCCTTGTTCAGGGACTGCTTCACACCATCTCCTGCAACCCCAATTTAAACAGTTTTTATTTAATATGCACATGTTTGAGAAAAATAACATATCACAGAAGAGAGTCCTAAATATTTATGAATTAGAGTCAGCCAAACTGGTGGTATAGGGAACTCTAAAAATTCTTTCCTCCATAGAAGAACAAAATAGTAAAAAATGTCAAAATCCAATGTTTCAGAACTCTGGAAATTCACCAGACTTAGAGCAATGCAGGAGTATTTATTTCAAAAAAAATGCTGTATCCTCAGCAAGAACAGCCACATTGTAGTGTCTGTGGTGTTTCTGATGTTTTTACTGTGCCTTAGTCCCATGCCCTGCTCTCTGGCTCTGCAGAACCCTTAAAAACCAACAGCTTGGAGAGAGCAGAATGAGCTGGTGCTCCTTCAAAGCTGCATTCTCAAAGAACTTTCATTATTTGACCTAGAAGGTGGTTCACCAGAAAATGTCACACACAGACCATGTGTATTTCACCTGAAATATTTTTTTAACATTTACTTATTTTTGAGAGAGAGAGAGAGAGAGTGAAAATGGGGGAAGGGACAGAGAGAGGGAGACAGAATCTGAAGCAGGTTCCAGGCTCTGAGCTGTCAGCACAGCACCTGACATGGGGCTCAAACCCATGAGTGAGATCATGACCTGAGCCCAGGTCAGCAGCTTAAGCAACTGAGCCACCCATGTGCCCCTCACCTAACTTACAAAATTCACTTAGTGTAAAAAGCCTTTTTCCTGGGGGACATTTGTTGAAAACAATTACGGGCACTTCACAGCTGCCTAAGGCAATGGGTAACAGCTGGGGTAAATAATACAGAAACCAAAAGCCTAAAAGGAAAAGCTAGGGAATGAGATGCCTACATTTTGAAAACTTCCTAAAAGTTTCTGGGAATCCAGAAGGCCACTCATAGTGAGCTGAGCATAGGCTCAGGAAATAGTTGAGAAGGCTCGAAGCTCTAGCCTCCAGCTGATCTGGAGGCTCTACATAAGCAGACCCTGAAGGCTAAGGCAGGGCTGTGAATGACAGCACTATGTGCTGAAGGTGTGTCCCAACATGCACACAGAGCCTCCAGGCAAAGACTGGGGGACTCATCAGTTCTACACGTGGCATTCAAGGAAATCTCTAACCAAGCATTACCTCACCAGAGAGCAGAGCCCTGGGGGGAGAAATACAACACAGGATACAAACCAAAGAAGTCACTTGGAAAAGTCGCTAAACCAACAACCACTATAGAAAGCTGCAATAACCAGAAGCCCTGAGAAGGGGGGAGAACCTTATTTCCAGAGTCATCACGTTATAGAATTTTAAGCGTGCAGTTTTCAAAAACAAAATAGGAGGCATGCAAGAAAACATGATACTATGACCTATGCATGGGAAAAAAGCAATTAAGAAAAAATATCCTGATGAAGCCCAGATATTGGATTAACTAGACAAAAAACTGAAATCAGCCATTTTAAATATGTTCAAAGAACTTAAACAACCATCCCCAAAGAACTACATGAAGTACAAAAACGAAGTTGAACCAAAATGGAGAATATGCAGAAGGAGATAAGAATTATTTTAAGCAAGAACCAAATCAAAATTCTGGAGTTGTTAAATATAATGGCCTTAGAGGAGTGCAATGGTTGATCTGAGCAGGGAGATAAAGAACCACTGAATTGAAAGCTAAGTCAATAGAAATGATCCAATCTGAAGAATAGAAAGAAAACAGAATGAAGAAAACTGAACAAGTCCTCAGGGCCTATGGGATAGCATTAAGCACGCCAGCATGTATAACGGGAGTCTCAGAAAGGGACGAAAGACTAAAGGGGTCCAAAAGAATATTGGAAGACATAATGTACAAAAGCTTTCCAAATACGATCAAACTTCCATATTCTAGAAGCTCAACAAATTACAAGTAAAACACAAGAACACAAGTTACAAGAGATCCACCACAAGACACACCATTATCAATTTGCCAGAATTCAAAGACAGACAGAGAATCTTGAAAGCAGGAAGTGACTCTTCTTGCACAAGGGTTCCTCAGGAAGATTAACAGTTACCTTCTCATCAGAATCCATGGAGGCCAGAGGCAGTGGGATGACATGTTTCAAGTGCTGAAGGAGTAAGACCTTTGACCAAGAGTTCTGAAAAGCAGAAAAAGGATCCTTCAAAAATGAAGAACAAGAGATTCCCAGATGAACAAAACCCAAGAGAATGTGCCACTAGCACACCTGCCCTACAGGAAATACCAAAGAAAGACTGTCAGGCTGAAATGAAAGGACCTAGATAGTAGTTTGAATCCATACAAAGAAATAAAAAGCACTAATAAAGGTAACTGCATAGGCAAATTTTTTAAAAATGCATACATGCATAGTTGTTAGTAACTCTTTTTTTTTCTTATCCAATATAAGGCAACTGGATAATTCAGTAAGTATAAATCACAATATATGGGTACACACTATATACACATGTAATTTGTATGACAGGAGCACAAAGTAGGAGAGCACAGAGCTATATAGGAACAAAGTTTCATGTAGTAGTGAAATTAAGTTGCTGTTAATTTAAATTACAATGTTATCTAAGGTGGAAATTGTAATCCTCAGGGCAACCACTAAGAAAATAGCTAAGGTTTTTTTTTTTTTTAATAACAATGAAATAAAAATAATACACTAGAAAATATCCATCTATTACAAAAGAAGATATTAATGAATGATAGATGAACAGAAAGAAACCATAAGATAAAGAAAACAAGTGGCAAAATGGCAGATATAAATGCTATCTTATCAATAATTACATTACATATAAATGGATAGGTTGAAAGTAAAAACGTTTTATAAGACATATCATGCCAACAGTAGCCAAAAATGGGGAGGGGGGAGGGACTTTCCTAGCATCAGGAAAAATAAACATTTATACAAAATTGTTACTACAGATAAAGAAAGGCATTTGATAATGTTAAATGTGTCTGTATTATTAAAAAACGTAACAATTATATACACATAACAATATAGCCACAAAATACATGAAGCAAAACCTGACAGAATTGAAGGGAGAAATACAACTCAATAAAAATAGAAGATATCAACACTCTACTTTCAATAATCTGAACAATTAGTAGAATATCAACAAAAAAGGGAAGGCTTGAACACTATAAAAAATTAGATCATACATTTATAGAACATTCCACCGAACAACAGAATAGGTATCCTTATCAATGTATACAGAACATTAGCTAGTATAAACCACACATCATACAAAAAAAACATACAAAATGTAATAAAGTTACAAATAAATAACCGAAGAAAATTTGGGAAATTCACAAATTTGTGTAAACAACATGCCCAAATAACTAATGGGTCAAAGAAGAAATTACGACAGAATCATAAAATTATTTGAGATGAATTAAAATGAAAATATAGCATGCCAAAACATATGAGATACTAGGAATACAGTGCTTAAAATTTATATATCAAAAAGCCAAAAATAAAAAAAAGCTTATATTAATAAATTGATCTTTCACCTTAAGACAAATGAGAAAGAAGACTAAACTAAAAACAAAACAGTGACAAAAAAGTAGTAAACAAAAAAGTAGAGGATAGGAAGCAATAAAGATTAGAGTAGTAATAACTGGTATAGAGAATGGAAAAAACAGAGAAAATCAACACAACCAACAGTTGGATCTCTGGAACGATTGAGAAAATACACAAACCTGTAGCTAAACTGACCAAGAAAGAGAGAGCATGTAAATATTTAAGAGGGAACACTACTTCTGAACTTGCAAACTTGCAAATAGAAAAATAATTGTTTTTGTAGTGTAGTGGTTATCACACTCACCTAACAAATATAAAAATAATTATGAGGGAGTACTATGAACAATTGTATACCAACACAGAAAAATCTAGATGAAATGGACAATTTCCTAGAAACATACTAACAAACTAATCCAAGAAGAAATAAAAAATGTAAGAGACCTGTAAAAATTAAAAGATTAAATTAGCAATACAAAAACTTCCCCACAAAGTCAAAGACCAGATGGCTTCACTGGTGAAGTCTACCAAGCATTTAAAAAAGAATTAACACCATCCTTCACACACTCCCAAAGAAACTGATGAGGTGGGAACACTTTCTAAGTTGTTCTCAGAACTGTTTTGCCTGATACCAAACTCAGACAAAGACGATCTAAGAAAACTACAGACCAATAGAAGAGCTTTATGAATACACACACAAAAATCCTCAGCAAAATACTAACAAACTGATTTATGTGGCATATAAAAAGGCTTATACAATATGACAAGTGGGGTTTATCCCAGAAATGCAAAGTTGGTTCAATACATGAAAATCAATGTATTACACCATATTAATATAATGGAGGGAAGGAAAAAAAAACATGATTCACTCAATAGATCAGAAAAAGCATTCAGCAATATCCAACACTCTTTCATGATAAAAACACTAAAAAAATCACTAGGAACTTAAGGCAATTATTTCAATCTGATAAAGATTATCTATGAGAAACCCACAGTTAACATGCTTAGTGGTGAAAGATCGAAAGCATCCCCCTTAACACTATGGACAAGACAAAGACACCTGCTTTTGTCACTCCTGTCCTATTGCATTTTATTTGAAGTCCTAACCAGCACGATTAGGCAAGAAATGAAATAAAAGGCATCCAAATTGGAATGGAAGAAGTAAAACCAACTCTTACAGATGACTTATCTTGTGCATAGAACATTCTAATGAATGCACACCAACACACACACACACACACACACACACACACAGCTAATAAGTACAGCAAGGTTGTAGGATACAGGATCATTTTTTTAAACATCAGTTTTATTTCTATACACTAGCAATGAACAATCTAGTAAACTAAGAAAACAACTGTATCTACAATAGCAACAAAAAGAATTAAATACTTAAGGATAAATGTAAAAAAAAAAAGGTTAAAACTTTTACCCTGAAAACTATAAAGCAATGTTGAAAGGAATTTTTAAAAACCTAATAAAATGAAAAGATATTCTGGGATCATGGACTGAAAGACTAATATTGTTAAGATGGTGATATTTCTCAAACTGATCTACAAATCCAATGCTGTTCCTATCAAAATTACATTGACCTTTTTCACAGAAAATGACAAGCTAACCCTGAAATCCATGTGGAAATGCAAGAGCCAGAATTTTAAACAATCTTGAAAAAGAGAATATATTTCCTGATTTCAAAACTTACTATAAAGCCAAAATAATCAAGATAGTATAGTACTGGTATCAGAATCAAAATATAGATCAATGAAATAGAGTTGAGAGTCCAGAAATAAACCCATGCACCTATGTTCAATTGATTTTCAGCCAGGATGCCAAGAATATTTAATTGGAAGAGAATAGTCCCTTCAAAAATGGTGCCAAAATAACTGGATATCCATATGCAAAATAATGTGTTTAGACGCTTAGCTCAAACTATATACAAAAACTAACACAAAATGGCCCAAAGCCCTAAACCTAACAGCTAAAGCTGTAGAACACTTAGAAGAAAATATAGGTATAAGTTTTAGTGACTTTGGATTAGGTAATGGTTTATTAGACATAGTATCTAAAGTAAAAGCAACCAAAGAAAAATTAAATCAATTGGACGTTATCAAAATCTAAGTTTTGTGGGACACTATCAATAAAGTGAAAAGACAACCCACAGAAAGAGAAAGAATATTTGCCATGTAATCTGATAAGGGTCTAGTATCCTGATATGTCAAGAACACTTATAACTCAACAATAAATCCAATTAAAAAACTGGCAAAGGAGTTGAATGGCCAATAAGCACATTAAAAGATGCTCAACATCAGTTGTTAGGGAAGTGCAAGTCAAAAAGTCATAAGATGGCACCAAAACAGACACTCATATCAATGGAACAGAATAGACAACACAAAGATGGACCCAAAAATGTATGGCCAACTAATCTTTGACAGAGCAGGAAAGAATATCCAATGAAATAAAGACAGTCTCTTCAGCAAGTGGTGCTGGGAAAACTGGACGGCGACATGCAGGAAAATGAACCTGGACCACTTTCTTACACCATACACAAAAATAAACTCAAAATGGATGACAGACCTCACTGTAAGACAGGAAGCCATCAAGATCCTCCTGGAGAAAGCAGGCAAAAACCTCTTTGATCTTGCCCCCAGCAACTTCTTAGTCAACACGTCTTCAGAGGCAAGAGAAACAAAACAAAAATGAACTATTTGGACCTCATCAAAATAAAAAGCTTCTGCACAGCGAAGGAAACAATCAGCAAAACTAAAAGGCAACCGACGGAATGGGAGAAGATACTTACAAGTGACATCAGATAAAGGGTTAGTATCCAAAATCTATAAAAAAAAAAACTTATTAAACTCAGGGCACTTGGATGGCTCAGTCAGTTAAGCATCAGGTCATGATCTTATGGTTTATGAGTTCGAGCCCTGCGTCAGGCTCTGTGCTGACAGCTCAGAGCCTGGAGCCTGCTTTGGATTCTGTGTCTCCTTCTCTCTCTGCCCATACCCCACTTGTGCTCTGTCTATCTCTATCAAAAATAAACATAAAAAAATAAAAAAAAGAACTTATCAAACTCAACACCCAAAAAACAAATAATCCAGTGAAGAAATGGGAAAAAGACAGGAATAGACACTTCTCCAAAGAAGACATCCAGATGGCCAACTGGCTTGTGAAAAAATGCTCAACATCACTCATCATCAGGGAAATACAAATCAAAACCACGAGATACCACCTCTGTCAGAATGGCTAACATTAACAACTCAGGCAACAACAGATGTTGGCGAGGATGCAAAAAAAAGTGGATCCCTTTTGCACTGTGGGTGGGATTGCAAACTTGTGAAGTCACTCAGGAAAACAGTATGGAGGTTCCTCAAAAACAGAACTACCCTACGACCCAGCAATTTCACTACTAGGTATTTATCCAAGGAGTACAGGTATGCTGTTTTGAAGGGGCACAGGCACACCAATGTTTACAGCAGCATTATCAACAATAGCCAAAGTATGGAAAGAGCCTAAATGTCCATCATTGGATGAGTAGATAAAGAGATGTGGTATATAGTATATAATGGAGCATTACTCAAAATAAAAAATAATGAAATTTTGCCATTTGCAACTTCGTGGATGGAAATAGAAGGTATTAGACTAAGTGAAATTAGTCAGTCAGAGAAAGACAGATATCATATTACTTCACTCCGATGAGGACTTTAAGAGACAAAACAGATGAACATAAGGGAAGGGAAGCAAAAGTAATATAAAAACAGGGAGGGGGACAAAACATAAGAGACTCTTAAATATGGAGAACAGAGGGTTACTGGAGGTGTTGTGGGAGGGGGGATGGGCTAAATGGGCAAGGGGCATTAAGGAATCTAGTCCTGAAATCATTGTTGCACTATATGCTAACTGGGATGTAAATTTTAAAAAATTAAATTAAAAAAAATTAAAAAAAACCCCACATACGACACCACTTAACATAATGTTTTCAAGGTTCACCAATGTTGTTATATGAATGAGTACTTCATTCCTTTTTATGACCAAATAATATTCCACTGTATGGATAGAACACATTTGGTTTATCCATTCATCAGGTGATGGACACTTGAACTTTTTTTTTTTTTTTTTTTTTTTTTACTTTTTGGCTATTACATGAACATATGTATGCAGGTCTTTGTATGAACATGTATCTTCTGTTCTCCTGAATTATATACTTTGAAGGGGTGAATTTTATGGTATGTGATTTGTTTCTCTATAAAAAAATTCATGAATTATTTATGGAATAAGGTCAAGAAGCAGAATACTAGCAGCATCCCAACCTCTCTGAGCCCCTAACAATAACCTTTATTCCCTATCACAGGGGACGACTGTCCAAACTCTGGAAAGAATCACTCCTCACTTTCTGTTTCATCCTTAATTAGTGGTACCAACTAAGAGTACAGCCCTAAACAACAGTGTTTTGCTTACTTTGCAATTTAGATCAATAAAGCCACATTCCACGTATTCTTTCCAGGTCTGGTGTCTTTCACCTGACATGAAGATTCTTGCATTCAGCCTTGTGTGGAACTATAATCCATCTATTCTATTCCTGAAGCACCATCCCGAAGTACTCTCCTTTCCAAAATAAACATAACCTGATTGCTTTTTAACAAAAAAGTAATATTTTCATAAGAAATATAATTTAGACAGCACAAAAAGATATATATAAGAAAGGTTAAATCACTGACTGTGTTACTCCCCCCAAATAAATAATGCTAAATATAGTGTATATCCTTCCAATGTACACACACACACACACACACACACACACACACGCTATTTTTTTTAATAAACATCCTAGATCCTGGGTAGATTTAAAAAAAATTAACGTTTATTCATTTTTGAGAGACAGAGGGAGACAAAGAATGAGCGGGGAAAGGGCAGAGAGAGGGAGACACAGGATCCAAAGCAGGCTTCAGTCTCTGAGCTGTCAGCACAGACCCAACGCAGGGCTTGAACTCACGAACTGCAAGATCATGATCTGAGCCAAAGTCGGAAGCTCAAGCAACTGAGCCACCCAGGCACCCCGATCCTGGGTAGTTTTATTTAATAAAATGTATATATCCATCCACCCTTATTTTTAGCACAGGTATAATTTTTATGTAATTTCCCATGTCATCCCTGATAGCTCACCCAGTTTTTGGTGAACCTTTTTTTCCAGAGGATTTACAGACTGAGAAGAGCAGAGAAAAGAACACAGCAGGGACAAGTCACTAGACAATGTAACTCCTCACCATCCCACGCCCACCAGCCCCACCTCCCTGTTTCCAGAGGGCCAGGGGCCTTGCACTGTGCAGCAGTTTTATTAAGTCAGCAGAGATGCTTGGTCTGTGGGGACAGCCTGAGCTGTGAGCAATGAGTAAGAAGGACACAGGGAGGCTTCACATCTTCGGGGACACCCCTGAAGGTAGGAACAGTCTGCATAAACAAGGCTACAGAGCTGGGATGAAGGCAGGCTTTGCTCAGCTCAAAAAGGCAATACACTATGAAAAAACAATATAGGAATTACATATTCCACCATGACTGCCCCCTCCTAAAGGCTTTGCAGCAGCCCAGCAGCAGAACAGGAAATATGTGGCTACAGAGGTACCACCCTGGCTCCTGCCCTGGTCATGTCCCTACACAAGTCACCCTCTTTGGTTGGTCCAGGCCCAGGTCATTCATTCCGACTGAGACCCACACTCCACCTTCCCAGTGGCTTTCTTTGCCTAGAAGCTCTAAGCCTGAACCCTTGAGGCAAACAAACCATTCTTTTTAAAGTCACCACATGCTGTGCAGCAACACTGTTAAACTGAGTCAGACCCACATAGGAGGCCTGGACACAGTGGGGAGGCAGGTAATGGGGCCGAGTGGAGGGGAAAAGTCCCAGTCCTAGGACCACTGGGAGTTGATGTGGGAAACAAAGGCAGAAGAAAATGGCAGATAGAACTAAATTTCCTTATGACCTGCAGCCCATTGACAATTACTTGAGGCTGGCAGAGTAAAACCTTTCTCCAGGAACTCTTTACTGTCTGAATACTAATGCTTTGCTACAGGGAAACACAACTTTAGCTTATAATGGCTAGGCCTCTGCTATCTTGGGAGGCTTCAGCATATGAAAATCTCACTGGAAACTTCTCCTGGACTTTATCTCCCCCAGTCTCTCCTCATGGTCCCAGGGAAGCTCTTCCTGCCCATGGGTCTTGTCCCTGCACTTCAATAAAATCACCTTTTTGCACCAAAGACCTCTTCAAGAATTTTTTCTTGGCCACTGGCTCTACACCCTACAAACCCCACTATCACCTAAAAGCCTCATCAGGAGCTACATACAGAACTGTCAATAGGGTCTCAGGTCCCCATTCTGCTATTTTATGTGGCTCTCTTGGAGAAAAAACACTAAGTAGAACAGGGTTGGATGAGGGGCCAGTCCCTGGGTCCCTGTAGTCCCACATCCTTAATCTCTGTAAAAAAAATAGACACAGCTACCCAGGACCCATGCAACAGTCCTTCATATCCTTTACCCTCACAAACCCCGAGGTCTATCATTACCCCCATTACACAGCAGAGGAAACACAGGTTAAAGGGGATGAGGAGAGCCAGTCTCTCCCCCTGGGTCCTGGAGCGCTACTTGGCCTTCTCAAGAACTAGCAATGGCAAGGGATTTCTCTCCTGCCATTTTGGTTTCTCCCCACTTCCCTGAAAGGGTGGGCCTATGCCTGCCGACTCCATCTCGTTCTGTGTCCTTCACCTTGACCACACCTCCTCCCCTTGACTAATCCCCCCCTCACCTGCCTAACAGGACTCGGACCCTTCCCCAGCCAATTGGCTGAGGCCACAGCCATTACCTCACCAACTGCCCCTAGGCCCCAATAAAACCTTTGTCCTTTTTTTTTTGTTTGTTTGGTTTTTTTTAGATTAATCATTTTATTTTATTTATTTATTTTTTTAATATATGAAATTTATTGTCAAATTGGTTTCCATACAACCAATTCCCTGAGATCAGGAACACGACAGAGATGCCCACTCTCACCGCTGTTGTTTAACATAGTGCTGGAAGTTCTAGCATCAGCAATCAGACAACAAAATTAAATCAAAGGCATCAAAATTGGCAAAGATGAAGTCACACTTTCGCTTTTTGCAGATGACATGATATTATATATGGAAAATCCGATAGACTCCACCAAAAGCCTGCTAGAACTGATACATGAATTCAGCAAAGTTGCAGGATACAAAATCAATATGCAGAAATCAGTTGCATTCTTATACACTAACAATGAAGCAACAGAAAGACAAATAAAGAAACTGATCCCATTCACAATTGCACCAAGAAGCATAAAATACTTAGGAATAAATCTAACCAAAGATGTAAAAGATCTGTATGCTGAAAACTATAGAAAGCTTATGAAGGTAATTGAAGAAGATATAAAGAAATGGAAAGACATTCCCTGCTCATGGATTGGAAGAATAAATATTGTCAAAATGTCAACACTACCCAAAGCTATCTACACATTCAATGCAATCCCAATCAAAATTGCACCAGCATTCTTCTCAAAACTAGAACAAGCAATCCTAAAATTCATATGTCCTTTTGAAACTTGCTCTCTCTCCCCAGTATCTCACCGCTGCGTCGGTGCTGCGTCGGTAGGGGATTGAGCTCGAGCTAGCTCGAATAAAGGCTCTTTTGCTTTTACATCAGACTCGGCTCCCTGGCAGTCTTTGGGGATCACAAATTCTGGGCATAACATCCCCCTGTTGGATCCTCTGACAATTCGACCTTCCTTTAGAATTTGCCTCTCAAACAAGCTCCCTTGACCCCAACCCATGCTCTAGCTTGTACCCCACTTCTCTCCTCCCCTTCAGGACACAAGGAAAGAGACACATCCCCACTGTCTCTATGTCCTTGCCTCTGTGTTCAACACCCATCCGGCTGCTCCCTGCACATGTGGCCCTTGCCAAGGCCACCAGTTATCTGCAGGATGCAAACAATCCTGCAGACCTCAGTGTGCCCAACGTCTCAGCAAGATTCACTATGGCATGAGATTCAAGGACTTGAGAACTGCACCCTGTGGCCCCCATGTTGGAGAAATTAATAAAGTACCACACCAAAGATGGCCGATGGGACTAAAACAAACTCTGGTCTCTGGATTAGGGATCCCTCTTCCAAGTTCTTCTTGCCCTGTTTGCCACACGTGAAACGCCTCCCTCCCCCCACAAAATATGGAGGCTGACAACTATAAATTACCCTTCCCACTTGCATTTGGCCCTCAGATCTTTGGAGAAATGATCTCCTCTGAGACCACTGGTGTTAAATAAATCTTTGCTCCACCAAAATCTCCAAGTTCAGCTTGGTTTTTCCGCCAGCGTTCCAGCCTGGTTCCGTAACATCCCCACATCCTTGTCCCTGCGGTATGCCCCTCACTCTTCCTGCATGTGACTTTAGCCCCTACTCCTTTTCATCCCTTCTCCTCCCTCCTGATAAAGTCCAGTCCAGCCTTCACAGAAGGGTTGCCAACCATCAAGAAGGACGCCCTGCTCTCATTTCCAAAACTGGCCTTGCTTGTTCTGTCCCCTTCCTGCTACATCTACAGGAACTCTGACAAATACATTCCTGCTGAAGCACTTAAAACATTCCACCCAACTGAAACTGATTTGTTTCTCCTGGGGCTCCTAGTGTGTGCATGACAAGAAGCCCTTGATTGCTGAGGCATCCATATCAAAGTCAGCTCCTAGCAAACAAGCCCCAGAGCCAGGCCACTCACACCCATGAAGCTTCCCTTTTACCAAGTCCTGGGTAACCTAGATCACTGACTGCTTGAGTGATACTGTTTCTCCCTTCCCTTATCTTACTTCTTGCTCTCATGTTTTAAACCATCCGATAAAGATGAACCCATGAAACCCTAATTATCCCATTCCAATAAATGCAGAGCCCCAGGTCCACGCACCCTCCCTCTCTCTCTACCTGAGACTGCACTGTGTGACTGTTGCCCTCAAGTGTGCCATGGACCCTCCAGGACCTGTGAGTAATAATCTTGTTCTCCAAAGCTCCCTCATGATTTTCCTAAGGCAATTCGTACAATATAATGAGAACCACAAGGGCTGATCCAGCTTCAACAATGACTCAGGTGGGGAACCCACTGGGGGATCATCACAAGTAGTATAGGCCCAGCAGGCATACCTGTCCTATTGCATCACTGTGGAAAGGCTGAGATGACATCACACCCTTCTTCTTCCAGCTTAGAGTTGCCATATTTCACAGACAAAATGGGACATACTTATGCTGAAAAGTGAGTCATTGTGTCTCTGAAATTCTGTGTTTTATCTGGCAGCCCTTCCCAGGTTTCCATGCAAGCCTGGCTTTGTCCTACTCCACGGGTGTCCTGTCTCTTTTCCTGTGTGGCTTTGTAAGGGTTAAATTGTAGTGTAAGGCTAATGCTTAGCTTGAAAAATAACAGCTTTGTGTTGACACTGAAGGTTAAGAGATAACAGCCTTGCTTTACTCTAGTAAATTACGCTTCATACTCTTGTAAATTAGGCTTCACCAATTAAGGAAACAAAAGTTCAAAGAAAAGAGCATCAGAGACAGGGTCAAGGAGATCCACTGGTTGCAACTTAGAGGCAGAAAGTCTAAAATAAACACTTCATTAGGCAACTGTTTCTAACTCATCTGGCAACTGTTTCTAACTCATCTGGGAACTGTTTCTTTGTTCTGTTCCCAGGTGATGATAAAATGATGTGATCGGCTATAAAAACTCTACCCTGGCTGTTCGGGCCGCACTCTTATCAAGAGTGTTGGTTCTGATCCGTTGGCCTTGCCTCTCATTGTAATAAACTTTGTTGTGACTGTCATTGGTGCCTGTAGCATTCTGTTTCAGGAGTCATGTGGATGCAACATTTGGTGCATTGGCCAGGAAAGTTAAAGGTCTGAAACAGGGCCCTTTCCGCGGATTGCCCCACCGGGAAAGTTAAAGGTCTGAAACAGGGCCTTTTCCTCAGATTGCTCTGCCAACCCCTGGGAGAAGGCTCGGGATTGGGAGAGGTAAGGAATTCTTGGGACGCGCCATTTGAATGACTCAGGAGGGTCTGCCAGACGCGGCTATAGACCCAGAGTCAGGGATTCTACCGGGATGCTGGTGGACCCCATTCGGTTTGGTTTTTGTCAAGAAGGATCCTATTTTCAGGTGGCTGCCATGGCTTAATGGCCTTGAGATCTCAAACTTGTGTTTTCTTCGTGTCTTAATTGTCTTCTTCCTGTTGACTATCTGTGCATCCTCGTCAGTTCTGCCTATCTTTGTCATGGGTCAAAATCAGAGTACCCCCACCCCTCTGAGTCTCATACTAACCCATTTTCAGGATTATAGGAGAGCTGCCTCAGTTTTCGGCCTCCACATTAAGAAGACAGTCCTTCGAACTCTCTGCAAGGTGGAATGGACCAGCTTTCTGGTGGAATGGCCTCCACAGGGGACCTTTGACCTTACTTTGGTATATAAGGTTCATGATATTGTCTTTTCTAGGCACAAAGATCAAATCTCATACATTGGGGCATGGAGAACCCTCATCGAAAACCCTCCAGATTGGTTAAAACTTCCCCTTCCCCCTTGCCTCCCTAAAGTACAGGCTTTTACTACTCAAAGGCAGCCCATTTGGAGCTCAAAATAAGAATCTTGATGGGACTAAGCGGCTGCCACCTCTATCACCTGCACCAGAGGAAGAAGAAGAAACTTACCGCCCGCCGCCCTATATTTCTCGCTCAAAGAATACAAATCAAGATGCTTCATATCAGGAGGCAAGCCCGAGTCAGGACACTAGCCTGAGCCCATCTCATACCCCGTCAGGGACTCCCTTCCACCCCCCTCCCGCTGCCCTACTCCTTTGTCCAGGGCCACCCCTGCAGGGTGAAGTCTGACCCTTTATGACTTATGTACCCTTCTCCACTAGTGACCTTTATAATTGGAAACTTCAAAACCCCTCACTCTCAGAGAAACCCCAAACCTTAATTTCTCTTCTTGAAACTATATTTGTGACCCATCAGCCAACCTGGGATGACTGCCAGCAGCTCTTGCAGGTTCTCTTCACCACTGAGGAGTGAGATAAGATCCATCGTGAGGCCCTGAAATTAGTCATGGGGCCAAACGGGCAACCCACGGAGGATCCCGCTGTACTCAAGGAAGTTTTTCTTTCCTTGAATCCTGAAAATTGGCACCCAAACACTCCTCACAGTAGGCAATCATTGACCCTATTTTGCCAGACTACTGGGCGGTCTCCGAGCGACCATCTGCTGGCCCACAAACATATCTAAGATAACAAAAGTAATTCAGGAGACCAAGGAAAGCCCCTCAACCTTCTTAGAAAGGCTCATGGAGGCATACTGCACCTTTACCCCTATTGACCCTGAGTCATCTAAAAATAGAAGGGCGTTAAATCTGGCCTTTGTCTCACAGGCAGCCCTAGACATTTGGAAAAAGTTACAAAAATTAGATGGGTTTGAAGGAAAAAAATTATCTGAGTTACTTGAAATAGCCCAAAAAGTTTTCAACAATAGGGGTTCTCAGGAAGAAAGACAGAAAAAAAAAAATTGACTAGGGTGGTAGCAGCCGTCCTGGGCGCCCGTGAGGGAAGAGGACCCAGAACGCCCAAAGAATTCTGGTCTGGGCAAAAGAAAAAAGATAAACAAAGGGTTAAAGTGTCACTAGGAAAAAACCAGTGTGCATACTGCAAACAAGAGGGACACTGGAAAAAGGATTGCCCCAACTTAGCCCAACGCAAAACTCGGCCACCCCAGGTATCTGATGGGAGTCGATTTCGACTGATGGGGCCACAGCTTGGTGGCCCCTTCTGAGCCATTGGTTACTGTTAATGTAGGGGGCCAACCTAAGACCTACTTGGTGGACACTGGGGCAACATTTTCAGTTCTAAAACAAGATCCTGGCCCCACCAGGCAAGGGGCAACCCTGGTACAAGGAGCAACTGGGTCCCAGACTTGTTAATGGACCACTGAACGACAAGTAGATTTAGGCCGTAAAACTATTACACATTCTTTCCTAATCATGCCTGAATGCCCCTACCCTGGATTACTAGGTAGAGACCTACTGCATAAACTAACAGCTTCTTTGAAATTCACTAAATGTGGAATAACCAAGGGAGTTCTGACTCAGCGCCTGGGACCTTGGCGCTTATTTATCCAAACAGCTGGACCCAGTTGCTTCCGGGTGGCCCCCATGCATTCGACAAATTGCCGCCACCGCACTTCTAGTTAAAGATGCAGACAAATTAACCTTGGGTCAATCATTGTCTGTCACGGGGCCCCATGAAGTGGAAACTTTACTGCGGGCTCCCCCAGAGCGATGGCTGTCAAATGCTCAGATTACCCAATATCAAGCATTGTTACTCAACCAGCCCCGAATACATTTTTGTGCCCCCACCACCTTAAACCCAGCCACTTTGCTACCCGAAGTACAGAATCCCCCTCTGCACTTTTGCCCAGAAACCTTGGCAATGATCTCGTCCCTCCGCTCTGATCTTACGGACATTCCCTTACAGGACCCTGATATCAGCATGTTTTCAGAGGGCAGTAGTTTTTTGTTTCAAGGGCAAAGGCATGCCGGTGCTGCAGTGATGACAGATCATGAAATTTTATGGCAACAGACCCTTTCCCCAGGAACTTCAACCCAACACGCAGAGCTCATCGCACTAACAAAAGCCCTAAAACTCAGAAGAAACAAGTCAGTTAACATTTATAGAGACAGCTGCTATGCTTTTGCAATTGCGCATGTACATGGATCCATTTATCAAGAGCACGGTCTCCTCACAGCAGAAGGCAAGGCTGGCAATCATTCACTTCCCAGGACATCAAAAAGGCAACTCCCTAGAGGCAATCAGAAACCGCCTGGCTGATGCAGCAGCCCGAGAAGCTGTCCTAACTAAAAGTGAAAGTGCCTTGGAGCTACCGATCTTGACAGAGCCCTTGTTTCCACCAGAGCCCAATTACACTCCTAAAGATTTGGAGTGGATTTCCAGAAAAGGGGGAAGTAAGATGCCGGGACAAAAGTGGTTTCAGGATCCTGAAGGTAAGATACTCTTACCTACGGCACTCGGGCAGCACATGGTGTGTCAGCTCCACCAAGGGACTCATCTGGGAAAAACGAGGATGGTGGAATTAGTGTGTAAAAAGTTCAGGACGCAAGGGCTGGGAAAAGAGATTGAAGAGATGGTTGAAAGGTGTGTAAGTTGCACCCAAGTAAATCAGGGTGCAAACAGGAAGGTTTCAGAAGCTAAAAGAGATAGAGGAATCGAGCCAGGCCACTTTTGGGAAGTAGATTTTACTGAGATTAAACCAGGGAAATACGGATATAAATACCTGCTTATTTTTGTAGACACCTTCTCCGGGTGGGTCGAGGCATTCCCCACTAAATCAGAAACGGTTCAGGCGACAGTTAAGAAATTATTAAATGAAATAATTCCTAGATTTGGGCTGCCTCTGAGCATAGGATCAGATAATGGCTTGGCCTTCACGGCGCAGGTGTCCCAGGGTCTAGCCCGGGGTATTGGGAATAGATTAGAGATTACATTGTACATATAGACCCCAGAGCTCAGGTCAAGTAGAAAGGATGAATCAGACCCTAAAAGAGATCTTAATCAAATTGTCCCTTGAGACAGGCGAAAATTGGGTTGATGTCATGCCTTTTGCCCTTTTGCGAGCACGTTGTACTCCATTTGTCAAGGGATTTTCCCCTTTTGAAATTTTATTTGGCAGACCTCCACCTATCCTGCCGAGGCTAGGAGACAACGTAATGGAACAGTTGGAACAGGACCACTTGCTGGCTTCACTCATGGCCCTGCAACATGTATGAAAGGAAATAACCAGGGCCTTGAAAGAAGCCTTCACTCATCCTCCTGTTCTTCCCCAGCCTTTCAACCAGGAGACTTAGTCTAGGTCAAGAGGTACGAGCCTAAAACTCTGGAGCTGTGCTAGAAAGGACCACACACTGTGATTCTGACTACGCCCATGGCCGTGAAGGTAGATGGTGTCCGAACCTGGATTCATCACTCTCGGGTTAAGAAAAACTGCCTGAAGGTGGCAACACCCCAGACTGATAGAGATCCAGATAACAAATGGCAATGGAAGGTCCAAAGGCACCCAGAGGATCCTTTAAAGATAAGACTGATGTGGGCATAATAATAATTGTCTGGGTTTGTATGATGATAAGTGTGGGGGACTGTATGGAATTGCATCCCCTATCTTTTTGGCCATACCAATGGGAATTCAGGGACACTGTCACAGGGAAGGTGATAGCATCTGATACCTCTTCCACTGTGCCTTGTTTTTTGTTTGATTTATGCGACTTGGTGGGGGACTCATAGGGGACCAAAATTTCAAAACTGTAAGCGAGCAAGTAGACGAGACCTAGGCTACTTGGAAACTTTAATTTCTCGGCTGGAACACCAAGTAGACTCTTTAGCCAAGGTTGTATTACAAAACAGAATGGGACTTAATTTACTCTTCATGAAGGAAAGGGGCCTCTGCGTGGCCCTCAGGGAAATGTGCTATTTTTATGCCAACAATTCCGGAGTAATCCAAGACACTTTCAGTTTGGTCAGGGATAATCTTAGGACCAGGGAATGTGCCAGGGAGGCCAGCAATAATTGGTATCAGAGTTTATTCTCTTGGTCCCCCTGGCTCACATCACTGCTCACCGCCATAGTGGGGCCACTGCTATTGTTACTTCTCGGGTTAACTATTAGCCCATGCATTATCAATTGGTTAGTACAGTATGTCAAGAGGCGAGTTGGTAAAATAAAAATTATGATGATTAGGTCCAATTATGTCCCCTTAGTTCCTAATGATGAATCAAGGGATTGATTCACTGACAAGAAAAGGGGGAAATGTAAGGGTTAAATTGTAGTGTAGGGCTAATGCTTAGCTTGAAAAATAACAGCTTTGTGTTGACACCGAAGGTTAAAAGATAACAGCCTTGCTTTACTCTTGTAAATTATGCTTCATACTCTTGTAAATTAGGCTTCACCAATTAAGGAAACAAAAGTTCAAAGAAAAGAGCATCAGAGGCAGGGTCAAGGAGATCCACTGGTTGCAACTTAGAGGCAGAAAGTCTAAAATGAACACCTCATTAGGCAACTGTTTCTAACTCATCTGGGAACTGTTTCTTTGTTCTGTTCCCAGGTGATGATAAAACGATGTGATTGGCTATAAAAACTCTGTACCCTGGCTGTTCGGGGCCGCACTCTTATCAAGAGTGTTGGTCCTGATCCATTGGCCTTGCCTCTCATTGTAATAAACTTTGTTGTGACTGTCACTGGTGCCCTTAGCATTCTGTTTCAGGAGTCGTGTGGATGCAACAGCTTCTCCCTTTGATCTCTAACGCTGACACTCTAGACTCTCCTCACTTGTATTCTGTCTACAGGCTGTGTATGGACCTCCCCCAGTCCCATAGCCTGAAGTAACAACAATGAGTTACCTCCCAATCTTGTCTCCCAGCTTGGCCCTTACCCCGGAATCCAGACACGGACAGCCAACTTCCCACTCATCGGTCTGAGAGGGAATTCAGGCACCCTAGGTCAAAGGCAGAGCTCCCAGTTTCCCCATTCTGCCTCTCAATCTCATATTTCCCAAGAAAGGCACCACAGCCACCCATCCAGTCAACACAGGAGGGGCAAATATAAACAAAAAAAGCTTGGGGTACAGGAGGTGTGGATATAATCCTCTGGATTTTATATGTGCGTCTATATTGTTCAGATTTCTTCCTAATGGATGTGCACTATTAAAAAAAAAAAACACCTTTATTTTTTAGAGCAGTCTTAGGTTCACAGAGATTTTGAGAGGAATGTACAGAGAGTGCCCATATACCCCTGCCCCCAACATCCCACACGAGACAGAAGCATGTTACAATGTTGAACCCACACTGGCACATCATGATCATCCCAAGTCCAGTTTACAGTAGGGGTCACGCCTCTGTTGTACAGTCGATGGGTTTGGACAAATGTGGAGTGACATGTATCCATCATTATATCATGCAGAGTAGTCTCATTGCCCTACAAATCCTCTATACTCCACCTATTCATCCCTCTCCTCCTTTGGTGAACAAATGATTCATCATCCATTCAACAAATAATGTTTTGCTTCTTCCTTTTATGCGAGGCATTTTCTAGGCACCAGTACAGTGAAAAGCAAGAGAGATAAATGTCCTGCTCTCAGGAAATTTGTATTCTAGACGCAGAGCAGAAATAAACAAGAGAACAAATAAGTGAACAAGATAAATTCAATACTGTGAATTGACAGGGACTATCCTGGGAAAGTGTAGGGTAGGGTATGGATGGAGACCAAAGAAGGCCCTAGAAGAGAGGGTGACATTTTAATGAACCCTAAGTGATAAAAAAAATTCCAACTGTTCAGGGGTGCCTGTCTGGCTCAGTCAGAAAAGCATCCAGCTCTTGATCTTAGGGTTGCAAGTTTGAGCCCCATTCTAGGTGTAGTGATTACTAAAAAATACATAAATAAAACTTGAAAAAAAAAAGCCAACTGTGCAAAGATCTAGGGGAGGAGCCCTGCAAGCAGAGACAGCAGTGAGTACAGAGGCACTGAGTTAGGCCAAACTTGGTGCTTCCAAGGAAGGAAGGGCAAAGAGGGCAAGTCTGGGGTACATAGATACAAGAGGATGACAAGAAGGGAGGACAAGGTGGCCGGTCATGTAGGGTCTTACAAGTAGAGCAAGGAGTACATGCTTCTTCCTCAGAGTGACTGTTTGTGTTTTAAAAAGACAACTCTGTTGCCTCCCCCACTAAAAGGAATCAGGGTCCCTCAGTGACCCCAGATGACCCTCGTGAAGCCAAAGATACACCACAGTAATGCACAGACCATTGAGAAATGATAAATCACTGTCTTTTTAAGTCCCTAGGTTTGGCGGTGCTTTGTTATGCGTCAAAAGATAACTGATGATGTTCCAGTTCTGTGATTTCAGTTATACTCCAGCTGCCCTCCTCTGGGGGTGAGAGACAGTGCTGAGCTGAGGACTGCCAATGTGGGAGAAACACCTTAGCTGCCCATGACACTATGTACTTCAAGGATAGTTGGGTACATAACATCAAAACACTGGAAGTCCTTGTGAACTCTAACCTTAAAACAAGATGTATTTTCTGGGCCTGACACTTCTAAAAGTAGTCCAAAGCAATAAGACTTCCTCCTAACTTGGGGGGTGGGGGGTGGTGTCCCCATGTATCTCTGGCACTCAGATTTTCATCTCTAATACTCAGAACAGGACTCTTGGAGGACAATGAATCCCATAACTCAGGGCAGGAGAAAAATCAAGATGGCTCTGGAACATTCTGGTGTTGCTAGAAAATAAGATGCTTTCAAAGGTGTCAGAGGACAGTCTAAAATAACAAAGGATCAAAATTGTAAACAGACCACCACTGTGGATCTGTGACAACTTCAGCATCTAATAATAATACAGTATAGTTACCACTTCACAAGTTGAATCTGCAAAGGACCATGAGTTCATTATAATATCAAAACATAAAAGTTAAAGTAACACAAAATATATACAGCCAATAATGAATAAAATAAAACAGCAGACAAAATCAGTCACTAATTAAAGTCAACAAAGGAAGAGATACAGCCTACCCGAGAATCCTTCCTTTGTTGACTTTAGTCAGCCGGGCCCTTTGACAACTTGATCACAACTGCATCACTTCAGGAAGACCCACACATGCAAGCAGGAAGGAGTGGAAAAGTCAGACAGTGCTGGGAAAATCAGCAACCAGAGGAAGCATAGGAGAAATAACCCATCACCACAGTCACCGGACAACCAGGGACAAGGTAACCAATTTAAAAGAGGCCCAAAGGGGCGCCTGGGTAGCTCAGTAGGTTAAGCGTCCGACTTCAGCTCAGGTCACAATCTGATCTCACAGGTGTGAGTTTGAGCCCCAGGTTGGGCTCTGTGCTGAAGGCTTGGTGCCTGGAGCCTGCTTCACATTCTGTATCTCCCTCCCTCTCTGGCCCTGCCCCCCTCATGAGCGCTCTCTCTCTCTCTCTCTCTCTCTCTCTCTCTAAAAATAAACAAACATTTTAAAAAATTTTTAAAAAGAGGTCCAAAAGTGTTGACAAAAACTCGTGTCCTGGGTGCACCTCTCCCTTGCTGTATTTGAGAACTGAGACGATCCTGACAGTTATCCTGGGATTCTGACACCTGCACTCACCCTGTGGGGGTTTCACGACCCCCTTGCAGACTACAGAAGGGTTGTGCTCCCCATAACCACATCTGCTCAGTGAGCTGCCCCCTCCATCATGACTCCCCATCCGTACCCCAGATTCCACTATTCCTGTGCTGAGCTTGTCACAGCAAAAGAATTGCTTAGCCAGGCTGCCCAGCTCCCAAACTACAGTGGGTTATACAAGTGAACACCACTGTATGCACTTCCCATTGGGGTGGAGCTGGTTTCCTACCCCCTGAAACTGGGCTGGCCTGTGACTTGCTTTGGCAGGGCTCTCAACTCCTGCTCTCACTCTTGAGAATCCTGCCGTCGGCCCCGCATGTGCCTGAGCACACACTGAGAGGAAGCAACACAAGGACAAAGATGAGCCTTCCCAGTGCAGCCACCAGTGCCCCTGCCAGCCACAGATGCACAAGCCAACCTCAGGTGAACCTGGGCTGGTGCCCACAGTGCCAACCCGGAGGACTGTGACTGCACGAACAGCTTTCACCACAAGCCACTACATTTGGAGAGTAGCTTGTGACATGGAAAAAGCTGTCACACTCCCTTCTAGAAGGTCTGCTCCTTTCCTCTCTGCCTTTCATATTTTTACCCATTATGCAAGACCGTCTCCAGGGACACCTGGGTGGCTCAGTGGGTTAAGCGTCTGACTTTTAATTTTGAACCATGTAGTGATCTCGCTGTTTGTGGGATCGATCCCCATGCTGGGCTTTGCGCTGAAAGCATGGAGCCTGCTTGAGATTCTCTCTCTTTCCCTCTGTCTGTGCCTCCCCCTTTCAACCGCACAGGCTCTCTCTCTCTCTCTCTCTCTCTCTCTCTCTCTCTAAAAAAAGACTCTCTCCAGAACTCCTTCCTAACACCTGCCCTGCCTTGTCTCAGTCCTGCTCTCTCATTTTTTCCTGGCTTCGTAAATACAGTTCCTTTAAACCTGCACACAGTGGCTGTGTTCCAGCATCCCTTCTTTTACCCACTGTGATCAGGATGTGGGGAAGGACTCTTGGGTGAAGGTGAGCCAACCAGAGCCCTGTGGGTCCCACAATCACTGAATGGACCAGGGATGGACCTGGGACCCAATCATGCCAACCAGAATCTTCCCCCACACCCTTTTCTAACATAGTCAGTGGACACAGGGTGACTTCCCCTCTGGTTCTATGCTATCAGCACCATGCCCCATCCTCTTTACCTGTGGGCACCCATCCCACAGCAGCTGTGAGAAGTGGCTCCTGATGGTCCCAGGTCCCAGGGAGAACTCCTCTAGTCCATGGACACTCACAGCCAACAACTGTTGACAGAGGATGAAAGCCTGGCCCGTTGACCCCAGGGGTACACCTAAGAGCTGTCCTTCTTGCTCCAGAGATCCTATGTGTGGGTCAGGCTAGGGCTGGATGTCACTTGAGACCATGTCCTGTCTCTGTCCTCTCCTGGTCCCTCCAACCACCCAGGCTTCACCTGAGAATTCGCACTTAGTAAGCCACATGCACCCAAATTCCTGGTTCAGGCTTCACTGCTGGGGACCTGCCCTAGCACAAGCCCTTTTTGGTTATGTCAGTGTGAGCTGCAGGGTTGCTATTTCTTGCTGAAATAATAAAAACCAGTAAAAACGATATGGCTTTGCCTAAGGGTTTCCTTGCTTAGATGAACAGTGCCCGACTTCTCCTGGCCCAGCCCTGCCTCCCTGCCCCCAACCCCCTGCAGACCAAGTCTTCCCAGTGAGGGCTCTGTAGCACAATTTACCACTTTCTGTACAAAGTGGTCATGGATCAAGTCCTCTACGAAGGGCCAACCCATGGCAATGCAGTTTTCACCTTTGCTGAAGAAGATGGAGCTCATCCCATTCAGAGAATGGACAAGAATGCTGGCTTACAACCTCTCCCAAGTTACCAGCGGCCCCCCCCCCACACATCCCATCGGCCCCCGGTACCCCCTTCCTATAGGGAAGGGGAGGAATGTGTATGTCCTGACCTTTGATGGGATGGTGGGCCAGGCCCAGCCAGCTCTGGACATACAGGCTCCACTCATTCCTCAGTCACCTCAAGAAGAGAGATGAGTCCCATCCCTTGGGGATACCTGAGTCCACACTGCAGAGAGTGGAGGACAAGAGGGAGTCAGGGAGTGAGCCTGGAGGCCCTGTATGCAGGTGTGCTCTCTGGGGTGATACAGGAGGGGTCAGAGCTCATCCTCTTGGGGCTGAATCTGGAGGGTCTGTTAGCTTGGAGCAGGCAGGAGTCCCATGTCTTGGGAGGGACGGGGCGCCAGCTCAGGCCTGAGAGAACTCCTGGCAGGGGTCCAGAATAAGTCTTTATTGATAGTCTCACTTTTTCTTACATCATTTTCCTCATTCCCTTTAGTTCTTTGTCCAGGGTTTCCTTTAGATTCATTATACATCTTTTAGACGGTTGATTTAACATCTTTGACAAATAATTCTAATATTTGGTCTTCCTAGAGGATGATTAATTCCAAATTATTTTATTTTTTCTGTAAATAAACTGTATTTGCCTGCTTCTTTGTATATTTTACTATTTTTTTGTTCAAAAGTCAACATCTTGAGTGTTGTGTAATTCCAAAAATGTAATCCTCTCAGCCCTCAGTGATTGCTAGTTCTTGCTTGTGAAGGGTTGGATTTATCCATTGTGACTTTTCCAAACTTTTTTTTCTTTTTTTTCTTTTGTGAAGTGTCTGCTCCTCATTGTATGTAGTAATTGAAGTGTATGTTCTTTTATCTCTGTGATCAGCCAGTGGCCTAAATATGATTTTCTTAAGTGTCTGAATCCCAAAAGAAGGGGGGAAAGTACTGCCTTTTTAAATCTCCTGGGAGCTTCTTCAGCCTTTGAGGGTTAAAACTGTGGCTTCCAGCCTTCGTGCTGGCCCCTCAGTGATCAAAAGGAGCATTGGCACTAAGAACACACAATCTAGATGTAGGGAGGGGAAGGTCCTTACTGCCCACCCTGGCTCCAGAAAGCTGCACCAGGAACAAGTTCAGCTTCCCCCACTGCCTCCTACCAGGAGTATAAGGAGTAACACCCCACAAAATGCTGAAATTTGCTAACATTTACAGCCTCTTCATCATCTTCTTCCCTGGGTGTTGCAAATGTTTGACTGACTCTAGAGTTCCAGAATATTTGATTCAGACAATTCTGCCAGTTCAATAACTGTTTATGTGGAGGAATGGATCTTTGGAGCTTCCTACTCTACCATTTTCTTTCTGTATGTAGGTTTTTATTTCTCCTGAGTAAATATTTGAGAGTGACATGGGAAGTACATGTTTAATTTTTAAGAAACTGCCAAACTTCTCCCCAGCATGGTTTCCAAAGTACCACTTTAAACAATCCCACCAGCAGTGTATGAGAGTTCAGTTGCTCTGTATCTTTACCACTGATACGTATGGTCAGACTTTAATTTTAGATATTCTGGTAAGTGTGTAGACATATCCCATTGTCATTTTAATTTGAATTTCCCTAATAACTTGTGGTGTTGAACATATTTTCATCTGCTATTTTTTCATCTGCATTTCTTCTTTGGTGAAGGATCTTTTCAATCTTTTGCCCATTTTTACTTGGATTTTTTTTTTTTTGCCTTAGTATTGAAAGTTGAGACATCTTTATATATTCTGAATGAAAGTCCTTTATCAGATATTTTATTTGGAAATATTTTCCCCCAATCTGTGGTTTGCCTTTTCATTCTTTTTATTATTATTATTTTTAGAGAGTGAGAGAATGAGAGATTGGGGGAGAGAGGCAGAGGTGGAGAAACAGACAGAGAATCTTAAGCAGGCTCCACGCTCTGCACGCTCAGTGCAGAACTCAGTGTGGGACTCTATGCCACGACCCTGGGATCATGACCTGAGCCTAAATCAATAGTTGGACTCTTAACCGCCAGAGCCGCTGAGGAGTCCTAATCTTTTCATTCTTTTAACATACTTTTCAGTGACTATTCTTAATATCCTATTGATTATTACCAACATGTAGATTATCTCATTTACTTATCAGAAAATAGTAGAGGAGCTATTATTGCAGTTTTGCAGGTGAAGAAACTAAGGCTCAGAGTTTTCCACTTTGCACAAGATCACGTATTAGTAAGTGGTGGAACCATAGCTTGAAACTAGGGCCTTGTGAATCCATGGACTGGGCTCTTAACCCCAGTTCTAGATTAACACCCACAGTTTGGTTGTTGAGATGAAGTTTACTTCTGGTAAATGTTTGGCACCATAACCTCTGCCACTAGAATGATGCAAGTCTGCCAAGCCTCTTTCCATGCTCCTGCTTTTCCATCTTCTTTTCTCCAGACTGGTTGAGGAAAAGAAGGAAATGTGTGATGGACTGGAATTAGAAAATGAGGATGTTTACATGCCCACCACCTTTGGGGAATTCATCCAACTATTAGTGAGGAAGCTACAAGGGGGCAACAAAGAGAGTGAGTGCATCATTGACTATGTGAGTCCTGGGCCCCTCCACATGGGCTTGGCCCTGCAGACCTCTCAAACACATTGAGATCTGTGGATCTCGATGACACATGGGGAAAACCTGGGCATCCCAGAAGCCAGGGCACTCAAGAGCCCACCTTCAATGTCCCAAACGCTCCCTGGTAACCCTGATAGCCTGAGGCTGCCAGCACAGTTAGGCAAATACAATAGAAGAAATTGTTGTCTATGGGACAAATTCTGACCCCCCCCCAAAAAAAATATGAGAGTAGGATATTAAGAAGTGGAATTTACAGAGTACTTCCCTCCCTCTATGTCCTATAGTGTTTTTTTTTTCCCATTAGTTGCCTCCTCGCTGCTGTGGCTCTGGCCCCTGCCAGATCAGCCTTCCAGGATTCTAGTTTTGCTAGGGACCCGAAACCCTAGTTCTGGGACCACCACTGCCTCATTTGTCCTTCTAGTCTAGTGATGGCAGGGGCTTCCTGCTGTTATCAATCTCTGGTTTTACTCATCACCTCTCAGCTCTTTCATCACCTGTGCAACCAACTGCATGCATTAAATTCCTTTTGTTGAAATACCAAAAGAAAGAGAGAAAGGAAGGGAGTTAGGGAGCTAGATGGGAAGAGAAGGAGAGTCAGAGAGAATGAGGGATTGGGAACATTTTCCTAATAAGGGAAACAAGTGATCTTATACATTCAACTTGTATATATGGAAGTGTGATGGTATAATTGCAAACTTATTTTTAATTTTTTTAATGTTATATTCAATTTTGAGAGAGACAGAGAGTATGTGTGGAGGGACAAAGAGGCAGGGGGCAGAGTATCTGAAGTGGGCTCTGTGTTGACCATGGAGAGCCCAATGCAGGGCTCAAACTCATGAATCTTCAGATCACCGAAGCACCCCTGCAAGCTTGTTTTTAAAAGAAACTCTTGAAAAATCATCTTGAGGTGTCTTGGTAGGCTACGAGCTGCCATAGGAATTAACTTTGGGATAGTTTGTTTGGATCAAAAGCTGATGAAGAAAGTGTAGGTGGCCAGGATGGATACCAGGTTGGCCTTAGGATTGTGGTCAGATAACTGATGAACAGATTTCAGGAGAAGAATGGTGTTTCAAGGATGCCATTCAATCTGGGATTTCAGGTCTACAGGGAAGTGAGCGATGGGGTCGGTGTCATGTCTGGTGACTCACAAGTGTCTGTCTGCCAACTGGCACTTCCTACTTGCAGAGGCCGAGCAACCAGTCTGAGATCACACAGCGGGTAAGTGGCAGGACAGGGGTTGAAACCCAAGCAGCCTGACCTCAGATTCCGTGCTAATCATCGCTTCTTATTGTTCAGCTGTCACTGCCCACATAATAGCTCCCTGTGCTAAGGAGGACAACAGGACGGGATTTGGCTGAAGAGACCTGAGAAGGCCAAGGGGCCTTGAGCCCTGGCCCCTTGGCTATCTGCGTGTGTGTCTGTGTATGTGTGCGCGCCCATGTGTGTGCATGAGTGGTTATCTATCTGTCTGTGTTTCCTGTGTCTCTCTGTGAGTTCATATCTGTCACCAATGCCCCTTGTGAAGACTCCACACTGCAGTGAATCCGTGCAAAAATTCCCTTCCCAGGTGGAAAAGGCGGTGAACAAGCTGACCCTCCAAATGCTCACAGCTCTTCTTTGGGGGCGTGTTTGTAGATGCTGAGGGTGCCAAGACCCATGAGACCATCAACCCAACAGATGGAAGTGTGAGTGCACTTCCTGCACTCCCTCCTGCTCTCCCTCCACCTTCCCCCTCCAAGTCCTCCTCTCTCATCTACTCCTCCACCTGGTGTCTGGGGATCCTGGCTTAGGGGGTCTCTGCTTGCACACAGAATGGTTGCAGTTTCCAGTCCTCCCACAGGAATGGCCCAAGAGGAGCTGGAGTAGGGAGGCAGGAGGATACCAAAGGTCTGGAGCCTGCCTCAGAGACTGGGACCAGAGCTAACATCCCCCATGGAAGAAATGAAGCCATTCCTTCCACCTCCACGTGTCAACAATAACCTCAGCATGGACATTACCTTCTTAAATATGTGACACCGTATTGGTGGGAATTCTTCCTTGAATCCCATGCTTGCCAGACTTTCTCGACCTTGACCCTTTTATGTCATAACCCAGGATGCACATATTGTATTCTCACATGTATACACACACACACACACACACACACACACGCACACACACACACACACCTCCCTGAAACAACACTTACTCCTACAGATGCATCCTCAGTTTTCCATTCTGCCCTACCTATAGCATCCTTCAGGGCCTGCAGAAAACAGCAGACTCAAATGCTCACTTGAAGGGAGTTTAAAGAAAATAATTGACAAAGGGGTAGAACAGGTGTGGGGACACAAACAAGGGGAGTCAGTGCCCTCAGGCAGAAACATGACCTGCTACCACCTTGAGGCCCGTTTGGGGAATCCCAGAATGGAAGCTGTCTGGACAGGGTTGACTGGGTGCTGGGCCCTTGGGCAGGGAGGGTGTACCATGCCTGTGGTGACCAGCAGGGTCCTGGCCTTGCACCTCCCACTTCTCTCTCCTCCTGACTTTCCTTTGGCCAAGCCCAGGTGTCAGTAGGTATGGGACCCTGCACTGTAGTGCCTGTGGGCACTGTTGGAAACAGAACAAGGATAGGGGACCGGAATGGTCCTGCTACCTTCAACATGTAGACTATTTCACTTAAGAAATAGACTTTCTTCCTAGGACTTACCAAATTAATCATCTTCTGCTCTTGGTTTGACAATTTTAAGCTGATCCTCAGCCTCAAAGCTGCAGCTTGATTCTGTTTTCCTTTTGGGGACCAGCAGGCAAGTGAAAGAAGGGTCCTGGTATGGAGAAATGCAAACAAGCCTTTTCGAAGGTCCCTGTCTTTCCTCATTGTGCACACCCTTCCAGGGCCCTCCCATTCACCTGTTGTCCCCACTGACCCTGCCCACTTAGCCAGGGGAGCAGCAACATGAGGCATCTGTGTACACAGAGTCCAGGGAGGGCTTCATGGTGCTGTTCCACCATGGGTCATCTGCTAGGTATCCCTGGCCCAGGTCACCAATGTTGACAAGGAAGTGGCTGCCCCTAAGGATGCTTTTAAGATTGGATTGTGGGGAAAGATCAGTTCACAGGATTGAGGCCGGCTCCTGTACAGGTGAGAGCCCCACAACCTCCTGTCAGCTACCCCACCTTTTGTTTGGGTTGTAACTGCATGCTTGGGTTTTGCCAGGAATAATTTGGGGTCTGAGACAGGTTGTGTAACCAAGGCCTGAGACTCAGAAAAGGCTTCTCAGAGGAAGTGACTTGAGACTCAGAGGGATTTCACAAGGCACAAGTAGCCTTAAGTGAAAAATGTCCTCAGTGGAGGGAACAGTGTGATTAATGATGAGGAGGCACAAAACTGGAGGTGCTAATCACATGGGAGCAGTAAACTGGCAAAGCTAACAGATAGTCCGGGGCAGTCTCAGACATGTTCAACACTTCCCTGAGTGGACTGGAGCAGAGGAGGGATCAAGGCTACTTTATGTAGAAGCCAGTGACAGAAGGACAGGGTCTGTTCTTCCCACTGGTCCTTGCTCAGATCTCCCTGACTGTTGGAATCTTACATTTTCCTTTTTTTCTAAAACAGGGAAGGAGGGTCTCTCTCCCCTTAGCTTCATCAGAACTATTAGGGAAGGACATAGAGTTGATCTGCTTATGACCATGGGGTGGGAGTGTGGCCTGGAGGAAAGATACTACTCCCCTAGAACCAGGTGGTCCCAGTGGGGGAGGAGCAGTTGCTCCCCAAGGAAGTGGTGTGATGTTTTCAGTAGGGAGGGTGCTGCACAGATGAACTAATCAGTGTTGAAAAGCCTAGTGAACAAGCCAGTTTCAGGAACCTGACTTTTATGCTCCGGGTCCTGGGGAAGCTATCAGGCAGAGAGGCTGGTCATGATGTGGTCCAAATGTACTTGTCATCTGGTGGGAGAGAGGCTCCATCTTAGCCTTGCAGTCAGAATGTCATTTTTTTCCTATTCAGAGGCCAGAAACACCAGGACAGCCTCCAGCACAGGAAACCATAGAGAGGGGCTTGTCTATTTTCAAAATGGAATAGAGATGGTACAGGTTGGGGCAGGCAAGGGTGCACCCAGCCTGCTCTAACTCAAGTTAGTTTCAAGACCCCTTGAAGAGCCTATCAATTTTAGGAAGCCATTGCCTAGTGACCTAGTGCTCCCAGATTAGGCAAAACTGAAACATGCAAGCCCAGGCTGGTGATGCTGAGAGGAGCCTTCTGGCCCTGAAGCAGGGACTCCCCAGATGTGTGCTGGCCCAGAAGAGTGTTTCCCTTGAGCAGTTCTGCTGGCATCTAGTGGCATGTGTCATAATAACACCACCAGCAACATGATAGTGAAGGGTTGAGTCCTTCTCTAAGTAGAGACCTGGACTGTTTTGACAGACATCTCAGGCCCAGACCTGAGAGCTCCTAGGAACATGGTCCTGCCTCATGCAACCTCCGAGTCTCCATGGTGGAGGTTTGCCCATTGCTGGCTCAGGAGGGAGTAGCCCCTGGTTCAATGAGGAAAATAGGACCACCATGGATACATATTATTGAATACAGAATACATTATAGGGTTGAGACGTTATGCAATTGTGGGAGAAGCTAGGAAGAAAGATCTAGAAAAGAGTGTTAGAGAAAGTCATTAGACAGGCCCCAAGAACCACTGAGGGAGAAGATAGATCCTCTCGGGAACCTAGAGACCAGTGTCCACAGCTGCCAGAGTGAGGCCACCAAGAGCTGTTGGCGGAGTCTATAGGAAGCTGTCACCTTTTGTTCAGACACTTCCTTCGGTCCACAGACAAGTATCTGGTGGTGGCCTAGGCTGCTGGGAGTGAGGCTGAGCCTGTGTGGCACCCCACACTTGCCCTTCCTCATGGCTGTCCTGAGGACCTCTGGGATGATGGTGGTTGCTTCACTGCCTTCACCCCTGATGCTTTCTAGGGACAGGTTTCAGGAGGCAGAAGCAAACCTCAACAAAGTTGACAATGAACAGTCCCACTCAGTTCTCCTTCCCGAGCCTCCCAAATGGTGTGCTCAGGTGATAGTTACTTTAGGGCTTTATGACATGGCCACAACACATGCAGTTGACATTGTCTGGCAGAATAGGGGGGATTTGGAGCTGACCAAGGGAAAAGATAGGACTATGAGAAGTAGAAAAGACAACAGGCTTCAGGAGGCAACACCCCCATAGTGGGAGACCCTCCAGAGACTGTAGTAGGGCAGTCTCTACTCAGAATGGAAGGGTGCAAAGGAACTTTCAGAGCTTGGGTGATCAGAGAGGGGGGGCTCCCAAGTCCTGGCAATGTTGTTTGGCAGCAGAGCAGGGATCTTTGGTTCAGAGGGCTGGGGAGGCAGCAGCTGTAAGTGCATAGTCCATCTCTCCAATGGTAATAGCTGTCAAGTGGGGGATGCAAAGCAAGAAGACTTTAAATAGCTGAAAGTCTGCATGTTTGGGCTACATTAAAAATAATTGGAGACATAAATGTGTATCCAGCAAGCTTTTAAGCTGGCAGGTCTCACCCTGCAGTCAAGACTTGAACAACTAGAGGCCAATACACAAAGACCAACTTTGGCTTGTTTATAATACAGATTTATACCTGTGACACATCTGTTTTTCTAGTTGATACAACCCTAGTCTTTGAAATGCCACAACATGGCATTTTCGTTATTCGGTCTATAATGCTTCTAAAAAAGTGGCTTACACCTTTGCTATTCTTAACTAGAAAATTACCTGGGTGTGTCACTGTGTCTGAGGTAACCGTGTGGCTATGCCACTAGGTTGCTTGTGTCTGTTCAGCCCACAGTTTCACTCACAAGTCTTATGCTACATACTGACTGTGTGCCCAGTGGGTGTAGGAGGTCCAGTAGGGAGCAGACCAAATCCTGTCCCAGGCCTCAGGGAGAGGCAAATAGTACTGGAATACTCAACTAAGTGAATATCTGTAACAGTCATGCAAGGTTTGAAGAAAGGAGGAGGATGCTATCAGGACACTGGAGGGATATATGATTGGTGTAGAGAGGGCAGAAATTCGGGTTGGCTTCCCAGGAAGTGTGAGTGTGTACTTGGGGTGTTTAGGCCATGCCATGGCTGAATGCAGAGAGGAGCTGGTCAGCAGTCTTTCGTCCCAGACTTATCTCTGGGCCAGAGCTCCCCCATGTACAAGTTTGAGAGCCACTCTGGGTCTGTGGCCTCCACCTTCCTCTGGACACCCTGTCCCCTGAGCACTCTGCTCTTTGGGCTCCTTTATATCAAAGAAGGGGGCACAGTCCTAATTCCCAGGCTGCCCACAGCAGCACACCCACCAGAATCACAGGAGGGCAACTGGATTTCAGAGAGCTCACACTTCAGGAGGGCTGTGTAGATGAACCTTCCCTTGAATCTCTCCCATCATTCCCCTCTCCCTCCCCACAGATGACATCCTTGGGAGCACACTCCACTGGATCTGCTGGTGCTTGAAGCTGGACATGCTTTCCCCTGGTCAAGCCTGTCCAGAGACAGAGAGAGTGGCCTTTTTGGATGGTGACCTCCTTATTACAGAGGCAGAAGGACTTCTTTGCAGAATCATGTGTGTTATTATACAGTAGTTAATGCATCCATATTTTACAAAGGAAGAAAGGAAAAGAGAAGAGAGGAGAGAGGGACAGAATGGCATCATCCTCATGCCCATCCAGCAAAGTAAACCTTACTGTCCCATTTCATAGATCAGGAAACTGAGGTCAACACATCTGAGTGTGGCAGAGCTGGCTGTGCAGGCCAGAGCCCCTTGTTCATTGAAGAAGGGCCCTGAAAGAATAGGCAAGGCTGGTCCCAACCTGAGCCCATCTCCTTCCCCTCCCCCACCCCTTGACCTCATTGGTGGACCTCATGCATAAGAAATGACCCCAGTTTATTGGTTTGAAACAACCCATCAGGTCCCATTTCTGCAGATGAGAAATTCAGGCAGGCTTGGCAGGGTTCCATGCCAGGATTTCACAAGGTCAGTGTCAAGGTGTAGCCAGGCTGGGCTTTATCTGCAGCTCTGGGGAAACCCTGCCTGCAGGCCTATTCAGGTGTTGGCAGAACTCAGCTCCTGTTCTTGTAGAACTGAAGGTCCAGGTCCTTGCTGGCTGCTGGCTGAGGCTATTGCAGGCCCTATTCCGGCCTCCCTCTGGCCCCCCACTCCCCTTGCCTTTCTCAGGCTTGGCATCCTTCAGATTCTCTTAAACTGGAGAAAACTCTGCCTTTATGGAGGCTCCTGAGGTCATGCTGGGGCCATCTGCATCGTCTCCTATCCTAAGGTCAACTGAGCCATTCTGCATCTTTTCAGAAGGGGTAGCTCACCACCTCCTGCATCCCAGGGAACAGGATGTGACCTTGGGAGCCATTTCCAGAGGTTTGCCCACCAGGGGAGGGATGGGTCAACCCTTCTCTAGAGATACCCATCACCAACAGGTTCATTGGAGTCTCTGTCAGAAATGGGCTCCACGCCTCTTATCCTCTCCATGGGGCTGAGAGGTGCAGGTATGATGGCAAGCCCACCTTCTGCTCCTCCTTCTGCTGCATCACTGTTGGCTAGAGCCGGCCCACCTGGGGCCTTCTGGGCCGGCACAGCCTCCAGAGATAATGTGGCTCCCCACCTCCTCCCTTGTTTCACCCTCTTCCCCACCTCCTTCCCCAGTTTCAAAGCCAGAGGGCTTACCTGTACCTGGACCAGCTTCTTGTCTGAGGATTTAGCCAGGCTAGGTACAGGAGGCACCTTGCCCCTGATGGCTGCCTGCTCCATCTGTACCCGAAGTCCTCAGATGCCCCTGTCATTCCCAGTCTGGAAGGTTTGGGTCTTCTACCTGTCTTGGTCATGGGGGTTTCAGGATGCAGATAAGATCCTGTTCCTTTCTGAGCCCAAGCACAGTCTGGCTGCCCAGGGGGAAGGGGGAAGGAAGCAATGGAGTCCCCTACCAGTGACTCCCCTTGCTTCTTCCAGGTCTCCACCATCCCCATCAACCAGGCCAGAGCAAGCCGCAACCTACCTTGACCAGGAAGGAGCCTGTTGGGTGAGTCACAGTGCAGGGTGAAAACTCGTGGCACACTACGCACTTTTCGCGTGATTCATAGTGTGAGTGCTCATCCCCTTTTTACACATCTATCAAACGCTATTTATTCACCAATTACTACATGCCATCCATTTCAGGTGCGGGATATACAACAATGATAAATCTGATGGCAATGCCTGCCCTCAGGGGACTTATATTATAGCAAATAAAACAGCTCTCACATTAAAATAGCTGCTCTGTGCCAAGCACTGTTTCAATGACCTTATGAATATAATTTTACTAAATCCCCACAGTAGCCGTGTATCATCAGTGTCATAGTGGGAAACAGGGGGTACACCTGAAAAATTTTACCCGCAAAGATTATAATAATGAATATGCAGAAAATTAAGGACTACAGGGCACCAAGGAGCAGGGTAAAAATAATAGAGAAATAGACAAAAGATAGGAACTAGTGCTCAGCAGGAGACAAACACCTGTCTAATCAACATAGAAAGGACTAGGAACTGAGGAAATGATGTAAACCCAGACGTGAGGGGCCGTGCCTCACCATCAGATGGTCCCAAGGCCTAGGGAGAGAGAAACCTCCTCACACTGCCTGTGGGAGGTCGGGAGGCAGAGGGTCCACCTTTGTGAAAGGCAACTTGGCAGTGACTGTTCAGCCTCCAAATGCTTCATAGCATTGTGGTCTGAAAGTATGCATGGTATAATTTCAATTCTTGTAAACTTATGAAGGGCTGTTTTGTGACCCAGTATATGATCTATCTTGGAGAATGTTCCATGTGAACTCGAGAAGAAAGTATATTCTGTTGCTTTGGGATGCAGAGTTCTAAATATATCTGTCAAGTCCATCTGATCCAATGTATCATTCAGGGCCCTTGTTTCTTTATTGACTGTGTGTCTAGATGATCTATCCATTTCTGTAAGTGGTGTGTTAAAGTCCCCTGCAATGACCACATTCTTATCAATAAGGTTGCTTATGTTTATGAGTAACTGTTTTATATATCTGGGGGCTCCGGTATTTGGCGCATAGACATTTATAATTGTTAGCTCTTCCTGATGGATACACCCTGTAATTATTATATAATGCCCTTCTTCATCTCTTGTTACAGCCTTTAATTTAAAGTCTAGTTTGTCTGATATAATTATGGCTACTCCAGCTTTCTTTTGGCTTCCAGTAGCATGATAAATAGTTCTCCATCCCCTCACTCTCAATCTAAAGGTGTCCTCAGATCTAAAATGAGTCTCTTGTAGACAGCAAATAGATGGGTCTTGTTTTTTTATCCATTCTGATACCCTATGTCTTTTGGTTGGCGCATTTAATCCATTTACATTCAGTGTTATTATAGAAAGATACGGGTTTAGAGTCATTGTGATGTCTGTATGTTTTATGCTTGTAGTGATGTCTCTGGTACTTTGTCTCACAGGATCCCCCTTAGGATCTCTTGTAGGGCTGGTTTCGTGGTGACAAATTCCTTCAGTTTTTGTTTGTTTGGGAAGACCTTTATCTCTCCTTCTATTCTAAATGACAGACTTGCTGGATAAAGGATTCTCGGCTGCATATTTTTTCTGTTTAGCACACTGAAGATATCGTGCCAAGCCTTTCTGGCCTGCCAAGTTTCAAAGGAGAGATCAGTCACGAGTCTTATAGGTCTCCCTTTATATGTGAGGGCACGTTTATCCCTTGCTGCTTTCAGAATTTTCTCTTTATCCTTGTATTTTGCCAGTTTCACTATGATATGTCGTGCAGAAGATCGATTCAAGTTACGTCTGAAGGGAGTTCTCTGTGCCTCTTGGATTTCAATGCCTTTTTCCTTCCCCAGTTCAGGGAAGTTCTCAGCTATAATTTCTTCAAGTACCCCTTCAGCACCTTTCCCTCTCTCTTCCTCCTCTGGGATACCAATTATGCGTATATTATTTCTTTTTAGTGTATCACTTAGTTCTCTAATTTTCCCCTCATACTCCTGGATTTTTTTATCTCTCTTTCTTTCAGCTTCCTCCTTCTCCATAACTTTATCTTCTAGTTCACCTATTCTCTCCTCTGCCTCTTCAATCCGAGCCGTCGTGGTTTCCATTTTGTTTTGCATTTCGTTTAAAGCGTTTTTCAGCTCCTCGTGACTGTTCCTTAGTCCCTTGATCTCTGTCGCAAGAGATTCTCTGCTGTCCTGTATACTGTTTTCAAGCCCAGCGATTAATTTTATGACTATTATTCTAAATTCACTTTCTGTTATATTATTTAAATCCTTTTTGATCAGTTCATTAGCTGTTGTTATTTCCTGGAGATTCTTCTGAGGGGAATTCTTCCGTTTGGTCATTTTGGACAGTCCCTGGAGTGGTGAGGACCCGCAGGGCACTTCCCCTGTGCTGTGGTGTATAACTGGAGTTGGTGGGCGGGGCCGCAGTCCGACCTGATGTCTGCCCCCAGCCCACCGCTGGGGCCACAGTCAGACTGGTGTGTGCCTTCTCTTCCCCTCTCCTAGGGGCGGGATTCACTGTGGGGTGGTGTGGCCCGTCTGGTCTACTTGCACACTGCCAGGCTTGTGGTGCTGGGGAGCTGGCGTATTAGCTGGGGTGGGTAGGCAAGGTGCATGGGGGCGGGAGGGGCAGGCTTAGCTCGCTTCTCCTTAGGTGATCCACTTCAGGAGGGGCCCTGTGGCAGTGGGAGGGAGTCAGATCCACTGCCGGAGGTTTGGCTCCGCAGAAGCACAGAGTTGGGTGTTTGCGCGGAGCGAGCAAGTTCCCTGGCAGGAAGCGGTTCTCTTTGGGATTTTGGCTGGGGGATGGGCGGGGGAGATGGCGCTGGCGAGCGCCTTTGTTCCCCGCCAAGCTGAGCTCTGCCGTCCGGGGGCTCAGCAGCTCTCCCTCCCTTTGTCCTCCAGCCTTCCCGCTTTCTGAGCAGAGCTGTTAACTTCTGACCTCCCAGACGCTAAGTCGCGCTTGCTGTCAGAACACAGTCCGTCCGGCCCCTCCGCTTTTGCCAGCCCGACTCGGGGGCTCTGCTTGGCCGGCGAGCCGCCCCTCCGCCCCAGCTCCCTCCCGCCAGTCCGTGGAGCATGCACCGCCTCGCCGCCCTTCCTACCCTCTTCCGTGGGCCTCTCGTCTGCGCTTGGCTCCGGAGACTCCGTTCTGCTAATCCTCTGGCGGTTTTCTTGTTCAGCCTCCAAATGTACCCTGCCACAAGCACAACTATAGTGGCTCACTGGCACAGGTGCTGAAGGAGATAAGCCCAAGAGCACTCAGAGCAGCTGTGCTGGGGACTTGACAGCAAAAACCTGCACAACCCACACTGAACTCTGTGGCCTCCTAACCAGGGGTTGGCACGTGGCTGTGTGAAGGCGTGGGACAGAGCTATGGGGACCACACAGAACAGCTCCAGGAGAAACTTGTGTGAGGGAAGCACACTGACGAATGCCTTCTAAAATCACCAAATGTGTACCAGAGGTCCAGTGTGGTCAGCACCCAGCAGGCATTCCCACCTACCCTGTGCCCCTTACAACGTGGGGCCTCTTGGATCCACCACCAGGGACCTCACATCCCTGTGGATGGTGGTCAAGGGCACTCAGCTTCTTTGGGAATGTGGGGTGGTGTCAGAAGGAGAATGTGTTCAGATGTCATTGGCATTGACAGAAATGAGTACAGAGGAACACACCAGGTCCTGAAGGACAGAGCTGCTGGTGAGGGCAGCCCCTGTTGGGAGAGTGGGCTGTGGTTATAGGAAAACCCTGTTCTGTAGCCCCCAGAGAAGAGGCAGCCTAGGAGGGAAGTTGCACTGACTCCAGGGCAGGGGTTCCCACCCGGCCTGTCCCCCAGAGGACACAATATGTAGACGTTGCCCCAGGACAGGCCCCACAACAAGGAACTCCCTTGCCAAGGTGTCAGAGTGTAGAGTGAGAGCCCTGCATAGCCCATGTGCTTGGAGTCCCTTCCTTGGGCACAGGCCTTGAGAAGGGCTGGGCAGGGAGACCAGGGCCCACCTGGCTGCCAGTCACAGGAATCTGCATGGTCACTGCCCTTCCAGATGCCTCCCAAGGAGTCTGTCCCCATCAGACTGAGGAGGACACTAATGCAGAGCCTCCCAGGGAGTTGAGGGACTGGGAAAATTGTCCCTATATGGGTGGGTTTATGCGTCTGCTAGAGCTGCCATAACAAAGTACTGAAACTAAGAGACTCAGGCAGCACACATTTGTTGCCTCAGCATTCTGGGGCTGGAAGTTCCAGATTCAGTTGTCAGAGTGTTGGTCTCTTCTGAGGGTATGAGGGAGAATCTGCTCCAGGCATCTCCCCCAGCTTCTGGTGGCTTACTGGCAATCTTGGGTGTTCCCTGATCTCTGCTCTCATGTTCACTTGGTGTCCTCCTTGTGCATGTCTGTCTGTTCACATGGCTCTGTTTTTTGAAGGACATCAGTCCTCTTGGGTTAGGTACACACCCTATTTCAGTATGACCTCATCTTACCTAACTACATCTGGGATGGCCCAATTTCCGAATAAGGATGTTCTGGAGTTAGGATTTCAACTGTGAATTGTGGGTAGTACAGTTCAGCCGTGACAGTGGGGCTTCCTGACGTCTTTTCTCCTTTGGAGCCCCCACAACCCTGATGACCTCCCCCTCTTCCCTGGATACACTCACCGTGCTCCCTCCACCTTTTTATCCTGTTGGGTCTGCTGGGTGTACATGGGGTGGGGAGTGGCTCTCCAAACCCCTGAGTGCACCCTGTTGTTCCCAGATGGTGTGGTGGTCCCCAGATTATCCTGACCTCAGCCTTCACACATGCTCTTCCCCCTTCCTGGGTTCAGCTAAGTCCTTTTTAGGGAAACATTCTGTGGTGATGATGATCATGAATATGGTGAAGAAAACAAGTTAGGTAGCCTGAGCAGCTCTGTGTGGACAGGCTTATTAATTGTCTGACATGGACGAAGACTCTGCCCTGTGTTTAACAGAAGTCAGGGCAAAGCAGGGCCTCATGCCTGCTGGGACCACATGCGTCATCATTAGGCCCCCCACTACCATTAGGGGTCTCCCTTTGATGGAGACACTGCTCAGCCAGAGGCTTCCTCTGGGACCAAGGGGTACACTGATGCTGGGTACCATCTCTTAATGCAAAGCAGACAAGCCTTATTAGGCCTCCCCATGTGACTGATTCCTTCTCTCCATGGGAATACACCCTGGCCTCACACCCAAGAGGACGCTCACTGGCTTCCTTCTGGCCCAACCATGTGATCCCAACTCTCTACCATACTCTCTCTGCCCACCTGGGTGAACCCTGGCCTTCTCCCTGCCCCTGCCTGCTGTCAACTCTTACACTGCCTGGTGTCATGCCTTACTGGACTGTCCTTAGACAGGTCTGACAGTTCTGATGAGAAACCATGTTCCCCGGCATTGTGCCCTGCCAGGAAGAGGGGCTATTGCCACGCTTGATGTACTGCCTCATCAGGGACTGGAAGGGCAGGGGTGAGCTGTCTCAGGGGGACCTTGGGCACCATATCACGATGCTTGGAGTGGAATGGGTGTCAGGCTTGGGGAGAGGAAGCAGTTGGCAGGTGCAGTCTGCAACCCAGACTGAGTGGAGACAAAGACCCACTTCTTTGTACCACAGGGTCTGTCATCATCCCCTGGACCTACCCCCTGATGATGCTTTCCTGGAAGATGGCTGCCTGCCTGGCTTCTGGGAACACAGTAGTGATCAAGCCTGCCCAGGTGGGTGTGGTGTGTTCCAGGCAGGGCCATTGGAGTTTAGAGGAGGAGACAGGTGCCCCGTTTGGCCCTTTGCCCGCCCAGGACTGGTATCTCCTCAAGAGAGGAAGGGTACTGCTGATGAGGGCTGGCCTTCCATGGGCCCTGCTCACAGTGGCAGAGGCAGCACGCAGCAGGGGTCAATGTGGGCTGTAGGCAACGTCTGTTCATTCGACCATGGGGTGGCTGAGTCAGGTTAGCCGTGTGTGTACCTGCAGCTACTTGGTGAGAAGAGTTAAGGATTTTCCCACAGACACCAGCCCTCTGGATTTGGAGGAGCAGAAACCCTGTTTGGTATCCCTTGTCCAGGCCCCATGCTCTGAGAAAGCTTTGGTGCCTTATTTGGCTTCAGAGCCTGAAAGTCCTGGAGGGAGCAAAGGGAGTGCACCTGCAACCCTCCCCCTCACCGCGCCCAGCCCCTCACACAGAAGCTGCACAGGTAGATGTCAGGGTCACTCAGGCAGGCTAGAAGGACCTGAGCAGGGTCCCCTGAGGATGAGGACACCCCCTGCATGAGCCTCAGCTTCTTCACCTGTATACTGAAAGTAACAGCCTGTCCCCTGCCTGCCCCCAGGGGTGTTAGGGACTGAAGGCAAGATGTTCCATCATGTGGCTCTGGACAGCGTGCCCAGGAGGTCTCCTGGCTGCTTTGGGGCAACTTGGCTCCAAGAAACTTATAATTTACAACCCAGCAAGAGCGACAGCTAGTATTTACAGTATCCACCCTGCGGCAGCCTTTTAGTCCATAACAAATTACATGAAAATTAAAACTTTGCATACATTTGCTTATTTGAGCATGGCAACAACCCCCTGAGATGACCCATAGCCTCTCGTATTATTGGGGTTTGCTGTGCACAGATCCAGGAATTGTCCCTAGAAGGCCTGGTAGCAGGCCTGTGCCCTCCCAGGGCCAGCACCCCACAGATTTTGTGGCTCAGCCTAAGACCACGTGGTGGGTGGGGCACAACCCAACCTTTACAAGGAAAATTACCTGGGTTAGAAGAGGAGCCACTGCTCACAGGGCTGGGAGGGCAATGGCCTCCAGCCACGAGGTGGTAATTAGAACCTCTCACCCACCAGGGAGCACTGGGCACTGCCTGGCACTGAGTTGCTTCCTGGCAGTCCTGGATCACTGCACTCCCTGAATGAAGAAGGTATGAACATTCAGGGAGGGGCCAAGCCTGGCTAAAAAGCTGGAGCCTGCCAGGAGAAGTCACTAGAAGACACAGGAGGGAGCAGGCCTTACTCCCCACTTTCCACTGGAGCTGTGGGGAAGCTGCCTGGGGTAGTACCTGCTATGATTGGGCTTTCCCTGGAGGGTCCTCTTGCCATGACTGTTTCTCCCTGCTTGCTACCTCGGCTGCTGGGAGAGGAAGGCAGAGCCCCACTTCCCAATCCTTCCTGACCCAGTCTCCTTCTCTGCCTCCCAAGGTGACTCCACTCAAAGACTTGAAGTTTACAGAGTTGACCTTGAAGGCTGACATTCTCAAGGCTGTAGTCAACATCCTCCTTGGATCTGGTAAGGGGTATGGACAAGGGCATGTGGGGGCACCAGGACTCCAGGAAGTCAGAGATGCACTTGGTCAGGACAGGGTTTGCTACATGATGTGGTCCAGTGTGGAAGAGTGATCAGGGGCCCAGGGATCCAGTTGGGGTGGCCAGCCTGGTGGCCCTCTCCCATGGTGGGAGACCCAGACCTGGAAGGGTTCTAGCTTTCAAATATTTCCCTAATTTTTTCCTTTGTGTGTGTGTGTGTGTGTGTGTGTGTGTGTGTGTGTGTGTGTTCTGGGATAAATTACATAACTTGGGAATCTTTATATTTAAGAGACTGTAGAACATTCTAGGCTTAGAGCTTTTATGGAGGTATGACATAAAATTGCTTAGTTTCTTCTGTGGTTAGTGGTCTAGTTTATTGGAAATGTTGTCCCTTGTTGCATACATTTACAATACATTGGCATAGAGTTGTATCAATAGTTTCTTATAATTGGTTCCTTTTTTGATCCTCCCTTTGTTTTTTTTCAATATATGAAGTTTATTGTCAAATTGGTTTCCATACAACACCCAGTGCTCATCCCAAAAGGTGCGCTCCTCAATACCCATCACCCACCCTCCCCTCCCTCCCACCCCCATCAACCCTCAGTTTGTTCTCAGTTTTTAAGAGTCTCCCTTTGATTGCTATAATATCTCCTTATACTTTTCATTTTTTCTTGCTCTGTTAACTTGATTAAATTTGTGAAAAGTTCTTGTTTATCCCTGTACTCCTCTCAGATTACTTTACCCATCCCATTGCTATTTTGTCTTATTTTTTCTGCTTTTATCATGTTTATTTCCTGCTGTGTTCTCCTATGTGCTTTTTTGGTAACTTTTCGAGTTGAAAGTTTAATTCATTTATATTTTTTGCCATTTAAAGGAAAGCATTGAAAGAGAACTTTGGCGACACTTTTTTATTGATATTTTCAATACTTTTTTATTAATATTTTCATTATTATAAATGCCCCCATTTATTTCCATAATAGTTTTTGTCTTCATGTTTTCTTCTTCTGATATGAGCATAAGTACTCTAGCTTTCATGTGGATTTTGTCTGCACGATGTATTTTTTTCAATCCTTTACTTGCAACATATTTATATCTGATATCTCCTTGGAGAGCATATATGTGGGTCTTGTTTTAAGCCAGTGTGAGAGTCTCTGAATTTCTGACTGGATTGTTTAATCCATTCACAGGTACTGTGATTATTGACACAGTGGATTTATGTCTGCTATTTAACTTTTTGCTTTCTGAGTCTCCAGTCTTTTGTTTCTTTTTCTCTTTTATGGCTTTCTTTACATTACTGACTATTTTCTGGTGGAACATTTTAATTCTTTTAATGATTTTTTTCACAATAGAATTTTTAGTTATTTTCCTAATGGTTTCTCTAGGATTTACCATACACTTCTTCAGTTATCAGAAAATACTTCAGTTTTATGATAATGTATTTCCAGGGAAATATACAAATACTATTCCTCCATAGCTCTAGTACCTCTGTCCTGTCATATCACATATTTTTGTGCACCCATCACATTGATATATATTACAATTGCAATAGTACACTGCTATAACTTTATATAATTTTATGTCTATGAGAGAAGTTAAAGAGAAAGGGGAGTAAATATATAATTACATAGTTTGTTATCTTAACCTTATTTAGATTACTGGTTCTTTTCATTTGTTCCTGTTGTTGAGTTACTCTGGTATCACTTCCTTACTCCTTTTCAGTTTTGCTCCCACCTACCTCCTTTCTGCTATTATTTTCAAATATATTTCATTTATATCTGTTGTAAATCCAACAATACATTTATGTACACATTGTTTTTATACAATTGTTTTTTAAATCGGTTAAGAAAAGAAAGAAAACATGCATTTTAAGCTGTCTTTTATAATTATATAATTACAATTCCTGGTGCTCTCTGATGAATTTAAGTCACTGTCTGAGTCACTTGCTTTCAGCTTAAGAACTTCCTTCAGTATTGCTCATAAGGTGGATCTGCTAGCAACAGATTATCTAAGTTTTTGTTTATCTACAAATGCCTCTATGTTTTGCTTTTTATTTTTTGAAAGACAAGTTGGCTAAATATAAGATTCTTGGTTGACAGTTTTGTCATCTGTCAGTATTTGCAACGTATCATCCCACTACACTTTGGCCTCTATTGTTTCTGATGAGCAATCAGATGTTTTGTTAATCTTATTGGGGTTCCTTTATATACAATTAGTCATTTTTCACTTGGTGCTTCCAAAATTTTCTTTTGTATTTGTTTTTCACCATCTTTACTAAAATGTGTTTGAGAGTGGGTCTCCTTATGGTTAGTTTAGAGGGAATTCATTGAGCTTCATGGATTTTTAGACTAATGGTTTTCATCAAATTTGGGAACTTTTTAGCCCTTAGATATTCTAAAAGTTTTCTCTGCTCTTTTCTGTTTTCCTCTCTTTCTGGAACTCTCATTATGCATATGTTGGTGTCTTTCATGGTAACCCACTCCTTTCTGAGACTCTTTTCATTTAAAGAAATTATTTTTCTGTTTTTTAGATTGCATAATGTCTATCTTAAAGTTCACTGATTCTTTCTTCTGCCAGTTTAAACCTACTGTTGAGCCACCTACTGATTTTTTTTTAAATTCAGTTACTGTACTTTTTTGTTCCAGAATTTCTTCCTGGTTCTTAAAAATTTTGTTATCGATATTGTCTACTTGATGAGAAAGTATGGTCTTTATGCATGGTTTCCTTTAGTTCTTTGAATATATATATATATATATATATATATATATATATATATATATATAGGCTCCTTTGACATCTTTGTTGAGTATGACATCTGGGCACACTCAGCTTATATAGTCCGCTTATTTTTTTTCTCTCCTGTGATGGGTTATACTTTCCTATTTCTTTGCATGTATTAAAGCTTTGTTAAAAGCTGGACAGTTTAGGTAATATATTGTACCAGTGCTGGGTACTGATCCTCTTCTTCCCTTTCCAACATTCATTTTCATTCTTTGCTTGTTTATGTCTTTAGTGACTTGGCCAGGCTATTTGAGTGAAGTCTATTTTCCCTGTGGTGTGTAGTCAGTGATGTCACTCATCAGGGAGCACAGCCTTGAGCATGGGATGATAGCAGTTTTAGCAGGGCTGTCTATCACTCTCTTTTTCCCTGGTCTCTCTGTTGCTATTTGTTCTTTTGGTGTCATACTCAGCAGTTCAGATCAGCTAACTGCAGTCTGGTTACTCTCTTGTTTCCAACAATGCCCTGGGACATCAACTGCTCTACAATAGGTTCCAATTAAATTTGGGCCCCTTTTCAGGGGTAGCTTTTGAGGCCAGCCTTTGAAGCTTGTTTCTACCCAGAGGGCTCTTCCATGGTTCTCTCTAGTAAACTGACCTGTGGTTTACCTTAATGCTGTCATAGAGCTATCAGCCTTCTCTTAAATGCTCATCCTCAAAGTCTCTGTTGTTTTTGAGAGGGCCCTTAAAATTGAATTTCACCACAGTTTCAAATAAAGTCAGTGCCTTTTAGGAGCTCTCTGTTCTTACAGAAATCTTCTCCCCCTGCCCCAAATCGCTGAACCTCTGACACAGGTGATGGGCCCTATGAGGGGGCTGGGGCTAGGCAGTTGTGGTCCCAGTAGTCTCAGCCTGCCACATCTGGGCTAGAGCCTTCACTTTTTGAGTAGGGACTAGATGGAAGCCATACTCAGCGGCAATTTAACCACTAAAGCACAGAGTTGGGGGCACCTGGGTGGCTCAGTGAGTTAAGCATTCGACTTCAGCTCAGGTCATTATCTGGTGTTCTGTGGGTTCGAGCCCCCTGCCAGGTTCTGCACTGACAGCTCAGAGCTCAGAGCCTGGAACATGCTTCATGTTCTGTGTCTCCCTCTCTGTCTTCCCCTCCCCTGCTCATGCTATATCTCTGTATCTCTCTCTCTCTGTCTGTCTCACAAAACTGAATTCAAAAAAATGTTTTAACTAAATTAAAATGCCGAGTTGGAGGAGATGAAATATGGTGATGACCTGCCCCCGCCAGTGAGATGTCATATCCCTGGACTGGGAGCTGGAGGAGAGGAATACTGCCTTCCTGACCACACCTGCCTGGGGTGGAGTTTCCACCCTGTCTTCTCTAAAGACTCACGTCCAAGGCAACATTCTCATTTTTCTTAATATGAAATTTATTGTCAAATTGGTTTCCATACAACACCCAGTGATCCTCCTAAGAGGTGACCTCCTCAATTCCCATTATCCACCCTCCCTCCTACTCTGCTTCAACCCTCAGTTTACTCTAAGTTTTGAAGAGTCAGTCTCTTTTGGCTTGACTCTCTCCCTCCCTAACTTTTTATTTCCTTCCCCTCCCCCATGGTCTTCTGTTAAGTTTCTCAGGATCCACTTAGGAGTGGAAACATATGGTATCTGTCTTTCTCTGTATGACTTATTTCACTTAGCATCACACTCTCCAGTTCCATCCACGTTGCTACAAAAGGCCATATTTCATTCTTTCTCATTGCCGTGTAGTAGTCCATTGTGTATATAAACCACAATTTCTTTATCCATTCATCAGTTGATGGACACTTAGGCTCTGTCCATAATTTGGCTATTGTTGAAAGTGCTGCTATAAACATTGGGGTACAAGTGCCTCTATGCATTGAGGAACCTCCACACTGTTTTCCAGAGTGGCTGCACCAATTTGCATTCCCGCCAACAGTGCAAGAGGGTTCCCGTTTCTCCACATCCTCTCCAGCATCTATAGTCTCCTGATTTGTTCATTGTAGCCACTCTGACTGGCATGAGGTGACATCTGAGTGTGGTTTTGATTTGTATTTCCCTGCTGAGGAGTGACTTTGAGCATCTTTTCATGAGCCTGTTGGTCATCTGGATGTCTTCTTTACAGAAGTGTCTATTCATGTTTTCTGCCCGTTTCTTCACTGGATTATTTGTTTTTCAGTGTGGAGTTTGGTGAGTTCTTTATAGATTTTGGATACTAGCCCTTTGTCCGATATGTCATTTGCAAATATTTTTTTCCCATTCCGTTGGTTGCCTTTTAGTTTTGTTGATTGTTTCCTTTGCAGTGCAGAAGCTTTTTATCTTCATGAGGTCCCCGTAGTTCACTTTTGCTTTTAATTACCTTGGCTTTGGAGAGGTGTTGAGTAAGAAATTGCTGTGGCTGAGGTCAGTGAGGTTTTTTTCCTGCTTTCTCCTCTAGGGTTTTGATGGTTTCCGGTCTCACATTCAGGTCCTTTTTCAATTTTGAGTTTATTTTTGTGTATGGTGTAAGAAAGTGGTCTAGTTTCATTCTTCTGCATGTTGTTGTCCAGTTCTCCTAGCACCATTTGCTAAAGAGACTGTCCTTTTGCCATTGGATACTCTTTCCTGCTTTGTCAAAATTAGTTGGCCATCCTTTTGTGGGTCCAATTCTGGAGTCTCTATTCTATTCCATTGGTCTATGTGTCTGTTTTTGTGCCAACACCATGCTGCCTTGATGATGACAGCTTTGCAGTCGAAGCTAAAGTCTGGGATTGTGATACCTCCCACTTTGTACTTCTTCTTCAATACTACTTTGGTTTTTCGGGGTCTTTGTGGTTCCATACAAATTGTAGGATTCCTTGTTCTAGCTTCGAGAAGAATGCAGGTGCAATTTTGATTGGGATTGCATGGAATGTGTAGATAGCTTTGGGTAGTCTTGACAGTTTAACAATATTTATTCTACCAATCCATGAGCCCTGAGTGTTTTCCCACTTTTTTGTATCTTCTTCAATTTCCTTCATAAGCTCTCTATAGTTTTCATTGTACAGATCTTTTACATCTTTGGTTAAGTATATTCCTAGGTATTTTATGATTCTTGGTGTAATTGTGAATGGGATCAGTTTCTTTATTTGTCTTTATGTTTCTTCATTATTAGTGTATAAGAATGCAACTGATTTCTGTACATTAATTTTGTATCCTGCAACTTTGCTGAATTCATGTATCTGTTCTAGCAGAATTTGGTGGAGTCTTTTGGGTTTTCCGTGTATAATATCATGATATCTGCAAAAAGTGAAAGCTTGACTTCATCTTTGCCAATTTGGATGCCTTTGATTTCCTTTTGTTGTCTGATTGCACTCTTCCAGCACTCTGTTAAACAACAGCAGTGAGAGTGGACATCGCTGTTGTGCTCCTTATCTCAGGGGAAAGCTCTCAGTTTTTTCCACATTGAGGATGATATTGGATGTGGTCTTTTCATGAATGGCTTTCCTGATGTTTAAGTATGCTCCTTCTATCCCGACTTTCTCGAGGATTTTTATTAAGAAAGAATACTGAATTTTGTCAAATGCTTTTCTGCATGAACTGACAGAACCGTATGGTCCATTTCTTCTTCTTTTTTTATTAATGTAATGTCTCAAATTGATTATTTTGTGAATGTTGAACCAGCCCTTCAGCCCAGGAATGAATCCCACTTGACCATGTTGAATAATCCTTTTTATATGCTGGTGAATTCGATTTGCTAGTATCGTGTTGAGAATTTTTGCATCCATATACATCAGCGATATTGGCCTGTAGTTCTATGTAGTTCTATTTTTTTGCTGAGTCTCTGTCTGGTTTAGGAATCAAAGTAATGCTGACATCATAGGATGAGTCTGGAAGTTTTCCTTCCCTTCAATTTTTTGGAACAGTTTGAGAAGGATAGGTATTATCTTTGCTGTAAATGTCTGGTAGAATTCCCTAGGGAAACCATCTGGTCCTGGGCTCTTATTTGTTGGGAGATTTTTAAAAATATTTTTAATGTTTATTTATTTCTGAGAGAGAGAGATATAGCATGAGTGGAGGAGGGACAGAGAGAGAGGGAGACACATAATCCGAAGCAGGCTCTAGGCTCTGAGCTGTCAGCACAGAGCCTGACGTGGGGCTTCAACACACAAACCGCAAGATCATGACCTGAGCCAGAGTTGGACACTTAACCGACTGAGCAACCCAGGCACCACAATTGGGAGATTTTTGATAAACTGATTAATTTTCTTCACTGGTTATGGGTTTGTTCAAGTTTTCTATATCTTCCTGTTTGAGTTTTGGAAGTGGGTGGGTGATTAGGAATTTGTCCATTTCTTCCAGGTTGTCCAGTTTGTTGGCATATAATTTTTCATAGTATTCCCTGATAATTGTTTGTATTTCTGAGGGATTGGTTGTAATAATTCAATTTTCATTTATGATTTTATCTATTTGGGTCATCTCCCTTTTATTTTTGAGAAGCCTAACTAGAGGTTTATCAATTTTGTTTATTTTTTTAACAAACCAACTCTTGGTTTCATTGATCTGCTCTACAGTTTTTTAGATTCTATATTATTTATTTCTGCTCTGATATTTCTTATTTCTCTTCTTTTGCTGGGTTTGGGGTGTCTATGCTGTTCTGCTTCTATTTCTTTTAGGTGTGCTGTTAGATTTTGCATTTGGGATTTTTCTTGATTCTTGAGGTAGGCCTGGATTGCAATGTATTTTTCTCTCAGGACTGCCTTCTCTGCATCCCAAAACACTTGGATTGTTGTATTTTCTTTTTCATTAGTTTCCATATATTTTTAAATTTCTTCTCTAATTGCCTGGTTGACGCATTCATTCTTTAGTAGGGTGTTCTTTAACCTCCATGCTTTTGGAGGTTTTCTGGACTTTTTCCTCTGGTTGATTTCAAGTTTCATAGCATTGTTGTCTGAAAGTGTCCATGGTGTGATCTCAATGCTTTTAGACTGATTAAGGGCTGTTTTGTGACCTATCTTGGATCTATCTTGGAGAATGTGATCTATCTTGGAGAATGTTCCATGTGCACTCAAGAAGAAAGTATATTCTGTTGCTTTGGGATGCAGAGTTCTAAATATATCTGTCAAGTCAATCTGATCCAATGTATCATTCAGGGACCTTGTTTCTTTATTGATCCTGTGTCTAGATGATCTATCCATTGTTGTAAGTGGGGTATTAAAGTCCCCTGAAATTAGCACATTCTTATCAATAAAGTTGCTTATGTTTGTGATTGTTTTATGTATTTGGGGGCTCTTGTATTTGGTGCATAGACATTTATAATTGTTAGCTCTTCCTGATGGATAGAGCCTATACTTATTATATAATGCCCATCTTCATTTCTTGTTACAACCATTAATTTAAAGTCTAGTTTGTCTGATACAAGTATGGCTACCCCAGCTTTCTTTTGACTTCCTGTAGCATGATAGATAGTTCTCCATCCCCTCACTTTCAATCTGAAAGTGTCCCCAGGTCTGAAATGAGTGTCTTGTAGATAGCAAATAGAGGAGTCTTGTTTTTTATCCATTCTGATACCCTATGTCTTTTGATTGGAGCATTCATTCCCTTTCAATTCAGTGTCCTTATAGAAGGATAAGGGTTTAGAGTCATAGTGATGTCTGTAGGTTTTATGCTTGTAGTGATGTCTCTGGTACTTTGCATTCCTTGCAACATTTCACTCACAGAATCCCCCTTACAGTCTCTTGTAGGGCTGGTTCATTGTTGATGAATTACTTCAGTTTTTGTTTGTTTGGTAAAACCTTTTCCTCTCCTTCTATTCTGAATGACAGACTTGAGGGATATGGGACTCTTGGCTGCATATTTCTTCTCTTCATCACATTGAAGATTTCCTGCCATTCCTTTCTGGCCTGCTAAGTTTCGGTAGATAGGTCTGCCACTACTCTTATAGATCTACCTTTGTAAGTTAGAGCCTGTTTATCCCTAGCTGTGTTCAGAATTTTCTCTTTATCCTTGTATTTTGCCAGTTTCTCTGTGATATATCGTGCAGAAGATCGATTCAAGTTACCTCTGAAGGGAGTTCTCTGTGCCTCTTGGATTGCAATGCCTTTTTCCTTCTCCAGATCAGGGAAGTTCTCAGCTATGATTTGTTGAAGTACACCTTCTGCTCCTTTCTCTCTTCTTCTTCTTCTTCTTCTTCTTCTTCTTCTTCTTCTTCTTCTGGAATTCCTATGATACGGATATTGTTCTGTTGATTGCATCACTTAGTGCTCTAATTCTCCCCTCAGACTCCTGGATATTTTTATCTGTATTTTTCTCAGCTTCCTCCTTTTCCATAATTATATCTTCTAATTCACCTATTCTCCCCTTTGCCTCTTCAATCCGTGCTATGGCCACATCCATTTTATTTTGGACCTCATTTATAGCATTGTGTAGCTCCTTATGACTATTTCTTAGTCCCTTGATCTCTGTAGCAATAGATTCTCTGCTGTCCTCTATGCTTTTTTCAAGCCCAGTGATTAATTTTATAACTATTATTCTAAATTATTATTCCGTTACATTGCTTACATCGTTTTTGATCATTCATTAGCTGTCGCTACTTCCGGGAGTTTCTTTTGAGGAGAATTCTTCAATTTCATCATTTTGGGTAGTCCCTGAGGTGACTCCAAACTGCAGGCACTTCCCCTGTGCTGTGTGGAGTAACTTGTGTTGGTGGGAGGGGCCAAATCAGACCCGATGTCTGCGCCCAGCCCACCGCTGGGGCCACAGTGAGACTGGTGTGTACCTTATCTTCCCCTCTCCCAGGGGCAGGACTCACTGTGGAGTGGTGTGGCCCTTGTCTGGGCTATTTCCACACTGCCAGGCTTGTGGTGCTGCTTTGATGGGAACTGGCTAAAGGCGTATTAGAAGGGGTGGATCTGGAAGGTGCACAGGGGCTGGAGGGGCAGGCTTAGCTAGCTTTGATGTCAGTGGTCCCCTGCAGGTGGGGCCCTACAGCACCATGAGGGAGGCAAGCCAGTCAGAGAGGTGGATCCACAGAAGCACAACATTGGACATTTGCGGGGTGCAAGCAAGTTCAGTGATGAGAACTGGTTCCCTTTGGAATTTTGGCTGGGGGATGGGAGAGGGAAATGGCCCTTGCCAGTGCCTTTGTTCCCCACTGACCTGAGCTCTGTCTTCCTGGGCTCAACAACTCTCCCTCCTGGCATCCTCTCACCCTCCCTGCTCTCTGAGAACAGAACTGTTGACTTTTAACATTCCAGATGTTAAGTCCCACTGGCTGTCAGAGCTCACGGAGTCTGGCTCCTCCGCTTTTGCAAGCCAGAATTCGGGGGCTCTGCCTTGCAGGGCAGGCCACCCCTCCCCTGCCCTGTCTCCTTCCCGCCAATCCGTGTAGCATGCACCACCTCTCTGCCCTTCCTACCCTCTTCTGTGGGCCTCTTGTCTATGCTTGGCTCCAGAGAGTCCGTTTTGCTAGTCTTCTGGCTGGGTTATTTAGGCAGATGTGGGTGGAATCTAAGTGATCAGCAGGACCAGGTGAGCCCAATGTCCTCCTACACCGCCATCTTCCCCTCTGGAAGCAACTTCTTAATAGACATGTCTCTTGTGCTAGGGAAATAAAAGAAAAATAGAGTATTGGGAATTCATCTAGATAAACAGTTTCTGCACAGTGAACTAAATTATCCACAAAACTAAAAGGCAACCTTCAGAATGGGAGAAAATATTGCCAACATCATACTTGATAAAGGGTTAGTATCCAAAATGGATCTAAAAAAACTTATAAAAATGAACACCAAAAAGACAAATAATCAACTTAAAAATGGTCACAAGGCAGGAATAGCCACTTTCTGAAGAAGATATAGAGATAGCTAATAGACACATGAAAAGATGCTAAATTACTCATCATTCATTGTTTTCTTTAAAAAAATAATGTTTATTTACTTTTGAGAGAGACAGAGGAATGAGTGGGGGCGCGACAAAGAGAGAGGGAGACAGAATCTGAACCAGACTCCAGGCTCTGAGCTTGGCAGCAGAGATCCAGATGCAGGGCTCAAACTCATGAACAGCAAGATCACAACATGATCTGAAGTCAGATGCTTATGCAACTGAGCCACCCAGGCGCCCCAAGTCATCATTCATTCTTGTGACTGCTTTTGCTGCATCCCAAAAGTTAAAAATTTTTTTTTTACACTTATTTAGTTTTTTTGAGAAACAGAGTGAGACAAAGCTTAGTGCAGTGCAGGGAGGGTCAGAGAGAAGGAGACACAGAATCTAAAGCAGGCTCCAGGCTCTGAACAAGAGGTCAGCACAGAGCCTGATGTGGGGCTTGAACCCACGAACTGTGAGATCATGACCTGAGCCAAAGCCAGACGCTCAACCGACTGAGCCACCCAGGTTCCCCCCCACTGCAAAGGTTTTAGTCTGCTGTGTTCTCATCATTATTTGTTTCCATGTATTTTTCATTATGTTTTTAAATTTCTTATTTGGCCCGTTTATTCTTTAGCATTATGTTGTTTAACATTCACGTATTTGTGGTTTTTCAAAAAAAAATTGTGGCTCACTTCCAGTTTCATAGCATGGTGGTTAGAAAATAATCATGGTATTATCTAAATATTTTTGTTTTTATTGAGACCTTATTTGTGACCTAGTATTTGATCCTCCCTGGAGAATGTCCCATGTGCACTTGAAAAGAATGTGTAGTCTGATTCTTTAATATGGATAGTTCTGAATACATCAGCTAAATTCATCTGGTGCAGTGTGTCTTTCATAGCCATTATTACCTTGTTGATTTCTGCTTAGATTATTTGTCCACAGCTATAATTGTGGCATTAACATCTGTTAATACTCTTAATGAGTTCCTTTGTATTTGTTGTTCTATGCATTTGAGTGTTCCAATTTGGGCATAAATATTTACAATTGTTAGATCTTTTTGTTAATTAGACCTCTTTACTATGACATAGTTACCTTATTCATCTCTTGTTAGCCTTTGGGTTAAAATCTAGTTTCCCTAATATAAGTATTGCTCCTCTGGCTTTCTTCTGACATCCATTTTCATGATAAATATCTCTCCATCCCTTCACTCCCAATGTGCAGGTATCTTTAGGTATAATGATTCTCTTAAAGACAGCATATTGATGGGTATTGTTTTTCTTATGCATTCTGACACCCTATGTCTCTTGATTGGAGTATGTAGTCTACATTCAGAGTGACTATTGGCAGTTATTAATTTACTGCCATGTTTGTTTTGTCATTGCTTATGGAGATTTCCTCTTTTTCCTTCTAGTCTTTGTTGTTTTTGTCTTTCTCACTCAAAGAATTCCCTTTTACTATTTCTTGAAGGTCTGGTTTAATGGTCATGAACCAATATAGTTTTGTTTGTCAGGGAAACTATTTATCTCTGCTATTCTGAATGACAGCCTTCATGCATAGAGTATTCTCAGCTACATATTTTTCCCATTCCGTGTGTTGAATGTATCGTGCCACTCCCTTCCGCTGGCCTGGTTTCTGTGGGGGAAGTCTGCTGTTAACATCATTTGTCTTTCCTTATAGGTTGGACTTCTTTCTTCTTATACTTTCAGGATGTTTTTATTATCTCCATATTTTACAAATTTTATTACAATATGTATTTGATTTTGGCTTGTTTTGTTGAGTTTGATGGGGCTTCCCTATATCTTTTGGATTTGGATGTCTCCGATTATGGAAGTCTTCAGCTGTAATTTCTTTTTGGTGCCATTGTAGATGGGATTTTTTATCTTTCTGCTACGTCATCATGACTATAGAAATGAACAGATTCCTGCATAATAATTGTATATCGTATAACTTTATTGAATGAATTTTCAATTCCAATGGAGAAATGGTGGATTCATTAAGGTTTTTTATATAGTGTCCTATCATCTGCAAATAGTAAGTTTTCATTCTCCCTTACCATGTTGGGATGACTTTTCTTTCTTTTTTCTTGTTCTATTGCTATGTTTACCACTTTTTGTATTATGTTGAACAAAGGTGGTGAAAGTAGATATTTGTACTTCCTTCCTGATCATAGAGGAAAGGTTTTCACTTTGTCACCACTGAGTATGTTAGCATGTTTCATTTTTATATATGGCCTTTTTCATGTTGAGGTATACACTTTCTAAACCCACTTTGTTGAGTTGTGAAAATGAACAGATGATGTATTTTGTCAAGTGCTTTGTCTGCGTCTATAGAGATGATCATATGGTTTTTACCCTTCATCTTTTTTAATATGACTTATAAAATTGTTTTACCTGTGAATTGTGAACCACCCATGCATTCCTAAAATCACAGTGGATTGTGATTAATGATGTTTACATATTAGGGGTGCCTGGGTGGCTCTGGTTAAGCATCTGACTTCGGCTTCAGGTCATGGTCTCACGGTTCGGGAGCCATTTGCTGAAAGGGAGTTGGTGTCAACATCTCTATGGATGTGTACAACTCCACAGTGCATTCTCCATTTTCAGAGCAGAAAGAAGATGTCTACAAAGGTTTCTACAAGTGCAACCATGGTCCACCTTCAGCTTCACTGTCCTGTGACACCCTCACAACCTTGTTTCTGGTGAGTCTGTCGGGGGCATCGCTCAACTGTACCTGTCTCAGCCCCTCCAGTCCTCCAGCCTGCAGTCTGGTCCTCCCACTGCTGCCACACTGAGGGGCGCAGAGCACGAACAAGCTGAACTCATCTTCAGGTTTCCCATGTGGAGCTGAAGTGTCTGACTTTGAGAAGTGGTTATAGAGGTCACTTCCATTTCAGGAAAACCACTCCTTGCAGGAAAGGGTCAGGGTTAATTTTGGAAAAAAAAACAAAAAAACAAAAACAAAACAAACTTCCCAAAGATATGTTTTACTTAGCCCATAATGAATGGGCTCCCCCATCTTTGGGGCCAGACTGATGGAATATTGGGGAAAGTGTTCTGGTAGGGACATATTTGGGTTTAAATGACTGATCCGTACATTGAGAGGTACAAGGATATTCTCCTCATCCTGTCTAATTGGGGTGATCTGACAAGTCAACTTATTCCAGCCATTCTGTGTCACTGTGTTCTCCAGTGTAAGTGAAGATGCTGGTTTTGCCTACAGAGAGGAAGAATTAACCTGTCAGGAAACAAGCACATAGGGTATGGTCCCCAGAAAAGGCTAGACTAGGGATGGAAATGGTCTTGGGTGTATGCCTGAAGGAAGACATGAGACCCCTGGTCCTGTAATTAATAGTGAGTGTTCCACATCTCCTATGGAGTGCCAAAGTGAATGTCAGAGGACCCCACTCCTGTCCCAAGTTTATGCAGAGAGAGGGAGGGACTGGCCTTGAGATTGCCAGATGAGCTGACCACCAGCATGTTCCTCTGTGACTCCACTGTGGTGGTGGGCATGAGGCAAAGGTCATGCCCAAACAGGCATTCAGGAAGAGTGGCTAGAGTGGGTGTATAACATCTCACACAAGTCAGCACACCAGCTCAGGGCTCACTCCCTTATCTGACCGGGCTCCTTTTGACAGGTCTTGGGGGGGATGATATTTAGGCTAAAGACACCAGTAAGAGGAGCCAATGCGATGTAAGTTTTGAGTAAGCCCAACATCAATGACAACCATCCCATTAAAACCCATCATTATCTACTTCCACTAGAATAAACTAAACTTCTCAAATGCCCTCAACACACGGAACACACTTTTCCTCAATAATTCCCACTGTCAAACAGACATTTGGGCTTCACAAGTACTTATCCTTCCATCTTTGGAAATACAGTTGGCAAACGATATGTTTTAGCTACCCTATGCACTCATCGTTGCCTGGAGAGAAGAAAGCCACGATGATGTGACTTTCCACACAGGTTGCCCTGTATTTTCCCAGCTGTGTCTGGTCAGGGCTCACTTTGCTCTTTCTGGTTTGGGCACAGAACCGGGGCTGCATTTGCTAGTCACAGTCTTATTGACCAACCACTTGCTAACACACCAGATTTAAGAACATCCAGAGTCTTCTGACCCACCCCAAATATGAAAGATGAATAATTAAGAACACTCGCCAAATAAAAGCCCAGAGAAATGTCATCTTTAATATGTCACACGATTCACAGACCCCCCCCCCAAAGCCAATGATGACCTAGGTGTTAGGATTCCCAATGGATTTGAAAGGAGACATCATTAAAAAATGCTTAAGCAAGCAATTACAAATGTGTTTGAAACAAATGAGAATAAGTCTCAGGAAAGGAAGAAAGGTGTAAAGAAGTACATAATCAACAATTACAACTGAAAAGGATAATGACTACAACTTTTAACCCCCCCCCCCCACACACACAACACACACAAAGAATAAAACCTAATGTTTATGTCACAGGAATCTCAGAAAGAGAAAATACAAAAAAAGTAGGGACTAAAAATATATTTCAAGAGAAAAATCAAAAAATTGTTTCAGGAAATCATGGCTGATTTTCCAAATTTGACAAAAGATGTGAACCTAATGATCTAAGAAAGTGAGTAAATACCAAAGAGTTGAAACCTCAAGAAACTCACCAGGAAACATGCTAGGACTACACTATGCTCCCACCCCATTCACATTTTTCCAGTTCTATCCCCATAAGCTTGCATGTGCGGCCTTGGAAGATAATGAGGTTATGTTAGGTCACAAGTTTATGACCCTCATCATGAGGTTAGCATGCTTACAAGGAGAGATGCCAGAGAGCTGGCACTCTCTCTCCATGCACACATACAGAGAGAGGTCATGTGAACACAAAGCCAGAAGGTGACCATCTGCAAGCCAAGAAGATGAATCTTCCCAGAACGTGACCACACTCGTGGCCTTGTTGGATTTCTACCCTAGACAACTGTAAGAATGTGCATTATGGATTTTTAGCCATTGGCTTAAACTTAGTGCATTTTTACACACTGCAATAAAGCAAGATTCAGAAACTAAAATACATGGTGGATGGGACTTTATCAAGATTAAAACATCTTGGGGCGCCTGGGTGGCCCAGTCGGTTAAGCGTCCGACTTCAGCCAGGTCACGATCTCGCGGTCCGTGAGTTTGAGCCCCGCGTCGGGCTCTGGGCTGATGGCTCAGAGCCTGGAGCCTGTTTCCGATTCTGTGTCTCCCTCTCTCTCTGCCCCTCCCCCATTCATGCTATGTCTCTCTCTGTCCCAAAAATAAATAAAAAACGTTGAAAAAAAAAATTTAAAAGATTAAAACATCTTGCTCTTTTAAAGAGCCTGTTTGTTAGCTAACTTAATATAACATATTATAATTATATGAATTATGTAAATAATAAATATGATTATATTAATTATATATAATTAATGTAATCATGATAATATAATCATGATAATTATAATAATCATATATAATTAATATAATCATGAAAATTATAATAATTATTTAAATAATTATTATAATTATCACGATTATAATATAAATTATATTAAAAATAATGTAGGGGTGCCTGAGTGGCTCAGTCCATTAAGTGTCCGACTTTAACTCAGGTCAAGATCTCCTTGTTCATGAATTTGAGCCCTGCATCTGTCTCTGTGCTGACAGCTCAGAGTCTGGAGCCTGCTTCAGATTCTGTGTCTCCCCTCTCTCTGCCCCTCCCCCACTTGCACTCTGTCTCTCTCAAAAATAAATAAATAAACATTAAAAAAATATCCTGTTGGGGCGCCTGGGTGGCGCAGTCGGTTAAGCGTCCGACTTCAGCCAGGTCACGATCTCGCGGTCCGTGATTTCGAGCCCCGCGTCAGGCTCTGGGCTGATGGCTCAGAGCCTGGAGCCTGTTTCCGATTCTGTGTCTCCCTCTCTCTCTGCCCCTCCCCCGTTCATGCTATGTCTCTCTCTGTCCCAAAAATAAATAAAAATCGTTGAAAAAAAAATATCCTGTTAATAGGATAAAAATACAAGCTATACACAAGGCGAACATGGTTGCAAACCACACATGTGACAAAGAACTTGTATCTACACAGTATAAAAAAATTCAGAATGCAACAAAAAATAAGAAGGAAAACATTTTCCAAATAGGAAATGGGCAAAAGACATGAAGAAACATTTCAGCAAAGATAACATACAGGTGGCATAAGCACATGAGAAAATGTTATATACATCACTAGCCGTGAGGTAAATACAAATGACAACTGGCTGAGTAATCACTCCCCGCCTGTTAGAAGAGCTGGTTCAACTAAAACAGTGAAAAGATAAAATGTTGTAAAGAGGCGGCTCTCTCATGCATTGCTGGTGGGAATGTAAATAGCACAGCCACTGTGGTAAGACAGTTTGATAGCTGAACATAAACCCTACAACCTAGCGGTCAGGTTCCTGGACATTTATTTATCCCAGAGAATTTAAACTTAAAATCCCACAAAACACTGGGCACAAATGTTCACTGCAGGGTAATGTGTAATAGCCAAACCACTGGAAGCAAACAAAATGTCCCTCGAATGGATAAACAAAGCATTCCATCCACACTAGGGAGCCCTACATAGTGACAAAGAACATATATGTGCACACACACACACACACACACACACACACAAAGTAAACTCAGCAAAACAGTCTTCTCAGTGGAGATGCAGAGCCAGGAGGGAGGCATCAGCATAATGTTCAAAATGAAATGGAAACGTCTTTCACCTACATATGAATACGTGCCATGACATGGAGACCCCCGTCAGGGTTCTGGTAGGTAGGAAGCTGCTTCCAAGGAGAATGCAGGCAAATGGTCTGTATAGAGCCAATGAAGTGGGGGTCTACTTCTGGGATGAGACTGATAAATGAGGCAGAAAACTGGTGAAGTTTCTAAAGCTAGCAGAGGTTTTTTGCGTTTGTACAGCATGAGATCATTTACATTGCCCCTGGGGGGAGAAAGGTTTTGCATCTCTATTCTCTTAGGCTTGTGGCTTAGTTTTCTCTTCACTTGTGCCCTTGAAAGAGTCTTAACAAGTCCTCATTGTACACAGTAAGTCAGAGTTGCCAGAGTCCAGAGTCCCTTGGTGGGCTTGTGTGATGGTGCCCTTACCATGACAATGAAGTCCACAGACAAGTCTTGTGCTTTTCCTGCAAGTCCTGCTTCTAACAGGGCCAGTCTGGGGGTGCCTATTTGCAAGTCCTCAGGTGAGGACATGTGATGAAGGCTGGACATTGGGACTAGCCTTCAATGATCCATATTTCCGTGACTCCCTGCTCTCCTTCCAGTGCTGTGTAGGTCCGTGCCCTTGATGCTCCTTTCGTATAAACCCTTGACTACTTGGTCTGTCTACTCCTCCTCACCCTGTATGGTAGTCCTGTGGCTACCCTTGAAACCTCAGGCATAAGTTTTCTTGCCCACCTCTGCACACTGGCCCTCCAGATCAGGGTCTGGTACACCTTGCGCTTTCAATAGATGCTTGTTGAAAAATCGCATGTAGGATGTCCTGTCTTTCTCTGTCGCCAAAATAAGTAAACATTGAAAAAAAAATTGAAGAAAAAGAAAAGAAAAGTCACACGGATGAGTTGAGATCTGAGGCACACTGTGAAGAAAACATGGGGGGTGGGAGGTAGTGGAGGTGGAAAGGCGGTTCCACAGAGTTGAAGGACGTGACAAAGTCCGCAGTGGCAGGTTGGACTTGAGGGTGGGACCAATGGTGGTGTAGTCCAGGTAGGGCCATGGGAAGGGCATGCAGAGCTGAAAAGCACCAACATTTCAAGGAGAAGGGAGGTGGAAGGAGTCTCGTATTCCCAGTGTGTCTCCCTGTCCCTGAGGGCTGCTGTTTCGGTCACGGGTCCCAAGTGGGGAGGGTGCACAGCTGCAGATGTCCATGGTTTGCAGGAACCTGAGGGAGAGTGAAGAACAAACACAGGGGCCTAGGATGCAAGAGGAAGCACTAGGTTCATGTACAGCCACCTCCCTGCGAAATCAGCTTTTCAAAACCTTCCTGGGTCTCTTCAGAGGTGACAGGGAGGTCTCCACCTGGGGAAGAGACACCTGATAGCCCCTCTCCCACTAGTCTGGTCTCTGGAGCCCTCTCCCTGGCTCCTGGCTGTCAGGTTGGCGGGCAGGCGGTCATACCACCTGGTGGGCGCACCTAGGTGTGGTGTTGCAGACCCTGGCGCCCAGCAGCTGTGCCCCCTGTGGGAGGTCGGGGGGCTTGGATCCCAGATCCAAGCGGGTATGCGGGAGCGAGCCCATGGTTGCGCGCAGACGTGTGGGCCAGGTACTGAGCCCGGTGAGGGACACAGCTCAAGCTGCAGCTGTTCTGTGTGTCCTGGCTCCCAGACCACCTGCTGCCCATGCTCCCAAGTCTCTCAGCCAGCCTGGGGCTGACGCCCACCCCACTCCCCCGCCAGGGACATCCTGCTGCCTGGTGCCTGCATCCAGGTAGCTGTGGAGGTAGCGGTAACGGGGCACTCGCAGAGGACTGGGAGCCATGAGCCTCCAGCCCAGGAGGGTGGTGGCCCTGCTGCTCCTGAAGCTCCTGGAGGCAGAGGCCAATTCGCGGGATCAACTCCCAAAGGCGCCTCTGGGCTGCAGCTGCACTCCTGGAGCGCCAACACTGCCAGGGGCTGAGGGCGATGCGATGCCCCCAGGCACCCCTGAAAGACCATATGCAAGAAGCCTAAAGGTGGAGCAGCTGAGACCCACAGCCTCTCTCCAGGACCTGCCTCAGTCGTGGTGCTGCCAAGATAGGGATCCTCGTGACAGGGTCCTATGTGGCCTTCCCCCTGCCCCTCTCTGTCTTCCCCTTCCAACCCCACCCACCCACCCCCACCCACCCCCGCCCCTCGTGCTACTGGATTCTTCTTGTGCTCCTTTCGGGCTGAGGTCTGGAGGACTCAGGAGTGACCTTTATGGGTTTTACCCCAGTTCCTTGGAGGAGGAGGGCCCGAGATCGAGTGGGGGGGTTAGGTTCCAGTGGTGGGGAGCGGCACAGGTACGGGGGGGTGCTCCCTGAGTGCCCTGAGGTCTGACTGGGTTGGTGGCTGGAGGGTGGAGGTGCGAACGAAGGAATGAATGCATGGACCTGTGGTTGTGGGGAAATGTCGAGGCAGGGCCAGGGAAGTCACAGCTATGAGCAGGACGAAACATTCCTACCTGTGAAAATGAAGCGCAGGGACCTCAGTGTGCAGGGAAACATTCCAGGGAGAGTCAGGGTGGTGGGCCTGAGTTGCTGGAGCCCAGCCAGGGAACTTGTTGAAGTGATGTAGAGTGGAAGCTGCAGGTGAACACAAGCCTCCTGCCTCCCCCCTGCACACCCCTGCCCTGCCCTGCCCCTGGCAGCAAAGTTGCACCCTCTGATGGGGTGGGGAGATCCCACGCTGCTTTTTGCTAAAGGCGGTCCTTTAACATGGGAGTTAATGGGACTATGGGGTGTGGAGTCTGAATTAGGGGTTGTGCAACTCCCTGTTGAGGTCTTCATTTCTGAAGGCAATTTACTTTCAATCAATGAACTCAAAGCAAGTGGGCGATGAACACGTGGAGCTCCTTTCTTTTAGAGGGTGGTCCAGACTCTTTCCTACTTGGAGTTGTGTGCTGGAGAGGACTGGGGTTTTGGGATTCAGTACAAGATCATCTTTGGAAAATGTTGGGTGGGAACGTCTTCTTCGTACTCTCCCGAGGAAGGTGGATGGAAAAGCTCCTTGTTCCAGGCAGACTTGTCGGTTTTGCTCTTCATATCTGTGGGGCATGGTGCTTCATGTTTCTGTGGAGCGCCTCCTCTCTTGCATTCGTTCCGTGTTTCAAGAGTTTCAGACCTTAGGAATCACATCTCCTCTGCGACTCACCAGGCAGCACAAGGGAGAAGTGACTCTGAGCCCACCGTGTCCCTAGAAACCAGTGCATGTGTACTTGAGGAGCCAGTGCTCGCCTCTCAGCCTCCTTTTGAAATCAGCTCTTGAGCAAATGCTCTTTCATCCCATGGGTTCTCCCGTGTGTGTGGGTGTGTGAGTGTGTGTGTGTGTGTGTGGTGCTGTGGCCTGTATGTAGTCCGGACTGCGTTAGGAACCCAGTTCTTTCCAAAGACTGTTTTGTTGCATAGAATTTCTCATTTCAATAGAGTGTTCCAATCCTGTCTCAAAGGTTGAAAACATCCTGAAGGCAGCACCGTGACCTCACTGAAAGCAAAAGCCTAAAAGCAGAGGCTTTCAAAAACTTACATATCAAGATGACTGGTACTTTTATGTTTTCAGTAAGATGGTGTGGTGTAGGCCACTTTTAGCAGCTCACGCTCCTAAGCATCTGTTTTGTCCCCGGGGGGGGGGGTGAGTTTTCTGTCTCAGGAATCAAGGAGATTATGATTTTCTTGAATATCATTATTTTCATAATTACCATGATTACTATATTCTTCATATCCCATCGCATGGAATTTGATACATGTGCTTGATACCCGAAACGTTTTCATCACAAAACACTCACTACAACAAGGAGAAAAAAATAACTTGTGTGATGGACAATGTCCCTTACCTTTATTGTACTGTTTTAGTGGTATGTACATATGTTAAGAGTGACGAGAGTGTCCACTTTGATCTAAGGAGATTTTTGCGACATAATGATCCTTCAATGAACCATAAAAATAATTGAAAATCTGACATAGGTAGTAATCTGTCTAGCACTCTGTCCTTTTTGATATGAAATAGTAAGTAAAGAAATCATCTTTCAAAAACTGCCGAGTCATAATAATTCCTTATTATTCGGGTAGGTCTGGTCAATGTAATGGAATGAACTAAGGTCTTTGAAATAGACGAAGCTAGAATTTGAGCTATTGAAGTCATATTTACTCTCTATTTCCCTGTTGACATGGTCTTTTTTTATTCGCTGATGCCTTTTGCCCTTTAACCTATTTCCCTCCTTCCTGCCCCTCACCTTTGCAATCATCTTTATGTATTTATGGGTTTTTTTAATTATGTTTTGAGAATTTTTGTATTTTGATTTCTTATTTTCTGTTTCAGTTTTCACATATATGTGCAAGCATTTGGTACTTGTCTTTCTCTGTGTAATTTATTTCACTTAGCATAATGCCCTCCAGGCTATTATAAACAATGTGGCATAATACAGGTGTGAAGGTATTTTGGGGAGTTAGTGATTTCATGTGTTCTGAGTAATACCTAGGGGGGTTATTGAGGGAAATTGCTGGATGATATGGATGTTCTAGTTTGAATTTTTTGAGGAAACTTTATATTGTTTTCGACTGCCGCTGCACCAAGTCCCAGCAACAGAGCACAATGATTCGCTTTCCTCCACATTTTACCCAACACTTGTAATTTCTTGTCTTTTTGATAAGATCATTCAGACAGGTTTGAGGTGATATGTCTTTCACTTTGGATTTTCATTACCCTAATGTGGAGTGACATTGCACATCTCTTCATGTATGTGCTGGCCATCTGTATGGCTTCATTGGAAAAATGCCTCTTCAGGACTCTGCCACTTTCATAATTGCTCTTTGGTTTTGCATTGTTGTGCTGTAGGAGTTCTTTATATCTTTTATCTATCAACCCTTTACCATGTATGTAGTTTGCAAGTATTTTCTCCCATTCACTATGTTGCCTTTTCATTCTGTTGAAGATATTTTTGCTGTGCAGAACTTTTTTTTTTTTAGTTTCATGTAGTCCCACTTCTTTATTTTTCCTTTGTAGGTTTGGCTTCTGGTGTCAAATCCCAAAACCCAGTGTCAAGACTGAGATCAAAAACATTTTCATGGGTTCTGCACTTGGCTTTAGGGCAGCAGAAAGGATTGCTTAAGACTCCATGCAAGTCAAGAGAGGCGACAGGGATTTTAAGGGATGTCTCCGTGAGCTGCTCTCAAGCTCCTGTAGTCATTAAATATACAAACAATGTGCAACACGTCAGTGGGCCACATGCTAGAAAGAATGTATTAAAGACATGGTGCAAACCAAATTTAGACAGGAAAAAATATTCCATGCAACAACATGATCTAAGGACTTTGTGAGCACGTGCAGAACCCAACCCCTACATACACATCTACATACACCCTACATACACATACACATCTACATACACCCTACATACACATAGATCAGCGTAGTCTAGCCTGCCCCCCAGGGGCCCACCAACTAGGCAAGTGAACTGCTGCTGGCTGTTTGCAGCAAGGCCAGAGAACAGTGATCTGCTTTGCAAAGCGTTCCCTATAATCTCCTAACTCAGGACAGTATTGTGCGATTTCCCACACCTTCTGCCCAAGTTTTTATCCAGTATTTTTCTGGTTTTGGGTCTTAAGTCTTTTTTTTTTTAATTTTTTTTAACGTTTATTTATTTTTGAGACAGGGAGAGACAGCATGAACGGGGGAGGGTCAGAGAGAGAGGGAGACACAGAATATGAAACAGGCTCTGGGCTCTGAGCTGTCAGCACGGAGCCTGACATGGGGCTCGAACTCACGGACCGCGAGATCATGACCTGAGCCTAAGTCGGATGCCCAACCGACTGAGCCACCCAGGCGCCCCACGTCTTAAGTCTTTAATACATTTTGACTTCGTTTCTGTGTGTGCTGTTAAATACATGTCAAGTTGTTTTTCTGTGCATGTTGTTTTTCTGTGCCCAGGGTTTCTGACACCACCTATTGAGGAGACTGCCTTTTCCTCAGGTTATATTCTTGGTTCTTTTGTTGTAAATTAATTGGTTACATATGCGTGGGATTCTTTCTGGGCCTTCAGTTCTGTTCCAATGATCTGTGTGTCTGTTTTAACACCAATACCATAGTGCTTGGGTTATTGTAGCTTTGAGATCCAGTTTAATATCAGAAAGCATGATGCTTCCAGCTGTGTTCTTCCTTCTCAAAGTGACTTTGGCTATTCAGGGCCTTTTGTGGTTCTGTCCTCATTGAAGGATTATTCTATTTTTGGAGATGTGCTTAAGCTTTGATAGGGATTGCACCTAGGGAATGTGTAGATGGCTTTAAGTAGTGTGGACATTTTGACCATCTTAATTCTTGGGATCCACTAGCATAGAATGTCTTTCCGCTTATTTCCGTCCTTCAACTTCTTTCTCCACTGATTTCTGGATTTCAGTAAAGAGGTCTTTCATGTTCTTGGTTAAATTCATGATTTTCTTTTTTAAGTTTTCTATGTTTATTTACTCTTGAGAGAGAGGTATACAGACAGAGAGAGAGAGAGAGAGAGAGAGAGAATGAATGGGGAAGAGCTGAGAGAAAGAGAGACACAGAATCTGAAGCAGGCTCCAGACTCTGAGTTGTCAGCACAGAGCCCAATGCAGGACTCAAAATACAATTCATGAGATCACAACCTGGGCCACAGTCAGATGCTTCACTGACTGTGCCACCCAGGTCCATAAATAAGGTGTGTTTGGATATACGTTTTGTTCAACCAGACACAGAGAGCTGTGACATAGACATATACTTCCCAACACATTCCCACAACACACCCTGTGCATCTTGGGAGGTAGCCACCTTGTCTCTATTTTCTGTCCTGGAACCCAGTGCCTGACTCAAACATTCAGTGAATTCATCCCAGAATACTGCAGTTGGGAAGAGACCTATATTTTTCATAGAGTTGCTGAAAGGCACCTCAAAATCATTGAATTTTACAGAGTTGTTTCTGATCTGCCTGGAATCCTCTGAGGATGTCTAAGTTGGAATGGTACTTTCTTTGGTGAGAGATCAGGGAGCCCTGCAGTATTCCTGTGTGTCTTGTGGTCACCAGAGGGTGCTGTGTGGCTGCTCATGACAAAGACACTGTTCCCCAAAGATGGGGGAGCCTGGAGGAGCCTGAAGCATGGAGTGGCTTTACTCGGTATCAAACCGTTGACTGAGTCTCCATCCTGCAGGCTCCTTGAGCTCCTGGTGTGCTTTGTAAAGGACTCTCTTGCTTGCGGAGGTTCAAGTGGTTCTTGCTGTTGCCACTGAATCCTCAGGATGAACACATTCAGGTCATGGTCTTTAACTCATTGACCTGACCTGCACTTACAGGTACTTTCCTGAGAGTAAGGGACCCAGCCTGGGTGGAGGGCCAGCAAGCAGACAGCAGTGGCCCAGGCTGCATCCTCCACTGGCCTGAAAGCAGGGACTGGCTGCTCTACTGAGAAGCAGAGCTATGGAACAAGAGGCGCACAGGTGGCTGGGGTTTGTCATGGGATGGGGCCTGGACGAGTGTGTTCCAGGACATGGGGCAGGGATGCTGTGCAGGAGATCACAATGAGGGAATGTGGTTTCTTTCCTGCCCCATGGGTCACTCCTAGGTACCCTGATGGCCTCAGTGCTGGCTTGTCCTCCTAATTCTTCAGGTATCCAGTCAGTCCTGGGGTCCTTGCTTTTCACATAAGGCCCCAACGTAATAAAGAGACTGTAGATATTGGAAACTGGAGGCAGCACCCGCAAAATACATATGAATTATGTTCCAAAAGTTGTGCTAGGTGTACAAGCCTAATAAAGAAAGAGAGATTTACAGTACACATGTACCGTTCTGTACAACGACGAGAGTCAAAGTATTGGAATTGGCCCAGTCATTCAGCTTCTGGAGAAGCAGAGTAGATGATGATGTGTGGCCCCTGAGAATGCAGAAGGGGACAGGACTGTGCCTGTCCACTGTGGGGACATCACGTACTAAAAGATCATAATCTTGGATCCTTCCACGCCCAACCTGACACACCACTCATAGACACAAACACAGACACCTGCTGCACTCAAAGCAAAAGGACTGGGAAGATGACACCATGTCTTATGGGCGATTATTTCTTCGAAGAATATAAATTTTTCTCCGCATTTATTTGTATTTATTTATTTATTTTCATATTTATTTATTTGGAAAGAGCGAGAAGGAGAATCCTGACCAAGACTTCAAGCTGTCATTGCGGAGCCTGACTTGGGACTTGATCTCGAGAACCATGAGATCATGACCGGAGCCAAATTCAACTCGGAAACTCAAACGATTGAGCCACCTTGGTGCCTGTCCTCATTATTTAAATCTTTAGTTTACTACATAAACGTCACCTGCAGAAAACCTTTAGGATCTTTGTACTTTATTGCCTAATAGATTAGCATAAATGGAATATTGAATATTTCACTTAGGTATTTTTATAATATGCACATTAGGCCAAATCAGCATGGCCTGCCCAGGAAAATGAAACATTTTCAAGGTATCGCTCTGGTCCAGACATTTCTCTTCTGGCTTCTGGTCTTGTGTCAAACCTCAAAGGGTCCCCATGCCAGATAATGAAGATATTCCAAGTAGGGAGCTTCACATAATCTTTGTTCTTTGGGGAGTATTCCTCTGTCAGAAAAATATTAGTTTCATTGAATTTTTAATGAATTATTAATCACTCTCATGTTATGTAGCCAGACACAACAGGCCATGTTGTATTTTTGCGCACACCTGAAAATTTTGGAGGAGCTAAAGCAGCAGAAACCGATATCGGTGGTTGCAGAGACTGGGGTGAGGGAATGAGCCATGGTGATTAGTAGTACACGTGTCTGTGTGATGGAAATGTTCTAGGAATACCTAGTGGACACGGTTGTAAATTCCTGTGAAGGTATGTAATGACACTTGATTTATAATTTCAACGGATCAGAGTAAAATTTTATTTGAAGTTAATTTATGTTTTATTTACAAAGAAAATACATAAGGCCGTTAAATATCTCTATACAAACCACAAAAATTACGAAGACTGCAATGACAGCGGAAGGGAATTCATCCTTTGGGGCTGCAGCCAACATGAGCCGCTGCTCGGGAGCTAAGGCTGGTTGCTCAGCTGCAGCAGGTGGTTGCTCCAGCCCTTCCATGCCCCCGCCAGCTGGGGCTGGAGGCCGCTCAGGCTGTAGGTCCACCAACGGGGCAGGTGTCTCTTCCAGCTCCTGACAGTGAATCAGAGCTGGGACTACAACCTGCACTGGTGGGTTTGCTGCAGGGAGGCTCAACTCTTCTATGTGCTGAGCTCTAGGATGAGTGGTGTCCTTAGCCAGTTTGCGCTGCAAAGCTGCAGCAGGTGGTTGATCCAGCCCTTCCGCGACCCCGACAGCTGGGGCTGAAGGCTGCTCAACTTCTGGGTCCTCCAAAGGGACATGTGGCTCTTCCAGCTCCTGACAGTGAATCAAAACTGGGACTACCACCCGCACTTGTGGTGAAGCTGTAGGGAGGGTCACTGCTTCTTCTAATTGCTGAGCTCCAGGATGAGTGGTGTCTTCAGCCAGCTTGGGCTGCGAAGCTGCAGCAGGTGGTTGCTCCAGCCCTTCCATGACCCCAACAGCTGGGGATGGAAGCTTCTCAGGTTCTGGGTCCACCAAGGGGGCAGGTGGCTCTTCCAGCTCCTGACAGTGAATTAGTGCTGCGACTAACACCTGCACTGGCAGGGATGCTGCATGGAGGGTCACTGATTCTTCTAATTGCTGAGCTCCAGGGTGAGTGGTGTCTTCAGCCAACTTGGGCTGCGAAGCTGCAGCGGGCACCACAGAGATATCAGGTGCTAGCTCCTGAGGGACGTCTGGATCTTGCCCTGGAATTTGTGCCTTAGCTTCAAGAATTGAAACTGTCATCACTGTGATTGCCATTCCAGGGCCATTCCTAATAAAGGAAACCTCTCCCGCAGACATTGTCATCTGAGTCCAACAACCCATCAGGAGGAATTCTCCCCAGATGGCATGCTAATCGAACAGTGATCTGATACTACGCACTGCTTCTAGCCCAGCCGCAGCCTCAGGAAATGTGCTCTGTGTGGCATACCCCATCCCCTCCATATGCCCGCATCTCCCATTCAGAGTCCTCCTCACCCCAAGACTCTGGCTCTTTGGGCTCACGGTTTCTCCGCGATGAGCAGAGAAGGCGGGCACAGCACTGCAGTTCGGAGCCTGGAATGTGGACCCCTACATATGCCTGCAGCATCTTCAGCCTGATGAAATGTGGGGGCTGGAAAAAATCCTGGGGGTACTGGTCCAGCCAGGTGCCCAGTATGGAGAAGGCCCTGGGGATACAAAAGTGGCCAGAACAATCAACATGGGGTGTTCCTAACACTCTGATGTCTCAGGACACCTCTGTGGGACCTGGCATCCTTGCCTCCTGATCCTGGATGTCCAGAGGCTGTCCCTACACCTTGTCCACCTGTGATTTGGAAGAAGTCCTGCCTGAGAGAGTCCTGATCACTGAAGAGGGACTGTCAAAATTCTATTTGACGCGAACCCCTTAACCAATGATGTGGTCGTCTCTGTCCTTCTTGGGGAAGCCAGACATACTCTTTGGTGTGTCCCCCTCCCTACCTCCCGCTACAATTCAATTCCATGCGTGAGTGGAGGGGTGGTGCCAGGATGAGTCAGTGCCTTCACTGAATATACTAGCGCTCTATGAAAATCCGAACAAATACGGGACAAAGGGACTCTGTCTCTTACTTGGGCTTTTTGGACCCTCCTCATACCTTAAACATGACGACCTGTGCCTATATGGTGACTCATTCACTCAGTGCACGTGTGAGTGTCCTTCCACTGACACTGGTCTCCCATGGTGTGGGTGATATGTGGTCCTTGAGCCCTCACTGTGTCTCCTGAACCCTTGCTAAACAAGCACACACTATTGATGTTCCACAAGGTGGTGAGCGTGATGCTCCCCAAAACCTTTATTCTGGGCTCCCATATGGGGTGGAGGCAAGCCTGTGAGTGGGAAGGGAAGGGGTTGGGCTCTCTAAGGGGCTGACTCTGTCCTCTGGCGCCCTTTTCTGTTTCACTGTGCCCACAACCTATCCTCTAACCTACAGGACAGGACCCCTTACCTTGCTTCCAGGGAGAAGCCCTCAGACCTTTGCCCTCTCACAGGACTCTCAGATGTGTGGGATGCTGGGCCCTGCAGCCCCTCCCACGCACAGTCTCAGCACTGCCCTCTTGGAGACGGAAGGCCCGCCAGCATGGGTACAGCCTACTCACATTTTCTCCTGCTCCCGGGGTCTGCCATCCTCCTCAGCGTCAGGATGGAAGCAGCTATATCTGGAGGGGGCCAGAAAAGCATCATATCAGGTGTCCTTTGGATACTACCTCTTGTCATATCCAGGGTCACTGACTGATGACTAGAATGAAGCTCTGGAGGGGAAGGTGCTGTCTGCTGTGTGCTTTGGATCCCAGTCAGCAACTACAGAAGTGCCTGCACATAGTAGGGCTTCCTGTATGGTTGGTGAATGATAGGACCCCAATCAGCTCCATCACACATATTGGTGTGGACCTAGGCGTGGGCCTTCTGCTTATCCACAGATATCCTTGCTCTGGTTCCATCCAGGACTCAGACCCCCAGATGGAGCCTCAAGTCTTTTCAAATGGGAATAGCCTAACTCAAGATCTGGTGACAGTGAGGGATGAGGCAGAAACTTGATCACGGGCAAGAGGACAAAGATGACCCAGCACAGACACAGCCCTGTCAGCAGACATTTCCACAGAGCCAGGGTCACTTTCCCTGCAGTGCCCCCACTGAGTACCTGCAGTTATTCTACCCCGATCAGAGGAACAAACTGAGACTCAGGGAGGTTTGGTGACTTTCCCTAGACTCAAAGCTTCAAGGGGCTAAATCACACTAGGCTGCGAAGGGCAGGGTGCTCACCTCTTAAACAGTAGGTCCAGGACCTGTTGGGTGGTAGCAAAAGCTCTCTACGTTCCCAAGAATGTGCAGAGGTAGGTGGGGTCTCTACCCAGGAAGGCGGGCACCATGTGCTCCACTCGCTGTTCCAGTAGCATCCAGGCTCCTTCGATGGTCCACTCCACACAATTCTCATTTTTTACCCTGAGGTAGAACAGAAGAGGGACACAAAGTCAGACACAGCACTATGGACATCAGGAGGGTTGGGGCCCAGAATGCAGACCAAACTCACCAGCCCTCAGTGACTTGTCGAAAGAGTGAGACCTGGGTGCCCACAGTAGGAAAAATGATCTGGGCATTCACACGAGAATTTGAGGTGGGGAATGGCTGAACACGTTAGGATCTGAGGTCAGATTGTTAGATGAGTGTGGACAGACCTCCCTGCATTAACAGCAATGTCCCTATGATTTCTAACACCACAGTCCATTCTAGGGACCAGAAGACAGGGATATTTCCTGGCAGAGGTTACATCAGGGTAGTAGGACATGTAGTATGTTCAGTGCAGCACTGTGACATGGCAACAGAAGGGAATCATGTCAAAGTCCCACATTTGTGAAGGGCTGAATGGGTCAGGTACCTTGTCTCATTTCCAGAACGTTCTAGGTGGTAAGGCCCTTGCTCCTGATCTGGAGGGGCCCCAGGGACGTGTTCCTTGGCAACCAAAGTGCAGAGCAGTAGACATAATACCATGAGCCCCATGTCCTTTGGGTAAAAATCACCCTGCTCCTCATGAACATGTGTCAGACGTAGAGAAGGTGTGGAAGGATGGTCAGGCAAACCAGGACACCTGGGAACAGTCATTGAAGAAACATGTACAACACAATGCCAAAATATTCTAGACAGAATTGGACGTGATATGGTTTCTAATCCCTTTTCTGATATTCCTATAAATAAGTGGAGAGTGACTTTCCATCTGGCCATGGCAGGGCCTGGGCCACGAGTGCATGTTTTGGGAAGAGATGGGGTTCCAGGTTCATCTGGAGTCAGGAGTGTATGAGGGAGACCAGGGGAGTATCAGTGTGTTTTCTGTGCCCTGGGATTCTTTGCATTGCCTCTGGGCCGTGCGTGTTGAGTTTTCCCGGTACCTGCACTCACCCTGGGCCAGCTCTGCATCCTGCTGATGGCACAGGGCTTCCTCCTGTCCTTCAGGGAAGTAGAGCAGGGGCTCTCATCATTCACCTTCTCCATCTCTGATGTGTGACTCTGTAAAGACAGTGCTTAGCAGGCAGGCAGGGGACTCAAAGCCCTGTCTGCTTCCTTTCGCTTGTCCTCAGACCCATGTGACATCATTCCAGATATATGACACCAAATTGTGCACACACCACCCCACCCCACCCCAAGGAGGAGAAGCAACATGGTTTGAGGGCCTTGGATTAACCCTGTTATACATTAGAGGCACCACAGAGATCCCTTTTCCCTCCTTCCCAGCATGACATCTGCATGGCCATGATGGGTCCACCAGGTCATCCACTGCCATCCAACCTCTTCCAGTCCAGGACAGGAGCACCTCACGTGTCCCCCTTTCCCTGAAACTGAACACGAGGGGATGGGGGTGCCCAGGGATGGCTCAGAGCTGTGACCTGACCTGACCTGGCCTGCTCTAGGCTGCTCTGTATTATCTTATGTGACCTCCTGGAAAACATCCTGAGGCATCACCAGCATGGGTGAAGGAAACCTCTCCAACATCTGAATAATCCTGTACACTGGGGTTTCTGGTATCCAGAGCCCCGGTAACTGGGAAAACAACAAGAGAATATCCCAAACTCTCTGTGTCTGTAGACAAATGAGCCTGGTATGGGACCTAACTAGAACATGGGTGCCAGGTTACAGGAGTTCCAAGCTCTCCTGAGACCTATTGTGAGCAAAGTGATGTCACTGCCTAGGATCCACCTCCTGAGTCTGCTCCTGGGATAACACCTATGCAAATAGTCCTCTATTTGCTGACTGCTCACCCCCATACTCCAAGAAATGTCACATCGGTCCACAGTTACACCAACACACCCCTCTCCACAGCCCCCTGGGAAGGTCTGGGGGAAGCCAGGGCCCCAGCTTTGAGACATATCTGGGTTGAGACATCACTCTTCATTCTTACCTCTTTCTGGTCCCAGATTCATGATTGTGCTTCTCAGGGATAGCCCATGTCTTTTCTGCCCAGTGGAGATAATTCTAGCATGTACTTCCTCAGATGTGCTCAGACATACGTGGGATGATACCTGTGAAATTGGAGGAGTGGTGTCACATGTTGGAAATTTATCCAACCATATTTACTTTGACTTCTCACCTCCTCTGTTTCTGCTGCTCCTCTGATCCCACCCAACAGTCCATACTGGTGTGTGTGTTTGTGTGTTTGTGTGTGCGTGTGTGCGTGTGTGTGTGTGTTTACCAGTCCTCACTTTCTAGAGTCCCAGAAGATAGCAGCTCTGCCTAGGGAAGGATGGCCAAAAACTTCCTAAGAGCTTAACCTCTCTAATTTCTAAACCAATCCCTACAGATGGGATTGGAGTTGTGGCCTAGTAGGTCAGAACTCTCTTTTACGTAGACTTTGTCAGTAGTGTGCCAGGAACCATTCCCTCCCATTGCACTGGGTACAATGGGGACAGGGTTGCACTCAGTGGGTTGCCGTAGCCTGGAGTGCTCCTCAGAGAAGAACATGCTGGAATGCCCCCTGTTACACTCCTCTTCAGCCTCACCCCCACACCACCTCCATGTCTGCACACAGTTATAGTAACACAACCTTTTCCAGAGCCCTCTCAGAAAACCTGCATCAAGTCAAGGACCCCATTTTGAGGACATGGAGTTGGGTTCATACCTGGTTCTGACTTTTTACCAGTCTGTGATTCTGAGCAAGGCACTCACCCTGGCAGGGTCTTCACTTTCTCCTCCCCTCAGTGGCTCCCTGGGATTCCCACATCCTGTAAACACATCCCTGTGTAATATCGTTCCTGGGGTGTGATATGGACGTAGTGTTTGATTTCTGTTCCACAGAAGATGGCAATGTGGCCCAAAGCCCATTCCAAGTTTTGGTGATTAAAATGTCCATGCCCAGCCACGTGCTCACTCTCACTCTCAGATCCTCACACTGGGGAACAACCCCCGTGTTGAGTAATGACACAGACGGGTACACATAGCCTAGCACTGAGAGACAACAACAGACAGACAAGAAGGAAGGCATTCGATGTGGACTGAATCCAGTCCCTACCCTGAAGTGAGCTCAGGGGTTGAGTGAAGTAGGTTCAGGGTGCATGGGTCAGCGCGACCTTCCTAGGACACCCCTGTGCTGTGCTCCCCCTGAAACCCAGGCAGGGCTGGAAGGAGGAAAAGGTTGTTGACGGCACCATCCCTTCCCACAGGGAGGCTTCTTGGGAGCTCATGACTGAAGTGACATTTCCTTTTGTATAAACTCAGAGTTCCCTCTGAATTGCATGAGAAGGGGCTGAGGGCCCTCATTTCATCTCCCTCACACTCCCCGTCATCCTGTGTGCCAGCTGCCAACGTCGCAGGCGCCCAGGTCATGAACGTGGTCCCCGAGTAGGGGAACCCCAAAGCCTTTTTTGTGTCCTCAAATGCTAACGTCCTGCATCCTGGCTCATCCGAGGCCCTGAGCCCAGTGCCTACAGGAAGGGTGACCAGTGCTAAGCTGTCTCCTGATAGGTAGCTCAGGTGAGGTCATTCCCAGTGGCCTGCACAGCTGCAGGGCTCCTTAGAAACCAAAAGCCACAAAGTTTCAAATAGGAGTGCGCTGGAGGCGGAACCTGGGGAGTCACCAGGCCCTAAGGGTATGCAGGCATGACTTTTATCCGTGGGCTTTTGATCAGAGCGCCTTGTTTTCTAGGTATTGTCAGGGCAGCCTCTTTCTAAGAAAGAGGTCAGGTTGTTGACACTTGTATAATATCCTTCGTAGTAGTATCTGTTCTAAGGGCTCTGTCCTTGCGGAAATGGGTCTGGATGTATGCAGTGTACTCCTGAATGGAACATTCCCGGGGCGCCTGGGTGGCTCAGTGGGTTAAGCTTTCCACCTGGGCTCAGCTCATGATCTCAGCTGGTTCCTGAGCTCCAGCCCTGCACTGGGGTCTGTGTGGACAGCTCAGAACTTGGAGCCTGCTTTCACATTTTGTGTCTCTGTCTCTCTGCCTGTCTGTCTCTCCCCCACCGGCACTCGCTACAACAAGGAGAAAAGAATCACTTTTGTGTGATGGACACATGTACCTTATGTTCATTATGCTGATTGTTGTAGTGGTATGTTCATATGTGAAGAGTGATTAAATTGTCCACTTAGATCTAAGGAGATTTTTGTCACATAATGATACTTCAAGAAACCATAAAAGGTTTGAAAGGCTAATATACCTAGTAATGTAAGCACTCTGTCCTTATTGATATGAAATACTGAATACAGAACTCATCTTCAAAAACTGCTGAGTCATAATAAGAATTCAGGTAGATCTATTGAATGTAATGGAATGAACTAAAGTCTTTGAAATATAAGAAGCTAGAAGTTAAGATACTGAAGTCATATTTACTCTCTAGTTTCCCTCTTGACATGGTCTTTTTTTATTCACTGATGTCTTTTGCCCTTTAACCTATTTCCCTCCTTCCTGCCCCTCACCTTTGCAATCATCTTTATGTATTTATGAGTTTATTTTATTATGTTTTGAGAATTTTTGTATTTTGTTTTCTTATTTTTTTGTTTCAGATTCCACATATATGTGAGAGCATTTGGTATTTGTCTTTCTCTGTGTGATTTATTTCACTTAGCATAATGCCCTCCAGGCTAGTATAAATAATGTGGCATAATACAGGTGTGAAGATATCCTTGCGAGGGTAATTGAGGGAAATTGCTGGATGCTATGGATGTTCTAGTTAGAATTTTTTGAGGAAACTTTATATTGTTTTCGACTGCCGCTGCACCAAGTTCCAATCCCAGCAACAGAGCCCAATGATTCGCTTTCCTCCACATTTTACCCAACACTTGTAATTTCTTGTCTTTTTGGTAAGAACATTCAGACAGGTTTGAGGTGATATGTCTTTCACTTTGGATTTTCATTACCCTAATGTGGAGTGACATTGAACATCTCTTCATGTATGTAGTGGCCATCTGTATGGCTTCATTGGAAAAATGCCTCTTCAGGACTCTGCCAGTTTTGTAATTGCTCTTTGCTCTTGTGTTGCGGAGCGGTAGGAATTCTTTATATCTTTTGTCTATTAACCCTTTACCATGTATATAGTTTGCAAGTATTTTCTCCCGTTCACTATGTTGCGTTTCCATTCTGTTGAACATATGTTTGCTGTGCAGAACTTGTTTTTTAGTTTGATGTAGTCCCACTTCTTTATTTTTCCTTTGTAGCTTTGGCTTCTGGTGTCAAATCCCAAAACTCAGTGTCAAGACTGAGATCAAAACCACTCTCGTGGGTTTGGCTTTTGGCTTTTTCCAGCAAAGCCAAGGGCAGCAGAAAGGATTGCTTAAGACTCCATGCAAGTCAAGAGAGGTGAGAGGGAGGCTAAAGGACATCTCTGCGAGCTGCTCTCAAGCTCCCGTATTCATACAAACGGTGTGCAATAAGTCAGTGGGCCACATGCTAGAAAGAACGTATTGAAGACATGGTGAAAACCAAGTTAAGACAGTATATAATATTGCATGCGACAACATGATCTAAGTATTTTGTGAGCACATACAGAACCCAACCCCTGGATACACAGCAACAGAGAAGCAAAGTCCAGCCTGTCCCCCAGATACACACTAACTAGATAAAGGAACTGCCGCTGGCTGTTTGCAACAAGTCCAGAGAGCAGTGATCTGCTTTGCAAAGCGTTCCCTATAATCTCCTAACTCAGGACATAGTTTTGTGATTTCCCCACATTCTGCGCAAGTTTTATCCATGATTTTTCTGGTTTTAGGTCTTAACTTTAGGTCTTTGATACATTTGACTTCGTCTCTGAGTGTGGTGCTAGATAGGTGTCAAGTTGTTTTTCTGTGTGTGTGGCTGCCCAGTGTTTCTGGCACCACCTATTGAGGAGACTGCCTTTTCCTCATGTTATATTCTTGGTTCTTTTGTTGTAAATTAATTGGTTACATATGCGTGGGTTTCTTTCTGGGCCTTCAGTTCTGTTCCAATGATCTGTGTGTCTGTTTTTACCCCAATACCGTACTGCTTGGGTTATTGTAGCTTTGAAATCTACTTTAAAATCAGAAAGCATGATGCTTCCAGCTGTGTTCTTCCTTCTCAAAATGACTTTGGCTATTCAGAGCCTTTTGTGGTTCTGTCCACATTGAAGGGTTATCCTATTTTTGGAAACGTGCTTAAACATTGATAGGGACTGCACCTAGGGAATGTGTAGATGGCTTTAAGTAGTGTGGACATTTTGACAATCTTAATTCTTGGGATCCACTAGCATGGAATGTCTTTCCACTTATTTCTATCTCTTCAAATTTTTTCTCCACTGATTTATGGTTTTCATTAAAGAGGCCTTCATCTTCTTGGTTAAAGTCATTCTTTTCTTTTTTAAGTTTTCTATGTTTATTTATTATTGAGAGAGAAATACATAGAGACAGAGAAAGAGAGAGAGAGAGAGAGAGCGCGTATGAGTGGGGAAGAGCTGAGAGAGAGACACAGAATCTGAAGCAGGCTCCAGACTCTGAGTTGTCAGCACAGAGCCCAACGCAAGGCTCAAGTCACAAACTGTGAGATCACGACCTGAGCCACAGTCAGATGCTTCACTGACTGTGCCACCCAGGTGCCTGTTGGCTAAATTTATTCTTAAGTATTTTATTCTTTTGGAGGGATTTTAAATTATTTTCTTAATTTCTCTCTCTGATAGTTTGTGATTCATGTATAGAAATGAGGCACAATATATACATCGACCTACATATCTTAGCATTACTGAAATCATTTATTAGGTCTACCAGTAATGGTGTAGAGTCACTGCGGTCTCTGTATAGCATATCATGCACTCCTAATAAGTGAAAAAGTGCCTGGGAATATAGGATGATGTGATCGAATTTAGATGAGAGGAAGCAGATATATGGAGTGATACTATGCAAATTTTCTGAAATGTTTTGTGGTTGATATAATCACACAACTCCATAAATAAGGTTTGTTTGGATATACGTTTTCTTTAACCAGACACAGAGAGCTGTGACATAGACACATCCTTACCAACACATTCCCACAAGACACCCTGTGCATCTTGGCAGGTAGCCACCTTGTCTCTATTTTCTGTCCTGGAACCCAGTGCCTGACTCAAACGTTCAGTGAATTCATCTCAGAATACTGCAGTTGGGAAGAGACCTATATTTTTCATAGAGTTGCTGAAAGGCACCTCAAAATCATTGAATTTTACAGAGTTGTTTCTGATCTGCCTGGAATCCTCTGAGGATGTCTAAGTTGGAATGGCACTTCCTTTGCTGAGAGATCAGGGAGCCTTGCAGTATTCCTGTGTGTCTTGTGGTCACCAGAGGGTGCTGTGTGGCTGCTCATGACAAAGACACTGTTCCCCAAAGATGGGGGAGCCTGGAGGAGCCTGAAGCATGGAGTGGCTTTACTCGGTATCAAACCGTTGACTGAGTCTCCATCCTGCAGGCTCCTTGAGCTCCTGGTGTGCTTTGTAAAGGACTCTCTTGCTTGCGGAGGTTCAAGTGGTTCTTGCTGTTGCCACTGAATCCTCAGGATGAACACATTCAGGTCATGGTCTTTAACTCATTGACCTGACCTGCACTTACAGGTACTTTCCTGAGAGTAAGGGACCCAGCCTGGGTGGAGGGCCAGCAAGCAGACAGCAGTGGCCCAGGCTGCATCCTCCACTGGCCTGAAAGCAGGGACTGGCTGCTCTACTGAGAAGCAGAGCTATGGAACAAGAGGCGCACAGGTGGCTGGGGTTTGTCATGGGATGGGGCCTGGACGAGTGTGTTCCGGGACATGGGGCAGGGATGCTGTGCAGGAGATCACAATGAGGGAATGTGGTTTCTTTCCTGCCCCATGGGTCACTCCTAGGTACCCTGATGGCCTCAGTGCTGGCTTGTCCTCCTAATTCTTCAGGTATCCAGTCAGTCCTGGGGTCCTTGCTTTTCACATAAGGCCCCAACGTAATAAAGAGACTGTAGATATTGGAAACTGGAGGCAGCACCCGCAAAATACATATGAATTATGTTCCAAAAGTTGTGCTAGGTGTACAAGCCTAATAAAGAAAGAGAGATTTACAGTACACATGTACCGTTCTGTACAACGACGAGAGTCAAAGTATTGGAATTGGCCCAGTCATTCAGCTTCTGGAGAAGCAGAGTAGATGATGATGTGTGGCCCCTGAGAATGCAGAAGGGGACAGGACTGTGCCTGTCCACTGTGGGGACATCACGTACTAAAAGATCATAATCTTGGATCCTTCCACGCCCAACCTGACACACCACTCATAGACACAAACACAGACACCTGCTGCACTCAAAGCAAAAGGACTGGGAAGATGACACCATGTCTTATGGGCGATTATTTCTTCGAAGAATATAAATTTTTCTCCGCATTTATTTGTATTTATTTATTTATTTTCATATTTATTTATTTGGAAAGAGCGAGAAGGAGAATCCTGACCAAGACTTCAAGCTGTCATTGCGGAGCCTGACTTGGGACTTGATCTCGAGAACCATGAGATCATGACCGGAGCCAAATTCAACTCGGAAACTCAAACGATTGAGCCACCTTGGTGCCTGTCCTCATTATTTAAATCTTTAGTTTACTACATAAACGTCACCTGCAGAAAACCTTTAGGATCTTTGTACTTTATTGCCTAATAGATTAGCATAAATGGAATATTGAATATTTCACTTAGGTATTTTTATAATATGCACATTAGGCCAAATCAGCATGGCCTGCCCAGGAAAATGAAACATTTTCAAGGTATCGCTCTGGTCCAGACATTTCTCTTCTGGCTTCTGATCTTGTGTCAAACCTCAAAGGGTCCCCATGCCAGATAATGAAGATATTCCAAGTAGGGAGCTTCACATAATCTTTGTTCTTTGGGGAGTATTCCTCTGTCAGAAAAATATTAGTTTCATTGAATTTTTAATGCATTCTTAATCACTCTCATGTTATGTAGCCAGACACAACAGGCCATGTTGTATTTTTGCACACACCTGAAAATTTTGGAGCTAAAGCAGCAGAAACCGATATCGGTGGTTGCAGAGACTGGGGTGAGGGAATGAGCCATGGTGATTAGTAGTACATGTGTCTCTGTGATGGAAATGTTCTAGGAGTACATAGTGGTCACGGGTGCAAAATCCTGTGAATGTACGTAATGACAGTTGAATTTGTAATTTGAAAGGATCAGAGTAAATTCTTTTGAAGTTAATTTATGTTTTATTTACAAAACAATACATAAGGACAGTAAATATCTCTATACAAACCACAAAAATTACAAAGAACGCAATGACAGGATCAGGGCATCCTTTGGGGCTGCAGCCAACATGCGCCACTGCTCGGGAGCCGAGGCTGGTTCCTCAGCTGCAGCAGGTGGTTGCTCCAGCCCTTCCGTGACCCCGCCAGCTGGGGCTGGAGGCTGCTCAGGGTCTGGGTCCACCAAAGGGGCAGGTGTCTCTTCCAGCTCCTGACAGTGAATCAGAGCTGGGACTACCACCTGCACTGGTTGTGACTCTGCAGGGAGGGTCACCAATTCTTCTAATTGCTGAGATCCAGGATGAGTGGTGGCTGCAGGCAGCCTGGGCTGCGAAGCTGCAGTGGGCACCACAGAGATAGCGGGGGCTAGCTCCTGAGTGGCGTCTGGATTTTGCTCTGGAGCTGGTGCCATAGCTCCAAGAATACAAAGTGTCATCACCATGATTGCCTTTCCATGGCCTTTCCTAATAAAGGAAACCTCTCCCGCAGACAATGTCATCTGAGTCAAAGAACCCACCAGGAGGAAATCTCCCAGATGGCAGGCTAATGGAACAGTGATCTGAGACTACTCACAACTCCTAGCCCACCTGCAGTCTCAGGAAACGTGCTTTGTGTGGCATACCCTGTCCCATCTACATGCCCACATCTCCCACCCAGAGTCCTCCTCGCCCAGAGATTCTGGGTAATTGGGCTCATGGTTTCTCCGTGATGAGTAGAGAAGGCGGTCACGGCGCTGCAGCTCGGAGCCTGGCATGTGGACCCCTATATATGCCCGCAGTATCTGCAGGCTGATGAAATCTGGGGGCTGGAAAAAGTCCTCAGGGTAGTGGTCCAGGCAGGTGCCCAGAATGGAGATGGCGGCCCTGGGGATACAAAAGTAGCCAGAACAATCAACATGGGGTGTTCCTCCTGCACTAATGTTTCAAGACAGGGCTGTGGGACCTAGCCTCCTCTATGCCTCCTGCTCATGGATGTACAGAGGGTGGTTCTATGCCGTGTCCACCTGTGATTTGGCAGTCCCACCTAAGAGAGTCCTGGTCACTGAAGAGGGACTGTGAAAATTCTATTTGATGGAAACCCCTTAACCAATGATGTGGTCATCTCTGTCCTTCTTGGGGAAGCCAGACATACTCCCTGGTGTGTCCTCTGCCTTCCTCTCACTAGAATTCAACTCCGTGCATGAGTGGAGGGGTGGTGTCAGGATGAGTCAGTGCCTTCACTGCATACACTAGTGCTCCATGAAAATCTGAACACATACGGGACAAAGGCACTCTGTCTCTTACCTGGGCTTGCTTGAAACCTCCTCACATGATGACCTGTGCCTCTATGCTGCCTCATTCACTTAGTGCACATGTGGGTGTCCTCCCACTGACACTGGTTCTCCCATAGTGTGGGTGATATGTGGTCCTTGAGCCCTCACTGTGTCTCCTGAACCCTTGCTAAGCACACACTGTCGAAGTTCCACAAGGTGGTGAGCGTGATGCTCCCCAAAACCTTTATTCTGGGTCCTCTGATGGGGGTGGAGGCAAGCCTGTGAGTGGGAAGGGATGGGGTTGGACTCTCGAAAGGGCTGAATCTGTCGTCTGTTGCCCTCTGCTGTCTCATTGTGCCCACAGCTTATCCTCTAACCCACAGGACAAGACCCCTTTCCTTGCTTCCGGGGAGAAGCCCTCAGAGCTTTGCCCTCTCACAGGACTCTCAGATGTGTGGGATGCTGGGTCCTGAAGCCCCTCCCACGCACAGTCTCAGCACTGCCCTCTTGGAGAATGAAGGCCCTCTAGCATGAGCTCAGCCTACTCACATTTTCTCCTGCTCCCGGGGTCCACCATCTTCCTCAGTCTCAGGAAGGAAGCAGCCATATCTGGAGGAGGCCAGAAGGGCATCATATCAGGTGTCCTGTGGATACTACCTCTTGTCATATCCAGAGTCACTGACTGCTGACTAGAATGGAGCTCTGGAGGGGCACCTGGGTGGCTCAGCTGGTTAAGCCTCCGACTTCGGCTCAGGTCATGATCTCGTGGCCCGTGAGTTCGAGCCCCGCGTCGGGCTCTGTGCTGACCGCTCAGAGCCTGGAGCCTGTTTCAGATTCTGTGTCTCCCTCTCTCTCTGACCCTCCCCAGTTCATGCTCTATCTCTCTCTGTCTCAAAAATAAAAATAAAATGTTAAAAAAAATTAAAAAAAAAAGAAAAAGAATGGAGCTCTGGAGGGGAGGGTGCTGTCTGCTCTGTGCTTTGGATCCCAGTCAGCTCCTACAGAAGTGCCTGCACCTAGTGGGGCTTCCTGTATGTTTGATGAACGATAGGGCCCCAGTCAGCTCCATCACACATATTGGTGTGGGTCTGGGCCTCCTGCTCATCCTGGGCATCCTAGATTAGTTTGACCCAGGACTCAGACACACAGATAGACCCTCACATCTCCTTTTCAAATGGGAAAAGAGCCCAACTCAACACCTGGTGACAGTGAGGGATGAGGCAGATACTTGATCATGGGGAAGAGGACAAAGATCACCCAGCAGACACACAGCCCGTCCAGCAGACCTTTCCACAGGGCCAGGGTCACTTTCCCAGCAGTGCCCCCACTGAGTACCTGTAGTTATTCTGCTCTGATCAGAGGAACAAACTGAGACTCAGGGAGGTTTGGTGACTTTCCTTAGACTCAAAGCTTTAAGGGGCTGAATCACACTAGGCTGTGAAGGGCAGGGTGCTCACCTCATAAACAATAGTTCCAGGACCTGTTGGGTGGTAGCAAAAGCTCTGTACGTGCCCAAGAATGTGAAGAAGCAGGTGGGGTCTCTCCACAGGAAGGCGGGCACCAGGTGCTCCACTCACTGCTTCAGCAGGCCTGCATTGATGGTCCACTCCACACAGTTCTCATTCTCGTTCACGGGTGCGGCCTTTTTACCCCGAGATAGAACAGAGGAGGGACACAAAGTCAGACACAGCACCATGGACATCAGGAGGGTTGGGGTCCAGAATGCAGACCAAACCCCCCAGCCCTCAGTGACTTGTCGAAAGAGTGAGACCTGGTGCACACAGTAGGAAAAAGGATCTTGGCATTCACGTGAGAATTTGAGGTGGGGAATGACTGAATAAGTTAGGATCTGAGGTCAGATTGTTAGATGAGTATGGACAGCACCTCCCTGCATTAACAGCATTGTCTTTGTGATTTCTAACACCACAGTCCATTCTAGGGATCAGAAGACAGGGACATTACCTGGCAGAGGTTGGATCAGGATAATAGGACATGTAGGATGTTCAGCGCAGCACTGTGACATGGCAACAGAAGGGAATCATGTAACAGTCCCGCATTTGTGAAGGGCTGAATGGGTGAGGTAAGTGGTCTCATTTCCAGAATGTTGTCTAGGTAGTAAGGTCCTTGCTCCTGATCTGGAGGGCCCTAGGGACGTGTTGCTTGGCAACCAAAGTGCAGAGCAGTAGACATAATACAGTGAGTCCCATGTCCTTTGGGTAAAAATCTCCCTGCTCATCATGAACATGTGTCAGATGTGGGGAAGTTGTAGAAGGATGGTCAGGCGAACCGGGACACCTGGGAACAGTCGTTGAGGAAACATGTACGACAATGGCAATATATTCTAGACAGAATGGGATGTGAAATGGTTTCACACCCGTTTTCTGATATTCCTACAAATAAGTGGAGAGTGACGTTGCATCTGGCCATGGCAGGGGCTGGGCCACGAGGGCATGTTTGGGGAGCACATGGGGTTCCAGGTTCATCTGGGATCAGGAGTCTATGAGAGATACCAGGGGAGTATCAGTGTGTTTTCTGTGCCCTGGGATTCTTTGCACTGCCTCTGGGCTGTGCGTGTTGGGTTTCCCTGGTACCTTCACTCACCCTGAGCCAGCGGGGCATCCTGCTGATGGCATGGGGCTTCCTCCTGTCCTTCAGGGAAGTAGAGCAGGGGCTCTCATCATTCACCTTCTCCTCCATCTCTGACGTGTGGCTCTGTAAAGACAGTGCCCTGCACGCAGGCAGGAGTCCTCAAAGCCATGTCTGCTTGCTTTCACTTGTCCTCAGACCTGTGTGAATTCATTGCAGATATATACACCACAGTGTGCACACACCTCCCCCAAGGAGGAGAAGCAACGTGGTTTGAGGGCCTTGGATTAAACCGGTTATAGGTTAAAGGCACCTCAGAGATCCCTTTTGCCTCCTTCCCAGCATGACATCTGCATGGCCATGATGGGTCCACCAGGTCGTCCACTGCCATCCAACCTCCTCCAGTCCAGGACAGGAGCACCTCACGTGTCCCCCTTTCCTTGAAACTGAACACGGGGGGATGGGGGTGCCCAAGGATGGCTCAGAGCTGTGACCTGACCTGACCTGACCTGGCCTGCTCTAGGCTGCTCTGTATTACCTTATGTGACCTCCTGGAAAACATCCTGAGGCATCGCCAGCATGGGTGAAGGAAACCTCTCCAACATCCGAATAATCCTGTACACTGGGGTTTCTGGTATCCAGAGCCCTGGTAACTGGGAAAACAAGAGAACATCCCAAACTCTCTGTGTCTGTAGACAAATGAGACTGGTATGGGACCTCACTAGTGCATGGGTGCCGGGTTACAGGAGTTCCAAGTTCTCCTGGGGCCTATTGTGAGCAAAGTGATGTCACTGCCTAGGATCCACCTCCTGAGTCTGCTCCTGGGATAACACCTATGCAAATAGTCCTCTATTTGCTGACTGCTCACCCCTTTCTCCATGAAATGTCACATCGGTCCACAGTTACACCAACGCACCCCTCTCCACAGCCCCCTGGGAAGGTCTGGGGGCAGCCAGGGTCCCAGTTTTGAGACGTATCTGGGTTGAGACACAACTCTTCATTCTTACCTCTTTCTGGCCCCAGATAAGTGATTGTGTCTTTCAGGGATGGTCCCTGTCTCCTCTGCTCAAGGGACATAATTATAGGATGTACTTCCTCAGGATGTCCTCAGGCATACGTGGGATGATACCTGTGAAATTGGAGGAGTGGTGTCACATGTTGGATATTTATCCATCCACATTTACTTTGACTTCTCACCTCCTTTGGTTCTGCTGCTCCTCTGATCCCAAGTGTGCGTACATGTGCGCGTACATGTGTGCATGCAAGTGTGTGTGCGTGTACGTGTGTTTACCAGTGCTCATTTTCTGGAGTCCCAGAAGATAACATCCCCACCTAGGGAAGGATGGCCAAAAATTTCTTAAGCGCTTAGGTTCTCTAATTTCTAAAGCAATCCATACAGAAGGGATTAGAGTTGTGGCCTAGTAGGTCAGAACGCTCTTTTACGTAGACTTTGTCAGTAGTGTGCCACAAGCCATTCCCTCCCTTTCCACTGGGTACAATGGGGACAGGGTGGCACTCAGTGGGCTGCCCTAGCCTTGGGTCCTCCTCAGGGAAGAACATGCTGGAATGTCGTCTGTTATGCTCCTCTTCACCCTCACCCCCACACCACCCCCATGTCTGCACAGAGTTACAGTAACACAACCTTTTCCCGAGCCCCCTCAGAAAACCTGGGTCAAGTCAAAGACCCCATTTTGAGGACATGGAGTTGGGTTCATGCCTGGTTCTGACTTTTTACCAGTCTGTGATTCTGAGCAAGGCACTGACCCTGCCAGGGTCTTCACTTTCTCCTCCCCTCAGTGGCTCCCTGGGATCCCCACATCCTGTAAACACATCCTTGTGTAATTTCCTTCCTGGAGTGTGGTATGGACTTCGTGTTTGATTTCTGTTCCAAAGAAGATGGCACTGTGACCCCAAGCCAACCAAGTTTTGTTGATAAAATATCCATGGCACAGCCACATGCTCACTGTCACTCTCTGTGTTGTCTCTCAGATTCTCACACTGGGGAACCACCCCCGTGTTGAGTAATGACACAGACAGGTACACAGAGCCTAGCCCTGAGAGACAACAACAGACAGGGAAGAACTAAAGCATTCGATGTGGACTGAATCCTGCCACCACCCTGAAGTGAGCTCAGGGGTTGAGTGAAGCAGGTTCTGTCTCAGTGATGACAACAGCCCCAACCTCCTGAGAGGCTCTCAGGAGCCCTCAGCAAAGCACTGCTGAATTCCTGGTCCCCTGGGTCTGTGAGATGTTAAGTTTATGGGGAAGCCACTAAGGGTGAGGGAATATTGTCACACAGCACTAGAGCAGAGTACTGAATATGTCCTCCTGCCCCAGGCCCTGGATCTCCCTTCCCTCCCTCTCTGCTGTCCTCCCCAGCTCTTTCCAGGCTCCCTGCTGTCCTTTCAAATGTCCACTGTGGCAACGCCAACCTCTGCCTCCGAGTGTCTGCACCACTGTGCCTTCTGCCAGGCTACATATATTCAGATGTGTGCAGGGCTGACTCTTTCTTGCAGTGTTGCAGGAAATATTAATGTTTCCTCAGCACAGCCTTGTCAGACCCTCACTTGGTGGAGCTCAGGACCCAGTTGTAGCACCTTGATTTTTTTCTATGGAGTCATTGCTCATGTCATTCACATTTTTGTTTCATGTTCTTTCCATCTTCCTGTCTAGACCTTGAGCTCCTAGAGGGAAGACCTGGCTGCCTTACCATCACTGGCACTATCTGAATGCTCAGATGTTCTTTCCCAGTGGATGAATGAAGAGGTAAGGAGATCCATCCCACCATTTAGCAGCTCAGTCATTATAACCCTAATTTACTTGGGTCATCTTTCAAAACTTATTTTATTTTATATTTTTTTCAGTCTACTGTACTTCTAACTTGGGGTGTGAAATCACACTCCAAGATGAAGAGTCTCATGCCCTACTGACTGAAACAGCCAATTTTAACATTTTTTTTTTATTTATTTTTTTGGGACAGAGAGAGACAGAGCATGAACGGGGGAGGGGCAGAGAGAGAGGGAGACACAGAATTGGAAACAGGCTCCAGGCTCCGAGCCATCAGCCCAGAGCCTGACGCGGGGCTCGAACTCACGGACCGCGAGATCGTGACCTGAAACAGCCAATTTTAATGGAACTAGACTGATTTCTAAGTTATCTTGCAGGTTAACATTTTGTAGGTATATTAGGTTATGCTGAATTACCAGAGAACGCCCCAAATTTCAATAGCATGTCCCCATAGATTTCCTCACATGACAGTACTGGGTACATGTTTAGATTGGAGACTAAACTTCTTCATGTGGTCATTCAGGAACCCAGCGTTCCTCCATTTTGTCCCTTCTCCCTCCTGAGGATATCAGGTACTTCCACAACCAACAGCACAAGAGGTGATAAAGGGGACAGAGAACAAAGAAATGCGCATGGGAGCATGTTATCAGCCAGGTCTAGAGTGCCTAAAATATCCGCCTTTACACTCATTCCTTGTTTTAAAGGCAAGGGTTTTTAAGTAATGATCTGTGAGAAACGATGTCCCACAAAACATAGAAAATGCATCCCTAGATATGCACCACAAAATATGCAAAAGGTAATTCCTGAGCTGAAGGACAATTTTCTCCCTCCGGTACACATTTATGCAGGACATAAGAGTAAAAATCTATGTGTGTGTTTGTGTGTGATTTATACATATTAATGAATATGACGTTTTATGAGTATATATGAATATTTTAAGAAGTGAATGATCACTGACTTTTAAATAGAAGAATTAGTAAAATAATAAGTTAAAAATAATTATTAGTGAGCTTACAGACATAGAGTATTAAGATATATGACAGTATCGGGGAGACCTGGGTGGCTCAGTGGGTTGAGCGTCCGACTTTGGCTCAGATCATGATCCCATGGTTCGTGGGTTCAAGCCCCGCATTGGGCTCTGTGCTGACAGCTCAGAGCCTGGAGCCTGTTTCCGATTCTGTGTCTCCCTCTCTCTCTGCCCCTCCCCCACTCACGCTTTGTCTCCCTCTGTCTCAAAAATAAATAAACATTAAAAAAAATTAAAGAATCTAAATTAAGAAATATGACAGTATGAATTAAATGATTGATGGTTGAGAAATCAATTAAGTGCCTCTTAAGATTGTTTTCAAGTACGAAAACTCTTATAAACCACATGACTGTAAGTATAGTGTAAATATTGAAACTCCAGCCCAGTTAGGCAGTTAAATTGAAAGAATTACATATATCTATGTTCACTTACACTTAAGCACCCCACTCTTTGTTTCTGCTGAGGTCATGATCTCTCGGTAGTGAGAATGCTGAGAAACAGAGGAAGTTCGAAGGAGCCCCCTTGTCTCTTGGTGCGGGTGACATGGAGGGGGCTATTGTGGGACCCCATGTTTTCCTAGGTGTCCCCAGTCCAGGAATATTACAACCCTCCCTAATTCCCCTGCACAAACTGGGCTAGGTAAGGAAGTTCTGGCTGCCGCAACTTCCTGTGAGATTTGGCCCAAGATCTCTACAGATTTGACCTAAGATCTCATGAGATTTGCCCCTAGATCTCATGACATCTTTCAACAGGACAGAGCTGGCCATTTGTTTTGAGATTAGAAGAAACACAGACTTCCCTGAAGGTTCCACAGCCCAGGAGAATCAATGAGGGCTTATTGTGTGTTCAGAGGAGCCAGGTCCGTTGCACTTTCCTTTCCCCCACACCTCCTCACCTCCTGTTTCAATCCCCTCTAGCTTCACAGAAATAAAGGGCCACCAGGCCAAGTCTTCCATATTTTAGTGGTGGTTGTTACCCCCACTGCTCTTAGAATGCTGGATGAGTTGGAAAGTATGAGCCAGAGGCCTCATATCCTTTTGGTGGTGGCCTTGAGTTGTTTGTGGGACCCTGGGTGTTGGTAGCAGTCCACAAACCAGGAGCATCCTAACCTGCCTATTTACACTGCACAAAGGTGACTACACGAAGGAGTTCTCCTGCCTGCCCCCTTCTGGCTATATTCGGCCTGACATCTCGTGAGATTTGGCCTGGAGATCTCGTAAGATTTGTCAACAGAGCAGAGGTGGCTGCATGTTTTTGAGTCAGGACAGACACAGACTGCACTAAGTGTCCATGGTCTAGGAAAGCGCTCAGGGATACTTCTTCTGTGTTCACAGGAGTCAATTTCTGTGCACTGTGCTTCACCCCACTCCTCCTTCTCTCCTGTGTCTTGCGCCTCTAGTTTACTGGGAATAACGGGCTAGTCTGGTCCAGCAGCCCCTGTTTCTGTGGCCAGGTGTTTCACCCACCACATCTAGGATGCTGAGACAGACAGGAAATATGAACACAACCCCTCGTGTCTTGGTGCTGGTGACATGACAGGGTCTATTGTGGGACCACAGGTTTTCCAAGGTGTCCCCAACCCAGGTATATCACAACTCTACTATTTTATCCTGCACGAAAGAGGTTATGCTACTTAGTTCCTGCTCCTGCCAAGTTCCCAGGAGGTTGGAAAAGATCTTGCCAAATTTGGCCATAGATCTCATGAGATCTACCCCTAGATCACGGGAGACTTGTCAACAGGGACAAGGTGGCTGTGTTCTCTGGTGGCAGGAGAGACACAGAATACCCTGAAGTTCCTGCATCCTGGGAGATGCAATGGCAGGCTGCCTGTGTGTTCAGAAGAGGTGGCTCCTATCCACTTTCTTTCTCCCTGTACCTTCTGACCTCCTCTTTGTATCACCTCTAGTTCAGCATGAGCAATATGAAGTCCAGCTGTTACAGCAAATACTCTGCCCAGAAAGAGACAAGCCACAGAACTCGGGGAATCAGAAAATACTGTTTATTGTGCACCCATGATGCCCCAGCGGAGTCACCTCCAAAGGCTGAGCCCCATACCTTGGCATTCGCCTCCTTATCTGGCTCTGATGCTAGGCAGTTGAGAGACAGTGGAAAAATAGAGGGGTCCTTGTCAGTGGTGCTACATGGATTGTTGGTGGAGGCAGGAGGCAAACAAGATTATAGAAGCCAAAAGAATGCATGCCAAAGAATGCAAGCCAAAAGAATGCATGAGGATCATGCAGCCTCAGACACCTGGATGGCCCCTTTTATCTTGTTGTTGTTGTTGTTGTTTGTTTGTTTTTTTCCTAGCTTTTCTTCTCACAGCCATTTTTTCCTAGGTCAGTGGTCCTTGTTACCCCCACTGCTCCTAGAATGCTGGGAGGGATGGGGACTACTAGTGAGACACTTTATGACATTTTGATGCTGGAGTTTGAAGACACTTGTGGGACCCCAGTTGCTCCTAGGTGTCCCCAATCCATGAATGTCCCTGCCATGCACAAAGCAGACGTGGCTATGGAGTTCCCACTCCTGTTGAGTTCCTGTGAGATTTGGCCTGAGATCTCCTGAGAGTCACAGTGAGATCTTGCAAGATTTGGCGTTATATCACACGAGAATAGCCCTTAGATCACGGGATACTTGTGAACAGGGAACTGTGGCTTCGTTTCATGGACTCAGGATAGACACAGACTGTGCTCAAATGTCCAATGTCTGGGACAGCTCTCAGGTAGCCTCTTTGTGTGATCACAGAAGCCACTTTCTGTGCACGTTGTTTCTCCCTTCCCCTCCTGCCCTCAGGTTTCTCTGTCTTGTAGTTCAGTGTGACAAATGAGCCTCCGGTCCATTTGTTCTTACTTTATTGGTCCGTGTTTAGCTCTAGTGTACTTAAAGGCTGGGAGCGGCAGAAAGTATGAGCGAGGCCCTTCGTGTGAATTGCTTATGGTGTCTGTTGGCTTTTGTACAACCCTGGATGTCACAGCAGTCCCCATCCAAAAATGCCCCAGCCCTGGCGGTGTGCCTTGCAGGTACCAGGCAAGACCAGGGAATTCCTCCTGCTGCCAATTTCCTGTAAGATGTGACTCAAGATCTGGTGAGCTTTGGACACACGTGTTCTGAGATATGACCTTAGATCTCAGGAGATTTCCCCCTTTATCAAGCGTTATTAGTCAACAGGGAAGAGCGGCTGTGAATTCAGGGGCAGGATGACACAGACTGCACTGAAATGCCCAAAGCCTGGGAAAGTTCTCAGGGACTCGGTTCATTTTCAATCATCTATATCCGTCAATGACCACCCTAGGAGCCTCCTATTCCTGTTGTAACAGATTACCACAAACTTAGTTTCTTCAAACTACACCAACTCATTCTTATGGTCTGAACATGAAAAGTCCACAATGAGCCTCACTGCACTAAATTCAACATGGCAGCAGGGCTGTGTTTCTTTCTGGAGGCTCCATGGAAGAATCTGTTTGTTGTCCCTTTCAGCTTCTAGAAGATGCCCACATTGTCAGCTCAGAGCCCGTTCCATCTCCAAAGCCGGCCGTGGCTGATCGGTTACTCTCAAAACATGTTATCTTGACACTGACTCTTCCTCTTTCACTTGCATGGACCCTTGTGATTACATTGGCCCCTCCAGGCTAATCTCCTCAGATCAAGTTCCTTAATCTAATCACATTTACAACATCTCTATTGCCGTGTATAGTAGCATATTCCCAAATTCATGGGGTGAGCATTTGGACATTTGTGGGAAGCTCTACTCTACCATAGCTACCCCCATCAGTGAACACATTTCTAAAGCATGTCAATCAATGCAATCTCCTCATTCCTGTAAATCAGCACATTACCACACTTCAGTCTACTGCTTTTGAGTGCCAACATGTCAGCAGCTGACACCAACTCATTTATGTCCTCGACATTCACCATTTCCAGAACTCCACACTTCCCAAAAATTCTACCTAAGATCAGCAGTGTGGCCGGTTCAGAGACCGTGAGTGACTGACAGGGCTTGCCCTTCCTGAAGGAAGCAATACATTCAGCTCTGTGCTTGTTGCTGCAGAAATTATGAGGAGAGCTTGTCATTTTTTAAAATATTTCTGTATTATGTGTATACACTTACCAGAACATAACTGAATGAAAGGGAAAAGAGAAAGAAAGACTGTGCACGTGCCAGTGTTGAGGCATTTGAATTGGGGAGAGAGAAAGAGAAAATCTGTGGTGAGAGGAATCTGAGGATCCAGTGCTTTGAAGGTTCTCAGGGATCAGAGCTGTGTGCTGCAAGCAGTTTTGATGGGGGCACAGGGCTGGAGGAGTGTGTATGGACTGACTGTGTCCTGTTAAAAATTCATACGTTGAACTCTAGTGCCCAGTGTGACTGTATTTGCAGAAAAGGCCTTTACAGAAGATATAAGGTTAAATGAAGTTAGGGGCATGGGGCCCTTGATCTAATAGGTTTCATGTCCCTGAAACAGTGAGCTTGAGCTCCCCACCTCCCACCCAAGCACAAGCACCCAGAAAAGGACATATGAGACCACAGGGTGAAGAGGGCCCTCTGTGAGGACAGGAATAGAGCTCTCACTCAAACATGAATTGCTGAGAACTTCCAGTCTTGATCTTAGATTTCCAGCCTCCAGAACTGAAAGAAAACACCCGTCTCTTAAATCCATGCAGTATGTGGTATTCTGTGAAGGCAGCCCAAGCTGACTAATGTGGGTGTCACTCAGTCATCAACCTCAGCATCTTATCCTATCTGGGCATTTCCAGAATCTAACTCAGTTTTGTCTATATTCCAGAACTGGCACTCATAATCCACTTCCCCCTTGTGAAGAATGATCTTTGAATTTACTTTTTTTAAGTTAGCTCTATGCCCATTGTGGGGCTTGAACTCACTGACCCCAAGATCAAGAGTCACATGCTCTACCAATGGAGCCAGCCAGGTGTGATTGACGTGTGACTTGTCACGTGGTTGATGATTTCATAGCACAATTTATTACATGTAGGAATGACCTAGACCAAAGATCTTTTTGGATTTTCTTTTGAACAAGTTTGACCTCAATATCAACCTAGAATGACTGGGGAAATCTAGATCAGATTCTGCAGGGTGACTCCTTGACCCCACATGGCATGCTCTTCCTTTTCTCTTGGGAGATTTCTGTGCTTCTGACTCTCCAGAACCATAAGACATGTATTTGACTGCTGTTGAGAGAACTGGGATTAGTCCTGGGGAGACACAGATGAAAAGGAAAGAATCTCCAGAATCAGGGCATGTTGGGTGTATGGAATTATAGAGGGTGTTCCTGTGGGAGGAAAAGAAGCTGGGGATGAGAGCCCCTCTCCCACTCCACTTTTTTGAGGGCCAAAACCTTCCTTTTGTGGGAGCAGCAGATGAGACACTTCCAGCAATAGTAAATAATAATAATAATAATAATAATAATTTATAGAAGGAAAGATTCAGTGCAGCCTCTAGGTTTGAAGGCCTGGAGGCTCTTACATAGATGCCAAGCCAGCACAGCAGAAGAGGACCTCAAAGTCCGTGAAGGGTGAGTTCGCCAAGCAGATAAGGAGCTCTTTGCAGATAGCCAGAGTGTGCTTAGTGGAGGTAATCTCGCAAACGAAAACTCAAGTGGGAAGAACATGCACAGGCCAATGGCACCGCGGCCTGAGGGAGAAGACAGTCTGTTCCAGCGCAGGTGTATCTGCTCACGGCCACCAGCTCCATTTGGACAGGCACAGGTACTCTGCTAATCTAGGTTTGCTTGGCTCCGCCTTGAAGTCTTCTTTTACACAGGCCAGCACAGGAAAGGCTGTGTCAGCCTGAGGGGAAGATGAGGGAAAACTTTCCACCAGCAAGAGAAGCACTAATCTTTCTCCCTGTTTGATCAGATCCTGGAGAGTGCAACATTCATGGCCATCTGCCCCCCGACGCTTCCCCCTCAGGCCTGGGCACGACAGGCCTTAGGCCAATGTTGGGGGAAGGGTGACCAAAAGTCAGGAAGTCCTGGGCATTCATGATGACATCTGCCTGAAAAATTTCCACGCACTGAACATCTGGGTGCCTGCTTCTACACTGTGGTTTCTGAGAGCGGGACCACGGCGCCCCTCGTGGCCTCATGGGGGAGGCGCACAAGGATCCCAGGATTGAGGCAAGGGCAGGTCAAAAGGATACCATCCCACCTTCCCATTTAGACCTAGCTGAGAGTTCACAGCAGGAGGTGAGCGGGGTTCCAGGCACACCTCATCCTTCCCTTCAGTTCCTCCACAACTGCACCTTGGATGAGATTTCTGCAATTCAAATCAGCCCTTGGAGGGAACAAAGCCATGTCTTGAAAACAAAGCAAAACAACTATTCCAAAGACACTAGAAGAATCTGGGCATTTTTATGGTCATCAGCAGAGCACTTCTAGGGTTCTGATTTGCCTGTTTCCAGAATTAGTTGCTCTAGTAATGAACCCTCTACTTTCATTGCCCTCTTTTAGCTTCTCTCGGTCATTTTTCTTCCTACCATTCTTTTTTTGAGCATCTATTGGGTCATTATTATGGCTGAACTGCCAGATTCTTTGTCCATTTAATAGGCTTCGTGAGGTACTGCATCTTTGTGAGATCTGCGAGATCATTTTGGTGTCCATTTGTGTGGTATTTGTGTTGTACTTTCCTATGATTCTGTCACCAGAGATTGATTCTAGAGCTGCTTTAGTTAAGTGGGCTGGGTTGTTGGTGCACTACTAAGAAAGAATGAGTTCAGCGGTAAGTATATTTTGTCATGAAGCCCTTGGCTTGCCTACTATGTCTTCCCCATTGTGTCTTATTTGAACATTCAGGACACTCTGTTCTATAGGTGTGATCTGACTGGCTCTATCACAACCCTCCTGTGGACCTTGTCATATGCAGCTAAGATAAGCCAAGAGATTCTCATTGAGTTTTCAGTGACATTAAAATCTTTTGACAAGGGCTCATGGTAACCCACAAATACTCACAACAGTTGTGGAGATGCATACTATAATTTATATTTTTTGAAAACTGTAAATGGGGCACCTGGGTGGTTCATCCAGTTGAGCGTTTGACCTTGGCTCAGGTCATGATCTCGTGGTTTGTGTGTTGGATCACTGAGTTGGGTTCTGTGCTGGGCCTGGAGCATGCTTCAGATTCTGTGTCTCCCTCTCTCTCTGCCCCTCCCCTGTTCATGCTCAGTCCGTCTGTCTGTGTCTCTCTCTCAAAAATAAAAAGTTAAAAAAAACCTTGAAATTGAGGTCAGTGTGTTTATTGTAATTCTATATTTCACATTAACATTCTTCATCTCATCTTGTTAAACTTGTCAACATCTGTTCGGGTGGTGTCTAAGTCCATTTGGGTTGCTCTAACAAAATAGACCACAGAAATTTATTTCTTATGGCTCTGGAGGCTGGAAAGTCTAAGATCAAGGCCCCAGCATCGTTGAGTCCTATGAGGGCCATCTTCCTGATTCATAGCCAAACACCTTCTGGCTGTGTCCTCACTTGGTAGAAGGAGCAAGGGGTCTCTGTGGCATCTCTTTGATAAGAGCACTAATCCCATTCATGAGGGGCTCGTGACCTAATCACCTTCCAGAGGCCCCACCTGCTAATACCATCACATCAGGCATTAGGATTCCAACATATGGATTTCGAGGGGACATGAACGTATGGATGTTAGCAGATGATGACATGACCATGTGCTGTAGAATCTCCACTTTGTGTGCCTTGGCTGGGAGTCTTTGAGGAAATTACTTAAGCTCTCATTGACTCAGTTTAATCACTTGTAAAAGGAGAAGTGGCTTAGTGTTTTGGGAGGCCATGGGAAAGTCCCCCACTTCAAACTTAACTCTTTGTGTTGGCTGGATGAACAGATTGTGAACTTGTCTCTAGGTAGGCCCTCTGGCATGTTTATTGCTTAACAGATGCTCAGTGCCTCTTAGGGGATGATGACTTGGCAGTCTTTAGTCACCGACTAACCTGGATGCTGCGAGTCCTTGAAAGTACCACATGATCTCTGCTTGTTTCCCTCCTCTCTAACTTTGCCATTTGAACTCCCACCATACTTGAAGAGGCTTAGGTGATTGATATCTGGGAAGAGGATGCTGACTGTTCCCTCAGGTATGAGTTAAGTGCCAGACCTGGGCAAACCACTTTGAGGACCTCCTAGCTCTAGTATTTTAATTGCCTCTTTGTGGTCTGTGAACCTCTTAGACCTTAACCTAGAGGACCTTGGTGCAGAAAAGCTTAGCAGATGGAGGGGGGAATGGAAACAGGAGCTGGATATAGAGGTTAGCTTCAGGGGAGAGAATGTGGTTTGAGTTGGGAAATGAGGAGGTGGGTAGGAGGGAGGTGCAGATATATTTTAGGTTTAGTGGAAATAGGTTGGGGCAACTGTGGTGAGGTATCTTTTGTTTTCTTTGTTTTGTTTTGGTTTTTATTAAAGTAAGCCATGGGAGTGAGTTGGAAAGGGTCTGAACTTGAAACAATGGCAACGGCTGAAGTGAGCTGTTGTGGGAAAGGCCACTTGGAAGCTGTATACCTGTGCATCGCAGAGCATCCATGGTTGAGATTTAGAACGAGCATTTCTTTCTTTTAACTTTTTTAAGATTATTCATTTATTTTGAGAGAGAGAAAGAGAGACATCTTGTGGGGGTGGGGCAGAGACGGGCATAGGATCCAGAGCAGGCTCTGTGATGACTGCACAGAGAAAAAAATCTGATCCCTGATCTCAGCTCAGCTCTTGATATCGTGGTGAGTTCAAGCTCCATATTGCGTTTCATGCTGGGTGTGGAACCTACTTAAAAACAAAATGAAAGAAAACAGACTTCAATGAGGTATCACGACACACGTGTCAGAATGGCTCAAATTAACAGCACAGGTAACAACAGATGTTGGTGAGGATGCAGAGAAAGGGGAACACATTTACACTATTTGTGGGAATGCAAACTGGTGCAGCTGCTCTGGAACACAGTATGGAGGTTCCTCAAAAAGTTAAAAATAGGATTACCCAATGATCTAGCAATTGCACTACTAGGTATTTACCCAAAAGATGCAAACATATGGATTTGAAGGGATACATGCACCCCGATGCTTAAAGCAGCATTATCAATAATAGCCAAATTGTGGAAAGAACCCACATGTCCCTCGACTGATGAACAGACTCCTTATAGAGAGCAAAGTGAGGGTTGCTGGAGGGGAGTTGAATGGGGGCATGGGTCAGATGGGTGATGGGCATTAAGGAGGGTACTTGTTTTGATGAGCATTGGGTGTAATATGTAAGTGATGGATCACTGAAGTGTACTCTTGCAACTAAGATTACACTATATGTTAACCAACTGGAATTTAAATACAAACTTGAAACTAAAAATAACAAATAAATAACAAATTTATACAAACTAAAAATAACAAACAAATAGATAAAATGCTGGTGATGATGAGATAACTAGCAGTTACTAGTTTGCTTATTATGTGTGAAAAACTCGTTTTTAAAACTGACACTTTTAAGTTTTATCTTTATTCTCTTTTCTTTATCTCTCTTTTCTTTATTCCCTTTTTTTTCCAGCTTTACTAAGGTACACTTGCCAAATAAGTTTTATGTGTTTAAGGTGTATGATGTGATATTTTGATATATGTATGCACTGTGAAAAGATTACTACCGTCAAGCTAATTAACGTATCCATCACCTCACATAATTATCCTTTGTGTACGTGTGGTGAGAACACTTCAGATCAACTCTCTCAGCAAATTTCACGTCTACAATACAGTTTCATTAACTGTAGTCACCACGCTGTACAGTAGCCCTCCAGACCTTATTCATCCTGCCCTGAATATTTGTACCCTTTGAATAATATTTCCCCATTTTCCTATTCTCCCAATCTTGATGACCACTGTTCTACTCTCTGCTTTTATGAGTTTGACTTTTTTTTAGATTCCATATATAAATGGAATAATGTCATATTTTTTCATGTGTCTGGCTTATTTCAATTAGTATAATGTCTTCCATGTTCATTCATGTTGTGAAAATGGCTGAATCCTTTTCTTTTTAAAGGAGGGATAATGTTATTTATATTTTTTCCATATAACTTTGTAAATATACATTCATGCATTGACACTTTGGTTGTTTCCTTAGCTATTGTGAGTAATGCTGCAATGAACACGAGGGATCAGACAGCTTTCCAAAACAGTGATTTTATTTCTTTTGGATATATACCCAGAAGCGAGATCGCTGGATCACATAGTAGTTCTCTTTTTAAAGTTTTGAGGAAACTTTATAGCATTTTCAATAATGGGTGTACCAATTTATATTCCCACCAACAGTGTACAGCAGTTCCCTTTTTTTTTTAAGTTTTTGTTTTTGTTTTTGTTTTTTGAGAGAGAGTGAGAGACAGAGTATGAGCTGGGAAGGGTCAGAGAGAGGGAGACACAGAATCCAAAGCAAGCTCCAGGCTCCGAGCTGTCAGCACAGAGCCCAACATAGGGCTTGAACCCACAGACCATGAGATCATGACCTGAGCCGAAGTCAGATGCCTAACCAAATGAGCCACCCAGGTGCCCCGCAGCTCCCTTTACTTCACATACTTGCCAACAGTTGTTATCTCTTGTGTTTTTTGATAATTACCATCCTAACAGGTGTAAGGTGACATCTCATTGTGATTTGCCTTTCCCTGAAGATTAGTGATGTTGAGCCTTTTTTCATTTACCTGTTGGCCATTAGGGTGTCTTCTTTGGAAAAATATCTATTCAGGTACTTTGCCTATTTTTCAGTTGGGTTACTTGCTTCTTTGCTATTGAATTGTATGATTTCCTTGTATATTTTATGTATTAACCTTTTATCAGATAATATGGTTTTCAATTATTTTCTTCCATCCCATAGGTTGCCTTCTCATGTTATTGTTTCCTTTGCTGCACTGAAGTTGTTTTTTGTTTCTTTGTTTTTGTTTTTTTTTAGTTAGACGTAGTCCCACTTGTTTATTTTTGCTTTTGTTGCCTGTGCTCTTCTCTTGGTGTCATATTAAAAAAAATTATTGCCAAGACCAATAAAAGGGAGCTTTCCCCCTATATTTTCTTCTAGGAATTTTTCAGTTTCAGATCTTCCATTTAAGTCTGACCTTGGAATGATTTTTATCTGCTTGAATTTCTTGAGGCTTGTGTTGTGAACTAACATGAATCTATCTTGCAAAATGTTCCATGTGCACTTGAGAAGAATGTCTATTCTGCTGCTGGTGGGAAGTTCTATTTATGCCTGTTAGGTCCATTTGGTCTATAGTGTTGTTCACTTCTGCTGTTTCTTTACGGATACCCTCTCTGCGATCTATACATTATGGAGTGGAGTCGCCTAGTATTATTGTATGCCATATTTTTTCTCCTTCAGATCTGTCAATGTTTGCTTTATACATTTACATGCTTTGATGTTGAGTGCTAGTATATTTATAACTTTTATACATTGAATAGACCCTTGTAGCATTACTTGATGACCTTCTTTCTCTTTTGAGATAGTATAGAATAGAAAGTATAGTATAGAAAGTATAGTATAGTATAGTGTAGTATAATATAGTATAGTAGAGTAGAGTATAGTAGAGTATAGTATAGAAAGAATAGTTTGTCTGATATAAGTGTGCATGGTTACCATTTGCATGGAATATCTTTTTCCATCCCTTTACTTTGAGCCTATGTGTACCTCCAAAGCTTAAGTGAGTCTCTTGCATGCAGCATATAGTTGAGTCTTTTTTGAAAAAATTTATTCAGCCACTCTGTGTTTTTTTTGTTCTTACAATTTAGTCCATTTACATTTAAAGTTGTTATTGATAGATAAGAACTTTCTCTTGCCATCTTGTTCATTGTTTTCTAAATTTTTTGTAGTTCCTTCATTCCTTTCGTCCTTTCTTGCAGTCTTCTTTTGTGATTTTTTGTTTTTTTGGTTATGCTCTGAAAATCATTTCTCTTAGTCTTTTGTTTATCTGGTGTAGAATGTACATGTAGTGGAATTGTGGACAATGTAGTGCATTGTGATTATCTGGAGGCTTACATGAAATACCCTATTGTCTATTTTAAGCCATAAGTTTACCTGCAATTGCTACAAAATCTGTACACTTATATTTCCCACATACACATTTTGTGCTATTGATGTCACTCTTCTTTGTATATTGTTTATCCATTAACACACTATTGTAAGTATAGGTGTTTTCATCATTTTTGTGTTTAACTTTTTATGCTATAGTTAAAACTTATGCATTATGATTTGGAGTATTCTGAATTTGACATATATTTACTTTTACCATAAGTTTTATGTTTGGCATGTTTTTGTGTTACTAGTTAGTATTCACTCGTTACAACTTGAGAAGCTCCTTTTAGTATTTCTTGCAGACAGGTCAGTGGTGGTAGTCTCCTTCAGCTTTTGTTTGTTTGAGAAAGTCTTTATCTCACTTTCATTTCTGGAGGATGGCTTTGCTGGTTAAATGTATTCTTGATTGGCATTTCTTTTCTTTCAGCACTTGGAATATATTTTCCCACTCTTTTCTGGCTTACACAGTTTCTGCTGAGAACCTACTTATAGTCTTATGAGGGGTTCCTTTGTATGTGACAAGACTTTTTTCTCTTTCTGACTTAAAAACTGTCTCTTTGGCTTTGGCTTATGTTAATTTAATTATAATGTTTCTTGATGTAATCTTTGGGTTGATTCTGTTGGGGAAACTTTGAGCTTAAGGAACCTGGATAGCTATATCCCTCCCAAGATCTGGGATATTTTCAACCATTATGTCTTTAAACAAATTCTCTACCACTTCCTTTTTTACTTTTTTCCTTCTCAAGGTCCTATAATGCATATTTTGCATTAGTAGGACTTGATAGAGTCCTCTAAATCCTATAGGCTTTCTTCACTCTAATTCACTCTTTTTTTTATCTGACTGAAATATTTCAAATGACCTGTCCCTGAGTTTACAGATTCTTTCCTCTCCTTGATAGAGTAGTGTTGAAGGTCTCTAATGAATTTTTCTTTTCATTCATTATATTTTGTTTTCCCTCTCTTTAAAATTTCATTCGTTCATTCATTCATTCATTCCAGGATTGTATTTAAACACAAGTTAGTTAACATAAAGTGTAGTATTGGTTTCAGGAGTAGAATTTAGTAATTCATTACTTATATATGTATAACACCCAGTGCTAATCCTGACAAGTGCCCTCCTTTGTGCCCATCACCTATTTAGCATATCTTTCCACCCACCTACTCTCCAGAAGCACTCACTTTGTTCTCTATAGGTAAGAATCTTTCAAGGTTTGCCTCCCTCCCTGTTTTTACCTTATTTTATTTCCCCCTTCCCCTATGTTCTTCTGTTTTGTTTCTTAAACTCCACATATGAGTGAAATCATATGGTATTTGTCTTTCTCTGATTTACTGCCTTTAGCATAATACACTCTGGTTCCATCCACATCATTTCAAATGGCAAGATTTCATTCCTTTTCATGGCTGATTAATATTCTATTATATGTATATATCTTTTTTTTATCTCCAACTAGGAAAGAGTTTGGACCACCCTCTAAAATAGAAAATACAGAAAGAAACACTAGTTATTCATCACCGATTTGCTTTGAGTTCATTGATTGAATGCAAGTTGCCTTCAGAAATGAAGAGCTGAACAGGGAGTTACACAACCCCTCATTCAGACTCCACACCCCATAGTCCCATTAGCTCCCATGTTAAAGGACAACCTTTAGCAAAAGGGGGGTGGGATCTCCCCACCCCATCAGAGGGTGCAACTTTGCAGCCAGGGACAGGGCAGGGGTGTGGAGGGGAGTGGCAGGACGCTTGTGTTCACCTGAGGCTTCCACTTTCAGTCACTTCAACAAGTTCCCTGGCTGGGCTCCAGCAACTCAGGCCCACCACCCTGACTCTCCCTAGAATATTTCTCTGGAATCTGAGGTCCCTGCACTTCATTTTCACAAGCAGGAATGTTTCATCCTGCTCATGGCTGCAACTTCCCTGGCTCTGCCTTGACATTTTCCCACAACCACAGGTCCATGCGTTCGTTTGCTTGTTCGTACCTCAACCCTCCAGCCACCAACCCAGTCAGACCTCCAAGGGCATTCAGGGCGCCCCTGCTCTGTACCTGCGCTTCTTCCCACCACTGGAGCCTAACCCCCAACTCGATCCCGGGCCCTCCTCCTCCAGGGAACCGGGGTACAACCCATAAAGGTCACTCCTGAGTCCTCCAGACTGCAGCCAGATAGGAGCACAAGAAGAACCCCAGAGAACAAGGGAGGGGGCGTGGGGATGGAAGAGGAAGACAGAGAGGGGCAGGGGGAAGGCCACATGGGACCTTGTCACGAGGATCCCTACATTTTCAGCACTGGGCCTGAGGCTGGTCCTGGAGGGAGGCTGTGGTTCTTGGCTGCTGGACGGTTTAGGGTTCTGGCAAATGGTCTTTGTGGGGGGCGTCTGGGGACATCGCACCGCGCTCAGTTCCTTTCAGTGTTGTTGCTACAGGAGAGCAGCTGAGAGGCTCTGTGGGTGGTGCAGCCAGTGCCTTGGCCTCTGCCTTCAGGATTAGCCTGAGCAGCAAGGCTGCCATCCTCTTGGGCTAGAATCTCATGGCTCCCAGCCTTCTGTGCTTGAGCCCCGCTACTACTACAGCTACCAGGTCTCAGGCACAAGGCTGCAGCAACACCCCGATGGGTGTGGAATGGACGAGAGGGCATATGGGGGGAGGGCTTTCAGCCCCTGCTGGCTGAATGTGTTGGGGGCTCATGGCAGCAGATATTTGCTCCGCCCCAGCACTACACAAGGTGTTGGGACACGTGTGTGCTTCTGCTCCCTCCTAGCACACCTGCTTGGGCAGGCCCCCTGAGTGCCCCCTGGGTCCAAGTCCCTGCATATCCAAGGGTCCCTCCCATCTTAATCACAGATTTCCACTTCTTATATGCAACATGCCAGGGTGTGGAAAGGGGATGGGGAAATCCTCACAGCTATTATCCTGCTTCACTCTGCCCAGTGGAGGGAGACAAGGGCAGGGGCACCCTAGATGGTGTGGTCACAGGGCAGAGTGAGACAGGACAGCCTTGACAGTGCACAAGGAAGAGTTGCCTTCTCTGGGGAAAGCAACAAGGGATAAACATTCAGAGAAAAAACAAGACCAACCTCAGGGAAAATGATGAGAATGGAAAATCTAGAAGATTATACTTTTCTGCTTCCGAAGGATTGATTCTCCAGTCCCCTGAATCAGATCTAGTGGATGGGAGACATGGCAACATTCAGGGTGTTTGAATCTTGAATCAGATACCACATTGCAAAAAGCTCCTCAGTATGAAATCAGCATTTAACAGTAAGCTGAAACAAACAACATGGGGGAGGGGAGAACATGTTTGTCTGAGATATGTTTCAGGAAACACCACCTGAGGGGTCCAGAAGCCCTCGAGGTTCCAGGCCAATTTCAATATTAAATCATTTTAAGAGAAAAAGTAATCAATAGAAAAATACAACTTATTTATATGACCAGTTTAAAATGCACTCTAGAGGTTACCACACATCCCTGCATCCAGGAAGGGAAAGGGCACAGCGTTGAAGGTAATAGAGGAGAGAGGCTTGTTTCAGGGTGAGGAGGTGGACTTGGGCCCCACTTCAAAGCACTCCACCCTAGGACTTCTTTCCCAAGAGGGAGGTGAACATAGGTGTTGATTTGTTCAGAACTGAGCTAAAGAGATGATCAGGAAGTGGGGTTAGGAATAAGGGATTGGGAATGTGGGACAGGGCTGTGGGGACAGAGGATTCAAAGTGTGGGCTTATATGCAGGCTCTATTCAAACGGGGAACAGGTGAAAATAAAAGCAATTTTCCAGTTTTCATGTTTGTGGGCTTTGTTCTGAGTTTCCCAGGGAAGGTATACTTTAACATTGATCAAGGTAAAAATGACCCCGCAAAACCTCAAAGCATGGGCTCTTTTACTCCTGTAAAGACATACTGTACATCTGATAGGTTTTAAAAAATGACAAAAAAGATTCATTCCAATCATAAAAATAAGAAAAGAAAAAAACTCTCTGTTCCCATATAATTAAACTCATATAGCCTTACATATACTAAAATCATAACATAAAGTCTGTAACTTTCTAAAATGTCTTTCATCATGAGTATTCCTAAGTCTTTATATATATGTGTGTGCATATTCATATACCCCTACGCCAGGTGGTCCTCAGTGGAGCACACTTTTTTTGTAAAAATTGTGTATCCCGATCAGCTCTTGTAACTGGAGCTCAAATAAAACCCATTTTCTTTTTCTTTATTTTTTTCCCCAATTTGTTCATTTAGTGTTGACATTTTTTGGCATAGTGGGCAGAAACTTGCCAGAACACCTGGAGGTCCTTGGGAACTCAGTGCTTGGTACCAGCACAGGCCCTTTGTGCCCCCTCTGACTTCTCAGCATCTGAAAGTGTATCCATGAGTTCTGCTGATACCTGGAACTCCTCAGTTTGAGTTGGTGGGCCTGACTTTTATTCACGGTGTTAAGTGTTACTGCTAATGTTCTCTAGGTGGAAATACCATAGAGGTGTTGGCCTTGATGTGTTGGTTGTTTTAATTTGGCTTCATAGTAATTGCAATTTTCTGGCTAGAATTTTGAGAGACTAAGGCATTCATCTCCAATAAAAGAGGAGGACTTGTTCCTTCCAGCTGAATGTCACCTTTTGGTGGCTGCAAGCCTAGTGCATGTGTCTGAGGATGTTCCTTGAGATGTGTATCAGTCCTAGAGGGACTTCCTATTCCATAATGTAATTAGTGATTGGCTTATCCAGAGATTCACACATACGGATTGATCTTCCCGTGCTCTGAGCCCCCTCAATGGTTTGAGCCCTCCTTGGGAGAACCTGACACCCATGAGGGTCTATTGTGGCCATTTGTAAGAGACACTCACAAGCAGCACCCTCCCAATCCACTATACTTATCATTTTTTATTTTGCTAAAGCTTTATTCTAAAACTGAAACTAAATGAATGGGGAATTGTGCTTTCAAAGCCAAATGGCTTCTGGAAAAGCAACCACCACCCACAGGAATTCCACAGAATATAGATACAATGTATATGGAACCTATGTTTGGAAGTGCTTACTTAACTGGGAAAATTAACCAAGAATAACTTGGGTCACAGATAGCCGAGACGTGCTCCTGTTGACATGTCTAAATGAGTTTTATTCTACACAGAGTTAGAGAAACCCAGCTATAACACTAAGCAACCAGAGACTAGGAAGCCATGTAGTTCTGTCTGTGAAACCCCTGACTTCTTCTTTTTTTTTAATGTGTTTTTTTTAATATATGAAATTTACTGTCAAATTGGTTTCCATACAACACCCAGTGCTCATCCCAAAAGGTGCCCTCCTCAATACCCATCACCCACCCTGCCCTCCCTCCCACCCCCCATCAACCCTCAGTTTGTTCTCAGTTTTTAACAGTCTCTTATGCTTTGGCTCTCTCCCACTCTAACCTCTTGTTTTTTTTTTCCTTCCCCTCCCCCATGGAAAACCCCTGACTTCTTGAGAGGAGCCGATACTCACAGAAGCAGACTGGGCTTCACTTGGTGTGCTGGTTGCTGCAGCATTTGACATCTTTGGGCAAAACTGGTCGTATTCTAGTCGGAAACTGGAAAATAGCTAATTCATACATCCATAAATTGTCATGTTATCTTGCCATTTGATTTGCTTTAATAACGGGGAGATCATTGGAAGTTGGATCTTTCATGTTCACTCCACAAATATCTGTGAAACAAAGGCTAGATTTTGTTTGCATCTGGATTGTGTATATGTGCCCATATGTGTTAAAAGTGTGACTTATATTTTTTCTACCTCTGAATAGTATTCCTAAAAATAATTTATAGATGAGCTCTACTTAATTGGCTTAAAATCAAGCACTTGTGGAAGACAGTGCCTTCTAAACCTCAGAAAAATAAAAACTAAAAGTGTTTTTCAAGTTCACATGATCTGGGATGAAATCACCTACATTCAGGCTTTCTTGTGACTCCATCATAAAGATGCCTTATGGGGAGGATCCCAATTTATGGTCCAAAAAGATTAGGATGGGCGAAAATCTACAATACCGGACACTCTTGCCAATCGTCAGAATAATGAAAAAAAGAAGAATGAAGACAGGCTGACACTGGAAATACTCAATCCACCTCCTCAAGCAGGAGCACCAGCTGTCCAACCCATTTCTTGCTCCTCTGTCTCCACCAGAGGGCTCAAAAGCAAGTATAGAAAAAGACATGTTTTGCAGGAGGAACAGACAGGAGTCGGTGACAGCAGAATGTTAGTCCAAACTTTGAACCTGCTTCTGGCCTTGCTGGTGGCATCCCTACCAACACACCTCTGCCCCTGCCTTCTCCTCCTCTAGTTCCTGTACTACCGGCAAGGCTTCCACTGTCACAGTGGACTCTTATCCTGTCCTCCACACCTCTGCCACTATCAGATCTTGCTTCCCCTACCCTCACTGTTGAGGAGCAAAAGTACCCCAGGCTGTTGGTTTGCAGCCTTATGAGGCTCAGAGTGGAGCATCTACCAAAGCAACATGAAAAGGCTCCAGGCCTTCTTTGGGGTTAAATTGCCCACTTCAGATTTCCCCATGGGAGCCCCATGTAAAATTGCCAGTGTGGAGCAAAGTGATTAACTTTTTAGTAGGTGCAGATGCCACATATTCCATACTAAATATTGTTCTTTCAAAGAAGAGAGATATGTCTTCCTGAGTTATCAGTGTCAAACATGATATAGATAATCCATTTTTATTCTACCTGAATTTATTAGTTAAATTCATGTTATAATTATTGCTATCTGTCAGCAAAGATTCCTGAAAGTGCTGACTGATTTTGCCTATTTTATTAAGTATTCATGGGTTTGCTGGTTTCATAAAGTTTACTAGATTAAATGGTAAATTGAATTAAATTAATTTGATGTCTAAGTCTTTTCCAAAGAAGCTAAAACACTAAACCATTCATTGCTAGACATAGGTTTATTATTTTTTGGCTTCTTATTATAGAGACATAAAGGTAAATATGGCTGTATTAGAAACATGTTTCATGCATTATGAAAGAGTTGTACTATGAAAGAACTTGTTCAAAAACTACAAAATATTCATAAATTTGCTAACCTACAGAAATCTCCTGTGATAGTTCACAACTGTTCACTACTTAGTTTTCAGCAGATATTTGAAATTGAGACTCCTGGAAGTTATAAGGACAAATCTTCTTATTATTGTTTTTATTTATTTATTTTTGAGAGAGAGAGAGACAGCAAGCCCAAGGGTGGGACAGAGAGAGACAGTGAGAGAAAGAATTCCAAGCAGGCTCCGAACTGTCAGTGAAGAGCCTGACTTGAGGCCTGAACTCACAAACGTTGAGGTGATGACCTGAGCCGAAATGAAGCGTTAGATGCTTAACCAACTGAGCCACCAGGACACCCTAAGGAAAAAATCTTTTATGTAGGAAATTAGAAACATATCCAAAAATAATGAGAAGTGAGAATACATTTTTCTTGAAAGAAAAGAAAGTAATTTTGCCCTGAAACAAGAGAGAGTATTTGGAAAGGGAAAAATGCAGGACCAAATCTCAATGAAAGAGAAAGTTGTAGAAGCATGTGGAGGCAAATTTTTGAAAAAAAAAAAAAATATATATATGGACAGAACTGACCGACCTAACTCCAAGCTATATTACAAGTGTAGTCATCAAGATAGTATGGTACTGGCATAAAAACAGATCCCAACCCACAGTCCTTATTGGTGTGTGAGTGTCTGTGTGTATATGCGTGTGAGTGTGTTTAGCAGTGCTCATTTCTGGAGTCTAAGAAGATAACGGGCCCATCTAGGAAAGGATGGCCAAAAAGATCCCAAGAGCTTAGGCTGTCTAATTTCTAAGGCAAACCCTACAGAAGGGATTAAAGTCCTATTCTATGGGTCAGAACTCACTTTTACCTAGACTTTGTCAGTAGTGTGCCATGAGCCATTCCCTCCCTTTCCACTGGGTGCAATGGGGACAGGGTTGCACTCAGTGGGTTGTCCTGGCCTGGAGTGCTCCTCAGAGAAGAACATGCTGGAATGCCTCCTGTTACACTCTTCTTCACCCTCACCACCACGCCAATTCCATGACTGCACCACATTTTCCAGAGCCCCGTCAGAAAGCCTGGGTGAACTCAAGGACCCCACTTTGTGGACATGGAGCTGGGTTCATGCCTGGTCCTGCCTTTTTACCAGTCTGTATTCGGCACAAGGCACTGACCCTGTCAGGGTCTTCACATTTTCCTCCCCTCAGTGTCTCCCTGGGATCCCCACATCTGTGGACACATCCTTTTGTACAGGCTTCCTGGAGTGTAGTCTGGACTTAATAAATGACTTCTGTTCCAAAGAAGATGGCAATGTGACTCAAAGCCCCTTCCAAGTTTTGGTGGTAAAATGTCCATTCCCAGCCACTTGCTCACTCTGACCTGTGTTGTCTCTCAGATCCTCACACTGGGAAACAAGCCCCTGTGTTGAGTAATGACACAGACAGGTACACACAGCATAGCCCTGAGTGACAACAGACAGAGAAGAACTCAGGGCTTTGATGTGGACTGAATCCTGCCACCACCCTGAAGTGAGCTCAGGGGTTGAGTGAAGCAGGTCCTGTCTCAATGCTGAAAGCAGCCCCAACCTCCTGAGAGGCTCTGGCAGGAGCCCCCAGCTGAGCACTGCTGAATCCCTGGTTTCCTGGGCCTGTGAGATGGTAAGTTTATGGGAAAGCCACTAAGGTTGGGGGAATATTGCACACAGCAATAGAGCAGAGTACAGAAAATGTCCTCCTGTCCCAGGCCCTGGCCCTCCTCACCTTCCCTCTGCTGTCCTCCCCAGCTCTTTCCAGGCTCCCTGTTCTCCTTTCAAATGTCCACTCTGACAACACCGACCTCTGCCTCCAAGTGTCTGCACCATTGTGCCCTCTTCCAGGCTATATACACTTGGATTTGTGCAGGGCTGACTCGTTCTTGTCCGGTTGCAGGAAATATTAATGTTCCTTCAGCACAGCCTTGTCAGACCTCACCTGATAGAGCTCAGGACTCAGTTGTAGCACCTTGATTTTTTTTCTCTGGAGTCACCGATATCATGGGGAGAAGGAGTAAAAAAGGATCCCTGAGTTGCCTCTAACCTGTTCCAGTGTTATTCCAAGGCCCTCAAGCTGTGTTGGTTTTCCTCCTTGGTGGAGGTCTGTGCATAGTGTGGTGTCGTATGTCTGGAATGGAGTCACAAGTGTCTGAGGACAAGCAAAGGTGAGAAGACAGGGCTCTGAAGCCTCCTGCCTGCCTGATGGGCACCGTGTTTCTAGAGCCACACACCTGAGATGGAGCAGTTGCTGAATGATGAGAGCTTCTTCCCTACTACTTCCCTGAAGGACAGAAGAAAGCCCCATACCACCAAAAGGATGCAGTTCTGGCTCAGGGGGAGTGCCGATACCAGGAAGACCCAACATCCAGGTTCCAGAGGTAGAGTAAAGGATCCCAGGGCACAGAAGCCACACTGCTACTCCCCTGAGCTCCCACCGAAAGTGCTGCTCCCAGATGAACCTAAAACCCCATCTCCTCCCCAAAAATGTCCGCACGGCCCAGCCCCTGCCATGGTCAGATGGAAAGTCACTCTCCACCTATCTGGAGAAATACCAGAAAAGCTACCTGAATCTCTTTCATGTCCCATTCTGTCTACAGGATATTTGCAGTGTTGTATGTATTTTCCCAACTCCTCTTCCCAGGTGTCCCTGTTGGCCTGACCATCCTTCCACATCTTCTCTAAGTCTGGCACATGATCATGATGAGCAGGGAGATTTTTAGCCAAAAATAAGGCCATAGGGCTCATGGTATTATGTCTACTGTTCTGTACTTTGTTTGCCAAGGAACACGTCCCTGAGGCCCCTCCAGATCAGGAGCAAGGGGTTTACCACCTAGACAACATTCCAGGAGGGAGACAGGTTACCATAACCATTCAGCCCTTCACAGATGCGGGACATTGACATGATGCCCTTGTGTTGCCATGTCACGGTGCTGCACTGAACATCCTACATGTCCTATTATCCTGATCCAACCCTCCCCCTCCCAGAAATGCCTCTGTCTTCTGATCTCTAGAATGGATTGTGGTGTTAGAAATCAAAGGGACGGTGCTGTTAATGCAGGGAGGTGCTGTCAATACTCATCTAAAACTCTGACCTGAGATCCTAATGTGTTCAGTCATTCCCCACCTCAAACTCATGTGAATGTCAATATCCTTTTTCCTACTGTGGACACCTATGTCTCACTCTTGCCATAAGTCAGTGTGGACTTGGAGCGTTGGTCTGCATTCTGGACCCCAACCCTCCTGTTGGCCTTGGTGCTGTGTCTGACTTTGTGTCCTGACTCTGTTCTACCTCAGGGTAAGAAGGTCACACCCGTGAACAAGAATGAGAACTGTATGGGGTGGACCATCAATGCAGGCCTGCTGAAGCAGCGAGTGGAGCACCTGGTGCCCGCCTTCCTGAGAAGGTACCCCACCTACTCTCCACATTCTTGGGCATGTACAGAGCATTTGATACCACCCAATATGTCCTGGAACTGTTGTTTATAGGGTGAGCACCCTGCCCTCCACAGCCATGTGTGATTCAGCCCCTTAAGGTTTTGACTCTAGGGAAAGTCACCAAACCTCCCTGAGTTTCAGTTTGCTCCTCTGTTTGGGGTAGAGTAATTAAAGGGACTCACTGGGTCCCTGTAGGGAAAGTTACCCAGGCCCTGTGGAAAGGTCTGCTGGCAGGATTGTGGCTGTGCTGGGTAATCTTTGTCATCTTCCCTAGGATGAAGTATCTGCCTCATCCCTCACTGTCACCAGGTCTTGAGTTGGGCTGTTTTCCCATTTGAAAGGAAGACTTGAGGCTCCATCTGGGGGTCTGAGTCCTGGATAAAACCAGAGCAAGGATATCTGGGGATAAGCAGGAGGCCCAGGCACACACCAATATGTGTGATGGAGCTGATTGGGGTCCTATCATTCACCAACCATACAGGAAGCCCCATTAGGTGCAGGCACTTCTGTAGGAGCTGACTGGGATCCAAAGCACAGAGCAGATAGCACCCTCCCCTCCAGAGCTCCATTCTAGTCAGCAGTCAGCGACTCTGGATATGACAAGAGGTAGTATCCACAGGACAGCTGATATTATGCCAGCCTGGCCTCCACTAGATATGGCTGCTTCCTTCCTGAGATTGAGGAGGATGGCGGAACCCAGGAGCAGGAGAAAATGTGAGTAGGCTTGAGCTAATGCAGGAGGGCCTTCCCTCTCCAAGAGGGCAGTGAGGGGACTGTGCATGGTGGGGGTGTGGGGGGAGGTGCTGCAGAACCCAGCTGCAGGACCCACACAGATATCTGAGAGTCCTGTGAGAGGGCAAAGGTCTGAGGGTTTCTCTTAGGAAGCAAGGAAAAGGGTCCTGTCTTGTAGAGTAAATGATGGGCTGTGGGCATCGTTAGACAGTAGAGGGGACAGAGGACAAAGTCAGCCCCTTAGAGAGGCCAACCCCATCCTTTCCCACTCCCATTCCTGCCTCCACCCCCATCAGGGGGCCCAGAATAAAAGCTTTGGGGAACATCACGCTCACAGACTTGTGGAACTTCAACAGTGGGTGCTTAGCAAGATCTTGGGCCAAATCTCATGCGAAATTGCAGCAGCCAGAACTTCCTTACCTAGCCCAGTTTTTTTGCAGGCGAATTAGGTAGGGTTGTAATATTCTTGGACTGGGGACACCTAGGAAAACATGAGGTCCCACAATATCCCCCTCCATGTCACCAGCACCAAGACACAAGAGGGCTCCTTCAAACTTCCTCTGTCTCTCAGCATTCTCACTACCGAGAGATCATGACCTCAGCAGAAATAGAGAGTGGGGTGCTTAACTGTAATTAACATGTGATTCTTTCAGTTTAATTGGCTAACTGGGCTAGAGTTTCAGTATTTACCCTATAGTTACAGTTTTGTGGTTTAGAGGAGTTTTCCTACTTCAAAACAATCAATCTTAAGAGGCACTAAATTGATTTATCAACCACCAGCCTTTTTATTCGTACTGTCATATATTTTAATACTATATGTCTGCAAGCTCAGTTATTATTATTTTTATACTATTGTTTTACTAATTCTTATTTTTATATTTATTTATTGACGTGAAATTTATTGTCAAATTGTTTCCATACAACACCCAGTGCTCATTCCAACGGGTGCCTTCCTTAATACCAATCACCCACTTTCCCCTCCCTCCCACCTCCATCAACCATTAGTTTCTTCTCAGTTTTTCAGTCTCTTATGGTTTGCTTCCCTCCCCCCCAACTTTTTCTCCCCTTCCCCTCCCCCATGGTCTTCTGTTAAGTTTCTCAGGATCCACATAAGAGTGAAAACATATGGTATCTTTCTCTGTATGACTTATTTCACTTAGCATAACACTCTCCAGTTTCATCCACGTTGCTACAAAAGGCCATATTTCATTCTTTCTCATTGCCAAGTAGTATTCCATTGTGTATATAAACCACAATTTCTTTATCCATTCATCAGTTGATGGACATTTAGGCTCCGTCCATAATTTGGCTATTGTTTAAAGTGCTGCTGTAAACATTGGGGTACAAGTGCCCCTATGTATCAGTATTCCTGTATCCCTTGGGTAAATTCCTAGCAGTGCTATTCCTGGGTCATAGGGTAGATCTATTGTTAATTTTTTGAGGAAGTTCCACACTGTTTTCCAGAGCAGCTGCACCAGTTTGCATTCCCACCAACAGTGCAAGAGGATTCCCATTTCTCCACATCCTCTGCAGCATCTATACTCTCCTGATTTGTTCAATTTAGCCACTCTGACCAGTGTGAGGTGATATCTGTGTGGTTTTGATTTGTACTTCCCTGATGAGGAGTGACATCGAGCATCTTTTTATGTGCCTATTGGCCATCTGGATGTCTTCTTTAGAGAAGTGTCTATTCATGTTTTCTGTCCATTTCTTCACTGGATTATTTGTTTTTCGGGTGTGGAGTTTGGTGAGTTCTTCACAGATTTTGGATACTAGCCCATTGTCTGATATGTCATTTGCAAATATCTTTTCCTATTCTGTTGGTTGCCTTTTAGTTTTGTTGATTGTTTCCTTTGCAGTGCAGAAACTTTTTATCTTCATGAGGTCCAAATAGTTCATTTTGCTTTTAATTCCCTCGCCTTTGGAGATGTGTCAAGTAAGAAATTGCTGTGGCTGAGGTCAGAGAGGTTGTTTCCCACTTTCTCCTCTAGGGTTTTGATGGTTTCCTGTCTCACATTCAGGTCCTTCATCCACGTGGAGTTTATTTTTGTGAATGGTGTAAGAAAGTGGTCTAGTTTCATTCTTCTGCATGTTGCTGTCCAGTTCTCCTAGCACCATTTGTTAAAGAGACTGTCTTTTTTCCATTGTAGATTCTTTCCTGTTTTGTCAAAGATTAGTTGGCTATACATTTGTGGGTCCAAATCTGGAGTCTCTATTCTATTCCATTGGTCTATGTGTCTGTTTTTGTACCAATACCATGCTGTCTTGATGATTACAGCTTTGTAGTTGAGGCTACAGTCTGGGATTGTGATGCCTCCTGCTTTGGTCTTCTTCTTCAAAATTACTTTGGCTATTCAGGGTCTTTTGTGGTTCCATACAAATTTTAGGATTGCTTGTTCTAGCTTCGAGAAGAATGCTGGTGCAATTTTGATTGGGATTTCTGGAATGTGTAGAATGCTTTGGGTAGTATTGACATTTTAACAATATTTATTCTTCCAATCCATGAACATGGAATATTTTTCCATTTCTTTTTATCTTCTTCACTTTCTTTCATAAGCTTTCTATAGTTTTCAGCATACAGATATTTCACATCTTTGGTTAGGTTTATTTCTTGGTATTTTATGATTCTTGGTGCAATTGTGAATGGGATCAGTTTCTTTATTTGCCTTTCTGTTGCTTCATTATTGTATAGGAATGTAACTGATATCTGTATACTAATTTTGTATTCTATGACTTTGCTGAATTCATGTATCAGTTCTAGCAGACTTTTGTTGGAGTCTATCGGGTTTTCCATGTATAATATGTCATCTGCAAAAAGTGAAAGCTTGACTTCATCTTTGCCAATTTTGATGCCTTTGATTTCCTTTTGTTGTCTGATTGCTGATAGTAGAACTTCCAACTCTATGTTAAACAACAGCGGTGAGAGTGGACATCCCTGTCGTATTCCTGACCTCAGGGCGAAAGCCCTCAATTTTTCCCCATTGAGGATGATATTAGCTGTGGGCTCTTCATAAATGGCTTTTATGATGTTTAAGTATGTTCTTTCTATCCTGACTTTCTCGAGGATTTTCATTAAAAAAAGATGCTGATTTTGGTCAAATGCTTTCTCTGCATCGATTGACAAGATCAGAAGGTTCTTTTCTTTTCTTTTCTTAATGTGATGTATCACATTGATTGATTTGCGAATGTTAACCAGCCCCGCAGACCAGGAATAAATCCCACTTAATCATGGTGAATAATTCTCTTTACATGTTGTTGATTTCGATTTGCTAGTATCTTGTTGAGAGTTTTTGCATCCATATTCATCAGGGATATTAGGTTGTAGTTGTCTTTTTTTGCTGGGTCTCTGTCTGCTTTGGGAATCAAAGTAATGCTAGCTTCATAGAATGAGTCTGGAAGTTTTTCTTCCCTTTCTATTTTTTGGAACAGCTTGAGAAGGATAGGTATTATCTCTGCTTTAAATGTCTGGTAGAATTCCCCAATGGAAGCCCTCTAGTCCCAGACTTTTATTTGTTGGGAGATTTTTGATAACTGATTCCATTTATTTGCTGGTTATGGGTCTGTTCAAGTTTTCTATTTCTTCCTGTTTGGGTTTTGGAAATTTGTGGGTGCTGAGGAATATATCCATTTTTCCAGGTTGTCCAGTTTGTTAGCATATAATTTTTCATAGTATTCCCTGATAATTGCTTGTATTTCTGAGGGATTGTTTGTAATAATTCCATTTTCATTCATGATTTTAGCTATTTGGGCCATCTCCCTTTTCTTTTTGAGAAGCGTGGCTAGAAGTTTATCAAATTGTTTATTTTTTCAAAAAACCAACTCTTGGTTTCATTGATCTGTTCTACAGTTATTTTAGGTTCTATATTGTTTATTTCTGCTGTGATCTTTATTATTTCTCTCCTTCTTATGGGTTTGGGGTGTCTTGCTGTTCTGCTTCTATTTCCTTTAGGTGTGCTGTTAGATTTTGTATTTGGGATTTTTCTTGTTTCTTGAGATAGGCCTGGATTGCAATGTATTTTCCCCTCAGGACAGCCTTTGCTGCATCCCAAAGCGTTTGAATTGTTGTATTTTCATTTTCATTTGTTTCCATATATTTTTTTTTAAATTTCTTCTCTAGTTGCCTGGTTAACCCATTCATTCTTTAGGAGGGTGTACTTTAACCTCCATGCTTTTGGAGGTTTTCCAGACTTTTTCCTGTGGCTGATTTCAAGTTTCATAGCATTGTGATCTGAAAGTATGCATGGTATGATCTCAATTCTTTTATACTTATGAAGGGCTGTTTTGTGACCCAGTATGTGATCTATCTTGGAGAATGTTCCATGTGCACTGGAGAGAAAGTATATTCTGTTGCTTTAAGATGCAGAGTTCTAAATATATGTGTCAAGTCCATCTGATCCACTGTATCATTCAGGGTCCTTGTTTCTTTATTGATCCTGTGTCTAGATGATCTATCCATTATTGTAAGTGGGGTATTAAAGTCCCCTGCAATTACCACATTGTTATCAATAAGGTTGCTTATATTTGTGATTGTTTTATATATTTGAGGGCTCTGATATTTGGCACATAGATTTTTATAATTTTTAGATCTTCCTGATGGACAGACCTTGTAATTATTATATAATGCCCTTCTTCATCTCTTGTTAAAGCCTTTAATTTAAAGACTAGTTTGTCTGATAAAAGTATGGCTACTCCAGCTTTCTTTTGGCTTCCAGTAGCATGATAGATAGTTCTCCATCCCCTCACTTTCAATCTGAAGGTGTCCTCAGGTCTAAACTGCATCTCTGGTAGACAGCAAATAGATGGGTCCTGTTTATTTAATCCACTAATTCTTATTTTTAAGAGCCAACGATCATTCACTTTTTGGGACATTCATATACATTCATAAGACTTCATATTCATTAATATATATAAATCATACACACACACACATTTGCAGATTTTTAGTCTCCTTACATCCTTCATACAAGGTGTACTGCAGGTAGAAAATTTTCCTTCAGGGCACCCAGGTGGCTCAGTCAGTTGGGTGTCCGACTCAGGTTGGGCTCAGGTTATGATCTCATGGTCCATGAGTTTGAGCTCCACATCGGGCTCTCTGCTGACAGCTCAGAGCCTGGAACCTGCTTCGGATTCTGTGTCTCCTTCTCTCTCTAACCCTCCCCCATTCATGCTCTGTCTCTGTCTCAAAAATAAATAAACGTTAAGAAAATTTAAAAAAAAAGAAAATTTTCCTTCAGCCTCAGGAATTACCTTTGATATATTTTGTGGTGCATATCTAGGGATGCATTTTCTATGTTATGTGGGACACAGTTTCTCATAGATCATTACTTAAAAATCCTTGCCTTTAAAACAAGGAATGAGTGTAAAGGTGGATATTTTAGACACTCTAGACCTGGTTGATAACATGCTCCCATGTGCATTTCTTTGTTCTCTGTCCCCTTTATCACCCCTTGTGCTGTTGGTTGTGGAAGTACCTGATATCCTCAGGAGGGAGAAAGGACAAAATGGAGGAACACTGGGTTCCTGAATAACCACATGAAGAAGTTTAGTCTCCAATCTAAACACGCACCCAGTACTGTCATGTGAGGAAATCTATGGGGACATGCTATTGAAATTTGGGGCATTCTCTGGTAATTCAGCATAACCTAATATACCTACAAAATGTTAACCTGCAAGATAACTTAGAAATCAGTCTAGTTCCATTAAAATAGGCTGTTTCAGTCAGTAGGGCATGAGACTCTTCATCTTGGAGTGTGATTTCACACCCCAAGTTAGGAGTATAGTTGACTTAAAAAATACAAAATAAAATAAGCTTTGAAAAATGACACAGGTAAATCAGGGTATAATGACTGAGCTGCTAAATGGTGGGATGGATCTCCTTACCTCTTCATTCATCCACTGGGAAAGAACATCTGAGCATTCAGATAGTGCCAGTGATGGTAAGGCAGCCAGGTCTTCCCTCTAGGAGCTCAAGGTCTAGACAGGAAGATGGAAAGAACATGAAACAAAAATGTGAATGACATGAGCAATGACTCCATAGAAAAAAATCAAGGTGCTACAACTGGGTCCTGAGCTCCACCAGGTGAGGGTCTGACAAGGCTGTGCTGAGGAAACATTAATATTTCCTGCAACAGTGCAAGAACAAGTCAGCCCTGCACACATCCGAGTATATGTAGCCTGGCAGAAGGCACAGTGGTGCAGACACTCGGAGGCAGAGGTTGGTGTTGCCACAGTGGACATTTGAAAAGAGAGCAAGGGGGTGCCTGGGTGGCTCAGTCGGTTAAGCGTCCGACTTCAGCTCAGGTCATGATCTCACGGTCTGGGAGTTCGAGCCCCACGTCGGGCTCTGTGCTGACAGCTCAGAGCCTGGAGCCTGCTTCAGATTCTGTGTCTCCCTCTCTCTGACCCTCCCCCATTCATGTTCTGTCTCTCTCTGTCTCAATAATAAATAAACGTTAAAAAAATTAAATATTGAAAAGAGAGCAAGGAGCCTGGAAAGAGCTGGGGAGGACAGCAGAGAGGGAAGGTGAGGAGGGCCAGGGCCTGGGGCAGGAGGACATATTCAGTACTCTGCTCTAGTGCTGTGTGACAATATTCCCTCACCCTTAGTGGCTTCCCCATAAACTTAACATCTCAAAGGCCCAGGGGACCAGGAATTCAGCAGTGCTTTGCTGGGAGCTCCTGAGAGCTTCTTAGAAGGTTGGGACTGTTTTCATCACTGAGACAGAACCTGCTTCACTCAACCCCTGAGCTCACTTCAGGGTGGTGGCAGGATTCAGTCCACATCGAATGCTTTAGTTCTTCCCTGTCTGTTGTTGTCTCTCAGGGCTAGGCTCTGTGTACCTGTCTGTGTCATTACTCAACACGGGGGTGGTTCCCCAGTGTGAGAATCTGAGAGACAACACAGAGAGTGACGGTGAGCAAGTGGCTGTGCCACGGACATTTTGTCAACAAAACTTGGTTGGCTTGGGGTCACATTGCCATCTTCTTTGGAACAGAAATCAAACACTAAGTCCATACCACACTCCATGAAGGAAATTACACAAGGATGAGTTTACAGGATGTGGGGATCCCAGGGAGCCACTGAGGGGAGGAGAAAGTGAAGACCCTGGCAGGGTCAGTGCCTTGCTCAGAATCACAGACTGGTAAAAAGTCAGAACCAGGCATGAACCCAACTCCATGTCCTCTAAATGGGGTCCTTGATTTGACCCAGGTTTTCTGAGGGGGCTGTGGAAAAGTTGTGTTAATGTAACTGTGTGCAGACATGGAGGTCGCAAGGGGGTGAGGCTGAAGAGGAGTGTAACAGGAGGCATTCCAGCATGTTCCTCTGTGAGGAGCACTCCAGGCCAGGGAAGCCCACTAAGTGCCACCCTGTCCCCACTGTTCCCAGTTGAAATGGAGGGAACGTCTCGCGGCACACTGCTGACAAAGTGTATGTAAAAGAGCGTTCTGACCTACTAAACCACAACTCCAATCCCACGTGTAAAGACTGGTTTAGAAATTAGAGAGGTTAAGCTTTTAGGAAGTTTTTGGCCATCCTTCCTTAGGCAGGGCTGCTATCTTCTGGGACTCCAGAAAGTGACCACTGGTGGACACACATGCACACGCACACACTCACATGCACACACACACACACACACACACACACACCAGTAAGGACTTTGGGGTGGGATCAGAGTAGCAGCAGAAACAGAGGAGGTGAGAAGTGGAAATAATGTGGTTGGATAAATTTCCAACATGTGACACCACTCCTCCATTTCCACAGGTTATCATCCCACGTATGCCTGAGGACATCCTGAGGAAGTACATGCTAGAAGTATCTCCATTGAGCAGAAAAGACAGGGACCATCCCTGAGAGACACATTGCTTATCTGGAGCCAGAAAGAGGTAAGAGTGAAGAGTTGTGTCTCAACCCAGATATGTCTCACAGCTGGGACCCTGGCTGCCCCCAGACCTTTACAGGGGGCTATGGAGAGGGGTGTGTTGGTGTAACTGTGTACTGATGTGACATTTCATGGAGAAAGGGGTGAGCAGTCAGCAAATAGAGGACTATTTGCATAGTTGTTATCCCAAGAGTGGGCTCAGGAGGTGGATCCTAGGCAGTGACATCACTTTGCTCACAATAGGCCCCAGGAGAACTTGGGACCCCCGTAAACAGGCACCCATGTCCGACTAAGGTCACATACCAGGCTCACTTGTCCACAACACAGAGAGTTAGAGATGTTCTCCCATTGTTTGCCGACTTACTGGGGCTCTGGATACCAGAAACTTCAGTGTACAGGATTACTCAGATGTTAGAGAGGTTTCCTTCACCCATGCTGGCGATGCCTCAGGATGTTTTCCAGGAGGTCACATAAGGTAATACAGAGCAGCCTAGAGCAGGCCAGGCCAGGTCAAGTCACAGCTCTGAGCCATCCCTGGGCACCCCCATCCCCTGGTGTTCAGTTTCAGGGAAAGAGGGACCCATGAGGTGCTCCTGTCCTGGACTGGAGGAGGTTGGATGGCAGTGGACGACCTGGTGGACCCATCATGGCCATGCAGATGTCATGCTGGGAAGGAGGCAAAAGGGATCTCTGAGGTGCCTTTAACCTATAACAGGTTTAATCCATGGCCCTCCAAACGTTGCTTCTACTTCGGGGAGTTGTGTGCACACTGTGGTGTCATATCTGGAATGAATTCACATGGGTCTGACGACAAGTGAAAGCAAGCAGACAGGCCTTTGAGGACTCCTGCCTGCATGCTGGGCACTGTCTTTACAGAGCCACATGCCACAGATGAAGGAGAAGTTGAACGATGAGAGTCCCTCCTCTAGTTCCCTGAAGGACAGACAGGAGGAAGCTCTGTGCCATCATCAGGATGCCGTGCTGGCTCAGGGTGAGTGCAGTACCAGGGAAACCCAACACCCAGGGCCCAGAGGCAACAAAAAGAATCCCAGGGCACAGAAAACACACTGATACTCCCCTGGTATCTCTCGTAGACTCCTGATCCCAGATGAACCTGGAACCCCATGTGCTCCCCAAACATACCCTCTCGGCCCAACCCCTGCCATGGCAGGATGCAACATCACTCTCCACTTATTTATAGGAATATCAGAAAAGAGATCTGAAACTATTTCGCATCCCATTCTGTCTAGAATATATTGCCATTGTTGTACATGTTTCCTCAACGACTGTTTCCAGGTGTCCCGGTTCGCCTGACCATCCTTCCACACCTTCTCTACATCTGGCACATGTTCATGATGAGCAGGGAGATTTTTACCCAAAGGACATGGGGCTCATGGTATTATGTCTACTGCTCTGCACTTTGGTTGCTAAGGAACACATCCCTGGGGCCCCTCCAAATCAGGAGCAAGGACCTTACTACCTAGACAACATTCTGGAAATTAAAACACTTACCTCACCCATTCAGCCCTTCACAAATGCAGGACTGTGGCACGATTCCCTTCTGTTGCCATGTCAGTGCTGCACTGAACATCCTACATGTCCTATTATCCTGATCCAACCTCTGCCAGGTAATGTCCCTATCTTCTGATCCTTAGAATGGACTGTGGTGTTATAAATCATAAGGACAATGCTGTTAATGCAGGGAGGTGCTGTCCATACTCATCTAACAATCTGATCTGAGATCCTAACGTGTTCAGTCATTCCCCACCTCAAATTCTCATATGAATGCCAAAATCCTTTTTCCTACTGCGGGCACCAGGTCTCACTCTTGCCACAAGTCACTGGGGGCTGGGTTTTGGGTCTGCATTCTGGATTCCAACCCTCTTGGTGGCCAGAGTGCTGTGTCTGATTTTGCGTCCCTCCTCTGTTCTACCTCAGGGTGAAAAAGTCGCACCGGGGAATGAGAATGAGGGGTGGACTATCAATGCAGGCCTGCTGAAGCAGTGAGTGGAACACCTCGTGCCCGCCTTCCTGGGGAGAGACCCTACATACGTCTCCACATTGTTGGGCATGTACACAGCTTTTGCTACCACCCAACAGGTCCTGGAACTATTGTTTATGAGGTGAGCACCCTGCCCTTCATAGCCTATTGTGATTCAGCCCCTTAAAGCTTTGAGTCTAAGGAAAGTCACCAAACCTCCCTGAGCCTCAGTTTGTTCCTCTGATCCGAGTAGAATAACTACAGGTACTCAGTGGGGGCACTGCAGGGAAAGTCACCCTGGCCCTGTGGGAAGGTCTGCTGACAGGGCTGTGTCTCTGCTGGGTGATCTTTGTCCTCTTCCCCATTATCAAGTTTCTGCCTCATCCCTCACTGTCACCAGGTGTTGAGTTGGGCTCTTTTCCCATTTGAAAAGGAGATGTGAGGGCCTGTGTGTCTGAGTCCTGGGTCAAACTAATCAAGGATGTCCAGGATGAGCAGGAGGCCCAGACCCACACCAATATGTGTGATGGAGCTGATTGGGGCCCTATCGTTCATCAAACATACAGGAAGCCCCACTAGGTGCAGGCACTTCTGTAGGAGCTGACTGGGATCCAAAGCACAGAGCAGACAGCACCCTCCCCTCCAGAGCTCCATTCTAGTCAGCAGTCAGTGACCTTGGATATGACAAGAGGTAGTATCCACAGGACACCTAATATGATGCCCTTCTGGCCTCCTCCAAATATGGCTGTTTCCTTCCTGAGACTGAGGAGATGGCGGACCCCGGGAGCAGGAGAAAATGTGAAGAGGCTTGAGCTCATGCTGGAGGGCCTTCCTTCTCCAAAAGGCAGTGCTGAGACTGTGAGTGGGAGTGGCTGCACGACCCAGCATCCCACACATCTAAGAGTCCTGTGAGAGGGCAAAGTTCTGAGGGTTTCTCCTTGGAAGCAAGGAATGGGTTCCTGTACTGTCTGGTATAGGATGGGCTGTGGGCACAGTGAGACAGCAGAGGGTGACAGAGGACAGATTCAGCCCTTTAGACAGTCCAACCCCATCCCCTCCCACTCCCAACCCTGCCTCCATCCCCATCAGGGGATCCAGAATAAAGGCTTTGAGGAGCATCACGCTCACCACATTGTGGAACTTCAACAGTGGGTGCTTAGCAATTGTTCAGGAGACTCAGTGAGGGCTCAAGAACCAGATATCTCCCACCCTGTGGGAGACCAGTATCAGTGGGAGGACACCCACATGTGCACTAAATGAATGAGGCAGCATAGAGGCACAGATCATCACATTTAAGGTATGAGGAGGGTCCAAGCAAGCCCAGGTAAGAGACAGAGTTCCTTTGTCCCATATTTGTTCAGATTTTCATGGAGCGCTAGCGTATGCAGTGAAGGCACTGACTCATCCTGACACCACCCCTCCACTCACGCACGTAGTTGAATTCTAGTGGGAGGTAGATAGGGGGACACACCAAGGAGTATGTCTGGGTTCTCCAAGAAGGACAGAGATGACCACATCATTGGTTAAGGGGTTCCCGTCAAATAGAATTTTGACAGTTCCTCTCCAGTGACCAGGACTCTCTCAGGCGGGACTGCCAAATCACAGGTGGAAAAGTGGTAGAACCACCCTCTGTATATCCATGAGCAGGAGGCATAGAGGAGGCTAGGTCCCACAGGCCTGTCTTGAAACATTAGTGCAGGAGGAACACCCCATGTTGATTGTTCTGGCTACTTTTGTATCCCCAAGGCCATCTCCTCCATCCTGGGCACCTGACTGGACCAGTACCCTGAGGATTTTTTCCAGCGCCCACATTTTATCAGCCTGAAGATGCTGCAGGTATATATAGGGGTCCACATGCCACACTCTGAGCTGCAGCGCCACGACCGCCTTCTCTACTTATCACGGAGAAACCATGAGCCCAAAGAGCCAGAGTCTCTGGGTGAGGAGGAGTCTGGGTGGGAGATGTGGGCATGTGGAGGGGACGGGGTATGCCACACGGAGCATGTTTCCTGAGACTGCAATTGGGCTAGGAGGAGTGTGTAGTCTCAAATCACTGTTCCATTAGCATGGCATCTGGGAGATTTCCTCCTGGTGGGTTCTTTGACTCAGATGACATTGTCTGCGGGAGAGGTTTCCTTTATTTGGATGTCCATGGAAAGGCAATCATGGTGATAGCAATTTTTATTCTTAAAGCTATGGCATCAGCTCCAGAGCAAGATCTAGACATCCCTCAGGAGCTAGCTCCTGCTATCTCTGTGATGCCCACTGTAGCTTCGCAGCCCAAGCTGGCTGAAGACACCACTCATCCTGGATCTCAGCAATTAGAAGAAGCAGTGATGCTCCCTGCAGAGTCACCACCAGTGCAGGTGGTAGTCCCAGCTCTGATTCACTGTCAGGAGATTGAAGAGACACCTGCCCCTTTGGTGGACCCAGACCCTGAGCAGCCTCCAGTCCCAGCTGACAGGGTCACGGAAGTGCTGGAGCAACCACCTACTGCAGCTGATCACCAGCCTCGGTTCCCGAGCAGTGGCGCATGTTGGCTGCAGCCCCAAATGATGCATTCCCTGACCCTGTCATTGAACTCTTTGTAATTTTTGTGGTTTGTATAGAGATACTTACTGTCCTTATGTATTGTTTTATAAATAAAATATAAATTAACTCCAAAAAATTTTACTCTTATCCTTTTAAATTTTAAATTCAAGTGTCATTACATACATTCACAGGATTTTACAATTGTGACCACTATGTACTCCTAGAACATTTCCATCACACACACGTGTACTACTAATCACCCACGGCTCATTCCCTCACCCCAGTCTCTGCAACCACCGATATCGGTTTCTGCTGCTTTAGCTCCTCCAAAATTTTCAGGGGTGTGCAAACACACAACATGGCCTGTTGTCTCTGGCTACATAACATGAGAGTGATTAAGAATGCATTAAAAATTCAATGAAACTAAAATTTTTATGACAGAGGAATATTCCCCAAAGAACAAAGATTATGTGAAGCTCCTCCTTGAAATATCTTCATTATCTGGCATGGGGACCCTTTGAGGTTTGACACAAGACCAGAAGCCAGAAGAGAAATGTCTGGACCAGAGCGATACCTTGAAAATGTTTCATTTTCCTGGACAGGCCATGTTGATTTGGTCTAATGTGCATATTATAAAAATATCTAAATGAAATATTCAATATTCCATTTATGCTAATCTATTAGGCAATAAAGTATAAAGATCTTAAAGGTTTTCTACAGGTGATGTTTATGTAGTAAAATAAAGATTCAAATAATGAGGACAGGCACCAAGGTGGGTCAATCGGTTGAGTGTCTGAGTCAAATTTGGCTCGGGTCATGATCTCATGGTTCTTGAGATCATGTCCCAAGTCAGGCTCTGCAATGACAGCTTGAAGCCCTGGTCAGGATTCTCCTTCTCACTCTTTCCAAATAAATAAATATGAAAAAAATGAAAAAATACAAATAAATATGGAGAAAAAATTATATTCTTCAAAGAAATAATTGCCCATAAGACATGGTGTCATCTTCCCAGTCCTTTTGCTTTGAGTGCAGCAGGTGTCTGTGTTGTGTCTATGAGTAGTGTGATAGGTTGGGTGTGGAAGGATCCAGGACTATGGTCTTGTAGTACGCAATGTTCCCACAGTGGACCGGCACAGTCCTGTCCCCTTCTGCATTCTCACCACACACCATCATTTACTCTGCTTCTCCAGAAGCTGAATGACTGGGCCAATTCCAATACTTTGACTCTCATCATTGCACTGAAGGGCACATCTGTACCACAAATCTCTCTTTCTTTAGGTGTGTACACCTAGCACAACTTTTGGAACATAATTCATATGCATTTTGCGGGTGCTGCCTCCAGTTTCCAATATATATAGACTATTACGTTGGAGACTTATGTGAAAAGAAGGGACCCCGGGACTGACTGGATACCTTAAGAATTAGGAGGACAAGCCAGCACTGAGGCCATCAGGGTACCTAGGAGTGACCCATGGGGCAAGAAATAAACCACAGTCCTTCATTCTGACCTCCTGCACAGCATCCCTGCCCCATGTCCCGGAACACATTCGTGCAGACTGCATCCCATGACAAACCCCAGCCACCTGTGCGCCTCCTGTTCCATAGCTCTGCTTCTCAGTAGAGCAGCCAGTCCCTGCTTTCAGGCCAGTGGAGGATGCAGCCTGGGCCACTGCTGTCTGCTTGCTGGCCTTCCACCCAGGCTGGGTCCCTTACTCTCAGGAAACTACCTGTAAGTGCAGGTCAGGTCAATGAGTTAAAGACCATGACCTGAATGTGTTCACTTGAACCTCCGCAAGCAAGAGAATCCTTTACAAATCACACCAGGAGCTCAAGGAGCCTGCAGGATGGGGACTCAGTCAACGGTTTGATACCGAGTAAAGCCCCTCCACCCTTCAGGCTCCTCCAGCAGTGAAGCCCTGCACCTGCCAGCCCCATCTTTGGAGAACTGTGTCCTTGTCATGAGCAGCTACACAGCACCCTCTGGTGACCACAAGACACACAGGAATACTGCAAGGCTCCCTGATCTCTCAGCAAAGGAAGTGCCATTCCAACTTAGAAACCCTCAGAGGATTCCAGGCAGATCAGAAACAACTCTGTAAAATTCAATGATTTTGAGGTGCCTTTCAGCAACTCTATGAAAAATATAGGTCTCTTCCCAACTGCAGTATTCTGAGATGAATTCACTGAACGTTTGAGTCAGGCACTGGGTTCCAGGACAGAAAATAGAGACAAGGTGGCTACCTGCCAAGATGCACAGGGTGTCTTGTGGGAATGTGTTGGTAAGGATGTGTCTATGTCACAGCTCTCTGTGTCTGGTTAAAGAAAACGTATATCCAAACAAACCTTATTTATGGAGTTGTGTGATTATATCAACCACAAAACATTTCAGAAAATTTGCATAGTATCACTCCATATATCTGCTTCCTCTCATCTAAATTCGATCACATCATCCTATATTCCCAGGCACTTTTTCACTTATTAGGAGTGCATGATATGCTATACAGAGACCGCAGTGACTCTACACCATTACTGGTAGACCTAATAAATGATTTCAGTAATGCTAAGATATGTAGGTCGATGTATATATTGTGCCTCATTTCTATACATGAATCACAAACTATCAGAGAGAGAAATTAAGAAAATAATTTAAAATCCCTCCAAAAGAATAAAATACTTAAGAATAAATTTAGCCAACAGGCACCTGGGTGGCACAGTCAGTGAAGCATCTGACTGTGGCTCAGGTCGTGATCTCACAGTTTGTGACTTGAGCCTTGCGTTGGGCTCTGTGCTGACAACTCAGAGTCTGGAGCCTGCTTCAGATTCTGTGTCTCTCTCTCAGCTCTTCCCCACTCATACGCGCTCTCTCTCTCTCTCTCTCTTTCTCTGTCTCTATGTATTTCTCTCTCAATAATAAATAAACATAGAAAACTTAAAAAAGAAAAGAATGACTTTAACCAAGAAGATGAAGGCCTCTTTAATGAAAACCATAAATCAGTGGAGAAAAAATTTGAAGAGATAGAAATAAGTGGAAAGACATTCCATGCTAGTGGATCCCAAGAATTAAGATTGTCAAAATGTCCACACTACTTAAAGCCATCTACACATTCCCTAGGTGCAGTCCCTATCAATGTTTAAGCACGTTTCCAAAAATAGGATAACCCTTCAATGTGGACAGAACCACAAAAGGCTCTGAATAGCCAAAGTCATTTTGAGAAGGAAGAACACAGCTGGAAGCATCATGCTTTCTGATTTTAAAGTAGATTTCAAAGCTACAATAACCCAAGCAGTACGGTATTGGGGTAAAAACAGACACACAGATCATTGGAACAGAACTGAAGGCCCAGAAAGAAACCCACGCATATGTAACCAATTAATTTACAACAAAAGAACCAAGAATATAACATGAGGAAAAGGCAGTCTCCTCAATAGGTGGTGCCAGAAACACTGGGCAGCCACACACACAGAAAAACAACTTGACACCTATCTAGCACCACACTCAGAGACGAAGTCAAATGTATCAAAGACCTAAAGTTAAGACCTAAAACCAGAAAAATCATGGATAAAACTTGCGCAGAATGTGGGGAAATCACAAAACTATGTCCTGAGTTAGGAGATTATAGGGAACGCTTTGCAAAGCAGATCACTGCTCTCTGGACTTGTTGCAAACAGCCAGCGGCAGTTCCTTTATCTAGTTAGTGTGTATCTGGGGGACAGGCTGGACTTTGCTTCTCTGTTGCTGTGTATCCAGGGGTTGGGTTCTGTATGTGCTCACAAAATACTTAGATCATGTTGTCGCATGCAATATTATATACTGTCTTAACTTGGTTTTCACCATGTCTTCAATACGTTCTTTCTAGCATGTGGCCCACTGACTTATTGCACACCGTTTGTATGAATACGGGAGCTTGAGAGCAGCTCGCAGAGATGTCCTTTAGCCTCCCTCTCACCTCTCTTGACTTGCATGGAGTCTTAAGCAATCCTTTCTGCTGCCCTTGGCTTTGCTGGAAAAAGCCAAAAGCCAAACCCACGAGAGTGGTTTTGATCTCAGTCTTGACACTGAGTTTTGGGATTTGACACCAGAAGCCAAAGCTACAAAGGAAAAATAAAGAAGTGGGACTACATCAAACTAAAAAACAAGTTCTGCACAGCAAACATATGTTCAACAGAATGGAAACGCAACATAGTGAACGGGAGAAAATACTTGCAAACTATATACATGGTAAAGGGTTAATAGACAAAAGATATAAAGAATTCCTACCGCTCCGCAACACAAGAGCAAAGAGCAATTACAAAACTGGCAGAGTCCTGAAGAGGCATTTTTCCAATGAAGCCATACAGATGGCCACTACATACATGAAGAGATGTTCAATGTCACTCCACATTAGGGTAATGAAAATCCAAAGTGAAAGACATATCACCTCAAACCTGTCTGAATGTTCTTACCAAAAAGACAAGAAATTACAAGTGTTGGGTAAAATGTGGAGGAAAGCGAATCATTGGGCTCTGTTGCTGGGATTGGAACTTGGTGCAGCGGCAGTCGAAAACAATATAAAGTTTCCTCAAAAAATTCTAACTAGAACATCCATAGCATCCAGCAATTTCCCTCAATTACCCTCGCAAGGATATCTTCACACCTGTATTATGCCACATTATTTATACTAGCCTGGAGGGCATTATGCTAAGTGAAATAAATCACACAGAGAAAGACAAATACCAAATGCTCTCACATATATGTGGAATCTGAAACAAAAAAATAAGAAAACAAAATACAAAAATTCTCAAAACATAATAAAATAAACTCATAAATACATAAAGATGATTGCAAAGGTGAGGGGCAGGAAGGAGGGAAATAGGTTAAAGGGCAAAAGACATCAGTGAATAAAAAAAGACCATGTCAAGAGGGAAACTAGAGAGTAAATATGACTTCAGTATCTTAACTTCTAGCTTCTTATATTTCAAAGACTTTAGTTCATTCCATTACATTCAATAGATCTACCTGAATTCTTATTATGACTCAGCAGTTTTTGAAGATGAGTTCTGTATTCAGTATTTCATATCAATAAGGACAGAGTGCTTACATTACTAGGTATATTAGCCTTTCAAACCTTTTATGGTTTCTTGAAGTATCATTATGTGACAAAAATCTCCTTAGATCTAAGTGGACAATTTAATCACTCTTCACATATGAACATACCACTACAACAATCAGCATAATGAACATAAGGTACATGTGTCCATCACACAAAAGTGATTCTTTTCTCCTTGTTGTAGCGAGTGCCGGTGGGGGAGAGACAGACAGGCAGAGAGACAGAGACACAAAATGTGAAAGCAGGCTCCAAGTTCTGAGCTGTCCACACAGACCCCAGTGCAGGGCTGGAGCTCAGGAACCAGCTGAGATCATGAGCTGAGCCCAGGTGGAAAGCTTAACCCACTGAGCCACCCAGGCGCCCCGGGAATGTTCCATTCAGGAGTACACTGCATACATCCAGACCCATTTCCGCAAGGACAGAGCCCTTAGAACAGATACTACTACGAAGGATATTATACAAGTGTCAACAACCTGACCTCTTTCTTAGAAAGAGGCTGCCCTGACAATACCTAGAAAACAAGGCGCTCTGATCAAAAGCCCACGGATAAAAGTCATGCCTGCATACCCTTAGGGCCTGGTGACTCCCCAGGTTCCGCCTCCAGCGCACTCCTATTTGAAACTTTGTGGCTTTTGGTTTCTAAGGAGCCCTGCAGCTGTGCAGGCCACTGGGAATGACCTCACCTGAGCTACCTATCAGGAGACAGCTTAGCACTGGTCACCCTTCCTGTAGGCACTGGGCTCAGGGCCTCGGATGAGCCAGGATGCAGGACGTTAGCATTTGAGGACACAAAAAAGGCTTTGGGGTTCCCCTACTCGGGGACCACGTTCATGACCTGGGCGCCTGCGACGTTGGCAGCTGGCACACAGGATGACGGGGAGTGTGAGGGAGATGAAATGAGGGCCCTCAGCCCCTTCTCATGCAATTCAGAGGGAACTCTGAGTTTATACAAAAGGAAATGTCACTTCAGTCATGAGCTCCCAAGAAGCCTCCCTGTGGGAAGGGATGGTGCCGTCAACAACCTTTTCCTCCTTCCAGCCCTGCCTGGGTTTCAGGGGGAGCACAGCACAGGGGTGTCCTAGGAAGGTCGCGCTGACCCATGCACCCTGAACCTACTTCACTCAACCCCTGAGCTCACTTCAGGGTAGGGACTGGATTCAGTCCACATCGAATGCCTTCCTTCTTGTCTGTCTGTTGTTGTCTCTCAGTGCTAGGCTATGTGTACCCGTCTGTGTCATTACTCAACACGGGGGTTGTTCCCCAGTGTGAGGATCTGAGAGTGAGAGTGAGCACGTGGCTGGGCATGGACATTTTAATCACCAAAACTTGGAATGGGCTTTGGGCCACATTGCCATCTTCTGTGGAACAGAAATCAAACACTACGTCCATATCACACCCCAGGAACGATATTACACAGGGATGTGTTTACAGGATGTGGGAATCCCAGGGAGCCACTGAGGGGAGGAGAAAGTGAAGACCCTGCCAGGGTGAGTGCCTTGCTCAGAATCACAGACTGGTAAAAAGTCAGAACCAGGTATGAACCCAACTCCATGTCCTCAAAATGGGGTCCTTGACTTGATGCAGGTTTTCTGAGAGGGCTCTGGAAAAGGTTGTGTTACTATAACTGTGTGCAGACATGGAGGTGGTGTGGGGGTGAGGCTGAAGAGGAGTGTAACAGGGGGCATTCCAGCATGTTCTTCTCTGAGGAGCACTCCAGGCTACGGCAACCCACTGAGTGCAACCCTGTCCCCATTGTACCCAGTGCAATGGGAGGGAATGGTTCCTGGCACACTACTGACAAAGTCTACGTAAAAGAGAGTTCTGACCTACTAGGCCACAACTCCAATCCCATCTGTAGGGATTGGTTTAGAAATTAGAGAGGTTAAGCTCTTAGGAAGTTTTTGGCCATCCTTCCCTAGGCAGAGCTGCTATCTTCTGGGACTCTAGAAAGTGAGGACTGGTAAACACACACACACACGCACACACGCACACACAAACACACAAACACACACACCAGTATGGACTGTTGGGTGGGATCAGAGGAGCAGCAGAAACAGAGGAGGTGAGAAGTCAAAGTAAATATGGTTGGATAAATTTCCAACATGTGACACCACTCCTCCAATTTCACAGGTATCATCCCACGTATGTCTGAGCACATCTGAGGAAGTACATGCTAGAATTATCTCCACTGGGCAGAAAAGACATGGGCTATCCCTGAGAAGCACAATCATGAATCTGGGACCAGAAAGAGGTAAGAATGAAGAGTGATGTCTCAACCCAGATATGTCTCAAAGCTGGGGCCCTGGCTTCCCCCAGACCTTCCCAGGGGGCTGTGGAGAGGGGTGTGTTGGTGTAACTGTGGACCGATGTGACATTTCTTGGAGTATGGGGGTGAGCAGTCAGCAAATAGAGGACTATTTGCATAGGTGTTATCCCAGGAGCAGACTCAGGAGGTGGATCCTAGGCAGTGACATCACTTTGCTCACAATAGGTCTCAGGAGAGCTTGGAACTCCTGTAACCTGGCACCCATGTTCTAGTTAGGTCCCATACCAGGCTCATTTGTCTACAGACACAGAGAGTTTGGGATATTCTCTTGTTGTTTTCCCAGTTACCGGGGCTCTGGATACCAGAAACCCCAGTGTACAGGATTATTCAGATGTTGGAGAGGTTTCCTTCACCCATGCTGGTGATGCCTCAGGATGTTTTCCAGGAGGTCACATAAGATAATACAGAGCAGCCTAGAGCAGGCCAGGTCAGGTCAGGTCACAGCTCTGAGCCATCCCTGGGCACCCCCATCCCCTCGTGTTCAGTTTCAGGGAAAGGGGGACACGTGAGGTGCTCCTGTCCTGGACTGGAAGAGGTTGGATGGCAGTGGATGACCTGGTGGACCCATCATGGCCATGCAGATGTCATGCTGGGAAGGAGGGAAAAGGGATCTCTGTGGTGCCTCTAATGTATAACAGGGTTAATCCAAGGCCCTCAAACCATGTTGCTTCTCCTCCTTGGGGTGGGGTGGGGTGGTGTGTGCACAATTTGGTGTCATATATCTGGAATGATGTCACATGGGTCTGAGGACAAGCGAAAGGAAGCAGACAGGGCTTTGAGTCCCCTGCCTGCCTGCTAAGCACTGTCTTTACAGAGTCACACATCAGAGATGGAGAAGGTGAATGATGAGAGCCCCTGCTCTACTTCCCTGAAGGACAGGAGGAAGCCCTGTGCCATCAGCAGGATGCAGAGCTGGCCCAGGGTGAGTGCAGGTACCGGGAAAACTCAACACGCACGGCCCAGAGGCAATGCAAAGAATCCCAGGGCACAGAAAACACACTGATACTCCCCTGGTCTCCCTCATACACTCCTGACTCCAGATGAACCTGGAACCCCATCTCTTCCCAAAACATGCACTCGTGGCCCAGGCCCTGCCATGGCCAGATGGAAAGTCACTCTCCACTTATTTATAGGAATATCAGAAAAGGGATTAGAAACCATATCACGTCCAATTCTGTCTAGAATATTTTGGCATTGTGTTGTACATGTTTCTTCAATGACTGTTCCCAGGTGTCCTGGTTTGCCTGACCATCCTTCCACACCTTCTCTACGTCTGACACATGTTCATGAGGAGCAGGGTGATTTTTACCCAAAGGACATGGGGCTCATGGTATTATGTCTACTGCTCTGCACTTTGGTTGCCAAGGAACACGTCCCTGGGGCCCCTCCAGATCAGGAGCAAGGGCCTTACCACCTAGAACGTTCTGGAAATGAGACAAGGTACCTGACCCATTCAGCCCTTCACAAATGTGGGACTTTGACATGATTCCCTTCTGTTGCCATGTCACAGTGCTGCACTGAACATACTACATGTCCTACTACCCTGATGTAACCTCTGCCAGGAAATATCCCTGTCTTCTGGTCCCTAGAATGGACTGTGGTGTTAGAAATCATAGGGACATTGCTGTTAATGCAGGGAGGTCTGTCCACACTCATCTAACAATCTGACCTCAGATCCTAACGTGTTCAGCCATTCCCCACCTCAAATTCTCGTGTGAATGCCCAGATCATTTTTCCTACTGTGGGCACCCAGGTCTCACTCTTTCGACAAGTCACTGAGGGCTGGTGAGTTTGGTCTGCATTCTGGGCCCCAACCCTCCTGATGTCCATAGTGCTGTGTCTGACTTTGTGTCCCTCTTCTGTTCTACCTCAGGGTAAAAAATGAGAATTGTGTGGAGTGGACCATCGAAGGAGCCTGGATGCTACTGGAACAGCGAGTGGAGCACATGGTGCCCGCCTTCCTGGGTAGAGACCCCACCTACCTCTGCACATTCTTGGGAACGTAGAGAGCTTTTGCTACCACCCAACAGGTCCTGGACCTACTGTTTAAGAGGTGAGCACCCTGCCCTTCGCAGCCTAGTGTGATTTAGCCCCTTGAAGCTTTGAGTCTAGGGAAAGTCACCAAACCTCCCTGAGTCTCAGTTTGTTCCTCTGATCGGGGTAGAATAACTGCAGGTACTCAGTGGGGGCACTGCAGGGAAAGTGACCCTGGCTCTGTGGAAATGTCTGCTGACAGGGCTGTGTCTGTGCTGGGTCATCTTTGTCCTCTTGCCCGTGATCAAGTTTCTGCCTCATCCCTCACTGTCACCAGATCTTGAGTTAGGCTATTCCCATTTGAAAAGACTTGAGGCTCCATCTGGGGGTCTGAGTCCTGGATGGAACCAGAGCAAGGATATCTGTGGATAAGCAGAAGGCCCACGCCTAGGTCCACACCAATATGTGTGATGGAGCTGATTGGGGTCCTATCATTCACCAACCATACAGGAAGCCCTACTATGTGCAGGCACTTCTGTAGTTGCTGACTGGGATCCAAAGCACACAGCAGACAGCACCTTCCCCTCCAGAGCTTCATTCTAGTCATCAGTCAGTGACCCTGGATATGACAAGAGGTAGTATCCAAAGGACACCTGATATGATGCTTTTCTGGCCCCCTCCAGATATAGCTGCTTCCATCCTGACGCTGAGGAGGATGGCAGACCCCGGGAGCAGGAGAAAATGTGAGTAGGCTGTACCCATGCTGGCGGGCCTTCCGTCTCCAAGAGGGCAGTGCTGAGACTGTGCGTGGGAGGGGCTGCAGGGCCCAGCATCCCACACATCTGAGAGTCCTGTGAGAGGGCAAAGGTCTGAGGGCTTCTCCCTGGAAGCAAGGTAAGGGGTCCTGTCCTGTAGGTTAGAGGATAGGTTGTGGGCACAGTGAAACAGAAAAGGGCGCCAGAGGACAGAGTCAGCCCCTTAGAGAGCCCAACCCCTTCCCTTCCCACTCACAGGCTTGCCTCCACCCCATATGGGAGCCCAGAATAAAGGTTTTGGGGAGCATCACGCTCACCACCTTGTGGAACATCAATAGTGTGTGCTTGTTTAGCAAGGGTTCAGGAGACACAGTGAGGGCTCAAGGACCACATATCACCCACACCATGGGAGACCAGTGTCAGTGGAAGGACACTCACACGTGCACTGAGTGAATGAGTCACCATATAGGCACAGGTCGTCATGTTTAAGGTATGAGGAGGGTCCAAAAAGCCCAAGTAAGAGACAGAGTCCCTTTGTCCCGTATTTGTTCGGATTTTCATAGAGCGCTAGTATATTCAGTGAAGGCACTGACTCATCCTGGCACCACCCCTCCACTCACGCATGGAATTGAATTGTAGCGGGAGGTAGGGAGGGGGACACACCAAAGAGTATGTCTGGCTTCCCCAAGAAGGACAGAGACGACCACATCATTGGTTAAGGGGTTCGCGTCAAATAGAATTTTGACAGTCCCTCTTCAGTGATCAGGACTCTCTCAGGCAGGACTTCTTCCAAATCACAGGTGGACAAGGTGTAGGGACAGCCTCTGGACATCCAGGATCAGGAGGCAAGGATGCCAGGTCCCACAGAGGTGTCCTGAGACATCAGAGTGTTAGGAACACCCCATGTTGATTGTTCTGGCCACTTTTGTATCCCCAGGGCCTTCTCCATACTGGGCACCTGGCTGGACCAGTACCCCCAGGATTTTTTCCAGCCCCCACATTTCATCAGGCTGAAGATGCTGCAGGCATATGTAGGGGTCCACATTCCAGGCTCCGAACTGCAGTGCTGTGCCCGCCTTCTCTGCTCATCGCGGAGAAACCGTGAGCCCAAAGAGCCAGAGTCTTGGGGTGAGGAGGACTCTGAATGGGAGATGCGGGCATATGGAGGGGATGGGGTATGCCACACAGAGCACATTTCCTGAGGCTGCGGCTGGGCTAGAAGCAGTGCGTAGTATCAGATCACTGTTCGATTAGCATGCCATCTGGGGAGAATTCCTCCTGATGGGTTGTTGGACTCAGATGACAATGTCTGCGGGAGAGGTTTCCTTTATTAGGAATGGCCCTGGAATGGCAATCACAGTGATGACAGTTTCAATTCTTGAAGCTAAGGCACAAATTCCAGGGCAAGATCCAGACGTCCCTCAGGAGCTAGCACCTGATATCTCTGTGGTGCCCGCTGCAGCTTCGCAGCCCAAGTTGGCTGAAGACACCACTCACCCTGGAGCTCAGCAATTAGAAGAATCAGTGACCCTCCATGCAGCATCCCTGCCAGTGCAGGTGTTAGTCGCAGCACTAATTCACTGTCAGGAGCTGGAAGAGCCACCTGCCCCCTTGGTGGACCCAGAACCTGAGAAGCTTCCATCCCCAGCTGTTGGGGTCATGGAAGGGCTGGAGCAACCACCTGCTGCAGCTTCGCAGCCCAAGCTGGCTGAAGACACCACTCATCCTGGAGCTCAGCAATTAGAAGAAGCAGTGACCCTCCCTACAGCTTCACCACAAGTGCGGGTGGTAGTCCCAGTTTTGATTCACTGTCAGGAGCTGGAAGAGCCACATGTCCCTTTGGAGGACCCAGAAGTTGAGCAGCCTTCAGCCCCAGCTGTCGGGGTCGCGGAAGGGCTGGATCAACCACCTGCTGCAGCTTTGCAGCGCAAACTGGCTAAGGACACCACTCATCCTAGAGCTCAGCACATAGAAGAGTTGAGCCTCCCTGCAGCAAACCCACCAGTGCAGGTTGTAGTCCCAGCTCTGATTCACTGTCAGGAGCTGGAAGAGACACCTGCCCCGTTGGTGGACCTACAGCCTGAGCGGCCTCCAGCCCCAGCTGGCGGGGGCATGGAAGGGCTGGAGCAACCACCTGCTGCAGCTGAGCAACCAGCCTTAGCTCCCGAGCAGCGGCTCATGTTGGCTGCAGCCCCAAAGGATGAATTCCCTTCCGCTGTCATTGCAGTCTTCGTAATTTTTGTGGTTTGTATAGAGATATTTAACGGCCTTATGTATTTTCTTTGTAAATAAAACATAAATTAACTTCAAATAAAATTTTACTCTGATCCGTTGAAATTATAAATCAAGTGTCATTACATACCTTCACAGGAATTTACAACCGTGTCCACTAGGTATTCCTAGAACATTTCCATCACACAGACACGTGTACTACTAATCACCATGGCTCATTCCCTCACCCCAGTCTCTGCAACCACCGATATCGGTTTCTGCTGCTTTAGCTCCTCCAAAATTTTCAGGTGTGCGCAAAAATACAACATGGCCTGTTGTGTCTGGCTACATAACATGAGAGTGATTAATAATTCATTAAAAATTCAATGAAACTAATATTTTTCTGACAGAGGAATACTCCCCAAAGAACAAAGATTATGTGAAGCTCCCTACTTGGAATATCTTCATTATCTGGCATGGGGACCCTTTGAGGTTTGACACAAGACCAGAAGCCAGAAGAGAAATGTCTGGACCAGAGCGATACCTTGAAAATGTTTCATTTTCCTGGGCAGGCCATGCTGATTTGGCCTAATGTGCATATTATAAAAATACCTAAGTGAAATATTCAATATTCCATTTATGCTAATCTATTAGGCAATAAAGTACAAAGATCCTAAAGGTTTTCTGCAGGTGACGTTTATGTAGTAAACTAAAGATTTAAATAATGAGGACAGGCACCAAGGTGGCTCAATCGTTTGAGTTTCCGAGTTGAATTTGGCTCCGGTCATGATCTCATGGTTCTCGAGATCAAGTCCCAAGTCAGGCTCCGCAATGACAGCTTGAAGTCTTGGTCAGGATTCTCCTTCTCGCTCTTTCCAAATAAATAAATATGAAAATAAATAAATAAATACAAATAAATGCGGAGAAAAATTTATATTCTTCGAAGAAATAATCGCCCATAAGACATGGTGTCATCTTCCCAGTCCTTTTGCTTTGAGTGCAGCAGGTGTCTGTGTTTGTGTCTATGAGTGGTGTGTCAGGTTGGGCGTGGAAGGATCCAAGATTATGATCTTTTAGTACGTGATGTCCCCACAGTGGACAGGCACAGTCCTGTCCCCTTCTGCATTCTCAGGGGCCACACATCATCATCTACTCTGCTTCTCCAGAAGCTGAATGACTGGGCCAATTCCAATACTTTGACTCTCGTCGTTGTACAGAACGGTACATGTGTACTGTAAATCTCTCTTTCTTTATTAGGCTTGTACACCTAGCACAACTTTTGGAACATAATTCATATGTATTTTGCGGGTGCTGCCTCCAGTTTCCAATATCTACAGTCTCTTTATTACGTTGGGGCCTTATGTGAAAAGCAAGGACCCCAGGACTGACTGGATACCTGAAGAATTAGGAGGACAAGCCAGCACTGAGGCCATCAGGGTACCTAGGAGTGACCCATGGGGCAGGAAAGAAACCACATTCCCTCATTGTGATCTCCTGCACAGCATCCCTGCCCCATGTCCTGGAACACACTCGTCCAGGCCCCATCCCATGACAAACCCCAGCCACCTGTGCGCCTCTTGTTCCATAGCTCTGCTTCTCAGTAGAGCAGCCAGTCCCTGCTTTCAGGCCAGTGGAGGATGCAGCCTGGGCCACTGCTGTCTGCTTGCTGGCCCTCCACCCAGGCTGGGTCCCTTACTCTCAGGAAAGTACCTGTAAGTGCAGGTCAGGTCAATGAGTTAAAGACCATGACCTGAATGTGTTCATCCTGAGGATTCAGTGGCAACAGCAAGAACCACTTGAACCTCCGCAAGCAAGAGAGTCCTTTACAAAGCACACCAGGAGCTCAAGGAGCCTGCAGGATGGAGACTCAGTCAACGGTTTGATACCGAGTAAAGCCACTCCATGCTTCAGGCTCCTCCAGGCTCCCCCATCTTTGGGGAACAGTGTCTTTGTCATGAGCAGCCACACAGCACCCTCTGGTGACCACAAGACACACAGGAATACTGCAGGGCTCCCTGATCTCTCACCAAAGAAAGTACCATTCCAACTTAGACATCCTCAGAGGATTCCAGGCAGATCAGAAACAACTCTGTAAAATTCAATGATTTTGAGGTGCCTTTCAGCAACTCTATGAAAAATATAGGTCTCTTCCCAACTGCAGTATTCTGGGATGAATTCACTGAATGTTTGAGTCAGGCACTGGGTTCCAGGACAGAAAATAGAGACAAGGTGGCTACCTCCCAAGATGCACAGGGTGTGTTGTGGGAATGTGTTGGGAAGTATATGTCTATGTCACAGCTCTCTGTGTCTGGTTGAACAAAACGTATATCCAAACACACCTTATTTATGGACCTGGGTGGCACAGTCAGTGAAGCATCTGACTGTGGCCCAGGTTGTGATCTCATGAATTGTATTTTGAGTCCTGCATTGGGCTCTGTGCTGACAACTCAGAGTCTGGAGCCTGCTTCAGATTCTGTGTCTCTCTTTCTCTCAGCTCTTCCCCATTCATTCTCTCTCTCTCTCTCTCTCTCTCTCTGTCTGTATACCTCTCTCTCAAGAGTAAATAAACATAGAAAACTTAAAAAAGAAAATCATGAATTTAACCAAGAACATGAAAGACCTCTTTACTGAAATCCAGAAATCAGTGGAGAAAGAAGTTGAAGGACGGAAATAAGCGGAAAGACATTCTATGCTAGTGGATCCCAAGAATTAAGATGGTCAAAATGTCCACACTACTTAAAGCCATCTACACATTCCCTAGGTGCAATCCCTATCAAAGCTTAAGCACATCTCCAAAAATAGAATAATCCTTCAATGAGGACAGAACCACAAAAGGCCCTGAATAGCCAAAGTCACTTTGAGAAGGAAGAACACAGCTGGAAGCATCATGCTTTCTGATATTAAACTGGATCTCAAAGCTACAATAACCCAAGCACTATGGTATTGGTGTTAAAACAGACACACAGATCATTGGAACAGAACTGAAGGCCCAGAAAGAATCCCACGCATATGTAACCAATTAATTTACAACAAAAGAACCAAGAATATAACCTGAGGAAAAGGCAGTCTCCTCAATAGGTGGTGTCAGAAACCCTGGGCACAGAAAAACAACATGCACAGAAAAACAACTTGACATGTATTTAACAGCACACACAGAAACGAAGTCAAAATGTATTAAAGACTTAAGACGTGGGGCGCCTGGGTGGCTCAGTCGGTTGGGCATCCGACTTAGGCTCAGGTCATGATCTCGCGGTCCGTGAGTTCGAGCCCCATGTCAGGCTCCGTGCTGACAGCTCAGAGCCCAGAGCCTGTTTCATATTCTGTGTCTCCCTCTCTCTCTGACCCTCCCCCGTTCATGCTGTCTCTCCCTGTCTCAAAAATAAATAAACGTTAAAAAAAATTAAAAAAAAAAAGACTTAAGACCCAAAACCAGAAAAATACTGGATAAAAACTTGGGCAGAAGGTGTGGGAAATCGCACAATACTGTCCTGAGTTAGGAGATTATAGGGAACGCTTTGCAAAGCAGATCACTGTTCTCTGGCCTTGCTGCAAACAGCCAGCAGCAGTTCACTTGCCTAGTTGGTGGGCCCCTGGGGGGCAGGCTAGACTACGCTGATCTATGTGTATGTAGGGTGTATGTAGATGTGTATGTGTATGTAGGGTGTATGTAGATGTGTATGTAGGGGTTGGGTTCTGCACGTGCTCACAAAGTCCTTAGATCATGTTGTTGCATGGAATATTTTTTCCTGTCTAAATTTGGTTTGCACCATGTCTTTAATACATTCTTTCTAGCATGTGGCCCACTGACGTGTTGCACATTGTTTGTATATTTAATGACTACAGGAGCTTGAGAGCAGCTCACGGAGACATCCCTTAAAATCCCTGTCGCCTCTCTTGACTTGCATGGAGTCTTAAGCAATCCTTTCTGCTGCCCTAAAGCCAAGTGCAGAACCCATGAAAATGTTTTTGATCTCAGTCTTGACACTGGGTTTTGGGATTTGACACCAGAAGCCAAACCTACAAAGGAAAAATAAAGAAGTGGGACTACATGAAACTAAAAAAAAAAAAGTTCTGCACAGCAAAAATATCTTCAACAGAATGAAAAGGCAACATAGTGAATGGGAGAAAATACTTGCAAACTACATACATGGTAAAGGGTTGATAGATAAAAGATATAAAGAACTCCTACAGCACAACAATGCAAAACCAAAGAGCAATTATGAAAGTGGCAGAGTCCTGAAGAGGCATTTTTCCAATGAAGCCATACAGATGGCCAGCACATACATGAAGAGATGTGCAATGTCACTCCACATTAGGGTAATGAAAATCCAAAGTGAAAGACATATCACCTCAAACCTGTCTGAATGATCTTATCAAAAAGACAAGAAATTACAAGTGTTGGGTAAAATGTGGAGGAAAGCGAATCATTGTGCTCTGTTGCTGGGACTTGGTGCAGCGGCAGTCGAAAACAATATAAAGTTTCCTCAAAAAATTCAAACTAGAACATCCATATCATCCAGCAATTTCCCTCAATAACCCCCCTAGGTATTACTCAGAACACATGAAATCACTAACTCCCCAAAATACCTTCACACCTGTATTATGCCACATTGTTTATAATAGCCTGGAGGGCATTATGCTAAGTGAAATAAATTACACAGAGAAAGACAAGTACCAAATGCTTGCACATATATGTGAAAACTGAAACAGAAAATAAGAAATCAAAATACAAAAATTCTCAAAACATAATTAAAAAAACCCATAAATACATAAAGATGATTGCAAAGGTGAGGGGCAGGAAGGAGGGAAATAGGTTAAAGGGCAAAAGGCATCAGCGAATAAAAAAAGACCATGTCAACAGGGAAATAGAGAGTAAATATGACTTCAATAGCTCAAATTCTAGCTTCGTCTATTTCAAAGACCTTAGTTCATTCCATTACATTGACCAGACCTACCCGAATAATAAGGAATTATTATGACTCGGCAGTTTTTGAAAGATGATTTCTTTACTTACTATTTCATATCAAAAAGGACAGAGTGCTAGACAGATTACTACCTATGTCAGATTTTCAATTATTTTTATGGTTCATTGAAGGATCATTATGTCGCAAAAATCTCCTTAGATCAAAGTGGACACTCTCGTCACTCTTAACATATGTACATACCACTAAAACAGTACAATAAAGGTAAGGGACATTGTCCATCACACAAGTTATTTTTTTCTCCTTGTTGTAGTGAGTGTTTTGTGATGAAAACGTTTCGGGTATCAAGCACATGTATCAAATTCCATGCGATGGGATATGAAGAATATAGTAATCATGGTAATTATGAAAATAATGATATTCAAGAAAATCATAATCTCCTTGATTCCTGAGACAGAAAACTCACCCCCCCCCCCGGGGACAAAACAGATGCTTAGGAGCGTGAGCTGCTAAAAGTGGCCTACACCACACCATCTTACTGAAAACATAAAAGTACCAGTCATCTTGATATGTAAGTTTTTGAAAGCCTCTGCTTTTAGGCTTTTGCTTTCAGTGAGGTCACGGTGCTGCCTTCAGGATGTTTTCAACCTTTGAGACAGGATTGGAACACTCTATTGAAATGAGAAATTCTATGCAACAAAACAGTCTTTGGAAAGAACTGGGTTCCTAACGCAGTCCGGACTACATACAGGCCACAGCACCACACACACACACACACACTCACACACCCACACACACGGGAGAACCCATGGGATGAAAGAGCATTTGCTCAAGAGCTGATTTCAAAAGGAGGCTGAGAGGCGAGCACTGGCTCCTCAAGTACACATGCACTGGTTTCTAGGGACACGGTGGGCTCAGAGTCACTTCTCCCTTGTGCTGCCTGGTGAGTCGCAGAGGAGATGTGATTCCTAAGGTCTGAAACTCTTGAAACACGGAACGAATGCAAGAGAGGAGGCGCTCCACAGAAACATGAAGCACCATGCCCCACAGATATGAAGAGCAAAACCGACAAGTCTGCCTGGAACAAGGAGCTTTTCCATCCACCTTCCTCGGGAGAGTACGAAGAAGACGTTCCCACCCAACATTTTCCAAAGATGATCTTGTACTGAATCCCAAAACCCCAGTCCTCTCCAGCACACAACTCCAAGTAGGAAAGAGTCTGGACCACCCTCTAAAAGAAAGGAGCTCCACGTGTTCATCGCCCACTTGCTTTGAGTTCATTGATTGAAAGTAAATTGCCTTCAGAAATGAAGACCTCAACAGGGAGTTGCACAACCCCTAATTCAGACTCCACACCCCATAGTCCCATTAACTCCCATGTTAAAGGACCGCCTTTAGCAAAAAGCAGCGTGGGATCTCCCCACCCCATCAGAGGGTGCAACTTTGCTGCCAGGGGCAGGGCAGGGCAGGGGTGTGCAGGGGGGAGGCAGGAGGCTTGTGTTCACCTGCAGCTTCCACTCTACATCACTTCAACAAGTTCCCTGGCTGGGCTCCAGCAACTCAGGCCCACCACCCTGACTCTCCCTGGAATGTTTCCCTGCACACTGAGGTCCCTGCGCTTCATTTTCACAGGTAGGAATGTTTCGTCCTGCTCATAGCTGTGACTTCCCTGGCCCTGCCTCGACATTTCCCCACAACCACAGGTCCATGCATTCATTCCTTCGTTCGCACCTCCACCCTCCAGCCACCAACCCAGTCAGACCTCAGGGCACTCAGGGAGCACCCCCCCGTACCTGTGCCGCTCCCCACCACTGGAACCTAACCCCCCCACTCGATCTCGGGCCCTCCTCCTCCAAGGAACTGGGGTAAAACCCATAAAGGTCACTCCTGAGTCCTCCAGACCTCAGCCCGAAAGGAGCACAAGAAGAATCCAGTAGCACGAGGGGCGGGGGTGGGTGGGGGTGGGTGGGTGGGGTTGGAAGGGGAAGACAGAGAGGGGCAGGGGGAAGGCCACATAGGACCCTGTCACGAGGATCCCTATCTTGGCAGCACCACGACTGAGGCAGGTCCTGGAGAGAGGCTGTGGGTCTCAGCTGCTCCACCTTTAGGCTTCTTGCATATGGTCTTTCAGGGGTGCCTGGGGGCATCGCATCGCCCTCAGCCCCTGGCAGTGTTGGCGCTCCAGGAGTGCAGCTGCAGCCCAGAGGCGCCTTTGGGAGTTGATCCCGCGAATTGGCCTCTGCCTCCAGGAGCTTCAGGAGCAGCAGGGCCACCACCCTCCTGGGCTGGAGGCTCATGGCTCCCAGTCCTCTGCGAGTGCCCCGTTACCGCTACCTCCACAGCTACCTGGATGCAGGCACCAGGCAGCAGGATGTCCCTGGCGGGGGAGTGGGGTGGGCGTCAGCCCCAGGCTGGCTGAGAGACTTGGGAGCATGGGCAGCAGGTGGTCTGGGAGCCAGGACACACAGAACAGCTGCAGCTTGAGCTGTGTCCCTCACCGGGCTCAGTACCTGGCCCACACGTCTGCGCGCAACCATGGGCTCGCTCCCGCATACCCGCTTGGATCTGGGATCCAAGCCCCCCGACCTCCCACAGGGGGCACAGCTGCTGGGCGCCAGGGTCTGCAACACCACACCTAGGTGCGCCCACCAGGTGGTATGACCGCCTGCCCGCCAACCTGACAGCCAGGAGCCAGGGAGAGGGCTCCAGAGACCAGACTAGTGGGAGAGGGGCTATCAGGTGTCTCTTCCCCAGGTGGAGACCTCCCTGTCACCTCTGAAGAGACCCAGGAAGGTTTTGAAAAGCTGATTTCGCAGGGAGGTGGCTGTACATGAACCTAGTGCTTCCTCTTGCATCCTAGGCCCCTGTGTTTGTTCTTCACTCTCCCTCAGGTTCCTGCAAACCATGGACATCTGCAGCTGTGCACCCTCCCCACTTGGGACCCGTGACCGAAACAGCAGCCCTCAGGGACAGGGAGACACACTGGGAATACGAGACTCCTTCCACCTCCCTTCTCCTTGAAATGTTGGTGCTTTTCAGCTCTGCATGCCCTTCCCATGGCCCTACCTGGACTACACCACCATTGGTCCCACCCTCAAGTCCAACCTGCCACTGCGGACTTTGTCACGTCCTTCAACTCTGTGGAACCGCCTTTCCACCTCCACTACCTCCCACCCCCCATGTTTTCTTCACAGTGTGCCTCAGATCTCAACTCATCCGTGTGACTTTTCTTTTCTTTTTCTTCAATTTTTTTTTCAATGTTTACTTATTTTGGCGACAGAGAAAGACAGGACATCCTACATGCGATTTTTCAACAAGCATCTATTGAAAGCGCAAGGTGTACCAGACCCTGATCTGGAGGGCCAGTGTGCAGAGGTGGGCAAGAAAACTTATGCCTGAGGTTTCAAGGGTAGCCACAGGACTACCATACAGGGTGAGGAGGAGTAGACAGACCAAGTAGTCAAGGGTTTATACGAAAGGAGCATCAAGGGCACGGACCTACACAGCACTGGAAGGAGAGCAGGGAGTCACGGAAATATGGATCATTGAAGGCTAGTCCCAATGTCCAGCCTTCATCACATGTCCTCACCTGAGGACTTGCAAATAGGCACCCCCAGACTGGCCCTGTTAGAAGCAGGACTTGCAGGAAAAGCACAAGACTTGTCTGTGGACTTCATTGTCATGGTAAGGGCACCATCACACAAGCCCACCAAGGGACTCTGGACTCTGGCAACTCTGACTTACTGTGTACAATGAGGACTTGTTAAGACTCTTTCAAGGGCACAAGTGAAGAGAAAACTAAGCCACAAGCCTAAGAGAATAGAGATGCAAAACCTTTCTCCCCCCAGGGGCAATGTAAATGATCTCATGCTGTACAAACGCAAAAAACCTCTGCTAGCTTTAGAAACTTCACCAGTTTTCTGCCTCATTTATCAGTCTCATCCCAGAAGTAGACCCCCACTTCATTGGCTCTATACAGACCATTTGCCTGCATTCTCCTTGGAAGCAGCTTCCTACCTACCAGAACCCTGACGGGGGTCTCCATGTCATGGCACGTATTCATATGTAGGTGAAAGACGTTTCCATTTCATTTTGAACATTATGCTGATGCCTCCCTCCTGGCTCTGCATCTCCACTGAGAAGACTGTTTTGCTGAGTTTACTTTGTGTGTGTGTGTGTGTGTGTGTGTGTGTGCACATATATGTTCTTTGTCACTATGTAGGGCTCCCTAGTGTGGATGGAATGCTTTGTTTATCCATTCGAGGGACATTTTGTTTGCTTCCAGTGGTTTGGCTATTACACATTACCCTGCAGTGAACATTTGTGCCCAGTGTTTTGTGGGATTTTAAGTTTAAATTCTCTGGGATAAATAAATGTCCAGGAACCTGACCGCTAGGTTGTAGGGTTTATGTTCAGCTATCAAACTGTCTTACCACAGTGGCTGTGCTATTTACATTCCCACCAGCAATGCATGAGAGAGCCGCCTCTTTACAACATTTTATCTTTTCACTGTTTTAGTTGAACCAGCTCTTCTAACAGGCGGGGAGTGATTACTCAGCCAGTTGTCATTTGTATTTACCTCACGGCTAGTGATGTATATAACATTTTCTCATGTGCTTATGCCACCTGTATGTTATCTTTGCTGAAATGTTTCTTCATGTCTTTTGCCCATTTCCTATTTGGAAAATGTTTTCCTTCTTATTTTTTGTTGCATTCTGAATTTTTTTATACTGTGTAGATACAAGTTCTTTGTCACATGTGTGGTTTGCAACCATGTTCGCCTTGTGTATAGCTTGTATTTTTATCCTATTAACAGGATTTTTTTTTTTTAGCAATCAACACAAAAGTTGTAAATTTTATTATTTAAGAAAAATGCCCTGAAATAAAAGCATTCAAACAGAAGTGGACTCATTATTTATTCTCTTAAGTCATTAATAATCTAAATAAGTTTATAAAATGACCATCAAGACCAACTACTATACAGATAGGAGTTACCAAGATTATTACTTCCATTTACTCCAGAAAAGTAACTCATCTGATTATTTTATTTTATTTTATTTTATTTTTTTTTATTTTTTAATATATGAAATTTACTGTCAAATTGGTTTCCATACAACACCCAGTGCTCATCCCAAAAGGTGCCCTCCTCAATACCCATCACCCACCCTGCCCTCCCTCCCACCCCCCATCAACCCTCAGTTTGTTCTCAGTTTTTAACAGTCTCTTATGCTTTGGCTCTCTCCCACTCTAACCTCTTTTTTTTTTTTTTCCCTTCCCCTCCCCCATGGGTTTCTGTTACGTTTCTCAGGATCCACATAAGAGTGAAACCATATGGTATCTGTCTTTCTCTGTATGGCTTATTTCACTTAGCATCACACTCTCCAGTTCCAACAGGATATTTTTTTAATGTTTATTTATTTATTTTTGAGAGAGACAGAGTGCAAGTGGGGGAGGGGCAGAGAGAGGGGAGACACAGAATCTGAAGCAGGCTCCAGACTCTGAGCTGTCAGCACAGAGACAGATGCAGGGCTCAAATTCATGAACAAGGAGATCTTGACCTGAGTTAAAGTCGGACACTTAATGGACTGAGCCACTCAGGCACCCCTACATTATTTTTAATATAATTTATATTATAATCATGATAATTATAATAATTATTTAAATAATTATTATAATTTTCACGATTATATTAATTATATATGATTATTATAATTATCATGATTATATTATCATGATTACATTAATTATATATAATTAATATAATCATATTTATTATTTACATAATTCATATAATTATAATATGTTATATTAAGTTAGCTAACAAACAGGCTCTTTAAAAGAGCAAGATGTTTTAATCTTGATAAAGTCCCATTCACCATGTATTTTAGTTTCTGAATCTTGCTTTATTGCAGTGTGTAAAAATGCACTAAGTTTAAGCCAATGGCTAAAAATCCATAATGCACATTCTTACAGTTGTCTAGGGTAGAAATCCAACAAGGCCACGAGTGTGGTCACGTTCTGGGAAGATTCATCTTCTTGGCTTGCAGATGGTCACCTTCTGGCTTTGTGTTCACATGACCTCTCTCTGTATGTGTGCATGGAGAGAGAGTGCCAGCTCTCTGGCATCTCTCCTTGTAAGCATGCTAACCTCATGATGAGGGTCATAAACTTGTGACCTAACATAACCTCATTATCTTCCAAGGCCGCACATGCAAGCTTATGGGGATAGAACTGGAAAAATGTGAATGGGGTGGGAGCATAGTGTAGTCCTAGCATGTTTCCTGGTGAGTTTCTTGAGGTTTCAACTCTTTGGTATTTACTCACTTTCTTAGATCATTAGGTTCACATCTTTTGTCAAATTTGGAAAATCAGCCATGATTTCCTGAAACAATTTTTTGATTTTTCTCTTGAAATATATTTTTAGTCCCTACTTTTTTTGTATTTTCTCTTTCTGAGATTCCTGTGACATAAACATTAGGTTTTATTCTTTGTGTGTGTTGTGTGTGTGTGTGTGGGGGGGGGGTTAAAAGTTGTAGTCATTATCCTTTTCAGTTGTAATTGTTGATTATGTACTTCTTTACACCTTTCTTCCTTTCCTGAGACTTATTCTCATTTGTTTCAAACACATTTGTAATTGCTTGCTTAAGCATTTTTTAATGATGTCTCCTTTCAAATCCATTGGGAATCCTAACACCTAGGTCATCATTGGCTTTGGGGGGGGGTCTGTGAATCGTGTGACATATTAAAGATGACATTTCTCTGGGCTTTTATTTGGCGAGTGTTCTTTTTTTTTTTTAATTTTTTTTTCAACGTTTTTTATTTATTTTTGGGACAGAGAGAGACAGAGCATGAATGGGGGAGGGGCAGAGAGAGAGGGAGACACAGAATCGGAAACAGGCTCCAGGCTCCGAGCCATCAGCCCAGAGCCTGACGCGGGGCTCGAACTCACGGACCGCGAGATCGTGACCTGGCTGAAGTCGGACGCTTAACCGACTGCGCCACCCAGGCGCCCCTGGCGAGTGTTCTTAATTATTCATCTTTCATATTTGGGGTGGGTCAGAAGACTCTGGATGTTCTTAAATCTGGTGTGTTAGCAAGTGGTTGGTCAATAAGACTGTGACTAGCAAATGCAGCCCCGGTTCTGTGCCCAAACCAGAAAGAGCAAAGTGAGCCCTGACCAGACACAGCTGGGAAAATACAGGGCAACCTGTGTGGAAAGTCACATCATCGTGGCTTTCTTCTCTCCAGGCAACGATGAGTGCATAGGGTAGCTAAAACATATCGTTTGCCAACTGTATTTCCAAAGATGGAAGGATAAGTACTTGTGAAGCCCAAATGTCTGTTTGACAGTGGGAATTATTGAGGAAAAGTGTGTTCCGTGTGTTGAGGGCATTTGAGAAGTTTAGTTTATTCTAGTGGAAGTAGATAATGATGGGTTTTAATGGGATGGTTGTCATTGATGTTGGGCTTACTCAAAACTTACATCACATTGGCTCCTCTTACTGGTGTCTTTAGCCTAAATATCATCCCCCCCAAGACCTGTCAAAAGGAGCCCGGTCAGATAAGGGAGTGAGCCCTGAGCTGGTGTGCTGACTTGTGTGAGATGTTACACACCCACTCTAGCCACTCTTCCTGAATGCCTGTTTGGGCATGACCTTTGCCTCATGCCCACCACCACAGTGGAGTCACAGAGGAACATGCTGGTGGTCAGCTCATCTGGCAATCTCAAGGCCAGTCCCTCCCTCTCTCTGCATAAACTTGGGACAGGAGTGGGGTCCTCTGACATTCACCTTGGCACTCCATAGGAGATGTGGAACACTCACTATTAATTACAGGACCAGGGGTCTCATGTCTTCCTTCAGGCATACACCCAAGACCATTTCCATCCCTAGTCTAGCCTTTTCTGGGGACCATACCCCATGTGCTTGTTTCCTGACAGGTTAATTCTTCCTCTCTGTAGGCAAAACCAGCATCTTCACTTACACTGGAGAACACAGTGACACAGAATGGCTGGAATAAGTTGACTTGTCAGATCACCCCAATTAGACAGGATGAGGAGAATATCCTTGTACCTCTCAATGTACGGATCAGTCATTTAAACCCAAATATGTCCCTACCAGAACACTTTCCCCAATATTCCATCAGTCTGGCCCCAAAGATGGGGGAGCCCATTCATTATGGGCTAAGTAAAACATATCTTTGGGAAGTTTGTTTTGTTTTTGTTTTTTTGTTTTTTTTTCCAAAATTAACCCTGACCCTTTCCTGCAAGGAGTGGTTTTCCTGAAATGGAAGTGACCTCTATAACCACTTCTCAAAGTCAGACACTTCAGCTCCACATGGGAAACCTGAAGATGAGTTCAGCTTGTTCGTGCTCTGCGCCCCTCAGTGTGGCAGCAGTGGGAGGACCAGACTGCAGGCTGGAGGACTGGAGGGGCTGAGACAGGTACAGTTGAGCGATGCCCCCGACAGACTCACCAGAAACAAGGTTGTGAGGGTGTCACAGGACAGTGAAGCTGAAGGTGGACCATGGTTGCACTTGTAGAAACCTTTGTAGACATCTTCTTTCTGCTCTGAAAATGGAGAATGCACTGTGGAGTTGTACACATCCATAGAGATGTTGACACCAACTCCCTTTCAGCAAATGGCTCCCGAACCGTGAGACCATGACCTGAAGCCGAAGTCAGATGCTTAACCAGAGCCACCCAGGCACCCCTAATATGTAAACATCATTAATCACAATCCACTGTGATTTTAGGAATGCATGGGTGGTTCACAATTCACAGGTAAAACAATTTTATAAGTCATATTAAAAAAGATGAAGGGTAAAAACCATATGATCATCTCTATAGACGCAGACAAAGCACTTGACAAAATACATCATCTGTTCATTTTCACAACTCAACAAAGTGGGTTTAGAAAGTGTATACCTCAACATGAAAAAGGCCATATATAAAAATGAAACATGCTAACATACTCAGTGGTGACAAAGTGAAAACCTTTCCTCTATGATCAGGAAGGAAGTACAAATATCTACTTTCACCACCTTTGTTCAACATAATACAAAAAGTGGTAAACATAGCAATAGAACAAGAAAAAAGAAAGAAAAGTCATCCCAACATGGTAAGGGAGAATGAAAACTTACTATTTGCAGATGATAGGACACTATATAAAAAACCTTAATGAATCCACCATTTCTCCATTGGAATTGAAAATTCATTCAATAAAGTTATACGATATACAATTATTATGCAGGAATCTGTTCATTTCTATAGTCATGATGACGTAGCAGAAAGATAAAAAATCCCATCTACAATGGCACCAAAAAGAAATTACAGCTGAAGACTTCCATAATCGGAGACATCCAAATCCAAAAGATATAGGGAAGCCCCATCAAACTCAACAAAACAAGCCAAAATCAAATACATATTGTAATAAAATTTGTAAAATATGGAGATAATAAAAACATCCTGAAAGTATAAGAAGAAAGAAGTCCAACCTATAAGGAAAGACAAATGATGTTAACAGCAGACTTCCCCCACAGAAACCAGGCCAGCGGAAGGGAGTGGCACGATACATTCAACACACGGAATGGGAAAAATATGTAGCTGAGAATACTCTATGCATGAAGGCTGTCATTCAGAATAGCAGAGATAAATAGTTTCCCTGACAAACAAAACTATATTGGTTCATGACCATTAAACCAGACCTTCAAGAAATAGTAAAAGGGAATTCTTTGAGTGAGAAAGACAAAAACAACAAAGACTAGAAGGAAAAAGAGGAAATCTCCATAAGCAATGACAAAACAAACATGGCAGTAAATTAATAACTGCCAATAGTCACTCTGAATGTAGACTACATACTCCAATCAAGAGACATAGGGTGTCAGAATGCATAAGAAAAACAATACCCATCAATATGCTGTCTTTAAGAGAATCATTATACCTAAAGATACCTGCACATTGGGAGTGAAGGGATGGAGAGATATTTATCATGAAAATGGATGTCAGAAGAAAGCCAGAGGAGCAATACTTATATTAGGGAAACTAGATTTTAACCCAAAGGCTAACAAGAGATGAATAAGGTAACTATGTCATAGTAAAGAGGTCTAATTAACAAAAAGATCTAACAATTGTAAATATTTATGCCCAAATTGGAACACTCAAATGCATAGAACAACAAATACAAAGGAACTCATTAAGAGTATTAACAGATGTTAATGCCACAATTATAGCTGTGGACAAATAATCTAAGCAGAAATCAACAAGGTAATAATGGCTATGAAAGACACACTGCACCAGATGAATTTAGCTGATGTATTCAGAACTATCCATATTAAAGAATCAGACTACACATTCTTTTCAAGTGCACATGGGACATTCTCCAGGGAGGATCAAATACTAGGTCACAAATAAGGTCTCAATAAAAACAAAAATATTTAGATAATACCATGATTATTTTCTAACCACCATGCTATGAAACTGGAAGTGAGCCACAATTTTTTTTTGAAAAACCACAAATACGTGAATGTTAAACAACATAATGCTAAAGAATAAACGGGCCAAATAAGAAATTTAAAAACATAATGAAAAATACATGGAAACAAATAATGATGAGAACACAGCAGACTAAAACCTTTGCAGTGGGGGGGAACCTGGGTGGCTCAGTCGGTTGAGCGTCTGGCTTTGGCTCAGGTCATGATCTCACAGTTCGTGGGTTCAAGCCCCACATCAGGCTCTGTGCTGACCTCTTGTTCAGAGCCTGGAGCCTGCTTTAGATTCTGTGTCTCCTTCTCTCTGACCCTCCCTGCACTGCACTAAGCTTTGTCTCACTCTGTTTCTCAAAAAAACTAAATAAGTGTAAAAAAAAAATTTTTAACTTTTGGGATGCAGCAAAAGCAGTCACAAGAATGAATGATGACTTGGGGCGCCTGGGTGGCTCAGTTGCATAAGCATCTGACTTCAGATCATGTTGTGATCTTGCTGTTCATGAGTTTGAGCCCTGCATCTGGATCTCTGCTGCCAAGCTCAGAGCCTGGAGTCTGGTTCAGATTCTGTCTCCCTCTCTCTTTGTCGCGCCCCCACTCATTCCTCTGTCTCTCTCAAAAGTAAATAAACATTATTTTTTTAAAGAAAACAATGAATGATGAGTAATTTAGCATCTTTTCATGTGTCTATTAGCTATCTCTATATCTTCTTCAGAAAGTGGCTATTCCTGCCTTGTGACCATTTTTAAGTTGATTATTTGTCTTTTTGGTGTTCATTTTTATAAGTTTTTTTAGATCCATTTTGGATACTAACCCTTTATCAAGTATGATGTTGGCAATATTTTCTCCCATTCTGAAGGTTGCCTTTTAGTTTTGTGGATAATTTAGTTCACTGTGCAGAAACTGTTTATCTAGATGAATTCCCAATACTCTATTTTTCTTTTATTTCCCTAGCACAAGAGACATGTCTATTAAGAAGTTGCTTCCAGAGGGGAAGATGGCGGTGTAGGAGGACATTGGGCTCACCTGGTCCTGCTGATCACTTAGATTCCACCCACATCTGCCTAAATAACCCAGCCAGAAGACTAGCAAAACGGACTCTCTGGAGCCAAGCATAGACAAGAGGCCCACAGAAGAGGGTAGGAAGGGCAGAGAGGTGGTGCATGCTACACGGATTGGCGGGAAGGAGACAGGGCAGGGGAGGGGTGGCCTGCCCTGCAAGGCAGAGCCCCCGAATTCTGGCTTGCAAAAGCGGAGGAGCCAGACTCCGTGAGCTCTGACAGCCAGTGGGACTTAACATCTGGAATGTTAAAAGTCAACAGTTCTGTTCTCAGAGAGCAGGGAGGGTGAGAGGATGCCAGGAGGGAGAGTTGTTGAGCCCAGGAAGACAGAGCTCAGGTCAGTGGGGAACAAAGGCACTGGCAAGGGCCATTTCCCTCTCCCATCCCCCAGCCAAAATTCCAAAGGGAACCAGTTCTCATCACTGAACTTGCTTGCACCCCGCAAATGTCCAATGTTGTGCTTCTGTGGATCCACCTCTCTGACTGGCTTGCCTCCCTCATGGTGCTGTAGGGCCCCACCTGCAGGGGACCACTGACATCAAAGCTAGCTAAGCCTGCCCCTCCAGCCCCTGTGCACCTTCCAGATCCACCCCTTCTAATACGCCTTTAGCCAGTTCCCATCAAAGCAGCACCACAAGCCTGGCAGTGTGGAAATAGCCCAGACAAGGGCCACACCACTCCACAGTGAGTCCTGCCCCTGGGAGAGGGGAAGATAAGGTACACACCAGTCTCACTGTGGCCCCAGCGGTGGGCTGGGCGCAGACATCGGGTCTGATTTGGCCCCTCCCACCAACACAAGTTACTCCACACAGCACAGGGGAAGTGCCTGCAGTTTGGAGTCACCTCAGGGACTACCCAAAATGATGAAATTGAAGAATTCTCCTCAAAAGAAACTCCCGGAAGTAGCGACAGCTAATGAATGATCAAAAACGATGTAAGCAATGTAACGGAATAATAATTTAGAATAATAGTTATAAAATTAATCACTGGGCTTGAAAAAAGCATAGAGGACAGCAGAGAATCTATTGCTACAGAGATCAAGGGACTAAGAAATAGTCATAAGGAGCTACACAATGCTATAAATGAGGTCCAAAATAAAATGGATGTGGCCATAGCACGGATTGAAGAGGCAAAGGGGAGAATAGGTGAATTAGAAGATATAATTATGGAAAAGGAGGAAGCTGAGAAAAATACAGATAAAAATATCCAGGAGTCTGAGGGGAGAATTAGAGCACTAAGTGATGCAATCAACAGAACAATATCCGTATCATAGGAATTCCAGAAGAAGAAGAAGAAGAAGAAGAAGAAGAAGAAGAAGAAGAGAGAAAGGAGCAGAAGGTGTACTTCAACAAATCATAGCTGAGAACTTCCCTGATCTGGAGAAGGAAAAAGGCATTGCAATCCAAGAGGCACAGAGAACTCCCTTCAGAGGTAACTTGAATCGATCTTCTGCACGATATATCACAGAGAAACTGGCAAAATACAAGGATAAAGAGAAAATTCTGAACACAGCTAGGGATAAACAGGCTCTAACTTACAAAGGTAGATCTATAAGAGTAGTGGCAGACCTATCTACCGAAACTTAGCAGGCCAGAAAGGAATGGCAGGAAATCTTCAATGTGATGAAGAGAAGAAATATGCAGCCAAGAGTCCCATATCCCTCAAGTCTGTCATTCAGAATAGAAGGAGAGGAAAAGGTTTTACCAAACAAACAAAAACTGAAGTAATTCATCAACAATGAACCAGCCCTACAAGAGACTGTAAGGGGGATTCTGTGAGTGAAATGTTGCAAGGAATGCAAAGTACCAGAGACATCACTACAAGCATAAAACCTACAGACATCACTATGACTCTAAACCCTTATCCTTCTATAAGGACACTGAATTGAAAGGGAATGAATGCTCCAATCAAAAGACATAGGGTATCAGAATGGATAAAAAACAAGACTCCTCTATTTGCTATCTACAAGACACTCATTTCAGACCTGGGGACACTTTCAGATTGAAAGTGAGGGGATGGAGAACTATCTATCATGCTACAGGAAGTCAAAAGAAAGCTGGGGTAGCCATACTTGTATCAGACAAACTAGACTTTAAATTAATGGTTGTAACAAGAAATGAAGATGGGCATTATATAATAAGTATAGGCTCTATCCATCAGGAAGAGCTAACAATTATAAATGTCTATGCACCAAATACAAGAGCCCCCAAATACATAAAACAATCACAAACATAAGCAACTTTATTGATAAGAATGTGCTAATTTCAGGGGACTTTAATACCCCACTTACAACAATGGATAGATCATCTAGACACAGGATCAATAAAGAAACAAGGTCCCTGAATGATACATTGGATCAGATTGACTTGACAGATATATTTAGAACTCTGCATCCCAAAGCAACAGAATATACTTTCTTCTTGAGTGCACATGGAACATTCTCCAAGATAGATCACATTCTCCAAGATAGATCCAAGATAGGTCACAAAACAGCCCTTAATCAGTCTAAAAGCATTGAGATCACACCATGGACACTTTCAGACAACAATGCTATGAAACTTGAAATCAACCAGAGGAAAAAGTCCAGAAAACCTCCAAAAGCATGGAGGTTAAAGAACACCCTACTAAAGAATGAATGCGTCAACCAGGCAATTAGAGAAGAAATTTAAAAATATATGGAAACTAATGAAAAAGAAAATACAACAATCCAAGTGTTTTGGGATGCAGAGAAGGCAGTCCTGAGAGAAAAATACATTGCAATCCAGGCCTACCTCAAGAATCAAGAAAAATCCCAAATGCAAAATCTAACAGCACACCTAAAAGAAATAGAAGCAGAACAGCATAGACACCCCAAACCCAGCAAAAGAAGAGAAATAAGAAATATCAGAGCAGAAATAAATAATATAGAATCTAAAAAACTGTAGAGCAGATCAATGAAACCAAGAGTTGGTTTGTTAAAAAAATAAACAAAATTGATAAACCTCTAGTTAGGCTTCTCAAAAATAAAAGGGAGATGACCCAAATAGATAAAATCATAAATGAAAATTGAATTATTACAACCAATCCCTCAGAAATACAAACAATTATCAGGGAATACTATGAAAAATTATATGCCAACAAACTGGACAACCTGGAAGAAATGGACAAATTCCTAATCACCCACCCACTTCCAAAACTCAAACAGGAAGATATAGAAAACTTGAACAAACCCATAACCAGTGAAGAAAATTAATCAGTTTATCAAAAATCTCCCAATTGTGGTGCCTGGGTTGCTCAGTCGGTTAAGTGTCCAACTCTGGCTCAGGTCATGATCTTGCGGTTTGTGTGTTGAAGCCCCACGTCAGGCTCTGTGCTGACAGCTCAGAGCCTAGAGCCTGCTTCGGATTATGTGTCTCCCTCTCTCTCTGTCCCTCCTCCACTCATGCTATATCTCTCTCTCTCAGAAATAAATAAACATTAAAAATATTTTTAAAAATCTCCCAACAAATAAGAGCCCAGGACCAGATGGTTTCCCTAGGGAATTCTACCAGACATTTACAGCAAAGATAATACCTATCCTTCTCAAACTGTTCCAAAAAATTGAAGGGAAGGAAAACTTCCAGACTCATCCTATGATGTCAGCATTACTTTGATTCCTAAACCAGACAGAGACTCAGCAAAAAAATAGAACTACATAGAACTACAGGCCAATATCGCTGATGTATATGGATGCAAAAATTCTCAACACGATACTAGCAAATCGAATTCACCAGCATATAAAAAGGATTATTCAACATGGTCAAGTGGGATTCATTCCTGGGCTGAAGGGCTGGTTCAACATTCACAAAATAATCAATTTGAGACATTACATTAATAAAAAAAGAAGAAGAAGAAATGGACCATACGGTTCTGTCAGTTCATGCAGAAAAGCATTTGACAAAATTCAGTATTCTTTCTTAATAAAAATCTTCGAGAAAGTCGGGATAGAAGGAGCATACTTAAACATCAGGAAAGCCATTCATGAAAAGACCACATCCAATATCATCCTCAATGTGGAAAAAACTGAGAGCTTTCCCCTGAGATAAGGAGCACAACAGCGATGTCCACTCTCACTGCTGTTGTTTAACAGAGTGCTGGAAGAGTGCAATCAGACAACAAAAGGAAATCAAAGGCATCCAAATTGGCAAAGATGAAGTCAAGCTTTCACTTTTTGCAGATATCATGATATTATACACGGAAAACCCAAAAGACTCCACCAAATTCTACTAGAATAGATACATGAATTCAGCAAAGTTGCAGGATACAAAATTAATGTACAGAAATCAGTTGCATTCTTATACACTAATAATGAAGAAACATAAAGACAAATAAAGAAACTGATCCCATTCACAATTACACCAAGAATCATAAAATACCTAGGAATATACTTAACCAAAGATGTAAAAGATCTGTACAATGAAAACTATAGAGAGCTTATGAAGGAAATTGAAGAAGATACAGAAAACACTCAGGGCTCATGGATTGGTAGAATAAATATTGTTAAACTGTCAAGACTACCCAAAGCTATCTACACATTCCATGCAATCCCAATCAAAATTGCACCTGCATTCTTCTCGAAGCTAGAACAAGGAATCCTACAATTTGTATGGAACCACAAAGACTCCGAAAAACCAAAGTAGTATTGAAGAAGAAGTACAAAGTGGGAGGTATCACAATCCCAGACTTTAGCTTCGACTGCAAAGCTGTCATCATCAAGGCAGCATGGTGTTGGCACAAAAACAGACACATAGACCAATGGAATAGAATAGAGACTCCAGAATTGGACCCACAAAAGGATGGCCAACTAATTTTGACAAAGCAGGAAAGAGTATCCAATGGCAAAAAGACAGTCTCTTTAGCAAATGGTGCTAGGAGAACTGGACAACAACATGCAGAAGAATGAAACTAGACCACTTTCTTACACCATACACAAAAATAAACTCAAAATTGAAAAAGGACCTGAATGTGAGACCGGAAACCATCAAAACCCTAGAGGAGAAAGCAGGAAAAAAAACCTCACTGACCTCAGCCACAGCAATTTCTTACTCAACACCTCTCCAAAGCCAAGGTAATTAAAAGCAAAAGTGAACTACGGGGACCTCATGAAGATAAAAAGCTTCTGCACTGCAAAGGAAACAATCAACAAAACTAAAAGGCAACCAATGGAATGGGAAAAAAAATATTTGTAAATGACATATCGGACAAAGGGCTAGTATCCAAAATCTATAAAGAACTCACCAAACTCCACACTGAAAAACAAATAATCCAGTGAAGAAACGGGCAGAAAACATGAATAGACACTTCTGTAAAGAAGACATCCAGATGACCAACAGGCTCATGAAAAGATGCTCAAAGTCACTCCTCAGCAGGGAAATACAAATCAAAACCACACTCAGATGTCACCTCATGCCAGTCAGAGTGGCTACAATGAACAAATCAGGAGACTATAGATGCTGGAGAGGATGTGGAGAAACGGGAACCCTCTTGCACTGTTGGCGGGAATGCAAATTGGTGCAGCCACTCTGGAAAACAGTGTGGAGGTTCCTCAATGCATAGAGGCACTTGTACCCCAATGTTTATAGCAGCACTTTCAACAATAGCCAAATTATGGACAGAGCCTAAGTGTCCATCAACTGATGAATGGATAAAGAAATTGTGGTTTATATACACAATGGACTACTACACGGCAATGAGAAAGAATGAAATATGGCCTTTTGTAGCAACGTGGATGGAACTGGAGAGTGTGATGCTAAGTGAAATAAGTCATACAGAGAAAGACAGATACCATATGTTTCCACTCCTAAGTGGATCCTGAGAAACTTAACAGAAGACCATGGGGGAGGGGAAGGAAATAAAAAGTTAGGGAGGGAGAGAGTCAAGCCAAAAGAGACTGATTCTTCAAAACTTAGAGTAAACTGAGGGTTGAAGCAGAGTAGGAGGGAGGGTGGATAATGGGAATTGAGGAGGTCACCTCTTAGGAGGATCACTGGGTGTTGTATGGAAACCAATTTGACAATAAATTTCATATTAAGAAAAATGAGAATGTTGCCTTGGACGTGAGTCTTTAGAGAAGACAGGGTGGAAACTCCACCCCAGGCAGGTGTGGTCAGGAAGGCAGTATTCCTCTCCTCCAGCTCCCAGTCCAGGGATATGACATCTCACTGGCGGGGGCAGGTCATCACCATATTTCATCTCCTCCAACTCGGCATTTTAATTTAGTTAAAACATTTTTTTGAATTCAGTTTTGTGAGACAGACAGAGAGAGAGAGATACAGAGATATAGCATGAGCAGGGGAGGGGAAGACAGAGAGGGAGACACAGAACATGAAGCATGTTCCAGGCTCTGAGCTCTGAGCTGTCAGTGCAGAACCTGGCAGGGGGCTCGAACCCACAGAACACCAGATAATGACCTGAGCTGAAGTCGAATGCTTAACTCACTGAGCCACCCAGGTGCCCCCAACTCTGTGCTTTAGTGGTTAAATTGCCGCTGAGTATGGCTTCCATCTAGTCCCTACTCAAAAAGTGAAGGCTCTAGCCCAGATGTGGCAGGCTGAGACTACTGGGACCACAACTGCCTAGCCCCAGCCCCCTCATAGGGCCCATCACCTGTGTCAGAGGTTCAGCGATTTGGGGCAGGGGGAGAAGATTTCTGTAAGAACAGAGAGCTCCTAAAAGGCACTGACTTTATTTGAAACTGTGGTGAAATTCAATTTTAAGGGCCCTCTCAAAAACAACAGAGACTTTGAGGATGAGCATTTAAGAGAAGGCTGATAGCTCTATGACAGCATTAAGGTAAACCACAGGTCAGTTTACTAGAGAGAACCATGGAAGAGCCCTCTGGGTAGAAACAAGCTTCAAAGGCTGGCCTCAAAAGCTACCCCTGAAAAGGGGCCCAAATTTAATTGGAACCTATTGTAGAGCAGTTGATGTCCCAGGGCATTGTTGGAAACAAGAGAGTAACCAGACTGCAGTTAGCTGATCTGAACTGCTGAGTATGACACCAAAAGAACAAATAGCAACAGAGAGACCAGGGAAAAAGAGAGTGATAGACAGCCCTGCTAAAACTGCTATCATCCCATGCTCAAGGCTGTGCTCCCTGATGAGTGACATCACTGACTACACACCACAGGGAAAATAGACTTCACTCAAATAGCCTGGCCAAGTCACTAAAGACATAAACAAGCAAAGAATGAAAATGAATGTTGGAAAGGGAAGAAGAGGATCAGTACCCAGCACTGGTACAATATATTACCTAAACTGTCCAGCTTTTAACAAAGCTTTAATACATGCAAAGAAATAGGAAAGTATAACCCATCACAGGAGAGAAAAAAAATAAGCAGACTATATAAGCTGAGTGTGCCCAGATGTCATACTCAACAGACAAAGATGTCAAAGGAGCCTATATATATATAATATATTATATATATATTATATATTATATATTATATATATATATTATATATATATAAATATATATAATATATATATTATATATATATAATATATATATATATAATATATATATTCAAAGAACTAAAGGAAACCATGCATAAAGACCATACTTTCTCATCAAGTAGACAATATCAATAACAAAATTTTTAAGAACCAGGAAGAAATTCTGGAACAAAAAAGTACAGTAACTGAATTAAAAAAAAAAATCAGTAGGTGGCTCAACAGTAGGTTTAAACTGGCAGAAGAAAGAATCAGTGAACTTTAAGATAGACATTATGCAATCTAAAAAACAGAAAAATAATTTCTTTAAATGAAAAGAGTCTCAGAAAGGAGTGGGTTACCATGAAAGACACCAACATATGCATAATGAGAGTTCCAGAAAGAGAGGAAAACAGAAAAGAGCAGAGAAAACTTTTAGAATATCTAAGGGCTAAAAAGTTCCCAAATTTGATGAAAACCATTAGTCTAAAAATCCATGAAGCTCAATGAATTCCCTCTAAACTAACCATAAGGAGACCCACTCTCAAACACATTTTAGTAAAGATGGTGAAAAACAAATACAAAAGAAAATTTTGGAAGCACCAAGTGAAAAATGACTAATTGTATATAAAGGAACCCCAATAAGATTAACAAAACATCTGATTACTCATCAGAAACAATAGAGGCCAAAGTGTAGTGGGATGATACGTTGCAAATACTGAGAGATGACAAAACTGTCAACCAAGAATCTTATATTTAGCCAACTTGTCTTTCAAAAAATAAAAAGCAAAACATAGAGGCATTTGTAGATAAACAAAAACTTAGATAATCTGTTGCTAGCAGATCCACCTTATGAGCAATACTGAAGGAAGTTCTTAAGCTGAAAGCAAGTGACTCAGACAGTGACTTAAATTCATCAGAGAGCACCAGGAAAGGTAATTATATAATTATAAAAGACAGCTTAAAATGCATGTTTTCTTTCTTTTCTTAACCGATTTAAAAAACAATTGTATAAAAACAATGTGTACATAAATGTATTGTTGGATTTACAACAGATATAAATGAAATATATTTGAAAATAATAGCAGAAAGGAGGTAGGTGGGAGCAAAACTGAAAAGGAGTAAGGAAGTGATACCAGAGTAACTCAACAACAGGAACAAATGAAAAGAACCAGTAATCTAAATAAGGTTAAGATAACAAACTATGTAATTATATATTTACTCCCCTTTCTCTTTAACTTCTCTCATAGACATAAAATTATATAAAGTTATAGCAGTGTACTATTGCAATTGTAATATATATCAATGTGATGGGTGCACAAAAATATGTGATATGACAGGACAGAGGTACTAGAGCTATGGAGGAATAGTATTTGTATATTTCCCTGGAAATACATTATCATAAAACTGAAGTATTTTCTTTTTTTTTTTTTCAACATTTTTTTTTTTATTTATTTTTGGGACAGAGAGAGACAGAGCATGAACGGGGGAGGGGCAGAGAGAGAGGGAGACACAGAATCGGAAACAGGCTCCAGGCTCCGAGCCATCAGCCCAGAGCCTGACGCGGGGCTCGAACTCAAGGACCGCGAGATCGTGACCTGGCTGAAGTCGGACGCTTAACCGACTGCGCCACCCAGGCGCCCCTGAAGTATTTTCTGATAACTGAAGAAGTGTATGGTAAATCCTAGAGAAACCATTAGGAAAATAACTAAAAATTCTATTGTGAAAAAAATCATTAAAAGAATTAAAATGTTCCACCAGAAAATAGTCAGTAATGTAAAGAAAGCCATAAAAGAGAAAAAGAAACAAAAGACTGGAGACTCAGAAAGCAAAAAGTTAAATAGCAGACATAAATCCACTGTGTCAATAATCACAGTACATGTGAATGGATTAAACAATCCAGTCAGAAATTCAGAGACTCTCACACTGGCTTAAAACAAGACCCACATATATGCTCTCCAAGGAGATATCAGATATAAATATGTTGCAAGTAAAGGATTGAAAAAAATACATCGTGCAGACAAAATCCACATGAAAGCTAGAGTACTTATGCTCATATCAGAAGAAGAAAACATGAAGACAAAAACTAGTATGGAAATAAATGGAGGCATTTATAATAATGAAAATATTAATAAAAAAGTATTGAAAATATCAATAAAAAAGTGTCGCCAAAGTTCTCTTTCAATGCTTTCCTTTAAATGGCAAAAAATATAAATGAATTAAACTTTCAACTCGAAAAGTTACCAAAAAAGCACATAGGAGAACACAGCAGGAAATAAACATGATAAAAGCAGAAAAAATAAGACAAAATAGCAATGGGATGGGTAAAGTAATCTGAGAGGAGTACAGGGATAAACAAGAACTTTTCACAAATTTAATCAAGTTAACAGAGCAAGAAAAAATGAAAAGTATAAGGAGATATTATAGCAATCAAAGGGAGACTCTTAAAAACTGAGAACAAACTGAGGGTTGATGGGGGTGGGAGGGAGGGGAGGGTGGGTGATGGGTATTGAGGAGCGCACCTTTTGGGATGAGCACTGGGTGTTGTATGGAAACCAATTTGACACTAAACTTCATATATTGAAAAAAAAACAAAGGGAGGATCAAAAAAGGAACCAATTATAAGAAACTATTGATACAACTCTATGCCAATGTATTGTAAATGTATGCAACAAGGGACAACATTTCCAATAAACTAGATCACTAACCACAGAAGAAACTAAATAAGCAATTTTATGTCATACCTCCATAAAAGCTCTAAGCCTAGAATGTTCTATAGTCTCTTAAATATAAAGATTCCCAAGTTATGTAATTTATTCCAGAACACACACACACACACACACACACACACACAAAGGAAAAAATTAGGGAAATATTTGAAAGCTAGAACCCTTCCAGGTCTGGGTCTCCCACCATGGGAGAGGGCCACCAGGCTGGCCACCCCAACTGGATCCCTGGGCCCCTGATCACTCTTCCACACTGGACCACATCATGTAGCAAGCCCTGTCCTGACCAAGTGCATCTCTGACTTCCTGGAGCCCTGGTGCCTCCACATGCCCTTGTCCATACCCCTTACCAGATCCAAGGAGGATGTTGACTACAGCCTTGAGAATGTCAGCCTTCAAGGTCAACTCTGTAAACTTCAAGTCTTTGAGTGGAGTCACCTTGGGAGGCAGAGAAGGAGACTGGGTCAGGAAGGATTGGGAAGTGGGGCTCTGCCTTCCTCTCCCAGCAGCCAAGGTAGCAAGCAGGGAGAAACAGTCATGGCAAGAGGACCCTCCAGAGAAAGCCCGATCATAGCAGGTACTACCCCAGGCAGCTTCCCCACAGCTCCAGTGGAAAGTGGGGAGTAAGGCCTGCTCCCTCCTGTGTCTTCTAGTGACTTCTCCTGGCAGGCTCCAGCCTTTTAGCCAGGCTTGGCCCCTCCCTGAATGTTCATACCTTCTTCATTCAGGGAGTGCAGTGATCCAGGACTGCCAGGAAGCAACTCAGTGCCAGGCAGTGCCCAGTGCTCCCTGGTGGGTGAGAGGTTCTAATTACCACCTCGTGGCTGGAGGCCATTGCCCTCCCAGCCCTGTGAGCAGTGGCTCCTCTTCTAACCCAGGTAATTTTCCTTGTAAAGGTTGGGTTGTGCCCCACCCACCACGTGGTCTTAGGCTGAGCCACAAAATCTGTGGGGTGCTGGCCCTGGGAGGGCACAGGCCTGCTACCAGGCCTTCTAGGGACAATTCCTGGATCTGTGCACAGCAACCCAAATAATACGAGAGGTTATGGGTCATCTCAGGGGGTTGTTGCCATGCTCAAATAAGCAAATGTATGCAAAGTTTTAATTTTCATGTAATTTGTTATGGACTAAAAGGCTGCCGCAGTGTGGATACTGTAAATACTAGCTGTCGCTCTTGCTGGGTTGTAAATTATAAGTTTCTTGGAGCCAAGTTGCCCCAAAGCAGCCAGGAGACCTCCTGGGCACGCTGTCCAGAGCCACATGATGGAGCATCTTGCCTTCAGTCCCTAACACCCCTGGGGGCAGGCAGGGGACAGGCTGTTACTTTCAGTATACAGGTGAAGAAGCTGAGGCTCATGCAGGGGGTGTCCTCATCCTCAGGGGACCCTGCTCAGGACCTTCTAGCCTGCCTGAGTGACCCTGACATCTATCTGTGCAGCTTCTGTGTGAGGGGCTGGGCGCGGTGAGGGGGAGGGTTGCAGGTGCACTCCCTTTGCTCCCTCCAGGACTTTCAGGCTCTGAAGCCAAATAAGGCACCAAAGCTTTCTCAGAGCATGGGGCCTGGACAAGGGATACCAAACAGGGTTTCTGCTCCTCCAAATCCAGAGGGCTGGTGTCTGTGGGAAAATCCTTAACTCTTCTCACCAAGTAGCTGCAGGTACACACACGGCTAACCTGACTCAGCCACCCCATGGTCGAATGAACAGACGTTGCCTACAGCCCACATTGACCCCTGCTGCGTGCTGCCTCTGCCGCTGTGAGCAGGGCCCATGGAAGGCCAGCCCTCATCAGCAGTACCCTTCCTCTCTTGAGGAGATACCAGTCCTGGGCGGGCAAAGGGCCAAACGGGGCACCTGTCTCCTCCTCTAAACTCCAATGGCCCTGCCTGGAACACACCAGACCCATCTGGGCAGGCTTGATCACCACTGTGTTCCCAGCAGCCAGGCAGGCAGCCATCTTCCAGGAAAGCATCATCAGGGGTAGGTCCAGGGGATGACGACAGACCCTGTGGTACAAAGAAGTGGGTCTTTGTCTCTCCACTCAGTCTGGGTGCCAGACTTCACCTGCCAACTGCTTCCTCTCCCCAAGTCTGACACCCATTCCACTCCAAGCATCGTGATATGGTGCCCAAGGTCCCCCTGAGACAGCTCACCCCTGCCCTTCCAGTCCCTGATGAGGCAGTATGTCAAGTGTGGCAATAGTCCCTCTTCCTGTCAGGGCACAATGCCAGGGAACATGGTTTCTCATCAGAACTGTCAGACCTGTCTGAGGACAGTCCAGTAGGGCATGACACCAGGCGGTGTAAGAGTTGACAGCAGGCAGGGGCAGGGAGAAGGCCAGGGTTCACCCAGGTGGGCAGAGAGAGTATGGTAGAGAGTTGGGATCACATGGTTGGGCCAGAAGGAAGCCAGTGAGCGTCCTCTTGGGTGTGAGGCCAGGGTGCATTCCCATGGAGAGAAGGAATCAGTCACATGGGGAGCCCTAATAAGGCTTGTCTGCTTTGCATTAAGAGATGGTACCCAGCATCAGTGTTCCCCTTGGTCCCAGAGGAAGCCTCTGGCTGAGCAGTGTCTCCATCAAAGGGAGACCCCTAATGGTAGTGGGGGGCCTAATGATGACACATGTGGTCCCAGCAGGCATGAGGCCCTGCTTTGCCCTGACTCCTGTAAAACACAGGGCAGAGTCTTCGTCCATGTCACAATTAATAAGCCGGTCCACACAGAGCTGCTCAGGCTACCTAACTTGTTTTCTTCACCATATTCATGATCATCATCACCACAGAATGTTTCCCTAAAGAGGACTTAGCTGAACACAGGAAGGGGGAAGAGCATGTGTGAAGGCTGAGGTCAGGATAATCTGGGGACCACCACACCATCTGGGAACAACAGGGTGCACTCAGGGGTTTGGAGAGCCACTCCCCACCCCATATACACCCAGCAGACCCAACAGGACGAGAAGGTGGAGGGAGCATGGTGAGTGTATCCAGGGAAGAGGGGGAGGTCATCAGGGTTGTGGGGGCTCCATAGGAGAAAAGACGTCAGGAAGCCCCACTGTCACGGCTGAACTGTACTACCCACAATTCACAGTTGAAATCCTAACTCCAGAACATCCTTATTCGGAAATTGGGCCATCCCAGATGTAATTAGGTAAGATGAGGTCATACTGAAATAGGGTGTGTACCTAACCCAATAGGACTGATGTCCTTCAAAAAACAGAGCCATGTGAACAGACAGACATGCACAAGGAGGACACCAAGTGAACATGAGAGCAGAGATCAGGGAACATCCAAGATTGCCGGTAAGCCACCAGAAGCTGGGGGAGACGCCTGGAGCAGGTTCTCCCTCATACCCTCAGAAGAGACCAACACTCTGACAACTGAATCTGGAACTTCCAGCCCCAAAATGCTGAGGCAACAAATGTGTGCTGCCTGAGTCTCTTAGTTTCAGTACTTTGTTATGGCAGCTCTAGCAGACGCATAAACCCACCCATATAGGGACAACTTTCCCAGTCCCTCAACTCCCTGGGAGGCTCTGCATTAGTGTCCTCCTCAGTCTGATGGGGACAGACTCCTTGGGAGGCATCTGGAAGGGCAGTGACCATGCAGATTCCTGTGACTGGCAGCCAGGTGGGCCCTGGTCTCCCTGCCCAGCCCTTCTCAAGGCCTGTGCCCAAGGAAGGGGCTCCAAGCACATGGGCTATGCAGGGCTCTCACTCTACACTCTGACACCTTGGCAAGGGAGTTCCTTGTTGTGGGGCCTGTCCTGGGGCAACGTCTACATATTGTGTCCTCTGGGGGACAGGCCGGGTGGGAACCCCTGCCCTGGAGTCAGTGCAACTTCCCTCCTAGGCTGCCTCTTCTCTGGGGGCTACAGAACAGGGTTTTCCTATAACCACAGCCCACTCTCCCAACAGGGGCTACCCTCACCAGCAGCTCTGTCCTTCAGGACCTGGTGTGTTCCTCTGTACTCATTTCTGTCAATGCCAATGACATCTGAACACATTCTCCTTCTGACACCACCCCACATTCCCAAAGAAGCTGAGTGCCCTTGACCACCATCCACAGGGATGTGAGGTCCCTGGTGGTGGATCCAAGAGGCCCCACGTTGTAAGGGGCACAGGGTAGGTGGGAATGCCTGCTGGGTGCTGACCACACTGGACCTCTGGTACACATTTGGTGATTTTAGAAGGCATTCGTCAGTGTGCTTCCCTCACACAAGTTTCTCCTGGAGCTGTTCCATGTGGTCTCCATAGCTCTGTCCCACGCCTTCACACAGCCACGTGGCAACCCCTGGTTAGGAGGCCACAGAGTTCAGCGTGGGTTGTGCAGGGTTTTGCTGTCAAGGACCCAGCACAGCTGCTCTGAGTGCTCTTGGGCTTATCTCCTTCAGCACCTGTGCCAGTGAGCCACCATAGTTGTGCTTGTGGCAAGGTACATTTGGAGGCTGAACAGTCACTGCCAAGTTGCCTTTCACAAAGGTGGACCCTCTGCCTCCCGACCTCCCACAGGCAGTGTGAGGAGGCTTCTCTCTCCCTAGGCCTTGGGACAATCTGATGGTGAGGCACGGCCCCTCACGTCTGGGTTTACATCATTTCCTCAGTTCCTAGTCCTTTCTATGTTGATTGGACAGGTGTTTGTCTTCTGTTGAGCACTAGTTCCTATCCTTCGTCTATTTCTCTATTATTTTTACCCTGCTCCTTGGTGCCCTGTAGTTCTTAATTTTCTGCATATTCATTATTATAATCTTTGCGGGTAAAATTTTTCAGGTGTACCCCCTGTTTCCCACTATGACACTGATGATACACGGCTACTGTGGGGATTTAGTAAAACTATATTCATAAGGTCATTGAAACAGTGCTTGGCACAGAGCAGCTATTTTAATGTGAGAGCTGTTTTATTTGCTATAATATAAGTCCCCTGAGGGCAGGCATTGCCATCAGATTTATCATTGTTGTATATCCCGCACCTGAAATGGATGGCATGTAGTAATTGGTGAATAAATAGCGTTTGATAGATGTGTAAAAAGGGGATGAGCACTCACACTATGAATCACGCGAAAAGTGCGTAGTGTGTCACGAGTTTTCACCCTGCACTGTGACTCACCCAACAGGCTCCTTCCTGGTCAAGGTAGGTTGCGGCTTGCTCTGGCCTGGTTGATGGGGATGGTGGAGACCTGGAAGAAGCAAGGGGAGTCACTGGTAGGGGACTCCATTGCTTCCTTCCCCCTTCCCCCTGGGCAGCCAGACTGTGCTTGGGCTCAGAAAGGAACAGGATCTTATCTGCATCCTGAAACCCCCATGACCAAGACAGGTAGAAGACCCAAACCTTCCAGACTGGGAATGACAGGGGCATCTGAGGACTTCGGGTACAGATGGAGCAGGCAGCCATCAGGGGCAAGGTGCCTCCTGTACCTAGCCTGGCTAAATCCTCAGACAAGAAGCTGGTCCAGGTACAGGTAAGCCCTCTGGCTTTGAAACTGGGGAAGGAGGTGGGGAAGAGGGTGAAACAAGGGAGGAGGTGGGGAGCCACATTATCTCTGGAGGCTGTGCGGCCCAGGAGGCCCCAGGTGGGCCGGCTCTAGCCAACAGTGATGCAGCAGAAGGAGGAGCAGAAGGTGGGCTTGCCATCATACCTGCACCTCTCAGCCCCATGGAGAGGATAAGAGGCGTGGAGCCCATTTCTGGCAGAGACCCCAATGAACCTGTTGGTGATGGGTATCTCTAGAGAAGGGTTGACCCATCCCTGCCTCTGGTGGGCAAACCTCTGGAAATGGCTCCCAAGGTCACATCCTGATCCCTGGGATGCAGGAGGTGGTGAGCTACCCCTTCTGCAAAGATGCAGAATGGCACAGTTGACCTTAGGATAGGGAGACGATGCAAATGACCCCAGCATGACCTCGGGAGCCTCCATAAAGGCAGAGTTTTCCCCAGTTTAAGAGAATCTGAAGGATGCCAAGCCTGAGAAAGGCAAGGGGAGTGGGGTACCAGAGGGAGGCCAGACTGCATTAGCCTCAGCCAGCAGCCAGCAAGGACCTGGACCTTCAGTCCTACAACAACAGGAGCTGAGTTCTGCCAACACCTGAACAGGCCTGCAGGCAGGGTTTCCCCAGAGCTCCATATAAAGGCCAACCTGGCTACACCTTGACACTGACCTTGTGAAATCCTGGCATGGAACCCAGCCAAGCCTGCCTGAACTTCCCATTTGCAGAAATGTGAGCTGATGGTTGTTTTAAACCAAAAAACTGGGGTCATTTCTTATGCAGCGTGTAGGCTAACACTCTGCCCTAGAGTTTCCTGCTGACCGAGCCTGCCTGTGTGAGCTCTCACTTGGTGGGCAAGAGCCTCAGCCCCACCTGAATTTTGTCACACCAGCCAGCAAAGCAGTCGAAGATCTAGATGGACATGCCCACATGAGTCTTCAGAGCCAGTGTGAAGGCAGTGCCTGCATCCAGAGCCTTGATGGTGGCCAATTCTTCCTGATGCTGTTCCATGAGGTCCGCCAACCTGGCCAAGGGGTGTGGGAGGGGAAGGAGATGGGCTCAGGCTGGGACCAGCCTTGCCTATTCTTTCAGGGCCCTACTTCAATGAACAAGGGGCTATGGCCTGCACAGCCAGCTCTGCCACACTCAGATGTGGTGACGTCAGTTTCCTGATCTATGAAATGAGACAGTAAGGTTTACTTTGCTGGATGGGCATGAGGATGAGGCCATTCTGTCCACCTCTGCTCTCCTCTCTTTTACTTTATTCCTTTGTAAAACATGGATGCATTTACTACTTTATAATAACACACATGATTCTGCAAAGCAGTCCTTCTGCCTCTGTAATAAGGAGGTCACCATCCAAAAAGGCCACCTTCTCTGTCTATGGACAGCAGTGATCAGGGGAAAGCATGCCCAGCTACATGCTTGACCAGCTACAAGCACCAGCAGATCCAGGAAATGTGTCCCAAGGATGTCATCCGTGGGGAGGGAGAGGGGGATGATGGGAGAGATTCAAGGGAAGGTTCATCTACACAGCCCTCCTGAAGTGTGAGCTCTCTGAAATCCAGTTGCCCTCCTGTGATTCTGGTGGGTGTGCTGCTGTGGGCAGCCTGGGAATTAGGACTGTGCCCCCTTCTTTGATATAAAGGAGCCCAAAGAGCAGAGTGCTCAGGGGACAGGGTGTCCAGAGGAAGGTGGAGGCCACAGACCCAGAGTGGCTCTCAAACTTGTACATGGGGGAGCTCTGGCCCAGAGATAAGTCTGGGACGAAAGACTGCTGACCAGCTCCTCTCTGCATTCAGCCATGTCATGGCCTAAACACCCCAAGTACACACTCACACTCCCTAGGAAGCCAACTCGAATTCCTGCCCTCTCTACACCAATCACATATCCCTCCAGTGTCCTGTTAGCATCCTCCTCCTTTCTTCAAACCTTGCATGACTGTTACAGATATTCACTTAGTTGAGTATTCCAGTACTATTTGCCTCTCCCTGAGGCCTGGGACAGGATTTGGTCTGCTCCCTACTGGACCTCCTACACCCATTGGGCACACAGTCAGTATGTAGCATAAGACTTGTGAGTGAAACTGTGGGCGGAACAGACACAAGCAATCTAGTGGCATAGCCACATGGTTACCCTAGACACAGTGACACACCCAGGTAATTTTCTAGTTAAGAATAGCAAAGGTGTAAGCTATTTTTTTTAGAAGCATTATAGACCGAATAACGAAAATGCCATGTTGTGGCATTTCAAAGACTAGGGTTGTATCAACTAGAAAAACAGATGTGTCACAGGTATAAATCTGTATTATAAACAAGCCAAAGTTGGTCTTTGTGTATTGGCCTCTAGTGGTTCAAGTCTTGACTGCAGGGTGAGACCTGTCAGCTTAAAAGCTTGCTGGATACACATTTATGTCTCCAATTATTTTAAATGTAGCCCAAACAAGCAGAATTTAGCTATTTAAAGTCGTCTTGCATTGCATCCCCCACTTGACAGCTATTATCAATGGAGAGATCGACTATTCACTTACAGCTGCAGCTGCTGCCTTCCCAGACCTCTGATCCAAAGATCCCTGCTCTGCTGCTGAACAACATTGCCAGGACTTGGGAGCACCCCCTCTCTGATCACCCAACCTCCGAAAGTTCCTTTACACCGTTCCCATTCTGAGTAGAGACCACCACACTACAGTCTCCGGAGGGTCTCCCACTATGGGGGTGTTGCCTCCTGAAGCCTGTTGTCTTTTCTACTTCTCATAGTCCTATCTTTTCCCTTGGTCAGCTCCAAATCCCCCCTATTCTGCCAGACAATGTCAACTGCATGTGTTGTGGCCATGTCATAAAGCCCTAAAGTAACTATCACCTGAGCACGCCATTTGGGAGGCTCGGGAAGGAGAACTGAGTGGGATTGGTCATTGTCAACTTTGTTGAGGTGTACCTCTGCCTCCTGCATCCTGTCCCCAGAAAGCACCAGGAGGGAAGGCAGTGAAGCAGCCACCTTCATCCCAGAGGTCCTCAGGACATCCATGAGGAAGGGAAAGTGTGGGGTGCCACACAAGCTCAGCCTCACTCCCAGCAGCCTAGGCCACCACCAGATTCTTGTCTGTGGACCGAAGGAAGTGTCTGAACAAAAGGTGAAAGTTTCCTACAGACTCCACCACCAGCTCTTGGTGGCCCCACTCTGGCAGCTGTGGACATTGGTCTCTAGGTTCCCGAGAGGCTCTATCTTCTCCCTCAGTGGTTCTTGGGGCCTGTCTAGTGACTTTAACACTCTTTTCTGGATCTTTCTTCCTAGTGTCTCCCACAATTGCATAATGTCTCAACCCTATAATGTATTCTGTATTCTATAACATGTATCCGTGGTGGTCCTATTTTCCTTGCTGAACCAGGGGCTGCTCCCTCCTGAGCCAGCAATGGGCAAAACTCCACCATGGGGACTGGGAGGGTTGCATGAGGCAGGACCAGGTTCCTAGGAGCTCTCAGGTCTAGGCTTGAGATGTCTGTCAAAGCTGTCCAGGTCTCTACTTAGAGCTGTGCAGGAACTCAACCCTTCACTATCATGTTGCTGGTGGTGTTATTATGACACATGCCACTAGATGCCAGCAGAACTGCTCAAGAGACACACTCTTGGGTCTGCAAACATCTACCTCTGGAGTCCCTGCTTCAGGGCCAGAAGGCTCCTCTCAGCATCACCAGCCTGGGCTTGCATGTTTCAGTTTTGTCTAATCTGGGAGCACTAGGTCACTAGGCAATGGCTTCCTAAAATTGATAGGCTCTTCAAGGGGTCTTGAAACTAACTTGAGTTAGAGCAGGCTGGGTGCACCCTTGCCTGCCCCAACCTGTACCATCTCTATTCCATTTTGAAAATAGACAGGCCCTTCTCTATGGTTTCCTGTGCTGGAGGCTGTCCTGGTGTTTCTGGTCTCTGAATAGGAAAAAAAAAAATTACATTCTGACTGCAAGGCCAAGATGGGGCCTCTCTCCCACCAGATGACAAGTACATTTGGACCACATCATGACCAGCCTCTCTGCCTGATAGCTTCCCCAGGACCCAGAGCATAAAAGTCAGGTTCCTGAAACTGGCTTGTTCACTAGACTTTTCAACACTGTTTAGTTCATCTGCGCAGCACCCTCCCTTCTGAAAACATCACACCACTTCCTTGGGGGGGGGCAACTGCTCCTCCCCCACTGGGACCACCTGGTTCTAGGGGAGTAGTATCTCTCCTCCAGGCCGCACTCCCAAACCATAGTCATAAGTGGATCAACTCTACATCCTTCCTTAATAGTTCTGATGGAGCTAAGGGGAGAGAGACCCTTCTTCCCTGGTTTTAGAAAACAAGGAAAATTTAAGATTCCAGCAGTCAGGGAGATCTGAGCAAGTACCAGCAGGAAGAACAGACCCCGTGCTTCTGTCACAGGCTTCTACATAAAATAACCCTCATCTCTCCTCTGGTTCAGTCCACCCAGGGAAGTGGTGAACATGTCTGAGACTGCCCAGGACTATCTGTTACCTTTGCCAGTTTACTGCTCCCATGTAATTAGCATCTCCACTTTTGTGCCTCCTCATCATTAATCACACTGTTCCCTCCACTGAGGACTATTTCCCTTAAGGCTACTTGTGTCTTGTGAAATCCCTTCTGCGTCTCACGTCACCTCCTCTGAGAAGCCTTTTCTGAGTCTCAGGCCTTGGTTACACAACCTGTCTCAGACCCCAACTTACTCCTGGCAGAACCCAAGCATGCAGTTCCAAACTAAACAAAAGGTGGGGTAGCTGACAGGAGGTTGTGGGGCTCTCACATGTACAGGAGCCAGCCTCAATCCTGTGAACTGATCTTTCCCCACAATCCAATCTCAAAAGCATCCTTAGTGGCAGCCACTGCCTTGTCAACATCGCTGACCTGGGCCAGGGACACCTAGCAGATGACCCGTGGTAGAACAGCGCCATGAAGCCCTCCCTGGACTCTGTGTACACAGATGCCTCAAGTTGCTGCTCCATGGCCAACTTGGCGGGCTCAGTGGGGACAACAGGTGAACGGGAGGGCCCTGGAAGGGTGTGCACAGTGAGGAAAGGCAAGGACCTTCAAAGAGGCTTGTTCGCGTTTCTCCATACCAGGACCCTTCTTTTCACTTGCCTGCTGAGCCCAAAAATGGAAACAGACTCAGGCTGCAGCTTTGAGGCTGAGGATTAGCTTAAATTGTCAAACCAAGAGCAGAAGATGGTTAATTTGGTAAGTCCTAGGAAGAAAGTCTATTTCTTAAGTGAAATAGTCTACATGTTGAAGGTGACAGGGCCATTCCTGTCCCCCATCCTTGCTCTGTGTCTAAGAGTACCCACGTGCACTACAGTGCAGGCTCCCATACCTACCGACACCTGGGCTTGGCCAAAGGAAAGTCAGGAGGAGAGAGAAGTGGGAGGTGCAAGGCCAGGACCCTGCTGGATACCACAGGCATGGTACACACTCCCTGCCCAAGGGTCCAGCACCCAGGCAACCTTGCCCAAAGGCACAGCACCCAGGCAAACCTGTCCAGACAGCTTTCCTTCTGGGATTCCCCAAACAGGCCCCTCAAGGTAGTAATAGCTCATGTTTCTGCCTGAGGGCACTGCATCCCCTTCCCCACACCCGGTCTACCCCTTGTCAATTATTTTCTTTACACTCCCTTCAATTGACCCAGTTGAGTGTGCTATATGCTTTCCAGAGTCTCTCAGGGATGCTATAGGTAGGGCAGAATGGAGACTAAGTATGCACCTGTAGGAGTAAGTGTTGTTCCAGGTGTGTGCATGTGTGTGTACGTGCGTGAGAATACAATATGTGCATACTAGGTCATGACATAAAAGGGTCTAGGTCAAGAAAGTCTGACAAACATAGGAATCAAGGAAGAATTCCCAACAGTGGAGTGTCACATATTCAAGAAGGTAAGACCCATGCTGAGGTTATTGTTGACATGTGGAGGGGGAGGGAATGGCTTTATTTCTTCCATGGGGGATGTTAGCTCTGGTCCTAGTCTCTGAAGCAGACTCCAGACATTAGGAATCCTCCTGCCTCCCTGATCCAGCTCCCCTCTGGGCCATTCCTGTAGGGAGGACTGGAGACTTACTGCAACCATTCTGTGTGCAAGTAGAGGCCCCCTAAGCCAGGATCCCCAGACACCAGGTGGAGGAGTAGATGAGAGAGGAGGCCTTGGAGGGGGAAGGTGGAGGGAGAGCAGGAGGGAGTGCAGGAAGTGCACTCACACTTCCAGCTGTTGAGTTGACAGTCTCATAGGGCTTGGCACCCTCAGCATCCACAAACACACCCCCAATGAAGAGCTGTGGGCATTTGGATGGTCAGCTTGTTCACCACCCTTTCCACCTGGGAAGGGAATTTTTGCACGGATTCACTGCAGTGGGGAGTTTTCACAAGGTGCATTAGTGACAGATAATGAACCCACAGAGAGACACAGGAAACACAGACAGATAACCACTCATACACACGCGTGCGCACGCACACACACACATGCATGCACACAAGCAGGGCCAAGGGGCCAGGGCTCAAGGCCCCTTGGCCTTCTCAGGTCTCTTCAGCCAAATCCAGTCCTGCTGCCCTCCTTAGCCCAAGGAGCTGTTATGTGGGCAGTGGTGGCAGCTGAGCAATAAGAAGCGATGATGAGCATGGAATCTGAGATCAGGCTGCTTGGGTTGCAACCCTTGTCCTGCCACTTACCCACTGTGTGATCTCAGACTGGTTGCTAGGCCTCTGCAAGTAGGAAGTGCCAGTTGGCAGACAGACACTTGTGAGTCACCAGACATGACACCGACCCCATCGCTCACTTCCCTGTAGACCTGAAATCCCAGATTGAATGGCATCCTTGAAACACCATTCTTCTCCTGAAATCTGTTCATCAGTCATCTGACCACAATCCTAAGGCCAACCTGGTATCCATCCTGGTCACCTACACTTTCTTCATCAGCTTTTGATCCAAACAGGCTATCCAAAAGTTAATTCTTTTGGCAGCTTGTAGACTACCAAGACACCGCAGGATGATTTTTCAAGAGTTTCTTTTAAAAATATGCTTGCAGGGGTGCTTCGGTGATCTCAAGATTCGTGAGTTTGAGCCCTGCATTGGGCTCTCCATGGTCAACACAGAGTCTACTTCAGATACTCTGCCACCTGTCTTTTTGTCTCTCCCCACATACTCTCTCTCTCTCTCTCTCTGTCTCTCAAAATTGAATATAACATTTAAAAATTTAAAATAAGTTTGCAATTACACCATCACACTTCCAAATATTCAAGTTGAATGTATAAGATCACTTGTTTCCCTTATTAGGAAAATGTTCTCAATTCCTCATTCTCTGTCTCTTTCTCTCCATCTCTTTCCATCTAGCTCCCTCCCTCCCTTTCTATTTTCTTTTGACATTTCAACAAAAGGAATTTTATGCATGCAGTTGGTTACACAGGTGATGAAAGAGCTGAGAGGCTATGAGTCAAACCAGAGATTGATAACAGCAGGAAGCCCCTGCCATCACTAGACTAGAAGGACAAATGGAGGAAGTGGTGACCCAGAACTAGGGTTTAGGGTCCCCCAGCAAAACTAGAATCCTGGAAGGGTGATCTGGCAGGGGCCAGAGCCACAGCAGTGAGGAGGCAACTACTGGGAAAAAACACCATAGGACATAGGGGGTGGGAAGTACTCTGTAAATGCCACTTCTCAATATCCTACTCTCATATCTTTGGGGGTCAGAATTTGTCCCATAGACAACAATTTCCTCTGTTGCATTTACCTAACTGTGCTGGCAGCCTCAGGCTATCAGGGTTACCAGGGAGAGTTTGGGACACTGTAGGTGGGCTCTTGAGTGCTCTGGCTTCTGGGATGCCCAGGTTTTCCCCATGTGTCATTGAGATCCACAGATCTCAATGTGTTTGAGAGGTCTGCATGGCCAAGCCCATGTGGAGGGGCCCAGGACTCACATAGTCAGTGATGCACTTTGTCTCTTTGATGTCCCCTTGTAGCTTCCTCACTAATAGTTGGATGAAGTCCTCAAAGGTGGTGGCCATGTAAACATCCTCATTTTCTAATTCCAGTCCATCACACATCTCCTTCATTTCCTCAAACAGTCTGGAGAAAAGAAGATGGAAAAGTGGGTGCATGGAAAGGGGCTTGGCAGAACTGCATCATTCTAGTGGCAGAGGTTATGGTGCCAAACATTTACCCAGAAGGAAACTTGATCTCAACAACCAAACTGTGGGTTTTAATCTAGAACTGGGGTTAAGAGCCGAGTTCGTGGATTCACAAGGCCCTAGTTTCAAGCTATGGCTCCACCACTTACTAATACATGACCTTGTGCAAGAGCAAAACTCTAGTTTCTTCACCTGAAACTGCAATAATAACTTCTCTACTATTTTCTGATAAGTAAATGAGATAATCTACATGTTGATAATAATCAATAGGATATTAAGAATAGTCACTGAAAGGTATGTTAAAAGAATGAAAAGGTTGGCACTCCTCAGCAGCTCAGGTGGTTAAGAGTCCAACTCTTGATTTAGGCTCAGGTCTTGACCCCAGGGTCATGGCATAGAGCCCCACACTGAGTTCTGCACTGAGCGTGGAGCCTGCTTAAGATTCTCTGTCTGTTTCTCTGCCTCTGCCACTCTCCCCCAGTCTCTCATTCTCTCACTCTCTAAAAAATAATAATAATGAAAAGAATGAAAAGGCAAACCACAGAATGGGGCAAAATATTTCCAAATAAAATATCTGATAAAGGACTTTCACTCAGAATATATAAAGATGTCTCAACTTTCAATACTAAGAAAAAACCAAACAATCCAAGTAAAAATGGACAAAAGATTGGACAGATCCTTCACCAAAGAAGAAATACAGATGGAAAAAGCATATGAAAAGATGTTCAACATCACAAGTTATTAGGGAAATGCAAATTAAAATGACAAAGAGATATGTCTACACACTTGCCAGAATTTCTATGATTAAAGTCTGACCATATGTATCAGTGGTAAAGATACAGAGCAACTGAGCTCTCATATACTGCTGGTGGGATTGCGTAAAATGGTACTTTGGAAACCATGCTGGAGATCAGTTTGGCAGTTTCTTAAAAATGAAACATGTACTGGGGTGCCTGGGTGGCTCAGTCGGTTGGGCGTCCAACTTCAGCTCATCTCACGATCTCGCGGTCCATGAGTTCAAGCCCTGCGTCCGGCTCTGGGCTGATGCCTCAGAGCCTGGAGCCTGCTTCCAATTCTGTGTCCCCCCCCTCTCTCTGCCCCTCCCCTTTTCATGCTCTGTCTCTCTCTGTCTCAAAAATAAATAAACATTAAAAAAATTAAAAAAATTAAACATGTACTTCCCATTTCACTCCCACATATTTACTCAAGAGAAATAAAAACCTACATACAGAAAGAAAATGGTAGAGTAGAAAGCTCCAAAGTTCCATTCCTCCATGTAAACAGCTATTGAACTGGCAAAATTGTCTGAATCAAATGTTCTGGAACTCTAGAGTCAGTCAAACATTTGCAACACCCAGGGAAAAAGATGATGAAGAGGCTGGCAAATGTTAGCAAATTTCAGCATTTTGTGGGGTGTTACTCCTTATACTCCTGGTAGGAGGCAGTGGGGGGAGCTGAACTTGTTCCTGGTACAGCTTTCTGAAGCCAGGGTGGGCAGTATGGACCTTCCCCTCCCTACACCTAGATTGTGTGTTCTTAGTGCTGATGCTCCTTTTGATCACTGAGAGGCCAGCACAAAGGCTGGCAGCCACAGTTTTAACCCTCAAAGGCGAAACAGCTCCCAGGATATTTAAAAAGGCAGTACTTCCCCCCCGCCCCGCTTCTTTTGGAAGTCAGACATTTAAGAAAATTGTTTTTAGGCCACTGGCTGATCACAGAGATAAAAGAACATAAACTTCAATTACTACATACAATGTGGAGTAGACACTTCACAAAAAAAAAAAAGAAAAAAAAAGTTTGGAAAAGTCACAAATGGATAAATCCAACCCTTCACAAGCAAGACTTAGCAATCACTGAGGGCTGAGAGAATTACATTTTCAGAATTACACAACACTCAAAATGTCGAGTTTTGAACAAAAAAAATAGTAAAACATACAAAGAAACAGGCAAATACAGCTGATTTACAGGAGAAATAAGAATTTGGAAGCAATCATCCTCTAGGAAGACCAAATATTAGAATTATTTGTCAAAGATGTTAAATCAACTCTCTTAAAGATGTACAATGAATTTAAAGGAAACCCTGGACAAAGAACTAAAGGGAATAAGGAAAATGTTGCAAGAAAAACATGAGAATATCAATAAAGACATAGGAAATTTAATAATAAACCAAACAAATTCTCAAGCTGATGAGTACAATAGCTACAACAAAACACTCAGTAGAGAGGTTCAATATCAGATTTGAGCAAGCAGAAGAAAGGATTAGTGAACTTGAAATTATGCAGTCTGAAGAAAAAAAGGAAAAAAGAATGAATACAGATGAACAGAGTCTGTGGGACATCATCAAATTCATCAACATTCTCATTTTAGGAGTTCCAAAGAAGACGAGAGATAGAAAGGGCAGATAAAATATTTGAAGAAATCATGTCCCAAAAGTTCTCAAGTCTGAGGAAACACATGAATGTATACATCCAAGAAGATCAATCAATTCCAAGGAGGATAAACTCAAAGAGATTTACACCACGACACATTTTACAGTCAACTTGTTGAAACCCAAAGAAGGAATTTAGAAAGCAGGAAGAGAAAACTAATTCATCACCTACAAAGGATCCTCCCTAAAATGAAGAGGTGATTTCCCTTGGGGCGCCTGGGTGGCTCAGAAGCTTGAGCACTGAGTTTGGCTCAGGTCAGGATCTCATGGCTTATGGATTTGAACCCCATATCAGGCTCTGCGTTGACAGTGCTCTTTCCCTCTCTCTCTGCCCCTCCCCCACTACCAGTTTCTCTCAAAAATAAATTTTTAAGAACATTTAAAATGTTATTAATATAATAAAAAGGACCACTAAAGAGAATCTCTTGGGCTCAAATGAAAGGACACTAAAGAGTAACTCCAAGTCATAAGAAAAAAGGAAAGAACACTGGTAAAGGTAACCACAGGGGTAAATATGAAAGCCAGTATTACTGTACTTTTGGTATCGTTTGCAACTTCTCTCTTTTTCCTATATAATAGCCAAATGCCAACACAATGATTTTAAATCAATATTAATGGCTATGCAATGCATAAAGATTAATCTGTGACAATAATAGTTGGGGTAGGAATAGGGATGTATAGGATCAAAGTATACACTATTGAAACTAAATCAGCATTATGTGAATTACACTGTTATATGTTAATTGTAATCTCTAAGGTCATTAAGAAATAACTTTTAAAAAGGGAATCAAAGTGGTACCCTACCCAGAAAAAGGAGGGCAGTAATAAAGAAACTGAGGAACAGAAAGCATAAAAGATGTACCAAAAACAAACAGGTAAAGAGAAGTAAATCCTTCTTTATCAGCAAACTTGTTAAATGAAAATAACTCTCCTATTAAAAACATGAATTGAAATGTTGGATAAAATACATCCTCCATCCAGATGCTAGATATTCACTTTAGATGTAAGTACACACAAAAATTGAAAGTAAAAAGATGGAAAATATATCTCATGCAAAGAGTAACCAAAAGGCAGCTGGGTTCCTACATTACTATCAGAAAGAATAGACTTTAGGAGCACCTGGGTGACTCAGTCGGTAGAGTGTCTGACTTCGACTCAAGTCATGATCTCGTGGTCCATGAGTTCGAGACCTGCTCAGGCTCTGTGCTGACAGGTCGGAGCCTGGAGCCTGCTTCAGATTCTGTGTCTCTCTCTCTCTCCCCCTCCCCCACTCATGCTCGTGCTCTCTCTCTCTCTGTCTTTGTCAAAAAGAAATGAACATTAAAAATATTTTAAAAAAGGAAAAAAGAAAAAATTGACTTTAAATCAAAACGGGTTATGAGAAACAGAGACTATTAAAAGGTTCAACACAACAAGAGGATATAACAATTATAAACATACAGGCACCAACAACACACCAAAATATATACACCAAAAACCGAAGGAGAAATAGACTTTTCTACAATAGTAGTTGGAGACTAAAATGCCTAACTTTCAATAATGGATGCAACAACCGGAGAGATGATAAATAAAGAAACAGGAATTAAACAACACTACAAACCAATTGTATACATACAGAACAGGCATATACAGAATACTCTACCCAAGAAGAGAGTAATTCACATACTTCTCAAGAACACATGGAATATTCTCCAGGATAAACTATTTGTTAGGCTACACAATTAGGTTTTTTGCTGTGTTTTTTTTTAAATGTTTATTTTTCTGAGAGAGAGAGACAGTCCGAGCAGGGGAGGGGCAGAGAGAGAGGGACACACAGAACCTGAAGAAGGCTCCAGGCTCCGAGCTGTCAGCACACAGTCCGATGTGGTCCTCAAAGCCACCAACCGAGAGATCATGACCTGAGCCAAAGTGAGATGCCTAACCAACTGAACCACCCAGGTTCCCCAGGCCACACAATAAGTCTTAATAAGTTTTAAAAGATTCCAATCTTATAAAACATCTTTTCTGATCTCAGTGGAACGCAGCTAGAAATCAGTTGCCAAAGAAAAATTGGAAAATTCACAAATAGGTGGGCACTGAATGGCACACGCTTAAACAACCAATGGGTGAAAGAAGAAATCACAAGGAAAATGAAAATGCCTTTAGTCAAAGACAACAAAAACACAACATACCAAAACTCATGGACTGCAACAAAGGTAGTGCAGAGAGGGAAATCTGTATCTGTAAATGCATACACTGAAAAAGATCTCAAGTCAATACCCTAATTGTACATCTTAAGGAATATTTTATTTTATTTTACTTTTTTTTTTTTTACTTTTCTTTCAGGATTCTTTTCTTTTGTTTGTTTATTTATTTATTTTATTTTTATTTTTATTTTTTTTCAATATATGAAATTTACTGTCAAATTGGTTTCCATACAACACCCAGTGCTCATCCCAAAAGGTGCCCTCCTCAATACCCATCACCCACCCTCCCCTCCCTCCCACCCCCCATCAGCCCTCAGTTTGTTCTCAGTTTTTAAGAGTCTCTTATGCTTTGGCTCTCTCCCACTCTAACCTCTTTTTTTTTCCTACCCCTCCCCCATGGGTTTCTGTTAAGTTTCTCAGGATCCACACAAGAGTGAAAACATATAGTATCTGTCTTTCTCTGTATGGCTTATTTCACTTAGCATCACACTCTCCAGTTCCATCCACGTTGCTACAAAGGGCCATATTTCATTCTTTCTCATTGCCACGTAGTACTCCATTGTGTATATAAACCACAATTTCTTTATCCATTCATCAGTTGATGGACATTTAGGCTCTTTCCATAATTTGGCTATTGTTGAGAGTGCTGCTATAAACATTGGGGTACAAGTGCCCCTATGCATCAGCACTCCTGTATCCCTTGGATAAATTCCTGGCAGTGCTATTGCTGGGTCATAGGGTAGGTCTATTTTTTAATTTTCTGAGGAACCTCCACACTGTTTTCCAGAGTGGCTGCACCAGTTTGCATTCCCACCAACAGTGCAAGAGGGTTCCCGTTTCTCCACATCCTCTCCAGCATCTATAGTCTCCTGATTTGTTCATCTTGGCCACTCTGACTGGCGTGAGGTGATATCTGAGTGTGGTTTTGATTTGTATTTTCCTGATGAGGAGCGACGTTGAGCATCTTGTCATGTGCCTGTTGGCCATCCGGATGTCTTCTTTAAAGAAGTGTCTATTCATATTTTCTGCCCATTTCTTCACTGGGTTATTTGTTTTTCGGGTGTGTAGTTTGGTGAGCTCTTTATAGATTTTGGATACTAGCCCTTTGTCCAATGTGTCATTTGCAAATATCTTTTCCCATTCCGTTGGTTGCCTTTTAGTTTTGTTGGTTGTTTCCTTTGCTGTGCAGAAGCTTTTTATCTTCATAAGGTCCCAGTAATTCATTTTTGCTTTTAATTCCCTTGCCTTTGGGGATGTGTCAAGTAAGAGATTGCTACGGCTGAGGTCAGAGAGGTCTTTTCCTGCTTTCTTCTCTAGGGTTTTGATGGTTTCCTGTCTCACATTCAGGTCCTTTATCCATTTTGAGTTTATTTTTGTGAATGGTGTGAGAAAGTGGTCTAGTTTCAACCTCTGCATGTTGCTGTCCAGTTCTCCCAGCACCATTTGTTAAAGAGACTGTCTTTTTTCCATTGGATGTTTTTTCCTGCTTTGTCAAAGATTAGTTGGCCATACGTTTGTGGGTCTAGTTCTGGGCTTTCTATTCTATTCCATTGGTCTATGTGTCTGTTTTTGTGCCAATACCATGCTGTCTTGATGATGACAGCTTTGTAGTAGAGGCTAAAGTCTGGGATTGTGATGCCTCCTGCTTTGGTCTTCTTCTTCAAAATTACTTTGGCTATTAAGGAATATTTTAAAAGGGTAACCTAAAATCAAAACTAGTAGAAGGAAGGAAATAATAAAGATAAGAGCAGATACAGATAAAATAGAGAATAAAAGGACAATACAGAAAATCAATGAAACCAAAGTTGGTTCCTCGAAAAAAAAAAAAAATCAACAAAAGTGACAAACAGGACTGACCAAAAAAAAGGAAAAACAGAAAAATACTTAAATTACTAGAATCAGAAATGAAAGTGATTATACCAATTATACATAAATAAAAAGGATAAGAGAATACTGTGATAAATTATACACCCAAAATTTGATTACATAGGTGAAGTGGACAAATTGCTAGAAACATGCAATCAACATAAACTAACTCATGAAGAAGTAAAAAATCTGAATAGACCCATAAATAGTAAAGAAATTAAATCAATAATCACAAAACCCCCAACAAAGAAAAGCCTGGGGCTGAATGGTTTCACCAATCCTTCTCAAAATCATCCCCCCCTCATAAAAACTGAAGAAGAATGAACATGTCCCGATTAATTTGATGAGGCCAAAAATACCCTGATACCAAAGCCAGAAAAAAAACACTACAAGAAAAGCAAACTTCAGGCCAATATTCCTGATGAATAAAAATGCAAAAACCCTCCACAAAATACTAGCAAGCTGAATTCACTGTGAACAAGTGGAATACTCAGTTGCAAGGATGGTTTACCTTATGGTCAAGGGGGCAAGGTTTCAGTTATACACGATGAACAAGTTCTAGAGATCTAATGTACATCAGGTGACTATAGTTAATAACATTGTATTGCGTACTAGAAATTTGCCAGAAGAGTAGCTCTCAGGAGCCCCTGGGTGGCTAAGTCAATTAAGTGTCCGACTTCAGCTCAAGTCATGTTCTAGCAGTTCGTGGGTTCAAGTCCCACATGGGGCTCAGAGCATAGAGCCTGCTTCAGATTCATTTCCCTCTCTCTCTACCACTCTCCTGCTCATGCTCTGTCTCTCTGTGTCTCAAAAATAAATAAATGTTAAAAAAATTTAAAAAGAGTAGTTCTCAGATTGCTTTCACTGCCAAAAAATAAAAGTAACTATGTGAGATATGTTAATTGGTTTGATTGTAATAATCATTTAACTATATATATATATATATATATACACACACACACATATATACATATATACATATATATGAAAGTATACTATTTTATACCTTAAATATTTAAATGTTATTAAATAAAAGAAAAATAATAAAATGACTTTTAAGCTATGTAGCAAGAAAAGGCAGTAATGGAGGAAGAAAGGGCTTATTTACTCATATAAGAAGCACAACTGGGTTGTGTCCTCAGTGCCTCTGTGGATGGTCACAGCAAATTATTCCCAGGTTTTTGGTTTAAGGCAGAAATCCGTTAGCTACAGTCTATTTTTATAAATAAAGTTTGATTGGAACATACACATGCAAAGATTTCAACCCCTTTCCCAAAAAAAACCCCTGGCATATTATATATTTTTTAAAAAACTTGACATATTATTGGTGCTAAAAAGCAAACACCACAGTTGCAGGGTATAAAAGCAATATGTGAAAATCAGTTGCATTTCTATACACTATAAATGAACACTACAAAAATGAAATTAAGGAAACAATTTCACTTACAATCACACCAAAAGGAATAAAATAGAATAAAGTACCAAAGAGACAACAGAGTTGTGGACTGAGAACTGTAATGTATTGCTGAAGGAAATTTTAAAAGCCCTGAATAAAATGAAAAAAAATCTTCATTTTCATCAATTAGAAGATTTAATATTGTTCAGATGAACCACTACCCAAAGTGATCTTCAGTTTCAACAACATCTCTGTTAAAATCCGAACATGTTTGCTGCTTTTCTTTTGTTTCCCTTTGTTTTGTTTTTACCTACCCAGGCCCACTGATGCCTCAAGACAGCTCACAGAACCCACGATGTAGTCATACTTCTTGATGCGTCAAGACAGCTCACAGAACCCAGGATGTAGTCATACTTCTCACTAAAATTTATTACAAGGAAGGAAAATAAGGGAAAACTAGCAAAAGAAATAAGCATAAGATCAAAGCCGGGAGGAAGCCAGGTACAAGGTGCCAAGGATTGTCTCCCAGTGGAGTCACAAAGGCCATGCTTATTTCTTCTAGCAATGAATTGTGACAACACAGGTCTTTACACTGTGTCCCCAGAGACTCAGCACCTAAGGAGTTTCTTTAAGGCTAGCCATCTAGACACCTGCTGCCTTGCACTTACGAAAACAACTCCCCAAAGCAAGGCAAGTGCTCAGCCTAAGCCACGTTGTTTGCGTGATTTAGAGGTGATTGATTGTAGCCTCCAAATTTCGGTCCAGCATGTAGAGTTTGGAGGTCCTCACTCCCATTCTCACAAGAAGAAAAAAAACGTCAAATCAAAACTCTTCTAGGATCCACAAGAGATTGAGGTCACAGGGCAGAGTGCTGCCCCCAACACTGGATGGCAGACAGAGAGAAACACAGCTTCCTTGAGCAGAAAAGCACAAGTAGAAGTTGCTGACAGGAACACTTTAAGCCGTAATTGAAGAATTGCTGGAGGCACCATGTGAAGTAATTAGGAATTAAAAATATTGAGAACCAAATAAAAGTAAGTTGAGAACTAGTTGAGAATTAAAAACTCCTGGGGATCTGGTCTTATGGGGTACCCCGAGCTTTTGTGAGTTTTACCTCCAGGAGTCACACATCAGGTTCTCAGGTGAAAGATGGGAGGAAAATCCCTTACTGCTTCTGGCAGGAGGAGGGGAAAGTAGCCATTCTGAAATACCCCCCAACAGCATTCTGCTCTGAACAAGGAGTGTCTTCAAGAGAAACTGTTTTGTTGGAAGTTAACAAACCTGAGGGAAGGGTAATACCTATCTCTGGCCTTCTCTACCTTTCCTGAAACCTCAGAATGGAGAACTGAAATAAAGATACTTGTGAAGATCATATCCCAGGGGTACAGGCTCACTAAAAGACAGACCTAATCATACAACCATACAACTATCCAAGGTTTCCTTTCCCACCACATCTTAACACTGTATCAAGAGCACTCCTGCAAAATAATAGTTAGTTATTGTGAAAAGAAGGCAGCTTCTCTTTTATTAGTCTCTAGGAAGACCCAAAGACAATAGGGAACACAAAAACAAAGACGCCCCCCACACCATTCTGCTCTTAACAAGACCTGCCCTCAAGAGAAACTGTTTTTTTTGGAAGGTAACAAATGTGAGGGAAGGGTAATACCCACCTCTGGCCCTCTCTACCTTCCCTGCAATACCAGAAGAGAGAACTGAAAGATACTTGTGAAGGTCATACCCCAGGGGTACAGGCTCACTGAAAGACTGAGACCTAATCATACAACTACCCAAGGTTTCCTTTCCCACCACATCTTAACACTGTATCGACAGCACCCATGCAAAATAATAGGTGGTTATTGTGAAAAGAAGGCTGATTCTCTTTAGTCTCTAGGAAGACCCAAAGACAACAGAGAACACAAAAACAAAGATGCTAGAAGTTTTATTCTTTGACACCTACAGCTATAACACAACCTAACCCCTAACCAGATAAACACAAAACTTCACACTAAAGGCCTATCTACTCTAGTTTCCATAACTCAATGTACATCCACCTTTCAACAGAAAATTATAAGGCATACTAAAAGTAAAAATAAACAGAATGGACCAAGAAAGAATAAGACCCAGACTCAGATATGGCACATTTGAGGAATATTATACGGGGGACTTAAAGATTAATATATGCAATATTATAAGGGCTTTAATGGGAAAAATGAAAACATGCAAGAAAGCAGTAGTAATGTAAGCAGGGAGATGGAAACTTTAAGAAAGAATTAAAAGGAAATGCTAGAAATAAAAAGTATAGTAACAAATGAGGAATGCCTTTAAGGGTTCATCAGTAGACTGGACAGAAGGAAGAAAAGACTCAGTAAGTGTGAAGACAAGTCAACAGGAAGCTCTAAAACCAAAACACAAAACGAAGAATGAATGAAAAAGAGCAGAATGTCCAAAACTGTGAGACAATTACTAAAGGAATAACATAAACATAATTAGAATACTGGAAGGAAAGGCGAGAAAGGAATCGAAGTATTTAAAGTAATAATTGCTGAGACTTTTCCAAAATCAAAGAGAGACACTAAATCACAGATACAGGAAGCTCAAGGAACACCAAATAGTATTTTTTAAAAAACTCCATATCTACATAAGCACATCATATTCAAAGTGTAGAAAATCGAAGACAAAGAGAAACTCTGGTAAGAAATAAAAGGAATAAGTGTCTTACTTATAGAAGAACAGGGTGATATTTACATTGGACTTCTCTTCAAAAACCATGCCAGTAAGAAGAGAATGAGGTGAACTATCTACAGTATTGAAAGAAGTCAACATAGAATTCTGTATCCAGAAAAATTATTCCTTTGTTTTTTAAATGTTTATTTATTTATTTTGAGAGAAAGTGCACATGCATGAGCAGGGGAGATGCAGAGAGAGACAGGGAGAGGGAGAATCCCAAGCAGGCTCTGCACTATCAGTGCGAAGACAGGTGTGGGGTTCAGTCTCATGAAACCATGAGATCATGATCTGAATCAAAATCAAGAGTCAGACGCTTAACCAACTGATCACCAGGCACCCTGACAGCAAAATTATTCTTAAAAAGTGAAACAAGGGGTAACTGAGTGGCTCAGTCAGTTAAGCTTCTGACTCTTGGTTTTGGCTCAGGTCATGATCTCATGCTTGGGAAGACTGAGATCTGCAATGGGCTCTCTGCCGTCAGCATGGAGCCTGCTTTGGGATTCTCTCTCCCTCTCTGTCCCTGGCCAGTTCTTGCTCTATCACTCTCAAAATAAAAAACTTTAAAAAATGCTTTTAAGTGAAAGAAAAATGAAGGCTTTTTCAGAAAAACAAAAATTAAGGAAATTTGTTGACATTACTTGCTTTGTCTCAGAGCCCCTGACACCCTCATGTTTATACACACAGATATACTAGATATAGAGGGGGAAATACATATAGATAGATAGATAGATAGATAGATAGATAGATAGATGATAGAAGATAGATGATAGATGATAGATAGATAGATAGATAGATAGATAGATAGATAGATACACATGGGTATATATACAGAGTGATAGCTATAGATATATCTTCTGCTCTGTCATCTGGGAGAGCCAAGAAACAATAATACACAAGTAGAAAGGAGCACACTTATCACCCATATCTTGGCTTCTAATTCCGTTCTCCAATAAAGGGAAGAAAGGATCCTAGGAGAAATGCCTGATTCCAGGGCTTTGGCAGGGAATATACAAGAACATCTTATAGTGCTACAAATAAAGAAGAGCTTGTAAAAGGATGGGGACATGTCAAAGGTATACAAGACACAACTGAAAGAGCTTGCACTAGACAAAGCTTAAACAATCCAAGGGGGAAAAAATCAGTAAATTAGTATTGTATTTAACCCAAGTATAAGATAAATATCTAGAAATCCATACCGATATAAATAAATGACTGAATAAATAAATAAATGGGAGAAAAGAGACAACTCTCCATGTAGGAGAATTTTAAATAATTTAGGTAAATACTCTGTTTTCAGGAGCCTTGAACATGGGCTACACATAGTAGTTTCCTTCCAAAGAATACAGTATGGAAATGGGAGGAAAAGAATCAGTTCACAGTAGAGACACTCGACAAGCATGAACTCAGCCAGGTGATTATGGTCACTATAAACAGTGATATCTTGATAGCATGCTCCCTTGATATGTGAGAAGAATGACACTTTATCTCTGTATTTCCTCAAACCCATACCCCTTTCTAATTATGACAACACATCAGATAAATCTCTACTGAGGGATAGTTTCAAAGGGGGCCAAATTGTTTGAACATCATGGATGTTCTCAGCTTCTGAAATGCAGCTACATCAACTCCAAACCATTTTGCATACCTAGGAAATTGATCTGAGGATTGACATTAACAATCTGCATAACTTGAGCCACAGAATTCAGCAGGTATGTGCTCTGGAGAGGTGAACTGGGAGAGAGAAGCCATGGAGGGTAGGGAGCTGTTTTTGCAGCGAGAGGACAGAGAAGGGTGGGGGGGGAGAGTGTGGTACAATGGGAAAGTACAGGAAAAGCACTCCCCACCAAAGTAGCTGGACAGAAAGAGAAAGAGTGGAAACACTCACAAAGGACTGAACAAGAAATCTGTTCCCCAAAACCACTGACAGTGATAAAGGAGACGGTTTCAATACTATTAGGACTCTGTAAACAGGGGAGTGCAAAGTCAGAAAGTCTGGAGCTCAATACCAGGTGGTTCACTGGTGAGGAAGCAAGGCGAATCCCCAGGAGCACACAGTGAGATCCAAGGGGACCATAGGTCACATGGGGAGAAGCCCTTCCCCTGCATGGAGGTCATTTTTATTTTGTTTTATTTTTATTTTGTTTAATTTTTTAATTTTTTAATATTATTTATTAATATAACTTGTGTCTGGAGAATGAGGTCCAGAGGCCAAACATCTGCCTGGCACACAGAGTTAGCCAGCCCTTGAAGCCAGACCGGAATGCTCACCCATGCCCTATTAGGCGTCCTCCACTCAGACCTCAAGAGAGAGCTTGGCAATGCTGTTGGTTCATCCCTGGTCCCCTCCCAGGAACGAAACCTAACCCTAGCCATCGATCTGAACTCTAGGAGTGCTATGCCCCAACTGTGGGCCAAGAACAGAACTGGTGCTCATAGCCACCTGAGATTTCTTCAGGGAGGAAGCCAGAGCTCCTCATGACCAGTGCAAGACTGGATGGGCCTGCAATCTATCTATTATCTATCTATCTATCTATCTATCAATCATCTATCTATCATGTATGCATGCATGTATCTATCTACCTATCTAAATATCATCTATCATCTATCAGAGAGATCCCTTTAAAGGAATGGGCCTTTGGGTTTGTGGAAATTTGGTGAATTCAAAGTTTGAAGGGGAAGGCTTGCTGGCTGAGGACTCAAGAGAAAGGTGCACTTCGAATCCAAAGGCTGCCTACCATGGAACTAGGAAGAGCCAGGGTTGCAGATGTGCATCATAAGCCCAGACCTCGGCCTCTCTGAGATGCTTGCCCACACCCTGGAGCCAAATGCTAAGACTGACCACAACACTAACACACACCCTCAACTCAACCCTCTGGGCAGATCACTCACTGCATAGCTGTTGTTTCAGAAGCTGTGTACTTCAGTGGCTTGATCATAACCCTACCCATGGTTCTTGCCCTCAGGGGGACCACCCGCTAGGTGTCAGCAAACAACAGAATCGGGGCCCATGCCAGGCACTCAATGATTCAAGGAGAAGCCCAGAAGTTCCCCATGCCACTTCCAAGGCAATGACGGGGCTACAGAAAGGGATTCTGAACCCAGTCCTACCCCTCACCCACACAATCGGCCAGCCCCCTAGCTGAAACCCTCAGCCTGATGCTCACCCTGATGCTCACCCTGTTCCATGCCCTCAACACAGTCCTTTGGGGTGAACACGGCCCTGATGTTCGTTCTGACCGTGTTTCCTCCAGGGACCTAAACCCAACCCTAACCCTCACCTTGGCTGTGGTCTGAGGGGTCCCGCATCCTAGCTCTGTACAAAGAATGGACTTGAAACCCCTGACCTGAACGACATTCGCAGGGAAGAATACAGCAGATCACTATGACGTTTTCATGTCTGGGGTGGAACTCCACAAAGGGATCCCCAGCTAAACCTGAAGCCTGTCCTACACTATGGGCCAATCCCTGAAGCCAAACCCTAAATCTGATCCACACCCTGATAGATGCTCTCAACCATTCCCACAGGGGAGATCACTGCACTGCTTGTGGTTCACCCCGTGCCACCCTCAGGAACTGAACCCTGTCCCTATCCAAGCCTCTGGCTCTGAGATTGTCCAATAAACGAGTGTGAGGAGATAAGTGACTTGCGGCACTTTACTGGTGCAGAATAGCTCAGCGAGAAAGCCTGATGTTCACAATGACATTTCCATGCTTTTGAGGCTTGTGCCTAGAGAACGAGATACAGAACCTAAACCTCCACCTTGCACACAGTGTTAGCTGGCCTTTCAAGACAGCCCGAATGCTCTCCAATGCCCTATCAGGTGCCCTCCACTCAGATCACGGGGGAGAGCTTGTAATGCTGTTGGTTCATCCCTGGTCCCCTCCTAGGACCTAAACTGAACCCTAGCCATTGGTCTGGCCTCTAGGGGCACCATGCCCCACCTGGGGCCAGGAACAGAACTGGTGCTCAAGCCGCCTGAGACTTCTTCAAGGAGGAAGCCAGAAGTTCATCATGACAAGTACAACGCCATATGGGCCTGTAATCAATCAATATATCTATGTATTTATCTATGTATCTATGTATCTATCTATCTATCTACCTATCTATCATCTATCTATATACCTATTATCTATGTAATTATCAATCTATCACCAATATATCTTATCTAGCTTCCTATCACCTATCACGTATCTTTCAATCTAGCTACCTAGCTAGCTGTCTTCCACCTGTCACCTATCTATCTTATCCTTTTATCTGTCTATCTACCTATCTATCACCTATCATCTTATCTAAATATCTAGTATCTATTTGTCTATCTATCTATCTATCTATCTAAATATTGGTGAGATTTCTTTAAAGGAATGGACCCTGTGGTTGTGGAAGTTTGGTGAGTCCAAAGTTTGAAGGGGAAGGCTTGACGGCTGAGGACTCAAGAGAAAGGTGCAGTTCTAACCCAAAGGTTCTATGGAACTAGGAAGAGCCAGTGATGTAGATGGAACTCAAAAGTAGTCTGCTGGAGAGAGCCTCATGGCCTGTGACAGGTTGACCTTTTCTTTTATGCAGACCTTCACCTCATTAGATGGGGCCCAACAGGAGTCATTGGTAACCAGGGACATGGCCAGGTTTTCAGGCCGGAGACATGGTCAGGATGTCCCAGAAGAGAAAGAAGTCACCCTGACTCCCTTTTCTCTCACATGCCTGGTGAAGGATAGATGCACCCAGAGACAGGCCCAGACTACCCCCAGCTCAGTGGTTGGCCGGCAGTTGCCTTCACCTCCCCTCCAGCTCGCTGGCAGTGGGAACAACTGAATCTTTGCTTTGATGCACCAACAAACCCCATGCCTGGAGCCCTGGATCTCAGGTGAAGAACCTACACCTTGCACCTAGAGAAAGCAACTTGTTTGCAGTGGAGTCCAGGATAGCCCAGGCCATGTCTGTATGCCACCTGGAACTCCTCTTAGGTTCCTCTCCCAGGGTCTGCGGTAAGTTCTTAGTCATAACTTTGGTTCACTAGCACATTAATGACTCGCCAACCCAATGCCTCGACTTACTTCACTCGAACCAGGACACTTGGAGGCCTGAAGGCAAGACTTATCATGGTGTGGATCCCAAAGCACATTAATTGGCTCATCCTCAATTTTTCTCTTTTGCTCTAAAATGGTTGCCATTTTTGGGATGAGCACTGGGTGTTGTATGGAAACCAATTTGACAGTAAATTTCATATATGAAAAAAAAAAGAAAAAAAAAAAGAAAAAAAAAAGAAAAAAATAAATAAATAAAATGGTTGCCATGTGCTCATCCAACCACACTTGGGTTCAGCTGTGCACCCTCCCAACCCAGTCCCTCACACATACACTAGAGATCACAGGCACAGTGACAAATTCCTCACCCACGCCTTGCAGGTGGTTGGATTTATGCATTGCCTTCAAGAGAAGTCTCTTTGTGGGGCGCCTGAGGGGCTCAGTCTGTTAAGCACCCAAGTCCAGATCTGGCTCAGGTCCTGACCTCAAAGTTGTTGAGTTCAAGCCCCACCTTGGACTCTGCAACCACATAACAGACCCTGCATGGTATTCTGTGTCTCTGCCCCTCTCCTTTGGACACCTTCTCTCAAAATATATAAACTTGAAAAAATCTCTTTGCTCCTACATACAGAACACAAACGTAGCAACTTATAGTGCTCAAAATTCTGACTTTGAAACGGAAGATGGCGAGGGAAGAAAACAGCCTTTGAGTTTTATTCGCCTTTCAGACTCAATTTTGCTTTTCTGGGCATTGTGCAGGGTCTCTGATGGTGGCTCCAGCCGCAGCGCCTCACAGATGATGGTCATCTCTTCACCTGCAGGCCGCACAGCCCACCAGGCCCAGATCCACCTGGTCTGGGCCTCCCTGCTTCAGGGTCCATGCATTAAGGCTCCCACCTTTGGTGGATAAACCCAGTTTGAAACTGTTGTTTCCACTGGGAAACCTTTAGGGTCCTAAAACTCTGCAATCACCCACTGAAGTGACCCAGACTGGTTCCCCCAGGATGACCTGGCCCTGACCTGCGCATTGGCTCCCCAGGGTGGCCTGGGTCACAAGTGTCCTGAGCACAGTCCCCAGGGCAGAGGAGGGGTTGGGGGCTGAGAAGGTGGCTCTGGCTTCTCCTAATCACAATAAACCTCAAGGTTTAGCCCAGAAACGGAAAAGCCCCCCCACCTGGCGAATGCAAGAACTCTTCAACCTGGATCCAGAACCAGGCTTCCAAGGCCAAGCATACAGGCTCCTGACACTCACCATCCTGCAAACACATCTCAGAAATCACAGCCTTCACAGGAAGAACTCATTGTATCAGCACCAGGCGAGGGCAGTCCCGAAAGATGCCCCTAGAGAGGGGGGGGCGTGGGGGGGACTTGGGGGGTGGGCAGCACCCACCTCTAGGGAGCCCAGAAGCCCACCCTGGAGAGCATGCCCAGAACGGGACACTGCGTCCTCCTAGCGCCCTCTGCAAGGTCCCCAGGGCTATGTGGAGGGACTTGATGGCTCTGCGATCCCCCGCGAGGGCCCCCAGGATGGTGCCACGGACGCGATGGCTCAGACACCCTCAAGATGGCGCCCTTGAAGTGGTGGAACTGGGAGACCTGATGGCTCCCACAGCTCTGCGAGGGCACCCCCCACCCTGGGCGGTGCCGGAAAGTGACAGTTGGGACACCCCCTCCATGGTCCCCAGGGCAGAGCCACTAGACATGAGGGCTCTGACAGCCCCTTGAGTGCACCCACCCTGCTGGGCGGTGCTGGGAAGTGACTGGTTGGACACCCCAGCCTCGGACCCCAGGGCGGAACTGTGAAACCTGATGTCTCAGACACCCGCGTGAGGGCACCCACGGCAGAGCCCCGAGATCTGATGGCTCTGGAAACCCCCGAGAAGATCCCCCACCACATGGCTGTACCTGGAGACATAACGGTTCCGAAGCCCCGGCTCCCGCCCAGACAACACCTCTGAGATGCTCTGGGCAGCTGTACCCATGAATGGCTGCAGCAGTGCGTGCTCCTCCTCCTCTTTACCCCTCTGTAGGACCAAATTGAAAACCACACCCCCAAGGCCCGCCTTCTGGCCAGGCTCCTGCGGTGGACTTATCGCTGCCTGTGGAGGAGGTGGGAACTGCAGCCTGGTGTTGCTCTGCAGATCTACAATCCATTCCAAGATTTATTATTCTTTTTGGTATAAAATGTTTATTTTATTTATTTCTTTTTTTTTTAATTTTTTTTAACGTTTATTTCATTTTTGAGACAGAGAGAGACAGAGCATGAATGGGGGAGGGTCAGAGAGAGGGAGACACAGAATCTGAAACAGGCTCGGGGCTCTGAGCTGTCAGCACAGGGGCCCGATGCGGGGCTCGAACTCACGGACCGCGAGATCGTGACCTGAGCCGAAGTCGGCGCTCAACCGACTGAGCCACCCAGGCGCCCCTATTTTATTTATTTCTAATTTTATTATTATTTGTAATATAATTGTATTAAATTAAATATTAAAATAACATTATTAAGTAATTAAAATATTTAATAAATTATTACTAATCAATTAAATAATTAAAATTAAAATTATTAAATTAATAATGCAAATTATTGTTATTATTATTATTATTTTAATGTTTATTTATTTTTGAGACAATGAGAGAGACAGAGTGAAAGCAGTGGAGGGGCAGACAGAGGGAGACACAGAACCCGAGGTGGGCTCCAGGTTCCTAGCTATCAACCCAAAGCCCAACATGGCTCTCAAACTCACTAACTGAGAGACCATGTTCTGAACCGAAGCCTGACGCTCAACAAGCTGAGCCACCCAAGCGTGCCCAAATTATTATTATTTTTAAATATAACTTATTGTCAAATTGGTTTCCATACAACACCAGGGCTCATTCCAACAAGTGCCCTCCTCCCTGCCCATCACCCAATTTCTCCTCTCCCTCACCCCTGTCTACCCTTAGTATGTTCTCAGTCCTTAGGGGTCTCTTAGGGTTTGCCTCCCTCCCTCTCTGTAACTTTTTTTGTTTTCCACTTCCCCTCTCCCATGGTCTTCTGTTAAGTTTCTCAAGATCCACATGAGAGTGAAAACATATGGTATCTGTCTTTCTCTGCCTGGCATATTTAATTTAGCACAATACCCTCCAGTTCCATCCACTTTGCTGCAAATGGGCAGATTTCATTCTTTCTCATTGCCAAGTAGTATTCCATTGTATATATAAAGCACATCTTCTTTATCCATTCATCAGTTGATGGACATTTAGGCTCTTCCATTATTTGACTATTGTTGAAAGTGCTGCTATAAACATGCACTTGGGGTACATGTGTCCTATGCATCAGCACTCCTGTATCCTTTGGGTAGATTCCGAACAGTGCTATTGCTGGGTCATAGGGTAGTTCTAGTTTTAATTATTTGACAAACCTCCACGCTGATTTCCAGAGCAGCTGCACCAGTTTGCATTCCTACCAGCAGTGCAAGAGGGTTCCTGTTTCTCCATGTCCTCACCAGTACCTATAGTCTAATTTTTCATTTTAGCCATTCTGACTGGCGTGAGGTGATATCTCATTGTAGTTTTGATTTGTATTTCCCTGATGATGAGTGACATTGAGCATCTTTTCATGTGCCTGTTGGACATCTGGATGTCTTCCTTGGAAAAGTGTCTATTCATGTGTTCTGCCTTATTCTTCACTGGATTATTTGTTTTTCCGGTGTGGAGTTTGGTGAGTTCTTTATAGATGTTAGACACTGGCCCTTTATCCAATATGTCATTTGTAAATATCTTTTCCCCTTCTGTCAGCTGCCTTTTAGTTTTGTTGATTGTTTCCTTTGCAGTACAGAAACTTTTTATCTTCATGAGTTCATTTTTCCTTTTAATTAGCCTTTGGAGATATGTCGAGTAAGAAATTGTTTTGGCTGAGGACTAAGAGGTTTTTTCCTGCTTTCTCCTCTAGGGTTTTGATGGTTTCCTGTCTCACATTCAGGTCCTTCATCCTTTTGGAGTTTATTTTTGTGTATGGTGTAAGAAAGTGGTCTAGTTTCATTCTTCTGCATGTTGCTGTCCAGTTCTCTCAGCACCATTTGTTAAAGAGACTGACCTTTTTCCAATGGATACTCTTTCCTGCTTTGTCAAAGATTAGTTGGCCATACATTTGTGGGTCCAATTCTGGGGTCTGCATTCTATTCTATTGGTCTATGTGTCTGTTTTTGTGCCAATATCATACTGTCTTGATGATTACAGCTTTGTACTAGAGGCTAAAGTCTGGGGTTGTGATATCTCCCACTTTGGTTTTCTTCTCCAATATTACTTTGGCTATTCTGGGTCTTTTGTGGTTCCACAGATTTTAGGATGGTTTGTTCTAGCTTTGAGAAGAATGCTGGTGGGGCGAGGTCAGTGGCTCAGTCCTCAGCAGGAAAAGGCGGTCCTTTATATTCTCAGATTTAGAGAGTACATATGGCCGGGCAACTTGAAGGACAGTAAGAAATGAAAATGAAAGAGGAGATCTTGTTTTCATGGCTTAGCATTGCATTTTAATTAAAACACAAGCATAGTCTTTTTTTTACTTGTGGTCCAGCATGTTAACTGGTGGATTACTCCAGCTCAGCCAGGGGGCAGATTTGGGGGATGAGTTTGGCACATGATACATGCCGCCTCCTTTACAGGTTCACCAAGAACCAGTGTGGTCCTTCCAACTGTGATCATTCCTTGGCTCTCAAGGGAGGGACAGCCCAGCGCCATTTCCTCCATCCAAATCTGGCTGCAATGCCTGATCCCTCATAACCACAGGAATCTCCCAGAGGCATTTTCCGGAATGTGTGGATGTTGCCAGTTTGGGTCCAGAACACTGCAACAAAATGAATACCACCACAAAGTGGCTCAAATGAATACTTTGGATTCCTAGTGGGAATGAAAGTTATCACTAGACTGGAGTCTTCCATGTGCAATAGCATTATGTTGAAAAAATAACATAAATACCATAATTAAAAAGCACTTTATGGTTTTCAACATTTTTAATATAGTCATTTTTCTTTTGAACGAGAGATGGAGCATGGGTAGGGGACGGACAGAGAGAGAGGGAGACACAGAATCGAAGCAGGCTCCAGCCTCTGAGGTGTCAGTACAGAGCCCAACACTGGGCTTGAACCTAGGAGCTATGAGATCATGACCTGAGCTGAAGTCCATGCTTAACTACCTGAGCCACCCAGGTGCCCCTTAAAAACACTTTCATGTTTTAAAAAATGCTATCACCTGAGCTTTCAGCAATAAGTAATCACTGATTGTAGATCACCATAACAGATATAATAATGAAAAGGATATAATACTGGGCAAGAAGTAGCAAAGCAGAGACTTGGAGGCAGCAAATGCTCTTGGAAAAGTGGCCCCAATAGACTTGCCCTACACACTGTCACTAAAAACCCTCCATTTGCACAGAATGCAGTGCCTGCAAAGCTCAATAAAGTAGAGCACAATAAAATGAGGTAGGCGTGTGCTGGGTAAATTGGTGGGGGAGGAGTTTTCTGCTTCTTTGTTTGGTGAAAGCTAGGGGGAGATGTGTGTGGGTCTTCTGGAGCTGGGGTGCAGGGATAGGAAGAATTCCCAGTAGGTAACTGCATACTTGCCCACTGGCTGTCCTTCTGGCCCATTTTTGTTTGTTTGCATCATGTCCTCCTCATTTATATGGGTCCTGTGGGGACACTTCTGTCAGGTCATGAGTTGCCAGCACAGATGCATGGGCACTCTGAGGGTAAGGGATTTGGGAAGTGTTTGTTTTGCATGCTCCTGTCTAAGCTTGGATTGGCTGAGACAAGTGAGACATCAGGTGCCATCTTAAAGTGAGATCCTTGGTTCCAGGCAGGGCCCAGCTGAGATCCCCTCTGCTGTGAACTGAGTTGTGTTGCCCACAAGTGCCTATGATGGAGACTTAGCCCCCTTTGGGAAGGTATTAGGAGGCAGGGCCTTGGAGAGGTGATTAGTGTGGAGCCCATGGAATCAACATCTTTATGAAGTCAGTAGACAGATTGCTGTTTTGTGTTCTCTTTCTCTGCTGTGTGAGATTTCCCCAGACCCAAGCATGCCAGCATGCTGGCATCCTGATCTCAGACTCTCAATATCTAGACAGGATGACACCTTTTCCCCCAAACCAGAGGATCCTACCTCTGTCAGGTCCTAGAGAAATAATTTAGCTAAGGGACCAGTGAGGTGGGACCACGGACCACACAGAAGCTGCATGGGTGGGCAAGAAATTGCTTCTGCCTGATCTCTCCCCCAGCCTTTGTGTGATGAAGGCTGTCTGAGATCTTGTGTGGGCCACCATGGAGAGCTTTGCTGCTGCCTGCTGTGTCAGCAAGAAATATCACAGCAGGGCAGGGAGTGCACTGCTTCACAGACCAGCCCCTTCACTGTCTGGTGATCCCACAAATTAAAAGGTCTTCCTTGTTCCAAGTCTGAGGGTCCAGGTACTCACCTGATGCACCAAGAGCAGAATCACACTTTGGCAATTCCAAGTGTCAGGTGCTATCTCCAATCCCCAAAACTCTATGGATTACATGATTACCCCTTACAGCCCTTGATACAGATGACATATCCAAAGCATGCAATAGGGTAAATTGACCCCAAGCCGTGTGGTTTGTACATTATTGCCAGGCAGCCAGGTAATGCTCCCACTCTGCACTGGGATAAGTACCAGATGACCAAGGACCCTTAGCTGCTTCCTCCCAGCTGGCCCATCTGGGTTTACTTCCCTCCTCTGGGTCAGAAGCAAAAGGGGCAGCACTAAGCAGTGTCAGTTAAACAAGACATGTCAATTTTATGTAAGAAAACATGTCCAGGGGAACCTGGGTGGCTCAGTCAGTTAAGCATCTGACTTTGGCTCGGGTCATGATCTCACAGTTTGTGGATTCAAGCCCTGTGTTGGCTCTGTGCTGAGCAGGTTCTCAGAGCCTGGAACCTGCTTAGGAATCTGACTCTCTCTCCCCGCCCCTTCCCACCTCGTTCTCTGTCTCTCAATCTCAAAAATAAATAAGCAATAAAAATATTAAAAGGAAAAACAGTAAAATTATCCAGATCAACCTGAGGGGCACTGCCATCACTGCCCTGTGGGTCAACCCAACCAAATACCCCATCTTCATGCCCAAGGATCCTGCCCCTGGGGAGGGGTCTTATTTCAATATTCCCATTTCACCATCCCGGAGCTCTTTACAGAAAAAAGAAGCTGTGGAAGGAGCAGGTAGTCTTCATTCTGTATATCATCATCTGCAGTCTAGGGTTAATAACTGTCACCACAAACACCCTTGCTGTTTGCCTGGTTTTTCCCATGTCATTTATGGGGCATCACTCAACTGTGCACTTCTGTGTTCATTGTATGGAGTGAGTGAGCTGAGATGCTGCTGTTTTCTCTCAAGGCAGCATTCCTTGCTTTAAAGGAAAGGACCCTTGTGGTTGTGGAAGTTTGGTGAGTCCAAAGTTTGAAGGGGAAGCCTAGCTGACTGAGGACCCAAGAGAAAGTTGCAGTTTGAATCCAGGCTGTCTACCATGGAACTAGGAAAAGCCAGTGTTGCAGGTGTAACCCGAGAGTAGTGTGCTGGAGAGAGCCTCATGGCCTATGACAGGTTGGCCTTTTCCTTTATGCAGGCCTTCAGCTGATTAGACGGGGCCCACCCACGTTGGGAAGAACAGTGTGTTTGACTCCATGTCCACTGATTTCAGTGGTAATCTCATTTAAACACATTCTCATTGAAATATTCACAATGATGTTTGAACAAATATCTTGCCTCTTGGCCCAGACAAATTGGCCGCAATCAACCACACTATTTCCCAGTGCATAGCTATTCAAATTGGAGCAACTTCTCCTTTGCTCTCTCTTGGCTTGACATCCCTCTGGCTACATTTAATTTGGGGACCTTGTGACCATGCTGCATTATTGTCATATCCTCTGATTTTCCTCTCCTTGACTTAGCTCCCATGCAATGAGTCCACATAGCAGGGAAGGGATTTTGCAAAAATACAATCTTGTAGAATGTAAGTTGTTCCTCTGGCATGTAATATTCACTCTTTATGGCCTTTCTCTGAGGCCATTGGATCTCTGGCCACATTTGAGATTTCCATTCCTCCCTCTCCTGCTTCCTTGTCTGATACACACAGTGACTTTCATGCCTGGGTGACCCAGCCTTTGCTTGGCAGATTGACCCTTTTAACTCATCTTGCTATGCTCTGAATGTTTGTGTTTCCCCAAATTCATTCGTTGAGATGCTAACCTCCAAGGAGATAATGTTAGGAGGAGGGGGCTTTGAGAAATTAGTAGGTCATGAAAGTGAAGCCCTCATCAATGACATTAGTGCCCACTTCAGAGAGGTTCCTGAGAGATCCCTTGTCCCTTCCACTGTATGAAGACACAGCACGTAGACAGTCATCTATACCTTGAAAGAGGACTCTCAGCAGAACCTGACTAATTCACACATGGACATCAGGCTTCCAGCCTCCAGAACTCTAAGAAATAAGCTGAATTTGTTTCTAAACTATGCAGTTTATATGCACCTGTGGGCCAGGAACAGAACCGGTGCTCATAGCCACCTGAGATTTCTTCAGGCAGAAAGTCAGAAATTTGTCATGACAAGTACAAGGCCGTATGGGCCTGCAGAAGTGTATCATGAGCCCAGACCTCAGCCCCTCTTGACCATACCCTGGAGCCAAATGCTAAGCCTGACCAGAACACTAACACACACCCACAAGTGAGCCCTAACCCTAACCCTAACCTTGGCTGTGGTCTTTGGGGTCCTCTGTCCTAGCTCTGTAGAAAGATTGGGCTTGAAATCCCTGACATGCACAACATTCATCAGGGAAGGATGCGGCAGATCACCATGACATTTTCATGTCCCAGATGGAACTCCTGAAAGGGATCCCCAGTTAAAGTGGAAGCCTGTCCCACAGTATTGGCCAATCCCTGAAGCCAATCCCAATTGTGATCCATACCCTGACATGTGCTCTCAACCATTCCCACAGAAGAGATCACAGCACTGCTTGAGTTCGTCCCACGTCACCCTTGGGAATCGAACCTGTCCCTATCCATGCCTCTGGCTGTGTGTGAGGTGTGAGGAGAGAAGTTCCTTGGGGCAATTTGCTGATGTGGAATTGCTCCGAAAGGAAGCCAGATGTTCACGATGACATTTCCACAGTTTTGAGGCTTGAGCAGAGTGAATGAGTTCTAGAGGCCAAAACTTTTCCTGGTACACAGAATTAGCTGTCCCTTGAAGCCAGCCCCCATTGCTCACCTGTGCCCTATCAGGCTCCCTCCACTGAGGTTAGGGGGACAGTTGGCACTGCTGCTGGTTCATCCCCAGTCCCCTCCCAGGACCTAAACCTAACCCTAGTTATGATCTGGCCTCTAGCGACACCACATCCCACCCTTGGGCCAGGAACAGAACTGGTGCTCATGGCCACCTGAGATTTCTTCAGGGAGGAAGCCAGAAGTTCACTATGACTAGTAGGAGGCCATATGAGATTCTATCTTTCTATCTATCTATCTATCATGTATCTATCTATCATCTATCTATCTACTGTCAACTATCCATCTTATCTGGCTTGCTATCACAAATCTTTCACATACCTACCAATCTAGATAGCTGCCTAGCCCTCATCCACCTATCTGTCATCTTTCTATCTTATCTATATATTTATCTATCTAGAGTCTATAATCTTATCTAAATATCTAGTATCTATAAATCTCTCTACCTACCTATCTATGAATCTATCAGAGATATATCTTTAAATTAATGGGCCTTGTGGTTGTGGAAGTTTGGTGAATCCAAAGTTTGAAGGGGAAGCCTTGCTGACTGAGGAAGAGAAAGTTGTAGTTTGGATCCAAAAGCTGTCTACCATGGAACTAGGAAGACCCAGTGTTGCAGATGGAACCCGAAAGTAGTGTGCTGGAGAGAGCTTCATGGCCTATGACAGGTCGGCCTTTTCCTTTATGCAGGCCTTCAACTGATTAGACGGGGCCCACCCACGTTGGGAAGAACAGTGTGCTTGACTCCATGTCCACTGATTTCAATAGTAAATTCATCTAAAAACATTCTCATTGAAACATTCATAATAATGTATGAACAAATATCTGGCCTCTTGGCCCAAACAAATTGGCTGCAATCAACCACATCAATGTCGTAAGTCATATTAATAGTATATACCCTTGGTGTGATATGATGTAGATGGGACTTTACCTCTTTGGTCATCCTCCCCGAAATCCATAACTGGAGCCTAATCATAAGAAAAATGTCACATAAATTGCAATAAAGGGGCATCCAACAAGACACTTGAGCATTATTCTCCCAAATTGTCAAAGTGATTAAAAACAAGGAAAGTTTGGGAACATGTCACAAACATGAGTAGTCTAAGGAAACCTCTCAACTAAATGTAATGTGGTATTTTGCATGGTATCTTAGAAAAGAAAATGGACATTAGGAAAAACGAAGGAAGTCTGAGTAACTCTGGACTTTAGTTAAGAATCTATATCAATATTGGTTCATTTATTGTAAAATATACCATACTAATATCAGATGTCAATAATAGAGGAAACTGGGTGTGGGGTATAAGGGAACTCTTTATACTAGCTTGTCAATTTTTCTATAAATCTAAAACTGTTCTAAAAAGTAAATGGATTAAAAACACAAATAAAAATGTCTGTAGGGTCATTCAAAGAGCTTCCATGGGGATTGAGGAGAACACAATAAATGTTACATAATAAGCTCTAACATTTATACACCACTTTCTAGTTTAGGATATGACTTAATATATAGTATTTCATTTAATCTTTAAACCATCTAGTGAAGTAGATACAATTAATTACTCCATTTTGCAGGTAGAAAGAGTAGAGCTCAGAAAGATGAGGTGACTTACCGGGAATCAAACATTGTTCTGACTCTAGTTGAAATGTCTAGTTATATATCTATCTATTGTTCCCAAACATTAGCAGCAATGTGGGCACTAACAGCACTAGGGTTTTCGTGGTTAATGAACATAAGTCAAGTGAATAATTCCTGAACTCTTTCCTATTTGACCTTAAAAGACATTTATCTAAGATCTTTATTTAAGTGTTGGTTAGTAGCATCTTATCAGGAAAAGTCAATGAATCACGGTTGTCTCTCACAACAAGGATATAGAACGTGTTACCACTGAGAGTGGGCAGTAGTTAACTTCTCATCAGAAAGCTTTATTTTTCAGGTCTGCACACTTTACGAATATGACCTTTACTCAAACTACTTTTAAACATCTCATTTGGCTTTTCAGAGTTTGCTGATAATAGATGGTGTTCCTACTTTGAACTGAGGAAGTGTTCAAAGACCAGCAATACTTTGGGGGATGGTTAACAAAGCATTCCAGCTGTGGTGGCCATGTGCAGCTCCTTCTGCCTGTACTGTGTGGGTATTGTTCTTCAGTGTTCCATAGCATGCCCATTCTTGCTTTTGGATTGCAAACTCCTTGGGGAATGGTGTGGTTTTTTGTTTGGACCATTTTACCTGTTGCAAAGCAACGTGTACTCTTTCTCCCTCTGAATACAGAGGATGTGTGACTCCTAAACTGATATTTGTAAGAGCTGTGAAAATATCCATGTATGAAATTGTGTCTTTTGCAATCAGTTTATTGTGGAAAGGTGTTGGTGGAGGGGAATCTACTACTTAAAATGTCAGCTGGGGGCACCTGGGTGGCTTGGTCGGTTGGGCGGCCGACTTTGGCTCAGGTCATGATCTTGCGGTCCGTGAGTTCGAGCCCCGTGTCGGGCTCTGGGCTGACAGCTCAGAGCCTGGAGCCTGTTTCGGATTCTGTGTCTCCCTCTCCCTCTGCCCCTCCCCTGTTCATGCTCTGTCTCTCTCTGTCTCAAAGATAAATAAACGTTAAAAAAAATTTAAAAAAAATGTCAGCTGAATCATGTATAGCAACAACAATAATTATTAGATAACCTTAAACACAGCTACGTGAGATGCACTTACCGTACAGAATCTGTCTCTAATCCTATCAGAAGCTGGTTTATGATTATAGATCTTGTTGGATGTCCTGAGGGTCATCCCTCAGGGATGGGTCCAGGTGTCTGCTAAATCTTTGTTGGAGAGTGGGTATGGGAGGGAGGTGGACAGGGCATATATAGAGAATTTTGAGAAAGAGAACTCCCCCAACAAATGTTTTTAACTTCTTGTATCACTGAAAACTACTGGAAAGAAAGTCTAGATTATTTTGATCACACTTGGGGGCATTTAGACAGAGGATGTTTTTAGCACCATTGTAGTTTCAAATCATTTATATGACATCAGAGAATATACTCCACTCCTGACACCACACAGAAGCCATTTTTCTCTTGTTCCCCTTATTATTGAGTCATCCCAGATTGCTTGCATTTCCTGAACATTCAAGCTGTGTTCTCTCTTACCCTCTGCTCTTTACATCTCTTACTGGATCCTTTACCTAGGATTCTTCCCTCTTCCCTACTTATCCTTCAAAACTCAATTCACACTTTACCTGACTCTAGGAAATCTCCTTCGATCATTCTCCATTTTAATTGCAAGTGTACATTAGGTACACCTTCTTTGTGCACCCCAAAACCTATACACAGAGCTTTCTTAGCTTTTGTTTGTTTATTCATTTATTCAACCATTCGTTCAAAACTACTTATTCAAACATCCACTCTGTGTCAGAAGCTGTTCTAGCTGCTGGAGATACAGCAGGGCACAAAACAGGTCAGGTTCCTACTTCCATGGAGCTTACAGTGGAGAAGATTGCCAATCAATAAGTAGGCAAAAATTAAATAGAATTTATGATTTTTAGATGGTGAAGCAAAAAAAAATAATAATGTAATAATGCATGCTTGAATGTGGGAGCTATTTTGATTGAGTACTCAGAGAAGGTTTTCTGTGAAGGTGACATTTGAATAGAGACCTGAATGATTAGAGAGCAAATGATGTGAAGATATGAGGGAAGAGAACTCCAAGGGGGGAAACAGGAAACAGGTAACAGTGAAGGATGCAAAGGGAAACAAGCTTGAGGTGTTTGAGGAACAGCAAGGAGCTTGTGTGACTAGACCATTGGTGAATGAGGAGGAATGTGGTAGGAGGAGAGATTGGAAATTCAGGCCCAGCAAAGTCATGTTGGACATTAAAGGCCTAGGAGAGAACTCTAAGGGTTGATGGAGCCAAGGTTTGTAGCTAGACTTGTCACACTCCAAAGCTTGTGCCTATCATAGTATATTCCCTATACATATCACATTCTATAATACAGTGATGGAAAGTGGAACATTTACGCTGTTCAAAAATATCTAACTAAAATATATTAACATGTAATAAAAGTGTTTTGGAAAAATTAATCATATGTACTATATGGAAATAAATATACAGTTTTAGGCCTACTATTAGTCATTTACCTATTTTGATCAATTCAGTGAGAATATAGATTTTTTTATCTGGCTAAACTATTTTGAACACTGCTGTCTTTATAAATCAGAGAACACCTCAGTTCTAATTCCAGACTTATATCACTTGTGATATCCAGCTTTCTTTTCACAGTGTATTAAAAAGAATCATGGCCAAGTGTTTCATTACATACGCATAAATTTTCAGAGTTCTGAGATTTATATATTTGCATACACAATTTTAGGGATACTGTGACTGTTTACTGGACATGGTTAACTTGCATATCAATCGCTTCCTCTTAAAAGTAATAGAAGCAATGTATATTAATTTGAGCACATCCTGAAATTTGCACTCTAACAACAATTCTGGGTATTTAGGTTCTTTGGTATCGTAATCTGTGAAACTCTTCTGAAAGTCTCACTCTATTTCTACCATGTGACTCTATGATTCTAAAATTTGTTACTCCTCTGACTACTGGAAAATGAGTTTCTAAGACTCTTGTCCTATCTAAATGTCTTCACTTTCTTGAATAAGGCAGCAACTGTGTTGGTTCATTTTCTAAAGCTTAAGGCTCAGTGTGTTTAGGTATTTGTCATATCAGAAAGAAAGACTAATCTTAATGACAGTGGGGACCTACCAAAATGAGTCCTTTAGCTTAGAGTCTTTTATTTTATTTCTTTAATAAAATTAAACAAGCAATCTCATGTCTTTAAAATAAACTAGGTTTCCACACCCTACTTCCTCTCCCTCCAAATACACCATAAATAAGTCCCACCATAAATAAGGGCATGAGCATGAATAAAGCTGGAGGTCTTGATCTGTACCTCCATTAAACCACAGAGGACTCAACACACCTAGTTCATAGCATGCACCCTTTTTCTGAAAGAGGCACGGAGTCTGGGTTTGCACAACTCTTCTTTCCTGATGAAAATAAAGTATTGACAACAATTTTCCCCCTTTTTTGCAGGGGCCCCATCTGTGACAAGTGCAATCAGCTTATCCATGTTTAAACCACACTTCTCAAATTTTTCTTGGCAGATGGTTAAGTTCTACCAGTTCATGTGTCCTGGCTAATTGGGTAAAACATTTTCTTCCCCAAAATATCACAGCCAGCATATTGGCAAGTGTATCATGTGACAGGTACTCACATGCTTTGCCACTGGAAGCATAAAGGGATGAGGTCTTTGGGGAGGACTGCTTTCAGATTGGTTCAAGAGACTTAAAAAGTTTATCCCCTTTGACCCAGTGACCTGATATGTAGAAATGCAAACAAGGAAGTCATCAGAGATGATGATCGAAGATCATTATGCGTAAGGATGTTCACTGCAACATTATTAATAATAGTAAAAAAGTAGGACTTGATTGGTACAAATATCCAAGAAGCAAATGGTTTAATTAGTTATGATGCATCCCTAAGATGGATATTTCGTACCAATAGCAATAATGTTTTCAAAGAATTGTTTCTGACACGAGAAATAATGAATTAACATTAAGTGATGAAACTAAGGTATAAATGATACATAGTTTGATATCTCAATTAAAGAAATTAAGTTTATATGTAAGTGTAATACATTCTATCCATCTCCACTGGAGTAACTGGGTACTAGGGAGTTGGTGAAGTCTGACCCTTCTTGAACTACCCTGTTTTACTAATCTCACTCCAATGAAGAACCACACAAAGTATACAAAATTGCTTTGGAGGCAGCTCTTAGCAAGGAGTAGGAGAAATAGAGACTGGAACCCATTCATCTTCAGGAGTTCCTGTATGGAAAAGTGAAGCTTTTCAGACTGGGGCCTCCAAAAAGAGAGCGGCCTCTGTGGGAATTTCTATCCTTGGGACCTCTTTCCCTTCTCAGTTTCCTGAACTTTTTCCTCTTTAACCCCATCTTCTAACAAATCCCCTGAACTTTTTCCTCTTTAACCCCACCTTCTAACAAATCCCTGAGGTCAATGCTCTCATTCCCTCCTTTGGGAATTCTACTTCTCAT